>NC_067403.1:255283432-256705932 GCF_016432865.1 Antechinus flavipes
CCCTCCCGACAAAAAATAAACCAGGCACTAATGTGGGGAAAGCTAGGGGGAGGGGCACGCGGAGGGGGAGGGGCACGCGGAGGGGGAGGGGAGGGGCAGCAGAAAGCCGAGCTGAGAGCATCTGAAGCACAAGGCCCGAATTCCCCCTTCCCAAGGCCATTCAGAAGATGGCCCTCACATCCCCGGGAAGAGTTTGGGGTACACACGGTCCTCAAAACTAATGAAGCATCGGAACTGTGAGCTCAGGGCCCCCCAGCGCTCCCCAATGAGGGCCCGGGCAGCCCCAGCCCCCTTTGCCCTCCCCACCCCAGGCCAGCTGCGCTCTCCCACCCCCAGGAAGAGGCCCTCTCCAGCCTTTCTTAACTCCTCCCTCCCGGAGGAAGAGCAGGAACCCCGCTGGCCCCTGAAAGCCAGCTCTGCTCCCCATGACTCCCAAGGACCCTCCTCGGAAGGAGGGAGCGCGGCGAGGCTGCTGCCTCCTCCTCCCCGCCGGCAGCTTCCTCTGGCCATAACCTCCTTCTGGCTGCCGCCCCCAGGCCGCCTCCTCCTCCCCGGATCACCCAGAGCTCCCTATCCGGCCGGTCCAGGCTCAGGTCCCTCCTTGTCACCCGCTCCCAGCCTTCCTCCTCCTCCCCTGCATCCTTCCCCCGACCACCAGCTTCCTTCCTCTCTGTCACCCCCTCTCGCCCGCTCTCACCTCCGTCCATCCCCCTCTCCCTGCCTGGGAGACACCCCAACTCCTGGCGGGTAACTCCCCTCTCCCTGGCTCCGAGCATCCTCCTCCCCGCCCCCCAGCTCTCCTCCTCCACTTACTCCCAGGCCACACTGGTTTGAAGGCAGTGATTTCCCCATCTCCTTCTCCCCTGAACCTTCTCCCCCTCCCCTCCATGACGGTCTCTCCTCCCTTCCCACTAATCCCGGTCCTCTCCGGCTTCTCCTCTGCAGACCCTTCAGAAGACAACAGCCCCTGCTCCCCTCCCCCTCCGGGCACTGCCACAAGCGGGGAGGGGGCGAAGACTGGGGGAGTCCTCCACGGCTCCAACATCCGGCCCCCCACCAGCTCCAGGGAAAACCTCTAAATCAGCCCCCCATCCATCGACTCTCAATAAAGCATCCAATCCACAGACCCCCCCCATCCGCCTCAAGCCCAGCCCCTCCCATTCAGGCGTTCCCCCCTCCCAGTCTTCTTCCAGATCTCCAACCTTCCTGACCCCCTCGGCCCCACCCCCTCTCACAAACGCGCCCCCCCCCGCAGCTACTCCCCCGCCCCCGCAGTCGAGACCCCGGCCTCTCCCACCACCACCATCCCCCCCCGCCGCCCTCCGTGCTCTCGCGCCTCCCCCTCCCCTCCCCCTCTCGGGCCCCCGCCCCTCTCCGCCGCAGCCCCCCCCATACCTGGCTCTGGGGGTGCCGGAGGCCCTGGGGCCACCCCGTCCCGGGCGGGCCGGCTGGCTGGCGGGGGGGTGGGGATGGGGGGGCAGGGAGAGCCTGGAGCCGGGAGCTGGCGCGTGCTTCCCCTCTCCTTCCCTCTCTAGCCCCGCCGCGGCGCTCCGAGGATGCTCCGTCAGGGAGGGAGTCAGGGCGGCTGCTCCCGCCGCCGCATCCCTGCAACAGCGACTGACGGCAGCATCAGTACCAGCGCCCGCGCCCCCGCCCCCCGCGCCGGCTCATTGGGCCACGCGGCCTGGACGGACGCGGCGAGCGGCCAATGGGCGGCTGCGAGCGGGGACGTTCTCTCCCCCAGCCCCCGATCCACTCCTCGAACCCCTCGTCCACTTGCCTGCTCCCCGAAGCCAGGCGTCCGGGCTCCCAGCTCCCGGGGCTCCCGCGTCGGGCGTCCCGGCACCCGGAGGCCCCCTGCCGCCCCCCTCGTAAACCGGGGGATGGGAGGCCTTTGGTCCCAGGGCCCTGCTGCAGGGGAGATGTCCTGACCCCCGTGCCCCCGGCTGCCGGGACCCCTCCAAGGATCCCCAGCCGGGAAAGTGGCGCAGGTGGGGGGTCCCAGACCCCTTCCCCAGTCCGCTCCCGGGGAAATCGGAGGCCCGGACCTGGAGCTAGGGATGGAGGAAGGGGGCCAGGCAGCAAGCACCCCGACTCTGGCCAGCCCCCATGTTCCAGCCTCGCGGCTGCGGCCCCCGAGTCTGGCTGCGGGCGTGTGATGCCCACCCTGGCAGCCCCTAAGAGGGGTACACTGTCCCCGGCCCCTGCACCCCCGCGCACCCAGGAAGGCCTTCCTGCCCTGGGACTGAAAAGCCTCCAGAGGAAAAAGGGGGGATGCTGGGGGGCAGCCTCTGGGCCGGAGGAGATGGAGGAGGAGCACGTGTATCTGGGGTTCCCCCTCCCTGGTCAGGAGCTGGGATTCCCCAAACAGACCCAGGAGGGGAAAGGAGAGGCGGGGTCCAGGAAGAATAGGAGGGAACTGTCTCCCTTCTCCTCTCCCCCAGGCCCTGGAGTGAGGGGCCAGGATGGGCAGCTGCTCTGTGCCTGTGTGTGTGATTGTTTGTGTGATTGTGTGTTAGTGTGGTTGTGTGGGTGGGTGTGATTGTGTGTTAGAGTGAGTGTGTGGGTGTGATTGTGTTAGTGTGGTTGTGTGTGTGATTGAGTGTGTGATTGTGTTAGTGTGATTGTGTGAGTGGGTATGATTGTGTGTTAGAGTGTGTGTGTGATTGTGAGTGTGATTGTGTGTGATTGTGTTAGTGTCGTGTGGGTGGGTGTGATTGTGTGTGTGTGTGTGTGTGTGTGTGTAGCTGCGTGATGTTCCACACTTTCAGTCACTCCACACCCCACTGGGGCCCGTGGTGGGCAGGCCCAGTACGCGAGCAGAGGCTCGAGCCCTGACCCATCTGGAGGCAGAGGTTTGCGCTCGCTTCCCCTCAGAGTCCCGGGGTCTCCTTTCACCTCAGCTGCTTGGTTCTTCCTTCTCCAGGGTGGGCAGAGGGGGAAGGTCCGGCCAGAGCCCTGCTCCGACCACAAACCAGTGCCAGCGCGTGCCTTGCCTGGCACTTAGTAGGTTTCCAAGACCCCAGCCCCATTTCCAGCCCCATTGCCCCGTGGGTTCGGAAGTAATCGTTGAGGAGCATTTGTCTAGGCTCGTGTGGCCGGGTGACCTTGGGGAGATCCGTCCCCTGCCCACGGCCGCCGAGGGGAGCGCAACAGTAGGAGTGCTGAGTCAGGGGGGCCGGGAGAGTGAGGCTGAGTCTTTCACCAGCCCCGTGCCCCACGTTTCTGCGTCCCCTCGTGCCCTCAGTCTCCCCCAACCTCCTAACAAACGTTCTCACACACACACAGACAAGACCCCCAGGCGTGGGCACCCATCAGCTGGCTGGCCAGGTCAGGGCCGAGCCCTGGGAGAGAATGTGGGCAGAGGGCCTGAGCCCCCCTCTGGGCCCCCCCCCATTTTTCTCTCCTGGCTGTGGCCATTCCCGGCTCCCTCCACTGTCCTCCCCCTGCCCCCCCCCATCTCCAGGAACTGATCTTAACCATCAAGGGCAGGAAAGGTCGGGGCTGCAGCCCCTCCCTCATCTCTTCCGCCTGGAAGCGGGCCTGCCCCTGCCCCTGCCCCCCAGGACCCCAGGCCCAGCCCCACCCACGGTTACGGGGAGGGGGCCCACGTGGCCCCCTCCCTTAAAAATAGCCCAGCCCCGGGCGCCAAAGCGCAGGCCCCTGGGAGCCGCCGGGCAGGGCGCAGAGCCCCGGGAGGGGCGCGGAGGGCCCGCCGCAAGGGGCGCTGGGGGTCCCGGCGGGGAAGGCGGCAGCTAGCCGGGCTGGGAAGGGAGGCAGAGAGGGAGAGCTGCCAGGCGAGGGGGAGCAGGAGCGGGAACGGCTTCACAACACAATCACCGTCTGTTGTTATAGCAACTCGGCCCCCAAATCGTGAAACGGATATTACAGCCTGGAGAGGGGGAGGGGAGAGCTGGGGGGGAGCCAATGCAGAGGAGGCGGCCCCAGGGTGGGGGCCGAGCCAAGGCCAGGGCCCATTCAGCACGAACTTCCTCCTCCCCAACCTTGGAGAGTCACGGGGGGGGGGGCTTCGCGTGGTATTTGGGGTCGTTCCCATCATCCTCCACGTACCCCAAGAAAAGCCCTCGTCCCCCCCATTTGCCGAGTCTGCAGGTGCAGCCCTGGGGAGGAGCCCTGCCTCCCGGGGCAGGGGCCGCCGCCCCCCCAGTTCTGGAGCACCCTGCGCGTCCCCAGCGCCAAGGTCTCCGTCCCGAGGCTCCAGCAGGCGGCTCCTGAACCTCTGGGATCCTTGCCCAGGGCGGCGGGGGAGGCAGGGGCCGGCCGGAGGCTCGGAGCCTGAATCGATACACATTTCCTCTGAAGTCCTCCCCCTCCTCCTCCTCTGGCTGTAGGGCCGGGGACGGGACGCCTGGGTCCCAGAGGGAGAAGCCGCGGCCGGCTCCCGGGGGTCCGTGCCCCTCCTCCAGGCTCCCCTCCCCCTCGGGCTTCCTCCAGCCAGCTCCTTCCCACCGCTGTGGCTGGTGGCCCCTGTCTGGGACACGGAGGGAATCCCGGCAGTGAGTGGGAGGCCGGTCTGGACAGCTCCTGAGCCTTCCCGCTGCTGGGAGCCTGCGGGGCTTCCCTGCCTGGAAGGTTCCGAGAGTCTGTGGGTCCAGATGGTGCCGCTCCCGAGTCTGGGGCCCACAGACCAAGGCCTCCAAGACGCTCCGGGTTCCGAGCTTTCGGAGCCCGAGACCCCGGGCTGGAAAACACCTGATCCCATCAGCCTTTGGGGCCTTTTTATTATCAGCCTTTTTTATTCCATCTGAAATACAAATATTCACAAGAATTTGTACAACCTGGGAGAACCCAAGCCCCTTCTCCCGCCCCTTTCAGCCCCCGCTCTCCCAGGTCCACATCTCCGGTCCGGTGGGCGTCCCTCCTGCAGCAGGGGCGGGTCCGGGCCAGGGGAGACCTGCAGAGAGGCAAGGAGAGACTGCCAGCAGCTGGAGGGCTGCCTGGGAAGGGGAGGGGGCGCCCCTCCCCCAGGCTCCCCTTGTGGGAGGGAGGCTTGCGGCTGAAGCTCAGGGCCTGGAAGGCCTTCCCCACGGAGAGCCTTCCCCCAAGAGTCTGGGCCTTCCCCCACTGCCCCCCATGTCTTCTCCCTGCCCCCAAACGCCCCCCCCTTTTTTTTAAACACCACTACCTTTATCTATGTATTCGTTTATTTATTTGTTTGTTTTTGCTGAGGCAGTTGGGGTTAAGTGACTTGCCCAGGGTCACACAGTCAGGAAGTGTTAAATGTCTGAGGTCAGATTTGAAGTCAAGTCCTCCCGACTTCAGAGCTGGTGCTCCACCCACTGCACCCCCAGCTTCCCCAGGACCTTCTCTTTTTTTTTTCTTCACCATTGATTTTATTGGGAGAAACCCTGTCCATGTTACATACAAAGCCGGTTCTTAGTTCTCAATCCGTGACATTGGCAACGTTAAGGAAATACTCATTTGTTCCTACGTTTCTTTGTTGTTGTTTGTATATTTAATAGTATTTGATTTTTTCCAACCTCACGTTCACAAGACTGTCTCAGGTTTGGGGCTCCCCAAGGACACACCTGCTACAAGTGGATGTCGAACACTCCGTCCTCCACGGCTTGGACGGCCTCTTCTTGGATCTCCGGAGCTGAGGGAATGCCCAGGGAGGAGTCAGTGGCGCCCAGGGAGGAGTCAGTGGCGCCCAGGGAGGAGTCAGTGGCACTCAGGGAAGAGTCAGTGGCACCCAGGGAAGAGTCAGTGGCACCCAGGGAGGAGTCAGTGGCACCCAGGGAGGAGTCAATGGCACTCAGGGAGGAGTCAATGGCACTCAGGGAGGAATCGGTGGCACCCAGGGAAGAGTCAGTGGCACCCAGGGAGGAGTCAATGGCACCCAGGGAAGAGTCAGTGGCACCCAGGGAGGAGTCAGTGGCACCCAGGGAGGAGTCAATGGCACTCAGGGAGGAATCGGTGGCACCCAGGGAAGAGTCGGTGGCACCCAGGGAGGAGTCAATGGCACCCAGGGAGGAATCGGTGGCACCCAGGGAAGAGTCATTGGCACCCAGGGAGGAGTCGGTGGCACCCAGGGAGGAGTCGGTGGCACCCAGGGAGGAGTCAGTGGCACCCAGGGAGGAGTCGGTGGCACCCAGGGAGGAGTCAGTGGCACCCAGGGAGGAGTCAGTGGCACCCAGGGAGGAATCGGTGGCACCCAGGGAAGAGTCAGTGGCACCCAGGGAGGAATCAGCAGGACTCAGGGAGTAGTCAGTGATGCTTAGGGAGGAGTCAGTGGCACCCAGCGAAGAGTCAGCAGAACCCAGGGAGAAGTCAGCAGGACCCAGGAAGGAGTCAGTGGTGCCCAAGGAAGAGTCAGTGATGTCCAGGGAGGAGTCAGTGATGTCCAGAGAGGAGTCAGTGGTGCCCAGGGAGGAGTCAGTGATGTCCAGGGAGGAGTCAGTAATGTCCAGGGAGGAGTCAGTGGTGCCCAGGGAGGAGTCAGTGGTGCCAGGGAAGAGTCAGTGATGTCCAGGAGGAGTCAGTGATGTCCAGAGAGGAGTCAGTGGTGCCCAGGGAGGAGTCAGTGATGTCCAGGGAGGAGTCAGTAATGTCCAGGGAGGAGTCAGTGGTGCCCAGGGAGGAGTCAGTGATATCCAGGGAAGTCAGTGATGTCCAGGGAGGAGTCAGTAATGTCCAGGGAGGAGTCAGTGGTGCCCAGAGAGGGCATCCAGGATGCCCAGAGGCCCCTGCCCCTCACCCACCCAGATGCTTCCCAGATCCTCCCATTGCCACAGCAAACAGGATGGGGCGCAGGCTGGGTCCATGGGCAGCAGAGGCCAGGAGTCTTATCAGAGAGGGGCAGGCGCTTCCCCGGGGAGCTCAGTGGCTCCTCCAACCAAGCCCTGCCTCCTTACAAACTAAGAGCTCCATCCCATCCCCCTCCACCCCAAGCCCTGTGACTGGAGTCATCCCTCCTCCCTTTCCAGATAGACCCTTGACCCCCAACCCCTAAGGATGGTAGTTGGCTACCAGCAGAAGTAGGTCTTCATGCATTTCCCCACCAAAATAAGAGTTCCTTGCTCTACTGAAACGTCAACTGCCCATTATCCGGACTCCCAGGCCCCCCCAGGTTCCCCCCCTCCTACCTGGTGGCCGGGACCCTCGCCTTCCGGGGCGAGGCAAGGAAAAGCTAAAAGCTCGGAGGTGAGTGTGAGGGGGGGAGGGTGCGGGCGGCCCCTCCATGCTCACGCTCTGGGCCCGGCGCCGGCACTCCACCGCGAGCCGATCCTTGCACTGTTTGTGGCAGCTCACTCCGCAGGCTAGACTCGGGGAAGGGAGGGGGGTCAGTGCCCGAGGTCTGCCCTCCACTGCACTGCGGGCGTCCTTGTGGCTTGGACAACGGCCCCCCGTTGGGGTCTTCTCCCCACCCACGGAGGGACTCCTCCCCCCCCACTCCCCGGGCCCCCCTCACCTCGGCATTTCAGTCCCTGTTTGTAGATGCCCAGGATCTGAAATGGAAGGTCGGGACTCTTAGTCTGGCATTCAAGCTCCTCCCGGCCGGGCCCGGGTCTCTCTGCTTCTAACTCCCACTCTGACTCCAGAACCCCCCGCACCCCGGGCTCCTGGCACTCGGGGCCCCAGCGAAAGGGAGCCCTCGTCCCCCTCGGAGGCCGGCCAGCTCTGGGACGTGCCCAGAAAAGCGGGCGTCCGGCCTCCGTGAGCTGGTCCCGGCCCGGGGCTCGGTCCTCCGCAGGACGGCCCGGCTCGTGCCCCGGGAGCCCCGCGCTCTCCTTCAGCTGCTGTGTCTCGGGTTGGGTGGGCTGAGCTGGGAAGGAGGAGGGGGCTCAGGCCTGGGGGCGGGGGAGCAGGGGGGGCTCACCAGGGCCTTGCAGTGCCTGCAGGCTACGGGCCTCAGGGAGCTGCTCTCCTGGAAATTGTGCACGAAGCCCATCCGGCCCCCCAGCACCGAACTGGAGCGCAGGAAGTAGGAGACCATCTCCTCCCGGCTGATGCAGCCGTCCCTGCGGGGGCAGGCGGTCAGGGCCCGGGCAAGCCTCCAGCCCAGGCCTGCCCCCATCCCCAGCGCCGAGCTCGGGAAAGCTGCCTTCCCTTGTCCCCTCTGACTGAAGAGCCGGTCCTCCGCATGCTAATGCAAGGGCCTGTTTAACCTACTTCAGTTCTCAGAGGCTTTAGCAGGCAGAGGAAGGCCGGCTAACTACAGGCCATTCTTCTCCCAGCATTAAAGCAGGGCCTGCAAGAGGGCCACGGGCCAGCACCGGAACCTGCCTAAGGATGTTCCACGGCTAATTGGGCCGCTGCCGTGACCTCCCTCGCTGGTCCAAAGTAGGAGGAGTCAGTTCAGTCTGAAGCTGTTACCTTCCCATCAAAACGGGGGCTCCTGGGCTCCCCAGAAGAGATCGCTTATGCTCCCAGAAGCCTTCACCACCACCCCCACCCCCGGGGAGTAGCCCCCCGAGCTTCTGGCCTGGCCCCGAACCCCTCCCCGCCCCTGGCCCCGACCCCGACCCCCTCCCCGGCCCCAGCCCCAGCCCCGACCCCCTCCCCAGCCCCGGCCCCGACCCTGACCCCCTCCCCGGCCCCAGCCCCAGCCCCGACCCCCTCCCCAGCCCCGGCCCCGACCCCGGCTCCGGCCTCACTGGTTTTGGTCCAGGTCCCCAAAGGCGATGAGGTAAGGGAAGTTCCCCCGGATGATCTGGAACTCCTCCTGGGAGATGTGACCGTCCCCATCCACATCAAAGTTCCGGAACACGGACTGAGGGGGAGCCGGGGAGACACAAGGAGAGGCCACAGTCAGCCTCCCCTTCCAGCCCGACCCCTGCGGGTGTGAGCGGCCCAGCCCCCCACGGCGCCTGTGGCCCGATGGCCAGACTCTCCAGCCCAGGCAGAGTCCCCGAGAGCAGTGCGGGAGTGCTCCCCAGGGCTGGGAGGGGCTGTGGGGGCTCACGCAGGCTCCGAGAGGAATCAGGTCCCCATCTCCTGTAAACCGTCCCCACTGCTTGCAGACTTCCAGGCACGGGGGTCTCACTACCTCCTGAGGCAGCCTTTGGGGAAGTGGGGAGTATCTGGGAGCTTTAGCTTGGGGGGCCTGGCTTTGGCTGGGGGCGCCGCCCTCAGGAGGAAGATTCTTGGGGGATGTTTTGCCTGATTCTGCATATTTCTGACAAGGATTTTGTTTTTCTTTTTTTTTCCCCAAGGCGGGGGTGGGGCGGTGGGGGAGGTGGGAGGAAGAGAAAATAGATTTTTGTTCACTGGAAAAAATAAAAGAAAGAAAGAAATTTGCTTTTCTGCAACTTCTCCCACGGCTCCCAGCGCTGCCCCGGGGGGCCAAGCAGAAGAAATCTGCCCCCCCCCCTTCCATCCAAGAATCGTGCCCAGGAAGGCTCCGGTATTTCCTCCCATCAGCCTTTGCGCCACCAGCCCAAGCATCCTGCTTCCTGATTGGCCGGGATCTCCCCCAACCTGGCCGGGGGCTCCCCAGGGATCCAGGAGAGGTTCGGGCCTCACCTCCACCATCTTCTCGATGTGCTCCACCACCAGGGCTTGGTCCAGTTTGGGTTTGGCGGCCGCGGTCCACTCCTCCAGGACGGGGGGCCGGGGGGCCGGGGTACTGCTCGCCGGGCTCGTTGGCTGCAGGAATAGGCGGGGCCTGAGCTGGGAGCCCCCGGTCGGGGGTCAAAGGGGCAGGGGCTGCCCCCGGGGCCACGGCGGAGAGCCGGGGTCCGGGCCGGACAAGGGGAAGGGCCGGCTCACCGAGGACTTGGAGCGTGGCTCCCTCTGCAGGGAGAGCTGGTACAGCTCGTCTTCAGTCTGGTACTGGTCCAGAGACACCTGGAAGGCGTGGGCCCAGTCACACCGCAGCGGGGCGAGCCCGATTTAGCCCGGGCCGGCCCAGCGCGATCCCCGAGCTCCGGGGGGGGGGGGGAACCAGGTCCAGTGTGATCCCCAAGCTCCGGGGGGGGGGCCCAGCTCAGGGGGGGGGGCAGCGTGATCCCCGAGCTCAGGGGGGGGGGCCCAGCTCGGGGGGGGGGGGCCCAGCGTGATCCCTGAGCTTCAGTGGGGGGGAACCAGGTCCAGCGCGATCCCCAAGCTCCGGGGGGGGGCAGCGTGATCCCCGAGCTCCGGGGGGGGTGGGGGGGGCGCCGGGCCCAGGCTCACCGTGAGCAGGCTCAGCAGGTCCGGGTTGGCTTGGATGGGCGGCCGCAGGCTGGTCACCATGGCCAGCTCCTCCAGGATGGCGAAGAGCTGCCGCATCTTGGCCCCGTTGAGGCGCGTGTGAGCCGCATCCAGCCAGTCGGGAAGGGCCAGCTGCAGGGCCACCAGGTCCTTGAGGTGCACGCCCAGGATGGGGAAGCGGAAGCCCACGCAGGCCGCCAGCCGCCGGCGGTAGTTGCTGTAGTTGCCCGTGGCCGTCACCAGCTCCGTCAGGCCTTCCCAGAGCTGGGGGGGAGGGGCCAGAGGCTCGCCACCAGCACGACCAGTCGCCCAGGGGTGGAGAGTCAGACTGCCCCTCCCGCCTGCCCTGGACTGGGCCGGGAGGGGGGGCCCCAGGGCAGAGGTCGGAGGGCAGAGGCAGCCCCGCCCCCCGCCCGGCCCCCCTCCCCCAGCCATACCTTGACGGTGTCTGGGCTGACGTGGCTGTGCGTCTCCTTGAGCCGGGAGATGGAGCTGTGGCTCAGGCCCCCGACCACGGCCATGAGAGTGTTGAAGTTCTGCAGCTGGAGCAGCTTCTGTGGGCCCCGGCAGGAGAGGGGGGGAGAGGCCGCAGGAGCGGAGTCCGCAAGGCAAGGAGCACAAGTGAGACACGAGGCGGGGGGGGCGAGGGCCAGACGGAAGGGCGGACACACAGACAGACAGACAGACGGACAGACAGACAGACGGATGGGCGGATGCACAGACAGACAGACAGACAGGCAGACGGACAGACAGACAGACGGGCGGATGCACAGACAGACAGACAGGCGGATGCACAGACGGGCAGACGCACAGACAGACGGGCGGATGCACAGACGAGGGGCGCAGGTAAATGAGTAGACGGCAGGAGAAGCATCCGACAGACAAACAGGAGGAAGGGTCGAGGGGAACCTATCCAAGGATAGGTTAAAGGTTGCTCAGGGGCAGGAGCCGGAAGGGCAGCAGAGGGACAGGCGGGAAAGGAACCGTGAAGAAAAGGTGGACAGAGAGCTGGGGGCCCGAGCCAGAGACCCACAGACTCAGCAGAGGGGGCAGGGAGGCCCGAGCTGCTTCTCCCCCAGCCCCGATGCACCTCCCAAAGCTTATCTGTCAGCCCGAGGGGCTCAGGGGTAGGGAGTGAGGGAAGGAAGATGGGGGCAGGAGTTAGTGGGTCAGCACCTCGGCCACGTGGACAAAGTGGGTGATGACCTGGGCCCGCTGCGGGGCCGTGGGCTTGCTCAGCACCATGAGCTGCACCCACTGGGAGACGCTGTTGAAGAGGGAGATGAAGCGCTCCAGGACGGGGTTGTCCACTGTACACCCGTGGGTCACGAAGCTGTGGTAGTCCTGGAACTGCAGAGAAGAGGGCCCCGAACTGCGACTTCTCCAGTCTCCCCCTTGGCTGGCCAGTCCCCTGGCAGCTGCCCACAGGAGGGCACCGGCCACAGGAGGGCACCAGCCCCAGGAGGGCACCG
This sequence comes from Antechinus flavipes, assembly GCF_016432865.1. Classification (NCBI taxonomy): domain Eukaryota; kingdom Metazoa; phylum Chordata; class Mammalia; order Dasyuromorphia; family Dasyuridae; genus Antechinus; species Antechinus flavipes. Next base: position 255,295,060 of record NC_067403.1, read on the forward strand.
GCCACAGGAGGGCACCGGCCACAGGAGGGCACTGGCCACAGGAGGGCACCAGCCCCAGGAGGGCACCGGCCACAGGAGGGCACCAGCCCCAGGAGGGCACCGGCCACAGGAGGGCACCGGCCACAGGAGGGCACCGGCCCCAGGAGGGCACCGGCCACAGGAGGGCACCGGCCACAGGAGGGCACCGGCCACAGGAGGGCATCACCCACAGGGCACAGGCCCCAGAAGGGCACCAGCCCACAAGAGGGCACCGCCCCAGGAGGGCATCGCCTGCTGGCCCCTGGCGTTGGGGCCCCTGCCTCTGCTTGGGGCCACACCTCAGGGTCCAGTCCTAATGGCCCGCCCCCCACTGTGACTTCCGCCCAGACTCCCCATATTCCGGACCACCCCGGGCCCCCCCCCCAGCCCGGCCCAGCCTTACCAGGATCTTGCGGAAGGAGCGATACTCCAGGTAGGTGAGATGCTCGGCCAGCTCCAGCGGCTCCAGGTGGTCGAACAGCAGGGACATCTTGCGCTTCTTCTGGCTCACGGGGTTCCGCTGGGTGACCTGGCGCTTCCACTTGTAGGTGGGACTGGGGGGCAGAGGCGGCCGTCAGCAGCCGGCCTGCGCCCCCCCCCCCCCCGGGAGCCCGCGCACACGTACACGCTCTCGATGTCAATGAGGCTGCTGTGCCGGCGGTTCCCCTCGCGGTCCAGCAGGGACTTCAGCTCCTTGATCTGTTCCGCCAGCTCCGGGTTCAAGTCAAACTCGGCGGGGAAGGCCGAGATCCAGTACCTGGGCAGAGCAGGCGCCCTTCGCTGACCCTGCTCCTCCAGGGAGCCTCTGGGAGCCCCAAGAGTCCCCTCGGGCCTAAGGGGCCGCGAGCCGCGGCTGCCCCGGGGCAGGGCAGGCCGGGGGAGGCACTCACCGGACCAGGTGGCAGGTCTTCACCTGCAGCGAGTTGGAGTTGTCCTTCCGGGATTGCTGGTAGGTGGGGGAGGGGGAGGTCAAGGAAAACGGGAGGGGAAGGCTGGGGGTGGGGCCCGGGGTCATGGGGTCACAGCTTTGGAATGGGAGTCCCGCCCCCTTTCTTTACAGAGGGGGACACTGGGGCTCCTAGAGCTTCAAGGAAGGAGAAAGCTTCCAGGGATCTCGAGCTCACGAGGACCAGAGCGCCACCTTCCAGCTCAACCGTATCCCCGGCCTCTGCCCACGTCCCTGGCACCTAGTGGGCCCCTCATAATGAGGGCGAGACGGCACGCCTGGATCTCGCAGAGGAGGGGGCCAGGAGCCACAGACCAGGACCCTAACTGCAAGAGGAGGATGGGGACGAGGCTCCGGAACTGGGGGGACGAGGGCGTTCTGGGGTTTAGAGCCGATCAGAATCTTAGAACGGGGAACGGGCAGCGCCAGGGCCGGGGAGGGCCTTAGTACAAGGAAGGGGCAGCGCCAGGGCCGGGGAGGGCCTTCCACCGTTGGTCAGAGCCGGGCCCGGGGTGCGGGCCGGGGAGGAGGAGAACCTCGGGGCCAGTTCCCTGGGGCGCCCCGGGGCCACTCCCGGCAGTCAGGACTGGAACAGCTCCTGCGCCCCGCGCTGCCGGAGGCCCGGCCGGAGCAGGGGCGGGGCCTCGGGAAGGATATATGTGCAGCAGCTTGGCAGCCAGCTGGGAGGACGGGATGTACCACGGGTGCATCATCAGGAACATCCGCACCAGCTGCGGGTCGCGCACCTTCCCGGAGTCGTCTGGGAGGGGGCGGAGGGCGGGGTCCTTACTGCGAGCCCCTTCCGCGGCTCCGGCCCCGCCCGCCGACCCAGGCTCGGCCCCATGGGAATGACTCGGAGGCCACGCCCCGTCGGGCCGGCCAAGCCCCCGCCCCGCCCCCCAGGACCTCCGGGGTTAGGGATCCAAGGCGGGGAAGGGAAAACCCCAGCTGGAGCGGAAGGAGCCCGGGTTCCAGCGGGCTCCGGAATCCAGAGGCCATTTCCTGAGGGCGAGGAGGGAGGAGGGACAAGGGAGGCCGCCCCCCCCACCTCCCCCCAGATAAGCGTCCCATCGGCCGGAAACAGTCCCCTGAGCAGAGAGAGACTTCCTGCAGCCCTGAGAGCCAGATAGCATCCTCCAAGCAGCCCCCCAGCAGCGCGGAGGGGATCCCCCGCAACTCAGCCCCTCCTAGGAGCAGGCAGGGCCGGGGGGCTTCTGGAGAGCAGCAGCTAACACCCTCACGCGACAAAGTGGAGAAACTGAGGCCCGGGGAAACGAGGGGCTCCTGGGGGGCCACACGGCTTGGAGGTCAGCGCCTGCGCCCTGGGGTCCCAAGCTCACTGGTCCTCCCTGCTGCCCTCCGGGCCCCTCTGTCCCTCCAAGCCAAGGGCTCTGGGCCGTGCGGCTCTTCGGGGTCCTTTGGTTGTGGGGCGGGGGCCGATCCTCCCGACTCACCGAAGGCCTCGATGCAGCCCTGCAGCAGCTCCTCCACCGTGCAGCCCTTCTCGAGGTCCAGCGTCCCCGACATGTCGCACCCCCGGGGCTGCGTCCCCAGGAGACTGGAACCCTCGGCTCAGAGCCCTGCACCCCCAGAGGAGAGAAGAGCACTGAGGGGGCCGCAGCGTCCCGCCTGCAGACAGGAACGGGGTGGGAAGACAGGGCCCGCCCCCTCCTAGCTCCCCCCCCCGGGGGGGCCCAGGATCCCCCCTCCTTTGGCCAGTTCTGCTGAACGGGCCGTGACCCAGGGATTGTGTAACGCTCTGTGGGAGAAATGTTCCCTCCTGAGGCTTCCGGGCAGGAGCAGGGGGATGGGGGCCACGGGCCCCTGGGGCTGGGCCAGGCCGGGATGGAGGAGCCGCGGGAGGAGCGGGAGGACCAGGCGGCCACCCTGCAGCCGACCCCGGGGCCCGGGCTCGGCAGCGGGGAGGGGGGGAGGGCCGGGCCTCCTCCGAGCCCCAGGAGGCACCTGCAGCCTCCCCCAGCCCCAGCACGGCCCCTCCTCCCCCCCACCCCAGGCTTCCAAAGCTCCTCAGCCTCCCTGCCCCCGCAGGGTTATTTTGGGAACTGGGAGCCTGAAGGAGCCTTAGAGGAATTTCTCCCCCAGTGGGTGGGAGGACAGAGCCAGAGGCTGGGGAGGGGCACAGAGAGAGGGGAGAAGGGAACCCAGGCTCCCAACCCCGAGGCCTGCGGACAATGGGCTGGAGGAGCCCCCCGGGCCTGCCCCCCTCGGGGAGTGCAGACACATTCCTGGGCCCGATGAGTCAGTGGGAGGGAGGCCCAGGGCCTGGGAAGGACGAGCGGGGCCTGATCGCGAGCTCACGGGTCTTCCCCAGGCACTGGCGGCCCCCCCGGGAGCCCCCTCCCCTCCCCAGGGCCAAGCAGTGCTTCTCCTTCCCAGAGCCACCTTGGGCGGCCCCCCACGCGCACCCCAGCCACGGCTCTCCCAGCATCCCTGCTCCCCTGGCCCGGCAGCCAAGCAGAGGGAAAATGAGAGGGAGCGGCTCCCGGGAACCTTAGCCAGCCGGATCCCCCGGGGCCAGGAATCGGGCATCCCCCCAAGGCTGGCATCCAGGCCTAGGTGCAAGGGACTTGAGACCACCCAACTCCACCCCCCTATTTTACAGAGGTGGAAACTGAGACCGAAAGGGCCCAAGAGACCCCCGAGATGGGACGGGGCAGAGCCCAGATCCAAGCCCGTGGAGGGTGGGGGAGAGGGAGGGTTCTAGAGTAGGAGACCAGGGGCTCAGACTGACAGGAACCCACCCATCTCTCCTTCTGACAAGGCCGTGTGGGGTACAGAAAAGTCCCACGAGCTTGGAGACAGTTTGGGTTGGAATCTCATCTCTGCCTTTTACTTTGGATATGACCTTGGGTCCTAAAATGGGGTGTGGACCTGACCGGCCTCCTAGGTCCCCCCCAGATCTCCAGCTGTGATCTGATGATCTACCCCCTTTCTCCGGGCCACGGGAGGTGATCTGGGTCCTCGAAGGCCCGGGGACTGCCGTCCCCCCTCCCCCCGCCTCAGCAGGTGCCAGAGGCCCAGAGTCACAGTGGCGTGTTTCAGGACACCTGAGCACGTGGCCAGCTCCAGGCTTGGGCAAGAGGCCGGGCCCTGGCACCGTCAGCACCGGGCAGCTCACTCTGCCCCAGCTCCCGGATACCCCGCTGGCCACCACACCCTCACACACTCACACTCACAATCTCACACACACACTGTCTCACACACACACACTCACACTGTCACACACACTCACTCTTACTGTCACACACACTCACTCTCACTGTCACACACACAATCTCACTCACACTCACACACACTCACACACACTCACAATCTCACACACTGTCACACACACACACACTCACACACACTCACAATCTCACACACACACTGTCTCACACACTCACACTGTCTCACACACACTCACTCTCACTGTCACACACACCCTCACACACTCACACTCACAATCTCACACTCACTCTCACTATCACACACACTCACTGTCACACTCACACACTGTCACACACACACTGTCACACACACTCACTCTCACTGTCACACTCACACACACACTCACACTGTCTCACACACACACACTGTCACACTCACTCTCACTGTCACACACTCACAGACACACACTCTCACTCACAGTCACACTCACTCACACACAGACACACCCACACCTGGAGGAGCCCGGCTCAGAAGCTCCAGCCCACCTGCCTCCCTCCCCTCTGCCCGCATCCTGGCCCTCCCGCTGGGCTCCCCCGCACCCACCTTGAGGACCAGTCCCTTCCCTTCCCTCTAAGGATCAGCCCGGCTGTCCGCTCTCCCCCCTCCCCCCTCCCCCTGGGGTGTGACCCCCTCACCCTTCCCTGGGACTTGAGCCAAAGGGCCCCCACCTTAGAAGCCAGAGCCCCTCCTCTCTCGGTGGAGCCTCCCCACCCTCCGCCCCCTGCCCTCCCACCTGCTCGGGCAGGTGGTCCCAGGTGGAGAGGGGAGTCCTACAAAAGCCCCCACCCCCCACGTCCAGTGCCCCCTGGTGGAGAGTCACCACTTACCCTGCGCTCTGCGGGGGTCCAGCAACTGCCCCCTGCAGGCTTCTGCTCCCAGGGGGGCTAGAGGGAGCCGAGCCTTCCTCCCCCCCACTCCTCTTCCTCCTCCCGCTCTGGGCTGCGTCCTCTCCTCTCCTCTGTTGCACCTTCTCTCGTCCCCTGCCCCCCCTTCCCTTCTCCCGAGGCTCCGGGATTCCCCTCCTCCTGTCCGCTTCCCACGCACGACCGTGGATCTCCCCGTCTGTCGCGGGCCGTGCCCCGGCCCTGGACCACCGACGTCCCTGGCTCCTTCCCCAGTGCGCTCCCTCTCCCCGGCATCTCCTTCTCTCCGCCCCCTCCCTCTGCCGCCGCCTCCCCTCAGTCCCTCCCCCTCGGGCTCCCCCCGCCTTCTCCCGGCCTCGCCGCCTGTGCCCGATGCCACTCACCCGCCTGGCACACGCGGGGCGCTGCAGGATATTAACCCATGCCCTGCCGAAAGGCGCGGGACCCCCACGGGGGGCGAAGAGGGGGCGGGGTGACGGACAGTCGGGACTGCCGGGCTCTGAGCTCGCCCCCCTCCCCGGTCGGGGAAAGGGATGGGGGTCTTTGCTGAGGCTGAAGAAGCCCCCCCACCCCGCCCCCCGCCATTCCCCCTGGCCTGGGGTTAAGCGGGAGGAAACTGGGGGAGGGACAGGAAGAGGCTGCGGTGAGGGGGGGGGCACCACGCCCCGAACCGGCCCCGGTTCCTGTTCTCGAAACAAACAGTTCCCACGGGGCTCCCCTCCCCGCGCCCTGACTCTGGCTTCCTGCAGGGAGGGAGGGTGGGGACCCCCGGAGGCAAGGGAAGGGGCCATTCGCCGATGGGGGAGCGGGGGCCACCAAGGGACGCCAATGGGAAATACTGGGGCCTCTGAGCCGGCTGATGGGGGAAGCTGGGGACCAGAGCGCCCGGCCCCTCCCCCCGCCATCCTAGAGCCGGGATGAGGCGCCGACGGGAGCCTGGGTCCCCTGAGGAAGGGGAAGAGGGCATCGATAAGGAAGCCCCGGACGCCTGGGTCCCGGGGAGGGGGGCGGGTGGGGGGCAGCCCACAGCCGAGAAGGGAGCTTGGGGGCTGGGGAAACCGTTACATGGTTTCCGGCGGTTTGGGCTTCCAACGTCCCCACAGGGAAACCACCGGGCCCGGCCCTCCCTCTCCCCAGCGCCCTCCTCCCTCCCCCCGGCCCGGAGGGCGCGCCCAGCTCAGCGCCCCCTCCGGCTCGGGAGCGCCGGACCGCTTCGGGGCTCCGGGCCCGGGACCCGCCCCTCCCCGCGAGTGGGCTCGGGGGCCGGCCTTCCTCCTATTGGCCCTCCGGGAGGCGGTGCCTGCGCCGGACTTGCCCCCCGGCCCCGGCCCCCGGGGTTGCGGAGGTTTGGACCCGGAGACCCAAGGGGGGGGCGCGACTCCCCACCCCTCCGACCCCGTGCGGCCCCGCCCCCGGCTCAGAGGAAATGGGCCGGGAGGGAGCGTCCCAGGGGAGGGGGCGGAGGCGAGGCCATCCCCCCCTTCCCCAAGCCCGAGGGCCTGGATCAGGACCTAGTATGGGCACGGCGCTGAGCCGGCGGGACGCCGAGGGATGGAGCGCCCAGACCGAGGCCGGAGGGGGAGGGCGGGCCCTGCGCCGCCCAGCTCGGGAGCACCTGTTGGCCTGGGGGCGGGGCGGGACCCGCAGCTGCTCCCTCATCCCCCTCCCCCCACCCCAGGCCCGGCCCCCTCCCCCGACCCCCCATGCGCGACCCCCTCCCCCCAGGCCCAGCCCCCACACACTCAGACACAGACCGGCAGCCTTTGGTGACACTTTTAATTGGTGAAGTTTTTGCTCCAGAAAGTGGGCCAGGGCCCTGAGCCGAGACCCCCTCCCCGGGGCAGAAGGAGCCCTGACACAGACCACCACCCAGCATAAATAACAATGGGGGGGGCCGGGAACCTTGGGGAGCAATCGAGGGAAGTGGGCACGTGGGCGGTCGGGGCCCCTGGAGATGCCACCAGATGCCGGCACAGGGGGCGGGGCTAGGGAGCCAGGGCAAGACGGTGAGCGGCGGCTCAGACCACTTCGTCCGGGGCAGCCAGGCGCTCCCGGGTGGGCTCCACGCCCCAGATTTCCCGGGCGTACTGGGCAATGGTTCGGTCACTGGAGAACTTCCCCGACGTGGCGATGTTCCTGATCACCATCCGAGTCCATTCCCGAGGGTTCTAAGAAAGCCAAAGCACACTATGGAGCCCCAGGACCCGGCCGTGGGGGGGGAGGGGGGACATTGGGGTGCAACAACTCCGCTCCGAGCCTTGAAGCCGGGCCAGGAGACCGGGGCACTCCCCCTCACACTCCGGGCCGGGGACCCAGGAGTCCAGGGTCCCAGACTCACCTTGTACAGATTGCTGACTTTCTCCTGGCACTGGATGTAAGCTTCGTAGTCCGCAAAGACCTTAAAACTGGGGAGGGAGAGGAAGCCGAAGTCGGGCCAGGAAGGGAACCCCCTCAATGAGGGATGCCATGTGTCGGCTCTGGCCCTTCTTACCCTGGAGAAACTGAGGGACTACACGCGGCCGCCCCCAACCCCAGGGCGGTGACTTGTCCGGCCAGTCCGGCTCCTTTCCCCTTCCCCAGCCCATGTACACAAGGACCCGCCCAGGAACACCAAGGTCCAAGGGCCCGCCCCCTCCCAGCAGCACCTGGGCTCCCCGCCAGCCGGGGGTGACCGCACCCAGCCATGCACACCGGCCCCCGCCCCCCATCTGGGTCACCCCGCTGACCGGTCGTGGTGCATGAGCATGTTGACGATGTCCTTGAACAGGTCGGGCTGTTTGGGGGAGAAGAAGCCGCTGCTGAGCTGCTCGATGATCTGCCGGAGCTCGGGGATGCGGTCGTAGAACTCCTGGGCGTTGTACCTGTTGGGGAGGGCCACGGGCTCAGGCCACTGCGCCCCAGCTGCCCCCGGCTGCGGGTCCATGCCAGCCTGATTCCGGGGCCCCGCCCCTCATCCCGGCCCCCAGGGCCTCCCTGACTGATTCTGGGGCCCCCCGCCCCTCATCCCGGCCCCCCAGGGCCTCCCTGACTGATTCTGGGGCCCCCGCCCCTCATCCCGGCCCCCAGGGCCTCCCTGACTGATTCCGGGGCCCCCACCCCTCATCCGGGCCTCCAGGGCCTGCTGATTCCGGGGCCCCAGCTCCCGGTCCCGGCCTTCAGGGCCAGCCTCCCCAGCATACCCCCTCTGGTCGAGCCGGTCCACGTCCTCCACCCTCATCCCGAAGATGAAGAAGTTCTCCTCGCCGGCCTCCTCGGCCATCTCCACGTTGGCCCCGTCCATGGTGCCGATGGTCAGCGCCCCGTTAAGCATGAACTTCATGTTGCCGGTGCCCGAGGCCTCCGTGCCCGCCGTGGAGATCTGCTCGGAGAGGTCTGACGCCGGGATCACTGCGGGAAGGGAGGGGGGTGACGGGAGGGCCTCGGGGTCTGCGGGAGTGGTCGCCCACACTGGTGGAGAGACTCCTCGCCCCGGGCCAGTTCCCAGGTCTACCAAGGACTTGGACAAATAATGGCCGAGGCTGGGAGGGGCGGCTGATTCACCCAGCGCGTCGGGCTCCCCACGGAGCCCAGCTTGGGGCCGGAGCGGACGAGAAGACCTTCAGGGGAAGGGAGCCTCCAGCTTGGGCCCAAGCTTCCCCAGAATGTGCTGGGGGGGCAAGACCAGAGGGTCCTAGTGGACAACAAGCCCACAGGAGTCGCAGCGGGACGTGGGATTCTGGGAAGAGGCCATGGCCTCCCTGTCCTCTGCCATCGTGAGACCCCCCCCCAGGAAGGGGCGGCCGTGGGGGGCTCAAGCTTCCCCTCACACCGGGGGGCTTCAGGCAAGAGCCAGACCGGCTGTGTCTCACAGTGCAGGAGGGAGGGGAGGGGGCTCCGAGAAGGGGGCGATGGGAAAGGCCGAGTCTGAGCTAAGTCTGGACTGCCTGAAGCCCCGGCAATTACCCAGGCCCTGGGGTTCCCGGCTGGGGACCTCACGGAGCCAACGGGGCTGCAGCAAAGAGCAGTGGAGACGGGGAAGGGGCCGGATGAGGGGGAAGGGAGGGCCCAAACAGCCAGGAGCAGAGGATTTGATCCTCAGGGTAGCTGGGAGCCACTAGAGTCTGAGGAGTGAGGGGTGCCTCCCTTAGGTAAGTCAGCTTGGTGCAGGATGGACTGATGTGGGGAGAGACTGGGGGCAGGGACACTGTCGGGGAACCGGGGGGGAGGGACTGCACATGCAGGAAGGGCCCGTGTGTGTGAAGGCAGGAATGACAGGACTTGGCTGGGGCGAGGGGACGGAGCGAGGCGCCCACACCAAGCTCGCCAGCCGGGCTGATGGGGCGCTCGAGCCGTTCTGGGTCTAGGGGGCGACTGAGGGACCTCCCGGCTCCCCTCCCGGGCCCTGCTCCTAGCCGGGCAGACCGGGCCCAGAGACACCCCCCCCTTCCGTCCCCCCCAGCCCAGAGGCGCCCCCGCCCAGCCACAGACTCAGCTCAGAAACGCCCCCCCCCACCTCCCCCTGCCCGACCCAGAAACGCCCCCTCCCCGCCCGGACCTTTCTCGGCCAGCGACACGCGGTAATTCTCCAGGAAGATAACTTTGAGCCGGTCCCCGACCACGGGGTCGTTGTTGACCACGTCGCCGATGGACGTGATGAGTTTGATGATCATTTTGGCCATGTGATAACCAGGGGCTGCCTGGAGGAGGAGACCTTGGGGTCAGAGCCCCGCCCCCTCAGCCCCCACTGCAGCCCCCCCAGAAGTCGGAGGCTCTCCCGGCCCCTTTCCCTGCAGCGGGGCTCACCTTCCCCCCGATCATCACCGTCCGGGGGACGAAGAACTTGTTGGGCTCCTTCTTGATGCCTAGGACAGAGAGGGGAGCGCTGGGAACGGCTTCTCCCGGAGGCCCGAGGCCCTGACCTGCCGTCAAGCTCCGGGCGCCCCAGAGCGAGGGCGGGGGCCGCCCCTGAACCTCAGCCCGATTCCTTCCCCTCGCTCTGGTCCCGACTGCGCCTAGATGTGGGCCCCGGTCTGTGCCTCGGTTTCCCCGGTTGTAACAGGGCCAAAGTAGCGGCTACACCCCGGGCTTGCGAGGGGCAGCTGAGGACCCTCAATGACCCAGAGACGCCTTAGGCTCTGTCAGTCCCGGAGGCGCGACTTCTCTCCTCCGCCGGGTGCAGCCCGGAGCCCTCCCTTCAGCCCTGCCCTCCTGCCAAGCCCCGTTACTTGCCTCCCTCCCTCCCTCCTGGGGCGCCGGGAAGACCAGATGGCTCTTCCCGGGGGATCGAGGCTGCGCGTGTCCCTGGGGTGTCATGGCTACAGGGAGCTCCTGGGACTCCCCCGTGGAGCATGAGTCACCTCTCCATTAATGATGCCCCCACAGTGGGAGTTGCGCCATCCTTTCTTCTTGGCCTCCAAGGACCAGCTGGAGGCCAGTGAAACCCCCAGGAGGCCCCCACCCTTTCCTTCCCCATGGCCCTGCCGCTCGGCCCCCCCCAGCCTCTCAAGGGAGGCGGCTCCCACTCAGTGGCTTCTGACTAAGCTTTTCCCTCAACACTTCAGTCAGGCAGGTCATGCACAAGTTAAAATGCCCATTTTGTAGATGACAAACCGAGGCTGAGAGAAGCACAGCCAGCCCTTAACCCGGAGATTCGGTCTCCAGCTCTCCTCACAGCTCCAGACTATTTGTCCTGCCCCACGCTCTCCCTCCGGGCCGGTCTAAAGGCCTGGCTAGCCTCAGTTCCCCAAGGAGTTCGCTCTTCTCCCGGCCGGTGATGCCAGCCCGCTCTTTCTGGGCCCCCCTAAGGGCTCGTCCACAGCAGTTCTCAGAGTCCCAGGGCCTGAACTACGAGCCTCATTTTTTACAGAAAAAGAAACTGAGTCTTGAAAAGGTAAAATCCCCTGCTTACATCACACAGTTAGCAAGCGGGAGAGGCAGGAACTGGGCTCTGGCTCACCCAAGGCCCAACACTTGTATATGTGTCAACTTATTATTGGGGAATGTGCTACTGTTTACGGTCCTGAGGCTTTACAAGGGCTGAAGGAGCACCTGGCCTTGAGCCCTGCCCCTTGACACTTAGTAGCAGTCCCGTACCATCTCTAAACCTCAGTTTCCCCCTCTGTAATATGGGCGTAATAGTGCCTCTCATCCAGTTTGGCCCTTAAGATCCTTCACAATCTGCTCGTGGTCTCCCCTTCCAGACTTATTACATATCCGCCCTTTCACACGTGCCCCGGGCCAGCCAAAGCGCCTCGATTGTCCTCCAGCAATCCCTCACCTCCTTTACAGCCCCGCTGCTCATACCCCGCCCCCAAACGTCCCCATGTCCATTCTTTTTAGAGATACGTGGCCTCCCCCAGAATGGAAACTTGTGGGGAAGGGGAGCTGTTGTTGCTTCTGCCTCCCCGGCGGAGGCCTAACTCGGACCCTGCCGACCCGGGGTCGGGGAGGCCGGGGCTGGGAGGGCGGCTCACAGCTGGGAAGCCCTTTGCCGCTTCTCCCGGGGGCACTGGGAGAAGGGGGCGGGACAGCCCTGGAGAGGGAAGGGGCCGGGCCGGGCGCTCACGGTTGTACAAGGTGATGACGTGGAGGCAGTTGAGGAGCTGCCGCTTGTACTCGTGGATCCGTTTCACCTGGACGTCAAACAGGGAGTTGGGGTTGATGTGCACGTGGTACTCTCGTTCCAGATAGGCCGCAAACTTCAGCTTGTTTTCCTGTTGGGGGGACCAGGGGGTTTAAAGGGGCTGCTATGGCTCCGGGGCCACCTCCCCAGGAAAAAGAACCTGTGGATGATGCTGTAGGAGACCGCTGAGGGCGGGGCTCAGAGAGGGGACTGAGAAGTCCGTTCCTCCCCAGAACCCCTCGGTGGGTCCCCGGAGGCCGCCCCTGGGTGTCTCGCCCGGCTCACCTGCTTGACCTTGGCCACGTCTCGGATGAAGGCCTCGTCGTCCACGTAGGACAGCAGCTTCCGGAGCTGGTCCAGGTCCGAGATGTAGTCTTCTCCGATCCTCTGTGTGGGGACGGAAGGGGAAAGCGGCCCCCCGAGTGTCAGTCGGCAGTTATGAAACCCCTACTGTGTGCCGGGCCCGGCCCGGGCCTGGAGCCCCAAAGACAAAGACAAAGCCGTGTCTGCCCCGGAGGAGCTCCGACCCCAGAAGAAACCTCAAATCTGGGATAGTCAGGGACGGAGGACTCAGCCTCCAGGGGCACCAAGCCTCCTCCTCCTCCCCAGCAGCACAGAGCCCGGCCCCCCGGGGAGCCTCCTCTGGCCCCCAGTCCCAGCCCAGCCTCCAGCAACGCCTCCTGCCTGACAGCCTCGGCCTTGCAGCTAACTCACTGAGAAGCCAGCCAAGTCACAGCCTCCTCTGGGCCTCCAGGGGGAAAGGAGGCTTGAGCCACATCGTCTCTAAAGGCCCTCCCAGCTCTGACATCCCCTGTTCTGAGCCTCCCCCCTCCTCCCAGCTCTGCCCAGCCTGTGGGTGACTGACTCCTCTACCAGCTGTACACAGGCCCGGGTCCCCTCGTCTGCGCCGCGGCCCCGCGGCCGCCCCCTCACCTCCGCAATGACCTCCGCCAGGCCCGGATTGCACAGCACCAGCCAGCGCCTCGGCGTGATCCCGTTGGTTTTGTTCTGGAACTTGTGGGGCTCCAATTCATAGAAGTCCTTAAAGCTGCAGAGACCAGGGAGGGGAGGGCGGGTGAGCTAACGCCAGAAGGACAGGGGCCTTGCAGGGCCACGGGAGCCACAGCGCCCATCCCAGAGGGAGGGCCGGGTCCGGGCTGGGAGCCAGAGGGGGCAGGGTCTCACATGGTCTTCTTGAGGATCTCGGAGTGGATGCGGGCGACGCCGTTGACCGCGTGGGAGCCGGCGATGCACAGGTGGGCCATGTTGATCCTCTTCACGCCCCCCTCCTCCACGAGCGACATGCGCCGCAGCCGGTCCATGTCCCCGGGGTACGCCGCCGCCACTCGCTGCCAGGGGACACGGGGGCTCAGCGGGGCTGGCGCCGCGAGCCCCCCGGCCCCTCCCCCCGCCCCCCGCTCCGGCGCTCACGTTGAGGAAACGCTGGTTGATCTCGTAGATGATCTGCAGGTGCCGGGGCAGCAGGGTCTCCATCAGGTGCACGGGCCAGCGCTCCAGGGCCTCGGGCAGCACGGTGTGGTTGGTGTAGGCGCAGGTCCGGACGGTCACATCCCAGGCCTGGGGGAGGGCAGGGGAGCATGTCGTCCCCCGGCCACGGCCCCCACGTGGGGGGAGGGGAGGATGCGGCTAACTCAGGACCGGTGGGACCGGGAAAAGGACGGGCGGATCCTGGCCCCGCGGCCCCCAGCGGGATCCGCTCCCTCCCGCCAGAGCTGAGCCTCCTGCTGTGGCCCTGATGGCTTCTGTCTGTGGGAAAGGGGCTGAAGGCCTCGGGAAAGGGGGTCGAAGGGCACAGGAAAGGGGCCGGCCCTGACTACGGGGAAGCCGGGCTCGGGGGCCTGCAGCCTGTTACCTTGTCCCAGTCCAGCTTCTCCAGGTCCACCAGGATCCGCATGAGTTCGGGGATGGCCAGGGACGGGTGAGTGTCATTCAGCTGGATGGCCACCTGCACCCAAGGCCAAGGGGCCGTCAGCCCTGAGCTCCCTCCCCCAGTCAGCACTTAGGGGATACGGGGAGTCAGACAGGGAGGGGGGCACAACAAGCAGGTTGGGACCGGGAGGGAGGCCGGCCGCCCTGGGGGGGAGGAGGGGTCGTACAGCAGCTGGGCACGTCAGCACCTCCTGGGAGAAGGGGCGTGGCTGGGGGTCTCTGCCCCCCCAGGAACCCTCCCACCCCACCCCCTCCCGAGGCGCCACCTTGTCCGGGAAGGCGTCAAAGCTGGTGCGCACGGGGTCCCGGGAGCCAAACTTGGAGGACTTGAAGCGGCGGATGATGTCCTGGAGCGTGGCGGCCACCACGAAGTACTCCTGCTTCAGCCGGAGCTCCTTCCCTTCGAAGAACTGGGGGAACAGGAGGGAGGGTCAGCAGAGTGGGGGGGAGGGGGCGGAGGGGGGCGGGGCGGGGGAGGCAGGGCAGCACTGAGAGGCCGCCCCCCCCCTCCCGCCCCAGGCAGGATGAGGCACCGGGATCCTGCCCCATCTCAAGCCAAGTCTTCCTGTCACCTGGCCCCGCGCCCCTCCGGCCCAGCGCCCCTCCCCTCCCCGCTTGGTCCCCAGGTTCTCGCCGGGAGCTGCCCGTCCCCCCTCCCTTCACACCCCCCCCACTCCCGGGGGGAGACAATACTCACGTTGTCGTTGGGGTAGAGGACGCGGGAGATGTTCTCGGCCAGGTTCCGGTCCAGCACGGCCTGGATGTAGCCGCCCACGTTGACTGTGGGAAACAGGGGGGAATGGAAGCGGCCCATCGTCTGACCGCGGGAGAGCCCCTTTCCCCGGACCCCCCAGGCCCCACCTCCCCGTGAGCGAGCCGGCCGGTGTCTGTGGGAAAGGGGCCCCCAACTCGGGCAGGCGCCCCGCCTCGGTCCCCAGGACCACTGGGGGGGGGGGAGGGGCGGCCCTGGGCTGGGCGCTGGGACTGGGGGGGAGGGGCGGCCCCGGGCTGGGCGCTGGGACTGGCCTCCAGGGGAGCGCGGACTCACAGTCTTTGAGGTTGAAGTCGTTGGGGGCCTTGGCGGACCACAAGCGCATGGTGTTCACGGTGTTGTTGCGGTAGCCGGGCACGGGGGTGTCATAGGGCATGGCCAGCACCACCTGGGGGCGCCAGAGGGCGTCAGGGGCGGGGGGCAGGGCCCACCCAGAGCTCCGCTGGGACCCGGATGCCCCCCCAGGGCCCCGGGAACCCCAAGTCCCCGTCCTGCCCCTGCCACTGACTCACTGGGTGAGGTAGAACACAGCCGCTCTGGAGCCTCGGACTTTTTGATAAATGAGAAGCCGCTTTAAACAATCATGAGGGGCTTTCCTCCCTCTGGCATCCGGTTCTAGTGTTCTAGGGTCCCTCCCGCCTCTGACTTTGCACGTTCTGAGCCTCCCCCCAGCCTCTACAGCCCATGTTCTAAGTTCTCGGGTTCCCCCCAGCTTTTACATTCTGGGTCCCGAGTCACTTGCCATCCCAGGGCCTCAGGCGGCCCACCTGCAAACCGCGACATCTCGGGCGCCCCCCTCCCTGTGGCCCCCCCAGAGCCCGCTTGCTGACCAGGGACCGAGCCCCCGAGGCGGGAGGAGCCTCCAGAACCTCCCCGCTGGGCCCCTGAGCTCTCCCGAGAGGCCCCAAACAGCCCACAAAGGCTGGCAAGTCCTGGGTCCGGTAACTCTCCCTCCTGGTGCAGAAGACACTAACGGCCAGTCCCACTGGTGGGCGATCAGTAGCCAACCACGCGGCCGTGTGCGTCTCGGGAGCCGGGCTCCGCAGCCCATCTCAGACCCCCAAAGCGCACCGGGCTGGAGCCCCCAGAATGCCCCTGGGCTGACAGGGAAGTGGAATGGAGGGGAGCAGGCAGGTGCGCAGGCCCAGGGGGCTCTCCCGCAGGTCAGTGTGAAACGACCACAAGACGCAGGGTCATTTCAGGGAAAGGTATACAGCAGGTATGAAATAAATGCCCGCTGAGTGAGCTCTTAAGACCCCTGGGCTCTCGTCCTGACCAGGCTAGCCTAGAGAGTTTTCCACAGAATGAGCAGGGGAAGTGTCCAGGGTCCCGCAGGTAGAAAGTGAAATCGCTGAGGCGGAAGCCAGGCCCCTGACTCCAAGGCCTGGCACGGTGACCCTGGGCCAGTCACGTGAGCTCCTGGGACCACAGGCCAGTTTCTAAGTCCTCAGTCTGAGAGCGGGGGCTGATCTCCCCCCGGGATGTCTCCACCAGCCGAGTCCTGGGGCAAGCCTTAACAAAAGGACCCCTGGGCCTCAGTTTTCCCCTCTGTACAATGAGACAGTCAGATTGCTCCCCAGGCCCTCCCAGCCCCGACGGGGCCCCTGCATTCAGAGAGGAGGCAGCCAGACCTCTCGGCTCCCGCTCCTTCCCCCAGACCCGGCCAGTTCCTTCCCTCGAAGGGTTTTCCCCAAAGCCAAGCCCATTTTTAGTTTTAAAAGCTTTGGGGCCGGCTCAAAGATCTCTTGGGGGAATCTGCCCATGTGTCGACTCCTCCGTGGGGGCAGGGGCTGTCTTTTGCCTTTCCTGGCCTCAGTTCTTAATTCAGTGCCCGGCACACAATAGACGCTTAATAAATGCTCGTTGAATGACCCTGGACAAATTATTGGACAATTCTTAGCTTCAGCTTCCTCATCTGCAAAATGGGAGTAATGATAACCCCTCTCCCTGGGTTATCATGAGGGTCTATTGTGAAAGAGATGAGGTTTGTAAGTGCCTGGCACACAGTAGGGGCTTAATAAATGCTTATCGACTGAATGATCAGTGGACAACTCATCCTCAGCTTCCTCATCTGCAAAACGGGAGTAACAATAACCCCTTTCTCTCCGAGTCACCCTGAGGGTCCATGGTGAGGAGATGAGGTCCCTAAGCGCTTTACACTCTGGCAGTGCTCCCCAAGAACAAGGCTGAGCAGGCTCAGGAGCGTCCCCGCTGTTATTTGGCCGGGGGACGAGGAGAGGACCAGACAGAGCTTGGGCCCTTGCAGTGTGTTTGGTCCCAGCTGAGGTCCCCCTTCGGGTGTGGGTACGTCCCTCGGACAGTCCCGTGGGCTGCTAGCGCCCTTCTTGGCTTCTCCGGGAAGCCAGCAGTCGTGTCCGAGGGTCTCGGGCTGCCCCAGGCCGGCCCCCGCTGGTTAGGGTCACTTCTCCGGCCCGAGACCCGTGAGCCGCAGACAACAGAAAGGATGGAATCCCCGACGCCGGCCGGGCAGTCCGCTTAGGGGCCCGGGCCCTCCGTGGGGGGGATTCCTAATGACCCTTTAAGAGACCGTAAGCCATCCGGCCAATGGGAAGGCCGGCCTCGGTCTCTGAGAACCACCCCTGAATCCCCAGCGTATGAGGCGCTGCTCGCCGGCCGGCCAATGAGGCGAAGCCTTTTCCGAAATCCGGGACGGCCGCGAGAGGAGCGCCTCATTCTCCCCGCTCCAGCTCCGGCTCCGGCCACCCTGGAGGGCCTGGAGCTCCGGCCTTGGACATGTTTCTACCCGCTGCAATACAAGGAACAACTGAGGGGCGGACATCCCCAAAAAGGAAAATTTCCATGGAATGGAAAGAAAATCAGTGTCATAGACTTGGAGCCCAAAGGGCCTTAGAGGCCACCGAGTCCCACTCTTTCATTGGGCACGGGGAAACGGGCCAAAAAAAGGGAAAGAACGGCTCCTCTCAGAGGAGAAACCTCTACTCGGCTCCTTGACTTCAAGTCCCCAGGAATTAGCCCGTTCCCAAGGGACTGGAAGGGAAGGACGGAGGGGTCCATGGGAAGGGAAAGGTGACGCCAGAAAAGTCTGACTTTCTCTCCGACACTGAGAGCGGCCGCACGCCTCCAAGCATCGCATGGTGGGGGCCCCCCACGCCCAACCCGGGCCCGGAGCAGAAAGCTCGCTCCGTCTGGGGCCGAAGTGACCGTTTGTCCCCCTGGATGTTTGTGCTCGTTACCAGGTTTCCTTCTCCTTTTTCCTAACGGGGGCGGGGCCGGGGGAACCAATTTTGGCTAATAGAGAAAAATTGAAGTTACAAAAGTCCCGAGTAAAACGATGGCGATGGTGCAGCGACTTCCCCAAATCTGGACGCGGTATTACAGGCCCGGCCCGGCAGGTTGTCTCAGAGTCTCCCCGTCTCCCGGGGCCCCGGACGCCCCCATTCCCAGTCCTAGGGCTTACCTGGGTGTCCACCCACTTGGCGCCCTGGGGGGTGTGCTCCACGCGGCCGTAGAAGTGGACGGGCAGCGTGAACTCGGGCCGCGCCTTCTCCCACGGGTTGCCGTAGCGGAGCCAGTCGTCCGCCTCCTCCATCTGGGCAGAAACGGGGCAGGAGCCCCCGGGAACGGGGTCAGAGACGGGCCCCAGCTGGGGGGTTTGGGGGGGGCAGGGACAGAGCCCCCGGGAACGGGGTCAGAGACGGGCCCCAGCTGGGGGGTTTGGGGGGGGCAGGGACAGAGCCCCCGGGAACGGGGTCAGAGACGGGCCCCAGCTGGGGGGGTTGGAGGGGGCAGGGACAGAGCCCCCGGGAACGGGGTCAGAGACGAGCCCCAGCTGGGGCGGTTGGGGGGGGGCAGCACGGACGGGGCAGGGGGAGGGGCAGAGCAGGCCCTGTGGTCAGGGTCCATGGGGGGGCCTCACCTGCCAGCCCCCGCTGATCTTCTGGTTGAAAATCCCAAACTCGTAGCGGATCCCGTAGCCGTAGGCAGCCAGGCCCAGCGTGGCCATGGAGTCCAGGAAGCAGGCTGCGAGAGGGCCACAGCTGGGGGGCGCTCGGGGCAGGGCGAGCCGCCCTCCTGCCCCCCCAGCCCCTGCTCCAGGATAGCTCCTCCCTGCCCCCCAGCCCAGGCCCTGCGCTAACTCACCGGCCAGGCGGCCCAGGCCCCCGTTGCCCAGGCCCGCGTCCTCTTCTATCTCCTCCAGCTCCTCCATGTCCAGGCCCAGCTGGAAGAGGCGGGGGGGAGGGGGCGTCAGGAGGGGAGGGCCCGGCCGCGTCCTCAGCCCCCTCCCCCGGTGCCCGCTGGGCCGCCCCGCCCCCGCCCGCCCGGTACCTGGTACGTGGCCTCGTCGCAGGCGTTCTCCAGGGCCAGGTTCACCATGGTGTTCTGCAGGGTTCGGCCCATGTAGAACTCCAGGGACAGGTAGTAGATCCGCTGGGGACGCAGGGGCGGGTTGGCCCTTGTGCCAGCTGCCCCCTCCCCCCCAGGCCTCCCCTGCCCCCGCCCAGTGTTAGGTTTCTGACCTTTGCCAGTGACCCCTGCTACCTGATCCTGCCCCCCTGCCCCCCTCCCGAGCAGCTGCTTCCCAGACGCCGGCTCCGCCCACAGGTCTGGCTCGGGGCCAAAGCAGGGGCAGCTGGTCCCCTGAGCTGAGCCGGGGCTTGGGGGTCCGGGCTGAGAGTCCTGGGGCCCCCCGCCCCCTTTCCCAGAAGGGAGACTGTGCAGGAGCCAAAGGGCGGAGCTGGGAGGGACCCTCGAGACCTCAGGGCAGCTCAGAGGAAGAAGCTGAGGGCCAGAGAGGAGCCCCCGCTGTGTGACCCGGCCTTTGCCATTTGGCTTCCACAGAGGGAGGGAGTGGTCCCGGGACCCCCCACGGCCCCTTTGGGCCCTGACCTCGGAGGCATCTTGGGGGTGTGTCCCCTGAGCTCCTCAGGAGCCGCCATCGCCCCCCCCGCCCCCGGCAGCTCCCGCCCGGCCCCCCGCCCCGGCCACCTTGGGGTCCTTCTCGTAGTAATGCTGCTGGGTGCGGATCCAGCGGCCCACCAGGTGGTCCCGCACGGTGTGCGCCAGCGCGAAGTAGTAGTCTCGGGGGGTGGCCACATTGCGGTCCTTGACCAGGGTGAAGTGCAGGTGCCGGTTGAAGTTCTTCTTCAGCTCGGACACGTTCTCCACGCCGGCCAGGCCGCGCACGCTGATCTGTTTGCGCTTGTCGTGGTCGGACAGGGGCCGGGACATGGCGGCGGGAGCTGGGGGCGCAGGCGGGGTCGGGACGGGTGGCTCTGGCGGCCTCCGAGCGGGAGTGCCGGCGGCCCCCCTGGGCCGGGTTTTAAGGCCGGGCCTGATGCATTATGCATGGGCTGCGGGGGAGGCCTCCCGCCCCTCATGAATGCATAATGGTGGGTGCTGGGCCCTCCCTCCGGGGCTATTTTGGGAGCCGCCGGCTGCCAGCTGCCCCGGGCAGGGCCCGCCACCGTCCCGGCCTACGTGACCCACTCCCTGCAGGCCTCCCGCCCTGGGAGCAGCGGGTTCTCTCCCTCCCCCGCCCCAAAGCCAGGGGAGGGTCTCCCATCTCCTTCCCAGGGACCCCGAGCGGCTGGAGCAGAGGGAGTGAGGGGGCAGAGCCGGACTCCCCCCGGGGACTCTGGGGCCGCTGGATCCGCGGGGCCGGGCTTGGGGGAGGGGGCAGGAGAGCCAGGGAGAAGGGCCAGGGCCGGAGCCCCTTGGGGGGCCGCGGAGTCGCTGGATCGAGCGGCTTCTCTGTGCCAACCCTCCGCGGGGTAGGGGGGGCCCCTGCAGAATGCCCCGGACCGTCTGTGGTTCAGAACTGCCCCCGGGAGCGGGCGCCCGAACGAAGGGCCTTGGAGCCGCCCCGGCCCAGCGCGGCTCCTGCCAGGAAGGGAAGCCATGAGCTCCCGCCTCCAACGCCCCCTTGGATCACCCCGGGGCAGGTGCCTGGTTCGGGATCGTCCCCATGTCTCAGAAACCAGGATCTGAGTTGGGACGGGCCAAGCCGTGGCTGCGGGCAGAGGCAAGGCCGGAGCCAGGGCCTTCTGACTCCGGGCCCAGAGGGGCAGCGGGGCGCCCGCGGGCGTGGAGGACGTGGCGTGTTCTGGAGGCCGGGCCCAGGCCCTGGTGGAAAACATGTTTTGCAGAGAGAGCCCCCACCCCCCACAATCCCTCCTGGCGGCCCCTGTCGCTGTCCCTCAAGAAGGCCTTAAATACGTGACCTTCAGGGAGGGGAGGTCAGATTACAGGCCTGGGCCCGGGCCAGGTGTCCCCAGCCAGCCTGCCCTCCCTCTCCCCCAAGAGCAGAGATCCCTGGGAAACGTAGTCCCCGAGGCAGGGAGGCCGTCCTGGTGATTCTTCCCCTCCCCCCGGGGCCTGTGGGTCCCCCGGCTGCCCCAGAACCTTCCCAGCCAGCCCCCTCCCCCCCATCCCGCACATGGGCCGAGGGCCGGGGCCCGCTCTGTGTGTTTGGCCTCCGGGAGGCCGGGCCGGGCCGAGGCCCATTCTGGGAGCGCAGGAGGCCCCTCGGCCCGCGGCAGGCAAGGGGGCCGGGGTCCCCGGCTGTAAAAGGAGGGGCCTGGGAGCGATGTCACTGTCTCCTGGTCCCGGGGCACCCCCCCCCCATGATGCTCTCTCCGGGCCCCTCCCCGCGCACCCCAAGCCCACCTGACTTGAGGCCCCCACAGCGCCGTCTTGCCAAAGCAACTGCAGAATCCTGTGGTTTTTGAGGTGGGGCCCCCCTTCCATCTTAGGGACAAACTGGCCCAGAGAGGTGACAGCCGGTCCCGGGGCATTACCGGGGACAGAGCAGGGTCGGGCTGGGGCCTCGGACAGCCCCGGGGGGGATCTCCCTGGGGAGCCTCGCGGTTCTCGCCCATCCCAGCGGTCACTGTAGGTTCTAGGTCTGTGCAGCTGCCCGTCGGGGAGCAGCGCCTGGGGTGCCCTCCCGGGCACACGGGGTGGCCTGTGTGCTGACAGGCACGGGCAGCCCGATCCGTCTGGGATACCGAGGGCGCCGGACCCCGGCCGTGGGGGGCTCTGGGGGGGCCGGGGGAAGGAGGGCGCCAGAGGAGCCCAATCCTCCCCTTGACCTGGCCTCTGTCCTTCCATCTCTAAAATGAGAACATGGGATTACATGCTGGATTTAGAGAAAGCGATGCAGCCTCGTCCGACCTTGACAAAACCAACTTTCTGATAAGGAAACGAGGGCCCTCCAGCTTCCCCACAGCCCCCCTGAAGCCAGACCAGCCTCGGCCCCAAATGCCCAACTTGTCCCCGGCCCCTATTGCCTGCTTTGGCTACATTCAGCTCCCTTGTCCAAGAACTTTTGTGGGGACGGACTGTGGGGGACTTCTCGGCCCACACCAATTTCATCATCCCAGAAGGCCGTAGGACACGGAGCAGAAAGGGACTCTGGGCCCTCTGGCCGGCCCACTCCTCTCATATCCGGGGGAGGCGAGGTCCGAGGAGCGACTTCCCGGACGCTGGGGTGGGTTCGGCCCACGGGGCCCCGCCGGGCTGCCCCCTCTCCCAGCACTTGCCGCGAGACCCCGGGGGCCTGGCAGCCACAGCCCGGCACCTGCAGGGAGGGCACCTGTCTCGGGCAGCTCTTGGGTTTCTCCACCAGCGCCGGCTGACTCGTGGTAAGAGGAGCCCTCGCCCGATCCCATTTGCTGTGACCTTTCCCCGGTGCTATCAGTTCTCAGCCGCCTTTGCGGACCCGGACTTCTGAGCTGACCCTCCTCCCTCCGAGGGGGCGGGGGTGGAGGGGCACTCCTAGCAGGCTTTGCCCATTTCAGGAAGGACGAGCCTGGCAGAGAAGGCCCCAGGCTATTCCTGGCAGCGGCTCGGGTTTTCTCGGGGAGACTCAGCGTTTCCCTGCCTCGACTTCCCCCTTCGCCGGCCTGGCAAGGGGCTGCTCATTAACGAAATCCTTGATGCTGGCTGGCAGCAGGAACCAGAGGGGGGCACCCCCAGAGGGCCGGGCTATGGTTAAGCCAGTGATTGATTGCTTTGTTTCTAATCCCCCGTGGCCCAGCTTCAGAGGACTAATTAGCCACCCCATGAGCCCACCAGGGAAACCAAGGCAGGAGGGGAGCAATGAGACTCGAGGGCCCGAGAATCCTCCCCCACCTCTTTCCTTTAAAGCTTAGAGCGGGAGAGCGTTTCAATCCCAGACTAAGGGGAGACTGGCTCTGGACAATGTCCTTCCTCTCCCAATGGAAAGCTAAGGGGAAACAAGGCTTTGGCCTGTTTGGGGGCGAAGGGGGGGTTTTTTAGTCCTAAGCTATGACACCTGAACCCACCCTCCCCAGCCTGGGGCCCTCAAACTCCCCCAAAAGGGAGGCCGATCACAGCGCTTTCTACTGAGGAGCTGCCCAGCGTCCAAGTTCTGGCAGAGGAAGGCCGGGGCCCAGGCCAAGCACCTAGGTGGGACACGCTCGCCCAGAGGGCTCGGGCCCATTCCCCGGGGGTGCCTGACTCGGCTCCCCGGGTGAGGAGGGCTCAGCTGCCTTCCCACTCCCTCCCCAGGCTCCGGAGACACAAGAAGCCGCTCAGTGGGGTTAATTTTAGCCCCTCTGTGCGTAACAGGCTGGATTAGCTGGCCTGACCTTTTGGCTCCCCGAGCCCGGGCCGTCAGGTGGCCGCCGCCTGCAGACATAAATCCCAAAGCCCCGCGGCCGCTCCCAGGGGAGCCCCCTCAAAGCCGCGCCGGCCCCGGGGGAGGAGAGCCCACCCTCCACGGGGGACGAGGCCCGCCCCAGCCCAGAGAATGGAGCGCCGCCCAAAGAAAGAAGAGGCCCAGGAAGGCAGGCTGCTGTTTTACTCAATGGAACATCCCCCTTTTAATGCAGTGTTTTATTGTACACCAAATAAAAGGCCAAAAGAAATTTCTGCAGAGAAAGCGGTGAGGAGGAGAGAGCGCTTTACACATCATTGTCCACATAATCACTCCATGGAGAGGGAAGGGGGGAGGGAGGGAGCAGAGGGGGGACCCTCTCCCCCCCCACCACAAAACATTCAGACATCTGGGACTAAAATAAAATGAAGACGTTCTGTCAGCAGGAGGAGCAAACGGGATCGAAGGCCGGGCAGGGGGCCGACGTGCCGCCGCCGCCCTTGCCAGGGCCCCGACAAGGGGGGGGCCGTGAGGGGCTGGGCTCTAAAGCCCCCCCGGCCGAGAAGTGAGGAGCCTGGCCCTGGGCCCCCGACGCCCTTTCCGCCCGGCCCACCGTAAGGGCAATCTCCATTTGCTCCCTCCGCTACAGAAAGCTAACAATCTAGGCCTGGGGAGGAGGAAAGGGGGCTAATTGCAGCAGAAGACGGGGGACAGCATCTCCTTGGACGGAGTCTGAGGGAAGAAGAGAGAAGGAAATACAAAGGAAGAGGAAGAAAAAAAAAATAATAAAAAATTCACGATATGGAGCCAGCGCGTTCCGATTCCGTCCACAAAAATAAGTCAGGCCGCTTTGCCGAACCATCCCGTCCACCAGGGGCGCTGCTGAGGCTGTCTCCCCGGAAGGGTCACCAATGGGCGCGGAAAGTCCTCAGTCGCATGGCGCGGGCCACCGCCGCGGGGACGGGTCCTGGCGGCCCCATTTGGGGAGGGGCAAGGGGAGTTGGGTGAGGAGAGAGAAGACAAAGAAGAGACTCGATGCTACGGGGCGCCAGGAGAGCCCAAGCTGGCGCCCCTCCTAACGCCTGCCTGCTCCCAAGCGAGTCCTCAGTCGCCCGGGACAGGCTTCCTCGCACAGCCCAGCCCTGTGCGTGCACACACACACAACATGCGTGCGTCCCAATGTCTGGCTCCATATGGTGAGGTTCGGCGTGTGTTTTAACGAGACCAATTATATATATATATAATATATATATAATATATATATATTTTCTTAAAAAAAAAAAAATCAAGTCTAGTTCTGTGGTGGAGGCGGTGGGGGAGCTGGAGGCATCCCGAAGGGCGGCATGCCCGCCACCCCCATGCCCATCATGGTGACAAAGTTAGAAGGGTCCATGGGAGGCGGAGGAGGAGGGGGCGGGGCGTACATCATGCCGGCGGAACCAGGTGGCGGAGGCGGCGGAGGGGGGGGGGCCCCGGGCGGCAGAGGCGGCTGGACCCCGGGGGGCAGGGGCACCATAGTGGGGTTGCCTTGCATCTGAGGGGCTCCTGGAGAAGCTGCGGCAGCCGCCTGCTGCTGTTGCCATGGCGGGATGGACCCTGTGCCAGCGCTCGTGGTGGTAGTCGTCGTATCTGGGGTGGTAAAGAAGCCCAAGGTCACACGCGCGGGGGCACGCCGCGGCTCTCTGCGGCTGCTGGCTCGGGATTGGGGGGCCGGGGGCGCCTGCTCCTTGCTCGGCATGCGTTAAGGTGGGGCCGGGGGGGAAGGGGCGTGGCGGGGGGGGGACAGCATGTACCCTGGGCTCAGCCTAAAGGTCTCTGGGGCTTCACCGAAAAAGCCCCTCGTCACCAAGGCCCCAGTACGGGCGGAGGGGAACACACGAGAACCAGCCCTGACAGCCCTCCCCCTTCAGCGGCACTTTCAACCTCCAGACCAGTCGCTCTCGGCCCCCCGCCCCCGCCCCCCCATCAGGCTCTCAGTCCATGCAACAAGAGCCTCCGGGCCCTGCGGCCCCTCCACCCCCGCCCAGGCCCCAGCACCGGCCAGACCAGATTCACGCCACACCAGACATCGCAGAACCCAGACTGCCACGCCCACTCTAGGCACCGCCCCCCAGCACCCAAATGACATCTCCGAGACTAACCCCCCCACCCCCCACAGCCCCCCAACGAGGAATCCCGGACTCACTTTGCTGCCATGGCAAGGGGGTACTGGAAGCCATACTGCTGCTGGGCGGCGGGGGAGGCGGAGGCTGCTGCTGCTGCTGCTGCCATGGGGGAAGAGGGCCAGAGGGAGGGGGTGGGGGCTGCCCACTGGGAGGCGGCGGCGGCGGCATCATGCCCATAGGCGGCGGCGGCATCATACCTGCGGGGTAGGGAGCGGCAGGTGAGTTCCTGGGGCCCGGCCACGTTCACGAGTCCCGAGGCAGGGGAGGCGAGCGGCCACATGAGGGGGGGTACCCCCCCATGCCGGACACCCGGCTCCATTACCTTTTCCTTGATGTAGGCGATAGACCCCAGAGCCCACAGGCGTACTTCCCAGGTACTGATCTTGATGGAAGGAAGAGCAGGGACTTAGCAGGACATTTGAACCGGCCGGACGAGACTCCCGCCCCCCTGCGGCCGCCCAGGACTCCAGGTGACCCGGCAAAGCACCCGCGACCGGCCCGCCGGAAGAGCTGATCCCTTCCCACCCGCCCCCGAGGAGCGCTCCTCCCCCGAGACAGGCCGGTGGAATGCCACGGCCACGCCCCGTCCCCACACTAGTCCAGTCACTTCGAGAGCTGCTCTCGACCCTCACAGTGGCCTGGCACGACCCCCCCAGCCTACCCCAAATCCCCAAGGTTTCTGGTCTGACACTTACTTACCCATTGGAGGAGGGCCATGGTGCCCAGGTGGGTGGGGCCCCTGGTTCATCGGCGGTGGCGGCGGCTGCATCCAGGGGGGCGGGGGCCCGTTGGGGTTGTGCTGCATGGGGTGACCACCGTGCCCCCCCGTCAGACTGGGCAGCGGGTGTGGGAAGTTGTGAGGCCCGCCGCCGGGGCCACCGGGCCCTCCGCCGTGCATCCCGTGGTACGGGCGATTCTCCGAGGGCCCCGAGTTCATCCATGGCGGGCGGCTCTGGGTGGTGGACATGAGAGACTACGTGAGAGCATTTCCCGTCTAGGCCCCCGCCGGCATTTGCTGCTGGCAACATTGTTCTCTCGGGCCGTGGAGGCGGCCCCCAAACAAGGGGCGAGAACCTCAAAAGATCCCTTTGTGTCTCACAATGGCCCGACGACCTGGGAGAACAATGTTGCCCAAACGACCCCGTCAAACCCGACGACCTGGCTCGGGTTGCCCCCAAACCCAAAGGGAAGGGAGCAGCGCGGCCAGAAAGCAGACCGCCGGGCACTCACCGGCGGCGGCGGGTTGTTGGCAGGGGCGGCAGGCCGAGGTGCGCTGGCCAGCGGGGCGGCGGCGGGCCCAGAGGCCGAGCCGGCAGAAGCTGGAACCGGAGCTTCGCCCAGCTCTGCCATGAGAGACAGGTACTCCTTGTCCATGCGGGCTTTGTCCTGGGCCGACTGCGGGTCACCAGGCCTAGAAAGAAAAAATAGAAAAGGTTCTTCATCGACACGCCGGAGACCCAGGCCCCCAGAGCTCACCAGGTCGGCCAGGCCTGTGCCTGTCCGTGGGAGGCCAAACCCCCTATATTTTACCCACGAAGGCCCTAAAGGCGGGCGCCCCACCAGAGCCCATCCAGGTGCTGTGCCCATTGCAAGCCGGCCACCTTCCCGGACTCACGGCTAGCCGGAGCCATGGCCCAGGCCTGCAAACCAGGGAACCCCTCACCAGGGGGCGCTAAAAGAGCACAATCTCCTGAATGATTTCTAAAAGCCCCCAGACCCCCCAATTCTGAACCACCAGAAACAGGAAAAGCTATGAAATAACTATTATCAGCAGTCCTATTATCAGTAGAATTGCCACATTTTTTTGTAATCTAAGGCGGCATTTAAACTACTGGTAATCATAGACCTGAATCCAGCAGCAATTAGTGCCCTCTGGGATGGGGGCAAACACCCCATTCTCCAGACAGAGGGGTCCAGATGCACTTGGGGCCACAGAAAGGACAAGAATAAGTGTTGTGATCCCCCCCCCCAGATACTCAGCATCAACAGAGGGGGGGTATTCCCAACCCTCAAGAGCTTTAAAAAAAAAAAAAAAAAAAAAAGAGCACAAAGGCCTGTTTCACGCAGCTGGGGTGCTTAACCTGCCTCTCCTTTTAACTATGGAGGGCAGTTGGGGGGAAGCACAGGGCTGGATCTGGAGACAAATTCAGCCTTACAAACTCAGCAAGCCATTCGATCTGCTTGTCTCCTCATCTGTGAAATGGGATGCCTGCCAGGGCTGTTTTAAGACCCTGGCCGTCAGGTATTCAGTGCGGTCCCCGGCAGATGCTAGGTAAGTGCCCCGGTTATCCCGTTCCTACTCCAGTGAGCAAAACGCACCCCTCCAGAATCCCACCTTTGGAACTTGCAATCTGAAGCAATGTGGCCAGCCCCTCCACATTTGGTGCAGACCGTGGTATTGGTGATGCTTCGGGTCTCTGAGCTCTGCCATGGTCTTAAGATCCTGCCAAGAGAGGAAGGTCAATTCCAAGGCTAAGCTCCACTTCGCTCCTCTCCCACCTCCTCATCCCTCACCTCTAGAAGGGTTCTGAAAACCCCCTCCCCCAAGTACCTGTTGTCATCCTCCCGCAGAGTGCCGTTCAGGCGGGCTAACTCTCGAAGCTGCATCTTCCGGAGATCATTCTGGTCTTCTGGGGTTTCAATGCCCTGCTTCAGAATGTTCCGGATCTAGGAAATTACAGGGGTCAAGGGGCAAAAAGGGGAGAGGTCAAACAAAAAGAACACCATTTAGCAATACACCAAAGGAAGAGCTGTATCAAACTATTTGTGTGTCTTAACAAAGAACAAGAGAATAATGGATTCTGTGTATGAAGCCATCAAAAAAGTGCTTATGATACCACAGTCCGGGAATATTACTGAGTTTTATGCAAAGAAAACCTGAGCATGTTAAGATGGGAAAGAAAAAGAAAAAAAAATATGAAAATACATCCAATTAAGATGATCAGGCTTCATAAAAGTGCCTTCCTTTTGGTCCAGCAATCTCACTTCTGGGTCCCAAAGAGATCATAAAAGAGGGAAAAGGACCCACCTGGGCAAAAATGTTTGTAGCAGCTCCT
Source organism: Antechinus flavipes (assembly GCF_016432865.1). NCBI lineage: Eukaryota > Metazoa > Chordata > Mammalia > Dasyuromorphia > Dasyuridae > Antechinus > Antechinus flavipes. The sequence goes on from NC_067403.1 coordinate 255,323,264, forward strand.
TTTGTGGTGGCAAGGAACTTTTGTGTTGGGTAACAACTGAGTAAGTTATATGAATGTTATGGAATATTATTGTTCTATAAGAAACGACCAGAGAGGCCTGGAGAGACTTAGATGGACTGATGCCAAGAAGTGAGCAGAACCGGGAGAACATTGTATATAGTAAGGAGATGGTGATGAGCAAGTATGACAGACTGAGCTCTCCTCAGCAACGCTGGGATTCGAGACAGTTCCAAGTAGTCTTGGGATGAAAAATGCCGATTAGCATCCAGAGAGAACTACGGAGACTGCATGCTGATTGAAGCACATTTTCACCTTTTTTTGGTTTTCTTCCTCATGGTTTTCCCCTTTTGTTCAGATTTTTCTTTTCCAATATTACTCACATGGAAATATATTATAGTATCAAAGTAAAATTGGCCAGCCTAGCCCTAAAAAGGCCCTTTCCTCTTCTATCAATTTGCTCAACTCCCCACTTCCCCTAACCCCCCTCCCCCAAGCCTTTTCTTGTCTGGGAACAGGTAATTTGCAAACCAAAGCGATGTGAAGGCTGGCCAGCATGTTTTAAAAAGGGTTTGGGAAAACCTTGCAATATTCACTTACCTGTTCCACTGCCTTTTTGACATTCTCCATGGTATTGGCAGTAACCAGGGCATGGAGGGGCTCATCCTCCCCGGGCAGCATCTGTCCATCTTTGCGCCCGACTTTGCCTTCCTTCACAGATCCTTTCCCCCGGATCATAATCTTGGCGTTGCACTCCTTCTCAATATTCTTCAAGGTGTTGCCCCTACGAAAGGAATCGGAATTATGAGAGAAACGTCAGCAAAGTCCCTGGGAAAAAAGGTGGTACCGAAGAATGGGGTAAAAGCAGTGCCTAGAAGACCCTGAAAATCCAAACCACTGCCCGTTCCCCCACATCCCCAGAGGTCTACTGTGGCCAGTTCTATTTGTTTTCTCTGAGGCAAAATGGGGAAAGAACTAAGAGCAGCACTTACAGAGCCCCCCAGCCCCACCCCAGTGCTGGCCCCGGTCTATGAGGCTGCTTCTCTCCAGACACAGCACTCACCTGGGTCCAATGAGAAGTCCCACAAAGTTGATTTCTGGATACTCATCTTGCGGAATCATCACCTTGTCGCTTACCCGGGTCGCTGGAGGTCTACACAACAAACAAAAAGCCCGTTCTCGGACCCCCGCTCTTCCGCCGAGCCCACAACGAGATCACTAACGGCTGGCCTCCCATCCCCTCGTCTCACAGGGACGGGAGAGCCGAAGGGAGTCGGGCCGAAGCTTCCGTCCCCAGCCCGGCACTCACTTGTAATCTGCAGGAGGCTTGAAGTCGGGATTGAGCGCCACCATCTCGGTGATGAGGTTGTGTCTTTCTTCCTCCAGCTTCTTCCGGGTTCGAAATTCCCTCGTGTTGAGGCGCTTCCCCTCGCTATTGTAAATGGGCTCAGGGGAAGGGGACCTGTAGGGAACAACCCGGCGTCAAGCTCTCCACCCCTCGCCCGTCCCAGGAGGACTCTACTAAAGTCTGCCCCCGGATCCCCCTACCTCTCAGACCCTAATGCCACTCTCTTCGGAGGAACCGACCATAACGTGTGCTATTCAATCTAGTGTGCAATGGGGAGGCGTAAGCTGGCTTACAACACTGGGGTGGGGAGAGAAGAGGAAAGGGGGTGAGAGGAAAAAATTGTGCTATCCTTGGGGGAGGGGGGGCGCTGGGGGCAATAATAGTAATCGTGGGCCTCAGCCACACTCACCCCGGGGGGTAGGGGGAGAAAGAGCAAATGAATCGTGGTGTTGAATTGAGAAAAAACTTGACTTGGCATGAACGTTCCATTCAACGCAATGAGCCATGGAGCCAAAATTTAGATATTCTTAGAGACCCTGTGCTCTATTAGGGAGAGAAGAAAGCCTGTACCCCCAAAACAGCACAACTATTTATTATTCGATAATGTAAGCTATCGTTATTATTAAATCTTTGATTCGGACTAACTGGGACTCAAGGCTACCGCAGCTACATGGCTGCCACAATGGAGAGAGATGGTTCAAGGCTTCGCGTCTGCTTTTCCATCAATGTCCTGGCAGGCTGCGCCAAAGGCCCACGAGTCAACCTGTTTTCTGGCTGTTTAAGGGTTAGAGGTTGGGGAGTCTGAGTAGAGAAAATCGTTAAAATGGTAAGGCAGCTTCTAGAAGAGGCTGCAAATGCAGATTGGGTCAGACACCTGCCTAAGTCTGAGCCTGCAAACGGCAAGGTTGGGGAGAGCCCGTCTCGCTCTCCCTCAGGGTTTACAAGCCCAGAAAGCAAAGCAGATTCGTTCTCTTTTTTAAAGAGTAAAATGCTGTTGCTACAAGTAAAAAAATACCAATTATAAAAAGGTCAGTTTACCACAGCTGTTTTTGCGGTGATAAAAAAGAGGTTACACTCCTAGAATTTTGAGTATGGTTATAAAAAGGACCAGAGCTTGACATTGTGAATGACAATTTAGTAGCAGCTGCAAGAAGGGAGAGAGCATATGGATCAGGTTATCAAAAACCATCCTGGAAGTAGCCTTGTTTGAGTTGAGAGGCCCTTGCCTTGCCTAGCTGGAGAGCAAGGACTGAAAGCGGCTGCTCCCACTGTCTTCTCAGCCTAAAGGAACCATGTCACGCCACATGTTTGTTAGACACACGGTAGGATAAAAGGTCAGGTTTGTTCATGACTAATGACGGCTAAAGGACACCTCCGTTTCTAGCATCTGGATAAACTGTTGGCACAATCCAAGAAGTCAACAGTAGGAAACAAGACTCCCCCATTGTCATTCTACTACCCCATCTTACACATTTTAAGCTACGAGAAGTTCATTAACGATTTAAACTGTGCAAGTTAAGCAGCAATGAAATTGCATTATGTGGCTTAATTTCAAGGTTATACCTTCTTAAGCAATCGTTTAATCATATTGGAAACTGATTCATGCATTTGCCTCCAACCTTGGCCATACGGACTCTCTCCAAATGAATGGGAGGGGAAGGAAAATCTCCGCTCTGCTCAGGTTTGATTTCTAATCACAGGCTTGACGTTTCTAAGATCAGACAACCCTGGCCAGATTCCCGCCTGGACTTGTGTGCTGCTGCTATCAGGGAATGGGCATTTCTGGCTGACTGATTGATGTGTGGTTAAACTTGGGCTTTCCGGTCCTTCCTTACACAGCACACTGGCTATTTAGTTGCCTCCCAAGAATTTCACCCCTTCCCATGACCTTGGAAAAACAAAAGCTAGTTTCCTAGTGGTTAGATCGGTTTAACTTCTTCACCTCCACAATAAGCAAATTAGATAAACCTGATCTCTAACCCCAATTCCTCCAGGGAGCAAAGGTTTTGTTAAAAATTCACCTTTTAGAGATTGGTTTAGTAACCTGTAAACACATAGTTAAAGGGAAAAAAGCCAAAAGGGCACTCTACAGTTGTGGTCTGTAACCTAGAATACGTAACCCTCCCCAAAAAATAAAGAAAAAAAGGAAAAAAAAAAAAAAAAAAGAAAAAAGAAAAAGAAAAAAACAGCCCAACCCACGACAAAACACTGCAAGTGAAAAATTAATGAAATGTAATGGGATAAGTAAAACTAAGGGGTCAATGTGGAGAAGGAAGGAAGTTAATTTGTTTCCTGGCAAACAAGGGGCAGCAGAAAGATGCATGAGTGAGTGGCCTGCGGCCCATTACATCATCTTCCTGATTTAATGCACCATTAATTGGGTAATGAAAGCCAAAAACAAATTAGACACAAAAGTAGAGTTTTAAAGCAAAATGAGCTCAATTGTGCTGCATGCTCTAACCGAAAATCGAATGTAAATGGAGGGATTCTGGCCCTCCTCTTAAGACAACCAGATCGAAGCTATCCCAAGATCAACAAGCCAATAAAACAACTGGTTAAAAAAGTGAGATCCTCTCAGAGAAACGGTTCGAGATTGTGAGCTGAAAGACCAAGGTGACCACAGCTGGTTTGGGAGGGCCCCATTACCCCTTTCAAAAAATATTTTAGGGCTGCATTTCACCCCAAACAGATGAGAGACCCTAGGCCCTCCTCCCAACACCCCCAGGCTTTGGCCAAAGCTGCGATATTATTAGCTGGCAGTGAAGGAAGTTGGTTAGAAATCTCATCTGACTTTAAAACCGTCTCAAAACCATGAGCAGAAAACTGACATTTATCAGCTACCCAGATGGAGTCTCTGGGCTGCTTCAACCTCAATGATGCACAAAAAATATTTCTTAATCCTGCACCGTGTGTACCTGTGAGGAAGATGCTACGTGGGCTCATGGCCAGAGCAGGCTCTGAAAGATCAGTTAACTGGCCGCCTGACTCGCCCTGCACCATTATTAGGTTCAAACCTACACGCTTACCAATTGGAAACCAGTTGTCCATTTCCTGCGACTTTTGGCTTTGCTAAAAATTAAGTTTCATTCCAAATTTCTAACTGTTAACTGCTGAATATATATATATTGATATAGAATTTTAATTCTTAGTTCCCCAAAGAGTCAGAGTACCAAAGGCATCTTATCAGGATTTCATTGAACTGACACATTATGTTGCCACCAAAAATGTATTGAGAAAAAGGTAAAAGCGTTACTGTCAGCTGGTTAAAACTGTTTCCCAACCTGTCCTCAGGGTTAGGGGGGATGCCCAGGTCTCCTGTGCGCAGTTTGCGAGTCAGGTCTTCTATCTGCAGTTGCACTGGAAGAAACCAGGTTAGGAAAGAAAAAAAGGATGGAAAAAAGACAATGTTACCAAAAAACATCTCAAATCTCAACATCAAAGCATGAAGAACTTGGAGACTTTGAAAGGTACAAACTGAGGAAAACCCCCAACCACCTACCAATCATATAGCTCGGCAGGAGTCCGTTTCTACTTCTAGCTAGTTTTCTGTTTTATCAATTGGGAAGCAAACAGTTTGTTGGAAGAGGGGTTAGCAACAAAGGCTGCCTAATGACTAAGGCTGACAACAAAGCATTTCGTGGGGAGGTGAGACATGTCTGCTCTACCTGTCCCAAGTGACAAAAGTTTGCTGCAACTGGTAACAGAAATAAATCCTGGATGTCAGCAATATCCCGCCCCACCAAATTAACCTCTTCGGGGCCAAAGTCTTTTTTCTTTCGTTTCCCCCATTAAAACAAGTAAAGTGGTTTGTGCTGAGGACCAATTAACACAGGACAGGATTAATACGGAAGTGATACCAGTTGAGCAAAGGTTATTTCCTTTCCAATGTGGATCGTGCTACTGGGCAGACTGATTTTCTTCCAAATCCCCTTAAGATAATCTGGTTATCACTTTAAAACCTTATAGTAGAGAGATTCACATACATCCTAATATTCGTACTACTAGGCCCATTCGTATTAAAATATAACTACCGATATACCTGCTATTCAAGTGTTAGATTACAAGCAATATACATAAACCAATAGCCACAGATGCAAGAATTGTTTTTTGGTTTTGTTTTACCACAAAGGTTTTAAGGGGACAGGCACAAAGGGAGTAACATGTGACCCCCCACCTTGGTTCTCGACATTTGAGGCTGTATAGAAGAAAGGAAGGTGAGGGTTTCACAATCATAGTAATAATAATGAGGATGATAATGATAATAATGATATTAACCTACCAGTGTCCCTGAGCAACATTACTTGATTTCAGAGATAATAATGAGACCTGTAGTACCCAGGGACACGAGACCATTTTCCCCAAAAAGTTATTGTCTGAATGATCACCTGCTTCTTACCTTTAAACCCATTGAGAGTTCTGATCGTTAGGCAAACCTACAACCAAGGGTAATGACCTACCAATTGAACGGGACTTAATGGACTCCCAACTTAAGATATCTAGTTTCTTCTTTTACGCCAAACGTCAAAACAACCCAGGTTCAGCAGCCCAAGGTGAGATTCACCTTCACGTTAACAACTTATTTACTGAAATGTGGGTATGGGAGACCGAAGAATTACAGTCTCTCTTAGTCTTCTGGATAGAGCCCCACATCCTAATGACTTCAATCAATTCCCTCTGCTAGAAGTTGGTCGTCTCTCGAGTTCTGTGGTTTGGGCTTAGCTACGTTCTAGCCTGGGTTGCCCCCCCCCCCCAACTCTGCCCAGATTGCTGCTGTAAATAACTCTGGGGCTTTGTCCATTAACACAAGAGACCTATGTACAAAGGAGCCCATGGCACTGGGCTGCTTTCCAAGGGATAAGGGTTTCTACGTGTGTTAGTTTCCCAGAGCAACCCTCCACTAGAGGGCAGGCTTCCCAGGGTAGGGGAAAGCCCATCAGAAGGCCTGCGCCTCTGGAGTCCGGGGCACCTGGGGAGCCTCACAGCAGCCCAGAAAAGAGGCTACAACTCTCAGGTTCACAGAGGCACATAAAGAAATCCATGGCACAGACCCAGGAAAACACCTTTGCTGCCTGCCTTGAAGAGGCCTCTGGATTTGTTTAAGGCCACAGCCTCAGATGCCAGAGGAAGAACTATACAAGCCTCCTTAACAGGAAATGAATGGTTTGAATTGACTCTAGATATACCTACACAAGTTTGCAAATAAAGATAAATAGCTGCATTAATGTCTGACGTCAAAAACAAGAGATCAATTTGAGGTTAACTTCAACTGCACGTGGCAGTTATTTCCAAGAGAGGTAAAATCTTTTAACACTTGAAATGTCCCACCTGCCCTTGTCGAGGCTCTCGACTCCCCAAACTCCCCAGTTCCGTTCCCAAACAAGTTATCTCTTTCCCCAGCCAAGTTCTTTATGAGCCAACACAAGAGCCTCTGTTTAAAACAGTTCCAGAGACCAAACCACAACAGATGCTGAAGGGAAAGGTAAGTTTCTGGAACCAAATGTGTGAGGAAAGATAAACCATCACCCAATTTTCTCTCAAGCACCCATGACCCCAAGAGTCAGTTGTTCCAGCTTTGTCAGGCCACAAAGTGGGAACCGGGAAAAAAGACAGGCTTCTTGGGGAAACGAGGGCCAGGTCCTTCGTGGAAGGGAGGCCGCTAGCTTCCACAAGTGCCTGCTCCTTGGGGGTCTCCTGGAAACTGACTTAATGAGGCCTGACACCCCCCCCCACCCCAATGAAGTTGACTAAGTAGCTGTTGTGAGGGAAACGGCAGGTGGGACTAAGCTCCTCCACCCCAGGGACCCCCTCTGGCAACCCTGGAGCCACTGCGGTCATGACCAGACGGGGCAAGGCTGCACACTGGGCAAAAGCTGGCGAGTTCAGACGTTAAGCAGTCACACCCACAGTGACCAGAGGCTCAGGAATTCTGAACCGGGTCTCTCTCCGCCTGGCCGCCGCTCGACCCCGTACGTGTGTGCAGAACCTCTATTTACCTATGTAAGCTCTTTCTTGCTCCCTCGTCAGGCCCGGGGGGATCACAGTAGGCATGCCCGGGATCACGGTCTTCTGTTCCATCGTGTCCTGATTCCAGCGGCTCCTCTTCCGCTTCTTATTGGGGAAATCTGAGGGCGAACACCGACCGTTAGCCGCAGACTAACCAGGCGCTGCTAGGAGCCTGAGGACGCGGCGGGAAGGGCGTGACCCCCCCCCAAGCCTCCCGCTGAGAGCCTCTGCTAACGAAGGGGACATATGGGAAACCCCAAGGCCCCCCTAGTAGAGTCCCCCCTACCAGGTTCCCCACCCTATCCCGGCCCCATTCTCACCACCCGGGCGGCCCAGCATGGCCGAGGCTCCTCCGCGGGCCGCCGGCCCTCCTTCCTCACAGGCCTCGCTTGCCCCATATGAGGCGGGGGCGCCCCGGCCCCCTCCCTCTCCACCCGTCCACCAGGAGGCGGCCGCGGTTCAACCTGCCCCCACTCCCGCCCCCTTCGATTTGCTTTCAAAGGCGCGCAGGCGCACCAAGCAGTCCCGGCGAGGCCGGCCAAGCAGCCCGCGCGTGCGCGTAATACTTCCGCGCCTGCCCAGCCCCCCCTCCCGCCCCACAGAGGAGGGCGCGTGCGCGCCGGCCGCTCCCCCGTTTCGGGCTGCGCGCGCAGGCGGCGGCGGCGTGCCCCTCGGCCCGGCCCGAGTTGGCCCCCGGCCCCCCCACCCCCACCCCCGTCCCCTTCCCGTGGCCCCCGCTGCGCGCGCCCCCGCCACCGCGTGCCGCTGCCGTGGTGCCGCGCGCCCCTCGGGCTGCCGGCCTGTCCGCGCGCCGCCGGCCTCTCTCTCGCTCGCTCTCAGCGTCCGACTCACCTCCTCCCCCGCCGGCCGGGCCCGGCTGCGGGTCCTGGAGCGGCTGCGGCGGCGGCTGCGGTGGAGACACGTGCTGGAAGAGCGGCGGCGGCGGCGGCTGGGGCGGCTGCGGTGGAGGAGGCGGCGGCGGCGGCGGAGGGGGCGGCTGCGCCTGCGGGTACGCGGGGCCCGGCGGCGGGGGCGGCTGCGGCGGGGGCCCGGAGGTCGGGCCAGGGGCGGCGGCGGCGGGCGGTGGCGGCGGGGGAGGCGGCGGCAGCGCCGCGAAGGGGAAGGCCGCGGCCAGCGGCGCCGCCATCAGCCCCGGGCCCACAGGCCCCAGCGGCAGCCCCGCCCCGGGCCCCGGCCCGCCCCCCCCCCGCCCCGGCGGCGGCGGCGGCGGTGGCTCGAAGGCCCGCTTGGGCCCGGGCCCCGGGGGGAGGCCGGGCGGGGCCGCGGCCGGCGGGTGCAGCTTACCCAGCGGCGTGGCGTTCGCTCCGGTCGCCATGGCGCCCCCGGGGACCGGCGCCGGCGGCGGCTGGGGCGGCTCCGGGGCGGCGACTTGGACTTGGCTTGAGCTTCGCGAACCTTCGCGGGGCCGCGGCGCGGGCGGCGAGCCTCCTCCGAGCGGACCGGACCGCAGCGCACCGCGGAGCGAGCGCGAGCTCCTTCCTCTCACGCGGCGGGCGCGGCGGCGACGACGGCGGGCGGGCGGCGCGAGACGCACAAAGAGGGAGGAGGGGGGCGCCGAGGCCGAGGGGGCGGGTCCGCGGCCAGGGTGCCCGCCGCCAATTGGTGGAGGGCCGGCCCAGAGCGGGGACGGGAGCGCTTGGATTGGCGGAGCTGCGCCTCAGCGCTGGGTGAGCCGGGATTGGCCCGAGCCGTTAGGAGGAGAGAGGAAATGGCGGCGGGGGTGGGAGGGAGCGCGGTGCGCTATCCATTTGTTACTGCGCGAACAGAGTTCTAGGCTATCTGGGTGCGTGTGGGGGATGGAGGCGAACTCTATGACGTCAAGGAGAAGCGGCCCACCCATTGGCAGAGCTGAATTCAGTCTATCAAGCGCGCAGATGGGTCGGGATTGGCTGCTCTGAGTTCTGCCTCTTGCCCCCGCCCCCCACCTCCTTCGCCCGGGGGAGCAGTTTCTTCCTCATTGGGGAAGAGGTCGTGGCCTCCGGTTAGGCGCCAGGCCGAGGGGGAAGAGTTGCGCATGCGCACGGGAATCCAGGCTGGGCGCTGCGCGGACTCGGGTTGTGGAGGTGACCCGCCCCTCTCTGGCCTAGGACCGAGATGCTCACCGACCTTGACGTAGCAATTGGCCACGTGATCTTAAGCCACACGCCCCCTCCACCTCTACTGGTCCACACGGAAGGGACCTAGGGAGACCATTTGTCCACACGGGGAAACTGAGGCCCAGAGGTGGTCAGGCTGCCCAGTCCAAGACCACGATCTCCTGGACAAGTGTCCAAGCAGGATAGGAGCTCAATTTCCCATTTCCCCACGGTGTTGTGGACCCCACCGCCCCATCCGGATCTGGTTTCCGCCCCTGGGATCCCGGAGCTAGAGCGTCAGCAGAACAGCACCCGGCACAGGTGCCATCTTGGGGGGTCGGCCGCCCAACCTGGGGGGCTGGGGCGATGACGTCATCGCCTCAGCCGCCAAAGCTGTCACAGTTTCCACCCCTGGTCTCCCGTGGCTGTCCTCAGCACCCCAGCTCTCGAACTTTGGTCACCTCGTGGTATCCCCTGCCTCAGCATTATTAATTGCCTGCTTGCCCTCCCATCCCCCATGCCCTTGCCCAGGCCACCAACCGGGAGCCCTTCGGCCTTTCTCTATCTCAGAGGCCCGGGGCCTGGGGGTCCCGTCCCTCCCTCCCTCCCCCCACTTCCACCTTTGTCCTGTTCTCCACATGCCCCCCGAGCCCTTCCTTCAAAACAGCCTGTCCTCAGACCCTGATCTCTAGCTCTTCTCCCTTTCCCTCTGCTTCCCCAGCCCTTTGCTCTAGCTTCTCCCTCATCCTCCTGCTGAAACTCCCTGGAGCTGCTTCTCCATATTATGAATTACTCATTGGAAATTTCGAACCGTGGAGACGGAATGTAAATCAGCACGTGTTATGTGCACTTTTTTTTCTCTTGTGGCTTTTCCCTTTTGTCCTGATTTTTCTCTCTCAACACGATTCATAAAGAAATGTGTATTTAAAAAAAAAATTTAAAAATGAATGGACATGGCCTAACCAGAAAAAAAATTTCAAATTGAAAGAAAGTCCCAAAGACATCTCAAACTCAGCCTGCCTGAGTGATCCATGACCCTCTCCTCGCCTACTCTTTCCTCTTCCAAATGTCCCCTTGTCAATCCAAGTCTCCCTTCAGGAATTTTCTCTCCGGTTGCCAGATTTTGCCATTTCCACCTTCAGAACCTCCCTGACAGCTTTTTGTGCCTGCAAACTTCTGGCTTAGTTCAGACCCACATCACCCCATGATTTCCTCCCACCATCCTTCCAAAATTTCCATTTCCCATCTCCATGCCTTTGCCTGGAATTTCTTCCTTCTTTAAAGAGGCCCTTCTCTGTTCTTTAAAAGGCTACTTGAGCATCATCTGCCTGAAATCTTTCCCAAAGTACATTTGTACAGACTGACTTTATATATTTCTCCGTTTCCATATGTACTTGGATGCCTCCCCGTGGATTTATTCCATCTAAGATCCGATGTAAACTCTCTCACTTGGCACTTAAAGCTTGTTTACGATCTCGTTCCATTTCGCCCACTTCTTCACGACCCCGTTGCTGATTCTCTTTCCTAAGGGCAGCGCCATTTTCTTCCCCTGCTCATTTTCCAGATGAGGAGACTGAGCTAAACAGGGTGAGGTGACTTGCCCGGAGTCTTCCTGATTCAGGCCTCGACCCGACCAGCTGCTCTAGCCTAGACCCTTCCAGTTCTGGGTGAGATGGGGGCTGCGCTCTTTCCCGGCTGTTCCGAGAACACGGGCCATCGCTTGACTCCTGGCATTCTCTCGGATGGTCCCTAGGCCTCCTACAGGAAACCTTCCCCCCCCTTTCATTCTGGTGCCTTCCCTCCGTTCCTTATTTTTCTGTTTTTAGATTGCTCACAAATTGTCCCCCTCTGTTCGGTGAGCTCCTCCAGGGCAGGTACCGCATTTTGCAGCTCTGTATCCCAGCACTTAGCAAGTGCTCAATCCTGGGTAGCCTTAACTAGGGAAGAGAATTTGGTGGGATGAATCAAATCATCAAAGGGAGTGTTTCCTTCCTTTGAACCCGTCCAAGCAGGGAGAGAGTGGGCCATTCCCGAAGCAATCTGTCAAAGTGACAGAGAAAAGCTGTTGCGGGGGGAAGGGAGGGAGATGGACACTCCTCTCTGAGGAGGAAATACAAAAGGTCTGGATTTCAGAGATCCCAGCAAAGGGGCCGAGGAAGTCCCAAGAATAACAGAGCAGCCCTTTCCCCAGCTCCTCCTCCTTCCTGGCCCGTCAGACACTCCCACTGGATCCAAAGTTTACGGAAACTGGATTTAGGTTATGGAGCCCAGCCTCAGCCAGGTGTGAGGCAATTTCCCAGAGGCTTTGAGCTATTAGAACTTTTCCTCTCAAATCAATCCTCCAAAGCTAGGGAGGTGCCAACTCTGGGGCTGTTAGAGGCCCTTTTATTGCCCTCACGCCACAAATAAGAGCTACCCTAGCTTTCGGGCCTTCTGGGGAGCTTCTGGGAGCTCTCTGGTCCTGCCCTCCATCTCATCCCTAGTTCCAGCTCCCAGCTCCGGAGCCCAACATTAGTTGTCCCACCCCCACCCCCACCCGTGCTTGGAGCACACCCCACCTTAACACTTAGCAAGCACTTAAATCCTGATTGATTGAATGGTGAAGAAAATCACCTAAGAAAATCCTTTGCCAACCTAAAAGCAGTTAGGTAAACTTAACTATTGCTGGTAGTATTTAGAGCTCCGGAGTCTAGTGAAATGGCCCCTGTCCTCCAGGAGCTTATATTCTAATGGGGGAAGGGAGGGGGGCGGCCAACATGTACAACCCGGTTTGTACAATACCATGTAAACTAGAGATAGAGCCAAAAATAAGCACCAGGGAGAAAAATCACCCTGGAGAGGGAGGGCCTAGAAGCTGGGGGAAAGGGCCAGGAAGAGCACAATGCTAGACACCTTTATAGTTGAGTACAGCCCCTTGATTGAGTTCTAGGAGCAAATACTTCAACTCTTGCATCATTTAACTCATCAGAGTTAAGCTAATATGTTTAACAAAGTGCTCGGAGTCAGACGATAGGATATATTAGGATTAGTGGAAAATTCTAAATATAAAACTAATGACAAAATCATTTTGAATGCTTTGTGTAGGACGTCCTGCAAGAATTAAAGATGTAATCCAGCCAGCCCTCCTAGGCTTATTATCTGCAAGACTTTCTAGCCAATTTCTGATTTCACAAATTTCCTTAAATATGAAAAACATTTTTTATTAAAATAAGTTGCAACATAGAAGATGTTTAATATAACGATGCTATGTCAAGTTAATTTTGATGCTGGACTTTATGTGAACAAAAGTTTGTAATCTTTGATTCAATACCAGATAAAGTCTTAAATCTAGCTCTGCATCAATGAATTTCTGTGTTTTGTTTTAAAACAATAACGTAAAAATGCTTGCTGACCCAAACACGAGGGGGAAAAGTGGCAGGAGAATTTTAGAAGTTTTTCTGCCGGAAGGTGGCAATTTTTGGTTTTGGGGGGTTTTAATTTTTTAACTTTTCACCACATAAAGCCCGGTAATGAAAATAAATTGCTAGTTAAAATGTAAACTATCTACTTGTCTACTGGCTGATCCCAAATGTATCAAATGATAAATATGGATGCAATTGCATATATTGTTTTGTGGTGTGGTGTTTTTTTGGTTTTTGTGTTTAACAGTTTATATTTAAACTAACTTTTGGAAGGAAAGGCTCCCTTCAAACGTGACTCTCTCTATTCCGTCACTGGCTTACCAGTTCCACTCTCACAGAAACTACAGAAACATCGTCCAAATGTCCGGTTCATTTGAAATTTTACTAGCGAAGGAAGAAGAATATAAGCAGAAGTTCAGAAAATTTTAAAGTCATCCTTAGTCCTCCAATAAGATTTGTTTCTGTAGAATATTGTGCAATGGTTCCCAAGGTCTTACAGTGCCGGGGTGAAAACAGCGGAGCGTTTGTTCTGCAGGAACGGCACCTTGTTGATCGGGATCACAGGGTTATGTCGGGGATGGGGTATGATTACAGGGTAACCCAGGAGAAGGCGGGAGCGACTCCAGGCTGCGGACAGAAAGCAGAGGAGTCTGCTTTCACCCGTCCTGGGGAATCAGTTTGCATCAGAACATCGAGTCCTTACGGTGGTTAGAGAACAATCTGATGACGGGGAGAAGCTGTGAGAAGTTATCAGGTGCCCTCTGGACTCATTGAGACCTCCGGGGAGCAGGAGCTCTTTGGGCTGGAGAAAAGTGTTACCGGGCCTTACGAAGGCCTCCATCCCTGGGGCCCAGCAGAGTGACACAGAGGGGAAAGCGGGGCCTGAGTCATCCCTTTGCCGAGTGCTCCCTAAGCTCAGCCACTCTTGGAGTCACATGAATGTTAGAGAAAAGATGGTGTTAGCTTATTAATTTACTTGGCATGGGGGGGGGGGCCTTCAGGCCTCCAGCCCTTATGCAGAGGAGCCCTCCCGCTGGCTCTAACCACATCCCCCCCTGTGCTGCCAAGAGACTTCCTGTGCACGAGGGTAAATCTGGCCTCTCTCTCTACCACGTTCCTAGTCTTTCCTTCGGCTGCCAAGGTCCTTGTGGATCGTGGCGGGCGTCTGCTGTACCTCCCGGCTCTGTCTGCATGGGAGCCCATGTCCTGCCTTGGGCCAAGCCATTTGTCCAGGGGTCTCTATGGGCCTGGGACTCCCGGCTGCCCTCCCGCAGGTCCTCCATGCCTCCTCAGGGCCCGCGTGCTGAGTCCCACCCTTCTCACCCCCAAACACTTCTCTCCTCCCCGTGCCCGCCCATGAGGTCCCTCCGTGCTCTGGCCCTCCACATTCTCCCCTCTTTTTCTTCATCTACCCCGAGGAGCAAAGGCTGCGGTTGCCATCTTGGTCCTCTCGGCCCCCAGGACGGGGCCTGGCCAGGGAAGCCAGGCTTCGCAGTTTATGGACAACAGCCTCTAGGTCTGCCCAAAAGAGGCCAAATGCTTGTTATAATGACCAGGTTTGGTCCAGGGAGGGTGAAAATGTCCTGGCCTCCTTTCGCTGGGGAGGCCGGGGACTCTAGGGTGGAACGTCATGTATGAGGCAGTTGAAATAAATTATTTTAAAGAAATAACCCAGGGCCCTGCAGCAGCCTCCACAAACAGCCTCGACCTCCAGGCCCAATAGCCGGATTGGGCTCCAAAGGGCCACCCAGGCCCTAAATGGCAGGAGCTTCCAGCTTCCACCTGCTCCTGGTCAGAGCCCACCTACTAAGGCACCCCCAGCCTTTCCTTCCTGCCCTTCCCTGCCCAGCCTCACCCAGGACGCTGCCTCAGTCCCTCAGCCCCTCTCCTCTCCACCCTCCCCAGCGGGCAGCAAAGCTTCCCAGAGGGCTCGCCCCTCTTGTTTGTGCTGCCAGCCTCGGAAACACAAGCTGGCCATAAATGCGGAGCCCTTCCCCCGCTCTGGGCCCACAGAGGCCCCGGGTTCCAATTCCACCTCAGACATTTACTCTGTGTATGAGCCCAAGCAAGTCATTTAACCCTATTTGCTCATCTGTACGATGGGCTGCAGAAGGAAACAATATTTGCCCAGAAAACCCCAAGTGGGGTCATGGAGAGTTAGACCCACAGTCACAAAAGACTGAGAAACAGCAGTCCACAAACCTCCAGAACCGGACCTGGGGTGCTTATTCATTCATTCCTCCTCATTCCAGATTCCCCCCCCCCCAGTCACATCTGGTTTCTTTGATAATTATCCACCAGCTTAATGAGGCTCAGCATTTGTGAGTCCTTATCTCTCTTGCTGGGCTGTAAGTTTGGGGACATTTGGAGGATCCCCCGGCGGAAGAAGATCCTAGAAAGTGGAGAAGCAGTAGAGGTGGGCTTGAGGGGCTCAGGACCACAGATTTAAAGCTGGAGGGGTCTTAGAAACTCACCATTGTGCGAGAGGAATCCAGCTCTGTGACTCGCCCCTGCTCGGGGTCACCTGCCACCCCCGCTGCAGGATCTCCCCCTCCATGCCCCAAAGACTGGCAGCTCGCCCCTTCTCCCCTTCTTTTTCTTCTCCTCCCCCTCGCCCCTGGTAAACTCCTTGAGGGCCTGTCTTACTCCTTTCCTTGTATCCTCCAGCATCCACACCCACAGAAACTGAGGCAGGGCTTGGCTCTAACTCCATATTCAAGTCATCTGTGTGATTCATTAGCCATAAAGAAAACCAAGGTGTCCTTGGGCTACGGTAAAAGAGGTCGTAGAACTCCCAGCAGGGAAGAGGCCGTTGATTCCCTCAGCCTGCTCAGGACCCATCTGGAGCAACAATTTAAGAAGGATGGTCAGGGAGAACGTGTTGAGTCCCGATCTTATGAAGATCAGTTAATATAAACAGAGATAATTCACTCAAAGAAGACTCAGGAGCCATCTTGAAGAAGTGAAAGGGCTGCCCAATGGAAAGGGATTTTGTTTGTGCTATGTGGCCCCATAGGCAGAACCAGAATTGCACGAAGGCAAACTGATTTCTTTAATTATTTATTTGGTATTTCATTTTTGCACATAAAAACAATTTTTAAACTTCATTTTAAAATGTCGAGGTCCAGATTCCCTCCCTCCCTTGAGAAGACAAGCAATCTGACATAAATTATACATAGAGTAATCATGTAGAGCATCTTCCCACATTAGTCATGTTCTAGAAGAAACCATTAAAAAAATCTTAAAATGAAAAAAATAATTTTTTTGGACGCGTGTTTTGATCAGTACCCAGACTCCATCAGTTCTTTTCTCTGGGAATGGATAGTATTTTCTCCTAAGTCCTTCAGAGTCGTAGTGTGTTGGAATCTTTACAAACTGCTAATTCATTAGAGTTGATAGAGTATTGATCTGATCTTACAAGAAGATGTTTTGGGCCAGAAGCTGAAACAAGGTACTAAGTAGAACTAATTGATACAATACTTGTGTTTGCACCTTTACTCACTGGAGTTCACACGTATGGGAAATTTCAGGGTTTAGTATGAGATATCTGAATTCACACCTCCCTTGAAGCTCTTAGGGCCAGAGAGCACTATGGGAGAAAACCCATAATCCCATTCTCTCAGAAGAGTATATATAAGCCAGTGAAGAGTGATTCATTTGAATATTTTCCACTTGGCTGCTGGTGGCGGAAGGAGAGTTTTCAGAGGAAGAAGCTACCAGTCGAGAGTTCAGTGAAGATGGAGAAGGCTCTCTCAGAGGCACAACCAGATTCATCTTCATCTCACAGCGCTGTGGTAGGTGGCTGGGCTCCTGCACCTCCCCCACTGAGACCAAGCTGGTCTGAAAGACTCACCAGAAAGCTGGCCGAGCCCCAAGTGAAGGAAACAAGACATTCATTCCATCTCTGTGCTGGCCGGAGGCAGAAGAAAGCAAAGGACAATCTGCAAGAACTCTTGGAACCAAGCAGAGAGATAGGCCTCAACTAACCAGGCTATTTTGGAAGGAGAAAATAAACATTTGTATTTTTACCAGCTGGCTGCATTTGGGTGATTATGACTTTCAACTGCAACTAAGACTGCCTCCAGAAAAGCTCCTCCAGAAACCTTCTCCCCTAGAGAGAACCATCATCTTATATATTATTTTAAAGAAGAACCAGAACTCCACAGTAGTGGATCACACTGCTGAGCTAAATCGCTAGCTAAGATCACAGTTGATCATCTTATAAAATTGCCACCACTGAGTACAGGGTTCTCCCGCTTCTACTTATTTCACTTTGCATCAGTTCATGTAAGTCTTGTCGTGGTTTTTCTGAAAATTCTTATTTCTTATAGCACAATAGTATTCCAGCACAATCATATAACACAACTTATTTAGCTATCCCCCGATTGATGGACATCCTATCCAGAAAAGAGCCGCTCGTAAATATTTTTGTATACATCGGTCCTTTTCCTTTTTATTTTTTATCTCTTTTGAGAATCAGACCTAGTAATGATGTTGCAGAGTCAAAGGATGTGCATGGTTTTATAGCCCTTTGCGCATAGTCCCACATTGCTCTACATAATGGTTGAATCAGTTCACAACTCTACCAACTGTGTCTATTTTCCCACAATCCTTTCAACATTTGTCATTTTCCTTTTCTGTTCTATGAGTTTATCTGATAGGTGTGAGATAGTAGCTCAGTACCTTGCCTTTTCTCCAAACAATAGTGATTTAGAGCAGGACATCTTAAACTTTTTCTACTCTCAACCCCTTTTCTCCCAAGAAACTTGTATATGACCCTGAGTATATAGATCTATAAGCTAGATATACAAGTCAAACATTTACCGATAATAAATCATAATTTTGCCACCCCCACATTCAATTACGAGACTCCACGTGGGATCTTAAACCATAAAAAGCTGAGATTCAGAGCACTTTTCATGTGGCTATGGATAGCTGAAAATTGCCCATGGAAACAATTCTTCAGTTGATTGTCCAAGTCTTAAGGCTTGTTGAGCCTTGTGATTATTCACCGTGGTACACAACCAAAGTTAGGGTGACGGGAACAGGAGCGCAGCAGGCTCTGGTTCAGCTGATCTGTGGTTACAAGCTCGAGAATTCCCAAATGGAGAGTTCCTGATTTAGCGCTATCACTTCCAAGCCAGAATCTCCTGGGGAAAAGGAAAGCTCCAAGAAATCTAGGATAGTCTTATCATGGCACACATCACACCAATATGAAAATGGTAATTCCCATAACACCCTTCTGGAGGCGCTCCCTCCTTTCCCCCAAGCCAGGCCTTCAAGCACTTGTTACAGTCATGGTGAGGATGCCTTTCATCTAGATTCAGATGACAGGTTGGCCTAGATGGCCACTGAGATCTCTTCAGACTCTGGGATTCTCCGAGAATCAGCGAAATTTGGAGGCTGATGGGATATCGGTGCCGGGAACGATCGGTATGTTCACTTGTTAGTTGCTGAACAGAGACGTCGCATTCTCAGCAACACGGGCTAAATGAACATTTCCACATGTGCTTCTCAGCAGCCCCTCAGCACTCTCCCCCCACCCCCGACCATCCAGGACTGGAGACTGCTTTCCTTTTCCTCGGCTCCAGAGTTGTCATGGGCAGCTTTGTGGTGAGAACGAGGCTCTCTAAACTTAACAAGGCTGGTTCTCAGAAGGTGGACGTAGTCTTGGGGGAAGCAGTAAGGTCCAGTGGAGGAAACAGCAAATTGAGAGAGAATTCACTTACTACCTAAGCAATCGTGATTAAGTCAGCTCAGTTTCCTGGTGGGTGAAACGAGGGAAGGGTGGGCTAGAAAGCTTCCTAGGGTCCTTCCAGCTCTAAATTTCCCAGAATAGCAAAGACGGCTCCCATTTTGTGCTTTAAGATTTGCAAAATGGCTTACAGACTCTGCTGAACGAAGATGGAGAAAATCATGCAGCCATTTTGACGGAATCCTCTACAGATTGATGCGATGTTACCTCAACTGGGCCCTCAGTGCTACAGGGTAAACTTACTGTGGCTCCCTTATCAACTCTCCCACTCCAGTTTTCATCTCTTTTCAAGCTTCCTATGGCGTCCCTTTCTCCTGCTTTTCTCGGCTGAGAATCTTGTCTCGTATTTTGCAGAAAAAAATCAAGGCCATTTGCCGAGAGGTCTCCCCTCTTCGGGATTCCACCACCACCTCCTCCACCCCCCTCTCACGTGAAGAGATGGCCCCGCTCCTTACCAAGGCTGATCCCTCTACCTGCATAAGGTGGGGAGCAAGTAGGAGAGGACGGGGTCGTGAAGGCCTTGAATACCAAGCAGGCTATTTTGTGTTTGATCCTAGAAGGAATAGGGAACCCCTGGAGTGACGTGATAAGGGGGTGACATGGTAAGGGGGCGACATAGTAAGGAGTGACATGGTAAGGGGGTGACATGGTAAAAGGGTGACATGGTAAGGGGGCGACATAGTAAGGAGTGACATGGTAAGGGGGTGACATGGTAAAAGGGTGATGTGATAAGGGGGTGACATGGTAAGGAGGTGACATGTTAAAGGGGTGACATGGTAAGGGAATGACATGGTAAAGGAGTGACATGGTAAGGAGTGACATGATAATGGGGCGACATGGTAAAAGGGTGACGTGGTAAAGGGGTAACTTGGTAAGGAGTGACATGGTAAGGGGGCAACATGGTAAAAGGGTGACATGGTAAGGGGGTGACATGGTAAGGGAATGACATGGTAAAGGAGTGACATGGTAAGGAGTGACATGATAATGGGGCGACATGGTAAAAGGGTGACGTGGTAAGGGGACAACATGGTAAGGGGGTGACATGGTAAGGGAATGACATGGTAAAGGGGTGACATGGTAAGGAGTGACATGATAATGGGGTGACATGGTAAAAGGGTGACGTGGTAAGGGGGTAACTTGGTAAGGAGTGACATGGTAAGGGAATGACATGGTAAAGGGGTGACATGGTAAGGGGGTGACATGGTAAAAGGGTGATGTGATAAGGGGGTGACATGGTAAGGAGTGACATGATAAGGGGGCGACATGGTAAAAGGGTGACATGGTAAGGAGTGACATGGTTGGTCCTGGGCTTTAGGAAAATCATTTAATGGAGTAGGAAGAGACTGGGAGGCAGGCAGATGCCCCCAGTACTCTAAGTGTAAAGTAATGAGGGCCCCATACTAGGATGGAGACTCTCTCAGAGGAGAGAGAAAGGGACAAATTGAAGAGAAGTTCCAGAGGTGAGAGTGACTTGCCTTAACAACAGAGGCTTAAATGGTACTTCACCAATATTCAGACCGACAGGATTTCAAAATCAGGGTGATAAAATGGAAAGACGACCAGTTCGGGTGTGAAAAGATCTGGATTCAAATCCTGCCTCTGATAATATCTGGGTGACCTCCGAAAAGTCACTTGACTCCAAGGACCTCAGTCTCCTCATCTGTAAAATGAGCTGAAGAAGGAAATGTCAGTTCGCTGGCTTTGCCAGGAAAGCTCCAAGAGGGTCACAAAGAGTTAGGCACAAGGGCAATGAATGAATGGTACAGCCTGAAAGTCAGGCTGGTCAAGGTTAGTCTGTGGGGTGGGGGATAGGAAGACTGCTCAAGAAGGCCTTCTCCTGTGCTGGAGCGAGGCCCTGGTTAGCCACTCCCCTGGTGGAGGGAGTAGCTACCCACTCCCGTAACCCCGAGGATCCTTCAGGGACCCAGAGCCTAAAATGGCCTTTCCTAAATGTCCCCAAACCTCCCTCAATAGCCCGTGTTTCATTTCGAGTGACTTCCGGGCCCCTTGAGATCACGAGGGCGCTCAGAGCCCACCGTCCCCAAAGGGGAGCTCCGGTGAGCAGATCTACACTGGAGCTTCTATCCCTCGTTGCCCATCACCCAGATGCTGGGATCGTGTATCTCGAGCTAAAAGGGACCTTCCTGCTCAATCATCCAAACTCCTGGTTCTTCAAAAGAAACGGAAGGCGACCCGCCACGTACAGAGTGGGAGCACTCGCGGACAGGCCGGCGCCATTTTTCTTTTGTTCCATTTTGTTTTTTTGGTTTCATTTGTTCGTCTGTTGGATCGATTCTACCGGCCTGCGCACTTCATGGCGCTCGCTCGACTTCCAGGTCATTTATCGGAAGATCTGACGGGGGATCTCCCAGCCCAGACCCCCCGGGACCCGGCTGTTTGTACTTCCCCACTCACACGACGTCTGCTCTCCCTTTTCTGTTTCCTGTCTGAAAGAGAGCTTCCTCTCCGTGACAGATGAGCGCCTGATCCCGCGCTGACTTTTAGTCTCTGGGAAAAATCCTATCCGGGACTTTATGAAAGGTTCAATCCCTGCCTGGCTTCCTCTGGGCCACACGCGGGGCAGGCTCCTGGCTGAGAGCGTTCTCCTCGCGCAGCCAGACGGGAGCGTTACTCGCCACCACAGAAAGCGTTCGCCGGAGAGTCCCCAGGAAAGAGGCGAGTCGGGGTCATTTCTGGGTCCCAGGCAGATCAGGCTTGGGGAAGGCAAGAGTCCCGCCAGCCTGCTGGGATTTGGAGGCCCACGGCCGGCCCCGGCCCCCTCTCTCGCCCTCTGGACTCCCACCTTCCTCCTCGGCAGAGTTAGACTAGACGGCCTTCAAGGCCCTTCCTCCCTCTCCTCCTGTAGGCTGATGTTATTCCAGGCCCTTAAGGTCCTCACAACCACCAGTTTAAGGATGTAGGACCTGAGGTTCGGGAGCATCGTCCCCTCGGTGAGCACTCATGGGGGCTCAGAATCTCGCTGCCTCTCGGCGCACAGACGGGCAGGGCGGGCATCGCTGGGCAAGCCCGACATCGAGGACGTGGACGCAGGAAAAACCGCGAGGCGGCCGGCAGAAATGGAGACCAGCGTTTGTGCCGTCCGAGAAACGCCCCAAATGGACCCATGAGATACGTAAACGGTATCGAACCCAGCGATGGAGAGCGACCTGTGACTGACCGCCCTGATCCGGGCTATCCACGCTAATCCAGATAATCCCAAACCATAAATAGGAGCGGAGTTTGTGACCAAAAAGGGAACACGGCAGATAAAAACTGCTTCTCTGGACAAGGGAGACCTCTCCTAGATGGAAGCCTGTTGTTTTTAAGCCCACGGCGCTCAATAAAGTCTGCGTGATGTTGCCAAGTGACTTCCTCTTCCTGAGACTGATTTCTCTCGTGTTCCTTAATTAGGTCTGAAACAACACTCAAGAGCAACCCAACAAACACTTATAAAGTACCTACTATGCGCAAAGCGCTGTCTTACCGGAGCCGGGACCGCCTCGAAAATCAAGGCAAAGTGCGCTTCTAGGGCCTCCTGTCCCTGCCGCACTGAGCCAGCCCTCCTCCCGTCCTCCCCACGTGTGAGCGCGCTAGACCCAGGACTTCGGGCCTTTAGAGTGAAGAGTCTCGGGATCGTTGGCTTGGGATTCCCCGCCCCCCACGACCCACCTTGCAGCGAGGGGCTCCCCGAGCTGTTCGCTCACCCCCTTTTCCCCTGCTGTGTTGGGTCCCCATGTAATCCCGACCTCGTGAGCACATTTCCTCTGGTTTTATCATCGTTCTAGTGAAGGAGACCAGAAAACCCCCAAAAACCTTTTTCAAAGGACGTTCTTCCCCTCCCCCCTGGCTGAGCCTCTGGGCCCCCCTCGGCCTGGCTCAGCGGTCCGGAGCAGCCTCGGTTTTACGTTATCTAAAGCTTTTCCATCCCGGAGAGAACTCGAGAACACCTGAGTCCAAACCAGCCCCTTTCGTAGGTGAGGAACCTGAGGCAGGGACGAGGTAACCGCCCAAGAGGCGACCTCAGAGCGGGCGTTTAGGCGCAGGGGCTCGGCCAGAAGCCTCCCGCCCACCCCCACACCTTGGCGCGTGGGTCTAGGGCTCCAAAGTACTCGCGCGCCTGAGCCTCCAAGGCTGGGATTGTCTCTCAGGGAGTGGAGGCCGTGGCCCAAGATCACGTGGTGAGCGAGAGCTTCAGGGCCTTCCTCGTGTCCCGCTCCATCCTCTGGTAGCTCATGGAGGCGACACTGGCGGGGCCCAGGAGGCCCGGAAGCTCCCAGCCCAGCTAATGATGCCCGGGCGCCGACCTCCGCGGCTTCGGTGCTTCCCAAGGCCTTGGAGGCCGCCGGGGCACGGACAAAGCTGCTCCCTCGCCTGGCTCTTTCCCGGCAGAAGCCCCCGGGACCCCCCCTCTCCTCTCCCTCGAAGCCCACCTAGGCCCGCCCCGCTCGGAGGGAGGGCAGCCCCGGGAGTGCCGCAGCCGAAGCGACGTGCCCCAGCAGCCCCTGGCATCCCGGCTACGCCAAGGCCGTGGAAGGTGATCACGGCGAATCTGCGGGCCCCGGGGCCCCTCCCTCCCTGCAATGACCACGGGACCCAGAGGAGGAAAACAAGTGGACTTTAATACCAATATAGCATCTGTTAAATACCACGTTCCCTGGGCCATGGGGAGGGGGAGCCCTGCACCACCTGCCCCGGGGGCCGAGCCCATTTCTCCGGTTCCATGCCAGCGCCCCAGCAGTCTAAGAGAGAGCCTGCAGCCCAGGGGCGGAGGGCACAGTCACAGCAGCTTGGTCCGGTCCAGTTATTGCAAGGGGGTGGATGGGGGTCCCCGGCCCCCGCCCCCACAAACATCTCAGGATCACGCGTCTCCCCGCCTCCTCCAGAGCCCCCGGCCCTGCCGATCCGGCGCCTCCCCGGGGGCTCCTCCTGCCGTCCCGCGGGGCCCGGGCCTGGGCAGGGAAGGCTCAGTAGCTGCTCTGGTGGCCGGTGAGGATGTAGAGGTTGCTGTGGGCCCCGGGGTTGTCTGTAGGGGTGCTCTGCAGGATGATATCTCTGGGGGGGAGAAGAGGGGGTGGGAGTGGGGAGCAGGAGGTGAGCTGGGCCCCGCGGGCCTGGGCCGGCGTCCCGGAAGCCGTTCTCCTCGAGGACGCTCCCGGGCCTTTGCCCGCAGCCTTTGTCGTCCCCTCCTCCTGAGCGCCCCCAAACTCCAGACTTGCCCCCTGAGGACCCGGGCTCCCAGCCTCACCTGTGGGCCCCGAGCACTTGGAATATCCTCGTCTCGTCCGTGATCTCCTGAGTCAGCTGGGGGAGGGGAGGAGGCGGGTGTCACGGCGAGCGGGGGCCATTCAGGTCCCACCGGGGGAGCCCCCCATCCCCCCCAGACCCGGTCCTACCTCGTTTGTCTCCAGGCTCCGCCCCTGCATGCCGTGCTGCCAAAAAGCCAGCACACTGTCCTGGAGGCAGACTGAGGGCGAGGGGGCGTCAGCGAGGGCCGGGCCCCCTCCTCCCCCTGCCCCACCCCCCATCTCCACAGACACTAGGAAAGGGCCCCCATATCACAGATGGGGAAACCGAGGTCTGGCCCGCCCAGAGTCCACAGGCAGAGCCTGTCCGGCCACTGGCCTTCCCGGCCGCTCTCAGCAGCATTTTCCATCCGGAACCTCCCAAGGCGCCCGCCCGCCCCTCAGAGCGCAAATCAGCCCCAGGCTCCCGGTCCTGGTGGTCTGTACCACAATCACACACCCGCTCCCTGCCCCCCCTGCAGGCACTGGCTTAGCCCCGGACCTGGGGGCCCCCACTCACCCACAGTCTCAATGGGAAAGTCAAAGGTGAGCTCTGGGGCCAGGGCGCCGGTCGGGGCCCCCTGAAGGTTGACAGTCCGGACACAGCCTGCAGGGCGGGGCCGGGCTCAGCCTCCAGCCCAGGGGACAGCTCCCCTCCCCCCCAGGGACAGCTCCCCCCCCCCCAGGGACAGCTCCCCTCCCCCCCCCGGCCCAGGGGACAGCCCCCCCCTGACAGCTCCCCTCCCCCACAGGGGACAGCTCCCCTCCCCCACAGGGGACAGCTCTCCTCCCCCCAGTGCAAGGGACAGCTTCCCTCCCCCACCCCAGAGACAGCTCCCCTCCCCCAGCCCAGGGGACAGCTCCCCTCCCCCCCCAGCCCAGGGGACAGCTCCCCCCCCCCCAGGGACAGCTCCCCTCCCCCCCCCCAGCCCAGGGGACAGCTCCCCCCCCCCCAGGGACAGCTCCCCCCTCCTCCCCCAGCCCAGGGGCAGCCCCCCGCCTCAGTCACTCACGTTCGAAGCACACCAGCACCGTGTCCCGGTCCACCTGGATCACCTGCTGGGCAGCGCCCGGAGCCCCCTCTGGGTAGGGGAAGCAGAGGCTGAGCTCAGGCCCCAGGACCTCCCCGGGCCCCTCCCTGACCCCCAGGCCGGGGCCCCCGACTGCTCCTGGTTCTTCTGGTTTAACGGAGGGGGGACTGAGCCCAGGGACTTGGTTGGGAAACAGCCCGTTCGGGGCAGGCCCTGGGCTCCAGTCTTTGCCTCAGTTTCCCCAGTGGTAAAAGGAGGAATAGCAGGCTAAGGGCGGAAAGCCTGCGGGTCTCGGAGGCTCCCCTGGCCTCAGTTTCCCCATCGCCTCCCACCCCGGGGACCCTTAAAAGGAGCGACGGGAGGCCGCGGCCCCTCGCTCACCGGGCGGGATGAGGAAGTCGGGGCTGGGGCCGGCTTCTAGCGGGAGGATGTGGAACTGCAGGCCGAGGCCGTGGTCCCCGGGCCCCGTGGCCCCCACGCACACCTGAGGCAGCTCCTTCCCCTCCAGGATCAGAGGTTCCAGGAGCCCCAGGGGGTTGGGCAGGACTGTGCTGAAATTCTGAGGGCCAGAGGGGGCAGCAGCTTCGTCACCCAGTAGGGGAGGGGCGGGCCCAGAGACCCTCCCCATCCCCCACCCCACCCCGCCCCAGGCCCAGAGACCCTCCCCATTCCTCATGGCCCCCCCTGCCCCAGGCTGAGACCCTCCCCAGCCCCCTCCGGGCTCCCAGACCTTGAGAAGCAGGAACTTCTTCAGGGGCTCATACCACTGCAGGAGCAGCAGGCTGGAGGGCAGGGCGGCCAGCAGGAAGGTGCTCCCCGTGTAGGGGTTGCGCACTGGGGGGGAGGGAGGGAGATTCCCGTCAACAGGCGAGCGCTGGGCTCCCGGGAGGGAGATTCCCAGCCTGGGCGCAGATTCCGGGGGCCCAGCCGGGAGCAGGGAGGGAGGGAGGGAAGCCTCCGCTCCTGGGCGGCCCCTTCGGGCTCCCGAGCTGTCCCGGCAGCCTCCCGGGCTCTCCCCCACCCATCCCCGAGCCCCTCTCGGAGCCCCCCAAAGCTTTGGGGATTTGGGGCAACGGTGACGCCGTCTCCCCGGGGTAAGGGGCTGACCCCCCCATTCGCTCCTTTTCAGGGATGTCCCTGCCGGACGCCCCTGGTGATGAGGGAGGAGCAATGCGGCGGGGGCACAGGCAGGGCACTGCCCGTATCTCTCCTCGCGGGCACCGTCAGCTTCTGCCAGCGCCGCGGCCGCCCCCCCGCCCTCCCCCCTCCCTTCTGCCCCCCCGGCTCTCCTATCCGAGCCCTAGCAGGCCCAGCCCCGGGCCTGGCACAGGGAGGCGGCCGGTGCCCTCAGGGAGGGCTGCGGGGCAGGGGGACGTGGGCAGGCGATGCCCCGACTCTCACCCACGCGGCACTTGAGACAGCCTCTGGTGTCCGCGATCTTCACAGAGAGGGCGAAGCGCCTGCGGAGGAGGCTGCCGTGAGCCGGCCCGCAAGCCCGGGCCTTCCCCTAGGGAAGCTTAGGGAGGGGCCGCCAGAGCCCCCGGACCCCCCAAAACCCTCGGACAGCGCCCCCCCAGAGCCCCCACATCCACCCTTCGGTCCTGAGGGACAGAGCCGGCAGGGGCCCTGCCCTCCCCCCCACCCCCTACCTGGGGATGATCCGCTGAGTGAGCAGATGGGTGGGGATGGAGAGGGGGGCCTGGCGCTGCCGCTGCTGCTGCCGCTGCTCGAACAGCGCGGGCAGGTCGTGGGCCCAGACGTGGGTGGTCTTACCTGGGGGCAGGAGGGGGAGGGGCAGACCAGGAGCTCAGGGCGCTCCCCGGGAAGGAGCTCAGAGCCAGGATCGTCGCCCCCCCCCCCCCAGACGGGGAAACTGAGGCGGGGGAGGTGAAGGCCAGAGAGCCGCGGGCTGGGCCGTGGGGGACGTCCCTTAGTCCCGAGCCACCACCAACCCCCCCCCAACCCCCCTTCCCTCGGCACCTGACAGGGAGAGGAGGACGTTGTTGACACAGTAGAGCCAGAAGCAGCGCTGGGGAATCAGCTGGGAACAGAGAGGCCCTGCTCAGGGCTGCCCCAGCCCCGCCCCCAGCCCCGCCCCCAGGACCCCCCCCCCCCAGACCGCGGCCCTGTAGGAGCTCCTGGGGCCCTGAATATGGGCGGGGTCACACGGACAAAAGGCCCCTCCCTCCTCACCTTCTCCAGCGTGTCCTCGTGCAGCTCGTGCAGGTTGAGGGTGTAGATCCCCTCCTCGGCCCCCACCACCAAGAACTGGTCTGGGGGAGCAGAAGTCTGGGTCAGGGGCGGGGGAGGGGGGGAGGAGGAAAGGGGGTGAGAGGGAAAGGGGGGGAGGGGCCCCGGCCACGCCCCCCTGGGGCCTCAAGGGCCGGCCCTACCTCTGGTCACCGGGTGGATCCAGGTGACGGCAGCGTGGATCTGGAGCGGGCAGCCATTGAAGACCTTGGAGAAGCAGGCGCCCATCTGGGGCCAGGGAGAGAGAAGGGGCCTCTCAGAGGGGCCCGGAGCCGGCCCCCCGCTTCTTCCCAGGCCCCGGGGGCTCGGGGCCTCAGTCTCCCCATCTGCTGAAAGGGCGCAGCGCCAGCCCGGACCACGCAGTGCCGGGGGAGGGCAGGTGCGGGGCTGGGACACTTACGTGGACTTTGGGGGTGGGCGGGAGGCCGCGACAGCAGGACCGCTGAGGAGCAAAGGGAGGGGCTCAGGGCCGGTCTGGTCCGGCCCCCCACCCCTTCCCTCCCCCGCCCCCGGCTCCCGGGAAGTCCGGCTCACCTCCGTGTCCTCCTTGCGCTTCATGGTGGCCCACTCGGAGGAGAGCAGCGGCGGGGTCTCGGGGCGGGCCAGAGGCAGGTCCGGCGTCCCTGGGGGCAGGGGGCGCTGCCGTCAGCCCTGCCCCTCGTGGCCCCCTCCTCCTCCTCCCAGAACCCCGACTCCCGAGCTGCTCCCGCTCCCCCGACCAAACCTTACCTGGCGGAGACTCGGGGGGGTCACTTCTGCAGGTCCGGGGGGTCCGGGCCCCCCGAATGGCGACCTCTTGATGGTTCCCGTTCCGTCCTCAGGGGAGTCCAGGACCTGAGGAAGAAGAGAGCAGCTTCAGGGGTTGGGAATCAGCTCCCAAAGCTTTTGGCCCCTCTGGGCACCCAGGCCCTTCCCCACCCCCCCAGCCTGAGCCCATCCCCCGGCCGCCGCTGTCCCACCTGTCTCTCCAGAGCCGGCTTCATGGTCAGACTCCTGGGGGAGAGAAGGCCCGTGAGCGGCCCTGGCCCCGCTGCCCCACGCCGGGGAGGCTCCGGGCCCACAGCGCTGCCCGCCAGCCCTCGGGGGGCTCATTGTCACCTACCCCGAGAGGCGCCGGCGACGCTGGGGGAGCGAGGCCGGCACGCGGACTCTGGGGCGCACGGGGGAGGGGGGCGGGGGGCGCCCACCAAGAGCCAACTCATAGCAGGCCCAGGGGGCTTTGGGCAGAAATCGCCGCCTGCCCCGACACAGGCCGAGGAGACTGGGCGCCGGCTCCCGCCCCAGGCCCGCTTCTTCCCTCCCGGCTCCTTCCCTCGCGCTCTGACTTTTCTCTCTCAGCAACGGGTGTTAAAAGGCAACAAAGTCATTTTTTTTTTTAACAAAGTCATTTTAAGGAAGACCAAGAGCCAAGCTCGCTGCCTGGGTCTGCTGGGCGCCCGTCCTGGGCCGGGGGACCGGTCACCCCTCACGCCCCCCATCCCCGCTGCCCTCTGAGCGGCCCAGAAAGCTGCCAGCCCTGCCGGGACTCGGGGCAGGCGGGCAAGGGCCCATTCAGTCAGGACCTTTCCAGCCTGGGCCTGAGACCGGGCCCTGCAGCACTGCCCTCCTCCCTTCCCCGGGCCTGCCCTCCTCCCCCCCCCTTGGGCCTGCCCTCCTCCCCCCCCCCCCGCCTGCCCTCCTCCCTCCCCCGGGCCTGCCCTCCTCCCTCCCCTGGGCCTGCCCTCCTCCCTCCCCTGGGCCTGCCCTCCTCCCTCCCCCAGGCCTGCCCTCCTCCCTCCCCCCCAGCCTGCCCTCCTCCCTCCCCCAGGCCTGCCCTCCTCCCTCCCCCAAGCCTGCCCTCCTCCCTCCCCCAGGCCTGCCCTCCTCCCTCCCCCGGGCTGCCCTCCTCCTCCACCTGAGGAAATGCCCTTGGATTATTCACAAACTGCCCCTCACCGGCCTCCTCTGGCCTCCCTGCCTCCAGGCCCTCCCTTCTCCGGTTCATCCTCCTCACAGCCTCCCTGAGGCTCATGGGCCTGGGTTCTCCCCTCCTCATGCCCAGGACTAGGACGCCCCCCAGGAAGTAGCCTCTCCCCGGGCTGGGGAACGAGGCTCCCCCCCCAGCCCCCAGGTCAGTGGTGACCCGTCTGTGGACATGGGCGTCTCCTCCCCTGGGAAAACAGTCTCCTTGGGGCCGGGGGCGCTTTAACTTCTGCCTCTGCCCCCCCAGAGCCGCGCGAGGCTGGGGGGGCCCGGGGTCTGTCCCCAGGGCGGGAGGAAGCCGGCCACAGGCTGGGGGTCACCGGGGCCTCCGCTCACCTTTCCTCCAGGGCCTCTTGGACCGACTGCAGCAGACTCCTGCGGAGGGGGGCACAGGGGGGCCATGGAGCCAGAGCCCTCCCCGTACCCGCCCCCCACCCCCCGCCCCCGCCGCACCTACCCGGCCAGCTCCTCCTTCCCCAAGAGCGTCCACTCCTCCTCCCACTGCGGAGAGAGAGCCGCGGTCACGGACCGAGAGGGAGCCGGGCCGGGGCCCGGGGGGGACACAGAGGGCTCGCGAGAGGGCCCCCCCCCGTCAGACACACGTGTGCAACACCCGGCCAGGACCCCTCCCCCAGGGGGTGAGAAACCGCTCCAACCGCGCCCAGAGAAACGCAGATTATGGAGAAAAATAGGAATGGGAGCAGCCGTGTGCGTGGGGGGAGGGGATGGACGGTGTGTGGCCACGTGCGTGTGTAGTACACATATGTGCACACACGCAGAAGCATAACACACGTGCCTATACGTACAAATGCCTACACGTAAACACATACATGTAAACACACGGCCTATAACAAATACACGTAGACATACACGTGTTGTCACATACAGACCCACACACCTACACACGTGCACACGTATGGACACGCGTGTCACTTTAAGGCTCCCAAAGCGCTTTGTCAGCGTTCTCCCCCCCTTCTCACCGGCTCACACAGCGGCTCCGTCTCCTTCCTCCTGGGGGCGCCAAACTTCACCTGGTGAACTGCAAGGAGAGGGCGCCGTGAGGCGGGGGCCCAGGAGGGCAGGGGAGCCGCTCCTCCCTCTCCCCACCGCCCGCCGGGGCTCACACTGGATCTCCGACGGCGTCCTCTCCGCCTGGCTGTGCTGGCCCCTGGAGCGGATCGTGTCGGGAAACAGGTCGTAGGTCTGCGGCAGAGAGGGGGGTGAGGTTCGCGCCCCCCCCCACGGCCCCAGCCCCGCCCCCGACGCCCCCCGCGGCCCCCGCCCCCCCCCACGGCCCCAGCCCCGCCCCTGCCCCCCCCCCCCGCCCCCCGGCCCCGCCCCCGACGCCCCCCCCCCCCCCCCCGCGGCCCGGCTCACCTCCAGGTCACAATCCTCCGGAGCAGGGATGCCCAGGTGGGGATCATTGAGCTTGTCCAGGAGCTGCATGAGGAGGGTCCGGGGGAGGGTCTGGGTGGTGAAAGGGTGCTGGGGGGGAGGGGGGAGAAAGGAATCAGGAGGCTGCCCCGCCAGGGCCCTCGGCCCCTCCTCCTCCCCTCCCGGGGCCCCTCTGACCTGCAGCAGCTTCTCGGCCGGGGGCCTCTTCTTGGGGTTCTTGGTCAAGGCCAGCTTGAGGAAATGGTGGAAGTTCTGGGACCTGAGAGCGGGGCCGGGGCTGAGCCGGGCCGGTGCCTGAGGGACCGGCACCCGCCCGGCCGGGGGAAGGGGCGCCAGGGCCGGCCCGGGGGAAGCGGGGGGGCGTCCGGCCCGAGACGGGAGGTGGGTCGGCCACTCACCAGCAGGCCTTCTCCTTCAGCTTGGGCGGCTGGAAGCTGCTCTTGGACATCAGCATCAAGGCCCTGGGGGGGAGGGGAAGGCGGCGGTCAGGAGCGGTCAGGAGCGGGCTCGGCCAAGCGGGGGGCGGGGCGCGCAGACTGACCTCATGGGGTGCAGGTGGAAGAGCGGGGGCTGCAGCTCGGCCAGCTCGATGGCGGTGATCCCGACGGCCCACACGTCGCAGAGCTCGTTGTAGCCCCCCTTGCGCTCCACGGCGGCCACCTCGGGGGCCATCCTGGGGGCAGGGAGACGGTCACCTTCCTGGCCCCGGGGGCCCTTCCCCACGGCCGCCGCTCCCCTTACCAGTAGGGCGTCCCGATGAAGGACTTCCTCTTGGCCACCGACGCCGTGAGCTCGCCAGACACACCAAAGTCAGCTGGGGGGGAGGGGAGCCAGCTGCTCAGGAGGCCCCCGCCTTCCCCGGCCCGAAGCAGGATACACCTGGCTGCTTGGCCCGGCTCCCGGCCTCTGGGTCAGCCAGAGCCCTCCGGGGCCACAGCCACCCCCCCCCGGGGGCCCCAGGGACTCGCCCCGGCCAAGGGGCCGGCGGGCGGTTTGTCAGGCCCCCGGCCCCCCCCCCCCATCGCCCCTCGGGCCCTCCCCGGCCCCCCCCATCGCCCCTCGGGCCCTCCCCGGCCCCCCCCAGCACTGACCCAGTTTGACATCTCCATGGAGAGTGAGAAGAAGGTTGGCTCCCTGTGGGGACACAAGAGCGGGTTCTCCACTGTCCCCGAGGGGAGCCCCCATTGGGCGGTTCTTTCGCCCATCCCCTGATGTGGGGACCCCAGAGACCCCGCCCCCCAGGACCCCTCCCACCTCCCATCTCTGTCTCTGCGCGCGCACACACACACACACACACACACACACACACACACACACACACACACACGCTGCCCCTACCTTAATGTCCCTGTGGATCTTCCCCTGAGAATGCAGGTGATGCAAGCCCTGGGGACAGCAGAGTTCCTGGGTCGGCCCCGCCCCCGCTCTCCTCCCTTCAGAGTCCCCAAAGCCAGCCCGGGGTGGGGGTCAGGGGGGTTTGGGGAAGGGCCCCCCCCACGCTGCTTCCTCCCACCTCTACTTTCCCCCAAACAGGAAGCGGGTGAGGCAAGAGGGAAACGAGATGCTTCCGGCAACAGGGGAACAGCCCCTCCCCCTCCGGCACCAGTCTCCCACCGGGATCAAGGGGCCTCCCCACCCAAGGGACCAATTAGTGCCTCCGGGGAAGAGACAAAAGGGAAAGCAGAAGGCGGCCGGCCTGGGGGCCCGGGGGCCGCGTACCTTCAGGGCCTCCCGGCACACGTAGGCGATCTGCTTTTCCTCCAGGGGCCCGGTGGCTGAAAGAAGGGGGGAGGTAGAGGCAGGCCCCCATGCAAAGGGAAAGGCCTGCTGCGGCCGGGGACGGGGAGGTCGGGAGGGCCCTCAGGGCCCCTGGGAGCCGCCAGGAGGCCCCGGCCTTGGCCAGGGTCCGTGCCCCCGGGGAGAAGCCCGGCCTGGGAGCCCCCTCGCCCCCCGCCGCCTGTGGCTCTCACCCTGGTAGATCTCCTGCAGGGATCCTCCTCCACAGAACTCCATGCAGATCCACAACCGGTCATTTCTGCATTGGGCAGAGGAAGAGGCTGGGGGGGGCAGCCGGCCCAGGAGGGAGCTTCAGAGACCCCCGGCCGCTTCCCCTCCGAGGGAACAGATCCAGGGAGGGCCCAGATCACCCAGTAACAAGCGGCCCACTCCCTCCCCTCCCCAAAACGAGGGCGGCCCAAGATGGCATCCTCTAGCTCTGGGCATGCAGCTGCCAGAGAGGAGCTGGGGGGGGCACGGAGGAGGGGGAGGGGGAGGGAGGAGGGGGGAGGGAGGAGGAGGAGGGGGTCACCTGAGGTAGCTGCCTAAGTAAGTGACCACATTGGGGTGCCGACACTCCTTGAGGATGGTGAGCTCCTGCTGGAGGGAGCTGATGTCATCTCCTGAAGGAGCAAAGGCTCTGTCACCTGGGGGGGGCAGGCCCGGCGCGCGCCCCCTTCCCTCCCTCCTCCCCCTCCCCCCTCCCCCCGCGGCCAGGACCCCTCCCCCAGGGGGTGAGAAACCGCTCCAACCGCGCCCAGAGAAACGCAGATTATGGAGAAAAATAGGAATGGGAGCAGCCGTGTGCGTGGGGGGAGGGGATGGACGGTGTGTGGCCACGTGCGTGTGTAGTACACATATGTGCACACACGCAGAAGCATAACACACGTGCCTATACGTACAAATGCCTACACGTAAACACATACGTGTAAACACACGGCCTATAACAAATACACATAGACGTACACGTGTTGTCACATACAGACCCACACACCCACACACCTACACACACGTGTACACGTATGGACACGCATGTCACTTTAAGGCTCCCAAAGCGCTTTGTCAGCGTTCTCCCCCCCCTTCTCACCGGCTCACACAGCGGCTCCGTCTCCTTCCTCCTGGGGGCGCCAAACTTCACCTGGTGAACTGCAAGGAGAGGGCGCCGTGAGGCGGGGGCCCAGGAGGGCAGGGGAGCCGCTCCTCCCTCTCCCCACCGCCCGCCGGCGCTCACACTGGATCTCCGACGGCGTCCTCTCCGCCTGGCTGTGCTGGCCCCTGGAGCGGATCGTGTCGGGAAACAGGTCGTAGGTCTGCGGCAGAGGGGGGGTGAGGTTCGTGCCCCCCCCACGGCCCCAGCCCCGCCCCCGACGCCCCCCGCGGCCCCGCCCCCCCCACGGCCCCAGCCCCGCCCCTGCCCCCCCCCCCGCCCCCGGCCCCCGCCCCCGACGCCCCCCCCCCCCCCGCGGCCCGGCTCACCTCCAGGTCACAATCCTCCGGAGCAGGGATGCCCAGGTGGGGATCATTGAGCTTGTCCAGGAGCTGCATGAGGAGGGTCCGGGGGAGGGTCTGGGTGGTGAAAGGGTGCTGGGGGGGAGGGGGGAGAAAGGAATCAGGAGGCTGCCCCGTCAGGGCCCTCGGCCCCTCCTCCTCCCCTCCCGGGGCCCCTCTGACCTGCAGCAGCTTCTCGGCCGGGGGCCTCTTCTTGGGGTTCTTGGTCAAGGCCAGCTTGAGGAAATGGTGGAAGTTCTGGGACCTGAGAGCGGGGCCGGGGCTGAGCTGGGCCGGTGCCTGAGGGACCGGCACCCGCCCGGCCGGGGGAAGGGGGGGGGGGGGCGTCCGGCCCGAGACGGGAGGCGGGTCGGCCACTCACCAGCAGGCCTTCTCCTTCAGCTTGGGCGGCTGGAAGCTGCTCTTGGACATCAGCATCAAGGCCCTGGGGGGGAGGGGAGGGCGGCGGTCAGGAGCGGTCAGGAGCGGGCTCGGCCGAGCGGGGGACGGGGCGCACAGACTGACCTCATGGGGTGCAGGTGGAAGAGCGGGGGCTGCAGCTCGGCCAGCTCGATGGCGGTGATCCCGACGGCCCACACGTCGCAGAGCTCGTTGTAGCCCCCCTTGCGCTCCACGGCGGCCACCTCGGGGGCCATCCTGGGGGCAGGGAGACGGTCACCTTCCTGGCCCCGGGGGCCCTTCCCCGCGGCCGCCGCTCTCCTTACCAGTAGGGCGTCCCGATGAAGGACTTCCTCTTGGCCACCGACGCCGTGAGCTCGCCAGACACACCAAAGTCAGCTGGGGGGGAGGGGAGCCAGCTGCTCAGGAGGCCCCCGCCTTCCCCGGCCCGAAGCAGGATACACCTGGCTGCTTGGCCCGGCTCCCGGCCTCTGGGTCAGCCAGAGCCCTCCGGGGCCACAGCCACCCCCCCCGGGGGCCCCAGGGACTCGCCCCGGCCAAGGGGCCGGCGGGCGGTTTGTCAGGCCCCCGGCCCCCCCCCCATCGCCCCTCGGGCCCTCCCCGGCCCCCCCCAGCACTGACCCAGTTTGACATCTCCATGGAGAGTGAGAAGAAGGTTGGCTCCCTGTGGGGACACAAGAGCGGGTTCTCCACTGTCCCCGAGGGGAGCCCCCATTGGGCGGTTCTTTCGCCCATCCCCTGATGTGGGGACCCCAGAGACCCCGCCCCCCAGGACCCTCCCACCTCCCATCTCTGTCTCTGCGCGCGCACACACACACACACACACACACACACACACACACACACACACGCACACACACGCTGCCCCTACCTTAATGTCCCTGTGGATCTTCCCCTGAGAATGCAGGTGATGCAAGCCCTGGGGACAGCAGAGTTCCTGGGTCGGCCCCGGCCCCCGCTCTCCTCCCTTCAGAGTCCCCAAAGCCAGCCCGGGGTGGGGGGTCAGGGGGGTTTGGGGAAGGGCCCCCCCCACGCTGCTTCCTCCCACCTCTACTTTCCCCCAAACAGGAAGCGGGTGAGGCAAGAGGGAAACGAGATGCTTCCGGCAACAGGGGAACAGCCCCTCCCCCTCCGGCACCAGTCTCCCACCGGGATCAAGGGGCCTCCCCACCCAAGGGACCAATTAGTGCCTCCGGGGAAGAGACAAAAGGGAAAGCAGAAGGCGGCCGGCCTGGGGGCCCGGGGGCCGCGTACCTTCAGGGCCTCCCGGCACACGTAGGCGATCTGCTTTTCCTCCAGGGGCCCGGTGGCTGAAAGAAGGGGGGAGGTAGAGGCAGGCCCCCATGCAAAGGGAAAGGCCTGCTGCGGCCGGGGACGGGGAGGTCGGGAGGGCCCTCAGGGCCCCTGGGAGCCGCCAGGAGGCCCCGGCCTTGGCCAGGGTCCGTGCCCCCGGGGAGAAGCCCGGCCTGGGAGCCCCCTCGCCCCCCGCCGCCTGTGGCTCTCACCCTGGTAGATCTCCTGCAGGGATCCTCCTCCACAGAACTCCATGCAGATCCACAACCGGTCATTTCTGCATTGGGCAGAGGAAGAGGCTGGGGGGGGCAGCCGGCCCAGGAGGGAGCTTCAGAGACCCCCGGCCGCTTCCCCTCCGAGGGAACAGATCCAGGGAGGGCCCAGATCACCCAGTAACAAGCGGCCCACTCCCTCCCCTCCCCAAAACGAGGGCGGCCCAAGATGGCATCCTCTAGCTCTGGGCATGCAGCTGCCAGAGAGGAGCTGGGGGGGGCACGGAGGAGGGGGAGGGGGAGGGGAGAGGGGGAGGGAGGAGGAGGAGGGGGTCACCTGAGGTAGCTGCCTAAGTAAGTGACCACATTGGGGTGCCGACACTCCTTGAGGATGGTGAGCTCCTGCTGGAGGGAGCTGATGTCATCTCCTGAAGGAGCAAAGGCTCTGTCACCTGGGGGGGGCAGGCCCGGCGCGCGCCCCCTTCCCTCCCTCCTCCCCCTCCCCCCTCCCCCCGCGGCCAGGACCCCGCGACCTCACCCGGGTCCACTTTGACGATCTTCACGGCAGCCAGCTCGGAAGTCTCGGTGTCCCGGGCCTGTAACGGAGTCCGGAAGCTAGCAGGGCTCCCCCGGGCCGCCCGCGGGGCGGATGGAGACGCCGGGGGCGCGATGGGGCCGCCGGGCCGTGGGGAGGGCGGCCCCCCCCTCGCCCTCCCCCGGCATCCCGGCCCGCGCGCACCTTGTACACGTCCCCGTAGGTGCCCGAGCCCACCCGCTGCAGCAGCTCGAAGCGCTCCCGGGGGTCCTGCAACGACACGTCCCGCAGCAGCGACATGGCCCCGCTGGCGGTGGCCGCCGGCCGCCCGGGAGCCCGCAGCGGCCGCAGCCCAGTGCCGCCCGCCCGCCCGCCCCGAGGGGAGGAGCCCGCGGCCGAGGAGAGCCGGAGCCGAGCGGGCGGGCGGGCGTCGGGGCGGGGCCGGGGCGGGGCGCGGGAGGCGTCCCGGGGAATCCCCGCCGCCCCCCGCCCCGCCCCGCGAAGGCACGGGGCGGCACGGCCGGCCCTCCCCTCCCCCCACCCCTCGCCGGGGGAGGGAGCCGAAGCTCCGCGCCCCCGCCGGTCCGCGCCCACCCCGACCCCCGCCCGAGAGCACGAGCCGGGACACCGGTTTTGTTACAAAAATTTATTCATCTTCCCGGAGACTAAAAAATAAATCTATGTACAAACAGGCGGGGGAGGGGGTGAAGCGCTGGGGGGCGCACCGGGCGGGGGCGGGGCCGGGCCCTCAGAGCCCCTTGCGCTGCCGCTTGAGGAAGGACAGCGTGTAGTCGCTGGGCGTGGACACCTTCTGCTTCTTCATCTGCACCTGCGACTGGGCCGTGAGCTGCAGCTTGATGGCGCTCGAGTTGATCTTGGTGGCCACCAGCAGCTCCTTCATACCCTTCATCTTCTCGCTCTGGAAGGTGAGCACCGGGCCCTCGGGGGGTGGGGAGGCCGGAGGGGCGGGGGCCGGAGCCGGGCCGCCCCCCTCGGGGCCCTTGGGAGCCCCCGGGGTCAGCCCCGGCCTGCGGGGCGCGCTCTTGTCCAGCGCCAGCTTCTTGGGGGGCGGGGGCTCCTCGGGCTTGGACTCTCGCCGGGGCCCCCTCCTGCGGCCTTCGCGGGCCTCCTCCCCCCAAGGCTCCTCCGTCTCCGCAGTCTCTGCCTCCCGACTCACGATTCGGACCTTCTGCCGGACCTGGGGGGCCCGGCGGAAAGCTGAGCCTGGCGCCTCCAGCCCTGCCCCCTCCCCTCAGCATCCGGATCCCCCCCTCCGGCTCGTGCGAGGGCCCCTGGGGGCCCGGCTCACCTGGCCCTCGAAGCGCCCCAAGGACTGCACCAGGAAGGTGGCCCAGCCCACGTGCAGCACGGGGGTGGGGCTCCCCTCTTCCCACTTGCAGATGCCGTCGTAGAAGCGCAGCAGGTGGGCGAAGCACTCGGGGTCCTGCAGGGCTGAACCCTGGGCCTGGAGCCGTGGGGGCACACACAGGTCAGACCCGCTGCGCCCCCCAGGGTCACAGCAGGGGTCCCCCACCCCGAGCCCGGACGGCCCCTCACCTGGGCGTGCTCTCCACCCCGCTCGTCGCCCGCCTCGGCCAGGGCGGCCGCCTCCTTCAGCAGGTTGGGAACCACGTCGTTGGCCACCTCGAAGAACTCCTTGTAGATCTCCTCATCCTCCCGGCAGTAATTGTAGCTGGGGGGGAGGAGGGGGAGGCCGAGTGAGCACGGACGCACCCTCCTCCCCGAGCCCCTCAGGGAAGGACGCCTGCTAGCAGGGAGGAGGGGTGGGGGTCGGGGGGAGGGGGCCCTCACTCCTGGATGACGGTGGCCGTGTCGGCCCAGGCCTGCAGGGCCTCCCGGACGTTGCGGTTCCTGCAGTGGTAGCCGGCCAGGTACATGTAGGGGTAGATGTGCTCGTCCCGGTAGTAGGTCTTGGCAGAGGTGATGCCCTGGGGGGGCTCAGAACATCAGCACCCGCTCCCTGGCTCCCCGGCACCCAAGGTCGAACCGGCCCCTCCTGCCCCCCCAGCCGTGCAGCCCTTGGGGTCCCACAAAGCCCTCGAGGCCCCCCCCCAAGGGATGTGAATTTGATGTTTCTGGCCAAGGTCCGGCCCACAGCTGCTGTCCATCCTGTGGCCCTCGGGGGTCCCCCCCAGGCCGGGGCTCCCCAAGGGCAGGGGTAGGGTCTGGCCTCCGTGTTGTGTTGTGTGTGCACATGTGGAGAGACTCCCTTCTGGAGCCGGAGCAGGCCGGGGGCCCTGCTCCTACCTGACCCCAAGGGCAGGGGCCCCCCTGGCTCTCCTTTCCCCTCCTCCTCCTGGGTAGCAAGTGGCCCTGCTCCCCAAGCCCCTCCCCCCTCCCCCCTTGCTCCCAGCAGGCCTCGCAGGCCTCCCCCCCTCCCAACCTTATGGTAGATGGTGAGAGGGTCTGGTCGACCCGGCGTTGGCTCAATCTCTTCCAGGTCCGCCAGGTTCCCCAGAGCCATTGGGTACCTAAAGAGAAGGCACGAAACGATGCCCGCCGTGGCCTGGGCACCCGCCATTCCCTCCCCCCCGCTCTTCCCCATCACTCACCTTTCCAAGTGTCCCAAGTCGTAGAGCAACCACAGGAGACTCTGTGAGCAAAGAATGGCAAAGATGCATCTTGAGCCTGGGGGCCCGGAACCCGACCCAGGACCCCATGGGGCCGGGAGCCCGAGTCGGGGGCCAGCTGGGGGAGGGTCCCAGGCCTCACCTGCTGCAGCTGCAGCAGCTCCAGAGAGTCCGTGTGCATGTCGATGGTGGGGTTGATGGCACACACCATGAAGGCCACCTCCATCTTGCGGTCACAGCGCATGTAGGAGCCCTTGAGGTACAGCCAGCTCTTGGGGGCAGAGGGGGGGGCGGTTTAGCTCTCCCCCCGACAGCGCCTCGTTCCCCATTCATCCCCC
The DNA here is from genome assembly GCF_016432865.1 of Antechinus flavipes. Classification (NCBI taxonomy): domain Eukaryota; kingdom Metazoa; phylum Chordata; class Mammalia; order Dasyuromorphia; family Dasyuridae; genus Antechinus; species Antechinus flavipes. The sequence goes on from NC_067403.1 coordinate 255,362,437, forward strand.
TCTCCCGGGCACAGGGCCTCACCCGCTCGGCCACGCCGGCATTCACCGTCTGTCCCCGGCGGTCCTCGTTGCCTTTCCCGTGCCACGTGACCTCGGCCGTCTGCTCCCCGTTGGGGCCAAACACCACCCAGGCGTGGTCCTCAGACAGGGCCAGGTGGACGTCGCGGAGGCCCAGGGCCTGGCAGGCCCCCACCACGGCAAAGGCCACCCCGGAGCTGTCCAGCTTGGTGCCTGTAAGTGAAGAGGGGCGGACATTCTGGGAGCTAGGCGGAGGGAACCCCAAGCGGGCCCCCTCCCCGCCCCCGTCTCCCCCCCGGCCCTCGGCACGTGTGCTCGCTGGTGTTCGTGTAAACAAAAAGGCATCGACATCTGGCCCGAGCTCTGCCAAGTGCTCTCATGACTCTCCCAAGATTCCTGGGGGGGGAGCCAGGGCAGCCGTCCAGTGACCTTTCCCAGCTGGCTCTGGGTTCCGAGGCCCGGGGCTGGCAGCCGGCCCATCGTCACGTGACCCAGGCAGCCTCTCGGGTCCTTTCTGGCCCGGCCGAGGCTCCCCCCGGGACCCGAGCTCTGAAGGAAAGCTGCCCAGGTGAGCCCCGGCTCCCCGCCTCTCCCCCACGAGAACCGTCCCTCGTCGCCAGAGGATTCGACAACCTGTGAAAGCGCCCCCAGACCTGCCCGCGCCACCTCCTCCCTCGAGGTGGCGGGGGCTCCGCTCGGCAGAAAGGGTCCCTTTCCCCACGAGCCCAAACCTGTGATGAAGCTGAAAAGGGACTGGATGTGGGCTCGGTCCTTGAAGTAGGAACGGCTCAGGCTGTTCCATATGACGTCGGAGACCTTCTTCACCAGCTCCCGGCTAGAAACGCCGCCCTCCCGGGGGTAGAGAGACAGGTCCACGGCGCCGCGGATCTGGGCAGTGAAGCGGGCATAGAGGGCTGCGATGATGGAGAGGTCGACCACGGGGAAGTAGGTGAGGCCGCCAGGGGGGTCGGGGGCCGGCCGGGACTGGAAGGAGAGCTCGGGCACGTTGGTGGGGATCACCCGGTTGACAGCCAGGAAGTGCTCCACAAAGCCCAGCACCAGGGACAGCAGCACCAGGTCCGGCTCCTCTCGGTTCAGCTCGGCAGTAAAGAGCCTCACCACGTCATCGATGGAGCGCAGAGGGAACAGGTTCTTCTGGGCAGCCTTCAGCCCCATGGCGACCTGGGCAGAGAAAGGAAGCCCTCGGACCCTGCCACTGTGCCCGGGCAGGACCGTCCCGAGGCCTGCGGCCTCCCTTCCTGCCTCCTCCTCCCCCTTAGGATTCATCTGACTCTCCTCCTTGGCCCTCGGTGCTCTTGGGAGAGCTCTTTGAATCTCATCTGCTCTCAGGGGCCCTTTATAAACACCCCCCTCCCACATCCCATTTCTTTACCTGGCCCTGAGGCTCCTGGCCCTGAGGAACCCCTCCCCCATATCCCCCCAGGGGACCCCACCTCTTCCTTCCCTCCCCTCCCTGTTTTTGGAGTCCACCACAATTTTCCTTTTCCATACCCCAAATCCCGACCCCTTCCCATGATAAGATGGGAGTGCCCTCTGCCCCGCCCCCTCCCCACACTTTTATAGGAGACAGGGCTGGTTCTGGCCCAAACTCCCATGATATAGAGACTGAGGCTCACAGAGAAAAGGGCTGAGGTCGGGGTAGGGAGGAGAGCTGGGATTTGAGGCTGGTCCTTTCATCCCAAGGCCAGAACCCCTTCTCTCCCACCCCCGTCCTGCTTCACACATCCCCTCCCTTGGGGTCTGGATTTGAATTCTGGCTTCAGCGTCTCCAAAAAGCACAAGTGAAGGATCTGGAAGGACCCTCTAAGCCCACCGTCCTGTCCCCATTTTCTCTCCTTCCAAGGCAGAGATCTGGGTCAAAGCCTCCTGCTGGATCCCCCCACCCCCCAGCCCTGGGGCGGGAGAAGAAACTCTCAGAGAGTAAAAAGTGTCCTCTGGGCATTTCAGTGCCCCCTGAACCCGAGAAGAAAGAATTCTAAGCTTGGGCTTAGAAGAATGGGTCCGGCCATTCTCCCCTTAGGAGAGGCCAAACTCCCCTGCTCTGCTGTGCCTCGGTTTCCCCATTAGTAAAATAGGTGGAGAAGGGACCTTCTGGTTCCACATGGATGAGCATCAGTGGGCTCCAGGGACCCCTTTGCACTCCACTTTCCAGAGTACCCCTCCCCAAGGGGTTCCCCACTAACCCCCTCCCCATTGTGACGTCCTCATGGGGGGCACCTCTCCCCGGGAGCAGGCCACGCTGAGATCTCGGCCCCTCCCTCCCCATCACTTGTTCCCTACTCCCCCTTCCCCCAAAGCCCCACCCCCTTTCCTTCCCCGATCCTGCTCCCTCCAGTCGCCTAGTCTCCTCCTCCATAACCCCCTCCCTTGGCCTCTCCCCCACCCTTCCTGCACCTCCCTTCCTTTCCCTAAGACCCCGCCCCTCCCCGAGCTCCCTCCCCTCCCCCAAGACCCCAGCTCCTCCCTTCTCCGAGGATCCCGATCCCAGTCCGGTCACCCTCGCCCCTCCCCTCCAAGACCCCTCCCTTCATTTTCCCCCGGCCCCCTCCTCCACGACTTTGCCCTCTTCTGTCACCTTAAGCCCCTCTCTCGCACCTGCAGCTCCTCCCCCTCCACTTCTTTCTCCTCCTCTCCCTCCCCAGGATCTGCTGCCCCCTCCCCCGTCCTCGGGCCCGACCAGAGTCGCAGTGGTCAGCGGCGACCCCTCCCCCGGGCCCCAAGCCCCCGGCCCCGCGCCCACCTCCGCTCGTACATCCCACACAAGGAGCTTGCCCAGGAGCCCGCGGGGCCCGGAGCACACCGGGAGATGGAGTCCACCCCGCCCAGCCCCGCGCGGAGCATGCAGGGAGATGGAGTTCCCGCCAGCCGCTGTCGCTCACGCGCGGGAACCCCACCCCGGAAGGCCTCCCCGGGGATCAGGGCGGAGCCGAAGGGCTCTTGGGAAAAGCGGTTGAACGCACTTCGGAATCTTCAGGGCGGAAGGCGGGCGCCGGAAAAACTCGTCTCCCCGTCACACAGCATTCTGGGAATTGTAGTTTCGGCAGCTCACAGCGTGTAAAAGCGCGAGAATAGTGCTCAAGAGTTCCGAATTCCCAGTTGGAAGCTTTGAAGGCCGCACAGAGCATTTTGTGTGCGGTCCTGGAGGGAGTGGGGATCCCCTGTGGTTTGTGGAGGATGGGGATGGCAAGGTCAGAGCTGAGCTTTAGGAAATCATTTTGGATGCTTCACGGAGGAGAGAGACTTAGGCAGGCAGCCCCCTCCCCTCCCCCGTAGTGGGCCGAGCCGGAGGGGACGCAGGTCCGCCTCAGGCGGCCAGTGGCGGAGAAGCGGCCGCTCCAGAGCTGGAAAGGGCGAGAGCTCGGATGGGGGAAGGGGGGGGAAAGGGGGGAACCTGAAGGACTGGAAGGTGGGGGCGCCCTCTGGCCAGGTCAGGGAAAGGCGGTGACACAGGTTTGGAAAGACGCGAGTCCTCGGCACGCAGAGGCGCGGTACATCCGCGGGGGCGCGGACGGGATCCCCCAAGGGAAGGAGGAGACGGGCCGCGCCACAGCTGGGAGTTGGACGCCGGCTTCAGCAAAGGAGGCCGAGAAGGAGCGGTCAGGGCGGCCGGCGGGACCCCGGAGAGCGGGGCGGTCTGGAGCCTTGGACTCGATGCCGTAGCTCCTGGCGGCTCAGGCCTTCTGCCAGCCGGCCAAGGGGCCGATGGGGTTCCCCTTGTGTAGTTCTGCAATCCCCGCCCAAGGGCCCCATGTCACAGCGGCTCCGAGCCGGGCGCTCAGGGGTGCGCAGGGTCTCAGAAGAACGTGCCCCAGTTCTACCGGGACGAGGGCCTCCCTAGCCGGCCTCCGGCCGCCATCCCCGGCACTCTCCTCCCCGCCCCTTTGCTCCCATGCGTGTGTTGTCCGTCTTCGAGGGCTCGAGGGTTTCATTTGTCGAATACTTGACGGTTTGCATTACTCAGGCCCCGCCCCGCCCCCGCCCCCATTTCTTCTCAGCTGTGACTCGGGCTGGTCTCGGCCAGGGCACGAGCCACCAGGTGGCACCAGAAGCTGCCCCCGCTCCTGCAGGCGGCCCCACCTCTTGCCTCATAGCTCTGGACAATTCCTTGAAAACTGCGTGTTGAAACAGGTGACTCATAAGGTCTCTTCTCGCTCCAGCTGGTCTGGAATAACTCCTTCCGGACCGGGCAGAGGCCCCCCCTCCCCAGAGCGCAGCCTGTCCCCTTGGGGGAGATCGGGACTTTCTCTCTCGGTCCAGCTGAGGTATCTTGTTCCCCTGGAGGAGCTCCTCCTACTATTCTCCTAGGAGCACTTTCTCTCACTTCTCATTGGCTGTTGGTCCCATAAATGGTTTTCTAGCTAAGTGCAATGAGTAGAACTTGGGTTTGGTGGGAAAGGGGTCAAAGACTTGGCTGTCAAGCCTGGGTCCTGCTTCCCCCAATCAGAAGTCATCTTGAAGAGGCCCGGCCCGGAAGTCCGGAGGACCCGAGTTCAAATCTGCCCTCAGACACTCCACACGTCCTGGCTGTGAGACCCTGGGCAAGTCACTTCACCCCCACTGCCTCAGCCAATTCAGACAAGGTTATCTTGGACCTAGGGCACGTAACTGTTCAGTTGTGCCCGACTCTTCGCGACTCCCGTGGACCAGAGTACACCAACCTGTGTGAAGTTTTCTTGGCTTTTTCCTTCTCTAGTGATTTAAGGTAAACTGAGTCACACCATCAGTGTCTAAGGTGGCCCCGGAACAAGTCTCTGTGACTCCGACGCCTCCTGCAGTACGGAAAGGGGCAGGTAGAATTCCAGCCTGACCGTTCCCTGTCTCCGGAAAGCGCCAGGGGCTGTAGCCCCAATGTCCCGGTTCCCTTCCTGGCAGAGCCTCTCGGGGAAGGGTGGGGAGAGAAGCCAGAGATGTCCTCGGGGGCCGCGGCCCCTCCGTGTTGGCGAGCGGCAGCCGCCCCGCGCGGGAGACAGGCCACAATCTGACCAGTCGTGGACTCGCTTTGTGTCCGTTTCTCCGCTCCCCTTGAAAGTGCTCCTGCTGGGGGTGCGGGGTGGATACAGCCATCCAACGGCTCCACCTCTGGGGTATCAGTGGGAGCTGCGTGGCCCCAAAGAACGCACTTACTCTGCCTCCAGATCCCTCCCTATCAGTGCCAGCAAGTAAAATGCGACCATCTTTCCCGGCCCCTGAGGATCACGGATGCTGACCCTGCCCAGGGCGGTCAGGGGAGAGCTCCCGGACGCCCGCCCGGCCAGTCTCCTCCTCTGCGTCTCTGGCCACTCCCCAAGTCGGAGCTGGAAAGTGAGGGTTAAAGGGCAGAGCGGGAGCACTCACATCCCCCAGGGATCCGGAGCCCGAGGACCAGCTCCGTCACCCAGACTGCCAGAGGAGGGAAGGCACGGGAAGGGGGGGAGCCCGGGCACCCGGCGCAGAGCCCCCTCCTCCATCCCACCTGTCCCCACGTTCGCTTAAAGCCTGACGGGGGGCGCTGGCGGGAAGAGCAGCTGCTCTGTGACCCCCAAACACACCCCGTCTCTTCTCCCCCCCATCCTCGGGTACAGCGGGGGAGGAGCCAGGAGCAGCTTATAAAGACATCTTTATTAGATTTCTTTTGTCACATCAAATGTCGGTGTCGATCCTTCCACAAACAGTGTCCGGCAGATAAATACTTGGCTGATCCCCCCGACTGAGAGGATTAAAAATAATAATAATAACAACCATAATAATGACAATAATGAACCCCCATATCTCCCTAATAGAGTCGTCTGGAACTTTAAGAAGTCACCCCCTCTCCAAAAACGGGGTAACAAAGTCCAAATGAGAACGGAACCCCCAGCATCCCTCACCCCCCAGCTCAGACAAGTTAGCCCCTCATAAATAATCCCAGAACCCTCCTCTCCCCGCCTCCAGGCTGATGGGAGGAGGTGCCCTTTGGCCAGGGCTTCCTCTCCCTGCTCTGGGGAGCCCCCGTCCTAGGTCCTGCCTGCTTTCTCTCCTGCCTCCCCCCAGCCCCACGCTGCTGCTGCTCCTCCCCTTCTCACTTCCTGTGCTCCTCCTCCTCCTCCTCTCCTCGATCCCCCAGTTCTTTCTTTAACCCTCCTCCTCTCACTCCACCGGCTTCTCCCTCCTCCTTCTGTCCCTTCACTTTCGTACGTGCGTTTTTCCTCCTTGCTCTTTCTCCCTCCTGGATCATGGGAACCCGAAGCACCTTAGAGACCCCGAGGCCCCGGCAGGAGGGAGCTTGCACCGGGCACACAGCACCGGGCACACAGGAGGTGCTTCCTAAGTGCAGACTGACTGACTGGCAGCCGTTAGCCTGGGATCCCAGTCCAGATGTGCTCCTCCTTCCCGCTCCAGCTTCCCTCTTCCCTCGGTCTCTCCTCCATTGCTTTCTCTCCCTCCTCTCTCTCTAGCCCCCCCACAGCCCCCCCTCGGGACGTTTCCTCCAGGACGCTCCGTGTCTGCCGGGCTCGGACTGTCCCGTCCGTATCTCAGCAGAGGACGCGCCCTGGGTGCCCGTGACCTCCACACCCCCAGAGCCCCACGTGCGACCTTCCCCTTCTCTTCAGCCGTCGATGCCCGGGGCCGGGGCTTTGGCACAAGCAGGATCCTCCCCCGGGGGGCTGGGCCAGCCCCTGGCACATAGCCCAAGAGAGCTCTGGCTCCCCCGGCACAGCAGGGGGGGCGGGAGGCTCGGGGGCCCCTGTGGGCGGGAGCGGGCAGATGAGGGATCCTCGAGTCTCTGGCTGTGCCCGGGCAGGGAGCTGGGGGGAAGTGCTGCCTGAGCCTGGGTCCCCAGGGAGCTGCTCCGTCCCGCCCCCCTGCCCCCCTGCCCAGTGCCCTGGCCCGCAGGCCGACCCCTGCCACTCCACGTGCTTCTCTGCGTAGTCCCTTTTCCTCCTCCCATCCCCCTTCTTGGGGTTGGCGCGGAGGAGGGGCTGGTATCCCAGCCGGGATGGCTCAGCGGGAGCTGTCGGATTCAGGGGCCGGGGGGAGGCTCCGGGGACGGTCCGAGATCTGAGAGGGGGAGGCAGGGGGTCAGGGGGGTGGAACGACAGGCAGGACCCCCACTCCCTTCTAGGTACCCCGCTGGCCTCCCTGGGGGCCCCGTGGCCAAGAAAAGGGCCCCGCCTCCAGCACCCCGAGCTCCCTCCCTGGGGCCCCCGTGGCCAGAAGACAGCATCCCCCACCCCTCGTACGTCCCTGTCAGCACCGGGCTTCCCGGGGGAGGATTCGCCAGGACGAGGGGGGGGTGGGGATCCCTAGGCAGGGCAGCGGCCAGATTTTCTGAACAGAACTCAAAGTCTGACGGGAGACTCTTTTCTGAACCTCCTTAAAGAACTGAAACAGACTGTTCTGGGACTTCCAGGGCAGTGCAGACCAACGGGGAGCCCACCGCTGGCCTTGGCCCTTGGACTGGGCCAGCTGCCGCCCCTTCCAGGCTGCAGTTCTCCCTTTCAAACAAGGGGAGGCACCGGTTCCCCTCGGATCCCCATGTTCCGCGTAGGGAGGACCCCGCTCTGGGCTCTCCCGGGGGAGCCCCCGCCTCGGCTGGGGAGTGAGACAAGGGGAGCAGGGGCTAGCTGGGGCTTTCCAGGCCCGGGCCCCGGGCCTCCTGCCGGCTGCTCACCTGGCTCAAGGAGACGGCCGGGCTCAGGGGGCCCTGGCTGCAGGACACCGACTCGCTGGAGAGGGAGGTCCTGGGCTTCCTCCTCACTGTGGAGAGAGGGACTCGGTCGGCCGTGGCCAGACGGGCGTTGGCGGGGGAGTGGGCGCGCGCCAGGCCTCGGGCCCAGGGCGGCGGGGGAGGACCCGGGGGCCCCTTACCGGAGTCCGGCTCTGGCACGAAGACCTCGCCGCCCATGGAGGCCGGGCGTCGCAGAGCCTCGGAAAAGCTGTGGGGCCTCGTCGGGCCGTGGCTCCGGCCTCCTCCACGGCCCTTGTCCTTCGGAGCCTGGAGCAAAGGGACCCAGTGTGAAGGGGAAAGAGCCGCCCCGGGCGTGAGCCGAGGGACCGACGCTCAGCCGCGGGCACTGCCCTCCGTCTGTAAAAGCCCCATCAGATGCCCACAGGTGCCAGGGACTGGAACACAAGGCGGTCTGCCAGCCCGGGGAGGGCACTGGGGACGGGCACTCAAGAATCTGACAGTCCCTGCCCCGAGGAGGAGGAGGAGCAGCAGCGTGGTACTGGGGGGAGGCAGGAGAGAAAGCAGGAGGGCCCCGTCCCTGCTTCCTGTCCCTCGGCCCAAACGAGAGCGGCCGACTCCGGGAGAGCCACTGGCCCGGGGAGCCCGGTCCCTCCCGGGGGTGCTGGCTGAGGGCCGGGTCACCTTCTGACCCTAAGCTCACTGGCCTCGGTGCCCCGTCTGCCAGGGTCCCAGGACAGAACCTCAGCCCCAGAGGAGAGCCCAGAGTGCACCTGGAACAACGCTTTGTATCGGACGGGAAAATGGAGGCTCAGAGCCCAGGTCCTGACTCCCTGTTTTGGGCTCTTTCTGTTACCCTGGAGTCTCGACCGGGCCGGGGCAGCTTCCGAGGCCTCTGCAAAAGCGGCTCCGCCTCCCGGCTCTCTGCCCCCCCACCGAGGATTTACCGGGGATGGGCCCACGGGGCTCCCCCACGCTCCACCCGGGTACGCTCTCCGACCCCGGATCCCCAGAAAACTCACCGGGGGCAGCTCCGGCCTCCCGTCCCCAGGGCCCACGTGGGCCAGGTGGCTGAAGTTTGTGGGTGGAGAGATGAACTTGGAGCGTGTGACAGGGTCCTTCAGCAGCTCCCTGGGAGAGGGCGGGGGGTGCGAGGAGTGAGCAGCCAGCACGCGCGCCCCCCTCCCCCCCCCCGAAAAGGGAAGGGTCCCGGGAACGGCAGGGACGTGGGGCAGGGGGAGGAGGCAGCCGGGCCGGAGGCTGGGGGGCCATTGCTGGGGACCAGGGCCAGAGACCGGGGGGCTGCCGCCGGGGGCCGGCCCTACCTGCGCTGCTGCTGGCGCTGCTCCTCGGAGACTCGGAAGAAAAAGCGCCGTTTGCTCTTGGACCGGAACAGCTGGCGGCGGCTGTTGTCCGTCAGGTCGGGGATGTCAAACTCGTCCTTCTCTGCAACAGCGGCCCTCTCTCGTCAGCGTCCCCCAGGGAACCCGGGGGGTCCCGGTGGCCAGACCCCTCCCTGACCTCTGTCTGGCGCTCCGGCCTTGCTGGGGGTCCCCGGGACCCTCCCCCACCCCCACCCGGCCAGAGGGAGGGCGTTTGCCTTTCAGGGGCACCTCGCCAAGCACTCTCGGACTCTTTTGTCCCGGTTCAGGTGCACGTTCCTCCCCCCACCCCCCAGCCACTTATTACTCTCAGAGCGCGGCCTCCGGCCTTGCCGGGGTCACTGGGCTTGGAGGAGGCGGAGCCGGGGCTCGGACCCAGGCCCTGCCCCTGAACGTCGCAGGGGCCCTCGTACCCCGCTGCTTCCCGGGCCCCTGCTCACCCGCCAGCCGGTTCCTGAGGTAGGTCAGTCGGACTTTCTCGGAGCCGTAGAGACAAAGGGAGCCCTCGGGGTTCAGGGGTCGGACCTGATCACGGGGCGCAGAGTCAGGGACACCGAGACCAGGGACGCCCAGCCAGGGCCTCGGCCGCCAGCCTCTGCGTCTCTGCCCTCGGACCCCTGGGCACCGGTCCTGGAGAACTCGGGGCCGGCCCTTGGCCACCCGCCCCTCTCCCCCCGTGCTCCCAGCTGCACCTTCTTGAGCGGCACCGACTGGACCCACTCTGCCCTCCGGACGTCAAACACGTCAATGGCGTTCTCGCTGAACACTGTCAGGTAGGGGACTGCGTAGCCTGGGGGTGGGAGGGGATCGTCCCGGTTACACTGAGAACAGCAGCGCCCCTCCCCCGGGGGGGCTGCAGCAGTGAGGGAGGGAGGACAGGGATTCGAGGGCAGCCCCCCCTCGTCCCGGGACCGCCCCCCGCCCGCGGCCCCCCGACTCACCCCAGCCAGTGGGGGCCGCGGGCCAGAGCAGCTCCTGGCTCCTGGACCTCTTGCCTGTGCGGTCCACGTAGACGCCGGCCGTGGAGAGCAGGAGCAGGAGCTCGCTGAGGCTGAGCTCGACGGCGCCCAGCGCCTCGCAGGGACCCTCGGGGGGCAGCCCGGCGCCCAGCACCAGGGGGGCCGCCTCGTTGAGCAGTGGGTAGAGCGCGAAGGCCCCGGCCGCCCCCACGCACAGCCGGTCGCCCACCAGCGCCAGGCTCTGCACCGGCCCGGGCACCTGCAGCTCCCGGATGCGCCGGTGCCAGGGTCCGGGCCCGGGCCCCAGCTGGTAGCACAGGACCTGCCGCTTCACGGCCACGCAGAGCACGGGGGTGCTGGCCTGCAGGACGCGGCCCGCCGCCAGCCCCTGGCAGCCCCTCGACTCGGCGATCTTGGCCCCCCCCGCCTCGCCGCTCTCCAGCTCGTCCAGGGCGAACAGGCGCACGCTGGGGCCGCGGCCGCACAGGACGGCCAGGAGCCCGGGGGGCCGGCTCACCGCCAGGCGCTGCACCCGCTTGCACTCGCCCACCTGGAAGATGTCTGGGGAAGGGAGCCGGGATGTCGCCACAGACCGTGCCCGGCCATGGTCCCCGGAGCACCCGGCCCTCCCCCTCCCCCATACCCCGCCCCCCTGCGCTCCGCCCTCCCCCTCCCCCAAGGCACCCGGCATGCTCTGCCCTTCCCCCACAGGCCCACCTGCCCCGGCTCCCTCCCTGGCCTCCACTCACCCCCCCCCCCAGCCTCACCATTGGTGTGCAGGTGGATGACATAGAGTCCTTCTTCAGTGCCCAGGGCCAGCCGCTCCTGGTCTAGAGGAAGGGGGAGCCAGGGGTCTGGAGTGAAGGAGCTGCCGTGCCTGGACGGGCTCACTGCTCCCCTCCCCCTCCCCCCTGGCAGTGCCCATCCCAGCCCCTCCCCCTGCTCCTCCCCCTTGGCAGTGCCCACCCTGCCCCCTTCTCGGGCGCACCAGGGAGGAGGCTCACCGATGATGGCGGCGCAGAGGGCGTGGGGCAGCATGGGCAGCCCGTTGTCGTAGGCCTCCTTCAGGGTGTAGACGGGCAGGGGCCGCGGCCGCATGTCCATCAGCAGGCGGCGCAGCTCCCCCAGCACCTGCAGCCAGCGCGCCCGCTCGCCCTCGCTGTCGGCCAGCAGCAGCACGGAGCACTGCGTCGGGGGCACGGTCAGCTGGGACGCCATCACCTGAGGGGAAGCCGGGCTGGGACGGGCGTGCGGGGGCCCGGGGGGCGGGACCCTCCGGCCAGGGGCTGCCCCCTCCCCCCCGGGCCAGGGCAGCCACTCACCCTGAAGATGCAGGGCAGGTCCCGAACCTGTGCGTGGATGACATCGGACGCCAGGACTGGGGTGGCTGAGAACTGGGGGTCCCTGAGGAGCACAGAGAGGAGGATGGCACCCCCTCCCCAACCCCCGCCTGTAGCACCCTGCTTGGGGTCTACCAGGAGCCCAGGCTCTCAGAGGCATCGAATGTCCCTGAGAAGGGGCCACTCGGGCCCAGGGGGGCGGGGGAGACCCCCCGAGGGTCCCGAGCGCTGGGATCTGTCCCACCTGGGACAGCGAGGGGGCGCCATGGCTCCCTGAGTTCAAATCCTGCCTCACACACTCCCTTCGCCTGCAGCCTCAATTTCCTCATCTGTGAGATGGGCTGGGGAAGGAACCGGCAAAAACCGCTCCAGGGTCACCCCCCCCCCCCCCCGGGCCCTTCAGGACAAGTTCTCATCGGCTTCTATTCCACCGAGGAGCCGCCGCCGCTCCCAGAGAACGGACCCCAGCACTCGGGGGGTCCGGCTCCGGGCTTCTGGCTCGGGGACAATGGCCGGCCCGGCCCGGGCGTGTGAAGGAGACTTGAGGCGGGCGGGGCCCGGAGTCCCCCGCGCAGCGGGCCGACCCTGGGCTGGCCGGGCCTCCTGAGAGGCCCTGCTGTCTCTGGCTCAGGCCCGGGGGGCCGGGGCATCCGGACGCTGCCCAGTGGCACAGGGGCGGGGCAGAGCCCGGGGCTCCCCTGGAGGCCTTCCTGGCCCCGGAACCTCCCTCCCGGGGCCGCTCTGCGCTGCCCGCGCCGTCCTTCCCTCCCGCAGACTCCCGTCCCTCACGGACCGCCCCCCGACGGCCCCCCGGCCCTGCCCACCTCAGGTCCAGGGTCTGGATGAGGGCACCGCTCGCGGGGGAGAGCCTCGGGTCGGGGGCATCGTACAGGAGGAGGCGCAGGTCGCTGAGCACGGCAAACACCCTCTGCCAGCCTCGGCGCACCCCCGAGGGGCGCGGCACCTGCGCAGGGGAGGAGCCGGACAAGGGTGAGGGGGCCCCCGAGCCAGCCCGACCCCCCCGAGGTCACGGGCCCCACTCACCGACAGGAAGCCCTCGTAGGCTGTGCCGACGCCAGTCTCGGCGTTCACCCCCAGGACCGTCCGGAGCAGCTCGGGGGGCACGGGGCAGGGCGGGGCCATGGGGGCGCAGGAAGAGTGGCAGAAGTAACCGCAGGCTGGGGGTACAGGAGAGAGGGATGGCGAGAGAGGCCGGGAGCGGGAGAAAGGGCCGGGGGCCGGGCAGCGGCAGGGGCCCTCACCTTCACACGCCACTCCCTGGCGGCTGAGCCCGAGCATGAGCGAGGTGCACCGCAGGCACTTGGTGGGGGACGGGAAGCTCCACGGGCGCAGGGCATGGGAGCCGGGCTGCCGAGGGCACAGAGCCAGTCACCCCCAAAATCGGCACCCCAGAACATGCTCAAAAACGACTCGGTGATCACCCTGGGGTCCTTCCCGCCCGCCCCCCAGCACGCTCCCTGTTCTCCCCCCAGGACGCTCCCCGCTCTAAGGGCCCTCCGGGGTCTCCCAGGGCAGCCGGGCCCGGCCGCAGGAGCTGCGATACTCTGCCGGCTCCGCCTCGGCTGCTTCCCTGCCCTCGGCTCTGACCTTGGCCGGAGCGCTGTCGGCCGGCGCCGGGGTCTGGGTTCGAGGAAACACGGCCTGTACGCAGAGAGGAGACACGCGTCAAGGGGTCGCGCGGCCTTGGGCCCGGGGCGGCGCCATCTGGAGCTGGGTTCGGAAGCAGGGCTGAGCCCCTCTCCCCCCGAATCACCCAGCATCCTCGGCGTCGGGCTGGTGCTCCCCAGGCCCCCGGTACTTCCTCCAGTGCGGTGTAAGCTCCCTGGGGGTGGGGGCGGCCCCACGGCTGCCTCTGCAGCCGCCCTGAACAGGGTCTGGCACACAGTAGGTGCCTAATAATTGCTGGGTGAGTGACTAAGGGAATGAGGACCGGAGGGGGAGGTGCATGCTGGGGCCGGGGGCGGGGAGGAAGGGCCTGGGCCCCCTCGATGCCGGGGTCTCACCCCCATCCGCAGGCTGCGGCGGCCCTCTGGCCGGAGCTCTGCCTCAGCCCCGGGACGCCGGGGGTCTGGGGAGTCTGTGCAGCTGACGGCGTCCTTCGAAGCATCCTTCTGTCGGAACATTCAGGGGGTCCGGAGGAGGAAGCAATGGCAGAGAGGCCGTTCCCCCGTCCACCTCCTCCCCCCTCCCCTTCCTGCCCCTCCTCCATTCTACCCCGGCCCCCACCCCGCTCTCACCTCTGAGCTCTGAAAGGGCAGGAACGGAATCAAGGAACTGGACGGTTTGGAATCTGGAGAGAGAAAGGGGAGGGAAGTGGAGGCGGCCGAGGGAGGCCAGGGCCGGGCCTCGGCTCCCGCGTCGGCGTGCTGGGCCCCGGGCCTCGGTCGGGGAGTCCGGCGCCGGCCTGCAGGCCCCCCAGGAAGGCCCCCTCCCACCGCCAGGCTCTTACCCCCCTGCCCCCGGGCCTTCAGCTCCTCCCGCAGGGACGCCAGCTCCTGCTGCAGCGCCTTGTTTCGCTTCTCGGCTTCCTGCAGGCGGCTGGAGAGGGAAGAGGGCGCGCCTTGTCCACAGGCCCCCGGGGGCCTCCCCCCTCACCGGCCCCTTCATCGGGAAGCCCCCCAACTCAGCCCTCCTGGGCCAGGGGCTAAAGACGAGGGGGTACAGAGATGGTGGAGGGCTCGGGGCCCAGTGAGACTGGCGGCCCAGAGGGGGCCCGAGGACCCTCCCCGCTTGGTCTCCTCAGTCCCTCCCGGTTTTGTGTTCTAGATCCCTCCTAGGTCTTTGTTCTAGGTCTGTCCTGACTCGAGGTTCTAGATCCGTCCTGAGTCCTGTCTTCTAGGTTCCCCTACCTTTGTGTTTTAGGTCCCTCCCAGCTGAGTTCTAGGTTCTCTGTTCTACCTAGATTTCCAAAGACCTTCCCAGCTCAGTGTTCTGACACACAACCACACTTTTGCTCCGGGGCGAGGGGCGCAGAACCCCCATATTTGGGTCCTGGAAGGCGCAGCTGGCCGGGTGACTCCTTCACCGGGCCCTCGGCCCCCGGGGGCAGCCACGGGGCCCAGCTGCGGTCCCACCACCGGCTCTTGGGTTCTGGAGTCCTTAGCCCGACACTGCCCGTGCTCTCAGGTCGGAGCATCCCTCCCGCCGACATCCCCCACGCAGGGGCCCCCGGAGCCGCTCCTGCGCCGCCCCCTCCCGCGGCCCCCTCCCGGGGCCTACCTCTCCCCTTGGCGCTGTGCTTCCTGCACCTGGCCCAGCTGCTCCTGCAGGCTCTGCTTGGCCCGGATTTCGGCCTCCAGCGCCGACTGCAGCTCCAGCTTGGCCGAGGCCTCCATTTTCTGGAGCCGCCGGGCCTTCCACTGGTGGTCCTGGCCGCGAGAAGTGCAGGTGGGCGAGGGTCCCTCCCTCCGCGGCTGCCCCGGACTCCCAGGGGACCCCCCCGGGGGGGGCCGTAACTAGTCTGCCAGGGCCCCGGAAGCAAGCCCGCCCCCTTCTCAGCTTCAGTCTCCCCGAAGATGCTGGAACTGCCGGCTCTCTAACGGCCCTCCCGGCTCGGACTTTGGTCCCTCCCGGCTCGGACTTTGGTCCCTCCCGGCTCGGACTTTGGTCCCTCCCGGCTCGGACTTTGGTCCCCCCCTGAGACGCAGCAGGCGCTCACCAGGGGCCGGGCTGGGAGGGTCTGGGTTCCCGCGCTGCGTAAGGCTTCCAGCTCCTCCACCATCTTGGTGGCCAGAGCCTGCAGGTAACCTCGAGAGACCTTCTCGTCATTCACCCTGTGGGAGGCAGGGGGGCTCAGCCCGGGACCCTCCCTCTCCCGCCCCCCCCCCAGCTGCCCCACCCACCAGGTGAGGATGTCGGAGATCTGGGCCTCCCAGTTGCTCTCGCTCTCGCGCCGCTCTCCCTCCAGCTGCTTCTTGCTCTGCTGCTCTTGCTCCAGCTCTCGCGCGAGCTGCTCGGAAGGAAGAAACCCCCGGGTGTGGCCCTCGCCAAGACCCCGAACCCAGCACCCTGCCCGGCCTCGCGGCTTCCACCGGGTGCTCGCCCACCCTCTGACTCGGGGGGGGGGCCCTTCCAGCCGCCCCTTCTGGCTCTGCCCCTTGTGCCCGTGGGGCCCTGGCAGGGCTGCCTTTCTCCGGACTCGGTTTCCCCATCTGCACCATGAGTGTGGGGGGGGCGGGACTCTGAGGTTGTGAGCTCCCCGAAGGCCCCCTTCCCCAGGAAGCCCCCGCTTCTACCAAGGCTGGAGGGAAGCCGAGGACCCGTCCCGGGGCCCGGGCTCACCAGCTCCTGCTTCTGGGTCAGACGTCTGTTTTCTTCCTGGAGCCGGAGAAGTTCTTCCTTCCCTTTCGGGCTGCTGGGGCTGGGGGAGAAGACCCCGGGTGATGGCTCCCGAGCCGGCCCTGGCGGCCGAGCCCCCCGCCCGGCCCCTGCCCCTGCCCGTCCCCCTCACCCCTGGCTCCGGGCCTGGTCCAGCTGAGATCTCAGAGCTTCCAGCTCCTTCTTCAGGGCCTCCTGCTGGCCCGCCCCCTGGGGCGCAGGGCTCAGGGGGCCGGAGCCGTTGGTCTCTGGGGGCGGGAGGATGGCCTAGGACGGAAGGAGGCAGTCAGCCCCAGCGCCGAGCCCCTCCCCCTCCCCAAAGACCATCACCCCAATTAGCAGACCCAGCGAGGTCACGGGGCCTGTCTCGGTAACCCTGGGCCGTGTGCCCCCCCCTGCCCCAGACCGTGTGCCCCCCCTCTGCCCCGGGCCGTGTGCCCCCCCCGCCCCAGGCCATGTGCCCCCCCCTGCCCCGGGCCGTGTGCCCCCCCCGCCCCAGGCCATGTGCCCCCCCCTGCCCTGGGCCCTGTGTCGCCCCCTGTGTCCCCCCCCCTTCCCCAGGCCGTGTGCCCCCCCCTGCCCCGGGCCGTGTGCCCCCCCTCCCATCAACTCCACACCAGGGCAGGAGCAGCAGGGGGCGCAGTCGCATTTGGGAAACCAGTTAAGCTACAGGAATAGACTCTAATGGGGGCTTTTTGGGCACCAGCCAAGAGCTGGAAGGGGCTGGCACGTGGAGTCGGAGGGAGGGGCTTCCCCGACGGTCCTGAATTGGAGCAGGTCCAAGGACCGGACAAGCATAGATCGGGATGTGCCCAGGACATGCCCCGGGGCCCATTATGTGCCCAATGCCCTTCTGTGCCCAGGACTGCCCGATGCCCACTGTGTGCCCGCGGGTACCTTGACTCGGGACCGCTCCTTCTCCCTGCTCCTCTCCCTCTGCTTCCGGAGCCGCGCCACCTCGCTGCCGAGGGCGGCCACCTTGGCCTCTAGCTGCATCGGGGGCAAGAGTCACAGGGTCAGAAACTCCCCTTGAAGGGGACCTCGGGCCAAGCAGAGGAAGCGCTAAAGCTCAGGGTGTCGGGTAGGGGAGACGCGCATTTATTAGGCCCCTACTGTGTGCGGGCACTTTGCCAAGCACACCGCAAATAGCCCCTCTTTTGCACGTTTCCCGCAGCCCCCACCTCCCCAGGTAACCCCAGAGAGGTTCATCGGTCTTAGGACCTGGGCGCCCATCAGCGTTGGGCACTCTGGGCATGGATGCCCATCACATAGACGCCGCCCGCGTGCAGAGGCCAGGGGGTGCCGGGCGCAGCGCCTTGAGCTCAGGGTCCCTCGGGCCCCCCCGCCCCGGCCAGCGATGACCATGAAGCACATGCCCCTGCCCAAAGGAGCCCCGAGGCTGGGGGAGGGCTTGGGGTCCCGGGCCCTCTTGGCCGCCCCCCCCCCCCTTTTCCCCCCAGCCGGGCTCGGCCACCTCAGCCTGGGCTTCCCGGGCAGCGTCCAGCTTGTGGCTCAGGGCCTGGGCCTGGCTCCGGGCGGCCCCCGTGGCCTCCTCAGCCTCCTGAAGCCTCTGCTGCAGCTCCTTCTGCCTCGCGTCGGAGACGAGCAGCTCCTGGGCCTGGGCCTGCAGCTGGGCCCGGGCCTCCGACAGGTCCTAGGAGCGACGGGACAAGGAAGGCGTGAGGCTCGGCTGAGACCCGTGAGCCTGCGGCCCGAAGGGGTTAGCCCCGCCCCGGGGTCCCCAGACCGTCCCAGAGCCCCCCGGATCATGAGTCGGGCAGGCCCCAGAAACGTCTCATCTCCGAAGCTGCCCAGAACCCCATGGTGGCCCAAGCTGGCACTGCCCCCGCCCCATGGTGCCTTCGTTCCTATGGTGCCCCTCCCCTCACAGTGCCCCCCACCCCCGTAGTGCCCCTCCCATGATGCCCCCACACCCACAGTGCCCCCCACACCCACAGTGCCCCCTGACAGTGTCGTGGGCTCAAACCTGGCAGAGCTGGTCTCTCTCCTGCTGCCAGCTGCTCCCAGGGGCCGGCCTCCCGCCGGGGCCGCCCTCAGCCTGGGCTTCTGTGGGGGGAGAGTGAGAAATGAATGACCCGGCCGATCGACGTCCTCGGAAGCTCCAGCTCTTCGGCCCCCCTCCGGGGCCCCCCTAAAAGTCAGCTGGCGCCAGAGGAGAGACCGGCCAAGCCCACTTGAAGGGGGGGGACGTGCAGGCCCAGAGTGGGCACACGAGGCATTTAGGCTTAGAGAGCTGGGCCTGGGGCAGGGAGAGCTGAGTTCAAATCTAGCTTCAGACTAGAACCTGGGCAGGGCACTTAACGTCCGCTTGCCTCAGTTTGCTCATCTGTAAGATGGGATAATAAGAGCTCTCACCTCCCAGGACTGTTGTGAGAATCAAGTGAGAGAACGTTGGTACACAGGAGGTGCTTAATAAATGCCTATTTCCTCCCTTCCCCAGAGCCCTTCTCCCAGACCTGTAAAATGGGATAATAACCGGAGCCCGAGCACTAGGAAAGAACCAGCGCGCACAGACCCACGTTGGAAGTCAGCACCGAGGGGGAAACTGAGGCCCAGGGGTGCGTGGGGAGGCAGGCGGCGCCCCCCGTACCTGCCCCCTCCTTCCCCAGCTGCTCCGTGGGGCCCTGCAGAGCGTCCGTCCCGGGACCACAGCCGCCCTGGGGGCCGCGCCCCCCGTACCTTGCAGCCTCCGGCTCAGCTCGGCTTTCTCCTGCTCCAGATTCCGCATTCTCCGCTCAAGGCTGGAGGCCGGCAGGTCAGGGCTCCTGTCCGAGCCGGGCGCGGGGCTGGAGCTGGGGGAGGGGGGCGGGGCAGTGAGGGGCGGCACCCCGCTCCCCAGGGAGCCTGGAGACGGCCACACTCCGCTGGGAGAAGTCGGGGCGAGCCCCTGGTCTGCAGCAGGGCCCTGCCCACGGGGCCCCAAACATCCAGAGGGGGACAGAAACCAGGGAGGCAATGGGGGGGCACTTACGTGAAGGTGAAGCCCACAAAGGGCAGGTGGTGGCCCGAGAAGGCCCCGTGGGAAGCGGGCGGCAGCGTCCCCTGCGAGGGAGGAGGGGCCGTCAGGGGGCCTCGAGGACCGGCCCGTGCCAGGGCGGCGCTTCTCCCCCCAGCGGGCGACTGCCCCGTGGCCCCCTGCCCAGGCCTCCCGCATTCAGAGGCGCCGACGAGCCTCCCCACAAAGCGGCCACGACTCTCCGGCCTTCCCGTCCTGCTTCTCGCCAAGCCTTTGCCCGCGCTGGGCCCCGCGCCCCATCACTCCCTCTGCCCCGGCCTCTGGAAATCCACTTCTTCCTTCCTCCCGCCCCCCCCGACAAAGGCTCCCCAGTCCGTCTGCTCCTCGGCTGCCTCGCCAGGGCTTCTCCCCCTCGGGGGCCGGGACCTGAAGGAGGTCCCGAAGATCGCTGCCACCCGGGGGACTTCACAGGGGGGGACCGAGACCCAGAGAAGACCACGTATAGCAGGGACTGGCAGTCAGGCGCCGTGCCCATTGCCCGGGTGCCCACTGCCAGGTAAGCCCAGTGCCGTACCCAGTAGGTGCCTCATAAATGCTCACAGGCCTGAACCGACTCAAGCTCTAAGATGCGGGATGGGAAAGCTTTGGGAAACATGGATTTGGAATACTCTAAGGCACATCCCCAGTCCCTGCCTGGCCTTGGAGCTGAAGACTACAACTCCCATGAGGCTTTGTGAGCCAAGCCCCCTTAGAAACCAGCTGCCCTTCCTCAGAGGCTGCTGGGAGTTGTAGTCCAGCTCCACATCTCCGTCCACCAGTGAGACCCAGAAGGGGCCGATACCCAGGGGGGGCGTCCCTTCAGAGCTGGATCCCTGGAGTCTGAATGACATCACCCCTTCTTGAAGGTGATTGGATGCAAGATCCTGCATTAAGTTATGGATCCAGGAGCCTTCTGGGAAGTGTAATTCTCCCCTCCCTGCCATGCCTGGGAGGGTAACCCAGGAGGCAATCCTCCCCGGTCAGACATCCCCCCTCAGCCCCCCACCAGGTACCGCCCCCTCAGCGCCCCCTCACCGGATGGTTAAGGGTATCATCATCCACGTCAAAGTTGGAGGTGTCCACGGGCCCCCGCAGCTCGGGGATGTAGGGGGCCGTGCTGCTCGGGAGCCGCTCCCAGTCCACACCCTCAAAGAAGGGGTGACCCCGGAAGTCATCCAGCCCCCCCCGGCCCAGCCTCTCCTCCTGGCGACACAGGAGTTTGCGGATCAGGTCCCGGGCGCTCTCCGACACCTCAGGGACGTCTGGGGGGAACTGCAGGTGGTCCTGGAGGGGGAAGACGATGCGGATTCTCCAGAGCCCAGTCACTGAAGCAGAACCCCAGCCTAGAACCTGACGCATCTCCCTGTCTTAGAACCTCATCCCTAGTCTAGAACCCGTATAATTCCCAAGCATTTGTTCTTCCAATCCAGAACCCTGTTGACTCCTCCAGTCCCAAACCCGAATCTAGAACTTGGCTGTGTGTCCGTGTCCCCTTCCCCGAGTTACAAGGCTTTAGGGGGCTTTAAGTCTGCGCCCTCCTCTCACAGGAGAGGCTGGGACTCGGCGAGGGAGAGGGACGGTCAGCCTCGTGCCCGCTGCCCCTCCCGCTGACCTCGTAGTTCATGATCTTGCCGTAGGTCTCCACCAGGGACTCGGCGTAGAAGGGGGTCTCCCCGAAGAGCAACTCGTACATGCACACCCCCAGGGACCACCAGTCGCACTGCGGCCCGTAGTGGCCCTTCCCTTCCTCCATGGCCTGGAGGATCTCGGGGGAGATGTAGTCGGGGGTGCCCACGGCCACCGAGGAGTCCACCTGGGGTTGGGACAGGGGCGCGTGAGGCAGGGGCCGGCCGGTGCCCAAGGGCCCCCCCACCCCCGCGGGGCCTCCCCTCACCATCCCGTTGGCGTTGAGCCGCAGGCAGGAGCCAAAGTCGGCCAGGCGGATGTGCCCGTTCGAGTCCAGGAGCACGTTGTCCGGCTTGACGTCCCTGCGCCAGGAGAATCGGGAAGCGGTCAGAGGCCCCCCCGCCCGAGCCGGGCACTCTACTGGGGGTCAGCCAAGGCCAGAGGGCGGCAGGTGCCAGTGGGCAGAGCGGGCGCCCGCAGGCAGAGCGGGCCCCGGCAGCACCCGCTGGTGAAGGGGGCGTTTCAACCGGCCTGGTGGAGCCCACCTGGGGGGTGGGGGGGGGGCGCAGAGAGGGGCATGGACAGGGGTCAGGCCCAGGGCAGGACTCGTGTGTCCCAGGAGGCAGTCAAGGCCTGTGACAGGAGAAAGGGGCAACTGCCTCTGGGAGGGGGGGAGGGAAGGGTCCTAGGGAGGTGGGCGTCCCGGGGGTGGGGGAGGGGGCACCTGTGCACGTAGCCCAGCTGGTGCAGGGAGTGGATGGCCAGCACCATCTCCGCCAGGTAGAACTGGGCCAGCTCTTGGGGCAGCCGGTCCTCAAAACGGCTGAGCAACGTCAGCAGGTCCCCACCAGCATAGTAGTCCATCACCAAGTACTGGGCAGGTGGGAGGGAGGCAGCGTTTATTAAGCCCCGACTGTGTACCAGGCACCTCCCTAAGCACTTCACACACTATCACCTCTGACCCATCTCATCACCCCAGTGACTCTTGAGCATCCAGAGCCCTACGACCTATGACCTCAAGCCCGGTCCGCAAGTTGTCCGGGAGAATTTCAGGGTTAGCCTGGGAGCCAGCCCCGCCCCCCGCTCCCCCAGGCACCCAATGGCCACCAAACCTGGCTCACGAATCCCCAGGGGGTGGGACCATAAACACTCTCAGCCTCTCGGGGCGGCCCCTCCCCCACCCGCAGGCCCGCAGCCGGCCTCCCTGAGCGTCTCTCCCGCCTCGGCCTGAACTGATGTAAGCCCCGAAGGTCGGGGCCGGCCCCTCGCCGCCAGGCCCACCAGGTAGTCTTCATCCTGGAAAGCGCAATGGAGAGCGGTCACCCAGCGGCCGTCGCCCTTCACCAGGACGTCTCGCTCCTCCCGGAAGCAGGCGGTCTGGAGGGGAAAAGGAAGGACCGGGGTCAGCCCCGCTCACAAACGCCGCTGACCATGAGTCCGACGCCCGGCTCCGACCCCGTGGCCAAGTCTCCGGCCGCTCTCTCTGCCTCGGTTTCCCCGGCTGTGAAGTTTCTGACATCCTCTGGCCAGCCCCGGCCCCGGCCACTGCGTTCCCGCAGACGAGGGCGGACCACTGACCTCTGCCCTCTTGAGCATCTCCCATTTGTGCAGCATCTTCATGGCAAAGATCTGGTCCGTGTTCTTCTGTCTCACCACGGCGACCTGCGGGGAGCCGGGGACAGTGAGGGGCTTGGGCCCCCAGGCGCGGACCCCTCATTCGCCGCCCGCTCCAGCCCTCGGCACTCACCTCCCCGAAGGCCCCCCGGCCAATCACTTTGAGGATCTCAAAGTCGTCCCTCTGGAGCCTCAGTTCTTTCACCTTTGTCACGAAGGGGGCGGCTGCCGGGGAGAGAAAGACTCGAGTGAGGGCAGGGCGGGAGAAGCAGGGGCGGGAGGCCCAGGAGCCCTTTCCCACGGCCGGGGGGAGCGCCCCAACCCTTCGTAGAGCCGCTCGCTGACCTCCTGCTGTCACCTCTTCCCCGGGTCCTTAGTGAAAGGGAGGAGCGGGACAAGAGACGGGCAGCGCGGCTCTGTGTGACCTCTGTCACCGCCAGAAAGAAAGGAAGGAAGGCATGGGAGGGAGGGAGGGAGTGGGGGAAGAGGAGGGAGGAAGGGAAGGAGGGAGGGAAAGAGGAAGGAGAGGAAGGGAGAAAGGCAGGAAGGAAAAGGGGAGATAAGGAGAGAGGGAAGGTGGGAAAGGGAGGAAGGGAAGGAGAGAGAAAGGGAAAAGATAGGAAGGAGGGAAGAAGGAAGGAGGGAAAAAAAAGGAAAGGAGGGAGAGAAGGAAGGAAGAAGGGAGGATCATTGGAGCATATTTTTCTTCTTTTTTTCCTGCGCAGACCAGAAAGCCAGTTAGCCTTGCAGACAAACAGGGCAGCCTCGAAAGCCATAGGCTAAATTTATTCTATATGTTAAAAGTAAAATAAAGGTTCTACTTTCCACCCCACGTTTCCACGGAAATGCCCGTTTTATTGGAGTTTGTTAAGTTCCGAATCTTTTTTTAATGTGAAGAAAAACTCGCTGCTGCTGTCAGAGCAGGGGGCGTCTCGGCTGGAGCCAGGCCCATTCCAAGCCAGTCGGTTCCCTTTAGGGGCTCTGGCTCTGCCTTCCAAACGCCGATGGGGAGAGGGGTCCCTCCGTCCCCACCGTCCGGCCGAGGATCCGATCCCAGCACCAGGAACCCTGCGAGGTCCCCCCGCGTTCTAGCACCCGCCCTTCCCCCGCGCTGGGCGGCAGTCCCCCAGCTCCCATGAGCCCAGGTCAGTTTAGCTCCTCAGAGAAAGCAGGTTCTCCTCCCAGGGGCAGATGGGAATCACGGTCTACCTAAGTCCCCGCGGGCAGGGAGCCGAGCGGTAGCCGGCCGGGCTCATGGGAACGTGCTCGGGAGACTGTCAGCCTCCCCTCCCTCGAATCCGGCCACCCAGAGGGAGCCCCATCTCTAGGGCGTGCTCCGGGGTGCATGGGCACCTCCCAGGGGCTGATGGGACCTGTAGTTCCCCCAGCCCCAAAGAGGGCAAGCTGGCGCAGGCTGGGGGAGACTCGGGGGGCGCAGCCCTCTCCCTCGCTCACCCTGCCTGGCTCCCGGCTCCGGGCTCCCCCAGCAGGGGCCAGGTCTGGGCCTGTCTTGGGGAACCGGATCGGTGACATTCCTCATAGGGAAAGCATGGGGGGGTGCAGGAGGAGAAGGAATTGGGCTGGGGCCCTTGCCCTTGCCAGCCCCGGGCCGGGGGGTCAGTCCCTGGCTCCTGGGGAGAAGCAAAGGTGGGAGCCGGGGAGGGAGACAGCGCAGGGACTGACCGGGAAGGAGCCGAGAGTCGGAGGGAAGTGGGATCTTCGAAAAGGCTCCGGGGACTTAAAAGAAGGGACCTTGGAGAGCATCATCCGTCCAAGCCGCTCCTTCCGTTTTACGTAAGGAGAAACTGAGGCCCAGAGAAGCGAGACCGCTTCAGGTCCCACAGGGAGGGAGGAAGCGGCAAGTCATGGTTCTAGGGCCCCTTCCACAAGGGGGCCGGCTGGGGAGGGAGCCCGGAGTGATGGGACAACCTGAGGAAATCCAGGGCACTCGGTCCCTTCTGGCTGTGACGCAGGGTTCCTGCCCTGCCCCAAGCTGCTCCCTTGGGGAAGCCCGGGCAAGAAACTTTTCCTGAGAGTGTAAACACAGCCTTGAAAGGAATAAACAGCCGCTCCCCTCCCTGGCTCTCCCATCCCTCCTCCCCGGCTCCTCCGAGCCAGTTCTCTCTCCTCCACACTTCTGCACTCGTCCCCAGCTCTCAGCACACTCTGCCCCCCCTCCAGGGACCCCTGGCCTGGCTCTCGCCCCCTCCTCACTCCAGGAAAGGCCCCGCAGGCTTATGGGATTGGTGTCCATGCCGACCCCTGGGACAAGCTACGAGAGCTCATGGACCCTTCCCAGAACCACGAATAAAACGTTACTGAAATGCGGTTATCAGTTTTTTAGGTGCCCAGAGCCCGGGTCAACAGCCCTGACGCCTCCAGAAGGGGAAACTGAGGCTCGGACGCGGAAAGTGGCTTCTCCAGAGGCTGCAGGAAGCCCCTCCTTGGGAGCAGACTTTTCCCCTGGCGCCTCCGAACCCTGGCTCAGGGCTTGTTTGTTGAGCTGAATCCAGGTGAAATGCAGCAGACCCAAGGCTCGGGTCTATGTGGGCCACGGGCCAGAGGGGAGATTCGCATCTGGGGCAGACCCTGAAGCTCGGGCCCGTTCTCTGCCTCGGTTTCCCTTCTCGGGTGCCAGCTCCTCACAAAGCAGGCTGGTCTGTGGGCTTCCGCCCAGAGCTGCTCCACAGGTTTCATAAACAGAAACCCTAAAGCGGGGGAGGGACGGGAGCCTCCTTCCCGAAAGTAATTGCCTCGGCAGTCTGGGGAAGGAAGGAAGGGAAGAAGGCCGAGAGGGGGGGGGGGGCTCGGGTGCGCGGGGGTCTGGGCGAGAGCGGGCACAGGGTGGCTCGCAGGGACCCAGTCCCGGCCTGACCCCGACTCCGGGGCCTCTGGGAGTGGGAAGGATCCCCCAGTGCGACTCCGGGAGCGGGGCGAGTCAGGGCAGGGGAGGGAGGATGAGTCACCCCTCCCCACACGGGAGCCGGGAGGGGGAAGCAGAGACGCAAACACAGAGAGCAGAGATAAAGGCAGAGAGAGAGACCGAGAGCGAGCCTGACAGAGAATGAGACAGACTGAGAGCCGCAGGGAGGCAGCTCTGTGCGCACTTAAACTTCGTCCGGGTTAAATTCTACTCAAAAAGCACCAGCTAAGGGCCTCCTGGGCGACCCACTCCCATTTCACAGCTGGGCAAACTGAGGGAAAGGGAAGCCTTTTACCCCGGAGCACAGAGCAGGAGAGCCTTCCATTCCCGCCTGGAAGCCCAGGAGCCTCCAGCAAGTCGGAGGAGGGCGAGCTCCCAGCCCCAAGAGCTCAGGGGGAGCGGTGGGCCGGGAGTCCCTCAGGAGCCCACGTGCGGGAGTCGGAGGGGAAGGCCGAGGCGCCACGGGCCCCACCCTCGGGGATCCCGGCTCGCGGCCGCTGCCTGGGTCTCCTCCGCCTGGGGTTCAGGGTCACCCTGGGCCAGCCACTCCCAGGTGACTCAGCCGCCACGGCCGCTGAAAGGGGGCCGGGTCCCCGCGGGACGTGTGGCTGGGGCAAGGAGGGCGTCACTGGTCCGTGCCCTTTCCCGAGGGTCCCGCACAGGGGCCGGCAACAGAGGGGCCCGAGACCCGGCACGGGCGGCTGCCCCGGGAGCGCGGGTCCCCCCGCGGGGTACGCCCCGCACCGGCCGGCCGCCCCCCCTCTCCTCGGGGCCGCGGACCCCAGCCCACTCACCCCAGCTGAGGAAGAGCGCCACGTTCCTCTCCCGGCGCAGGGGGGCGCTGGAGAGCTCCTGGTGCAGCCCCAGCAGGAGGTCCAGCAGTCCGTCCAGGAGGCCGGCGGGCTCCGCGCCCCCGCGCTCCCCGCGCAGCAGCCGCTCCAGGGCCTGCAGTCTGCGCTCCATGGTGCGCTCGGGCGCGCTCCGGCGCGCGGGGCTGGGGCTGCGCTCGGCCGCGCGGCGGTGGCCTGGCTCGGGCTGCGCTCGCCCGAGGGGGGCCGGCCCCCCGGCAGCCCCCCGCTGCTCCCGAGCTAGGGCCCGGCCGGCTGCATGGGCTGGCGATGACCCGTGGCCCCCTCCCCCGCGTCTGCTCCCCCCCTCCCTCCCTCCCCGGCTGTCACCTTCCTCTCCCGGCGGGCGGGCGGGCGGCCTCACCTGGGCTGGGGCCACCCCGGCCCCGCCCCTGACGGACAGGTAGCTGGCGGCCAATCGGCGGCGGCGGGCCGGAGGTGGAGGTGGAAGAATGGGTGGGACGGGGAGGGTGCCCGAGCCCCGTCCAGGAAGTTGAGCGAGAGTGTATGTGAGTGTGTCAGGAGGGGGTGCTCCTAAGCCCGCCCCGCCTTTCCCCGGCCCCCCCCCCCCGCCGCCGCCCACCTGGGGCGTCGAGCAGGGGGACCGCGAACTCCGTGGAGCCCAGGCCAATGCGGTCCCGGTCTTGGTCGGGGGTGAGGGGCCTTGGGGCGGCCGACCGGCCCACGGCCTCCTGGGAGATGTAGTCTCTCCTCAGTCCAGGCCATTCCTGACCTCCCGGCCTCCCCGGACCCTTCCACCCAGAAACCCCGGGCATGGCCGCCGCCGAGGCCCAGGGAGGACAGAGGGCCAGCGCGGGGTTGGGGGAGGTGCCGGCTTTGGGTTAGGAGGCCCGTGGGGAGGGGCTTGCCCCCGGCTCCCTAATCCTTCCCCTTTCAGCCTCAGTTTCCTCATTTGCCAACGAGGGTCTGCCTCAGACCTCCCGGAAGTGGCGTTCGGTGAGGACCAGGAGGCTGCCCTCTACTCCAGGAACTTCAGAGATGGGAGTCAGCATGAGGAGAAAAGATTGGGAGGGGCCGGGACCCTTGGAGAGCGCCTGGCCCAAAGGGGAAACTGAGGCTAAGGGACTTTCCTGATGACCAGAGTTGCCGAGGGCTAGATTGGGCCCCACGGGAAAAGACTTCCCAGGATGAGAGCTGGCCAGCACAGGAGTGGGGAGGAGGCTCCCAGAGCCGGGAGGACGGAGATTCGGGCCCAGAGCCAGCTGGCCCAGAAGGTCTCGCGCCTCTGAGAATCCGTCATTCTCTGGAGCTCCTGCTGGCGGCCGGTGGGAGATTTCGGAGGGGGGAGGGGCTCCCAGATTAATCCAGCACCCTCATTTCCCGGGCCCAGCAGTTTCTCCAGCCCCTCCCACCCTGCCAGCCCCGCTCTGGCCCCACGGTTTCCTATATACCACACGCGCCCCCCCCCCCCAAGCCTGGAATGTTCTTCCTCCATACAAAACCCAGCTCAGGTGCCGCCCCCTCGAGAACTCCCATATCCTCTCAATTGTTAAGCGCTTCCCCCCTACCCCGCTATCCCTTTGTGCTCCTCGGCCGCTATTTATCTTTGGAGAGCTCCCCGCCCCCATCCCCAGTAGAATCCCAATCCCATTTTAGCCGGAAGCATCTCATTTTGGTCTGGTCTGCGTAGCCTCTGCATCCGGCACGGTTCCTGGCACACAGTAGGTGCTTAATAAATGCTTATCGTATTAGCTTGCATGGAATGGACTTGGTGGGTCACATCTAATTAGACCAAAGGGGAGGAGGCCGATCTGTTCCAAGGGATTACTTCCTTCTGTCTCTGTGCCTTGGAATTGTACTTGGAAGCCAGTAGGTGCTTAATAAATGCTAATTAAATTGAACTGAACTTTGGGAAGGGGGTTGAAGCGTGTCTTGCGAGGATTTGAGACTGAGCAGGGGCAGGAAGTGGAAGTATCAGGTAAAGGCAATTTCTTCTTTAAGGGCATTTTTTCCGGAGGTGGGGAGGGAGGGCGCCCCAGACACGCGAGGGGAGGTGGGCTGCTGTGTGCTTGGAGGCCGCGTGGGCCAGATCACTGAGCATGTGAAAGGCAGCGATGACTGCAGCCCGGCTTCCATCTCCCACCTCCGGCCTTTTGCCCACAGGCCTTCTCTCCCTCCCTCCCTCCCTCCCTCCTTCTTTCCTTCCTTCCCTCCCTCCCTCCTTCTTTCCTTCCTTCCCTCTCTCCCTCCTTCTCTCCTTTGCTCCCAAGTTTAGCCTCCCCCAAAAGGCTCTTTGGGATCCCTCTAGGTGTCCGGGGAGGCTCCGTCCAGGGCTTTCCAGCCTCTGCATTTCCTGGTCTCCTCCTCTCATAATCTCCAACTTGTTTTAGCTCCTCCCCCTCCCTCAAAGTTCCCACCCAACCCGTCGCTGCCCTGGCTCCTGGCTGGCCCATGGAGGGAGAGAGCCAGTGATCTGTTGGCAGGTATTGTGGCCCTACTGTGCGCCCGCACTAGATACAAAAGGAACGCTGCCCCTTGTGGGGGGCTTCCTGGAGGAGGAGGTGGAGCTTTGAAAACAGCAGGGAATTCTAAGAGGGAAAAGCCTTTCAGGCCTGGGGCTGGAGTGCCCGGAGGGAAGAAGATCAGCCAGGCCAGGGG
Source organism: Antechinus flavipes (assembly GCF_016432865.1). Classification (NCBI taxonomy): domain Eukaryota; kingdom Metazoa; phylum Chordata; class Mammalia; order Dasyuromorphia; family Dasyuridae; genus Antechinus; species Antechinus flavipes. Next base: position 255,390,786 of record NC_067403.1, read on the forward strand.
GAGTTGGAGCCGGAGCTGATCTCACACTACCTGTGATCCTGGGAGGGAACGAGCCAGGCTACAGCACCTACTGTGCGCCCGGCACTGCGCTAGGCACACGGTACAATTATTACCTCTTCTGCTCCTCACAATAGCCCTGGAGGGGCTTATTATTAAAATTATTATTAAAATGGGGTCTTATTATCCCCATTTTACAGATGAGGAAACTGAGGCAAATGGCAGCGACAGGGCTTGGCTAAAGTCACACAGCGGGTATTTTCCCCGGGCCAGGCACGTGCCCGGTCTCTCTCTCCAGCTGCACGGACCTGAGCTCGGCCTTTGGAACTATGTTCTGTGCAGCTGTGGAACCGGCGCAGAGCGCCTAGGACTTGCCCCAGGCCCTGACTTCCGAGGGCAGGCTCCCATTCCTGGTGCTTGCCGGACTTTGCCCCCCTGGGGCGAATTCCGGACCTGGGCCGCCTGTCCCAGCTCCCTTCCCGCATTTATAGCTGGTTAGAGACCCCTCCTGCCCGCGGGGCGGGACCTGCCCCCGGCATCCCAGAGCGAGAGTCCCTTCAGCCTCAGCCCCAGGTGCCCGCCCTCCCTGTCTTACATTCCTCTGGGGAGATAAGGCCTGGAGAGCGCTGGGCAGCCTGGCGCCCCGCGGGCACTTGGCAGAGCTGTGCCCCCTCCCCCACCAGCTGGGCGGCTCCCGAAGCCTCCCGGCCTCTTCTCAAGGACCCCCCTCCCCCCGCGGGACCGGGAGCAGAGCGTGGGCGGCCACTCCCGGAGCCATCTTGGCTCCGCAGTCACTCTCCTCCCTCAGCATTCTCTCGGTTCTCCTCGGGCCCTGGCGGCATCAGTGGCCCCGAGCCCCCCCCCCCCAAGCCCCAGCCTCAGTTTCCACACCTGGAAAAATGGAGACAGGAGCACTTGTGCTGTAGGGGCTGAGATGCAGAAACAAAATACAAAGCTCCGACCAGGGCAGCCCCTGCGCTGAACCCCAATCCCAGAGTCCCGGCCTCGGGCCTGTGCGCAGAGCCAGACTGCGCCCCTGGAGGCCTCCCCCAAAGGGGGACCTCCGGCTTCCCAGCATCCCTCACTTCCTCCCAGTGGCTTCTCTGCTGCGGCCTCCCAAAGCCTGCCCTGCCCCCGGCCAGGCTCAGCTCCCCCGCAGCCTCCCGCTCTCCCCTCACAATCCGCCCTGCCTTTACCGGGTCTTTGGCCCCCCAAGGAACGCCCCTCCTGGCCTTTCCCCCATCCCCAGACTCCCGGTGCCGGCAGAGGCCCCGTTCCTCAGACATTCTTCTCTCTAGGTTCTCTCTTTCTCTGTCTCTCCCTCCCTCCCTCTCTGTGTGTGTCTGCCTCTGTCTCCTGTCTTTCTCTGCCTCTGCCTCTTGATCTTTGTCTCTGCCTCTGTCTCTGTGTGTCTCTCCTCTCCCTCTCCCCTTCTCTCTTTGTCTCTGTCTCTCTGTCTCTCTTTGTCTCTGCCTCTTGGTTTTTCTGTTTCTGTCTCTGTGTGTGTCTCTCTCCCTCCCCTTCTCTTTCTGCCTCTGTCTCTCTGTATGTCTCTGCCTCTGCCTCTTGGTTTTTCTGTTTCTGTCTCTGTGTGTGTCTCTCTCTCCCTCCCCTTCTCTTTCTGCCTCTGTCTCTCTCTGTGTCTCTATTTCTCTCCTCTCCCCTTCTCTCTTTCTACCTCCCTGGGTGTCGTTCTGTCTCTGTCTCTCAGTCTTCCTGTCTCTGTTTCTCTCCTCCTACCTCTCTGAGCACTCTTTCCCAGAGTCCTTTGCTGGACCATCCTCCCCGTGGCACCTGTAAGCCAGGTGTCCCCTAAAGGAATGGTCCAGGCCCCTCCTCCCCCCTCGGTGACCCCCCTCCCCCAATGGCTATCCTGACCTCTCTATGCCCCGGCTCGTTCAGCCCTAACCCTCCTACTTCCCTCCCACTCTCGTTTCTGAATCCTTTTGCGACTTCTCCAGCCAGGGCCCCACAGGTGTCTAAAACTCAGCAAGCCCAAAGCGGAACAAAAAAGGGAAATAAGGACCTGCTTCCTTCCCAGAACTGTTACGAGGATCCAGCGATCATAAAATGCTTAACAAATGCCTGTCATACAGTAGGTGCTTAATGAATGCTTCTTGGGGGGCTGCTCAGTTGGTTTATTAATTTGAGGATGGAAGAGCTCTTACCACTGGGGCCAGTCCCTCCGGACCTCAGCTTCTGCATCTGCCAAGTAATAGGTCATAGAATCAATGATTGACAGCTGGGAGGGGCCTTAGCCGGCACCAGGGCCAAATCGCTAACTTCCCAGGGAGGAGGCGTCCCAAATGATCCAGATTCGAGTCCAGGTTTTCCCTCCTAAGCCAGCCCCCTTCCACAGGAGATCACGTGGGTCTCACCTGAGCCTGGTCCCTTCCTGGTCCCCAACCTCACGATGGGAAGGTCCCAGGAGGAGGGGGCTCGGGAGGGCTTCTTCCTCCGGCAGCCACATGGGGGCACCAGAGACCGAGAGAGGGGGGACGGCTCGTCGCAGGCTAGGCTTGGGGTGCCCGGGAGAAGCCTCCACCAGGGGGCAGCACGTCCTCCTGGTCTCGCTCGGTCCCGCTGCCCCTCAGTGGGGACACAAAGCCGAGCCCATCAGTCAGTGTCCTTGGGGCCCTGCTAGGCCTGCTGGAAGCCCAGACAAACGCCCCTCGCTCCAGAGAGACAGAGTGAGAGCGGAACAGCCCTGGCACACAGTAGGGGCTACATAAATGCTTATCCCCCCAACCCCTTTACTCCAAGTCTAACCTCTGAACTAAAGCAGACCCTGGTTTTTGTTGTGTTTTAGTTATTTGGGTTCTGAGACTCCAGCTCCGACATCCCCTGTTCTAAGCCCCCCCTCCCAGCTCCGACATCCCCTGTTCTAAGCCCCCCCCCCAGCTCCGCCATCCCCTGTTCTAAGCCCCCCCTCCCAGCTCTGCCATCCCCTGTTCTAAGCCCCCCCTCCAGCTCTGCCATCCCCTGTTCTAAGCCCCCCCTCCCAGCTCCGATATCCCCTGTTCTAAGCTTTCTTTCTTCCCGGGACCTAAACCTGCCCTCCCCGACCCGGGATCACTCCGCGGCATCCCCGCTCCCAGCAGGACTCAGAATCAGTCCCTGTCGGCCATCACACAGGGCCTCCCTCTGGGCCAGGCGCGGCTCAAACACACGAGGGCAGAGGCAGCTCGATGGCCCGGCGGGCAGAATGCCAGCTCCGGACGCAGGAAGCCCCGAGTTCCAGTCCAGACTCAGACGTTTACTGGCTGTGTGACCCTAGGCGAGGCCAGGGGTTCCTCGGCATTGAGTCTCGTGGATCTGCCAGGGACGCCGAGGGTGGGGTCAGGAGCGAGGGTAAGGGTCAGGAGCGAGGGCAAGGGTCAGAAGCAAGGGCAAGGGTCGGGCAGAGATGGGGAGCGGGCCGACGGGCCGGGATACAGGATGTGGGGGAAGGGGAACGTGGACACAGCTCGCGGCAGCTCCACACGGAACCAGAGACCTGGGAGCGCCGCGGCCCCCTCCCCGCCAGCTGGGGAGGGGGCTCTCTGACCGGAGGCTTTCCCAAAGGCTTCTCGGGGCCCAGAGGCGGGAGAAGGGAAGGACCCTCGGGGAGCTGAGGCTTTGGGAGGGCTCCCCCTCGCGCTGGGCTTCAGGCCTGCAGCTAGCCCAGGGTCGATGCCTCGAGGACACTGGGATCCGCCTGGGGAGAACCTCGGGTCTCCCGCTGACTGGGGGTGAGGCGGAAATGCCCTGAGCCCTCACGCGGACTCCTGGGACCCGGCTGGGAAGGAACCGGGCCGAGCTCCGAGCCCGCTGGCCCAGAGGCTCCTCCGGCCACCGCGGAGGTCCCTGCCCCGGAAGGCGACCTCCCCCGGACCGAGCGGGCCCAGACCTGCCTCCGATGGTCCCCGAGGTGTCGCAAGGGAAACGCGGCCCGTCTGCTCTAGCTTTAAACAAGAGGAAGGAACACTGCCAGGGGCCGAGCAGGGGCGTCGGGGACGGGAGCTGGGAAAGGGGGGTTGGAGTTGCTGTTGCCTGTGGCTCAGCCATGAGTCAAAATGTCCAGGAAGCCGCAACCACAGGCCGGACTGGGGGGCTCTGGGCCCCACGGAGCTTTGGCACCGGCCGATAGGGAGGACTCGGGGGAGAAGCCGCAGGGGGAGGGGCTGGCCCGGAGCAGGTGGTTAGATCAGAGGAAGGGGACTTGGGCCTTCTCTCCCCGTGTTTCTAGGGAAAACCCCAAATATAGAGAAGCCGCTTGTGACAGGGTTCAAAGGGAGGCAGAAGAGACAGACCTGCCTCTTCCCTCCTAGGAGTTTGGGGCCACTCTGCTCTCCTCCGAGAAAGGGGGTCCACGACATCTGGGGGGCACCTGGGGCCAAGCTCACGCCCGGTCAGTTCGCCACCACTGGGGAAAGGGCCCGAGCTTCCCTTCCTTTCCACCAAATAAGCACATGGCATTTATTCTCCCGGGCGCTCTCTGAGCTCAGGTTTGCTCTGACCCACCGAGGGCCGGACGCCAGCCCAGCTGAGAGAGTCCTGGACTCGGGGCGGGCCGGGGGCCCCGCCAGGGACTGCCAGCTCCTCCCGCTGAAGCGGGCCTGGTCCTCTCTACTCCCCTCCTGAAGCCAGAAGCTCCGGAACAGCCCATCACCTGGGGAGCTCCCGGAAGGCCCGGCAGGGGCTGGCACCTGTCCGCTCTCGGGCACTCTGCCCGCACGTCTCACGGTGGTGTTAGCTTCATTTCACCAAGCAGGAAACTCGAGTAAGGATCAGATGAGTAACACATAAAATGCCCTGCAATCTTAAAGCCTTACGCAAATGCAATACTTGTTTCCTTCCTATTTTTTACACAGATAAAGTCATCAAAAAAACTGGAAAAATATCAGTTGCTGGGCCAGCGGTGGCTCAGTGGCCCGGAAGTCAGGAGGACCTGAGTTCACATCTGGCCTCAGACACTTAACACTTCCTAACTGTGTGACCCTGGGCAAGTCACTTAACTCCAACTGCCTCCTCCTCCAAAAAAAAATAGAATATCAATTGTTCATGGATAGGCTGAGCTAATATGATAAAAATGAGTTAACACATACAAAATGCCCTGCAATCTTCAAGCCTTATGCAAATGCAAGCTATTCTTAATTAATACTTGTTTCCTTCCTATTTTTTCACACAAATAAAATCAGATCTAAAAAATTGGAAAAATATCAGTTGCCCATGAATAGACTGAGCTAATATAATAAAAACGATAATTTGCCTAAATTGGTTACTTATTCAGGGCCATACCAATCAAACCGCCAAAAATTATTCTATAAAGCTAGAAAAAATAATAACAAAATTCATCTGGAAAAACAAAAGGTCAAGAATATCAAGGGAAAGGGGCAGCTAGGTGATGTAGTAGCCAGAAGTCAGGAGGACCTGAGTTCAAATTTGGCCTCGGATACTTATACTTCCTGGATGTGTGACCCTAGGCAAGTCACTTAACCCCAATTGCCTGGTGGGGAGGGGGCAGAATATCAAGGGAATTAATGGGAAAAAATATATAGATATATTAATAATACATATATTAATACTATTAATTAACAATATTTTATATATATAATATATATATGTATAAATAAAAGGATTGCGGCCTAGTGGTACCAGACCTAGAACTACATCACAAAGCAGCAGTCGTCAGAACCATGTGGTACTGGCTGAGAAATAGAGTGGTGGATCAGTGGAATAGATACACGTGACACATTAAGCAAGGCCTAGAGTATCTGATAAACCCTCAACTCCAACTTCTGGAATAAGAACTCATTCTTTGGTCATTCTACACTTCAACAACAAGACTATACGATGATCAGTTGTGATGGACGTGGCCCTCTCCAGAATGAGATGAACCAAAGCAGTTCCAATAGAGCAGGAATGGACTGAACCAATTACACCCAGGCAAAGAACTCTGGGAAATGACTAGGAACCACTATATCGAATTCCCAATCCCTCTATTTTTGTCCGCCTGCATTTTGGATTTCCTTCACAGGCTAATTGGACACTATTTCAGAGTCCGATTCTTTTTGTACAGCAAAATAACGGTTTGGTCATGTATACTTATATTGTATTTCATTTCTACTTTAACATATTTAACATGTATTGGTCATCCTGCCACCTAGGGGAGGGGGTGGAGGGAAGGAGGGGAAAAAATGGAACAGAAGGTTTGGCCATTGTCAATGCTATAAAATTAACCATACATATAACTTGTAAATAAAAAGCTATAAAAAAATTAAAAAAAAAAAAAAGGACGCACTCTTTGACAAAAATTGCTGGGAAAACTGGAAAATAATGTCAGAAACTTGGCACGGACCCACGTCTCACACCCCGTAGCAAAGTAAGGTCTAAATGGGTACGGGATTTAGCTTAGAGAGTGACACCATAAGCAAATTAGGGGAGCAAGGGATAATTTACCTATGAGATCTTTGGAGAAAGGAAGAATTATGACCAAAGAAGAACTGGAGAACATTACAAAAGGCAAAATGACAACTCTGATTACGTTAAGTTAAAAAGTTCTTGCACAAACCAAACCAGCAGAAACAAGATTAAAAGGGAAGTACAAAGCTGGGAAAAGCCAGTATTTCCAAAAAAGGCTTCATTTCCAGAATACGGAAAGAACAAAGAACGGTGTCAAATTTATGAGAATACAAGTCACTCCCCAAGGGATAAGTGGTCAAAGAAGATGAATGGCCAATTTTCAAGTGGTAAAATCAAAGCTATCTATAGTCAGATGAAAAAATTATCTAAATCACTCTTGATTAGAGAAATGCAAATGAAGACAACTCTGAGCTACCACCTCACACCCCTCAGATTGGCTACGGTGACAGGAAAAGACAATGATAAATGTTGGAGGGGATGTGGGAAAACTGGGACACTGATCCATTGATGATGCAAGCTTTTTTTTTTTTTTTTTTTTTGGCTGAGGCAGTTGGGGTTAAGTGACTTGCTCAGGGTCACACAGCTAGGAAGTGTTACGTGTCTGAGGGCAGATTTGAACTCAGGTCCTCCTGAATTCTGGGCTGGGATGTAAGCTTTTTTTTAATAAATGCTTGTTTCCTTCTTTCATCCTTCATCCTGAGCGTGGCACATAGTAGGTACTTGATAAATGCTTGTCAACCATCCTTCCTCTCTCTGATCTACTGTTTCCTCTCCTGTAAAAGGGGCCAGTTATTGTCACAAGATAAATCGGCAGAAACGGGAGATCCTCCAACCATTCTGGAGAGCGATCTGGAACTGTGCTTAAAAAGTTGTCAAACTGTGCATCCCCTTTGACTCAGCAGTGTTTCTATTGAGCTTATATCCTAAAGAAATCTTAAAGAGGGGAAAGGGACCCACATGTGCGAGAATGTTTGTGGCAGCCCTGTTTGTAGTGGCCAGAAACTGGAAACTGAGTGGATGCCCATCGATGGGAGAGTGGTTGAATAAATTGTGGTATATGAATGTTATGGAACATTATTGTTTGGTAAGAAATGACCAGCAGGATGATTTCAGAAAGGCCTGGAGGACTCACATGAACTGATGCTGAGGGAAATGAGCAGAACCAGAAGATCATTATTATTATTATTATTTAATAGCTTTTTTATTTACCAGTTATATGCGTGGGTAATTTTACAGCATTGACAATGGCCAAACCTTTTGTTCCGATTTTTCCCCTCCTTCCTCCCACCCCCTCCCCCAGAGGGCAGGTTGACCAGTAGATATTAAATATATTAGAGTATAAATTAGATACACAATAAATATACATGATCAAACCGTTATTTTGCTGTACAAAAAGAATCGGACTCTGAAATATTGTACAATTAGCCTGTGAAGGAAATCCAAAATACAGGCGGGCGAAAATAGAGGGATTGGGAATTCTATGTAATAGTTCTTAGTCATCCAGGAGATCATTATACACGGCAACAACAATACTATACGATGACGTGGCTCTCTTCTACAATGAGAGGATCCAATGGATCAGCGATGAATAGAACCAGCTCTACCCAGAGAGAGAACTCTGGGAAATGAGTACAGACCACACCATAGCATTTCCACTCTTATTGTTGTTGTTTGCTTGAATTTTGGTTTTTTTCCCAGGTTATTTTTACCTTTTTTCTAGATCCGATTTTTCTTGCGTAGTAAGATAATTGAATAAATATTATATATGTATATTATATTTAACATATACTTTAACATATTTAACATGTATGGGACTACCTGCCATCTAGGGGAGGGGATGGAGGGAAGGAGGGGAAAAGTTGGAACAGAAGGCTTTGCAAGGATGTTGAAAAATTACCCATGCATATGTTCTGTCAATAAAAGGCTATTAAAAAAAAAGAAGAAGAAGAAGAAATGGGTGATCCTGGCACAACAACATTATTTCCCTGGTAATCAAGGTCTAGAGCAAGAAAGAGCCTTTGGGCTCCCATTGCTCACCCCTGTAGAGAAGGGGAAGCCCCAGCCCAGAGACTTTAAGCCATCAGCCCAGTCACACAATTAGTAATTAGCGAATTAGCAGGTGCCCGAGGCAGGATTTGAACCTAGGATGTGACTCCCTGACTTTATGGAGGGTTGGGTAGGTTTGTGAGCAAAGCATGAGCAATACACCCCGAAGGAATGGGGAACCGTCCTATAAAGTTGTTGTTCCTCCTTCATTTTCTAGGAGGTGATAACCCGGATAATGACTTCTTTGTTTGTTTGCTTGTTTGATCTCCGGGGAGATGATTCCAATGTTTTCAGGCCTCTGAGTAACTCCAAGTTTTTTTACCGACCATTCCAAAATGGGAAGAAGTCTCATAAAAGAATAGAAAATGGCGTCTCATCTCTTTTCCAAGTTAACCTCAAACCAAAACAATTCAGGTGTAGAGCTGGGTCTTGGACTGTTTTGTGACTATTCAATAGCGTCAGTTTTCTCGTTGTAGTGTAGAATTTCCAATAATCGTCAAAGAACTTTATTCAGCCGATCGATCGAGCGGGAGACACCATTCCGGCTGCGTCATGGGCCAGACTGTCGGCCACCTGTGCATATTCTCCCCAGATAACTTTGCCCCCCTGTGAACCAAGGTCCAGCTCACTCACACTCACCTCAGGGACGGTCCCTTTGATGTAATAACACCCAAAGTTGTACGGGGAGGGGTGGAGGATTCTTCTCCCTCCAATGATGGATACACAAAGAGTGCCTTTTAAGTTTAGGATGAGTTACTTGAACCACTGGCCTAATAAATCTTCCCGATTTTGGTAGGTTTTAGGTAAAGTTGATAACCTTCTCTTCCCAGTCTCCCTTTCCTGTAGGAACAACCTTTCACGCTTCTGCTTCTCCCTGGGCCCGGACTTTTGGCAAGGGCACTCCTCATTTCCCGGCTTTCTCTTCTTGTTTCTGCCAAGTCGGGTGGGGAAGGGCCTCGGTTTGGGTTGTCCCCCACCTCGCCATCCAGCAGATCCCCTCCCTGGGAGCTTTTTCATCGGCCTTTCCCTCGATATTTCGCTCTTCGTGCATCTTGATCTTTTTCGTCTGAGATTTCTCGACCCGACGCCGTCTAGGGTCGATTTTGGCCAATCCTTTTCCTTGCTTTCTTTGAACATTCATGAGCCTCTGGGTTTTGCTTCTTTCTCTTTTTCTCTTGGTCATGCAAGGGTAACCATACCATTTTCAGTGTAACTCTATGGAGTCATTTTCTGGCCGGGGGCCCAGTGAGGAGCCACCGAAAAAGCTTCCAGACTTCAGACTCTCCGCCATTAACAACCCACTCCCATGAGCCAGAAAAGAAAAGCTGGTATCTTGACAGGTGCATGAATTGTATTTGAGGTTGTATGCTTGTAATACCAGAGAAACTGAGGCAAGACAGAGATTGGGTTTTAATCTTTTAACGTGGAGAGTTTAGACTATCCGGCCTTGTCCAAATCATTCTAGGAACTGAGACAGGGAACTGATAGAAGGTTTTAGCTAACTAGGGTTTGCAAACAGAATACATGACCTGAGTATGCAATCTCACAGGGGAAACAAAGGCAGGTAAGGGGTGGGCAACAAGCCATAATTCCAGGAAGGGATCCTAACTTAGTCTTGCCAGGATATGGGTCAAGAGAAGGTCGAGGGCGGGAGATGCCTCAGTCGGAGGGGGAACTATCCTAGCAAGGGTCAGATAATGCACCTGGATTTTATGACAGGTATGTAAAGGTGATGGGAGCTCCAGGGTTTTTCCTGACTCGGTTCTCCCATCCTATTAGCAAGGAAGGGGGGTGGCTATAATAATTTTTTTTTTATTTAGGGCATAACAGGCTGGAGCTTAAAAGACAAAGGTCCCTAACACGTGGGGCCAAGGGGTCCTGATTCTGAGAATCCTGTTCTGAGGAGTGCTCGTGAGGTCACTGCGGGGTGGGGTGCTTGTACCTGGGCTGGTTCCTCGAAGGAGCATCTCCCCTCAAAACTGGGCTTGTCGTCATTGACTAGACAGCTGTCTGGGGCTCTGAATGAGTAACAGAGTGAATGAATGAATGAATGAAGTCCTCATTCGGCATTTACTATATGCAAGGTCCCGTGCCAAGCTTTGGGGATACCAATGGAAGAGTGGGACAGAACTCGTTCTCATGGCGGAAGGTTTCAGCTGCAGGCTCCCGTGGTACTCGGGCTTCTTTGAGATCATTTCCATTGATAAATGACATCAGATCTTGAACCACGTGTGGTGGCCCAGGACTTTAGTGGCCAGGGACTCCCCAAGCCCTTGGGTCTGGGGGATCCCCTCCTATCTGTCCCTCAGGCTGCCTGCCCCTGAGCTGCTGTTGTCTGGGAGGTGGGGGGGACACCTGACCTTTCCCCTCAGGAACCGCTCTCCTCCCGGATGCTCACCCCTCCTCATCTCGGCCCGGGCCCAGTTCTGCGGCTTCTGCTTCTGACTCCCGTCCCCACGGAGGCTTCTGGTGGGCTCTCAGGACTCCCGCAGTGGCCTTGGAATACTCGTTCCCCTGCCATCGGAAGACAAAGGGCCCCTCGCTGAGGGGCAGGAGCAGCTGGAGCTGGACAGGTCCCACCCGGGGCAGGGACGCTCGGCTCCGGCTTAGCCTCCTTAGTCACCAGTTCTCCCAACTCCCGTCCATTGCCAGATGCTCCGAGTCACCATGATTGGCCCCCAGGCGGACCAGCAGCAGACGGGGAAGGACGTGGGCGCCGGGTCCTAGTCCCCCCCGGACGATGCACTGGAGATAGCCCCGCAGGGAGGACCCCCGTCTCTTACTCTCTGCACTCACTCTCTCTGCCTCAGTTTACTCATCTATAAAATGAGCCACCTCCGGGCCTGAGGTCATGTCCTCTGAGTCCAAGGGATTCTGTCCAAGTTGGGTTTTCCTATTTATCTGCTCCACGATGCTCATCTTATAAGCTTTTCCTCAGAACTAAATAATGTGATGTTTTTCCCACGAGCTTTAAAAAGAAAAACCAATTTCTTTCCTGTAGTTATGGCCGAACAGAGCACCGGACCGGCAGGCAGGCGGTGTGTCAGCAGTATTCATGACGCAGATCCCGGCGCTCCCTCACCCACAAGTCTCCCGGGGCTCCCCATCACCCCTAAAATAAACCACAAACGCATCAGCTCGGCATTCCGGGCCCGCCGCGATCTGCTTCCCGGCCATCCTTGCACATATTCCGGGTCACTCCCTTTGACAATGTCAGAGCTCTTCACTTCTGCCGGATCAGACAAAAGCACAGCTGTGGCCCCTCACTCCCCAGCACCCGTGGCTCCCCATTGCCTCCAGAAGAAATCCTTCATGCTTTGGCTCGGGGCTCAGAACCGAACACGCTTCCAAATGGGCCGAGACCAGGCTCTCCCTCCAGGAAGCCGGTCCCACCCATGTGGCTCTCCGCGCCCTTCACCACGAGCTGCTGGGAGGCTGGCGGGGCTCAGAGCCCGGGGGGCTGGAGCCGGGGGAGCCAAATTTGGGAGTCATTTGATGGGGCCCAGTCCAGTGAAGGACGGCTCAACGAGAAGTAGGGGATCGGGGCCTTGAGTCGGACCCATGAGCTCAGGCCGCTAAGACGGAGAAGGGCAGCACGCTCATTTTACTTTTGTTTGTTTATTTTTTTGAACGCAGGAGGGATTTATTTTTCATTCTTGCAAGAAGGGCTGCCCAGGTGAGTGGCCGCACCTCTGTAGCGAGCCCCTGGCCCTCAGGCCCCCTCCACAGCACAGAATTTTGAACCTAAAGGGCCTCCGTCATCACCTGGTCCCATGTGCTCCAAGACGGACTAGGGGCCCCGGCTCCGGCCCTCCTCTGCCTCCCCCCTCCAGGGTGGGGGGGGGACGGCCCAGCCAAGCCCCAGAGTTCTGGGCTCACGTGTACCTCAGAGCCCCCGCCCCCCCCCCAGCCGAGGGGCTCTCATTGTCCCGGGCTCCCGCTGCCTGCAGTTAATGAGCCAGATGGCTTCCCACCCACCCCCAGCTGGCCCGGCTGAGCAACTGGGGGAGAGGCGCCCCGTATGGTATTCTAATCATCCACCGGGCCGAGCCAGAGGAAGCCTCCCCTCCCCAGCTGGGGGCCCAGGCCCGAGCCCCTCAGGCGCCAACCAGTCTCCAGCCCCACCCTCGACCAAGTACGGCCGGGCTCCAGAGAGGGGTCAGGGGGACACGGGGAGGGGTGGCCCCGTGAGGAGAACATTTATTTATAGACTCGTCACTGGAGGAGACGGGACCAGCAGGGCCGGCCCCGAGTGCCCCGCCGCTCTCCCGTCTGCTCCCCAACATTCTCACCGGCTCGGCACAGGCCCCCCCACGGCAGCCTCCGTGCTCTCTTTGGACCCTGGCCTGGGAAACTGCATCAGCCAGACCCCCCACGTGCCCCGAGCTCGGCCGACTTCCCCCCGCAGGGGCCCGGCCTTCGGACTCTCCCTCCCTCTACATCTCTGTGTCTCCACAATCGGCCCCCATCCCTTTTCACCTGATCTATCTCTCAAGTTGGTCTCCCCCTCCCCAACACAACAGCCAGGGACGGCGCCGTCCCCATTTCCCCTCCCAGCTGCCCGTCAGTGACCCCGGGACCGCGCGCGCCCCTGGCCGTCCCTACGGGTCAGCTTGCTCTCCGGGACTTGAACCCGTCCGGGGTCAGCTGGATATGGAGCCCGAAGGCACCTCCTGCGGCCGGGGGCTGCCAAGCCCCCTCTCACTCAAAGCCTTCTCGCCGGCATTCGCAGCCACTCCCACCCAAGGGACCCGGTTTGGCAGAGGCCGGTCTGGGCTCGAATCCTTGCCCCGACCCCAGACACAGCATTCACCGTGTGCCACAGGGGCTCCCGCTTTGGGCCCCCGAGCTCCGGGTCGTGGCCCTCAGGCCTGGGGAGCCGGGCTCCTGAGGCGGCACTTTGGGAACGGCCGGGAACGCCGCCCAGTCCCTCCCCGGCCCTCCTGACACCGGTAATTAGGGAGCTGTCATTAGGACGCCGTGGCGAGTGGGAAAAGATACAAAATCTCATGTGTTTGGGCCAAGCTCCTGATAAAGATCCAGTCCGTGGGTGAAGGGCCTGCGGGGCCCAGCTGGGAGCCAGCTTGTCTGAAGGACCCAATAAATGTCTCCCCTTGCAGCCCCACCCCCTGCCCCAGGGGTCCCAGCTAAGCCTTGAGGAGCCAGGCCTCCGCCCCTTCAGATGAGGGCTCATCCCCTTCCAGGGAAGGCTTGGGGGAGCTCAGAGACTCATCCCCTCCCCTCCCTTTCTCAGCTGGCCCATCTCCAACACCCCGAGAGGAGGCCGGTCCCCAGCCCCTGGCCCTTCAGCAGGAGAAGGCTGGGTGGGCGGCCCCGAGACCGGCTTGCAGGCCCCCGGAGATGTGCGAATAATCACCAGCCAACAGCTTAGGCGCCAGTTTCCATTTTTTAATGCAAGAAAAAAAATCTTCCTTTTTTTCCAGGTTTTCCACATGTGAGTATAAATAAGACCCTTTCCATAAGAGATGAGCCTCCCCCCACCCCCCAGCCCTGGAAGGAGGTGGCCGGTGCGGCTGCAGGGAACGCCGCCGCCACGTTCTGGAGGCCTCGGGCCCAGAGGACAAGAGGCTCCCCGAGTCCAGCCCGGCCAGGGGCCGCTTTGTCCTCCACGAGCTCCCAAGGCCCAAAGTGCAGGAGAAGGAGGCCTTCCCGATGGGCACCGGCTTCCCGAGGCCGCCCACAAGGGGGAGAGCAGGCCCGGGACTCGGCTCGACTCTCCGAGACCTGGGCCCGGTTTAAGGGGGGGCCGGGCGTCCTCGGGCCACGGTACCGAGCCTTCTCAGACACGTAGGACGGGCCCAGGGAAGGCACCACCTTGACCCAGAGGGTCTGAGGTTGAGCAGGGCCGTCAGTGGCTCCCAGACCAGGGGCCTCCACAGCTGTCCTCAGGCTGGTGCTTGTGGAAGGGGGGTCTAGACCCGTTTCCAGATTGGCCAGAAACTTCCAGGAAGCCAAAGTCAAGTGTAAAAAAGAACTAGTTGGTTTTCTTCCACAGACGAAAGCCCCGGGGGCTGCTGGGCCTTCCCGGGGGGAGCTCCTGGAGCATCTAAGCTGGTGTGCCGGGGGAGGTGTCTGGGGAGGGTGCACAGGGCCTCGAGGGGGGAGCCAGTGCTGTGGGCGAGGGTGGGCAAAGGCACGAGTACCGAGTGAATTCAAGAACAGAGAGGGAGGTGGCCAGCGGCCCGTGACGCCCCCTCCCCCCGCGGTGGTCACGGCCAGAGGTCCCGCAGCCAGAGCGGGGAGCGGGGAGCTACGCCATGGGGCCTGGGCTCCGGCTGTCCGGCCCCTGCTTTAGATGGTCGGGGGAGGGAAGGGGCAGGGTCTCTTCCCGGGGCGGGGGCACACACAGTGGAGGGAGGGAGCAAGAAAGAATACTGCCTCTAACTTCATATATTAAAAATATCCATAGTTCTTGTGCACAAAATTCCAACATTGACAAGTGCTGGCCCTGTCTCCCACCAGGCTCGGGGGAAGCGGTTTGAACGGTGGTTTTCCTTTTCGAGAGCTGCGGAAACCCATCTGTTAGTTAGGTCTTTATGGAACAGACACGGCAAGGGAGCGCTGAGAATGGGAGCCCTTCCCCTCCCCCCCAACTTCTGCCGCTGCTGGGGACGCCGAGGGGCGAGAGGGGGGCGGCCCCCCTGCCGGGGAGGGCGGAGGCCGCGGTCACTCATGCCTCCGTTTGGAGGGCGGGATCAGATGCGGGGGCAGGTCGGCGGGAAGCTCGTGCCCTTCCAACTTGACCTTGATCAAGTGGTTGGCCAAGGCGAACTCCTCGTCGTCCAGCAGCCCGTCCTTGTCCACGTCGGCCAGCTTCCAGATCTTGCCCAGGACCGTGTTGGGGAGCTTGGACTTGACCATCTCCTTCTTGGCGTTGGCGCCCGTGATCTTGCCGTTGACGGGAGACAGGGTGTAGAAGATCTCGTCGTAGGTGGGCTTGTCCTTGCCCACCACCCACTCCACGTCGTCGATGCCCTCCCCGGCCCCTTCTCCGTAGCCGTGGCCGAAGGGCCCGTTCATGGTGCCGTCGAAGGCGCCCCCTTTCACGGCCTGCGAGGGCATGAGCGACTCCTCCTGGCGCACCATCACCATCAAGCGGGCGATGTCCTTGGACAGCATGTCGTCCACCGTGTCCAAGAGCTTGGGCTTCAGGGCCTGGAACTTACTGAAGTCCTGAGTCTGCAGCAATTCCTACAGGAAGGGCGAGAACGAGCCCCTCAACCTCTGAACTCTGGCCCGGGGGGGAGAGGGAGGTCACCGAGCCCCGCCCCCGAGGGGCCCCTCACCCCCAGCGCAGGACCCGCGGGAGGGGAACCTCCCTGCGCTCCCCGGGGCAGACGTACCTGCATCTTGCGAAGGTTTGGGAAATCCCCGGGGGAGATCTGGTGCTCGCGCTCGATCTTCTGGTAGATGTCCCCCAGGTTGTTGACCAGCTCCTTCTTCTTGCTCTCTTTGCCGAACATGTTGGGCATCTCCTTCTTGAGGGAGCTGATGATGTAGGCGTGGACCTACGGCACAGGAAGAGTCAGGGGGTCCGGCCGGGGCTGGAGTGGGGGAGGGGCTGCCCCCTCCAGTGCCCGGGCCGGGGAGGGGGAGGGGCGTCCGGCTCCAGTGCCCGGGTCCAGGCTGCCACTTCTGCCAGGCCCCAGCCACAAGAGACAGCGGGTCAAAGTCTCCGAGGGTGGGGTCCCCGGCCCAGGGAAGAGCAGGCCTCCCCGTGAGGTGCTGAGTCCATGCTCTGGAAGGGGCCAAGGACCCCAGCCCGGAGGCTGCTGGCCGGGTCAAGTTTCACCCAAGCCTCAATCCCTGCCCTTAAGGCTTCTGCCACTAAGACACCCACTCAGGTGCCGTCGCGCCCTCCAGGCCCCCTCCCCGGATCAGCCCGCCAAGCAAGCACCAGGGCCCGGGCCGAGCTCGGCCACGCTCCGTCCGCTGGAGGCCCCTAGGACGGACGTCACGTGGAGGAGGAGGGGGGAGGGGCACGCACCAACCGGCCAAGCTCAGGAGGCTGGGACTAAACTCCAGGTCACGCTTTGCTGCCCACACTCCACCCACACAGGGCAGCAAGAAGGGACAAGGAGTCCTCGAAGGGGCAGGGACTTTGGCTGAGGCGGGAGCCCGGGTTTCAGCTGCGAGGGGTCAGGACGGCCTGGGGTCAGGACGGCCTGGGGTCAGGGCCTGCGCCTCGCAGAAAGCGCTGAGCTGCAGAGGGTGGGGGGGAGCCTGGGCCATCCCACCGACTGGCACAGAACGAGAGGTGTCTGGAGTCCGCCTAGAAAGCGACCGGCTTCCAGAGCGGGAGCCTGGAACCGCCATGCTGAGCCCACTGTCCCCCAGGCCACCGAGGAGCCACGGTGTCCAAAATTCCGAACTCCGACGTGCCCAGAGGGGCCTGAAAAGTCCTCCCCAGTGCCTGGGAGCCCGAGAAGGTGGGAAAGCAAAAGGGATGGAAGAAAAGCTGGGTCCCGCTAGGCCCCGAGAAGCAGGATGGCGGGTCCTGACTGCCCAGGCCCGTCCCTCGGGTTGCCGGGGCCTCTGGGAGCCTCCACCCCTGGCTCCCAACCCCTCCCTGCTTATCTTCTTGTCAGAGAGGCTGACGTAGCTCCCTTAATTTGAGGACCGGCTCTTCCAGAAAATTCTGCCTAATCCCGATCGATCTGTACCCACCACTGCTGGCAGCCGACGTTTGCTTTCCTGCTGTTGACAAGAGGGGCCCAGGCCCAGCGTACCCCCTTTCTCCCCCAGTGAGCACGCCCCGCCCCCCCGCCTACCTTGGCCAGCCGGGCCCGCTTGATCAGGTCATTGAGCTTCCTGAGGGCGGCGTTCCGGGGCAGAGACTGAATGTCCTTGAAGAGGTCCTGCTCCTCGGCCTCAAAGAGCTTCCGGTTGTCTGGGATGAGGAGGGGGTGGGACCAGAAGGACCCGATGTACACGCGCACCACCTCGGGGGTGTTGATGATCTTGCCCAGCGACCACATGAGGGCCCCGTAGACCCGCATCAGCTGCTGCGTCTCGATCTGGTCCGCCTTGTTCAGAACCACCCGGATCTTATCTTCGTGGTTCTTCAGGGCCTTGATCACCTCCGAGAACTCGTCCGAGATGTCCAGTTTGTGGGCGTCAAAGAGCAGGATGATGCGGTCCACACGCTCGGCAAACCACTCGAGGACGGCCGCGAAGTCGTAACCTGCCAAGGAAACGAGACACGCGCGGTGAGTTCTGCCCTCGGACGGCTACGGGGCCGCCACTGGCGGGCCACCAGCAACGAACAAGGGACGGCCGGCGCCGGGGGACGACAGGCTCGCCGATACATTGTTGGTGGAGTTGACAGATCGGACGACCATTTTGGAAACAATTTGTTATTATGCAAAAGAAAGGGACGAAAATGTCCACACCCTTTGACCCAGGATTCCGCCGATTATATACGGCAAGATATCCCTCGCAGCCCAGTGCTCTTCATGATGGCAAAGATTTAGGGACAAAGTAGGTGCCCCTCAACTGGGAATGGCTAAACGCATCGGGGTGCCGGAAGAAAGGACCAATGAGACGCAGGCGGAGGAGATGTCCGCCAGTGCAGAATGAAGCAGGCAGAGACAGAAAAGGGCCGCCACCATGCAAGGTCAAAAGAAGCAAAAAACAAAAGTGCTTCCAAAAGCGCCGCTACCTCCCCTCCCTCCCCCCGCAACTTAACCACAGATTTATAGACTTTCCAATAGATGAATCAGTTCTGCTCACACACACCCCTTAAAATACTATCTTACAGCACCAGCCCTGAAGTCAGCAAGACCCGAGTTCAAATCTGGCCTCAGACACTTAACACTTCCTGGCTGTGTGGCCCTGGGCAAGTCACTTAACCCCAGTTGCCTCAGCAAAAAAATAAAATAAAAAGTGCTGTTACATAGGATGGTTCTCCGTGAGGGGATGGGAAAGGAATACTGAGAAATTATGGCAATGGACAAAAGAGACATTAACAAATTCTTATATACAAAGAATCCTACTCCTGACCCTATCGGCTGGGCCTCAGTTTCCCTTTCTGCAAAATGGGAGGATTGGGGTCAGATTTGAGCTGGAAGGACCCTCTGCCTTTGAGGAACCCGGCCAGGATCCTGCCCACCCCTTGAAGGTTGGAGTCCTACCCAAGGACCACCATCCCACCCGAGTGCAGGTGATCCATTATCCAGCCGCCTCCGGCTCAAGGCTTTCCCAGCAGCCTACACTGGAGCAGGAAAAACCAGACCCCACCTTAGAATCTAAGTTCTTCGAAGAAATAGCAAGATGGAGCCAATTTCTGAGCGAAGAGCTAGAGAACATTACGAAGGGCAAAGTGGACAACTCTGATTATAATGTTTCTGCACCAACAAAACCAACAGAAACAAAATTATTTTATAGCCAGGCTTTCTGATAAAGGCCTCACTTCTAAAATAGAGAGAACCGTGCCAAGTGGACAAGAATTCGAGTCATTCTCCGATTGACAAAAGCGCAAATGAACAGATAATTTTCAGATGATGAAATTAAAGCCATCTGTAGTCATATAAAAAATGTTCTTAATCACTACAGATTAGAGAAATGAAATGAAAACCCCTCCGAGGTATCCCCCCCCTTCACACCTCTCAGATTGGGCTAAGCTGACAGGAAAAGATAATGATGAAGGTTGGAAGGGATGTGGAGAAACCGGGGAACTCATACATTGTTGGTGGAGTTGTAAGAGAATCCAACCATTCTGGAGAGCAATTTGGAATTATGCCCAAAGGGCTCTCAAACGGTGCAGACCCTTTGATCCGGCAGTGTCTCATCTGGGGCTGTATCCTAAAGAGATCATAAAGAAGGGAAAGGGACCCACGTGCAAAAATGTTCGTGGCGGCCCTTTTTGTGGCAAAGAATTAGAAACTGGCCATCTGTGAGGAATGGCTGGATAAGTCACAGGATATGAAAGTAATGGAATAATTGTTCTATAAGAACCGCCTGCATTTTGGATTTCCTTCACAGGCTAATTGGACACTATTTCAAAGTCCGATTCTTTTTGTGCAGCAAAATAACTGTCTGGATATATATGCTTATATTGTATTTAATTTCTACTTTAACATATTTAACATGTATGGGTCAACCTGCCGTCTGGGGGAGGGGGAAGGGGAAGAGGGGGAAAAGTTGGAACAAAAGGTTCGGCAATTGTCAGTGCTGAAAAATTACCCATGCATGTAACGTGTAAATAAAAAGCTATAAAATAAAAAAATAAAAAAAAAAAGAAATGACAAACAAGCTGATTTTTAGAAAGGCCTGGAGAGATTGACACAAACTAATGCTGAGAGATATGAGCAGAATCAGGAATAACTCATACCCAAGAATGGGCCATGATCCACCATGAAGGCTCGGTCCTTCTCAGCGGTTCAGGGAGCCAAGGCAATCCCAATAGACTGGACAGAAAATGCTGTCTGCACCCATAAAAAGAATTATGGAGACTGAATGTAAACCAACATACACTATGTTCCCTTCTTTTTTCTGTTTTTTTTCTCTCTCGTGGTTTTTCCCTTTTGTTCTGAGCTTTCTCTCCCAGCATGCTTCATAAAGCAATGTGCATTTAAAAAATGAATGTACATGTATAACAAGAAAAAAAATTTTAAAAGGCCTCATGACGTCTCGTTAACTCCAAGGACGCCCCCCCTCCCCCCCCCCCCCCCCCCGCCTACCACCGCCCCCAGCAACACGCTTTGGCCTTCTCTTTCAGGGACGAGCAGAGACACGGCTCAGAGAGACTCCCCACCTTGGCTCAGGACGTCGTCCACCATTAACCCTCCCACTAAT
Organism: Antechinus flavipes; assembly: GCF_016432865.1. Taxonomy (NCBI): domain Eukaryota; kingdom Metazoa; phylum Chordata; class Mammalia; order Dasyuromorphia; family Dasyuridae; genus Antechinus; species Antechinus flavipes. The sequence goes on from NC_067403.1 coordinate 255,411,051, forward strand.
CCTCGGAGGTGACGGCCACTTAGCAAGAAGCCAACAAGACCAAGAGTGGGCAGCGAGTCACCGCCCAGCTGGCCCGGTCTTGGAACGCCCAAGTCCTCGGCAGGCCCGCGGGCATCTGGAGGCGGCCAATTTTCATTCCATCTGACACACAGATCCTCGCCAACGAGGAAGATTAACCACCAGTTACCAGAGAAACAGTCGGTGACATTTCAAGCACTTTCTGGGGATGGAGCCTATTTGTTCTGCTTGACATCGTAAACGGCTCCTAGGCTCCCTTTGAAAAACCCGGCCGGTCACTTGAACAAGTTTTCTCAGCAGTTCAGAGTTCTGGCCAAGCTCGCCCCCAGATGGGCTGCAGGGGCACAAAGTTCTCCGCAAGACCGCTCCTTCGGAAAGCAGCCGCAGTCCTAACACCATCACCGACCCCCCGGGTATTCTTCCACAAGCCCCTCCCGCGGGTCAGGACCGGGACCACCGTCCTGTGCTTTTTATGCAGGTGTCGCCACCGGGTATGCCGCGCTTCGTGTCGGCCGGCGCTGCCACCGATGGGTCATTGTTAACAGACAACCCAACACTCCATCCCAGAGCTCTATTCACAGACATCAGAGCAGCAGAAACATGGCCAGAGGAGCAGCTGGGTGGTGCAGTGGATAGAGCCCCAGCCCCGAAGTCAGGAGGACCTGAGTTCAAATGTGGCCTCAGACACTTAACACTTTCTGGCTGTGTGACCCTGGGAAAGTCACTTAACCCCAAGTGTCTCAGGGGAAAAAAATGGACAGAGGGAAAGGCAAGAAAGGGGGTGAAGGTGCAGGGAGCCAGCCTGGCTATGAGCACCCCGTGTTCTGGGGTTACACGAAGGCGAGCCCCCACAGCACTGCAATGTAGCGCACGCAGGGCCCGGGTTTAACGGGAAGGCCAGAGAGGACCCCTGCCTCCCCATGACTCAGTCTTGCCGAGGGCCAAGCAGGCTGGACGCAAACCAAGCAGCCGGTGCAGAATGTTGGCGCCTCATCACAAGGCTTCCAATGTAAACAGTTAACACAACAAGTGTCCAAAGAATAAGGCTCCGTGGCGAGCCCACACCCGCCTCTTTCGCCATGTCTCTGGGGATGGGGGCTCAGCAAGCGGGGTCCAAGGGGAAGGGCGTTCCCAGGGAAGCTGAGAACGGACTGACCTGCCACCCCCTCTCCCTGGGGCCTGGGGCCAGTCCTTTCTGGCTGTAAATCTGACTGTTCTTCGCCTCTGGGCCTGGAGGACCTCTCTCTGGAGCTTGGGCAGGGCAGGAGGCAGGGGGCTGAAGCCACTGGCTCGCCCTGCCTCTCCTTTGTATTTCTTCTCTCTCTCCCTTGTAGTTCTCTCTCCCATGTATTTCTTCTCTCTCTCCCTTGTATTTCTTCTCTCTCTCCCTTGTAGTTCTTCTCTCTCTCCCTTGTAGTTCTCTCTCTAGAAGCTACTGGGCTGAAGGTAGAGTCTCATTCTACAAGCAGAGCAGGGCTGGCTCGTGGCACCCGAAGGGCGAGGGACTCAGGAAAGTTCCCTGGGGGGACAAGGCCCTGGGCCGGCTCACCCTCGGGGTCAGTGCCACAGACCTGCGGGCCCCTCATTCAGCTCCACAGACTCGCCTTCTCCCTGCTGTGCAAGGGTTGTTGTAACAGCCACGTGTCAGGAGCAGTTATTCAGAGCAAAGGGCTCGAGGGGGCTCGTGCTCGAGCAGCTGCCGGCCTCCATTCCAGACCCAAATTAGGAGATCCCCAAGACCACTGCAGTGGGGCAGGACTGGGACATGGAACGCCATCTTTCTACCCCAGGTAGAGGAAAGGACAGGTCGTACTGTGACCCCTGAACTGTGACCCCCACTATTTGGCCAGCCCACCCCACAGTGAAGGCCGGCAGAGGGAAAGGCAGCTCCTTCCTGCCCTGGGTCACCAACATGTTCTAAGTGGCTTCGGCGTACCAGGCCCTGGTCCTTGGGGGTCCGAGTGCTGAAGGCAATTCGTGTCTGGGAGGTGAGACACATGTGAGTCTGTTACTCAGGTTCCCCTAACTTCAGGGCGGGTGTTCTGTCCACTGCCCCAACACGTGTAAAGAACAGCAGGAAGAGAACGGGCCCACAGGAGGCCATTGGGAGGGAGGTCCCGGGCATCGGGTGGGTCTCAGAGCAGCAGCTGGATTGGCAGGGGCCAATCTGGCAGGACTCGAGGCCCCAGAAGGACTGTGGGAAATGAGCTGGGAAGATTGGCCAGGAGCGGGGAGCACAGGACAGTGCCTCAGAACCGCTCCAGCCCTCTGCGCCCTCCCCGTTCAGGTGGGGAGCCCCAAACCCCTGGGCAAGCTGTGCAGGGCGCAGCCTCCCACATCCAGTCTGGAGAACAGGGATGCTCAGGACAGGGCGCGTGGCCGGCCACCCCAACACAGGACGGGAATCCATCGGCCAAACGGGAAGTTGTGGTTTACTTGGTCAGATCGAAAACCGTGTCCCCGAACAGACGCTCATCAAGGCAAAGCTGCGAGTTACAGACGGGCAGACCCAGGAGACACCGGATCCTCCCATGGCAGAGCTGGGGGGGGGGGGGGGGGAGGGCGGGGCTGAGAGCAGGTAGAAGCAGCACCTGGCCCGTGCCTGGCCCAGGGTTCCCCTCCCCCCAGCAGAGGGGGAAGAGCTGCTTTACCCATTCCCAGTGTGTCCAGGACAGGGAACAATAGGTGGTTTCCTGCCATTCAAGGAGAGCGGGCCCGGGCACTTCTCCTGACACTTGCCTCCAAGAACATACGTGTCCAGCTCATGTCCATGGGACGCTCCCAGGGGCGAGGCCAGCCCTTGTCCCAATGGCCCCACGAGGCCTTTCTCTAGGACTGAAGATGCGTCCGGCCTCCTGAGCGTTGCAGCCCGAGCGGCCCATTCCCCACAGCCAGGCTGCTCCTAACCTGCCGTCGGGGGTCAGTGGAGCGTCCAGGAGAGTGGCCACCGAGGAGGAGGGAGAGGAAGAGCAGCTGATCTAGCAGAGCTCGGGCAGGGCAGGAGGAGAACCAAGCGAGAGGGGTGCCAGCCGAGGGGAGGGCCGTCACCGAGGAGGCGCGTGCTTGTCCCCAGTGCCCCCGACACCCAAGGGCCCTCAGACGTCCAGGGCTGGGAAGGGCAAGAGGGAGGGACGTTTCTGGGCAAAGCCCCTGTGAGCGGGTGCCTGGAAGCAGCAGCAACAGCACCTCTATCTCAAGGTGGGGACGGCCGGCTCCCTGCAGCAGAGATCTCCCACGCTGCCTGAAGAGGCACTTCCCCAGCCCACCCACCCAAGGACACAGCGACCCGATGCTATCTTGTTCAAGTCAGGTGACCTCAGAACCAGCTGGCTCCGGGCTGGCTCTCCCCCCCAAGCAGCCCCTCGGGGGTCTTCCTGACTGCATCCACTGAATCCAGCCCACCCCCACAACAGGCCCAAGCCGGCTTCTCTGCCCCGGCCACCCTCTCCATCCTTCGGACACATTCAGACAAAGTGGGACCGGACCCCCTGAGGTCATCGTTGTCAGCCCTGGAAGGACCCAAGGCTCCTTTCGCCCAGACAAGAGAAGGGGAAGGGGAGGCCAGGCCGCGTGCACTAAGCCCACTGTCCTCTCCTCCCCTTTTCTATGACGGGCCCTACACCCCGGAGAAGCCGGGTCCTCACCCAGGGGATGCTCGGCTCGGAGAAGCCCCCGGGCCCCTGGACTGCGAGGGCGGGCAGCGGGGAGCACGGGGTCACCGCCATAAGCATGACACCCAATGAGGCGCCAGGCTCCCCAGGCCACGATGCTCCATGAGGCTTTGTTTGCACGGCATCCTGGCTGCTCGGGGAGGGGGCGGCCTCCACCTTATCTGGTGGAGCAGCACTTCCTGCCCGCATCGCTGGCCACCCTCAGCTGGCAGACCGGGGGCGGGGAGAGCGGCCTGATTAGCAGAGCCGGGTCCGCCCTCCCCACCCTGCGATGCAGCCAGGGCCCCAGACCGGAGATGTTGTTCCCAGGGAACGAGGCAGAAACACAGCCGGGCCCCGGGCCACGTGCTCATTGGACGGATCTCCGGGAAGGAAGCACCTGCGAAGGGAGGAGCGGGAGGCCCGGGCGGCAGGTCTGGGAAGTTCATCGTGTTCTCTTCCTGTTTGGTGAGCGGGTGTGACCAAGTTCTGAGTGGCAGGAGGTCCCCGAGCAGCAGCCAGTCAGGCCCCGTCTGGGGGCTTCCCTGTGGCTCTGCGAGCCTGGCGTGCGGGCGGCGGGCGAGGCCGTTCTGTCTCCTGCGCCCTCTCCGCCCTCGGTCTCGCCGCCTGCAAGCAGTTCTGGAGCGCTGAGAGTTAACAGCGAGGAAAGATGCCTCGCCTTATTCCTGCACTTACTGGGAGGGTTTCCAGGGCAGCCGGCGTTCATGTGCTTTCTGCCAGAGAGAAACGGCCTCCCCGCACTCAGCATCAAGGACTTTTCCAGCCTCTCGAGTGCACTCCGCACACAGCTTTCCCTGCCATCTGTCCATACTCATGGCTTGGGGTATTTTTCCTTTTTTTCCCCCTGAGGCAAGTGCGGTTAAGTGACCTGCCCAGGGTCACACAGCCAGGAAGTGTTAAGTCTATGAGGTCAGATTTGAACTCGGGTCCTCCTGACTGGGGCTCTGGGCCACCGCACTGCCCTAATTTTCCTTTTTTACCATAATTATATTCATTCTTTTTCCTAACGGAAATTCCCCCCAGGAAGCGCCCCAATCTTTGCAAGTCCTTCCCTCACAACTAGCAGCCGACGAGTCTGCGGGCCCTGTCCCGGCTCTGCTCCAGCCCTACCATCGATGAACTCCACAGTAAATGCTTAAACCCCGCTTTGCGCAAAAACATGGAGGGAGAAAAGCCCCGAGCGCCGTGACTGTGCTGCCCCCGCCCCTCCCTCCCTGCTTTAGAGAAGGGAAATGGAGGCCCGGGGTCCTGCACGTACAGCTCGCCCTCAGTGTTCGCCTGTGTGGCTGGCCCTGCTCTCCTTTCTAAACTGTGTTAAGATCAATAACAAAGCAGCGAATGAAGAAAACATTTAAAAAAGAAAATTGCAGAGCAGGGACTTGCTGCACGCTTAAACCGAGCCCAAGGACGAGGAAAACAAACCCTGCGGGGACCGCCACAGGGGCTGCGCCCGAGGAAGGCGGCAGTGCCAGGAGAGGTGCGGGGGAGGGGAGCGCCGCAAACCCTCATGGAACCAGTGGCGGGGCCATCTGCCGCAGGCGGGAAAAGGGGGGCGTCTGTCTGCCAAGCAGGGGAGCACTGAGCCAGCCTCCGCGGGTGCCTGCAGGGGCGGTACCAAGGGACGGAGGGGCAGAGGTGCTCGGGCCCCTCACCTGAGGATCCAGACCCGCTCCGAGTCTGCCACGCCAGCTCTCACGGCGCCCAGGAGGGTGAAAAGGGCCAGAGGTACTTTCCTTCTCCCAGGACAAAGTACCTGCCCTGGGGTGAGCCCAAGCAAACGGAATGCCCCCCTCCGGCCCACTCGAGGCCCCCAGGAACACCCCGAGTGCCCCCCGGCCCCCGCACAGATGGTGTGGGACGTGTACACCGACTCAGAGCCAGGACCTGGCTTCCGGGCCCACTTGTCACCCCGCTCTCCGGGTTCTTCTCTGTAAAAGGGGGGGCTGCTATGAAAGCAAAGGCGCAGCCGACAAGCCCGAACTCTGCCGTCCCGGCCCAGGAGAGCCCTGGAGGAGGCAGCGGCCTCTAACCTCGGGCTGCCTCCATCTTTCCTGTTCCTTAAACCTGCCCCAGACCAGCCCGTCTCCAGCCTGGAGGATGCGGCCTCCAGAAAGGGCTGGAGAGGGATTCTGACCCACCCTGACCCTCACCAGGGCTGAATCGTTGGAGCCAGGCCCCGAGATCTGCAGGGGGCGAGCCCAGGGCCCAAAAGAGCCGCTCTACAAGCCAATTCTCCCTGGGAGGGGCTGCGAGGCCAGGTTATGGAAACAAGGCGTCTCAGCCCGGTCCTTCCCTGCCAGGAGCAAACGCCCGCCACCCTGGAGGCGCCGAAACCCTCATCCCCTGTGGCCCGGCCAACTTGGGCAGGGGAGCTGGGCCCGTCCTCCCGACTCCCGTGGGGATCACAGAGCTTTGCAAGGATCTGCATTTGAAGCAAAATAGTGGAGCCCTGCGCCTTCCCCACTCCCCTTACTAAAAAGGGAGGGAAACCCCCGACTGCAGGTTTTCAGGTCTCAGAGCCCTTTCCCCGCACCTGCGTGAAGGGCGGAGGCAGCACTGAGGAAGGGTCCCCAGGCTGGCGAGATGGCGACATGGGCGAGCACTGAACCCGGGGCCGGCTTCCCCATTTTACAGATGAGAACGCTGACGCAAAGCTATTTGAGCTAAAGGAAAGGGCAGAAGAGACTCGCTCTCCCAGAAGAAACAGGGCCGCCGGCCACACGGACCCCCACCCCTGCGAACCCCCCGCCCGGCTCCCGAAGGCACCAAAATAAATCCATCAATTCACATGAAGGTGATAAACCGCTCCTGGAGATGAATCACACTGGGCTAGGGCTGGAACTTAATCTAGGCCCCGATTCTGCATTCTCTGCTTCCAACACAGCCTGCGGCCACAGCCTCTGCTCCCCCACTTGGGCGAATGCCTCCTGTGAAACCCCATCCCTGCCGGGGGGTGCGGGCTCGTCACTAGCCGAGCCCCCTCTCCCTGCTGAGGCCACGGAACCCGGGCAGCTGCCCACCTGGAGGCCACCCCGGGCCTCGGCCTCAGCCGGAGCCTCCACTTGGCCCAGGGCGGCCAGAGGTCGGGGTAACAGTCAGCCAGGAAGACTGGGTCGGAGGGCGAGCCCTTCGGGGAGGGTGGGGGAAGGGGCCGCAGACCCTGCCCCCCCAGCTCACTCCTCACCTCTGCTGATCCGCTGTTTTTCTCCAGAGAGGATTCCCGGCGTGTCGATGATGCTGATGCTCTCCAGGACGGGGTTGGGCAGCTGGGCACACATGAACCTGCACGGGACACGGACAGAGGCTCACCCAGGACCCACCACCTGCCCGGGGCCCCCACCCTTTCTGTCTTCGGACCCCCCGACGAGGAAGAAGGAAGGTGGGTTCCCAGAAGCCCGGGCTTCTACACGGGCGATTCGGGGAAGTGAAGCCGGCAGCTCCCAGAGCTGCCGGGGGAGGCCGCCGGCCGCTGAGCCAGCTCTTTGCTAAGCACGCGGCCTGAGCCAGCACATTCGCCCCGGCCCAGCCCCGGGCCCGGCCTTCGAGCTGCTGACTTGGGAGAGAAAAGGACACAGCTGATAAGTCGCCGCCCGAGTCAGAGGGGCCGCTGTGGACCTTGGAGCCCCACGGAACTTGCCAAGTGAACTTTCCCCTGTGCCACGGACCCTCCCCCAACCTGCTGGTCTCCCGGGGCCTGGCCCTGCCAGGGCTGCTGAGGCAAAGGGGACGGATTTCAACAGAAGCAAAGGTGGCCGGGCTTAAAGGGAAAGGAAGAGATTCGGCAACGGGCCCAGAGGCCAGGCCAGCCATCGGCTTCCTGGTCTGCAGAGAAGGAGCTTCTACAAAGGAGACACAGCTCCCAGTCAATCACTAACAATGACGTCAACTGATTGAATTGATCCCACCGAACGTGGGCTGCTCTCTCTGGATGCGGCAGAAACCATCCTGCCCTGGCAATCTGGCACCCTGGGCCAAGTGCCAGGCCCACCACGGGATGCTCCTCCGCAGGGGCCTCTGACCTCCTGGGACCCCACTTCCTCATCTGGGCCAGGGCCCCCCAGTCCCACCTTGTGGGGCCTGTATTCTCCCCGGCCACGCACCCACCGTGACCCCACTCCCTAAGCAGCCATGCGTCTTGCACCCCACAGACAGGCCTGAGCGAAGCCTGGAGGAGAAGCCCAGACCTCGGGGAGCTGAGAACTGCTTCCAAAGCTAACTTGGGAGCCTTAGAAATGAATGCCCCGCCCCAGGGCCTTGGCCGGTTACACAATCCACGTTCCTGGAAGGAGGCTGGAAGTCATCTCACCCGGGAGGGCTTCGAGCTGAGGAGGAGCCGCCCCCCTCCCCTGGTACAGCCCCCGCTGGTACGGGCCCCTGGAGAAGGCGGGCACAGGACACCCACTGCCAGGAATCCAGTTAAGCCCTCCCTGGAGGCCCTGCCCAGGCCGAGTGACCCCAAGCAGCCTTAAAGGAAACGTGCTGGGAAACCCGCGGCTGGCTCCCGCCCTCCTAGCACCCGGCGAGGACCTCGGCTCCCTGGCCCTTCGCTGGTCCTTGGGCCCAGCCAGGTTTTACATCTGCCTTTTAGACCCAAGGCTGGCCCCCAGAACTGCAACAAAAGGGCTCCCTGGGAGCACTCTGCCAACCCTCCTCCTCCCCGAGGCCCTGCGGGGGGCACCGACACAGAAGGTCACAGCCCACCGGGCCCCCAAAGCCTCCTCCCGAGGCTGCCGTGACCTCCAGGACGGCCGCACTCCCCTTGAGCTGGCCGGTTTCTGGTAAAGGAATGTGATCATACTGGGCAGAGACTGGGGGGTCAAAAGTCATCTTCCTTTCTCAGCTCTCCACTGACTCAGCCTGGAGTAAACTCCCCCAACCAGGAGGGAGCCAGCTGCCGGGGTTTGCAACGTGCTCCCAGAGAGAAGCTGGAAGGTTTCCCGACACAAGCGGCCGGCTCTGGGATGAGGCGATCCTCCGGCTAGCCCGCTGCTGTAGCGGGGCGTCAGGCTGATGGAGCAAAGGGGGGGCAGCTCCTCCCCTCCTGGGTCACTCTGAGAATCACCAAAGTGAGATGTTAGGTCAGAAAAAAGCGATCCCAGCGTGGGGACGAGGCAGCTGACTCTGAAGTGCCTCCGCCTTTTTTTCCTGACACATTTAAAAATGTGCCATCAAAGGAGGTCAAGGGGGGAAAGAATGAATGAAATCTGAACACGACTCGGAGCTGGCAAGGGGGAGGAACCGCCAGTGGCGGAGCAGGGAGAGAAGAAAAAGAGAAGAGCAAAGTTTAGTCCTAAATTGTACACGCTCCGCCTGCTCGAGAGGCGGGGATCCGTCTGTAGGAGCCTCAAAGTTAGTCATCTGGAAACTGGGGGACGGGGGATCCCAATCAATCCCAGAGGGGCTCTTCGGGGCTTGCTCTGGGGAGGAGGAGTTACCACAAACCTCAGTCACTCCCAGGACAATGGAGCCCTCGGGAACAAAGGCAGACAGACCTGGGGGAGATGGAAGCGAGGGGGCGCTTCCACCCGGAGCCTGGCCTCCCAGCTCCACCTCCCCCAGTCAGGAGGGTAAAAGACGGGCCGAGGCAGAGAAAAAGCACACCGTGCCCTGTGCCCCCTGCCCCCTGCCCCCTGCCCCGGAAGGGAGTGAGAACCGTCCTTTCTGGAGAGCCCTCCCTCCCCCAAGGTCCCTAAGCCAGCCGGGCTGGAGGCTTCTCCCCCGGCCTGAGTCAGAGCGGGCAGGTCTATTTTAAAGGTCAGAAAGGGCTGAGACTGCTGCCCCTCCCCACAAGCTGAGCACTGGCTGCATGGGGGGCCAGCCAGGCCCAATGGGGCACATCCTCCTGCACCCCAAAAAGAGAACGGGGAGGGCCGCCAATGGAACTCGGCGGCGCTTCTAGGGAGAGAGGGGGCCGGGCCGGCAGAGCCCCAGGAGGACTGAGGGCATCGGGCCAGCTCGGGAGGAATCGACCCGAGTGGAAAAATGGGGGCAAGTGGAGGAAACTCAACACCTTCAGGGAAAGGGGGAGGGCCCAAGCAGGAGGGGAGGGGGCAGGGAGGCCTGGGCCTGAGAACTGCAGGAAGAATTCTGAGGCTTCTCCTACCCAGGAAAGCCTGGAGGGAAAGGGAGGGCTCTTTAAAGGGTTTGTGAGGAGGCCAGTGGGGCAGAAAGCCTTCAGACATTTAGATCCTCAAAGAGCCCGGTTCCGTCTGGTCCCTGACACTGGGTAGCCTCATCTACCTGCCTCGGTTTCCTCATCTGTAAAACTGAAGCTATCCCTCTTCCGGGGAATTGGGGGGATGTCCCAGACTGCCAGAAACAGGGGAGCAAAGTGGAAGGAAATAGCTCGGAAATGAAAGGGGGAGGGGAGGTTAAAGGCTTGAGGAAAAAGTGGAAGGATGTAAACAAGTAGGAGTCCTCATTCTAAACCTGATCAAGCCTGATTGGAAGGAGGAGACACCAGGAGAAGGGGGTAGGGAGGAGGAAAGAGGGGGTGGGCTGCTCCCCTGGGTGCTGGAGACACTCACTGGGATAACAACTTCCTCAGTCAGGAAGGATCCTTAGCTACCCCGTCCCAAAGGGGGATCTGCTGGAAAGAGTTCGCTGCCCAGAGGGATTAGGGATCCCCGGATCCTCTGGGGATCTTCTCACTAAGTGGGGGACTTCCCCTCTAGGGGTCTGAGACCTGGGGAAAGGAAGCTGGGGGCCCTCGGGGGTCTTCCCTGATGGAGAAAGAGGTTCCCAGTGAGTGGGGAGCTGGGAGCACCCCCGGGACCGAGGGGACAATCTCACTACGGAAAGAGAACTTACATAACCGGCAGAGAACAGGGTGTTATTCTGAGGGGCAGGGTGGCTATTTCTATTATGGAATGTGTATGGAGAGGATGAATGGCCAAAGGAGGGTGAAGGGAGGGGTGGGGCTCCCCAAGGGGCAGGGGCTGGGTCACTGGGTGTGGTGGGGCTTCAGGGTGCTCGGGAGGGGGTGTCGGGGGCAGGAGTGGGGCCTTGGTGAGTAAGCCTGGGTGGGGGCGAGGTTCCGCAGGGGAAGTTCTCTGAATGGGAAGAAGAGAAGAAATATCCTAAGAGCTGAAGGGAAATGGGGGGAGGCTTTCTCTGGAGGAGGGGCCTATCCAAAGTAGTTCCGAGGGAGGTGGAAAGGTCCTTGGGACAGGCTGGGGACGCCCGGGGTGGGGAGAGGGATTGGAGCCCGTCCTCAGTCCAGAGTGGGGGGGCAGTCTCCGGCCAGTCATGGCTCTCCCCCGAAAGGGTCTTTAGTCCAGAGGTGGGGCACAAAGGGATGGTCCTTAACTCTTAGGGTGAAGGCACCTGGGAAGGGTGGCTAAGAACATAGGGGGCGTCCCCGGTCCAGAGCATAGAAGCAGAGGGGTCCCTGCCCCGGGGGTGATCACTCCAAAGGTTAGAGACAAGGGAGGTGGCCCTCACTCTTTAGCTTAGGATAAGGACGCTCTGGTGGGAGGGTGAGCAAAGCACCGGAGGGGCCCCTCGGCCCGCCCCTCCCCCGGGGCTCTGTAGCCCAGAGATGGGGCGCAGGAGAGGATGCTCAGGGGTTGCCCCTTAGCCTCGGGTGAGGGCACCCAGCCCGGGAGGGGTCCCTCGGCCCGGGCGCGCCCCTCCCCCGGGACCCCCCACTCACCGGTTAAGGAAGGCGTTACCGAAGGCGTTGAGCTTGCGGAAGGGCCGGCGCGGGTCCACCACAAGCGCGTTGCCCGGCACCACGCCCTCGGCCGTGCCGTGCATCACGGCTATGAAAGAGTCGGTGGTGGGCTCGGGTCCGATGCGCATACCGGGGAAGTCCTGCTCGATGAGGTGTCTGATGAACGTGGTCTTGCCCGTGCTGTACTGGCCCACGAGCAGCACCATGGGCTTGTTGTCGAAGTCGGCATCCTCGAGCGCGGGCGAGTGGAAGTCGTGGAAGCGGTAGTGCTCCTCCAGAGGCAGCAGCTTCTGCGCGTACAGCTGCCTCAGACCTTCGGCCACCGTCTGGAAGAGCTCGGGCTCCTTCTTGCGCCGCGCATCCTTGTTCACCCAGCTGAACATGGTGACAAGACCGGCGGCCGACGCTGCGCGGGGAAGCGGGCCAGTGAGGTTGGGCGGCAGCGGCCCCTGCTCCGGCTCCTGCCCCTACCGCGCCCCCTCCGCAGCGCGCAGGCGCACACGCACACACAACGACCCGGCCCGGCCCGCCCCTACCGCCGAATGAGAGCGCGCCCGCCCGGCCCCGGATTATATAGGCAGCCTGGAACGGAGGCGGAGCCGAAGCCGCCCGCGTGCTTAGGCGCGCGCCCGCCCGGCCGAGGTGGGTGGAGCCACCGCCCCGGGACCGCAGCGCCACGTCCTCCCCCGCTTCCCATTGGCCCGGGCCAAGCCTCGCGATACTGCTTCCTCTCGGCTGTAGCCGCGGAGGCTACCGAGGCAACTCCATCTAGTTTTTTCTCCATCTCCCAACTACCTATTCAGCGAGAGGGGGAAAAGTGGAGGGGCGCGCGTGCGCAGGAGAGGGAACAGACCCCGGGCTAGAAAGAGGCGCGAGGGCGGGGCTCATTTTGTCTCTCGCCCCCTCCCGGGCCCCGCCCCCTCGGCTCCCGCTACCCTGCTCCTCGGGGATCACGTGCCCCCGGACACCTTGGACTGCGCCCCGGGTCCCCCAGGTTACTGATGTCCTTCGAAAGCCGCCCCCGCCCCAGCAGCCGCTCTTCGCGCCCCCTCACTTTTGCAATTGGGGAAACTGAGGCTCCCCACAGTCACACATGAGACCCCAGACCTAGAGCTGGAGGGAAGTCAGGTCATACTAGGGAAACTGAGGCTCCTGAGTCACCGGAACTTGCCCCGCCCCGCTGTGGGCCCAAAGCCCGGAGAGGGAAGAATCAGACCCAGTTCCCCCTGACTTCTCTGGGCCCAGCAATAAGGGCCCCCAGGGGGTTGGGTGGTTTGGGAAGAGCTGAGTTCGAATCCTCCTTCGGACACCAACTAGCTGTGAGATTCTGAAGGAGGCACAGCCTCGGTTACTTCCTCAATGTAGAAAAAGGGGGTGGGCGCGGGGGGGACGATAGCATCCCCCCTCCGAGGACCCAGGAGCAAAGGTCACGCTCTCAGGAGGACTGAGCAGGGGGGAAGGGCTCAGTCCCTTGGGGCTCCAGTCCATCCCCAGGTCCTGCGGGACCCACATTCCCCAAATGCACACGTATCCAAGATGCCCAGTGGTTCCTTCTAAACCCTCCTCCTCCTCCCCTCTCCATCTTGGGTCGGATCTTTGCTCAGAAAAGACCCGAGGCAGGTGGGGGACCAGTAAAGGAGGACCAAAAAGCAAGGGGGTGGAGGTGATGTATACAGCAGGTGCTTAACGTGTGTTGAGTTGAACTACAATAAGTGAGAAGGGATAAAAAGGTAGAGAAAATTGAGCTCGGATAGAAGGGGGAGGGGAGATTTTTTTTTAATCCTCTAGGCAACCAGAGGGGCAGGCGCATCACAGGCCAACTGATTGGGCACACAGAAGGTGCTTAATAAGTTTTGTCGAATGAATGAATGAAGATTATGCCCGTATGTGAAAAGTGCCTGTTGAATTTTGAGGAACTAGATTTGGAAATTCCCCTCCTCGAAGGGGAAGAGCTCTGGGGAAATAATCAAATTTCCTGGGCAATCCACAAGGTTGAGGTAACCCAGACCACTTCTGCCCTCTGGCCTGCCCCCGCTCAGTCCCTCCTTGGGTTCTCGGACACACTGGCTGCCTTACCCGTTCCTGGTTCTTCCATTGTTCTGGTTGTCCCACCACCATCCCCAGAATCGCATAGCCCCTCATCAGCTGCCTCTGGGTTGGGCAGCAGCGGGGGTTGGGCCCAGGTAGCAGCCCTGAGGGTGATGTCAGAGCCCTGGGATCCGGGATTGTTAGGTCAACAGAGGGGATGCTAGGTGATGGCTTCCTCTGGGCAAACAGAAGGCAGGGAAGGTTGCCCAGATGGGAGAGCATGGAGCCACCCCTAGTACTGCTCCTTGCCTGGGAAGAGCAGAAAACGGGAGGGAATACCCTAATTCTGGGGTGGGGAACCATTCCAGGGGAATGTGATTGAATGAGAGAAGCTGGGAGGTCGGGGATTCGGGTCACAGGCTGGTATCATAAAATAATCTTCCCAGAGCCCACCAGCCAAAGCCAGCTCCCAGTGTCCACCAGCCAAAGCGAGCCCCCAGTGTCCACCAGCCAAAGCCAGCCCCCAGTGTCCACCAGCCAAAGTGAACTCTCCAATGTCCACCAGCCAAAGCCAGCTCCCCAATGTCCACCAGCCAAAGCCAGCTCCCAGTGTCCACCAGCCAAAGCCAGCTCCCAGTGTCCACCAGCCAAAGCCAGCTCCCCAATGTCCACCAGCCAAAGCCAGCTCCCAGTGTCCACCAGCCAAAGCCAGCCCCCAGTGTCCACCAGCCAAAGCGAGCCCCCAGTGTCCACCAGCCAAAGCGAGCCCCCAGTGTCCACCAGCCAAAGCCAGCTCCCAGTGTCCATCAGCCAAAGCCAGCTCCCAGTGTCCACCAGCCAAAGTGAACTCTCCAATGTCCACCAGCCAAAGCCAGCTCCCAATGTCCACCAGCCAAAGCCAGCTCCCCAATGTCCATCAGCCAAAGCCAGCTCCCAGTGTCCACCAGCCAAAGCGAGCTCCCAATGTTCACCAGCCAAAGCCAGCTCCCAATGTCCACCAGCCAAAGCCAGCTCCCAGTGTCCACCAGCCAAAGCCAGCTCCCAGTGTCCACCAGCCAAAGCCAGCTCCCAGTGTCCACCAGCCAAAGCGAGCTCCCAATGTTCACCAGCCAAAGCCAGCTCCCAATGTCCACCAGCCAAAGCCAGCTCCCAGTGTCCACCAGCCAAAGCGAGTACCCAGCGTCCACCAGCTAAAGTCAGCTCCCTAATGTCCACCAGCCAAAGTGAACGCCCAGTGTCCACCAGCCAAAGCGAACTCCCAATGTTCACCAGCCAAAGCGAACTCCCAGTGTCCACCAGCCAAAGCGAACTCCCAATGTCCACCAGCCAAAGCCAGCCCCCAATGTCCACCAGCCAAAGCGAGCTCCCAGTGTCCACCAGCCAAAGCCAGCTCCCAGTGTCCACCAGCCAAAGCGAGTACCCAGCGTCCACCAGCTAAAGTCAGCTCCCTAATGTCCACCAGCCAAAGTGAGCGCCCAGTGTCCACCAGCCAAAGCGAGCTCCCAATGTTCACCAGCCAAAGCGAACTCCCAGTGTCCACCAGCCAAAGCGAACTCCCAATGTCCACCAGCCAAAGCCAGCCCCCAATGTCCACCAGCCAAAGCGAGCTCCCAGTGTCCACCAGCCAAAGCCAGCCCCCAATGTCCACCAGCCAAAGCGAACTCCCAATGTCCACCAGCCAAAGCCAGCCCCCAATGTCCACCAGCCAAAGCGAGCTCCCAGTGTCCACCAGCCAAAGCGAGTACCCAGCGTCCACCAGCTAAAGTCAGCTCCCTAATGTCCACCAGCCAAAGCGAACTCCCAATGTCCACCAGCCAAAGCCAGCCTGGAACGGAGGCGGAGCCGAAGCCGCCCGCGTGCTTAGGCGCGCGCCCGCCCGGCCGAGGTGGGTGGAGCCACCGCCCCGGGACCGCAGCGCCACGTCCTCCCCCGCTTCCCATTGGCCCGGGCCAAGCCTCGCGATACTGCTTCCTCTCGGCTGTAGCCGCGGAGGCTACCGAGGCAACTCCATCTAGTTTTTTCTCCATCTCCCAACTACCTATTCAGCGAGAGGGGGAAAAGTGGAGGGGCGCGCGTGCGCAGGAGAGGGAACAGACCCCGGGCTAGAAAGAGGCGCGAGGGCGGGGCTCATTTTGTCCCTCGCCACCTCCCGGGCCCCGCCCCCTCGGCTCCCGCTACCCTGCTCCTCGGGGATCACGTGCCCCCGGACACCTTGGACTGCGCCCCGGGTCCCCCAGGTTACTGATGTCCTTCGAGAGCCGCCCCCGCCCCAGCAGCCGCTCTTCGCGCCCCCTCACTTTTGCAATTGGGGAAACTGAGGCTCCCCACAGTCCCACATGAGACCCCAGACCTAGAGCTGGGGGAAAGTCAGGTCATACTAGGGAAACTGAGGCTCCTGAGTCACCGGAACTTGCCCCGCCCCGCCGTGGGCCCAAAGCCCGGAGAGGGAAGAATCAGACCCAGTTCCCCCTGACTTCTCTGGGCCCAGCAATAAGGGCCCCCAGGGGGTTGGGTGGTTTGGGAAGAGCTGAGTTCGAATCCTCCTTCGGACACCAACTAGCTGTGAGATTCTGGAGGAGGCACAGCCTCGGTTATTTCCTCAATGTAGAAAAAGGGGGTGGGCGCGGGTGGGACGCCCCCTCCGAGGACCCAGGAGCAAAGGTCACGCTCTCAGGAGGACTGAGCAGGAGGGAAGGGCTCAGTCCCTTGGGGCTCCAGTCCATCCCCAGATCCTGCGGGACCCACATTCCCCAAATGCACACGTATCCAAGATGCCCAGTGGTTCCTTCTAAACCCTCCTCCTCCCCCCCTCTCCATCTTGGGTCGGATCTTTGCTCAGAAAAGAGCCGAGACAGGTGGGGGACCAGTAAAGGAGGACCAAAAATCAAGGGGGTGGAGGTGATGTATACAGCAGGTGCTTAATGTGTGTTGAGTTGAACTACAATAAGTGAGAAGGGATAAAAAGGTAGAGAAAATTGAGCTCGGATAGAAGGGGGAGGGGAGATTTTTTTTTAATCCTCTAGGCAACCAGAGGGGCAGGAGCATCACAGGCCAACTGATTGGGCACACAGAAGGTGCTTAATAAGTTTTGTCGAATGAATGAATGAAGATTATGCCCGTATGTGAAAAGTGCCTGTTGAATTTTGAGGAACTAGATTTGGAAATTCCCCTCCTCGAAGGGGAAGAGCTCTGGGGAAATAATCAAATTTCCTGGGCAATCCACAAGGTTGAGGTAACCCAGACCACTTCTGCCCTCTGGCCTGCCCCCGCTCAGTCCCTCCTTGGGTTCTCGGACACACTGGCTGCCTTACCCGTTCCTGGTTCTTCCATTGTTCTGGTTGTCCCACCACCATCCCCAGAATCGCATAGCCCCTCATCAGCTGCCTCTGGGTTGGGCAGCAGCGGGGGTTGGGCCCAGGTAGCAGCCCTGAGGGTGATGTCAGAGCCCTGGGATCCGGGATTGTTAGGTCAACAGAGGGGATGCTAGGTGATGGCTTCCTCTGGGCAAACAGAAGGCAGGGAAGGTTGCCCAGATGGGAGAGCATGGAGCCACCCCTAGTACTGCTCCTTGCTTGGGAAGAGCAAAAAACGGGAGGGAATACCCTAATTCTGGGGTGGGGAACCATTCCAGGGGAATGTGATTGAATGAGAGAAGCTGGGAGGTCGGGGATTCGGGTCACAGGCTGGTATCATAAAATAATCTTCCCAGAGCCCACCAGCCAAAGCCAGCTCCCAGTGTCCATCAGCCAAAGCGAGCCCCCAGTGTCCACCAGCCAAAGTGAACTCTCCAATGTCCACCAGCCAAAGCCAGCTCCCAATGTCCACCAGCCAAAGCCAGCTCCCCAATGTCCATCAGCCAAAGCCAGCTCCCAGTGTCCACCAGCCAAAGCGAGCCCCCAGTGTCCACCAGCCAAAGCCAGCCCCCAATGTCCATCAGCCAAAGTGAGCCCCCAATGTCCACCAGCCAAAGCGAGCCCCCAGTGTCCACCAGCCAAAGCGAGCCCCCAGTGTCCACCAGCCAAAGCCAGCCCCCAATGTCCATCAGCCAAAGTGAGCCCCCAATGTCCACCAGCCAAAGCGAGCCCCCAGTGTCCACCAGCCAAAGCCAGCTCCCAATGTCCACCAGCCAAAGCCAGCCCTCACTGTCCACCAGCCAAAGCCAGCTCCCAGTGTCCACCAGCCAAAGCCAGCTCCCAATGTCCACCAGCCAAAGCCAGCCCTCACTGTCCACCAGCCAAAGCCAGCTCCCAGTGTCCACCAGCCAAAGCCAGCTCCCAATGTCCACCAGCCAAAGCCAGCCCTCACTGTCCACCAGCCAAAGCGAGCCCCCAGTGTCCACCAGCCAAAGCCAGCTCCCAATGTCCACCAGCCAAAGCGAGTACCCAGCGTCCACCAGCTAAAGTCAGCTCCCTAATGTCCACCAGCCAAAGTGAGCGCCCAGTGTCCACCAGCCAAAGCGAACTCCCAATGTCCACCAGCCAAAGCCAGCTCCCAGTGTCCACCAGCCAAAGCCAGCTCCCAATGTCCACCAGCCAAAGCCAGCCCCCAGTGTCCACCAGCCAAAGCCAGCTCCTCAATGTCCACCAGCCAAAGCCAGCTCCCAATGTCCACCAGCCAAAGCCAGCTCCCAGTGTCCACCAGCCAAAGCCAGCCCTCACTGTCCACCAGCCAAAGCGAGCACCCAGCGTCCACCAGCCAAAGCCAGCCCCCAGTGTCCACCAGCCAAAGCCAGCTCCCTAACACCCACCACCCAAAAAGATCTTTCTAATGCCCTCCAACAGAAATGATCCAATAATCACCACCCAAAAAGATCTCCCCAATGCTCATCACCCAAAAAGATCTCCCTAATGCCCTCCAAACAAAAAGATCTCCCTAATGTCCACCACCAGAAATAATCTCCCTAAAACCCACCATCCAAAAAGATCTCCCCAATGCTCACGCCCCAAAATGATGCCCACCTAATGCCCATCCTCTAAAATAGTCTTTCTAATGTTCACCACCACCACCAAAAAAAAATTAAAAAGCTGACCAGGTTATTCCCCTACTCAGAAAACCTCAGTAACTCCCTTGGCATTCTTTAAATAAATGACTAAATGAAGTACCAAAGTCAAGGTGATAGAGGTAGGTAGTAAGTAAAGACCTACTATGTGCAGATACTTTGCTAAGTGTTGAGGATGGAAAGAAAAACAAAAGGCAGCCCCAGCCCCCAGAAAGCTTCAGCTAACAGGGAGATAACCAGCAACCAAGTCTGAACAAAGGAGCTAGAGATGGAATAAATCAGAAAATCGGAAACAGGAGGAAAGCTCCGGGATTGAGAGGCGACGGGAAAGGCTCTCTATAGGAACCCGGATTTCGGTTGGGGCACAAAGAGGGACTCCAGGAAGCAGAGGGAGGAGAGCAAGCATTGGAGGCTGGGAAATGGCCAGAACCAAGGGATGGGGCCCTTCGCAATCTGCCTCCCACTTGTATGTCCAGAATGGGGCCGGGCTTGAAGCCAGAAGACTGGCCTCAGACACCAGCTGGGTGAACTTGGCCAAGTCCCTTACCTTGCCTCAGTTTCCCCATCTGTAATGAGGATAATAATAGCATCTAGTTTCTAGGGTTCTTGTGAGGATCAAAGGAGATCGTCGTAAAGCACTTAGTACAGTGCTACATAAATGTTAGCTATTAGGTGACAGACCGCGTGATAAGGGTCCCCTCCCCAGTCGCCCGGCCCCTAGGAAATGAGCCTCAGTCCTGGGCCCTGTTGATCATTTTGTACCGTCCCAGGGGCAGCGAATGGAATCTCGGATCACAGGGAAATGGGACAGACCACGGGAATTCCAGAGCAGGGCCTCGGGCTGGGATTTGCAGCCAGAGCGGCCCAACCCCCAAGGAGTGGCCTTTGGCACCCCACCTTAGCTTGACTCACCCGCCATGACTGGACACGAGCTTGGGGAGAGCAAAACTATAGAGGAATAGAGTTAAGTTTTGTGCTTTCTCCTCCAGACCCAAGGGTGTAGGGGAGACCGTGGCCCAAAGACAAGGGGAGAAACGTCTGAACAATTGTTCTTGGCGTATCTTTGAAATAAATTGTTTTCAATTGTGTCCCACTCTTAGTGAGCCCATTTGGGGTTCTCTTGGCAAAGATACTGGAGTGTTTGCCGTTTCCTTCTCCAGCTCATTTTACACATGAGGAAACTGAGGCAAGAAGTGATTTGCCCAGAGTCCCCCAGCTTGTGTCTGAGCCCGGGCCTGGCACTATCCACCAGCTAAAAGTCACCCATTCTAAGTGGCTCAATTGAATTGGGGTGCCAGTCACTGGGCCCTGACAAATGGAAGGAATCCGATCAGGGAGTGTTCGATCTGGGCAGGAAAGAAGGAACCCCGTAGGGTACCCCAGAATCATGTAAGGATTTTCTGGCAGGCCTGGTTCTGGGCAACCGGCCAGAGCGAACACGTGTGAATAGTAACACAAAAAGGACATTTGCTTGAGAGGGAATACAAGAAATACGACAGGAGTTAAGAATCAGGCCACAAATCCTCCCGGCCAGCCCTTTCTCAAATTACAGCCTCCCATTCTTCCAGGGAATTTAGGTCAGACATCTCCAGCTGTTTCTCACACTCCCTTATTGGCGGGGACAAAGATAGTAGATTAGGGAGAACAGGTTTGTGGGGCTCCTTTCCAGCTGCCTCCCGGGCCACGCAGGGCAGGGATGGAGCTCGGCAGCCCGGGGGGAGAAGGCTGGCAACTGCAGGGCAGGGATGGGGCTCGGCAGCCCGGGGGGAGAAGGCTGGCACGTCTCAGCCGGGTACCTCTGAACTCTGACAGTTCTGGGACTGTCACTTGGCAAGATGGCAATGGCAGCTGGTGCTCCCTGCCCTGCCATTCCTGCTCAGCCTGGAAGACAGAGAAAACTCAGCGGTGGAAGAGCTACCTGGAGGTGCGGGCAGCTCCTAGCTGGCCCCCGTTCACTCCTGGACTCTCAGACTCTGCTGGGATTTTCCCACATCGCCTTCCCCAGAGCTCCATCCTACCAGAGCCCCCTCGAGGGGGCCGTCAGCAGCCGCCGTATGGTACCTAGGCTCCTGGACGATGATTTCAGTGAGCAATCCCTCCTGAGTGGGCCTGGCACCCTGAGCATACAAAGAAATGGCCAAAGCAGCCCGTGCCCGGGGCACTGGGAGAGACAACAGGGATAGGAAGAATAAACGAAAGGTCCTCTGAACGGGGAAGATGTTATTAGCAGCTGCAGAGCCAGGGGCTTGGTTTAAAAGCAAAACCGGGGAGGGAGGGCATTCCAGGCATCTGGTTCAGCCAGTGCAAAAGTGGGGTGAGGGGAGATGAAGGGTCACGTGAGAGGACGAGCCGGCAAGGCAGAGAGGGAAGGAAGTGTCAGAAAATTGGGATTCAAAGTCCCTCCCTATCTTCCCAATCAGAGCAGTTGGTATCGCTCTCAGAGGTTATCTCCCTTTTCTCTCCAGCCTCCCCGCCTCCCGCCTGGCCCGTCTCCCCTCTGGGGCCACTGGATTGAGCAGGAGCTCCCGCCGGGCAGCTGAGCTTGGATGGGACAGAGTGGAGAGAGAAAGTTGAAAAGGCTTTGCTGTAGTCTGGGTGAGAGGTGATCAGGGCCTGAGCTCGGGCTGTGACGTGTGACAAGAGGGAAGAAATGACCGTTCCAATAATAAGGAAGTTCAGAATGGGGAAGGATGGGGGGAGGTACAGGGGGAAGTTAATGAGTATTCTTTGGACAGGTTGCATTTGAGATGTGCGAAAGGTGACTGGAGGCACGTGACCCAGCAGAGAGGCTAGGACTGGAAATAGAAATATGGTGTCGTCGTCACAGAAATGGTTGTAAACCCATGAGAGCCCGTGACAACAGAGAAAAGGGGGCCCAGGACGGCGCTGTGGGGGACCCCCACGGCTAGGGAGCAGCCAAGGAGACCGAAAAGGAGAATTGGGAAAGAAGCGTCTCAAGAAGATCTAAAGACACGATGTCCAGGAGGACACTGTGGACCAGGATCAAAGGTTGCAGAGAGGTCAAGAAGGACCAATTTGCTTTCATTCCAACCCAACTAAGGACAACGCTAACTCTCGCTGGCTTTCCTTCTCCCGACCCCATTCGATGGGCCTTAAGAAATTCTTGGGATAATTCTTTATCCACAGACTTCCCTTCCCATCCTCCTTTTCTCTTCTCATCCCAGTGGAATGCTGGCTCCTTCCCAATGGGGCCATATGCCAATATTCTCAGGGAAAGACTCATTGTACTCACCCTGCCTCCAGGGATAAGGAAAGGGAGGTTTAAGTCTAGATTACAATTCCTTCACCCCTGCCTCCCTCTTTGTTTGAAGAGCTTGCCATTCCTCCATAACACCTTCTGTGAATCATCCCATTCCCTCACTCTACTTCCATTTTCTAATCTTTTTATATCTTTTTCCCCACAAAAAAAATTTCCCATTCCTGAAGCTCCAGCTGTGACCTCCCCAGGGTGACCCCCCACAGGCTACATCAGCCCAGCCCTCCCGGGCCATATTTCCAGTCGGGAGTTCTAAAACTTAAGCACATCCTCCGTGTCTCCCTCTTCCCATTTCTAAGAATGAAACCTCGAGGCTCCTCCTCGTCCTTGAAACCTTGCGATCATTTTTCATCTGCTTCCCTAAAAACCAATCTGTCGTGGAACTTTAGCCTCTCAAGTCTGGAGCTCAGAAGTATAGATTTGGGAATCATCTGTGGAGAGCTTGTGGTTCAAATGGTGGGAGTGAAAGAAGCTCCTAAAAGAAAAAAGAGAGACAGAACAGAGCTTTGGAAGCTTCCTGATCTTCCAGAGCTTGGAAACACAGAAGGAGACAGAGGAGGAATGGGTAAGGAGGCCGGGGAAGAACCAGGGAACAACGTTCGGGAATACAGTGTAGAATTATCCCCGCTGGGGTGGGGGCTGTCACTAAAATGCCCGTTACTTTTGACAGAGGGATGCCAGGGATAGTCAGTGACCAAAAATCAAGCTCCATGGGCACCCCAATATTGACAGTAATGCTTTTTGTGAAAGCAAAGGATTGGAAACGGAGTAAATGTCGGCCCAAATCAATTGTGGTGACAGAATTGTACCATAAGAAATGCCGGACATCAGATAAGCTTGGACTGATTCAGAGCACATCAAGCAGAACCAGGAATAGAAGATTAAACAAGTGATTACAAACAAACAAACAAATAAATAAATAAACGAGTGAATGAATGAATGAATAAATAAATAAATAAAATAAACAAGTGATTACAACCAAGTAACTGAAACTGAAAGTTGCAGAATTCCCATGACCAAATTTGGCCCCAAAGAAGGAGGATCCTCCCCTGGTTCCTTTGCAGAAGTCAAAGCCCAGGATGTGTGTGAACCATAGCAAACAACGTCAAGCTTTGCTTGATCAGTTTTGTTCAGTTTTTCTTCTCTTATTTCTCTTTTTTAAAGTTTGTTATAAAGAATGACTCCCTGACAAGGGGAAGGGGGTATAGTGGACCAAAAAAAAAAAAAAAATACACAAGAGATGTAAAAATTCTATTTAAAAAAATATGAACTAGGAGAATGTCTCTGAAGTCAAAGGAGAGAGAATACCCAAGAGGAGGTGATAATCAAGAGGATCTGGGACTGAAAAAAGGGCCATAAGATGTAGTCATTAAGAGTACGGGATAGGGCAGCTAGGTGGTTCAGTGGATAGAGCACGGGTCCTGAAGGCATACAAGTCCATCTCGAGTCGTCCTGATCTATATCTGGCTCTAGAGCTCCCAAACTGGGGCACGAAGAAGAGTCAGTCATGACACTAGCAACTCAACAACAATAGTGTCATTGGACTTGTATTTCTCAAGACTTTCCTCACTCTGGTTTATTCAACATGCATTTATTAAATATTTCCTGTAGTGACAGATACCTCAGAGATGCTCAGAGATGGGAATACTGACAATCAAAACAGACCCTGGCCTTTGGAAATTTAAATTGGAGATTGGAGAACGATTGTAAACAGACTGAAATGGGATAAATTTCTTCTCCTGGCCTATTCGTTAACTTCCCAAAATCCACCCCAACCTTTTTTCATTACTTTCCAATGGGATTCCTGTAATCCAAGCAGGCCAGTCTCATCACCGTTCGATTTAACAACTGAACAGCGGTAAGAACCTTTGTGTAAAGCGGTCCTGGAGATTCAAAGCTACAGAGGACAGTCCTGACCTTTGATTGAGGGGTTCACAAGAAGATAAATACTGAGGAATTGTTATTATTTGTTCTTCTTTCTCCAAGAGGACCAGGACTTCAGGAAGGTGCTATAACATGCAAATGAATTGGATTTAAATGAGGGAGAGCTGTGCAAGGTCATCTGCCTCAGTTTCCCTACAGAGCCAGACACAGATCAGGAGGACTGGAGATGGATTTGCATGAGGCCTTTCCTGGTCCAAGAAATGGCAGCAGCCTGGATTCAGAAAAACTCATCTTTGCCTGGATTCAGAGAAATGGCAGCAGCCAGAACGGGATAAATCCTGTGCAGAAGCACACGATAGGGCCGTTGGTGCTCGTCTGTGGTCCGAGAAGAGGGATGCAAAAAGTGGGCTTCCCCAGTTCAAGAGACGGCACAGCCAGGGCCCCGAGAGCTCTCCTCCAGAAGCCTATGGCAGAAATAGATCCAGCCCAAATGGGTCATTCTGCTCTTGCTTCGTGGCTAACTCCAAGCTTGAGCGTTCCGATATTTGAGATTTTGAGCACAAGCCTTAGAGAGAGAGAGACAATTTTTTCAATATCGTGTTTCTTGGAGAAAGAAGAGGTCGTTGACATGACAACGGAAGCCAAAGGACTAATATTTTGTCATGAGGAGACAGGAGATCTCCATCTTGACAACCAAGAGTCCATGGGATCACGGAGGTGCAATTGCTTGTTGAGAGACACTGAGCTGTGCTTGCCTTCCTCAGGTAGTCAGGACCACAGGATAGTCACGTGCATATTGTTGGGGGTTAGGAGTCGAGATGGGAGGGAACTCTGTAGGGCTCTGTACAAAGGAGAGACTATGTTGAAAGCTCATAGGGGACCTGGGGATCCCTTTTACATACATTTGGGGAAATCTAGCCATGAGTTATTCCATGAATCTTTTAGGAGATTTTCTGAGAATAAAGCAATCAAAAAAAGAGAAAAAAAAATCCCCCTTTCTTAAGTCTGAACTTGGTCCAGTTTAGGAGCTGCCGAGGCGGGCTGGGAATAATAATAGCAGACATTTGTTTAAAGCTCTTGTTTTCAATCCCCTCTCCCCAGCTGTTAAATGAAGATTCTTTAAGCCTAGGGTTAAATGTAGAGGACGGCTTGCCAGCTGGGGCAGGGGGTGGAGGGAGGAAGGGGAAAAATCGGAACAGAAGCGAGTGCAAGGGATAATGTTGTCAAAAATTACTCTGGCATGGGTTCTGTCAATAAAAAGTTATTTAAAATTTTTTTTAAATGACATAGTAAAATTAAAAAAAAAAAAAGCCTAGGGTTAAGCAGGCCACTCCCCAACTCGAAGGAACTCCAATGATTTCCCAACATCTCTAGGCTAAGATACTAACGCGATCAGTCATTTTATAACTTACTCTGTACCAGGCACTGGTCAACTCCCCCATTTCATGGTCAAACCCTCCACAGGCCGGCTCCAGTCCAGTTTTCCGGACTGATTACATATCGCTCAGCCTTGTGCACTCTGAATTCCGGCTGAATTGGCCTATTTGCCATTCCTGAGGCAAGACGCCCCATGTCCTGGTTACGGGCCTTTATGTTCGCTGTCCCTCGTGCCATTCAAGGTGCCACCTCCAAGAGCCCCTTTCTAATAACCCCAATTGTTAGTGGCCCAGTTGGCCTGTATTATTATGGATAATAATAATAATGGCTCGCATTGATAGAGTGTTTTAAAGGGCTTTATAAAATATTAGTGAATCCTTCTATGTGACAGTCTTTCAACTTTGAATACAGCGGTCGGATCTTCTCTAAATCTTTTCTTCTCCAGGCAAAAGCAAGTTCCTTCCATTAAGTTTCACACGGCATGACCTGCAGCTCTTCCCCATTGTGCTAGCTCTTCTCTGGACACTGTTTGTTGGTCATCGGGGCCCTCCTGAAAGGTGGCGCCGAGAACAGAACAAAATCTCCACCTGGGGCTGTCCAAGCTCAGTAGAGCAGTACTCAACTTCCTTGCAGTAGATACTAGGCCCCTCTCGATGCCACGTCTGTTGCATTGCATGATGGACTCCTGTTAATCTGCCATCCACTGAAACCCTCAGATCTATTTCAGATCATCTGCTTCCAAGACACCCCCTCCCCATAGTCCTACCTTGTCTGAACTTGGATTCTGGCTCCAAAGAAAACCACCTATGGGACTAGGGTCACTCTACCACTCTCTCTCTTCCCTCTGTGACTACTTTCTTTTTTTTTTTTTTAATTTCTAAAGGCTTAAATTTATTTATTTTTGTTTGTTTGTTTTTAATAATTATAACTTTTTATTGACAGGACCCATACCTGGGTAATTTTTTTACAGCATTATCCCTTGCACTCACTTCTGTTCCAACTTTTCCCCTCCCTCCCTCCACCCCCTCCCCCAGATGGCAAGCCATCCTATACATGTTAAATATGTGTGACTACTTTCTTTATTCAGATGATGATGATGGTGACCTCCATATGCTCTCCCTTACTTTGTAAAGTTCTTTCCAAAGCATTTTCCCAAAGTGCGCTGGAAATAACGGGCTCGCAGTTCCAATGATCTCGTGATGAAGAGTCATCTACACCCAGAGAGTGGGGACTGAGTGTGGGTCACAACGTAACATTCTCGCTCTATTTGTTGTTGTTCGCTTGCATTTTGTTTTCTTATTCATTTATTTTCTTTTTTTGTTCCAATCTCTCTTGTGCAGCGGGAGAATTGTATAAATATGTTTATATATATTGGACTTACTATCTATTTTAATGTGGTTAACCTATTGAATTGCTTGCCATCTAGGGGAGGGGGTGGGGGGAAGGAGAAGAAAATCTGAAACACAAGCAAGGGTCAATGATGTTGACCATGCATATGTTTTGAAAATGAAAAGCTTTATTTAAAAAAAAAAGAAATTAAACAGAACTTTCAAAGATCCACCAAAAAAAAAAAAAAAAAAAAAAGGAAATAATGGGCTCATTTGGATGAAATATGAAGCATTTACTTGGCTTTGAAGGCTCCAACCAGGCTTGCTGACTCCATTGCTTCTCATCCTGGCCAAATTGGAATACTCATCGAATTCACCATTTTGTCTCTTTGCTTCATGTCTGGACTGCTCTCTGTCCCCGTTTTTGTTTATAAGAGTTCTGGTGACACGCGGGTGCCTGAGCTTGTTGACCGGCACTTCCCAGCTAGCGTTTGTCTGGCTCTTGTGAATGCACATGAGGGGAAGGGATATGGCGATGGCAGAATTCCCAACTGGTGGATTCTGGGGGCTGGAGAGAGGGAAGAGTTGGGGATGGGGATGACAGAAAATGGTAACTGGAAGAATGGGGGAAACCACCATTTCCCTAAAGGGCAAAAGGGAAAAGATGGGGACCGGGCCATCCCCAGGAATGGTCCTCAGTGGCTAGGATGATTAGTCAGGAGGACTTCTGAGAGCCGTGCAAAGGGCCTGCCCTTCTTCTTTGAGTCCCTTACCCTTTGTGCACCCTTCCCTCCCTTCGATGGATTTCTCCCCACCCTCCTTCCAAAGGGCGATGGCTGATGCAGCACAGCAGAGTCCGACGCTGATCTGTTCCGGCCTTCTCAGCTGCCTTCCCCCACCCTTCTATCCAGAGCCTCCGTGAGGAGCCGCTGGTCATGAGGAGATGCTCCCAGCCTTGGTGATTATCCCACGAGCTTGGGAGCCCTCGCAGCTCTGTTTTTAGTGCCGGCTACCACCCACCCGCCGAAAATTTCCTGGACAGCGCGCCAGGCCCGGGAGAAGCTGACCCTCCCTCGGAGCCCCTAGATGGACGACCAGCTGGCCAGGTGAAACACACGGGCATTGTCAGTCCCACAAAGCTTCATTTACTGGAGGGATCGGGTGGGGGTGGGGAGCAGGAGGGGAATGGGCCAACCAAATGGTTTGTCTTCGCTGGATTTGTCCCTGAGCCCCCCGTCACTGTGTTTCCGTGGCAGGGAGCCCCGCTCTGCACTAGGTACCTCGTCTAGTAGACCCTGGACGCTTTGGGGAGACCCTGAAGCATTGTCAAAGCTTGGTTCTAGAGCATTATGGAGAAGTCCTACTGGGAGGAGGAGGAGGGTTAGAGAAGAAGAGGAGGAGGGAGAGGAGGAAGAAGAGGAGGAGGAGGAAGAAAATAAGGGGAAAGTTCTTATGCCTGCCCAGGACAGGGAGGGAGGTGTCTGAGAGCAGGGTAGAGATCTGGGTCAGGCTAGAGACAGTGGCGTCCGACACTCAAGAGCCTAGGACCAAAAGGCAGGAGCTAGAGTGCAGAGTGAAGAGGCTTGGATGGAAATGGGCTTGCCATGGAGAGCTTCAAAAACCACCAATGCCCATAAAACCTCAAGTTCTTCCTCTATTGAACAAAGGAACAAAATAAGATGAGGCTCCTCCCAGCTGTGACATCCCCTGTTCTAAGCCCCTCCCAGCTGTGACCTCCCACATCCTCAGTCCTCTCCCCCTCTGACATCCCCTGTTCTAAGCCCCTCCCAGCTGTGACAGCCCCTGTTCTAAGCCCCCTCCCCACTCTGACCTCCCACATCCTCAGCCCCCTCCCCGCTCTGACCTCCTGTTCTAAGATCTCTCCCAGCTCTGACATGAAGTCTCCTTACTATTAACCCTAACCCTCACTGGTCTGCTAGGTTCTAGGATTCTATTGTCTCTTTTCTCAGCTGAGGAGAAACCGAGGTTCCAAGAAGATTCACGAGTTCCCCGCCAAACGGGGGAGAGAGCCTTAGAACGTCCCCCTGGGTTCTCTGTGCATACGCCCCGGAGATGCCGTCTCTCTGCAGAGCAAAGGGGCAGGGCTCCCGTCTGGGCAGCCCTGAATGGCTCTCTTGTCTGGCTCCGGAGCCAAGTCCGGTTCTGCCAGAGGCAACGCCATTGACTGGACCACAGAGCCCCCCCTTGTCCGTCCCGTCTCCCCGAGGCCCGAGTGTGTGGTGGGAAAACCCGGCCCCAGCGGATTCCAAAACAAAATGTTTCTGTGTTATTTATAAAAACCCTTCGGCAAGTGTTTGTCAAAGCCCTTGGCTTTCGCCTCAGATCTCAGAGAGCTTTAAGAAATGATCCCATTCCCGCTGGTGAGGCTGGGGGGGAGGAGGGACGGGGGGGGGGGGGGGGAACAGAAATCACTCCCCCGCTAGTGACGGGCCGGGGGGAGGTGGGGAGGGTCCGAGGCTGGTGGAAAAATGCCTTCCGTTGTCACACTGGGAGAATAAGGCCAGTGAACGGCTGACTTGCAGGTGATTGGAGACTCGGAGGCAGAGATGGCGGACTTGGTGGGAAGGGACCCCAGAGGTCGTCGCGTCCATCTGACAGATGAGAAAACAGAGGCTGCGGGAGGTGCCTTTGCTCACATTCACAGGACAGTAAGTGGCTGAGGTTCCCAGACCCCAAAGCTGGCCCCCTCTCCCGCCCTCCAGCTCTGACTCTTGGACCCTGTTTACAAAACAGGAAACTGAGGCCCAGGGTGGGGCGCAAGGTCCAGGTTCCGCAGGCAAAGTACTTTTGAACCTTAACGGCCTGTGTTCCTGCAGGCAGCTTCGGCACCTTATAACCCGCTCAAGATGGAAAACACAGGGCCTTGTTCCCAGTCTGGGGGTTTCCGCGCTGTGGGAAAAATGTCTTTTGACCCTCTGACCCCGCTGCGGCTTTCGTAACCATTTTCACTTTCAAACCAGCTTCAGGCCCTTTGGACAAGCTGGGGAAGGAAGATGATGGTTTTATGTTGTTTACAAAAAAGCCTTCCTCTTTCTGGTCTCAAGCATCTGTCAGAGAGCTTTTCAGTCGGCGTTAATGAGACCCAATGGCGGGAGCCTGAGTAACCCAGAGCAAAGGATGGTTTGGGTTCCAGGCCAGAGAGACAATAAAACTCACCAAATGTCAGGACGGGAGGAACCTTAGAACTAAAAGCCAAGGCTGGTGCTTCCAGCTTCAGACATGGAACCTCAGAGTGGCAGGACTTCAAAAAGAAATGTCAGAACTGGGAGGAAGCTTAGAACAGGGAGTGTCAGAACTGGGAGGAACCTTAGAACAGGGAATGTCAGAACTGGGAGGAAGCTTAGAACAGGGAGTGTCAGAACTGGGAGGAAGCTTAGAACAGGGAATGTCAGAACTGGGAGGAAGCTTAGAACAGGGAGTGTCAGAACTGGGAGGAAGCTTAGAACAGGGAGTGTCAGAACTGGGAGGAAGCTTAGAACAGGGAGTGTCAGAACTGGGAGGAAGCTTAGAACAGGGAGTGTCAGAACTGGGAGGAAGCTTAGAACAGGGAATGTCAGAACTGGGAGGAAGCTTAGAACAGGGAGTGTCAGAACTGGGAGGAAGCTTAGAACAGGGAATGTCAGAACTGGGAGGAACCTTAGAATAGGGAATGTCAGAACTGGGAGGAACCTTAGAACAGGGAATGTCAGAACTCGGAAGAACCTTAAAAAATGGCGTGGTTCACAGAGGTTGGAGAGACTTACAGGGACTGATCCTAAGTAACATGAGCAGAACCAAAAGAACATCCTACACGGTAACAAGAAAATTGTGCGATGTTCAGTTCTGATGTCCGGGGCTCTCTTCAGCAATGAGACAATCCAGGCCAGTTCCAAGGGTCTTGTGAGGGGAGAGCCGTCCGCATCTACAGGACTGCGGGGGCTGAGTGTGGATCCCAACAGAGCATGTTCACTCTTTTGTGGTTGTTTACTTGCATTTTATTTTCTTTCTCATTTTTCCCTTTTTGATCCGATTTTTCCTGTCCCAGGGAATTGTATAAATGTGTCTGGAAGAACTGCACGTGTTTAACATATGGTGGATGACTTGCCATCTAGGGGAGGGGACGGGGGAAGGGAGGGAGAAAATTTGGAAGCCAGGGTTTTGCCAAGGTGAATGTTAAGAACGATCTATGCATAGGTTTTCAAAATGAAAAGCTCTAATGAAAAAAAAAAAAAAGAACATGGACTGTCAGAGCTGGGAGGGGCCTTCAAGACCACCTGATAAACTCCCCCATTTTACAGAGACAGAAAAGGAAACTCGAAGTGGGAAGTGATTTGCTTAGCCCAGAGAAGCGCTGGGAAGAAGCCTCCGAGTGGCCCGCCCTGCCCCCCACTCCGGCGGGGCCTCCGCACGCCTGCAGCACGCTTGGTCCAGCAGCATGTCCAAAAATGCCTCTAGCCCCAACCAAAGCGCCCCGGCCCTGTGGGATTTTCTCCAAATATGGGTGAGGAGCTGGGCCAGGAGCCTGCGGAGCATCTCGGGCTGAGAGCAGCCTCATTTTTTCCCATGGCCGGGATGTGTACGCAGCTCCGGCCCTTCCATTCCGCCAGCGCGGGCCAGATCTGCCAAAAGGGGGGGGCCGCAGGCCGAAGCGGGGAGCTCAGAGGCCCTGGGCGGCTGAGGTCACTCAGAGGGTGTGGGACAGGCCCGGGCGGGACAGATGCAAGCTCAGCCTCTGCTGGGAGGACCCCAGAAGCCTTCCCCTTTGCACTGTTCCCAGAAACCCCCTCGGGGGCAGCCAAGAGGAACCGGTGGAACTTGGGACTGGCCCCAGCTTCTCTGCAGACAGGATGCAGCTGGCTCTGGGCTGAGCCTGGAGGTCAGACTGGAGAGACCCTAAGCCTCATGTCACTGAAGGATGAGGCTCTGCTGGTGGAAGTACGAGCAGACACAGAGCAGTAACTAAGACCAGCAGGAAGTGAAGGAGGATCAGCCGCCCCGGCCGCCACCCCCGGTAGCATCCTCTGTGACCCACTACTCCCGCGGCCCGGGCACCTAGCAAGTCCCCGGGCTTCTGTGAGGCTTCGGCGCCCATGAAGTCTGGGGCCCTGGGTCGAAGCCACGGGGGCTCCACCCTAGTTACACTGCCTGATGGGGGGAGGGAGATACTCTTTCAGAACTCATTTCTACAATCAGTAACTGGAAAACAGTGGAACAGATTATGGTATCATTGCTTTAACAGACTAATGAGACACCGTAAAAACCCGAACCAACAAACCCCCCGGATCTCTTAGACGTGATTCCGCAGAAAAATGGGAAGTCCTCTTTGAAGTACTGTAAAGCCAGAAGAGCCGGACCGCCCTATATTTTACTTTAGTTACTATTTTCAGTGAACAAAGGGCCCTTTTCTTCTCCCTACCCCCTATTTGGAGGGAAAAAAGTTAAAAAAAAAAAAAAAAAAGCCTTTGTAACAAATATGTGCTGATTACAGTTGCATAAAAAGAAATAAATTCAAAGGAAGTAAGATATCGGATGGACGTGGAAACCGAGGAAAAAGCCGTTCTTCTTCTGCTTGCCAGCTCCTTTAGGTTCATGCTGTTAAACAGGCTACAATCGGAGCAGCAATGACCAATGCCCGACCCCTCCTGGCCTGGGAGAAGAGACGGGCAAATCTCCATTCTTCCTTTCTCTGGAGAGGGGGGGCCTTGTAGGGGCTGTGCCTGGCGTGCTCTCTGAACTCTCTGGGCTCTGTGGGCTCTCTTGGCATTCTGGGCTCTGTGGGCTCTCTGAGTTCTCTGGACACTCTGGGCTTTCTGGATTCTCTGGGTTCTCTGGATGCTCTGGACTCTCTGGATGCTCTGGGCTCTCTTGGCATTCTGAGCTCTCTGGGTGCTCTGAGCTCTGTGAGCGTTCTGGGCTCTCTTGGCATTCTGTGCTCTCTGGCTCTGTCAGTGCTCTAGACTCTGGGGTCTGTGGGTTCTCTGGACGCTCTGGGCTCTGTGGGCTCTCTCAGTGCTCTGGGCTCTGGGTACGCTGGGCACTCTGGGCTCTCTGGAGTCTCTGGGCACTCTGGGCTCCATGGGCACTCTGTGCTCTCTGAGTGCTCGGAACTCTCTGGGCTCTCTGGGCTCTTTTGGCATTCTGGGCTCTTTGGGCTCTGTGGGTGCTCTGGGCTCTATGGGCTCTCTTGGCATTCTGGGCTCTGTGGGCACTCTGGACTCTTTGGATTCTCTGGGCTCTTTGGGCTCTCTAGATGCTCTGAGTTCTCTGGATACTCTGGGCTCTCTGGACTCTCTGGACACTCTGGGTTCTCTGGATGCTCTGGACTCTCTGGACGCTCTGGGTTCTCTGGACACTCCAGGCTCTCTGGGCTCTCTGGGCTCTGTGGGCACTCTGGGCTCTGTGAGTGCTCTGGATTCTGTGGGTGCTCTGGGCTCTCTGGGCTCTCTGGGTGCTCTGGGTACGCTGGGCTCTCTGGGCGCTCTGGGCTCTCTGGGCTCCATGGGCACTCTGTGCTCTCTGGGCTCTTTTGGCATTCTGGGCTCTCTGGGCTCTGTGGGCGCTCTGGGCTCTGTGGGCTCTCTTGGCGTCCTGGCTCTCTGGGCTCTGTCAGTGCTCTAGACTCTGGGATCTGTGGGTGCTCTGGGCTCTCTGGACGCTCTGAGTTCTCTGGACACTCTGGGCTCTCTGGACTCTCTGGACACTCTGGGTTCTTTGGACGCTCTGGACTCTCTGGGTTCTCTGGACGCTCTGGACACTCTGGGCTCTCTTGGCATTCTGGGCTCTGTGGGCTCTGTGGGCTCTGTGGGTGCTCTGGGCTCTGTGAGTGCTCTGGACTCTGTGGGTGCTCTGGGCTCTCTTGGTGCTCTGGGCTCTGGGTACGCTGGGCTCTCTGGGTGCTCTGGGCTCTATGGGCTCTCTGAGCACTCTGGACTCTCTGGACTCTCTGTATTCTCTGTATTCTCTGTGCTCTCTGGGTGCTCTGGACTCTCTGTGCTCTCTGTGCTCTCTGGACTCTCTGTGCTCTCTGGATGCTCTGTGCTCTCTGTGCTCTCTGGGCTCTCTGTACTCTCTGGGCTCTCTTGACTCTCTGTGCTTTCTGGGCTCTCTGAACTCTCTGGACTCTCTGAACTCTCTGAACTCTCTGGACTCTCTGAACTCTCTGGGCTCTCTGGGCTCTTTGGACTCTCTGAGCTCTGTGGGATATCTTGACTCTCTGGACTTTCTGAACTCTCTGGACTCTCTGGGCTCTCTGGGTACTCTGGGCTCTGTGGGTGCTCTGGGCTCTGTGGATGCTCTGGGCTCTCTGGGACCTCTGATTGCTCTGGGCACTCTGGACTCTCTGGGCGTTCTGGGCTTTCTGGATTCTCTGTGCTCTGTGGGCTCTGTTGGCTCTGTGCGCTCTGTGGGTTCTCTGGGCTCTGTGGGCTCTCCAGGTGCTCTGGGCTCTCTGGACTCTCTGGACACTCTGGGTTCTCTGGATGCTCTGGACTCTCTGGACGCTCTGGGTTCTCTGGACACTCCAGGCTCTCTGGGCTCTCTGGGCTCTGTGCGCTCTGTGGGTTCTTTGGGCTCTCTGGGCGTTCTGGGTGCTCTGGGCTCCATGGGCGCTCTGGGCTCTCTGGACTCTGTGGGTTCTCTGGGCTATGTGGGCTCTCCAGGCGCTCTGGGCTCTCTGGGCGTTCTGGATGCTCTGGACTCCATGGGCGCTCTGGGCTCTCTGGACTCTGTGGGTTCTCTGGGCTCTGTGGGCTCTCCAGGTGCTCTGGGCGCTCTGGGCTCTCTGGACGTTCTGGGCGCTCTGGGCTCTCTGGATGTTCTGGGTGCTCTGGGCTCCATGGGCGATCTGGGCTCTCTGGGTGCTCTGGGCTCTCTGGACTCTGTGGGCTCTCTAGGGGCTCTGGGCACTCTGGGATCTCTGGGTGCTCTGGATGCTCTGGGCTCCATGGTGCTCTGGGCTCTCTAGACTCTGGGAGCTCTCTGGGCTCTCTGGGCACTCTGGGTTCTCTGGGCTCTGTGGGCTCTCTGGGTGCTCTGGGCTCTCTGGGTTCTCTAAGCTCTGTGGGCTCTGTTGACTCTCTGGGCTCTGTGGCCTCTCTGGGCTCTCTGGGCGCTCTGGGCTCTCTGGGCTCTCTGGGCTCTGTGGCCTCTCTGGGCTCTCTGGGAGCTCTGGGCTCTCTGGGCTCTGTGGCCTCTCTGGGCGCTCTGGGAGCTCTGGGCTCTCTGGGCTCTGTGGCCTCTCTGGGCACTCTGGGCTCTCTGGGCTCTCTGGGTGCTCTAGGCTCTCTGGGTTCTCTGGGTGCGCTGGACTTTCTCAGCTCTCTGGGTTCTCTGGGTGTGCTGGGCTCTCTGGGTGCTCTGGGCACTCTGGGCTCTGTGGGCTCTCTGGGTGCCCTGGACTCTCTGGGCTCTCTGGGTGCCCTGGGCTCTCTGGGCTCCATGGGCTCTCTGGACTTTGTGGGCTCTCTGGGCACTCTGGGCTCCATGAGCTCTCTGGACACTCTGGGCTCTCTGGGCTCTGTGGGGGCCCTGCGCGCTTTGGGCTCTGTGGGGGCCCTGCGCGCTTTGGGCTCTGTGGGGGTGCTGGGCTCCATGATCTGTCTGGGCACTCAGCTCTCTGGGTGCTCTGGGCTCTGTGGGCTCTCTGGGCTCTGTTGGGCTCTGTGGGCTCTGTTGGGCTCTCTGGGCGCTCTGGACTCTCTGGGCGCTCTGGACTCTCTGGGCTCTGTGGGCTCTGTGGGCTCTGTGGACTCTGTGGGCTCTGGACTCTCTGGGCTCTGTGGGCTCTGGACTCTCTGGGCTCTGTGGGCTCTGTGAACTCTGTGGACTCTCTGGGCTCTGGACTCTGTGGGCTCTGTGGACTCTGTGGACTCTCTGGGCTCTGGACTCTCTGGGCTCTGTGGACTCTGTGGGCTCTGTGGGTTCTGGACTCTCTGGGCTCTCTGGGCGCTCTGGACTCTCTGGGCTCTGTGAGCTCTGTGAGCTCTGGACTCTCTGGGCTCTGTGGGCTCTGTGGACTCTCTGGGCTCTGTGGGCTCTGGACTCTCTGGGCTCTGTGGGCTCTGGACTTTCTGGGCTCTGTGGGCTCTGTGGACTCTGTGGACTCTCTGGGCTCTGGACTCTCTGGGCTCTGTGGGCTCTGGACTCTCTGGGCTCTGTGGGCTCTGGACTTTCTGGGCTCTGTGGGCTCTGTGGACTCTCTGGGCTCTGGACTCTCTGGGCTCTGTGGGCTCTGTGGACTCTGTGGACTCTGTGGGTTCTGTGGGCTCTGTGGACTCTGTGGACTCTCTGGGCTCTGTGGGCTCTGGACTCTCTGGGCTCTGTGGGCTCTGTGGGCTCTGTGGGCTCTGTGGGTTCTCTGGGATACGGTTGCTACAAACCTTGGTTTTCATGAAATATTTTTTTCTGTTACAGGAAGAAGCCAATAGGCAGGGGTGGGCTGGGCTGGGGTGGGGAGTGTACCTGGGAAAGACTGTGATGTCAAAAAAAAGTCATCAGGGAAGGGTCTCCCCCAGACCCCCTTTATTTGGCCAGTGGACCCCACCACCTCCAGGGACCTCAGAGGCCAGTTCCACACATCCCCCTTAAACAGATGAGGAAAAGGGAGGGCCAGGGAGCACTAGCACTTATCCCTAAAAGTCTTAATAGAGCGGGGCTGGGCCTTCCGGCTCCCTCGGTGGGAAGTTGTGGGGAGGGGTTAGAGGGCCCAAGGCAACCTGATTCTGGGGGAGGGGCCCTGGGGGACCGGCTCCCACTCGCCCTCCACGCTGTCCAGATGCAGACTCCTACTGAAGGAGCTGGCTCTGGGGGCCAAGCTCAGGGACTGATTTTCGGGCCGCGAACTCCCCCTGCAGGCCAGGCCGGGAATCGCACTCAGTCCGGCGCTTCCCCAGTGAGCTCTCGTAGAAGCTTTTGGAGTGGTTTGATGGGGCGCGGGACCAAGGCTCCCCCTAGCGGTCGGCGTCTGTGCAGGGGGCCCGGCCCGGACTCGGAGGTCGGCGGTCCTGGGGCGGTTCCCGCCCCGGTCACGTGGCCCGATGCTGTCCACGCGGCCCGTCTCAGGCCCTTCTAATGGGGCTGAGGGTCTCGCTCCGCATCCAGTCTTCACGGGGGCCGCAGAGGCGGAGTGGGAGGGGCTGCCCGGCCCTCGGGAAGCTCCGGTCACGGGACCGAGGATGCTGCGGGAGCGACTGCAGGGGCGCGTCACCCGGCATCCCCGGCGCCTTCCTGGAGGAGGCTAAAGCCCTGAAGGGAGGAAGGGGGTCTAACGGCCGGAGGCAGAGTCTCCGAGCCTCGGGAGCTGCCCGGGAACCTGGAAGGAGCGGGACGAAGCAGGGAGGAGAGGGACTGAGGAGAGAGGAGGGGGGGGAAGAGGAGGAGGAGGAGGAGGAGGAGGAGGAGAGGAAGAAGGAGGAAAGAGAGCCAGAGAAAGTCTCAGCTCCCGCTCTGGCGGGGGCGGCGGGGGCTGGCGAGCCCCTGTTGTACCAAGCCGGAAGCCGCTTATTTATGTGACGGGCCGGCTGTCTCCCGCAGAGATAATGACCTCAGGGTCCCCCACGCCCCGGGCGCCGTGGGCGGGGCCGGCTCTTTGTCCGCTTATTGGCCAAGATCAACCAAAAGAGGCACCCCGCGGGGGGGGGGGGGGCGCGAGCCGCGGGCGCTCTCCCTTAGGAGGGGAAAGGGAGGGGGGGGGGCATTCCCAGAGTCCCAAGTCAGGGGGATTTGTCCCCACCCTCGTCCCAAAAAGATCCCTTTAGGTCTATTCAAAACAAACACACCAGGAGCACATGTTTTACATTGGACCCAACCCCGTTTTCCAGCTCAGGAAACTGAGGTCCGATGTTGAAATGAGCCAGCATCATGGGCTCTCCCCCCCTCCCCCGCTCTCCCCCGCTCGCCAGCTCGCTCTGTTTTACTGCAATCAGGGGCCCAGAAGCTGACCCGGAGTCAGGAAAACCAAGTTTGGGTCCTGCCCAGACCTTAACCAGCTGCGTGGCCTTGAACGAGTCACTTAATTGCTATCTGCCTCAGTTTCCTCCTCTGGAAAATGGAGGCAATAATAGCACTTGCCTCCTGGGTGTTGTGAGAATCAAAGATCATCAAGAGCTACATAAAAGTCAGTGATTAAAGGGGCTATTATCAGGGGTCCTCCCATGAGTCTCCCCTGCAGAGCCCCTGCTCCCGCCAGGGTCCCCTGCACGGGGCACACGACAGAGGGTGCCTGGTCTTTGCTTGAGGAATTCCGGCCCTCCCGGGGACCCTCCCTCCTCTTGCTGTTCTGGCCCAGCTGCCCCAGCCCAGCCTGTCCCGCCCAGGCCCCCACGCCCTGAGCAAATCCTTGCTTCAAGCACTGACCCATCCCGGCTGCCGTCTCCGGCCACAGCCCGGCCCAGCGATGCCCCCTGTGTGCCCGGGTGCCCAGGGCTGCGTCAGCTCTCCAGGCGAGGGCGGCAGGCACGGACTCTCACTGCGCACCGGGCCTTGGTCCGTGGCGTCACCCTCCACGTTTGGGGGCCTGTGAGCAGGGAGGTCCCGCGCTCCCTGAGCTGGCCCTTTGAGGAAAGGCTCTTTCCTTCTCCCTGCAGCCCTTGCGGGGCTGCCCCCTTCCCTCACTCCCCCCAAACCTTGCCTCTCCTCCCACCTGAAGTCTTCATTGCCTCATCTGGACTGGAATCGAGCCATGAAGAGAGGGGGGAGGAGGACCCTGGGGGAGGTGGGGAAGCTGGGACGCGAGCCAGGATGGGGGGATGGGAAGATGCTGAGGAAAGAGTGGGACGGAGCCGGGCCCGCCCATGTTCTGGAGCCCATCTGTGTGGGTGAGCCCGGGCACATCTCTTGTGTCCGCGTCTCTGCACTTGAGCACGTCTGGGCTCCCTGTGCACATGGACTTGCGCGTACCCTCTGGATGACGCGTTCTATGTGGGTTAGGGGAGC
The DNA here is from genome assembly GCF_016432865.1 of Antechinus flavipes. Classification (NCBI taxonomy): domain Eukaryota; kingdom Metazoa; phylum Chordata; class Mammalia; order Dasyuromorphia; family Dasyuridae; genus Antechinus; species Antechinus flavipes. Next base: position 255,449,239 of record NC_067403.1, read on the forward strand.
TCAAGGTCAGGGGTAACAGCAAGGAAGCGGGGGGGGGGGGAGAAGGGGCTTCTGGGAAGGCTCCTTGTACTTGTGTCAGGGTCCAGGACCCAGGGGTCTCACTCTGTGCTCACCTCGCCTCTGAGGACCGATTGGACCAAATGACCTCCGGGAGCGATCCCCACTAATTCCAGGATCCCGGGAGACCCCTTCCTCCCCCTCCCCCCCCCCCCCCCCCCCCCCCCCCCCCCCCCCCCCCCCCCCCGCCTCATCATTCAAATGTCAATAGTACTTCAGGGTTTAAAAATAGCTAAATTATTTCACTGGCCTAGAAGGGAGAGAAGAAGCAGAGGCTCTTGGGAATCCACATGAACACATGATTCAGTTGAAGTCAACAAGCATTTATTCAATTGATCAATCGATAAGCATTTATTAAGCACCTATTACAGGACGGGCACTGTGCTAGGCACTGGGGGGAGAAAAAGAGACAAAAGCCAGTCCCTGCCCTCAAAGAGCTTACAGCCTAATGGAGGCGACCACAGGCAAACAGGTACGTACGAACAAGCGATATACGGCATAAATAGGACATAACGTTCCGATGGATTGCTCTGGGACCAAAAGGCTCCTGGAGAAGATGAGATTTTAATTGGGACTTAAAGGAAGCCAGGGAGACAGGAATTGGAACAGAGGAGGGACAGCAATTCGGGCCTGGGAACAACCAGAAAAAATGCCCAGACACTGGGGCTTATTCATGGACTAGCCAGGAAGCGGGTTCACCGGCTCAGAGAGGATGCGTCAGGGAGCGAAGTGGAAGAAGACTGGAAAAGTAGGAGGGGACAGGAGGTGAAGGGCGTTGAAGGCCAAACAGCATCTTGTATTTGATCCTGGGGCCATAGGGAGCCACTGAAGTTTATTGAAGGATCAGACCTGGACTTTAGGAAAATCCCTTTGGTGGTTGAATAGATGATGGATTGAAATGGGAGAGACTCGGACTCAGCAGAGAGGGAAGATATTTAGGTGTGAGGGGGTGAAGGTCTGCACTGGGGTGACCAGAGGTGATGCAGAGGTGAAAGTGACCAGAGGTGATGCAGAGTGAAAGTGACCAGAGGTGATACAAAGTGAAAGTCACCAGAGGTGATGCAGAGTGAAAGTGACTGACCAGAGGTGATACAGAGGTGAAAGTGACAAAAGGTGATGCAGAGTGAAAGTGACAAAAGGTGATCGTGACTGACCAGTGATGATGCAGAAGTGAAAATGACAAGGAATCCCCATGGTTAGAGGCTGATCTGGAGGAGGAAGGGGCAAAGGAGACAGAGAAGGGGTGGGCAGAGGAGAAGGAGGAGAACCAGGGTGGGAGGGGAGAGAAAGAGAAGGAGAGGTGTTCTGAAAATCTAGAAGACTCAGGAGAAGGGGGTGACCAAGTCTCCAAGGTCAGAGGGGTCAAGGAGAATGAGCAGCTGGGAGATCCCTGATTACTTTAGGGAGATAGTTTCCTGGACCAATCAGATTAGGCTAGAAGGAGGGAGGGAGGATTGGACCCCAGGGCCTTGGTAAAGAACAGGTTTCCAGTTCTGTAGGTAAAGATTGGGCTGGGGGGAGGAGGGTAATGATGCTTCTGGGAGCCCCCGGTGGCAGCAGGAAGGGCTTTGGGTGGGCCAGGGTCTGGCCTCTACAAGGCCTCAGACTCAGTCCCAGCCCCAAAAGCTCACCTAAGATCAAGAAAGAACAAACTGGATCCTGTTCTTCACCCCCTGCACCCTCAGGGCAGCCTATGGCTGGTGTGGGAAGTGCCCAGGGAAGTGCAGGTGGCCCCCAGGCCAGCCACCCTCCACCACTCTAGAGCTGGAAGAACTTCCGAGGCCCCCAATCCAATGTGCCCATTTAACAGATGTCAAATCGACATGGCCATCCTCTAACTCCAAGGTCCCCTCCAGCTCTCGATCATGTGAGGGGTCACCGGTGGTCAGGGAGCCTGGACCTCCTGAAAGCCCTCCTGGATGGACTCCCTCTTCCTGTGGCCCACGCCCTTCCGGGGATCTCCTCTAGGAAGGGGCCCCAGTCACTCCCTGTACGTCCCTTGATGTGTCTCGGCCCAGCTGGGGATTCGACAGCCCCGTCTCCCCACCCCCACTGCCCGCCGGGGCGGGTGCACTGGCCACACTAAGTGTACGGCTGACATGTCTAACCCCTGGGGTCCTGAGGGAGGACTGGGGACGTGTCCTGGCCCAGGCCTTTCCCCCAAATAAACACCTGTACACTAAGGAGCAGGATTTCCTGTGGTTAAAACTGTATATGTGCACATTGAAAAATCTCACTTCAAATGTTCCTTATTGGAGGCAGCTAGTTGGCACCACAGCATACAGAGCATCAGGCTTGGAGTCGGGAAATCGGAGTTCAAGTTTAGCCATGACACTCACTAGCGAGGCACTTAACTTATTTGCCTCAGTTTCCCCCTCTGTAAAATGGGGGACCTCCCTCCCAGAATGGTTGTGAGGATGGAACGAAACCATAACTGCAAAGTCCTTAGCCCAGGGCCCGGCCCAGAGCAGGCGCCACATCAGCATTAGCTTGTGGAGCCGTGGCGTGCCCGCGGTGTGCCCACCTTACGTGGCACCTCGAGCCTCCCCCCAGGTGTCCCCCAACTAGTCCTGCCATTCCACTCAACTCAATAAGCATTTACTTTACAACAAGCATCTAGTTTGTGCCAAGCCCTGGAGGGGGTGGGGTAAGGGCCCTCAAGGAGTCTGCCTTCTACCCCCCAGAAAGGGCCGTTGGTAGGAGCTGGTACAAAGCACTGCAAGTAAGAAGGGGGAATGGAGGCCTGGAAATTGGAGCTGAGCCTTGGGGGGAAACTGAGGAGTTCAAAGAGGCTGGAGGGAGGAGGGGATAGAGAGAAGGGGAGGAAGGAGGGAAAGTGGGAAGGAAGGAAGGAAGGAAGGAAGGAAGGAAGGAAGGAAGGAAGGAAGGAAGGAAGGAAGGAAGGAAGGAAGGAAGGAAGGAAGGAGGGAGGGAGGGAGAGAGGAGGGAGGGAGGGAGGGAAGGAAAGAAGAAGGAAGGAAAGAAGAAAGGAAGGAAGGAAGGAGGAAGGAAGGAAGGAAGGAAGGAGGAAGGAAGGAAGGAAGGAAGGAGGAAGGAAGGAAGGAAGGAAGGAAGGAAGGAAGGAAGGGAGAGGGAGGGAGGGAGGGAGGGAAGGAGGAGGGAAGAAGCAGCATTTATTAAACACTTACTGTGTGCCAAGCACTATGCACAGGCCCAGCAGAGATGCTCCCATTTGGCCCTGGAGGCCTGAGGAAGCCCCGGGGCATCCCCATTCTCCTGTTTCCCTGCCTGCCAGTCTCTCCAGAGCCTGGGACCCAGAGCTCCTCTTCCCTGACTCTCCCCCAGTACCCGACGGGCTCCCGCCCCGGTAGCCGGATGAGGGGGGTCCTGGGGCTGGCTTGGCTGGACTTCCTGGGCCGTCCTCCTCCCCCACACCAGGCCCTGGCAGCTCATCCACGTGGGTATTGAGGCGAACATACCTGTGACCTATGGAATTGGCAGCCAGAAGGGAGACTGAGGACTGGCTGTCAATTCATAGGTCAGAGCCCTGCGCACTCTGAGGGGGAGGGGTGCAGCCCGCCCTTCGCCGGTCTCGGGGTGGGCCCCGCAGCCTCTTCTTTCTGCGGCGATCTGGGCTGCCCACCCAAGGTAACAGCGCCCCCACTGGAAGAAGGAAGCCGTCCCACATGGAGTTGCTGTTACAGGGGGTGGGCGCCACGGCGGCTCCCCTCCTGCCGTCTTCCTCGGGTGGCGCCCGTGCCCGGCCTCCTGCGGGCCTCGGGGTCATAGTCTCTTTATTGGCTCCTTATCACCTGGCGCCCACTCGGCGTGCCCTCGCCCTGCCAACGCTCCTTACCCCGGGCGAAGTCCGTGCCCAGCCCCTGCCAGCCTCAATAAACTGGGGAGCGGCTCTGATTTACAGCCCGGGCCCCCTCCCTCCCTCGGCCTTCTTTGTCCTTTCGGTTTCCTGTTCCCAACCGTTGCCGGGGCCCCAGCGCCCTGGGCCTTCCCAACGGAAGGCCCCCCACCCCCCTCCCCAGGCCACCCCACCCCTGCAAGGATTGCAGGCTCTGCTCGCCTCCTCAGGCCTGGGGTCACAGGAGACTGTCTCCTGAAAGATTTGGGGGTGATGGGCACAAAGGGAGGGACAAGCAGAGTCAACGGGGGCAGAGGGGCCGTCGCCAGGGAATGAGTTCCCCTGGCACAGCGGACCGGGGACTGGCTCCGGAGCGCCAGATTCTGGACCCCGGGCACCCCCCCTGCATGGCCTCGGTTTCCCCCTCTGTAAAAGGAGCCGTTGAACCCCAAGTCCCTCTCAGCACAAGGAGCACGGCATTGGCCCCCTCACGGAGGAGGAAGCTGAGCCAGGTGATGGGCCCGCGGGACCTCGGACTTGGGACAGAGATGGAGGAAAGGGGACTTGCCTTTTGTTCCCAGAGGCACCCGCTGGCCGGGGCGCTGCCCAAATGGCATCAGACGCTAACGATCCCTTAATTTTGTCAAGGCCTTCCCAGCCAAGAGCCCATTTGGGCCTCCTGGGGGTGAGGGGGGCTTGCCTGCACCCACGGAGCTGGCCCGTAGCCCCAGGGGCCGAGTCAGGGCTCCAGAACCCTCCCAGAGGGGCCTCTCCCTCTTGTGCCAGGACATGCAGGGCAGGCCCAGGGAGCTCCAAGGATACGGGTTCAAATTCTGACTCCCCCTTAGTACCTGTGGGAGCTGGGGCCTGTCCTCTCGCCTCCCTGGGCCTTTGGTTTCCTTTTCTGTAAAAGCCGGACTGGCTTCTCCTGGCTCTAGGAGGCTGGGCTCATCCTGGGGGAGTCTACTCTAGCCTAAGCAAACTCGGACCTTGGGCCAGAGCCACGAGGAAGTGCTCCCCGAACGCTTGCTGCCCGACCGTCCCTGGGCTCTGGGCAGGGTGTGGGCGCAGAGGCTGCCCCCTAATCTCAGGCTCATTAAAGCTCCTCCACCCCTTGGGAGTTGGAGGTGGCCCAGAAAAGGGAAGTGATGGCAAAGCCGGCCCAGGATTCTGGGCTCCCAGGCCAGGAACGCCCGGGGGGGTGGATTCCCTCTGTCCCAGGACTTCCTGGCCCAGCTCACTTACCTTGGCAGGTATGATCTTGGACAAGTCATTTTCTCTCTATAATATAAAACAAAAGTTTTGGACTAAGAAAGTAGTAGGAAAACAGGGAAGGGGGTGAGGGGAAAGGGGGACATCACTGGGGGCCCTGTGACCCCTCCCTCGCTGCAAGCAGGCCCTTTATTCTGGCCAGAGGGGGGCCCGTCTCAGATCCTGGTCACAGCCTTCGGCCTCCGGCCCAGGAACGGCTGCTCTCGAGCCCTGCTCCGTTCTGGGCCGTCTCGGTGTCGGCCTGCACCCCCTTCTCAGACCCCCCCGCAGTGGAAGGCTGCCGGCAGCCCTCCTGGCAGCTGTGGTCACTGAGGCAGGAGGACCCAGAGCCGCAGCTGGCTGAGCTGGAGGGAGACTCCCTAGGGTCCCCCCCTCCTGTAGAGGGGCAAATGGAGGCCTTCGGAGGGGCGGCATTTTGTCCAAGGTCACCGGGGGACTTGGCAGAGCTCTGCCCTTGGAGCTGGCCCGGCCCCCCAGGCTGGCTGGATGCTGAGCGTTGGGAAGGGCAGGAAGCTGGGGGGGACCCTGACCCAGAAGGGAAGGGACGGAGGCGGGCGCGGGGCGGCTTACCTTGCGGGTCCCTCCGTGGGGTCCGTGCCCGCGGCCTGCCGGGGGCTGTGCTCCTCGTGGGGCTCGCAGGGAGCCCGAGGAGGAAGTGAGCCCGAAGAGAGGACCTGCTGCCTTTTGAATGCCCGGCCAAGCCCAATGCCCCTGGGGGGTTAATGATTAGCTTGCCTGTCAATATGGGATCACAAGTGTGGTTCGAAGGGCGACCTTCGAACTTGCACTGTGCCCAGGGTGGGGGTGGGGTGGGGTGGGGGCTCCAGGAACCCAAGCATCCTGGCCTGGCCCAGGCTAGCCTCCCAGACCGGGGTCCCCCCAGTGCTCGCACCCTTCCAGAACAAGGGAGTGTTTGGGGGGGAAGGGAAAGGTGTGACAGGGCGGGCGGCTGAGGCAGGATGGTACAATGGCTCGGAGGCCAGGAGTCTCAAGTTCAAGTCTGGATCTTCTGAGACCCCAAAAGTAAATCTTAATCTCTCTGGGCCTTAGTTTCCCCATCTGCAAAGACTAAACCTGGAGCATTGTGGGAAAGCCAGCTAATCTTATCTTCTACTCAGCATCCTGTTCTGTCAAGGAGTCTTTGGCTGGGACAAAGGTTGGTCCTAGGTGGCCTTTACCCACCCCTCCCTCCCTTGGGGCCTGGAAAATGGGGGCAATCCCTCAAGGACAGTGACTCCTTTGCCAAATCTGAGCCCCGGCCCCCTGGGCCTCCGCCCTTGGCTCTGGGGGTGCGAGGGCCGGGCTCCTGGGCAGTGCCCAAGGGGGCAGCATGGCGCCATCAGCCAAGTGAGCGACGTGGTACCCTGTGCCAGGCGCTGGACGCGCCACGTTGCTGTGTCCACCTGCCCGAGAGCCTCGATTTCTCGGGGCCCACCACGCCTCCCGTGGCTCAGCCCCCGGTGGGTACAGTCTCCCCTTAGAGAACATGAGCTCGCCACGGGCCCGGCTTCACTTCCTCCTGCATCCCTGGGCCTGCCCCTTGGTGCTGGCAAGTGGGCCTCCCTTCCCCTCTGAATGGGGACCCCCTCAGGGAGTTCCCGCGAGATCCCCCACGTGCCCCGTGGCTGTCGAGGGCTTTCCAAACACAGCAGCCTCATCTCTTGGCCAGGGACGTCCTGCTTTGTTCCGTGGAGATGGGGGAGGGTGGCAGGGCAGTCCCTTCTGGGCTCTGGGGATTTGGGGGCCTTGGGGCCCTCAGCAGCACCGTAGCAGTCCCGGGAAGGGAGCCCTGCTTACGCCTTATGGGAAGGACTGGCCATAACCCGGGTGGCCTTGGCGGGCGCAGAGCCTCCCTTGGAGGGCTGGGGGAGCACCCCTACAGGTTGAATTTGGGGTGTTCACCTCCAATGTTTGCACTTCTCTGGTGCGGGGTTCGATTTTCTTTCTGGGCGTCCATGGCCCAGGACACCTCGGCCTGAGGAGGCCTCCCGGGGCTCACGGGAGCGAACGGGAGAAAGGGCCGCTGCCGCTTGATGAGGACTCGGGATTGTCCCCACGATGTTCCTCAGCGTGACCGGGCGCTCCCGACCACCTCCCTCCGTGTCCCGGCCCCCAGAAGCTGCCTTGCTGATGGATTTCCTCCCACTGCCGTCTCGCCCAAGCACTTGGCCCTTCAAGCTGTTATGGAGAACCTTGGGAAGGCCCGGATGGGGCAGAACTTGGGTCTAGAAGCCGGCCAGCCCCCCGGGCATCCCGTCAGGAAGCTGGCTGCCTCAAAGTGGGGCTCCTAGGTGAGGTGGGGGGCCGGCAGTTTGCATCCTCGCTTGGCAGAGCCCCATTGCTCTGTCAGCCTGGCCAAGTACCGGGGGAGAGGCCCCGGGTGACCAGCTAGGGCTGGACACAACAGCAAACTTGGAGAATATGGGGGGGGGGGGGAGCTACGGCTGCTTTCTACTCCCCCACCCCCTGTGGAGTGGGGGGGCTCCTGGGCTGAATCTTGGGGGAAGTAGCAGTGGCAAAGTCCAGGAAAGCTGGATCGGGCGCCCCGAGCTTCACCTTGCCCTCTCTGCCCCACCCCACCCCAGAGGCTCAGGGCAATGTCCCTACGTGCTCCCGAGCCCCCACCCTCTTCCCTGCCTTCACCACTACCTGGAGACCTTCAGCCTTCCTGCCACATCCCCAAGGAGGGGAGAGGGCAGCCCCGCCCTGGGAGTAGAAGAGTCAAGGGCGGCGATGGACAGAAGGTCCGAGGTGGGGGCAGGGGACCCCGGGGATCCAGGGATGCGCTGGCTGGAGCCCCAGCCCCCCGCCTCCGTCATCCCCAATCTGGGGCCATTTGCTCGGCTGGGACCGAGTGGGCCGGTCTAGATGGCTTCAAGCCAATGTCCTTTCTAGTCCAGTGCGAGAGGGAGCGCGGCTGGACCCGCAACTGGGTTCAAATCCACCTGACCCAGGAGCCCCTTTTAAACGTTTTTGCCTTAAACAAGGTTCCTGCTACAGCAACTACGAGATCTGTGCGTGAGCTCGGGCAAGTCCCTGGGGCCTCAGTTTCCTCATGTCAAGGGGTGGGGGAGGGATTGGCCTTGAAGGCCCCTTCCAGTCCTAATCCTGACCCTGTGACCTTCCCTTGAGGTGGGGAGCTGCGGGTCACTCCCTCACAGCCCAGCCCAGTACAGTAGGGAGCCCGGGCCTTCATCTGGGGATGGCCCCGGCGGGGAACAAGTCTTCCCAGAGCCGATCTGCAACTTGGGCTTCTGCAAAGCTCCTCGTGGCGTCTCTGGGCTCCGCGGACCCCGGAGGGCAGCCAGCACGTTGCCCCTCGGGACCCTGCCCTGGCCATGAGTGAGCTCCCTCCGATGGGGTCCAGGAGTGCCCTGGGAAGCCGGGTGACCCCATGGTGCTCCCCAGCCCAGCATCCTTGGGATCGGCGCCCACCCCCTTCCAAGCCCTGGACACTAAGCTGGGGAAGCCCCCTGGCGCCCTCTGGTGGTGCGAGGGCAGAAGGGCGGAGGCGGCTTCCTGGATCGGGGCCATGGCCACTAAGTCAGGTGTGGCCAGCAGGGGGCAGGGGCAGGAGGACAAAGGGCTTCGCATGAGCACGGAAGGCAGCGGCAAGAACTCCCGGGCTGGGGAACAAAGAGGATGGGGGATGGCGGCTATGGGCACAATTTATTCCACATCATGCAGAAGCCGCGACCCCCACTCCCGAGGGCTTAGAAAGTGATACACGGAACCACATGTGTGTCCCAGGGCCTGGCCCTCCCCCCGTCGGAACACGGAACTTGGCTAGGAGGGGGCCCCAGGGGTGAGAAGTCTGTGCGTCCTGGGGCTAGGCAGCAGCAGCAGGGGCTCGGGCCCAGGACGGTCCCCCAGCCCCTTCCTCCTCCTCGCGGCAGAAGGACTCCTCAGCCCAGGCCCTAAGGATGGGGACGGGGGATTGGCAGGGGGACTCGGAGTCAGTTTCGAGGCGGGGCGTCTTCCTGCGCCACCCTGGTAGCCACACGGCCAAGAACCCCCACTGGTCAGAGAGCCGAGGCCCACGGGCTCGCAGGATGCAATCGTCCCCGCAGCTGGACCCCATCGTCCCCCTCAGTCTTGCGGCTCCTCTGACCGCCACTTGAGCGCGTGGTCCTTGTGGGCGTCAGGCAGGATCTGGTTGCGCATCCCTCCCAGCAAGTTGGACGTGGCTTCGGTGGCCAAGATGAGCGGCTTCACCACCGTGGGGGGCAGCTGGCGGATCACCCCCCCGACGGCCCCCGTCAGCCCCTTCTGCTCGTGACCCCGAGAAGCAACATCACAGATGGTCTGGGCTGTGTCCAGGATGCCCTGGGAGGCGAGAGGAGGGAACGGGATAAAGCAACAATGAACAACAAAACAGGATTGTGGGGGGGGGAACACCAGGAGAGGGGGGAGGCTAGCTGGGGGGGTACCTCTCGCACGGTGTCGTAGGCCTTGGCCACACCTTCCCGAAGGTCGGCCGGCTGCTGTCCCTTGCGGAGTTTCCGGGCCGAGCGTTTGTCCTGAAGCGAGCGGGAGACCGGGGCGGCCGGGGACAGGATGTCATAAACTGTCTCGGCAGTCGCCTGGAAGGAGGAAGGCAAGGTAGAGGCCAAGCCCCCCGCACCCTCATCCTGCCCTGTCCCACTTCTGGTCAGTGGCGTCCAGCCCCTCCCTCTGCTGGGCACCCATGGCATCTGCCACCCCCACACATCCTTTACACCATCTCTACATAAGGGCTCTTACAGGTGCTCCGCTTGGCCCTAGAGGGCCCACCTTGCCTTGGTGGGAGCTTACAGGGTGACCACCCCTTGACAAAATCTCAAGCTGGAACTCCCAGGGCCGTCGAGTCCCACCCCGATGACATCAGCAGCTCCCGAGAACGAGCTGCTCTGTGAGGAAGAGAGCTCCCTGGGCCAGGCCCCTCCGCCCAATCTGGTCACCTGGATTGCCTGCACGAGCCGGTTACTGAGCTCCAGAGCAGCTGAAGCTGTGGAAGACCCGAAGGAGGCAGCCCCCCGCTGCAGCCCCCGCATGAGGCGTCCATCCCTCCGGTACTGCTCGATAGGAAGCCACAGCAAGTCTCTAAGGCCATGAACTAGAGCGAGAGAAGCAGGGTCAGGGCGCCCTCTCTCACCCCCGGCTTTTTCTACCCAACACGTTCTTCCCAGGAGGCCGAGAGTGGCCCACCCCCTTTCACCCTCTCGGGGGGCAGCCTTGCCATGAAGGTTTTTTCGGCCATCCCCACAAAAATGGTCACTTTAAAGCCCCTCCAACGTGGCCTGTCCGTGGATAAGCGGCACTCACAGAGCTGGACCACTGAGTGCATGGGGCCCACGCCTCCCAGAAGCCCTGGCAGCTGGTTCTTCCGGATATCCTGTAGCCATTCATTGAGGGCATAGCCCAGCACCTTGTCAACCCCCAAGAGCCTGTCCACAGAACACAGGGAAAAGGGGAAAGTTGAGTGGCTTCCTTCCAGAGTCACAAGGCCATCCTCACATGGAAGGCTCATGCTATAGTATCAGGATAGAGGGAGACGGATGCCCAGTTTTCAGCCTCAGACAGGGGCTTCCTGGGGGTGGAGGTGGGGAGAGAACATCACAGAGATTGGGGGTCTCAAGGAGCGGGGGTGGGGCTGCTGGGAAGGCTCACCCATGCCGACAGCAGAGACGTTTTAGCTTGAGCTCCGAACAATTTAGCTGGGCCAGGCCAATGAGGATCCCAGCGAAGGTGCCCTGGGAGGGAGAGGTGGGCAGGTCGTTGCAGAGCCCGGGACTGGGGGGACTCAGGAGACCCCCAGACCCAGAGGGACACCTAGGCATCAGACACCAGGACTCAGGACCACTGCCTTCTATCCCTGCCACATCCCGGCCCCCTCCCCAGCCCGTGGAGATGATGCAACTCATGGCTCAGCACAGAGTCAACAAGATGGGGCTTGCTCACAGAGGAACCATGCACCATCCACCCCTCATTGTGGAGAACTGGGACCAGGCCACACAGCTACTCAATCGTGACCGGACCAAGCACTTCGGGTCACCCTACATGCATCCATACATTCACCGGCAGCGGGCCCCAGGTTCCGGCACTCACCACTTGGTCCATGGTGACGTGCTTGCCGTGATAATCCAACCAAATCGGGACCTCGGAGGTAAATCGGAACTCCCTACAGAGGTACAATAAGGGTGGAAGGTGTATCAGCCCTCAGAGATGCTGGACCCGGCAGGCCGGCCTCCCTCCATTTCCTGTCCCGACTATCCCAGGCCCAATCAACACCTGAAATAAATGGGCTGCTCAGTGGAGGTTGCAGATGTGGATGTGGAGCTCTGTTCACTGACGGTGGTCTCCAGAGAGCTGCTCATCTCTGCCCCCTCTGGCAGCTTGTCTTGGGTGGCACTGGTCCGGACGGGAGGATCCTGGCGAGCTGAAAAGGAGGAGAGGAACAGGATGGACCCAGGTGTGAACGGGAGGCCCACTGGATGCCAAGAAGCCTGGGCAAGAGTGAAGGGCAGTGGGAAGGTCCCTGGGGGACCTTGCTCCTTACCACCTCCCACTCTGCTCTTCGGGAATCGGGTTCTCCTTTGCCCGACTTCAGATATGGGAGCCTAAAAGGCATTACAGCTTAAAGAATGGTCAGGAAGCCACATTTCTGCCTCTGGAACCTGAGGAGCCACCTTCTAAGCGAGTATCAATCAGGAGAGACCTTGGGGGGCACAGCACAGGGTGGCCCAGACTCAACTTACTTAGCCCCACTATGCCACAGGCAAACCTCTTAGACAAAGGCATAGGTCATCTGCTACTGAGAAGTCTCAGGCTTTGTTTCCTCTCCTGTCAAAGGAAGCTAATTCTAACCTGCCTATACCATCACAAGGTTGTGTGAAGGAAAATGTCAACAGCTGCAAGCTGCACCACTGCGGGCTGTAAAGAGAAGGGAATGAGGAGGAAAGGCCTCAGTTGTGCTGCTTTTCCCTGCCTGCGGTTCCTGGGCACTGGGCGGCAAACTGTCACCACTTGGTCTGTTCTGGGGGTTTCCTAACTGGACACAGCCTCAGGGCCTTCCAGACCATTTCTACACAACTACCACAGTACTTATCCTCACGGGTGTACTACTAGTGCTGAAACTGATGGATAGAATATATGTACAACTAGCACAGTGCTCGTCCTCACGGGTAGGACGTACATATAACTATCACAGTGCTTGTCCTCACGGGTAGGACGCCTGTACAACTATCACAGCGCTTGTCCTCACGGGTAGGACAAACACACAACTACCACAGTACTTATCCTCACGGGTGTACTACTAGTGCTGGAACTGATGGATAGAACATATGTACAACTATCACAGTGCTTGTCCTCACGGGTAGGACGTACATATAACTATCACAGTGCTTGTCCTCACGGGTAGGACGAACACACAACTATCACAGTGCTTGTCCTCACGGGTAGGACGTACATACAACTATCACAGCGCTTGTCTTCACAGGTAGGACGCCTGTACAACTATCACAGCGCTTGTCCTCACGGGTAGGACGAACACACAACTATCACAGTGCTTGTCCTCACAGGTAGGACATACATATAACTATCACAGTGCTTGTCCTCACGGGTAGGCCGTACATACAACTATCACAGCGCTTGTCTTCACAGGTAGGACACCTGTACAACTATCACAGCGCTTGTCCTCACGGGTAGGACGCCTGTACAACTATCACAGCGCTTGTCTTCACAGGTAGGACACCTGTACAACTATCACAGCGCTTATCCTCACGGGTAGGACATACATATAACTATCACAGCGCTTGTCTTCACAGGTAGGACACCTGTACAACTATCACAGCGCTTATCCTCACGGGTAGGACATACATATAACTATCACAGTGCTTGTCCTCACGGGTAGGACGTACATACAACTATCACAGCGCTTGTCTTCACAGGTAGGACGCCTGTACAACTATCACAGCGCTTGTCCTCACGGGTAGGACGCCTGTACAACTAGCACAGCGCTTGTCCTCACGGGTAGGACGTACATACAACTATCACAGCGCTTGTCCTCACAGGTAGGACGCCTGTACAACTAGCACAGCGCTCGTCCTCATGTTACCTGTGAGAAAGTAGAATTCCTTTAGCAGGCATTTAAAGACACATTTAGTTTTTATCCATTATTTTCCTTGCACTTTACAGTCCAGCAAATTGCCTTCTTGTTGTTCCCCACATCTACCACCCTATTTCTTGTCTCCAGGCTTTTGTACGTTCTACAACTTCACCTCCATCTCTTAGTTTCCTTCAAAGCCTAGCTAAAGTGATACCTTCGACATGAAGCCCATCTAACCCTGCCCCATAACTCCATCTCCAGTGTAACCCTGATACAGTGCCTGGCCCCCAATAGGTTCCTGAATGAAATCCTCCCTTGCAAAGCGGATCCCTCGTTTCTGAGAATGCCCGCTAGACAAGCTGGAAAAATGAGCAGCTCCCATTCCTGGTGCCGAGAGAACTAAGCTCGGAGCAGAGAAGGCCTCATTCCGCCTCTGTTCTTTGCCCCAGCCTCTCACCTTCAGTTGCTGTGTCCATGGGAATGACAGGGTTAATGCCAGCAGCCAGACTAGTGAAGAAATCTTTCAGGAAGAACAGGGCATCCTGCAAAGTATGAGGGGGCAACCCCAGAGATTAGAGAACGGCTAAGGACCAACACACACACACACACACACACACACACACACACACACACGCACACACACACGCAAAATCGTGCACACACACACATTTACACATGTACACTCATGCACACCCACATGAACTCACACAATTTACACACACACATACACTCACTCACTCTCTCTGGAAAAAACCAATCTCACCTGGTCAATATTGAGCCGCAGGGGCATGAGGGAAACTCGGAGACAACATTCTGGACCTCCCAGGCCGGCCTCTGGGGCCACATGGAGGGCTTTTATAGTGAGCTGGGGGGGGACGAGGAAGAGAAGTCACTGCCCCAGACCCCTCTAGATCCTGGAATCCCATGAGGACTCCTGCCCGGGATGCCCACGGCTCCAGCTGGCACTTTCCCTTTCCGGCCCAACTTGGGCTCCTGAAAGCCAGGAGCCTTGCCCACCGCTCTGCCCCTTGAACAGAAAGGACTCATGGTCCAATCAAAGGGCTTCCTCTGGAGGTTGACAATTTCCCCACCGAAGCCCTCGGTGCACATCTCCCTTGCCATTTTAGAGACGAATACTTGCCCGCCATTAGTCACAAGTAGAAAACCAAGAGTCATATGTGAACTTAGCTGTGTGACTCCTGACTCAATGGCCCCCAAGTCCCTTCCGGCCCCAAACAATAGTCTTTCGATTCTTCAACATCGGGAGAAGCCCGTGTGGCTCGCACAGGGGCGGCTCTCACGGTCTACCCTCCCCACCCCTCATGCAGATTGTGGACGCTCCCGCCCCATACCATGTTAGAATGAGCCCGCCGGGGCATCTTCTCGCTTGTGTACAGGTAAAGGAACTTGTTGATCTGGGAGGAGGCCAGGCGGTCTCGAATCTCCAGCTCCTGGACGATGAACACCTGGCGGGCCAGGGGCTGCTCCCCCAACTCGGCGCCAGGGGCTGCTGCTCTCTCTGTTGGGTAAGTCTCGTGCTGGAAGCTCACCTTGGGGGACAGCAAGTGGCACGCACACACACACACACATGCACAGAGACACAGAGACGCACACAGAGACACACACGCGCGCACACACACATCAATCACTTGATGACTTGTAAGCATTTACGGATGTGCCAAATACTGTGCTAAGTTCCCGGGAGGCACAGAGTAGTCAAAAACAGCCCTTGACCTCTAGGAGCTTCCATTCTTCTCCTGCCCCAGACAGCACGCAGGCAGCTTGGGACAGTGAATTTGGATGACCCTGGGCCATAATCACCTCCCTGGGACTCCCCATCCTCATCTGTAAAATGAGGGGAACTATATAGTTATCCCTAAAGTCTTTCCCAACTCCCGATCTGTGGTGCTAGGTTCTCAGTTTCCCTCTCTGTAACGAGAGCCTCTCGGCTCTGGACCCCGCGCCTCCTCTGCCCTTACCTTGCTGAGCTGGATCTCCATGAGGATGTGGTGCTGCCGGCCACTGCCGCCCTGGGTGCGCCAGGAGTTCTGGGGCCTATTGAGCCCAGAGCATCGTGAGGGGGAGCCCCGGGGACCCGAGAGGCCAGCTTTTGTCCTGCCGGGAAGGAAGGGTGCGTCAGTCAGCATTTATTAAGCCCCTGTTAAGTGCAGGGACAGAGAGAAGACAGCGCTGCCTTTGTGAAGCTGGGAGGGATTGCAGACCGACCCCACCCCCCCATACTGCAACTGGAAGCGCTGAAGAGGCGGCAGGCAGATCAGGAGACCAAAGTCGTCGTCACCATGACAGGAAGTCAGGGAATAACCACGGACGTGTTTGCCTCTTGTACGTGTGACCTCCTGCGAACCTGCCGCCACAAACACTGAGACCGAGTGACTTGTCTGGGCTCATCCGCCGAAGGGGTGACCCGGGAGTCTTCAGGGTCTCAGAAGGCGGCAGGAGCAGGACTGCAAAATTGGGAGGTGGGGGAGGGGGCTTGAGGGGAGGAAGTAGGAGGGATGAAGAGGAGAGGAGGTGGACAAAGACTGAAACAGGCAGAGAGAGACAGAAAAGGAGAGAGGAGGCAGGGAAGGAGAGGAACAGCTAAAAAAAGAAGGAGGAAGCAAGGCAGAGACAGGGGTGAGGGAGTATGCACTCGGGGTGGTAGCCATAGAGGGACCAGCAGCCCGAAAGAGGTCATGACTGGAAGGCTGGAAAGCTCAGTGGGTGGCCAAGGTTACTCTGGGGCTCTGGGAAAGGCTCCCTCTGCCTATTCCAGATGCTGCAGGCCCTGGGAGCCGTCCCAGGTTCTTATAGCTACGTGGTGGGCCCAGACACCCCCACACGAGTGATCCTCCCTGAGCCCAACCCTATGGCCGCCTCACAGGGCTTGCAAGATGTGCCCTATGACCATGCCGCCCATCCCTACCTGTGGCTGTGGTGAGGACCAAAATCGTGGCCCCCGTAAAGGTGCCAGATCAGAGAGACCTCTCGTAGCACCAGACGGTTGGTGGGCATGGGGAAGTGGGCAGGTGCTCGCAGCAGGTCCGTGCTACCCAGGGGGCGAGAGAAGTGACCGTCCCGGACCGTGATGGAGCCAGGCTGTAGCTTGGTCACCACCGGCTCGCCGTCTCGGGGCTGGAGAGAGAAGCGGTGGGGAAAGCAGACTGAGAGGTCAGGATGCCCGAGTCCCCCACTCTCCTTCCCTGCCCCCTCCCGGGCACGCACAGGGATGCCGAGACCAGGGGCATCCAGGATGCAGAACTCATCGCTGTCCAGGGCATCCCCATCTCCGTCCTCCTCCTCCTCTTCCTCCTCCTCCTCTTCTGCTTCCTCCTCTTTGACTCCAAGGCTGCTTTCAGAGGCACTATCAGGGGGCGGAGGGGGCTGGGCCCCACCCCGCTCACCCGGGAACAGGTAAACGGACACGGGAGAGGCCTGCCGCAGGGGCCCACCACCTGCAGGGACGGAAAAGCGGGGGACGGACAGCTGGGTGGCGCCGCCGGGGGGGCACAATCCGCCCCGTGCCGCCGGCCGCCTGCCCCAGCCCGTACCTGGAGGCAGGGCCAGATCCCGCAGGCTCCGCTCCGTATCAATGAGGGCATCCGTCAGGTCCCGCTGATTGATAAGGGCAGTCTCAGCCGGGGGGCAGGAGGGCAGGGAAGCCGGGCTCTCCGAGAGCTGGGGGGGAGCCAAGGGGTGAATGGGAAGGAAGGAAGATAGCAAAGCTCCCCACGAGCAAGCCCAGCTGGGGCGGATCCCAAGGGGCACTCTGAGCTGTAAGCAGAGGGAAGCTGGCCCACGTGATCCCCAAGGCCTCTCGACCCCAAGGCCCACTCCCCCTCCTACTGCAAGGACATCCCAGCCAACCTCGGCAGAGAGGCCTCCTTGGGCCCTCCCTGCCCTCATCACCAGAGCAGGCGCCCACCACAACATCCACCCCCCCCCCCTCACCTGAACCTTCTGGCCGGCGATCTCAGTGGGGCTGGGGGGCCGGGCTGGAGGGTGCAGATCCCCGGAGCCCACCACATACTGCAGCAAGTTGGCCAGCAGGGCGCAGGAGTCGGCACAGCTGTGCAGATGCACCACGTTGTTGGAGCAGCGCAGTTCAAAGAGGGGCTGGCTCTGTGGGGAGGAGGGCACTCAGGAGGCGGCCCGGCCCAGCAGGGTCACCCAGAAGCTTGGGGTGGAGGCAGGAGCGCCCTGGCCACCGCGTGCTTGCCGTATGACCCGGGGGTCCCTTTCTCTGGGCCTGTTTTCTCATCTGGGATGAGAAGGGCCTTGGGGGCTGCTGGGAGCTCATCTCCCCTTCTCAAAGCCTGGGGTCCTCCAGGGAGGGGGCGGCCCCACAATGGCTGGGTCCCATTATTTCCCAACCTGTGGGATCTCCTGAGCTTGGCCCTTGACTTTTCCTTTCCCTTGTGACCTCTCACCCTTGTGAGGGATGAGGCCACTGACTCGGCAGGCGCAGAGGGCTGCCCCAGGGCCACCTCTCACCCCGAGGTTCCTTCACCTTGCTCTCGGCTTGGGGCCCCCGTATCTCCTGGAGGGGATTGGGGGGCAGGTGGAGGGGGCATCTGCGCCCCGCCATATGCTGCTGCTCACCAGTTTGCCCTCCGTGCTGCCCTTCCAGGTCTTGATCACAAGCTCCAGCAGATCCACGTCCAGAACACAGACATAATCTGCAGGAAAAGTGAGGGAGGGGCTCAGCTGGCCTGGGCAGAACAGCCCCCTCTGACCTCTGAGAGGTTCCATGGTTCATTCAGCAAACATTAAACACCCATGGTGTGCAGAGCCCTGCCTGAGCGTGATCCCTGCTGGAGGGAGGGTATATTCCTGGCCTGGCTCAAGCCCCAGATACAGCCCCATGATACACAGGTCTGAGCAAAGGCTCATTATTGGCTCCCTGAGGGGCTGGGCTGGAGGTGGGAATTGGAGGGGGGGCTTCCTCAAGCTCCCTCACCTCTTGGGCCTCTCACCTTTGCGCAGATCGAGGGGCTCATTCCCACACCTGTCGGACAGGTAGATGGCGGAATCATCGAGGATAAACCTGGCAAGGGAGATGGGGCTGTGAACACGGGGAAGGGGGGACGGGGGGGAACTCGACTCCTCAGCCCCGTCACCTCTAGGGTCTTCGGCCCTGCCCAGCCCGAGCCATCTGCCTCCCTGCCAATCTCTCCCAACTCCAGGTCTTTGCCCTGGCTGTGCCTCCTGCCTTCTCTCTATCCGCTGGCTCACACACCACCTTCTTCCCCATGACACTCCTGAGCCCCCCAACCCCCAGGCTCAACCTCTCCTGGGCTCTCCCTTAATGAGGGCCCGTGCTTGGCCGGCTCGATGGAGGGAGGCAGAGAGCAGGACAGCCTTAGTGGGCAGGAAGGGGCGAAGGACAGGGGCCTCTGGGGCGACCCGCCCACTCCGTCCCACCACGGAGCCTTGGGTCTGCTGGACAGCCCCATCCTAGTGGGAACATCCACCCGAGACTGGACGAGCAAGGACCCAAGAGGCCAGTTTTTCAAACAAATTAGGGTTTTCTCCCCGTTGTGAGCCCCCCATTTAATGTCCCCGAGATTGCCCCCAAGCCCAAGGGGGGGTAGCTGATGTGGCCGCGGCCGGGAAGGCTGGCTGGAGACGAGAGCTTCCCAGGCCGGGCCAGACCAGGGGCTTCTGGGAGAATGAGCTTCCTGGCCTGGCACCAGGCGGTGCTCAAGAGATACTCGCTGGCCTGGCCCGAAGTGCTAATCTGCCACAACCACCACGGGGGCTCCCTCCCAAACCCGACCCCACACGCAGTTGCCTCAGAGCCCCCTCTCCATCAGACAAGGTACAGCTCTGGTGGAGCTCAGCCCCCGGGAGCTCTGAGATGGCCCCTGGGCCGCTATAAGACCAGACCCTGGGCTCAATGGGCACCAGCAGTCCCGGGGGGAGGGGGGAGAGCATGGTACAGGGCCAGCCACCTGAGCAGGAAGGTGGAGGTGTCCATGATAATGTTGCTGGAGAGGGTGAAAGTCTCTGCAGTGATGAGGACGCGCACGGGAAGGTGGAGAGGCCTGGGGGGAAGGGGCAGACATCAGTTACAATCGCAGCAGCGCAGACCCTGGGCAACGGCGGCCCTGAACCCCGGGTACCTGTAGTCAACGGCGCAGGAGAACAGGTGCGTGTGCAGGACGGTGATGACCGTGGGCGGCAGGAAGCCAAGGATGGGGTCGTCCAAAACATCCAAGAAATCCAGGAGCTACAGAGCAGAGAAAGGGGGTGAGGGGGGGCAGCAGGGGCTCAGAGCAGCCCCCTCACCTACCCCCCACTCACCTGGCAGTGCCAGCTTTGGTTGGGCAGGGCCATGCGGTGGCGAAGGGTGGCTCCATGTAGCCGCAGCGTAACCAGGAACTCCTGGGGGAGGAGAAATACACATTTGGAGTGTGATGGGTACTGGGGGGGCCTCCCGGGCACACGTCCGCCAAGAACCATGGGTCAGGGTGGCACAGTACCTTGACGTTCTTCTGGGGGTCCAGATGAATGCGTACAGCCGTGGAGAGCATTCGAGGGCCCTGGCCCTGGCCCTTGCGGCTCGCAGACCCCCGATCCGTCACCCCTTCCTCCGAGGGGTAGATGGTCGGGGCCAGCTGGGCGGGTGGGGTGAAGCTGGGCACCTCGAGGCGGGTGGGCAGCAAGTAGTCGTCCACTACGGCTGTGGGGAGGGCAGAGCCTTAGGGAGGGGCGCCCTGCTCCCCGTCCCCTCCCCCAGCCCCAGCCCATCCCCCATACCTTGGTGGTAGAGGGCCGCCTTCTCGGCCTCCAGGCAGAGGTAGCCGAGCCCCGGCTGGCCCAGATACTGGGAGACGCTGAAGATGGTGCCCTGGGTCACATCGAGGACCAGCTCTCCATGGCAGTCGTCCAGCTTCTTCCCACCCTCCCCCTAGGGGGGGACAAGCCTGAGTGAGCCCATCCCTGCTCCGTCCTGGGCCCCACCCCAAAGGGGCTCTAGGGCCCCAACCTATTGCTCTCATGCAACTTCTCTCCTCTCAGGTCTGAAATTCAAATGTAAAATGGGCCGAGATCATCCCTCATCCTTTTTGGCTGGAAACCCTTTGAGGAGGCCCAGGGGAGGCCTCTGCTCAGAAACTGCTCTCCTGCTGCTTCTTTATCAAGTTTCAACCCCTTTGCTTGGCATTTGAGACCCTACATCATCCTGCCCCCCCCCCTTTCAAGTCTCACCCCCTGAACTGACAACTCCTCCCAAACACACAGGGCCTTCCCTCTGCTCCGTCTCTCCCCCTGGTTCAAGCTGCACTGGCCCCTTGCTACAAAGCTGCCCCCATTTCCACTGTGGGCTAAGAACCACCTGGAGCCCTGGGTCTGCCTGATGGGTGGTCATCCCAAGTTCCCATCTTTTGGGACAGACGCGCCCTCCCGCCCAACTCACCTTGGTCTCACATAGAACAGTGATCCGCCCCTTCAGCACCGTCACCAGCGTGGAGAAAGTGCTCTGGGTACGGGGACTCCGCGGCTCTGGCGCAGGGGGCTGTGGGACCCCCGACTCGTCCACCGAGAAGAAGTGCGCATCTTCATCTTCAGAGTCCGAGTCTGGGCAGAGGAAGAGGGGCGGGGTCACCAGGGGCCCAGTTCCCGAGCATTGCCCCCGGCCAGGCCCTCCTTCCCAGCATCCCCGGCCTGAATGGGGTGGAAGCGACGGCCTGCGTACCCAGTTTAAAGGCGGATTTGCACATCTTGAAGTCTTCCTGCCAGAAGGCGGAGGGCCCGGGGAAGCCAGGGGCGGCCGCGGAAGCAGCAGGGCCAAGGTCGGGGAGCAGATCTCCAGGCTCCCACATGAGCAGGTCGTTATTGATCCTGGAGGGAGGGAAGGGGGTGGGGTGAGAGGAGCAGGGGCTCCCCACCCTCCCCCGCTGGGCCCCCAGGGGCTCGTTACCTGTTGTAGATGCTCTCGTAGACCTCCTTGCTGGGCAGGAAAATGTGGGCGCTGGGCAGGGTCAGCTCCAGGCTGCACCGCGACAGGGCCAGCGTTCGGCTCTGGAATTCGCCCATCTCCTCGGGATCCCCGGGAATCACCATCTGGGGGCCGGAGGATTCCCCAAAGATCAGTGGGGATCTGTAAGCTAGTCTGGACAAGGAGGTTCTGCCAGGAGTTCACCAGAGCTCCGCTAGCTCATTCCACATTGTAGTCTTTGGAGGATAAGGTTAAAGGCGACACCCCAATGGGACAGGGGTTAAATGATCTGCCCCAAAGCGGCTGAGCTGAAGAGGTGACCCGAGGCTTGATGTCAGAAGCTGCTTCCTAACAACCCAACTGTACCAAAGTGGAATGGACTGCCAGGAGTGAGCTCCCTGTCACTACAGGTCTTCAAGTAGAAGCTGGATGGCCAATTTTCCGTCAACCTGCTCGTCCCCACCAGCCTTGTCCGAGGCCCCGGATGGGGGCCTTTCTGGTCAGAAACCCCTCTATGGTTCCCCACCATTTAAAGAGCTCTAGACCCTGGCATTCAAGGCCTTGCATGTCAAGCTGTGTGAAGCTTCTGACTCGACCTTTTGATACGCCTACATCCCAGGCAAACCGGGCTTCTACACACAAGAGGGCGCCATGACGCCTAGAGCCCAGAAAGACCCAAGTTAAAGTCTTGCTGCCTGCCTGACCCGAACGAGGCCGTTTGCCTCACCGAGGCAATAACCTCACCTACCTCGCAGGACTGTTGTTAACGATGAAATGAGATTAGATCTGTAATATGCTTAGCACAGGGCCTGGCACACAGGAAGTGCCGTAGAGATGCTTATTCCCTCTCTCGCCTCCCAGTTCTCACTCGTAAATCCAAAGGCCTTTTCTCTGTCCTCATTCCCCTTGTTCTCTCAGCAGCCTTGGATACTGTTAGCCACTCTTGTGGCTATTCTCTTCTCTTGAGGTTTCTGGGACATCCTCCCCGCCCCCTTTCCTGGCTCTCCTCCTTCCTTTTTGACCGCGCTGTCTCCTACTCCAGATCATGTCTCCGGACATAGGGGTCCCTCAGGAATCCGTTCTGGACTCACTCCTCTTCTCCATGCTGCTTTACCTGGAGACCTCGTCAGCTCCCATTGATTCAATGACCACGTCTACACTAATTACTTTCCTATGTCCCTCTCCGGTGTCTCAGCCTTTCTGCTGATCTTCAATCTCCAATTGTTTTTCTGATGACTCTGGATATCACAGGAGACATCCTAAACTCGGTCTGTCCTAAAGTGACCTCATTATCCTTCCCTCTAACCCCTCCCCCTCAACCTTCCCAATTACTGTGGAGAGCAAGGTCA
This sequence comes from Antechinus flavipes, assembly GCF_016432865.1. Lineage (NCBI taxonomy): Eukaryota > Metazoa > Chordata > Mammalia > Dasyuromorphia > Dasyuridae > Antechinus > Antechinus flavipes. Next base: position 255,471,762 of record NC_067403.1, read on the forward strand.
TCTTCCTAGAACTCCCAACCTAGGGCTCACCCTGGACTCCTCTCTCATCCCTCAAATCCAAGATGACCCTAAGGCCTGTGGATTTCACCTCTGCAACACCTTTTGTAGATTTCACCTTGCTAACATCTCCAGCAGATTTCACTTTTCTAACATCTCTTGTACATTTCACCTCTGCGGATACTTCTGGCAGATGTCACTCATGTAGAGGTGAAATCTACTAAAGATGTTACGGATCTCTCTGGCAGATTTTGCCTCTCTAACATCTTTTGTAGATTTTACTTCTGCAAACACCTCTAGCAGATCTCATCTAACATCTCGTTTTCATTTCATTTCTGCATATATTTCTGGCAGATTTCACCCTAACACCTTTTGTCGATTTCACCTTGCTAACATCTCCGCTAGAGTCTCTGCTAGATCATGGCCTCGTGCCCTTGACCCAGCATAAACCTGGGGCAGACAAAGCCCCACCCATTCACCCTGGACTGCTACAGCTGCCCCTGGGGGTTAGCGTGCTCCAAGTCTCTGCCCACTCTTATCTATTCAGCCACAAAAGGGATTTTCTTAAACCCCAGCTCTCTCACTACCAGAATTAAATACAAAATGACTTTCCTACTTTTCCAGCATTCAGAGAAACAGAGGCTTATGGCCATTTCCTGGCCCCCCGGCTTTTCCAGACCTGGAACACCCACCACAATCCAGATTTCCATTTCAATGAAAGCTCTGACTTTTTATGAGAAGCCCCTCCCAAATCCCCTCAAACTATTTTATGACTCTGAGATAAGACCTAAGCAAGATGATTTGGAGATTATTTTACCCAGCTCTTATCTTGGCATCCAGGCAGGGACAAAGATTGTTTTCTTCTTTCTATCCCTAGCACCTGACCCAGTACATAGTAGGTGCTTAATAAATGCTGGCTGATATGATTTGACATTTGATGGGAGGACTTCAAGTGGAAGTCTGCTTAGGCCTGCCCAGTTTGGCTGTCCCTCTGCACCCCAACAATCTCTCTCTCTCTCTCTGCTCTCATTCTAGGACAATCAAATAGGGCCCTGGGACTTGACCCTGGGCTGGTCAGTAACCCTCTCACTGTCAGGGTAAGTGGAGGGGGGGGGAAGATGCCCCCCCATTCCTCCTCAGTCTCCCCCACCCTCCAACTCCAGCAATCCTCACTTTCAGGGAAAAGCAAAGGCGGGGGGTGGGGGTGGGAGCGGGTTCTCACCTCCTCAGTCTCATACATGGTCCTCTTGGAGGAAAAGGGCGAAGGCTCAGGCTGGCGCAGCTCACAGGGGCTCTCGGCTGATGACAGCTCCACTTCTTCCCCCTTCTCCAGGACCACGTCCCACTGGGAGCTGCTATACTGGGGGTTCAGGGTCACCACTGCCCTGCCAGGGAGCAGGGCTGTTACTGGGGGATGGGAGCACAGATTTCCCAGACCCAACACCTCCCCTCCCCCCAACCCCCAGGGTCTCCTCTGCTGGGGGGGGGGTGTCCCCCCCACACTTACTTGGGCAGGATGTACTTGCGCTCAGGGCCCTGGGGATCCAGGGTCTTGGAAACTCGAAGGCAGGGGACAGCAGGCTTCTCCCTGTCCTCGTAAGTTCCTACATCGGGGCAGGGGAAGGAAGGAGGGTTGGTCACGGCTGTGCCGAGTCTGGGTCAAAGTTCTGGGAGGGACCTGGGGTGGGTTCCGAGGCTCCCCTACCGTGCAGGTCGCTGCAGGTCAGCTCCAAGCGGGTGGGGGCCTGTGGGCTGGGGCCATGGCTCAGCTCAGACCGAAACTCCAGGTCCGTCAGCTCGAGGCGGAGAAGTTCCTCCCGCACGGCCCGGCCCGCCCAAGGGTTGCGCTGGGGGCGCAGGTCGGGGATGGGGAATCGCAGCCGAAGGGTGGCGTGAGGGGCCGCGACCCGCAGGACCGTCTGGCGCTCCACGGTACAAGGAGGCCCCCCTGGAGAAAGACGGGGCTCAAAAGGGCTCATGCCATCTCCTGCCTCCTCCCTGCGTTGGGGAGCAGGGCGGGGGCTTCTTGCCCAACACTGTCCTGAGACCAGAAACTGGGACTGTTCTTCCATTTTACCCATGAGGAAACTGAGGCCCAGGGTGGGGCCCACCCCCATTCTGTCCCCCACAGACAGAGAATGTGCGCTTGGCAGAGGCCCCGTCTCCGCTCTCTGCTTTCACAGGGCAAGAGAATGAGAGGGGGCAGCAGGGGATGGGCAATTGAGAGGGGGATGGGCACAGGATCAGGGTCCCGAGGCCTCAGAGGCTCAAGTTCAAACTCCTCCCTCCTTGTAAGTCCTGGGCCATGAGGGACCAAGTTAACCGAAGCAGAATTTTAACTCAGATCCTCAGAACCTTGGTCAGGAGACTTGACTGCTCAGCTCCCACCCGCGTGGGCTGGCAAGGGCAGGAGCCGGGGCTGCCCAGGGAACCCCGGGCAATCCCTGAACAACTCTGGCCCGTTCCCTCGCCCGAAAAATCGGGAGGCCCCCCGAGCCTGCCTGCCTTTCCCAGGAGACCCTAAGCCTTCTTGGCTAGGATGTCCATGGCCTCAGAAGCTGAGAACGTCGGGCTCTGTCCCCTCCCCGGCAGGCTCCCTATATTCCTGAAATCTGGCCCAGCCCATAAGCCAACAAAACCCTGGAAACTGAGACCTCTTCCACCCTCTAAGTCCTGGGCAAAATCCCCTTTTCTTTGCTCAGGAAAGCGCTTTTTCACCGGTCCCAGGCCTGGGGCGCCCTCCCATCTCTCCTCTGCCTTAGAGCCCACCTTGCTCCATTTCCTTGCCCAGCTTCCAGAGCTCCGTCTTCCTCAAGGGCAGCTGTGAGTTTGCTGCCAAACTGCTTCGAGCTCTCGTTCCTTTCCCCAGCCCTCCTCCCTCTCGCTCCCTCCTCCCACAGGCTGGCTCACCAGCAGGCCCTGCTCCCGGGCCATCGGGGTGGTGGCAAGATGGAAAAGCGCCCCGAGCCGGTCCAGAGCCCCCAGCTCCACGTCAGACTGGAATTCGGCCAGTTCCAAGGACAAGTCGGAGGTACAGAGGCACGAGGCCGGCCGCCGGGGGTGGCTCTATCGGTGGACAAAGGCGGAAGGACACAGGGTTAGAGGCGTGCCGGAGACAGGCCTGGAAGCAAGTCGGAAGCCGAAACCTCGTTCTGCTAATGAGGGGATCCTTACCTTGGGGATCCGGCGCTGGGTCTGGATGTACCGCAGGTGTGCACAGGGGCGGGCCGAGGCCCCGAAGCCGGAGCCGTTGGGGAAGCTCAGGAGCTGGTGGGACAGGAGGCGGGGGAGGGGGGAGTGAGGGCCTGGCAGCCCCCCTCGTACTTCCCAGCAGGGCCGGGATCCTCCGCCCTCCCCCTCGCTCACCTCTGTGTATTCGGGCTCAGCCGCCCCTTCAGGCCACAGACACTCCAGCACCTCCAGCTGCCCAAAGAGCAGGTCAGTGCTAAAAGCCCGGCCCCTGGCGCCGGCCCCTCCGCGCTGCTCCCAGCTCAGCTGCACCGCGGAACCCGTTAGCCTGCAAGATCCAAGGCTCAGCCCACCGCCAACCCCAGGCGGGACCCCCAGCCCAGGCGGGACCGCCACAGCCGCCAGTACCTCACGTGGCTTCGGGGACAGGCCTTCTGGAAGCGGGGCCGGAGATGGTGAAAGTCCCGGGACCCAAAGGGTCCCTCTTTGGCAGCGTCAAACTCGGCAAAGAAGCGGGCAGCGAGGTCGGGGGGACAGCCGGGGGGGGCCCCGGGGGGCTGCTGCAGGGCCGTCAGCGTCATCCCGCCCAGGGTCACTTTCAGCAGCGACTCTGGGCGCAGGCTCTCGGGGGGGATGGGGGCCGCTGCCTTGCCTGCAGGAAGAGGGTGGGACAGGGGGCAGGGGAGGAGGGGGGTGAGGGCCCGGTCCCCCTACTTCCCAGCAGGGCCGGGATCCTCCACCCTCCCCCTCACTCACCTCTGTGTATTCGGGCTCTGGGGGATCCCTGGTGTGCCGTCCCCCACCCCAAGTGTTCCCCTTTAACGCGATCGATCAAGAGCTCGCCCACAAACGCTCACTCGTTCAAAGCCCGGGAGGACAACAGGCAGCCGCATGGACGGAGCGGCGGGTCAGGGTGGCGTTCAGACTCGGGGAGACCCTTCCGTACTCTCCCCCCACACCCCTCGGGTAACTCCTGCCCTAGAGCTGGTCCTTCGGGACCGCCCCCAGCCCGCTGGGCCAAGGCCCCGCGCCCCCTTCCGTTAGGGGAGAGGGAAGGGGGGAGGCCCAGTTCCCTCCCTCACCAGGCAGGCGGCTGAGACCGTGGAGGGCAGGGTGGGTGTGGGGGCGCCGGGGGGTCCCTTCGCTGTGCAGGGACGAGCCCAGGTCCACATCGGAGAGGGAAATCTCGGAGACAGAGCGCGCGGACGTCACGCTGCTAGTCAGAGCGGCCATGGAGAAGAAGAGATCTGGGCGGGGGGAGAGGGGGCGGGCGGCTCAGAGGGGGGTCCCGGGCTCCCCCGCCCCGGCCAGCGCAGGCTCCCGGCCCGTACCTGTGCTGTCCATGCCCACCAGAGGGTCCGAGGAGAGCGTCGGGCCGCCCCCCTGGAGCTGCTGGCTCAGGTCCTGCTCGATAAGCCGCAAGTCCTCGGCCCTGAGGGGGCGGTTCTTGTTCGCCTTCTCCGACAGCCCCTCCGTGTCTGGGGGGGCACAGGAGAGACGCCTCAGGCTCCCGCCCACGGGCGGCCCGGGCCCCCCTCCCCGGCTTGGGCTGGGGGCTCACCTGCTAGGCTCAGGGCACTGAGGAGGTCCTGCAGCTGCAGGAGATGCTGCGGGGCCAGGAGCAAGTGCAGGCAGCCTAGCTGCCCCGACACCTCCATCTGCCGAGGGCGGGCGAGAGCCTGGTTAGTGGTGGGCGCCGGGCGTTCCGGTGAAGGAGGGAGGGGCCCCATTCTGTGGAGGCCCAGCCCTGCCCGGGCACCAGGACACCCTCAGCTGTCCCGCTTCCTCCTTCCCTCCCCCCCGCGCCCCCCCAAGCGGCCCCTCTCCCCCAGGGCAGCCCCAGCTCCCTACCCTGGGCCCAGGAAAGGCCTCGTTCTGCTTCAGTTTTACGGTCAGCTCCATGTACCCGGAGCAGCTGCCAATCTGCAAGGGGGGGCTGGGGGACTCTTCCTGGAGGGAGAGGGCAGAGGTCAGAGGTCAGAGGGGAGGGACCCCTCCGGCCTTGGTGCTTCTGTCGCCTCCCCTCTCCACCTGGGGCCCATCCCCCCTCCAGAGCTCGCTCCCACCTGAGGGGGACACTCTTCATAGTGAAGCTTGACGCCCGAGAGCTGCAGCAGCTTGTGCAGGAAGGCGGGGGGCTGGTGCACGTCCACGGGGGGAGCCTGGCTCGGGTCCCGCACGGCCTCATCACAGTATTCCAGTCTGGGGGGACGAGGGCGGCCCAGGTCAGGAGGGGACAAGTACCCGGGGGGCGCCGACGGAGAAGCAGACGGGACCCCGGCCCCGGGGCCCCCGTCCCCACGGGGAAAGGAAAGGGAGGGCGCCCCGAGCCGGGCAGAGCAGGGGCAGGGACGGGCGGCAAAGGTGGGGAGGGGGCCCAAGGAGTGAGCTCGGAAAGGAGCTGGGGGCAGGTCAGCTTCCGGTCCCTCCCGGGCCCTGCCCACCTCTGAATGTGGATCTCCACCGCCATGCTGCTGTCTCCGCCACCTGGCGCGTGCTCCACCCGCACAATGGTGTCCAGGAAGGTCACCTTGATCCTCCGAAGCACTGGGGGGCGGGAGAGGCCGGGGTCAGGCCCACGCAGGCTCCCGGGCTCCCAGGAGCTGGGACGGGGAGGGGGGCGGGGGGCCGAGCCGGACCCGGGGCTCACCTGTCTCGATGGTCTGGCGAACATCTCCAGGCCCTCCAGGGGCTGGGGGGGCTCGGAGGGCTCGGGGGGGCCCTCGCGAAGGCACTCCTGAGCTAGCTGCAGGCTGGTGGTCATGCAGGACGTCCAGCTCTGGGATTCTGCCGTCCCAGGCACTGCGGGAAGCGGGCGTCAGGACCGAGACCCCCCAGAACCCCCAGCCCCCGGCCCGCCGCCCCGGCCTCACCTTGCCCGCTCCGCGGCCGCAGAGTGAGCTGCAGGCCGGACACCTGCATGGTGCAGTGGTCGGTGAGGAGGGCGGCCCAGGGCACCGCCACCTCGATGGAGCCCACGAAGCCATCGACCAGCTCCAGGGGCGATTCCACCGACTCCAGCAGCTCGTTCACAGACTAGGAAAAAGGGGCGCCGGGGCCAAGGCAGAGTGAGGGCCGCGGGACGTGGCCCCCTCCCTCCCGCGGAGCCGGCCCCGCTCCCAGTCTCGCCGGCAAAGACGCTTCCTGGCTGTGGCCCCGGACGAGGCGCTTCGCTTTGCCTCAGTTTACTCATCTGCAAAATGAGCTGGAGAAGGAAGCGGCCAGCCCCGACCGGGCCAGGGACAAGGGCTCCCCAACCTGGGGCTCATCGCTCCCACTTAACAAAGGAGGGAACTGAGGCCCAAAGCCCGGGGCTGCTCCCCCCGGACCACTCCCTGCTCTCTGACCACCTCGGAGGCCTGAGGGACACAGCCCCCAACCAAGGACAACTCTGTGGCCTGAGGGGTTCTGACCCTCCTTCCCTCCCCTGGAGGGCGGGTCCATGTCAATCCCCTCACCCCACAAAGTGGAGGCGATTTCTGACCTGGAAACCCAGAGGAAGGGACCCCAGAGTGAGGGTCCTGGGGGGCCCCAGCCCTTGTTTTCGGGCTCTGGGGGAGGGGAAGAGCTGTAGTCCACTGACCTAAGGTCCCAGACTGCCCAATCACAGGGGAGGGGCGGGCATGAGACCAGCCCAGCTGCTGAGGTCACAGGTCAGATGCCGAAGGCTCCCCTTCGGAAGCAGCAGGCGGCCTGCCCGGCCCCCTCAGTCTGCGGCTCATCTCTCAGGGAGCCCCCATAAATCTGAGGGTCCTCTTCCTTCAGCCCCAGGGTCTGCTCAGTTTCTCTGACCTCTTTCCGGAGGAAAAGCCTCCCATGATCCCTCAGGGTGCCCCTTCTACCCCCCCTGCCCCCTTAGCCCAACCTACGTCCCCATACCCTGCCGGGGAGCCCCTCTGACCCAGGGTAGCCCCGAAATCAAAGCTTCCTAGGGCTCGGGGCCCGGGGCTTTGGCCGGGGGCGGCAGCCTTGGTCGGGGCGGGGAAGAGCGGCAGCTTCGGAGTCCGAAGCCTGTAATTTGTAGTTCCTTCTGGGGTCAGCTGAGCTATGAATCACGGTCCAGCACCTAAGCCCCGTCCCTGCCCCACCCCCAACACTCCCCCCCAGCTGAGGGGTCCTGGTCCCCCCGCCCCTCCCTCGGATCCTGCTCCCCCCGGGGGTTCTTCCCCAGTAAGAGGCCCCTGCCCCTGCCGGAAGTGACAACTGTTGCCAAACAGTCCCAAGGCATGTTGATCAACAAGAGCCTGACGTGAGCTGTTGTTGACATCAGGGACGCCAGGACGGGGGTGGCCCCTCCTCCGGGCCCTTGGGGGAAAGGGGTTGCCCAGACCCCCCTAAGCCCCGTGGGGGATGGGGTCTGAAGGCCCCTTCCCAGCTTCCTGCCCTTCCTCCTCCCGGCCTGGGACCCAAGCCCCCAATTCTAATGGAGGGGAAAAGTTGGACGGGGAGGGTCTGCCTTCTCCAGCCCCAAGACCTTCTCCTTCACCCTTTAATGGGGGGGCAGACTTCCTCCTCTGGGCTGGGGGCTGCCTCCCCCAGGCTGGCCCCCCGGGACAAGACCCTTCTCTCCAGAATTCTAATGGGGAGGGGGCGTCTGATTTCAGCGTCTGCCCTCCTCCTTGGCCGAGTGTTTCCCCTTCCTCCTCCAGTCCCGAGCCCCTTCCCCGTCATTTAACTGGGGGGGAGGGGGGTGTTTCTGCCCCGGGTGAAGGCTGTCCTTCCCCAGCCGGCCCTTTGCCTCTCGAGACTGGCTGGGGCCCGGGGAGGGTGGGGGAGTCTGGGCCGCGGCTCCGCGGACTCTGTCGGGGCCTCGTTTTGCCCCATCCGTGCAATGGGAGCCCTGCTGGGGCCCGGCCGCCTGGCACTCCGGCGTCCCGGCTCCCCGCCCCTCGGGTCCCCCGGTCCCGACCCCGGCCGCTCACCCATACGTCCAGGTGGATGTCCCGCAGCCCGCCGCTGCCCTGGTACAGGTCCAGGCTGAGCTGCTCCAAGCTCAGCCGCTCCTGCAGGAAGTGGCCCAGATAGTGCTGCAGCAGGTAGCGGCAGGCCCGTTTCTTCATGCAGCTCGACCACGGCCACAGCCAGCGCGACATGGCCGGATCCGCCCGCCCGCGCTCGCCGCCGGCCGCGCCGCTCACTCGAGCCCCCGGCTCGGCCCGCCGCTCAACCCGGCGCCAGGCCACACCCCGCCTCGCTGCCATTGGTCGGCCCGGAGAGCGAGACTCGTTGATTGGTCGTATGGGCGGGGCGCCGGAAAGAGCCCCAGTTTTTCGCGGAGCGACATAGGTCTCGTGATGACGATCTGCGCCTGCGCGTTGCCCTCGGTCTTAGATGTCTTGAACTTTCCGAATGGGGCAAACAAGGTCGCGTGACGGCTGAGTCCGAGAAATAAGTCCCGAGGCGCAATGCGCATGTGCATTTCCGCCCCACCTCCCAGCTTCGGGCTCATGAATTAAAGGGACAGTGTCCAATCAGCTACCCCTCTGGAGCTAAAAGGCATCGTAGCCCAGCTTCGTATCCAACCCTCACTTTTTTACAGATGGGGAAACTGAGGCTCGGGGCGAGAGGAAAGGAAGGTCTTTGTCACGGTCACTGGAGTAATAAGAGGCAGACCTGGGACTTGAGCCTGGTCCCGCCCCCTCCCACCCAAGGTTTTGGGGACCAGCTGGGGGGGGGGGAGGAGACCCTCCTGGGCAATAGGTGGCCACGTGGGGGAGGCGGAGCATTGAACGCCAGGCAAACTTCTGGGGGCTGGAGGGAGGGCAGGGCAGGGCTAGCCCTGAGATAAGACTCCGAAGGGGCCCCTCCCTGCAGCGCCCCCCCTGCTGTGGGGGGCTTGGCCCCGGGGCAGGGTCCCCAGGAGCTTCCGGGTGGGAGGAGGGGGAGCGGGCCCCAGGCCCCGCCTCCTCGGGTCCCCACTCCAGCCTTGGGAGCTGGCGCCGTCACCATCCCCCCCTGAGGAAACTGAGGCACCAAGAGAAGGGACTGGGCAGGGCCCCTGAGGCAGGGTGTGGGCTGGGGCGGGGCCAGGGCAGAAAGGGTCTGGGGGCGCCCAGAGCCGGGGTTTGGGACCGGGACCATGATTCCCAAACAGGAGCCAGGTCGGGAAGCGGCTCTTCCCAGGGAGCTTTGCATCTGCCCGGAAACGGACAACCATCAGGTGTGACTGGCTTTCCCTGGGACCCTCAGTTTTGTGTCGCGCGTGATTCTGAGAAGGACTTTCCTGCCTAAATGCCTCTGCCCACCGGGAGCAGCCCCTTGTCCCCCTACCGCAGATGGGGAAACTGAGGCCCAGATCGGGGTCAGGGAGCGGGGTCCCCACCAGGCCAGGCAGGAGCGCCGTTCACTAGGTGTTTATTGGGTGAAACAACAGTGGGGCTTTGGGGGGAGCCTGGAGACCCATCTGGGAGGAGCCGCAGAGGGCCTTCCCCCCTCCCTGCCCCAGCCTCCGCCCAGCGCAGGGAGCAGTGTCTGAGGGCCGGAGCCTCCCGCAGGTGCGGCCGGGCCCAGAACGAGGGCGGTGCCGGCGAACACCTGTTCTGGGTCACGGCCTGTAACTAGGACAGAGTGAGGGAGTGAAGGAAGCAGGAAATGGTGCCGGAGGCCGGGGGCGCCTGCTCTTACTCAGGCTGGTCCCGGCTGGGAAAACTCCGGCTGGGAACCGCTGGGAGCGGGCAAGGGCCCGGGACGGAGCCGGTCTGAGGTGAGAGGGGAAGGGCCCGGCAGCTCCGGAACTCGGGTCTGGCGGCTCCAGAACTCAGGCCCGGCAGCTCCAGAACTCGGGTCTGGCGGCTCCAGAACTCAGGCCCAGCAGCTCCAGAACTCAGGCCCAGCAGCTCCAGAACTCGGGTCCAGCGGCTCCAGAACTCAGGCCCGGCAGCTCCAGAACTCGGGTCTGGCGGCTCCAGAACTCAGGCCCGGCAGCTCTGGAACTCGGGCCTGGCAGGTCCAGAACTCAGGCCCAGCAGCTCCAGAACTCGGGCCCGGCAGGTCCAGAACTCAGGCCCGGCGGCTTCGGAACTCGGGTCTCCTGCTTCTGCCGCGCCGGAGCCTCTGTCCTCCCCTGCGCTGCGCTGGGGCCATCTCTTCGCAGGGACTAGAGCTTGGTCTGGAGGGGCTGGGCCCCCCGCCGTGGTTTCCTCAGCAGTCTGCTCCAGCATCTCCGGACCCTGGGGATGGGAGGGAAGTTGCCCCTTTTGGGGGCTCGGCCCCCCTTTGCCCCCAAGGGAGCTCTGGAGGCCTGGCCAGGAGAGGGTGAGCCCTGGGGGGGGGTGACTATACCCGGGCCAGAGACACCCCTGCGGAGGCCTGGAAGGGCCAAGGGAAGGAGGGCTGGGGGTCACCTACTGGCTCTGCGCTTGTTCCAAGGTGTCGGGCAAGGGCGCGCCCCTCGTCTCGGGCAGGAAGAGGACCAGGCAGCTGGTGGCCAGGACGCTGGCCCCGAAGAACACGGGCGGCAGGAGGGGGAGCGTGGGGCCGGCCAGCAGGACCAGGGGGGCCGTCACCCCGCCCAGGTGGCCCACCATGTTAGTGACGCCCATGCCAGTCATCCTGCGGAGCCGGGGGAAGGGCCGGGATTGAGAGCACAAAGACCCTCTCTCGGGGAGAAAGGGCCTCATCGGGGCCCCAGAGCTCGGAGCCCCAGAGCCCCACAGAGCTCACTGCTCATCCAGTCGGTGCTCGGGAAACGTTTGCTCAGCAGCCTTCGAAGGGGCCCGGGCCAGGGGGGAGGGGGACAGGGGGGGCGCGGGGGACTCACCGGAGGGAGGTCGGGAAGACTTCAGAGGCCACGAGGACAATGCAGCTGAGGGAGGCTGACATGAGCCCCTTGGACAGCACTGCCAGCCCCATGTGGAGGCGGCCCAGCTCTGCGGGCACAAGGGGTGGAGACCGCGTCAGCCAGGCCTGGGGGATGGGGAGCCGGGGGGGGATGGGGAGCTAGGGGGGATGGGGAGCCGGGGGGGGATGGGGAGCTGGGGCAGATGGGGAGCCGGGGGGGGGAAATGGGGAGCTGGGGGGGATGGGAAAGGCGAGCCCCTCGGGCCAAGCAAGGTCAGAGCCGGGAGGGTGAGAACCTGGACCGTGTGAGCCCGGAGAAGCCCTTGGAGCACTAAGGGACCTCCTGGGAGAGACTGAGAGCCTCAGGTGGCCCAAGGAGGCTCCCGTCCGGTCTAAATGGGACTAGCGGCCACCGCCTTCCTCCTCCCGGGCCCGGGATCCTCCCCAAAGCTCTTCCCACCAAAGCCGCCCCGAGTCCGTGTCTCGGCTCCCGCGCCCCTCAGAGGGGAAGGCTGAGTTGAGGGTTGAGGTCGGCCTTCCATCGCCCCCCACCTCTGCAGGGGGTCTGGCCGGGACCCACCCGCTGGCACTGGGATGGCCCCCAGGAGGAGCCCCCCTCCGAGCAACGTGCAGGAGGCCAGGGTGAGCCTGCGTCCCAGGCAGTCGGCCAGCTTGGGCACCAGGAGGCGAAAGGGGAGATCTACGATCCCCAGGACGACCTGAACCAGGTACGGATCTTCGCCCGGGAAACGCTGGATGTCCAGGGCCAGAGAAAAGAAGGCCAGGCTGGCCGAGAACCTGGGACGGGAAGGCGGGGGTCACCCAAAGACCCCTCCCCACTCCCTCCCAGGGCGCCTCCCCTGGAAAAGGCCGCCGGTCCGGCGCCGGTCTGGACATGGCCGTCACTGCTCGGACCTCTTCTTCCCCGGCGATGGCGCGAGCCAGACTGGGGGCTCCAGGTCCCCCCGGGTCAGACGTGCCCAGGTTGCCCTGCTGACCTTCTGTGTTCTACGTTCCACGGTCCCTCCCCCCTTCATGTTCCATGTTCTAGGTTCCACGGTCCCTTCTCCCTCTGAATTCTCGGTTCTGAAGCCCCTCCCACGCCCGGCGCGCCACGGTCTCTGTTCCGCGGTCACGGCCGTGTTATGCTCTAAGTTCTCCCCTAGCTCTGCCCTTGGGAGCCCCGAGGTTCTCTGCGCTTCTCCCATTCTGTGACCCACGAAGAGCAACACGACAAAGCTGCGGCCCTGAGGCCCCTTTAAGGAGCAGCAGCTGCTCAGTCAGCGGGAGCCCCTTCCAAAGGCTCGGCCGCCCGGACTTGGGTCCAGAGAAGCTGTCCCCGGGCCCGGCAGGAGGGGCTTTTCTCCCCCAGCTCCAGGCCTCCCCCTTGCCCCAGAGGCCTGGCTGTTGGGGTTCCGGGGACCTGCCAGGAGACCCAGCCCCCCCCTCGCCCTCGGCAGATGAAGCTGAGGCCCAGAGGGGTGACCCACCACCCGGGTGGTCTTGGGCGGGTCATTGCTCCTCTAGGCCTCAGTTTTCCCCATCTGTAAAACGAGAGGGTTGGGCGCAGTGACTGGCTCTAGAACTAAGATGCTGGGAAGGACCTGGCCTCCCCTCCCCCCGCCCTTCCTTCCATCTTTGCCCCCCACGTTCCTGCTTCCCCGGCTCGCTCACCAAATGCCCATGATACAAGCCAGCAGGGCCAGCATCTCCCGGGTCCGGAACAGGTCCAGGGTGGCGGCCCCTGGGGCTCCTGCAGCCTCCTCCTGAGAGTAGTCGGATTCCAGCATCTGTGGGCAAGAGAAAAGCCTCCGGGGGTGGGTGGGGGTGCCTGGAGAGGGTGATGGGCAGCCCCCCAGCAACCAGCCCCCCCCCGCTCTCCCCCCCTCCCCCCTAGGGAGAGCTACCCCCCCCCCGCTCTCCCCCCCTCCCCCCCAGGGAGAGCTGTTCCCCCCCCCCCCGCTGGCCCCTCCCCCCCAGGAGAGCTGCCCCCCGCCCCTGCCTTCCCCCCCTCACCTCCAGGGAGAGCTGGGCCCCCGCGGCCGGGACCCCGTTGATCCGCGACACCAGCTTCAGGGAGCGCAGGGCCTCTGCGAGGCGGCCCCTCACCGCCAGCCACCGGACGGACTCTGGGAGCCACCTGCGGAGCGGGACAGGGTGGGCGGCAGCCGGCCAGGCCTCCCCCGCCCCCCCCACGGCGAGGCCCCGGGTGCTCACCAGCCGCAGAGGAAGCAGAGGGCGAAGGGGGCCCCGGCGGCCAGCTGCAGGTGCCTCCAGCGCCGGAGGCCGAAGGCCAGAAGGGCCAGGTTGAGCTGCCCCAGACTGAGCACGAAGGAGAGGAGGCCGGACACGGCTGCGCGGCGGGAGGGCGGCGTCCACTCCAGAACTGGGGAGAGAGGCCCGGCTCACGCCCGGCAGGGGCGCTTTCGGGCCTGGTGATGGGCGAGGGCCGCCGGGAAGCCCGAGGTGGCAGCGGGGCGTGATCGGGCGCAGGGGCGGCGGAGCCGGGAGGGTCCCGGGGCAGCGTGGGGGGCAGTCTGGCCCCAGGGCGGGCGGGGGGTCACCTGCCCCTCAGGGAGCACCCCCCTCCCCCGGCCCCCTCCCCCGCACTCACCCAGGCCCAGGCCGTTGAGCACCAGGCCGGACATGCCGGAGCCGCAGAAGCAGCGGCACACACAGTACACAGAGAAGGAGGGGGCCAGGGCTGCCCCCGTGCTCAGGGAAGCCACCTGGAGGAGGCACCAGAGGAAGACAGTCCGGCGGCCCAGCCTGGGGGGCGGGGCCGGGGTCAGGGCAGCCTGGGCTGGCCCGGCCCCACAGGCCCCCGAGCGGGGGAGACACCCCCAGGAAAGGGCCTCGGCCGCCCCATCTCGGGGACCCCCGACCCCCCTCCGGCTCCGGCTGCCCCGACGCTCACCTGTCCGCCAGCCCCCCGAACACGACGGCCCCCAGGAACACCCCCGCCATGTAAACCGACTGGGCCACCCTGGGGAGGCTTTTCAGGCTGCAGACCAGGTCCCACTGTGGGGGAGAGGGAGCAGAGCGAGGGGGGCTCAGGCGTGAGCCCGTGGAGGCTTGCCTCAGTTTCCCCCCTGCGTCTCCGGGGCCATTGCGGGGGCGTGGCACTAGTCACCTGCCTGGCAAAGCAGCGGGGGGGGGGGCAGAGTCTGGGGGAGGGGAGGGAAGAAGAGGAGGACCAGGCGGCCGAACCCTCCCCCTCTGCATCCAGGCGCCAACCTCCCCGGTCTCCCTTCACTTCTCACCTGGCAGTTTGCCTCCCTCCAAGACACTTGGAAGGAAACGCTCCTCCATCACCCCCCCCTTCCTTGGCCCCTTAGCGCCCCAGACCGGAAGCTTCAGCGGGGCCCCCAGCACCGCAGGGGCTGCATAAGTGTCTAGGACGGGGCATTTATTAAGCACTTACTCTGTGCAAACGCCCCTCAGCTCTCGGCTTTTGCACCGTTTCCCCCCAAGCCTTTGCCCTGCCTCTCCCTTTACCGTCCGAGTAATTTGTTTTCTTCAGGAAATACGGCCCAAGAAGCAGCTTGCACAGGAACCCCCCCCCCCCCAGCTGCTGGTCCTCACCCCCCCCCTTACCTTCACACACACACACACACTCACACACACTCACACACACTGTGAGACACACACTGACACACATACACACTTACACACACAGTGACACACACACACACACACACTCACACACACTCACACACACTGTGAGACACACACTGACACACATACACACTTACACACACAGTGACACACACACACACACACACACTCTCCATCAGAGTGCAACGCCAGCCTCTTGACAAGAGGAAGGTTCCATTTTTGTCTTTTTGCATCCTCAGTGTGTACAGCTCAATGGCTGGTATACAGTAGAAATGTAATAAATGCTCCATCAACTTCTACCTCGTGACCTTGGGCAATCACTTCGCCTCCCTGAGCCTCAGTTTTCTGTAAAACAATGGGTTTGTTGGACTCGTCTGCCCCCCGGCCCCCACGTTAGGGCTCTCTCGCAGTCCTTCTCACCCACGCCCTCTCATGACCAGCTTCGCACGGTGCCTGGCACATAGTAGGCGCTTTGCCCTTCCGGACGATGCTCTCCTCTTTCCCCATCGGTTTTCACACTGAAACCCGGCCCATCCCTCGAGGTTCCCCTCCTCCTCCCAGGAGGCTGCTGCCCCGGCCCTGCAGCCCAGAAGGGACTTCTCCCTCCTTGAACTCCCACGATACCTTGTTTTTTTACCAAGTTATTTCCCCAGATGTTTCTCATGCTCTTCCTGGAGAACTTTCCCGTGACCTTTAAAGCCCCCCACAGGGAGACCCGCGTTCCAACCTGCCTCAGATGCTGCCTAGCTGTGTGGTCTCAGGCCAGTCACTTTCCCCTTTGAGCCCCAGTTTTCTCATCTGGAAAGGGGGGAGATGGTAGCAGCCCCTCCCCTGGTTGGGAGGCTCGGGGTGATCCGGGTACCTCGGTGACAATGGTGGTCTGAACTGTGGTGAGGTTGTAGACCCAGCCTTCCCGACAAGCCTCCGTCTCATTGGTAGCGTTGCCCCGGGGGCGAAGGCAGGTCTCCGGCTGCCCCCCGGCCTCCGCCGGCCACGGCTCGCTGGGGCTCCTGCAGTGATGGTCGGGGGTGGAGGCCGTGAAGTTCTGGAGGAACCCGTGGGTGCCCACGAAGGCAAAAGGCACGAACAAGATGGCCAGGTGGACCATCTGGAAGCGACCCCACCCTCCCACCTGCTCCAGCAGGCTCCCCAGCCCCTTTGCCTTCCTCCCCGTCCCCCCTTCCGCTCCCGGGGCCCCGTTCCTGCCCATGCTGCCCCAGCCCTCAAGCCGCCCTCCTTGGAACTGACCACACTAACTCAGGGAGAGCAAGGTCCAGTTTATTCAACCGAGAGACGCTGAGTTACCAGAAGCCAGCTTGGGATGCTGAAAGGTCATAGGGCAAAGGTCACTGGATATGGGTATTTGGGGAAGCACAGGATGTGGGGCATGGGGTGAGGGGTCAGAAGCCGAAGATGGGGAGTCGGAATATAAGGGGTGAAGAAGTCTGGGGGGAAGGGGAAAGGGCTTGGCGGGTGTGGGGTCTGGCCAGGCCAAAGAAAAGGAGGGTGGGGGCAGTTAGAGGAGGAGGGGCTGGGGGTGGGATGCTGGGAAGGACTTCAGGAGTGAGACCCAGGGCTGGCAGCCTCACACTCCCCTCCCCATCACTTCAACTAGTTTTTGCTTATTTTTGCAGTAAGTGCCCCTCCTTCTCCCCCTCGGTGGGCCCCCAGACCGAAGTCCCCATCAATTCGTTTCATCCAGGGAGGGGGCTGACTCTGGCGGGGCGGGGTTAGTCATCCCTCTCCCCCGCCCCCCTCAATTCCAATCTGGCCCTTTAATCCGGAGACTATGATGTCACCGAAGACTGTGCAGAAGGGCGGGGGACTGCAGGAGTCGGGCTGACTTCATTTCCCGGCAGCCTCAAGAGAACTACATCTCCCAGCGGCCCCTGGCTTGACCGACTCCGGTTAACCCTTTGGCTGCTGGCTCTCCCGGGGACCGACGTTCTGATGGCATCGAGTAGCCTCCCAGGCAGCGGGAGGAGAGGCTGTGGGCTCTGGTGTAGGGAGCTCCCGGGAGCCCGAGCGTCCCCAAATGCAGTCGACAAACATGGCTTGAGTCGAGCCCTGCGCGTGTGCGCGGAGAAAGGGACTGAGAGGCCGGCCGGCAGCAGGAGTCCCTGGAGAAGCTCCCGTCCAGTGGGGAACTAGAGCAGGGCAGGGCTGAGAACGCCTTCGAGCCCAAGTGCCACGAAATCACGTGGGATAGCGGGGACCCGGAGGACAGAAAGCGAAACTGAGTCCCGGGGTGGGGGGAGGGAGCGCTGCCCCGGAGCAAAGCCTCTTCCCTCGGGTCGGGCTGGCCGCCCCGGGGGCTTTCTGAGGAGGGGGCAGGGCCTTGAAGGACAGTTAGGGCTCCCCGCCAGGCGCTCGCGGGTTCCCCCGAAGCCAGGCGGCTTTCCTCGCAGAGCGCAGGCCTGGGGCACGCAAAAGGGGAGTCGGGCGGAGAGGGGGGACGTTCGGGACTCCTTTTCCGGGTGGGGAAACCCGGGAGGGGGAGGGGCAAATGAGCCGTGCGGGTCCCAGAGGCCGGGGGGACGGAATCGGATTTTGACAGAGCTCGCAGACTTCCCGGCTCTTTTACAAAGGGGCGAACTGAGTCCCAGGGAACGGGAGGAACTTGCCTCGCCCAGGTGGCAGGATTTGATTTCAAGCCCCTCACCCCGGAGCCCGTCCTCCTCCCGCCCCGCGCCCCCCGCCTGTCCGCGGCGGAGCTGGACCCACGGGCCGGCAGCGCCCACGGCGCGGGCTGGGGAGCGGGGCTCCGGCTGCCGGGCGGCCGGCGCCTTTAAGTCGGGAAGGACTACATTTCCCGGGCCGCCCGGGCCGCGCTGACGCAGCCCCCCCTCCCCTCCCCCGCGGGGAGGCGCAGGGCGGGCGGGGGGAGGTGACTTGATGTCATTCTGAGCAGCTGGGGCGGCCGGTGCAGGCAGGCGGAGCGCACGGAGCTCCCGGCCCCCTCCCCGCCGCCCGCCAGCGCCCCCCAGAGCCGGGAGCGGGGCCCCCCGCAGTCGCAGGGGCCACAGGGGAAGGGGGGATCAGCAGCAGCTCCGGCAGGCGCCCCTTCTTCCCCTTCCCTGCGATTGCTCCCCAGGACCCCGGCGCTCGGAGCTCCCCGCACGCACCCCGAGCCCGGGCTCAGCCCCAGCCCTGGCCCCGGCCCCGGCCCCGGGAGGGGGGGGGTGCGTGCGGTGGGGGATGCCCCAGCGCCCGCAGGGGACCCCCGGCCTCGGGCTTCCCCAGCTGGGACGGACCCCCAGGGGTGCTGCCTCCGCTCTCCATCCCAGGCCGGAGCGGGGCCGGACCCTCGTCGTGCACCCTGACCCCTGAGGGGGGGCTCTAGCCGAGGATCCCACCCGGCCTCGGGGGCCCCAACACTTGGGCCCCGGGAGGTGAGTGAGTGGCCCGGCTCCGGCTTTGGGTACGTTCCTCTTCAGCCACGCTCGGACCTCGGATGAAGATTAACCGTTTCTCTCCCTGGTCTTTCTCTCCCTGGTCTTCTCCTCCCTCCCCGCTCCGGCCCCCTCCCTCCCTCTCTCCACCGCCTCTGTTTCTGCTCTAGGATCATTCTACCTCGACTTCCCCTCAATAAGAACTCTGTAACCAGCTTCTCCTGCCCCTCCCCCAAGGGCCTGCCACCTGAGGACCCCCCTCTTCTAGCTGCCCCCCAGGGACTGACTGGTTGCTTGGTAGGGCCCTGGGGGGGAGGCAGGGGGCGTAGTTCTTGTCTCTGAGCCCCTCGTTACCAGGTCCGTACCCTGGCCAGCATGGGTCAGCCAGGGGCTCCCTGTTAGCCAGGACTTTGGCAGAGTAGGCATCTGGTAGTGGGGGGACACCTTCCCCTCCCCCCGTGCCCCCCGACGCTGCGGCCCCCTTAGTCACCATGGACACCAAGCTGCCCCCAGCGAGCACCCCGACCAGCCCTTCCTCCCCCGGGCTGTCCCCAGTCCCCCCGCTGGACAAAGTAGACGGCTTCTCTCGGAGGTCCCTCCGGCGGGCCCGGCCCCGGCGCTCCCACAGTTCTTCCCAGTTCCGATACCAGAGCAACCAGCAGGAGCTCACCCCCCTGCCGCTGCTCAAGGGTGAGTGGGCCCGGGGCTGGGAGGGACCCGCTGCTCTGCCCCCAGGGCGCTGCCCCTGCTCGGGCTGGGCCGAGTCTGCTGACGCACGTTGGGTTCTGCCTGTCATGGATGGAGCCGGGCCTGCCTCGGGGTCGCCCAGCGGGGCTTCCCTCGGTCGGGGACATCCCGGCCGGGCCAGGCCGGTTCTGCCGATGCCGGGGGCTCACGGGCCCCGAGAGCTCCTGAGAGTGTGTGCTCAGCCGGGATCCCCCGGGCGCCGCTCCTAGCTCCGGCTCACCCTCCCGGGGGACGCCGAGACTGTTTACCTGCTCCTGGCCCTGCTGCCGGCTGCCGGCCCGAGTGGGCTGGGGCAGAGGGAGCCGGGAGCAGCGGCTGCCCCGGGAAGCCCGGGGATCCCGGGCCAGATTTTACTTCTAAAAACTTGCTACCTTCCAGGGAAGGGAAAACGAGAGGCAGGAGAAGGGACGTGGGTGTCCGGGCAGGGTCCAGGAGGGCAGGGGCAGCAGTGGGAGGCCGGCCTGGGCGGGAGGGAGCGGGGCCCGGGACGCCCCCCTCTGGCCTGGCCGCGCTGCTGGGGTCCGGCCCCGGGGCTCAGGCCGGCGGCGGTTCCCCCCCCAGATGTGCCGGCCTCGGAGCTCCACGACTTGCTGAGCCGGAAGCTGGCCCAGTGTGGGGTCCTCTTCGACTTCCTGGATTGTGTGGCCGACCTGAAGGGGAAAGAGGTGAAGCGGGCGGCCCTCAACGAGCTGGTGGAGTGCGTGGGGGGCACCCGGGGCGTCCTCATCGAGCCGGTGTACCCCGACATCATCCGCATGGTGAGCGGGCTGCGGCGGGGCGGTGGGGGCGTCGAGGCCGGCCCAGGTGCCTCGGGTTTAAGTGCAAGGACTGGTCCGGGGTCACACGTTCCGGGCCCGGGTCCCTGACGCCCCAACTAGCCAGCTTTGGAAGGGCCCTCGCTGAGCGCCCCCGACCCTCCCTCTTAGATCTCGGTGAACATCTTCCGGACGCTGCCGCCCAGTGAGAATCCCGAGTTTGACCCTGAGGAGGATGAACCCAACCTGGAACCTTCCTGGCCACACCTGCAGGTATCCGGGCCCTGGGCACACGGCCCCCTTCTCCCCCCTCGCCAGCTGGCAGTACCCGGGTACCCGGGGCTGTGGGCTCGGAGGTCCGGACGCTGCAGCCCGGCAGCAGGCCTGGGGCCCTGGGCTCACGGCCCCCTTCTCCCCCCTCGCCAGCTGGTCTACGAGTTTTTCCTGCGTTTCTTGGAGAGTCCGGACTTCCAGCCCTCAGTGGCCAAGAGATACGTGGATCAGAAGTTCGTGTTGATGGTGGGTGAGGCTGGAGCCCAAGGGCCTGGCGCTCTGAGGCCGGCTGGGGGGGGGGCTGGGGAGCAGCCCCTGGGGGTCCGGATGGAGGGACCCCCGGCCAAGGGAGGGAGGGAAGGAGTGGGCCTTGAGGCTGCCTGGGGCCTCCCCTCCGCCAGCCCTGGCCCTGACCTTGGGCCCCACAGCTCCTGGAGCTGTTCGATAGCGAGGACCCCCGGGAGCGCGAGTACCTCAAAACCATCCTGCACCGCGTCTACGGCAAGTTCTTGGGCCTTCGCGCTTACATCCGAAAGCAATGCAACCACATCTTCCTGCGGTGAGCGAGGAAGCCCCTGCACCGGGGAGGGGGTGCGGGGGGGGGGGGGGCACAAGCACGCAGGGTGGAGGAGCGTGGCTGGGGGGCAGGGAGGGCTCCGCCCTTACCTTCCCCCTAACCTCTCCCCCTCTCTCCAGGTTCATCTACGAGCTGGAGCACTTCAATGGCGTGGCCGAGCTGCTGGAGATCCTAGGGAGGTAAGTGGGAGCCACAGCCCCAGTCAGACCGAGGTAGCTGCTCCCAGGGAGCTGTCCAGCGTCTGAGCCACCGGGATTCTCCTCCCTCCTCCTCCTTCCTTCTGCCTCCTCCCTCCTATTCCTCATGCCCTATTTCCTTCTCTCTATCCCTCCTCCCCTTCTTCCTCCCTTCTTCCTTCCTTCCCTCCTCCTTTCTTCCTTTTTTTTTCCTAGCCTTCCTCCTTCCCCTCTCCTCCTCTTTGCCTTTCTCCTTTCCTCCTGCTTTCCTCCCTCTTCACCCCTTCTTCGTTCCTTCCCTTCGTCCCTTCTTCCCTTTTTCCCACTTCCCTTTCTTCCTCTCCTCCCTTCTCTCCCCTTCTGCTCCCTTTTTCCCTTCTTCTCTTTTCCTTCTCTCTTCCCTCCTTCCTGTTTCCTCCTCTCTCTCCCTCTCCCTCCTGTTCCCTTCCCTTCCCCCTCATCCTTTTGCCCTCACGCGTCCTCCCTCCTCCACAGCATCATCAATGGCTTTGCTTTGCCCCTGAAGACTGAGCACAAGCAGTTCTTGGTCCGCGTGCTGATCCCCCTACACTCAGTCAAATCTCTCTCCAACTTCCATGCCCAGGTGAGCCCCTTCCCTCCCCTCCCCCCGGTTCCCGTCCCCTGGATGGAACCAAAGGCTCGGGCCCGAAAGGGGCTCCAAGGCCCCGCGGCCGAGCCCTTCTCTCCCCGTGACCTTCAGAGGGCAACGGCTGCGCCCCGAGGCCAACAGGAGGCGGATCTGAACGTCTTAGGGGGGCATCCGGGGGCAGTGGAAAGGGGCCGACCATTGCCCGGCAGGACGTTGGGCCCGTCTGGGTCTCAGTTTCCTTATCTGGGCGATGGGGGCAGGGGGCTGCTGATTGACCTCCCCCCTCCTGACGGCCCCCCCGCCTCTGCAGCTGGCGTACTGCGTGGTGCAGTTCCTGGAAAAGGATGCGACCCTGACCGAGCACGTGAGTGACCAGGGCGCCGCATCCTCCCTGGGGGGCGGGCGGCCTCCGCTCCCTCCTCTGACCCCCCTCTGCCCCGCAGGTGATCCGGGGATTGCTCAAATACTGGCCCAAAACCTGCACCCAGAAGGAGGTACCGGGGAAGCTGCTGCAGGGACGGGGGGGGGGGGGGCATCTCCGGGGGGGGGGGGCATCTCCGGCGAGGGGGGACTGAAGGCCGCCCGTCCGCAGGTGATGTTCCTGGGGGAGATGGAGGAGATTCTGGACGTCATCGAGCCCTCCCAGTTTGTCAAGATTCAAGAACCCCTCTTCAAACAGATTGCTCGCTGTGTCTCCAGCCCCCACTTCCAGGTATGGGGGGAGGGCAGGGCGGTGCCTCAGATCCGGCCCCGGACAGCACCTCGGAGCCCCCTGTCACCTGGGGGGAGACACAGGAAGGACCCGGGGGGTCACCGGGTCCAGCTTCTTTGTTTACAGATGGGGAAACTGAGGCCCAGAAAGGCGGGGCCCGAGAGGAGGCCCTTAGACCAGGGGGACAAGAGATCCGTGTCCTTAGTCCAGGAATAGCCCCTTCCTTGCCCTTCACCACGTGGGTGACGTTGCGCCCCGTCAGTGCCATCTCTGTGCCTCGCTTTCCCCATAAGGGTGGGAGTCGGCCCTGGAAGTTTCTAACCCGTCACTGTGAGTCGCCGGCAGCCCCGGCCTCTCTGGGCCTGTCTCTAAAACCAGAGAGTTGGGCCGGGTGCGGTCGGAGTCGGCTCCCACTCGACAGGGCGCCTGGGGAGCGCGGGGGGCCGGCTTTGGCGCTGCCCTCTGCGGGCCTCAGTTTCCCCCGTGTTCCGGCCCAGATCTAGACCCCTGGGACGGACCCCCCGAGGGGGCCGGGGAGGGGCTTCGGCCCAGCCCCCGCTCACCGGGCGCCCCTTCCCCAGGTTGCAGAGCGGGCTCTGTATTTCTGGAACAATGAATACATCCTGAGCCTCATTGAGGACAATTGCCACACCGTGCTGCCTGCTGTGTACGGGACCCTCTACCGCGTCTCCAAGGAGCATTGGAACCCGTGAGTGCCCGCGGGACCGACTGCCCCCTCCCCCCCGCCCAGGCCCAACGTCCTGGGCCAGCCCTGGCTGAGTGCCCGCCGTGTGCCCGGCCCCGGGCCCCGAGAAAGGCAAAGCAGCTACCGGGAGGAGTGGGGTCGGTGCAGGGGGCGCCCGATGGAAATGCGGGAGCGGCAGGGCCGGAGCCCCGGGGTGCAGGAACTACAGGTGGGGGCGGCCAGAGCCAGGATCTCACCTTTGAGTCTGGGGGTCATGGGGAGCCCGGGGATTGTTGAAGGGGGAAAGGGATGGTGTGGGGGACGTGATCAGAGCTGCCCCTTGGCACCGCAATGTGACAGCTGAGTGAAGGGGGGGGCAGGGATGGCCTGTGTCCTAAGGCTCTCCCAGCCCTGACACCCCCTGTTCTAGGTCCCTCCCAGCCCTGACATTCCATGTTCTAAGGCTCTGACATCCCTGTTCCAAGCTCTCCTAGCTCTTACATTCCCAGTTCTAAGCCTTCTCCCAGCCCTGACACCCCCTGTTCTAAGTCCCCAGCCCTGACATTCCATGTTCTAGGTCCCTCCCAGCCCTGACACCTCCTATTCTAGGTCCCTCCCAGCCCTGACACCCCCTGTTCTAGGTCCCCGGCCTCCGGCCCATCTCAGAACTCTAGAGCTCGGCAGCCAAGGCCGCCCTGAGCCCAGCGCGCTGGCTCCTCACTCCCTCCGAGGGGGAACGCGGGCCCTGCTTGCGGACCTCCAGGGATGGGGGTCGCCCCTTCCGGATCAGCCGGATTGTCGGGAATCCGTCCCTGACTCCGGCCACAGGGGGCTCCCTCTCCCCCTCCTCACTGCCCCCGGCCAGCCCTCGGGCCCAAACCCACGGAGCCGGTCCCTTGCCTGGGATTCCCTCGGATGCTCCGGCCCCCCAGGAGGCCGCCCGCGCCCCGTTTCTTTGTGAGCCACGGATGGGAAGCCCTCCCTCCTGGCTGCCCCCCCCACTGGACCTTCTGCAGCTCTTCACTGCCCTCCTAGAGCCCAGGGCTTCAGTGGGGACCCCCAGGGCGGGGCCCAGCAGGCCTACGGCCCCTCATCCTCCAAGCTTTCCTCTCTGTGCAACCCAGGGTCCCGGCAGCTTTCTCCGATGCCCCATCCCACTCATTCACACTCCACTAAGACCGCCGGGTCTTTTTCAGATGGGTGATATTTAGCAATGTCTCCCATGCCTCATGAAAATAATTTCTCGAGCCCTGGGCTAGAACTGGCTCCGACATTTAGCACCCGGTGACTTTGTGTAGGTCCCCGAACCTCTCTGGGGCTCATTTTTCTCCTCTGTCAAATGAGACGTGAGCTCTGAGGTCGCGTAAAGCCCTCCCCTCACCCCCGTGGCTTCTCTGCTCTGGGTTCTGGGTTCGAAAGCTGGGTCCGTTCCGAGAAATGGAGCTTTGTTGCTGAGGGAGGCCGGGGGGGGGGGGGCACTGCCCTCCTGTTTCCTGCCCAAGTCAGAGCCTGTCTGAGGGCTCGGCTCCAGGGGCGGGAGTCGGGATTTTCTCCTGGAAAAGACTTGGGGGAGCACTGGGGCGGGAGGACCGGCGAGTCACCGGCAGGAGGGATCAGCGTTGGCCATCGTGGCCTGAGAGGCAAAAGTGGGAGAGCATGAGGGCAATTAGCGGGGGTGTGGGAGGGGCTCTGTGCCACCGAGGGAGGCCTTTAGGTGTGGGATGGCTGCCTCTCACTGACGGAGGCCTTCAGGCAAGGACTTGCCCAGGGTCCTGGGTGCTGGGAGGGGGGGGCTGCCCCTGGCCCCGGCTCCCCCTCCGCCTCCCAGGTCTCACCTCCTGCCCTTCTCCCACCCCCAGGACCATCGTGTCTCTGATCTACAACGTGCTTAAAACCTTCATGGAGATGAACGGGAAGCTGTTCGATGAGCTCACGGCTTCTTACAAACTGGAGAAGCAGCAGTGAGTGGGGGGGCAACGGCGCAATGGGCACAGAATGGGACATGGGCATGGGGGAGGGGCCTCAGTGGGCACAGGGCGGGACGTGGGCATGGGGGGAGGGGCCTCAGTGGGCACAGGGTGGGACGTGGGCATGGGGGGAGGGGCCTCAGTCGGCACAGGGTGGGACGTGGGCATGGGGGGAGGGGCCTCAGTGGGCACAGGGTGGGATGTGGGCATGGGGGAGGGGCCTCAGTGGGCACAGGTTGGGACATGGGCATGGAGGGTAGGCCCGGGGGGCACTCGGGCGGGCAAGTGCGCCCCGCTAACTCCTCCTCGCCTCCCCTCGCCCGCTGCAGGGAGCAGCAGAAGGCCCGGGAGCGGCAGGAGCTGTGGAAGGGCCTGGAGGAGCTCCGGCTGCGGAGGCTGCAGGGGGCGGACGAGCCTCCGCCGCATCGGCCGGGGGCCAGGCCGGCCCCGGGAGGGGAGCAGAGCTAGAGGCCCCCGCCCCCCACATACACACAGGCAGTTGAAGCATTCACCCCAGCCCCACTGCTCCCCACCCCCAGCCCGCCCCCCGGGGGCCACTGCAAGGCACGACCCCCCACCCGAGCACGGACCTGGGGCCGGAGGGGAGGGGCCGCAGACGGACTTGACGGGCCGAGGGCCCGGGAGCTGTCGGCACAGGGTGGGCGCTCCCCCGGGCCGGGCTCTGCAGCTTCAGGAGTCCCGTTCCCCCCTCCCCCCCAAGCCCCCGGAACCCCTGCCAGGACCCTGGGAGCACCTCGTGCCAGCGCGAGGCCTTCCCTCTCTCCCCGCCCACCCCACGGGCTCCAGGCCATATTTATTGCCCTCCCCCGGCCTCAGTCTGGGGCACCCCCTCCCCCCTGCAGAACTTCTTCCCCTTTTTATTTATTGGGCAGGGAGTAGATAGGGGAGGGGTCGGGGAGAGGGGCTCCCAAGGTCCTGGGGAAGGGGGGTTCCTACATGAATCATGATCTGCTCCCTCTTCCCACTCTTGGGGGTGGACTCAATAAAGAGAAAAACTCCGAAGCTGCTCAGTTTATTTTGGGGGGGCCCCACGTCAGGGCACAAAGCTCGAGGCCGAGGCCGCCCGGAGGCAGGAGGGCGGCGGGCTGAGAATGCGGAGCCGGGGGGCAGAGAACTGGGGGTTCAGAGCTGGGGGCTCCTCGGACGCAGACGCCCTGGTGCAGAGCCTCTGGCTCCCGGCCCCCTCAGTAGCGGGACAGGCGGCACATGTCGCACTGGCAGGCCCGGGCCGTGAAGATCTCCAGCTGCTCCCGCCGGTCCCCAGGGCACTGCAGCTCCACCTTCACCTGGGCGGGGGAGAGCGGGGGTTCCTCCTGGCCCCTCTGCGGGTGCCCCCGTCCCCCGGGCCCCCCCCCGGCCCGGCCCCGACCTTCTGCAGGCGGCTGATGGTGCAGCACCGGGACACGGAGGTGATGTTGTGCTGGAAGCCGCTGGCTGCCCGCACCGAGTGGCGGGAGGGGAAGGCGCTGGACTCGCAGTAGCCCACGCAGGCCTGAGCCACGTGGGAGCCCCGGCAGGGCCCCTGGCGCTCGCTCCGCACGGTCACGTTGATGGCTGGAAGGCCGGAGGGGACCGTGGAGGACGCTGCTGCTCCGGGCCGGGCCCCCCAGTCCCGAGGCTGCCCCCCCCCCCGGCCTCCCGAGCCTCCTGTCCCCGGGGGCTTCTCCCCCAGCACCAGTCACCCCCCAGTACTCACGGTGCAGGAAGCAGCCCGGGACCCCGGCCTCCTGGCCCCGGGCCCCCGCGGCCACCAGGAGCAGCAGGGGCAAGAGCAAGGTCTTGGGGAGGGCCATGTTGGGGGGGTCTGAAGCAGCCTGGGCAGGGGGGAGTGTGTGTGCTGGGGATCTCTGACTGGAGCCACAGGCTGGCCATCCCCAGCCCTCCTTGCCCCCACTCAGTGCCCCCGGTCCCCAGCCCTCCTTGCCCCCACTCGGTGCCCCTGGTCCCCGAGCCCCCTTACCCACATTTGGTGCCCCTGGTCCCTCGCCCCCCTTGTCCTCAGTCCCCCGTCCTCCTTGCCCCTGGTCCCCGAGCCCCCCTCACCCACACTTGGTGCCCCCGTCCCCCGTCCTCCTTGTCCCTGGTCCCCCTTGCCCCCACTCGGTGCCCCTGGTCCCCCGCCCCCCTTGTCCTCAGTCCCCCGTCCTCCTTGCCCCTGGTCCCTGAGCCCCCCTTGCCCGCATTTGGTGCCCCTGGTCCCCCGCCCTCCTTGTCCCTGGCCCCTCTTGCCCGCACTCAGTGCCCTCAGTCCCCAGCCCGGCTCTGTCCCTCCAGGCCTTCTCACCACTTTGGGGTCACTGACGCCGGCTTGGGGGGCAAGGCCCGGGTCCTTCCTCCCGTGGGTCTCTGGCCCGGGCTCCGCTCTCCAGCTTTTATCCCTCCCTGGCTTTGGGGCCACACCCTCCGGCTGGATCGGCTTTCACCACCCCCACCCCTTCCCCCCTGAAAGCCTCTGGGGGAACTCCCACCAGGGAGGGGCCCTTGTCTCCCTTCCCCTGGGCCCCCCCAGCCGGGAGGGAGCCCTGGGTCTGTGGGGCAGTGGGGTTCCCAGCCCCCTCCTCGATAAGCTAAGTGGGAAGCGGAGGTACAGGTGGGGCGAGTTCCGCGGGCCCAGGGAAGGAGGGAACGTTGACTGTGCAGGATGCCCCCCGACCCCCCCCCATGGGGAGCTGGAGGGGGGAGAAGGCGCGAGACGGGCTAAGAGTTCTGAGTCAAAGGGGAAGGCAGTGGGAGCCCAGCTCTAGAGCCCAAAGGGCCTCGGAGGCCATCGAGGCCGGCCCCTTGTTCTACAGAGGGGGAAACAGAGGCACAGGGAAGGGGCTGTGCCCCGTGAGGGCGCCTCTGTGTCTGAATTGGGTGTTCTCCCCCCCGGGGAGCCTCCACCAGGGCTGGGCCCTCGCCAGGGATGTACAGGATCCAAGGAGGCCGTTCCTGCCAGCCCTGAGTCAGTCTCGTCCCTGCTCGTCCCTTTCTGAGGTACCGGAACAGGGGGAGCACGGGCGGGGAGAGCAAGGCGAGCGCAGGACCCTGAAGTTTCCTTGGAGGGAGCACCAGAGGGAGGACCAGGCCTGGCCCAGAAAACGCCTGCAGTTCAGCCTTGGCTCTAGGACGCTCAGGGCTTTCTCTTGGCCCAGGGCCCTCCGAGCACCCCCCACTGAGCAGCACAGCCAAGTCATTCAAGCTGGAACAGAGACCCAAGGTCAAATAGGTCTTCTGGGCCCCAAGGGGCAAGTGGTCATCGCCCCATTTTACAGGGTAACTATGGGGAAACTCCAGCCCTGAGGGGTTCCCGTGATGGAATCAGGACTCACACCCTGAGGCCCGCAGGCGAGGACCTCTGCCCAGGTGGATGCAGGCATCGGGCCGGGGGGCAGGGGGAAGGCAGTGGTCAGGGAGGCTCTGAGGTTGTGGGGACGGTCCTGCAGAAGACACCCCCAAACTGAGCTGCTGCCGGGAGGCTCCCCAAAGGAAGGCCAGGGCTCCCAGGAGGCAGGAAGGCCGAGGGGCCGGAGTCTCAGAAAGAGGCCTCAGTGTGCCTCTGGGGCCCGAGGGCCTGTGACTGGGGACGAGTCGCTTCAGTTCCAAGGGCCCGGCCTAAGGCTCTCTGCCACAGACGGGCTGCTCTGGGTGTCCCCCTTACCACCCCCACCCCCGCCTTCCTCACCCACTCGGAGGAAAGTGTGAAAATTAAAAGGACGGCTCAGGGCAGAGCGGGACTCGGGGCTGCCCCAGATTACGCCGGCGGGCAGGAGCTGGGCCTGGGAGGGGGGGCCTGTCTCCAGGACATTGCTTCTATCCAAGGAGGAAGGGAGCCCTCCCCCTCCCTCCCTTCCTCCTTCCACCGAGCCCAATCGATAATTCTTCATAAATAATTTGTCGCCAGGACCCTAAGTGCTGGAGGCGAGAGTCCCAAACCGCTGCTCGGGCCAGTAACAAGCTCCTCGAGGACCACCAGAAAGGAACAGCGCTTCATTTATTCATCAGCCGCTGACTCTGAACAAACGGACTGCCAAGGTCAAGCGGGGAGCCAGAGCCCTGGCCGTCTCTGGCGAGCCCCGGGCCCTTCTGGCGAGCCCCAGGCCCTCCTGGAGAGTCTTGGGCCCTCCTGGAGAGTCTTGGGCCCTCCTGGAGAGTCTTGGGCCCTCCCGGAGAGACCCGGGCCCTCCTGGCAAGTCCCGGGCCCTCCAGGCGAGTCCCGGGCCCTCCGGCCGGCCAGACGAGAGGGGACGGGGCTGAGGCAGCCGGGCTGGCTCGGGAATAGGAGGCCCCTTTCTCCGACAGGCTCACTGGCTGGCCCTCCTGCCGAACAGCCTGAAGGGGAAGAGGGAGCTGGAGGGAACAGAGAAATGCCAGGACTTAGGACTTGGGACTGGGAAGGGGCAGCCCTGTGCCCCTCCCACAAGGGATGACAGACTTCAAGCTGAAAAGGCCCTTAGAAGCCAGTTCCCCCCATGCTACAGCTGAGGAAATGGGGCCTAAAGAGGAAAATGGGAATTGCCAATAACCTACAGCTTTTTCCTTTTCTTCTTCTTCTTTTTTGCTGAGGCAATTGGGGTTAAGTGACTTGCCCAGGGTCACAAGCCAGGAAGTGTTGAGTCTGAGGTCCTCCTGACTTCAGGGCCGGTGCTCTATCCATTGCACCATCCAGCTGCCCCCAGACTTCCCATTTCTATTACCTTTTTTACATAGTATAGAAGGCTCTTGAGTTGGGCCGGGGGGGGGGGGGGGGAATACCCTTTTCTTATGATTCTTGTTTTAGAGAGAGGGGATTATTTGATTGGTCTCAAGTCAAAAACAAGAGAGAAGCCCTTTCTCACCTTAGAAAGCCCAGAAGTCCGGCACGTTTTTGCGTGGGGGGCCCTTCAGAAGGCGGGCTGCTTGCCTTTGCAGGGGGTCTCTGTTGCTCTCTCAGACTAGACCCAGATCCTGTCGGGGCACCTGGAGCAGACGGGCAAAGAGAGGCCATGAGAAAGCAGGGGCCCTGTGGGCCCAGGGCACCCAGATGTCCTTTTCAAGCCAGGACTGCAGGCTCAGAACACCAAGCTGTCCAGACACGCGCGGAGCCATACTCTTGGAGAAGGGCATCTCCACAAAATCTCAACCCAAGCTGAGTCTCGATCTGTGATGGAAGGTCCTCGGGGGGCTTCGAAAGTGACCCATGCCCCCGCAATGGACAGGAAGTAAAAAAAATCAATTCAACAGAGAGGGAAATAGAACAGTCCATCCTGCAGGGAGCGGCAGCATCAATTCACTGTAGAAAGATGGGCAAGACTCCCTTAGAGTACATAGGCTGGTGCTCATGAGGGTCCCCCCATATACAATTAATAACTAGATTTTTGTGCATTTTTTAACCATCAGAATCATCTCCCCTCGTACCACTTCCTAATCAATCCTCCCTCACAGCAGAATTTGGGCAAAACCCAACAGCCGTGTCTGTCAAAACATAGCAATCTGTACCCATAATCCCCTGCCTCTATCAAACCGAGAAGTGTTTCCATTTTTTTCTGGGACAAGATTAGGCATTACCACTCATCTGAGCTGGGCAACGTTGTTCTGGGTGTTATTTTTATGGACATTACTAGGACTGTTCTAGAGACCTTGCCTTTATTCTCTTTGCCACACATCAGTCCAAACACATTTTCCCATGATTCTCTGAACACCTCCATTTCTCATTTCTTGGGGGAGAGGGGGCAATAATCCTCCATGGCATTTGTGCCCTAATTTGTTTAGTCATCCTCTCATTGAGGGGTGCCCCTCTTCATTCCTAGCTCTTTAATTCCCCCCACCCTGGAAAGTGCTGCTGTGGACGTTTTGTTGGAAATGCCCAATGTTGTGATGGCCGGGCTGAGGAATACGAATGAATTCGTGATTTTTCTTGCATAATTTTAAAGTATGATCCAGAAGGCTTAGAATTTCACTTTGCTATTGGTCTATTAGGGTGACTCTTTCGCCATAGCCCCTCCAATATTAACTTGTTTCCATTTAAGAACACGAAGCTATAGTCAGAGTCAAACCGCACCCCTGGCACTTCGTACCAGGATGCCATTGCTCAGGTTGGGTAACATTTATCGGCCTTCGTTTCCAAAATTGCTCGTTGTAGATAATCTCTGAAGTTCTTTCCAGATCTAGACTTAGGGCTCTATCACCCTTTGTTGAAAGGAACCAAATTCTCACTAATTTGGGGGACAGTTTGAGCACACATCCGCTCACCCTGAACAATCTTTCATTCGGTTGTTGATGGCTTACATTTCTTCTTTTGAGAACCGTGTGTTCTGCTCCTTGACCCAGGTGTTCTCATTGAGAGAAAGGGATTTCTTGGGGCTTACCATGGTCCTTGAAGAAAGAAATGTCAGAGTCCTCAGTCTCCCCCTCTTCTGAGGCAGATTCTCGGGTCCAGTTCTGATCAAAAGAGAAATAAGGGCCAGCTTTCACCTGGGAGCGGGTGGTGGGAAATGAAGCCGTTGGGCTCTGACGACCGAGGAGCTGACCTCTGGCCGGCACTGGGGCTGGCTTTCCGTGGCTAATTTGGCCCTGATTTTGCTGTCTATAGAGAAAGTTAACTTTTGGGTCTCTTTCCATTTGAGCTACTCATGACCGACCCACCCCAAACCCGATCCCTTGAGGTTTAAATGCCGAGAACAAACAAGGCTAGGGTTACCGGGGCCGAGCTGAGCTGAGCTGCCCGGTCCGGGTGAGCCCCGTCCTGAGAGCCCAGGGCAGTCCCGGGCCGGCCCCCTTCTCTCTGTTTAGGAGATCTAATTCCACAAACGCCGGCCCAGTGCTCGTCCCGCGCCAGCCCGGGGCCGGTGAGAGGACGACTGTTTGGAGAAATGGCATCTCCTTACAGCCACAGAGCTTCCCCCAGCGTAAGAAGCTTGCTCTGTATATTTTCTTTGGGTTTCATCTCCAGCTGCGGGATCAGCCCAGAAACAGACTCAGCATCTGGTGGTTCTGGGGGTGCCGGCAGGGGAACGAGGTCTGCCAGGGGTCAGGGGACTGTCATTGCCCGCCGGGGCCCGAGTTTGGGGAGAGGGTGAGGCCGTCAGGCCCCAGCCTGTCCGGGAAGGGGGATACCTGGGCGGGGCGCCGCTCAGATTGAAGAGTTAGGGGGAGGAGACACGAGGGGATGTAACGGGCACCCTGCCAGCCATCCCATCGATCCACAAGCGCCAACTACGTTCCAGGCACTGGAATGAGCTCTGCCCATTCACCGTGGGCACTCAGATCCTCTGCTCTGCTGGTGTGGAAATAGCCTCCACTGCTCCTCCCAGGCCAAGCAGGAGAAAGCTAATCCCTCTTCTCTATAACACAGCCCTCTAAATATTTAAAGACCTTATCATGTCAGTTAATGAGCCCATCAACAAGCATTTATTAAACTCCTACTGTGCTCCAGGCCCTGTGAGCTCTGGGGATGAAAAAACAAGAGAGTTTACTTCTTTCTGGAGACCCCGGCCTCCCCGGGGCCTCCCCAAATCTTCTCTTCCAGGCACTACTGTTCCTTTAGCTTAACACCCTAGGACAGCCTCCCCCCCCGGTTCTCCAGATTATCTGTCCACGTCCTTCCTAGAACGAGGTGCTCAGAGCTGGACCCCCTACTCCAAGGGTGATCCCCCCTGGAGAGCCTACAAGGGGAGTCTCCCTCCGCCCACCGGGGACACTATATTCTGCTCCTGGCATTCTGGGGACAGGTGGGAGTAGCTGTCACCCCCACATTGAGCTTGTGGTCCCCTAAAAGCCCCAGATCTTTGTTGTACTTCCCGGTGAAGATCTCCAAGCCAGGCCTGGAGGGTGTTTTCCTGTTTGGGTCGGGATGGTTGCTGCAGAGAGCCCTCCTAATTCCGGGATTCTCTGAACAGGGGTCCCAGAGTCTGACCCAGACTCGGTCCCTGGAGACCCTTCTGGGCCCACGTGAGGCCCTCGGGAGCCAGCCAGAAAGCTGTGAGCGGCCTCCTCCTGCGGACAGACGGACAGACCGAGGCCCGGAGAGGAAGCCCTGCCCCGCGCTAGCTGGAACAACAACTCCGGGCTGTCTGCCAGTTCCTTCCAGATGCTGGTGATGGAGACGTGCAGAAAGCCCTGGCCTTCTCAGCCAGGGTCTTGCCGCACCCCAGGAAGAGGCAGTGAAGCTTGGTTGCCAATTCAATCTTTCCAGCCCAGGGGACTGGCACAGAGAGTCCCTGTGAGCGCCCTGCTTTGGGCTGATCCTCCCCGGGGATGGGCTCCGGCCCCCCCGCCACGGGCTGGGCTGAAGGGATGGATAGGACGAGTAAAAGGCCTTGGGCACCGGGCTGGAAGGGGGCACGAGAGAAGGGGAGAGGCGCACCAAGGGGGGTGAATGCTCCCGGGCCACCATTCCCGGGCCGTGGTACAAGGCGCCTTTGTTCTGGGGAAGCTCGCCTTTCTCCTCCCTACCAGGGCTGGGGCCGACGGCTTTATCTTCCTCAGGCAGGAAGACAGCACTGCTCGGCTTCCCTGGGGCGCTCAGAGACCAGAAAGCAAGGGGAAGGGGGGGCTTCTTCCCAGCCAAACTGCACGCACTCGGAGGGCAGGGACGCACGGCCCGCAGGACTGATCCCCACTCCCCAGTCTGCCTTGACTGGGAACGTCTGATTATCCAAGAGGACTCTGGGAAGGGCTGGAAGGGGCTCTCGGGGAGAGGGTGGTGAGCGTTCGCTCTCGGAGGGGGTCCCAGGGGAGTGGTCGGCCTTCTGTGACCCTCCTGTCACCAGGTGACTGATCTCACAGGCTTGTAGGGGGGCAAGACCCCTCCCTGAGGCAAGGAACCTCAGCAATCAGGGAACCCCTAGTCCTTACAGAGAGGGAAACTGAGGCCGGGACCGCATTTCCTTTTTGTCATTGTACTCCCAGGACCTAGCACATAGTAGGTCTTTAATAAATGCTTGTGGCATTTAACTGAATTGAGGGGACGCTGGTGGTGAGGGGCCGAGTCAGAATCTGAACCCATATCCTCTGCCCCCAGCCCCTTCGCCTCCCACCTCAGGTCAGCCAGCATGGTCATCCCCACCTTTCCTTCCCTGGCTCCCTGGCCCTCTGGGATGTCTATCTCAGGAGCCTCCGGAGGTGTCTCGGGGTCAGGAAGGAGAAGGGAACAGGGTGAGATGGCGGCTGTGGGGGAGGGGGGGGCGGCAGGCCAGGTTCTGCCCCCCACCCCAACACCATTTATAATGCAGAGCAGAGTGGCGCCCGCTTGGGCCCAGGGAACAGAGGAGCGGGCCGGGGCCCACGGGAGGCCTGGAGGCCCTGCTGTGGAGCTCACCCTGCTGGGAGGCGCCGGGGGCTTCTTCTTCCTGGAAGTTTCCGTCCCAGGCCTGCAAAAGAAGCGATCAGCGGGGTCCCTGAGGCCCAGGAGAGCCACCCGCCGCCCGCCCACCCCGAGCTCCATGAATATTTCAGCAGAAAGGCTATTTTTACGCAGAGCAGACAGAGCAGCCAAGTCCCTGGCCACTGCCAATAATCAGTGCAAAGGTCCTACCTCAATGCCCAGGGCTTTTCTAGGTCCTACCTCAGTGCCCAGGGCCCTTCCAGATCCTACCTCAACGCCTAGGGCCCTTCCAGGCCCTACCTCAATGCCCAGGGCCCTTGTAGGTCCTGGAGACAAGCAGACACACTAGAGATTGGTTTCCCTTCTCTTCCTAGCCCAGACTCCACCCAGTAGTAAAGAGCTCCCCTCCTCAAAAACCTTCACTGGCTCCCTACTGCTCCAGGATCAAATACAATCTCATTAGCCTGGTATTTAAGACTTTCCAAATCGGGGGCCTTTCAGTCCCACTGAACATTACTCCTTTTATGTACTCCCAATCCTAGTCCAAAGGGAGTGCAAACTCTTGGCATCTCCTCCTTCCCAGTCTTTGTCCAGGCGGTTCTGCAAGCCAGGCGCGCCCTCCTTCACCACTGTCCCTTAGGCTCAGTTGCTTCCTGCTCCCTGAGGCCTTTCCTCAACTCTCTAGTTATTGATATTTTAAGTGTGGCAGAGCACAGAAAGCTGGATCTGCCTCCAATATCCACTGGATACACGGGCTTGGGCAACTCTAAGCATCTCTCAGGGACAGAGAAGGAAGGAAGGAAATGGGAATTTCTTAAGTGCCTGTTAGGTGCCAGTGCTTTACAAAGACTATCTCATTTGGCCCTCATCACCACTCTGGGAGCTAGGGGCTGTTATGTCCTCATTTTACAGATGAGGAAACTGAGGCAGGAATTGAGTGACTTGCCCATGGTCACATAGCTAGTAATTGTCATAGGCTGCATTTGAAATCAGTCTTCTCGCCTCCAGACCTGGCACTGTGGGCACTCTGGTGCCATCTAGGTGCCCAAGGTCACAGATGGTCAAGGTCTTGACTCTGGCTCCCAATGTTAGTGGTCTTTTGCTGCTATGGGCTACTCCCAAATTTATCTGGTAAGTATCCCTGTAGCTATTGATTAAAATGTTAGACAGGCCAGAGGCAAGCACCTAAGCACGGAAGGAAGGAAGGAAGGAAGGAAGGAAGGAAGGAAGGAAGGAAGGGAGGAAGGAAGGGAGGAAAGAAGGAAGAAGAAGGAAGGAGGAAGGAAGGGAGGAAAGAGGGGAGGAAAGAAGGAAAGAAGGAAGAAGGAAGGAAGGAAGGAAGGAAGGAAGGAAGGAAGGAAGGAAGGAAGGAAGGAAGGAAAGAAGGGAGGAAAGAAGGAAGAGAAGAAGGAAGGGAGGAAGGAAGGGAGGAAAGAAGGAAAGAAGGAAAGAAGGAAGAAGGAAGGAAGGAAGGAGGAAGGAAGAGGAAGGAAGGAAGAGGAAGGAAGGAAGGAAGGAAAGAAGGGAGGAAAGAAGGAAGAGAGAAGGAAGGAAGGAAGGAAGGAAGAGAGGAAGGAAGGAAGGAAAGAAGGAAGAAGGAAGGAAGGAAGGAGGAAAGAAGAAAAGGAAGGAAGAGAGGAAGGAAGGAAGGAAGGAGGGAGAGAAGGAAGGAAGGAGGGAGGGAGAAAGGAAAGAAAGGAGGGAGGAAAGAAGAAAAGGAAGGAAGAGAGGAAGGAAGGAAGGAATGAGGGAGGGAGTGAAGGAAGGAAGGAAGAAAAGGTGGGAGGAAAGAAGGAAAGGAAGAGAAGAAGGAAAGAAGGAGGGAGGAAGGGGGGAGAGAGACAGAGAGAAAAAGGTAAACATGGGCAATCCCAGGTGATCCCAATGGTCTCCAAATCTCAAGCAGGGAAGGTTTCATGGAGGGACCTTGGAAATGAAGCTGTATCTCCCCAGGTACTGAGCTCATCACGGGCAGGCACAGCATCGGTGCCCCCTGAATGCAGCATGAATTTGCATGGGGATAATCTCGGAACCTTCATTTTTGCCAATGGAAAAGTCCTGGACGTGCGTGTGCTCAAAACGGACGGCCTTCCCTGGCCACACTTCATGTATGGAAGTGCTGGAACCAGTAAGGCCTACAGAGGGGAAATGACTTGGCTAAAGATACCCCCACCATCAGTGACATAGCTGGGAACAGAGCAGGCTAGTCCCCTCTCCCAGGCTGGCTCTCACGCCCAGGCTAGTCCCCTCTCCCAGGCTGGCTCCAGAATTGACCTGCCTTTGGATTTTCCCCACCACTGACCTGTCCTTTTCCTGTGCTGTGGAGAACATGCAACCTTCTAGTTTTCTCCTCTTTACAGCCGTGGCTCTCACTTCTGCTTCCTCATCATCCCCCTTCAGATGGGAACCAGACCCTTGGGATTCTTGCGGCCCCAGAGCAGGTGGGTGCTGAGCCACTGAAGAAGGGCGCTAAGGGAGGAGGGAGGGGCGTTTTTCTTTAAGAGCTGGAAAGGAACCCTTGATACCAACCTCTCCCAGGAGAGACATATCGTCAGAAACAGGTTAATGGGGTCCTAAGTTTAGAAGCGACCTCAGAGGGGTCATCTAGTCCAAAATCCCAAAGAGCATCAAGGGCTCATCCAAGGTCACACAGCCTCTCCTCCCAAACCCAAAGCCTTGGCTCGGGAGAAGCTATTTTTCCATTTTACTCAGAGGAAAACTCACCATGTCTGGGAGCTCGCTGTCTCCTCTGGAGGGCCCTGGGGGAGGACAAGAAGCACAGGGCTTCAGGAGACATGGCCGCTAGGATCTGGGGACCCCCTCCTCTGAGCAGGTCTGCCCGCAGCAAAGTGGTCAGGGGAGTCCTTTCTGCCTCCCTTCCCGCGGGCCCGCCCGGGCAGCCTCCATGTCTGCCTCCGGCAGCCTATTCATCTCCAGAAAGCTTCCAGGACGCGGCCCGTAGTGAGTGAGTGTGTGTGTGTGTGTGTGTGTGCGCTATGTGAGGGGTGTGTTTGTGTATACATGTATACACGTGTGTACAGGAGGGCACGTGTGTGTGTACATGTGTGTGTGTTGTGTAAGTGAAGGTGAGCAAGTGTTTGTGGGCTGGGGGCCCCCAGGACAAGGTCAGCTTCTTGAGAACAAGGGCTGATTCATTTTTTTCTTCTTTCAATCCCTAGCTCTTTCTAAGATTGTACTTGGAATGCAGTAGGAGGTTAATAAATGCTCACCAAATGGAACTGAACGGAATTCCTGAAAAAGTCCTGATTAACCCCTTCATGCCAAACTGGAGATGACTGGCAACAAGGCCAAAGCTTCAGACCTAGGGAGTTACAGAGAACTTACACCTCCATTACCCCATTCAAGGAGGACAAGTATTATTCTCCCCATTTGGAAAATGGGGAAACTGAGGCCCAGAGAGAGGCTAACTGCCCCGCAGGCGGACCAGCGAGCTGGGCAGGGGAGCCTGGGGAGAGGAGCTGCCCCTCGGTCTGCCCTCCCCCCTCCCCTTACTCACCGGCCGGCGCCCACTTCATCTCCACGTAGAGGGTGCAGACAAAAGGGTAGGGCTCGAGGAGGGCCGCCCCGTGCTTGAATCTCAGGTGGGACACGCGTTCCCATTTGCTCTTATCTGCCAGCCGGGGCTAAGGAGCACCAGGACATTTGAGAAAGGACCACAGGCTCCTGGGGGGTGGGATTCTAGCTCCCCACTCTCCATCCTCCCACATGGACCGGACTTTGGCAGTCCCCCTTAAGCCTAAGCAAGGCAGATGGAAGCCTGTTCCCATCCTTCCACACACAGAATCTGGGGGGTCGGGAGGGATTTCAGGGGACCAGGCCAGACCCCCTTCCGCGAGAATCCCCAAGTGGCCCATCGGCCTCCACTTGGGTACTTCTGGTCCGTAAGCAAGTTCACAGACACGAGGTTATCCACGTCTTTCATAAACGATGGTGCCCAGAATACCCCACGATGCTCCGGGTCAGTTCTGACCAGTTTGGGGCCCCCTGCTCTGCTCTTCTCCCTCCCCTTGACCTTCCCCACCTACTTCTTTCTCCCTCAGGCCTGGACACTCTGCCCACTAAGACACCGCCAAGGTGCCATTGGCTTCTTTCCCCACCATATTCTCTGTAGACTCAAGTTGACCTAGAACCCAACATTGCTGGAAGAAAAGATACAAGGAAATATGACGAAATGGTCAGTGGTAAATGGCTGCAGATTGTCCAGGTTCCCCAAGACGGCCCGAATGGAGTCCTAAAAATGGGGGGAAAGCTTGTTTTAGCATTGTAATGGTCACGTGGCTCAGCCCACCTGTGCCCCTATCACCTTCTTCTGGGCTATTTCTTCTCTTGCTTTAGGTTGGGAGGATGTTCCACGGAGGCCCGGGGGCCCATCCTGGGCAGACTAGGGGAGGGAGGCCCTCAGGACTCTGACCCTTTTAGGGCAGGTGGCTGGGCCATATGTGATATCCACAAGGTATCTACTGGGCCAAGGCTGATGGCGAGACCCTGATCCTGCTGGGGAGGCTGGACGCTCCGGGGACCCGACAGAAGGCACGAGGCTCTGAGAACTGGGGGCCCGGCAGCAGCAAGTGTTTCTAATTAAGGGCAAGATGTGGCCGCCCGGCCTGGGTATTTACAGTTGGGCTTCCTGGACTGTCAGGCCCCAGGCAGGGGCAGAGCCAGGGCAGCGGGCCAGAACCCCGGGAGGCTCCATCCTTCCGGAGCAGAAGGCCCTGCCTGCCAGTCACCCGACGTCGGGCAGAAACAAAAGGTCTTGCGGCATCAGCATCGAAGATGCTGACATTTCAGCCAGCGAGAGCGAGAAAGGTCAGAGGCTTTAAATGCATTAAAAAACCCAGGAAAACAGGAAATGTGCACATCCGCTGCCCTTCTGCATGGAGCGAGCTACACAGGCAGGCCGGGCCAACCAGGGGCTGTCAAGACTCCCAGAGCTCCAGGAGGGCAACCCCCGCTCGGGGCCTTCCGCACAAAGGAGCCCCTTTCCTGAGAAACGCCTGCTTCTTGCGGTCCCTACCTCCAGCTCCTGGCTGACAATCTTCTTATCCTCTATTTCTTCCCCTCTGGAAGGCAAACAAACAAGTGAGTCATGACGGAAGACACCGAGAGAGACGTTCTCTCCAAGCAGAGCCTGGTTGTAGCTGAGGAAGGTGCAGCAGAAACCAGAAAAATGATAGAGCAACCAGTTAAAAGATGGGAAAAGGGAATCGTCGACATCGGATGGGTCACAGGGAGAAAGGGGCACTCCTACACTGTCGGGGGCCCTGTACACGGAACAGTTCTGGGAGGGGGAAATCGGAATCACGTGAGAACAACACGAGTTCCCATGTGAGGTGTTCCAAAAGTGTCAGTACAATTTAAAGCCTTTGAAGTTAGAAATCAAGTGAATATTTAAAGCTGAGTATTAAGTAATTAAGACTGAGATTTTCTCTCATGTTCTTGGAACACCCTGTATACGTGAAAAGATTCCTAACAGATTTGGAAGGTTCGGAGAAACCTCAGAAGTTTCATCTGAACCGTCGCAGATGGCGAGGGTTCGGCATTCACTGAACTCTTGCTCAGCTTGGTCCTTGACTTCCCTCTGGTCAAGTGCAAGGAACCTGTGTCTCGTTTGTTTGTTTGTTTGTTTCTTTACCCAGTTTTTTTTTTTTTTAATTCTAAATCCAATGTTCTTTTTTGTTTTTTGTTTTTCACACACATTGCTTTGGAATCACATTGGGAGAGAAAAATCAGAGCAAAAGGAAAAAACGATGAGAGAGATTTAAAAAAAAAAAAGTGATCTTAGAGTATGTTGATTTACATCCAGTCTCCTTAATTCTTTTTCTGGATGCAGATGGCATTTTCTGTCCAAAGGCTATTGGGATTGCTCTGGATCACTGACCCCCTGGGAAGAACTGAAACTGTTGAGATTGCTTTGGATCACAACCCTGGGAAGAACCGAGTCTATTGGGATTGTTTTGGATCGCTGAACCCTGGGAAGAACAGAGTCTTTTATAATTGATCATTGCCTCTGCCTCCCTTGTAATGGACACTCCAATAACTGAGGGGGGCTGTGCCTTCTCGGGGCTTCCTGTTTTCTCCTCTGGATCCCTAGGCTTGGCATTGTGCAGGCCTAAGTAAGTTCCTCAAAGCTCCTGGCACAGAAGAACCTGGGTCAGAACCCTTCCTCTGGCATTGGGTTAGGGACCTACTGTGTGTCAGGAGGTGGGAAGACACGGCAGGAATGTGCTCCCCCATTCCGGAAGATGACATTCACGTACCTGACTATATGAGACTTTTTGAAGGCAGGTGCTGCCCTTTGCCTCTTTTCATTTCCCTGGCACAATGCCCGGTACACAGTAGGCACTTAATAAATGTTTACTGACTCAGTGATTCGGGCTCCATCCTGGTAAGAACAGTCGCTGGGTGAATCGGTCAAGAGCAGGCCCCTCTCCCTCTCCCCACTCCTCTCCTCAGAACCATTCGAGCCATTGCTGCAAAGGCAAGATTCAGAGCCGCTTCTTCTAACGGGAACTGCTTTTGGGATGAGAGGCTGGTCAGAGGACAACTCAAATCGAGGGATTCTGTGACTCCAAGTTTGTCCCCAAGAAACCTCCCTAGGGGTGGCTAGCTGGCTCAGTGGACAGAGCACCGGATTTGCTTAAACAAAGAAGAGGAGATCTCCCCGTGGATCCCCACGCGGCTGCCCTCGCTGGGCGAGGCAGAGAGGGATGGACCAGAGCGGGCGGCCTGGGCCCGGGGCCCCCCCAGTTACCTGACACTGCTGCCGTATCTGATCTTGAACTTGTACACACTGCTGCCCGCGTGGAGGAACCTGGTCTCAGGCAGTGGGTACGTGAAGGCTTTCAGACTCATTGCTTCAGGGTGCAGCTAAGGGAACCAAAAGAACATTCAGCATGAGAGAAGGGCCAAAGCTGGGGCCGGGGCTCGGACTCTTGGTGGCAGGGGAATCAGGGGTGCCCAGGAGAAAGGCCATCCTCCAGAAAGGCAAGCTGAGGCCCCGGGGGCCTTCTCAGCAAGGTCACCCAGCTGGTCCTGGGGCCCAAGGGTGGAGGCAGGCATTTTCACTGGGCAAGAAACTGGCAGCTGGACCTCTCTGGATCTCCGGTCTTACCCATACAGTGGGGTCTGTGGGGAGAGGTGGGCAGAGAAGCCCCCCCAGTCAAACCTACTTCAGACACCACACTCTGGGGGACCTGGGTAAGCAGCAGCTTCCGCAGCAATAAATGGGGCCCGTGCCAGCTGCACCTCTATTTCTATCTGGGGGAGTTCTGAGGAGGTCGCGTGGCAGGGGCAGAAATGTCAGGGTAATGATCTCTGCCACCCGCTGGGCCCCTGGCCCCCAGGGCACTTGGCCCAGCCCCGGTATGGCATGGTCCCGAGTAGGCAGGGCTGTCTGCGGGCACGGCCCGGCCCTGTCTGCATCCTCTGAGATGCTGACACCTCTGAGATGGGAGGATGCAGAGGTGGAGGCTCCAGCCTGGGAGGCCTGAAAGGGCCTAATTGCTGGTAATTGCTGGCTGCCAGTCTCAGCCAGCCCAGCGCCCGCGCTGACGGCTCCATCTGAGATGGAGACGAGGGCTCTGCACAGACTCCATGTGGCCTCCAGGACCCCAGAGCCCAGGGCCAGCCAGGCCAAGCAGGGAGGCCCCATGGGTGCCCGGACATCCCTGCCAGGAGAGCTGGCACAGGCAACTGCGAGGGCCCGGAAGGGGAGGGGGCTCCCTAGGGCTGGAATCCAAGCTTGGGCCCTAATGAGAAAGGCTCTATTCTGTCAGAGAAAACATGGCTCCTTTGTTTCATGAAGGCCCAGAGAACCTGGACATGGCCGGGCCCCGGAGCTTGGGAGGTCGTGGTGATGATGGTGACCAAGGGGTAGGGAGGGAGAGGAAGAGGAGGAGGAGGAGGAAGGAAAAGGATCTTGCATCCAGAGCTGGAAGCTGCTGCTCTGCCAGGCCCTGGCTGCTGTTGGGAGTTCGGGGGTACCCAACTGGGTCCTGGGAGCGCCTTCATCTGTGAAATGGGCAGGAATGGAGAAGGAACTGGACTCCACTCTGGAGGGCCCTGGGGGAGGCCCTCAGTCACCTGTCTGTACAATAGGCCCAGAATTCCCCTCCTCCATCCCAGCTCTGGTCCACCTTTGCTTCCTCTTCCCCACAGAGATGGTAGTGAGCTGGGGCTGGGGGGGAGGGGGTGTCACCCCAAGTGGTCCCACCCCCTCCCTGCCTACATGCCTGAGGGCCCAGCTCCAGGAGCAGGAGCAGGGGCTGGGCCTACCTCAGGCCTTGGAGCCACTGCCACCAAACAGAGACACCCAGAGGCCAGAAGGAGGCAAGCAGGGACCTAGTACCGCCCCTCCCCAGGAGGCCCCACTTCTACCTGGGCCCCGGGGGCAGCCAGTCCCCAGCCCCCAGCTTTACACAGCGGGAAACTGAGGCTCGAGCTTGCCCCAGGCATCCTCAGATGCGCATTTATAGGTTTGCCAAGCATGATCTCATTCTGTCCTCCCCTTAACCGGGGTGGGGCACGATTTATACCCATTTTAGGGCTGAGAAAGCCTAGGCCCAGGCAGGTCACACGGCCAAGATAAACCCAGGACTTCCTGATTCCTGACCTGGGCAAGTCCCGATCCTTCTGGGCCCTGGCTTTACCGTTGTTGTCAATCGTCATCATTGTGGTTAATTATAAATACTGAATTAAATATTAAATCAAATATTACATAAATATTAAATCAAAATCAATTAAATTTTAGAAGAAATCAAAATATAAATTATGGATACATTATAATGCAATAGTTAATAATAATTGTTCCCACAGACATAGCACTTCAAGGTTAACAAAACACATTTGTTGCAGCAAATTCAGGTGAGTGACCATCTCTGTTCCTCAGTTTCCTCCTCCTGCAAAAGAAAGAGGTCCGCCTGGCCCTGTTCTAGCTGTGCAGGGCCTGAGAGGCGCCTGGGCCCCGGGGGGAGTCTCAGTCTGCCAGACCCTTTCAGGCTAGTGACAGAAACCTTAGTGAAATGACAGGACCCCCTCTGGTCACCAGCCTGGTCCTTCATGGGGACAGCGCGCCCCCCCCCCCCCCAGCCACCAGAGCCCCCTCAGGGTGTAGGCTTCCTGAGGCCAGGGGACTTGCTCCCTTTTGTATCCAGATCCCTGTGACAGGGACCTAGGAAAGAGCGTTTACTTCATGCATTCAATGACTCAGTTTCTGTAAAGGGCACAGCCCTTCCCGTGACTCACTGGCACTCCCCCACAATCCCGAGGTCACATTTAAAGGGAACGGGGCAATCATTCACTAGCGTTAATGGGAGAGCCCAGCTGGTGTGCCTGGGTGGAAGGGAATCATGTCTGAAGAGCCTCTTCCCTTATGAAGATTATTTTATGTATAAACATTATTAAAAACAGGCAGCTAGAGGGTGCAGTGGTCAGAGCACTAGGCCCAACATCAGAGAGCCCCGAGTTCACTTTCTACCAGTTTGACGCTTAACCCTACTTGCCTCAGTTTCCTCATCTGTAAAATGGCAAACCACTCCAGTATCTCTGACAAAAAAAAAAAAAAACAAAAAACCCAAATGGGGTCATGGAGAATAGGAGACGACTAAATTGATTTTTTAAAAAACAAAGCAATATACGAACTGTACTTTCAGTCCATTTACTGCAGCTTGTCATTAGCCAGTAGAAAAAGTATTTTATATTCTATCGAGTTGGGCAAGTGATTATACGGCTGAAGATAAAAACGAATTTTCTATTTTTGCAAGAGAGTAAACTTCTCCCTCCATTTTTAAAATCATATTTTTGTAAGTTAGAGTTTTGACTTCTTACTTGCTTTATTTTCTCATTTCCCCCTTTTTAATAGGATCTTTCTTGTGCAGCGTGATCAGTGTGGATATATGCACAGAAGAATTACTCATTTAACACATTGGAGAAAGAGGAAAAAAAAAAGAAAAAACCGCAAATATTGGATTACTTGCTATCTAGGAGAGGGGGAAGGAGGGAAGGGAGGGAGGAAAACATTTGGATCACAAGGTTTAATGTTGAAAACTATCTTCTCATATATTCTGAAAATGAAAAATTATTATTATGGGGGGAAAAAAAACAGAACACAAAAAGAAACTCGAAGCAGAACCCAGGTTTCAGACGGTTTGGTACGACGGAGTCTAATATTTCAAACCCTTTCCCAAATTTGAAAAGCCTAACATTTAAATTGTTTAGACACGATTATTATATTACATTAAACATCATCCAAATTGTAACTTATTTAAAGGGTTTTTATATCCAACAAAATGTGCAAAAACAGGAAATTTAATATGAAATCTTACAGATAATAGTCAGCATAAAAGGCCTTGCTGGATTCCTTCTTTTAATTCTTACAAAATGTCCCACATAGAAGTATTTGTAATTATTTTATGAAGAGGTTTATAATTCGATTTTTAGAGCTTTCATAAG
Source organism: Antechinus flavipes (assembly GCF_016432865.1). Classification (NCBI taxonomy): domain Eukaryota; kingdom Metazoa; phylum Chordata; class Mammalia; order Dasyuromorphia; family Dasyuridae; genus Antechinus; species Antechinus flavipes. The sequence goes on from NC_067403.1 coordinate 255,516,013, forward strand.
TGCAACTGGAATACAATTTTATATTTGATGATTACAAAATGTTCTTTTTAATTTGGAGGGTTGTTTGGGCAAAAGTTATTTAAGTGCTTAAAGACGAAATCTAAAAGAACGTTATGAGTAGTATATTCAATTATCCTAGTGGTCCATGGCCCGGTTTGTATTGTTGTGGAGAGGGATTTGAGGAGCAAAAAGTTGCCTTAGTGTACCCGCACACAGTAAGTGCTTAATAAATGCTTCTTGACTAACTTCAGTTTGTACAGTTTTCCTCTTCTCCAGCATTCTCTGGCTGTAATTGGTGAGGAGAAAAGGTGCTATGTGCTCCCTCTGCTCCCAGGCCTTCACTCTGGGGTCTTGGATGGCTGTAATCGGTGGAGGAGGGCCAATATCACTTTATGATTGACCGAGGGCTTTCTCCCATAAAGACAGTAAAGGCTGTTCTCCTGGCCTTGGCCGGACCCTGTAACATATTCCCAGAGTCCCAGGGCCCATCCTTTGTACAGATGGCCATTAGCTCCATAAAACAAAGATAGATGGCATCATTAAATTTGTTCTTGTCCTAGAGCTCAGATTTAACTCTGTAGCCACCTGATCCATCATCCTGGCTCTGAGCTTTATCTGGGCTAAATGGATCCTCTGAGCTTCCTATTTGCCCCTTCTTATACCAGGGGCCTCAAGGTCATTACTGCTGTGTGGAGGCAGGCAAAGGTCTGCCGATGACCCATGTCCTTTATGGGACCGGCTGTGGGATGCTGGGAGAGTCTTTAAATCTCTTTTAAGAGCATAAGGGCTGAAAAAAAATTTCATTTAAATATTTTTAAAGAAAAGAGAATAAGTTTAAAAAGAAAATTTTAAAAAGAAGAAAAAGTCTAAGTTCTAGATAAGATGACACTGACCAGCAGCAGAAAATGGACTTTCCTTTTGTTCAAAAGCACATGAAATGATGTCTCTTGTTGCTTTCGAGCCTTTCTCTGCTTCTCTGAAGAGAGCCTGTAAACCGTCCACCTCTCGTTTTGTTATGCCACAGTTTTCTTTAACTGTCCTGACTCAGTTTCCCTGTCTCAGTTACCTTAACTGTTCTGTCTCTGACCTAGTAAAACTAAGGATTATTCGCTCTTGGGTTATAAATTAGCAAGATAAAAGAGTAGATCTCCTGATTCTTTTATGGGATTTACAATATTCCTTAAAATATTCCAAGATCAACCCATGATATCTTTACTTCTTTGTCTCTGGAATTTTTAGGTTTTATGGCTTCCCCTCCCTGATAAAAAAACTTTCCCTCCCTTTCTCTTCTTTGTCTCCAAAAATGTATTTAAGAAGTTGTTGTTCCTCCATTCATTGCTGGAGAATGGCATCTGGCAGCTGTATGATGGACGCTGGATTCTTTGGGTCCTCCAGCCCTGGGACCAATATGGATTCCTGGGTCCCAGTATACTTATCTCTGTCTGACTGGATAATCTGAGACAAGAGTCCTGTCCAGTCAATCTTACTCTCCCATTAATAAAAATATTAAAACTCTCTAATCTCTCTCCTGCCTCAGTTTCTCTGGCATTACAGTTTGACATCCTTTTTTCTTTTCGTTTTATTTATTTATGGTGAGAAATCACCTCTGATAAAACTCCATCCACTGGTCTCTAGACCAGGCTAGAGTATCAGCAGCTCAGTTAATGTTGCCAGCCTAAAAACTGTATTTCTTGACACCCTTGCCTCCTCTCCCAACACTCTCTGAGTCTTGCCAGAGGAGACGCCATTTTATTTCTTCATTCTTTTCTCCTTTCATGGGTTTCCATGGCCAAAGATTCTTTTTTTTTTTTTTTTTTGGTCAATTTATTTATTTTTAAAACACATTGCTTTATGAATCATGTCGGGAGAGAAAAACCAGAGCAAAAGGGAAAAACCATGAAAGAGGGGGAAAAAAACAGAAAAAGAAGTGAACATAGCATGTGTGGCCCAAGAATCATCACCGTGACACGACGGACAGAAGAGTGGACTGAAACACTTCTCCACTGAGGGCAGGCTCAGCTCCTCTTTGGTTCTGGGAACAAATCCCTTCTCCTCATCTAGCTCCCAGAACCCTTTCCCACCCAGCCCCAAGCTATGGTGTCAGCTCTGTCCCTCCTGCCTTCCTGTCCAGCTCGAGCTCCTTTGCGGGGGGACTCCCACACTGCAGGAGGATTTTAGTTAAAGCTCTCTAAGGGCAGGGACGGTAGCCCAGTGTCTGGCACAGAGCAGGCACTTAACACTAGGAGGTCCGCCGGGCTCAGACTCGGAGATCCAGAAGGATCTTATCCCCGACACGGACTGGGTGATCATGGGCAAACTACTTAGAACTTTGGTCTCCTCTTCTGGAAAGTGGAGATAATGATACAAACTGGATGTACCTTCAGGAAAGTTTCTGATGAAACCTTGCAAGTCCTAATGGGCAGAAAGATGAGCAGAGACTAGTATGACCTCAGCCTCTTTCTGAAAATCCAGCTCCCTTTCCACTGCACCCTGCCTGGGGGGGGAGGGGAGAGTAGCTCATGATCCAGGCCCCACCCCCTGGGAGCCCCTCGCCTTCACAAGCCCCAGCCCCGTGTCACACATTCTCCCCAGTCATCCCGATTCAAGGAAAGGGAGCGAGACTTTATAAAAGGAAGTGCTTTTGTCAAACCAGGTGTCCTGATTTTTGCATTTGGAAAACTAGGGCACGGAATGCTTCAACTGAGGTTCAGGGGCTCCCCTGGGGATGGGGTCTGCCCATCGATCAATCAATTGTACACGTGTATCTCTAAAAAAATCACTGCAAATCTACATATGTGGATGTACAAGGACTCAGATATGTCTAACTAGAGACGGAGATGGGGAGCAACGGAGGGAGAAAAGGGAGGAGGAAGAGGAGGAAGCCATCGGTAGGGGTGCGGGCAGCCCGGTGACTCGGTAAATACAGTACCAGGCCTGAATTAAAACCCAGTCTCCAACACTAGCTCTATGACCCTGGCTGCCCCTGTTTACCTCAGTTTCCCAAACTGTAAAATGAACCACAGAAGGAAACGGCAAACAGCTTCAGACTCTTTTCCAAGAAAACCCCAAATGGCGCCACTATTGCACACTATTGACCTTGAAGAGGGGCTGCAATCTCTCTGCCCTGGGGGGTGGGCCAGATTCCAGAGCTAACCAGTCACTGCCCATCTCACCTGAGCACACTTGCAATGCAAGAATTGCAGGAATCCTGAATTAAGTCTGAATGAAGAGCAGTTTAGGACGTTTAAATTTCATCCTAGGAACCGTGGGCTCTTCGTTTTAGAGCTCATTTTTTAGTTTTCAGTTGGGGAAACTGAGGCAGGGGTGAGGTCATACCTAGAGGGTCACAGCCACCTAGTGTCTGAGGCCGGATTAAGGTCTCCCGGGCTCCAGGCCCGGGCCTTCGGCCACAGACCTTGGTGAGGACTTCCATGCTAGGTGTGGTGGACAGAGAAACTGATACATATTAATTCCTTTGGAAGAAGGCTCTGAAAAGGAGATGAGCTTAGGCCCTGGTCCCACCCCGTCCAGGTAATCCAATCAGAATGCAAGTTCTCCCAAGAGCCTGAGGCTAAATGTCCCCATAAGCCAATTTCCGGCAGGTGCCTTTCTTTGCCCCCCCCCCCCCAGCACCCACCTCGTGGTGTCCTTCCCCCTCCCTCCCCCCTAGCCCCAGTTCGCCCCCTTACAGCTAACCAGCTCTTTCAGGTCCCTTTCAGGATGCCCCCACCTCATGGGCTCCCTTTCCCCTGGGAATTCCTGAGTTCCCCTGAGGACCCCGTCCTCCCATGCTCTCCCCCTCTATTTCATTTCTACCCCTCCCCGTGTCTATTGTATCCCTTCATTTTGTCAGTGACCTCTCCCCTAAATAAAGCTACCTTTTGCCAGAGAGAATGCCCATTGGGAATCCTTCCCATGACCGACCCCAACTTTGGGGGCCAAACCCCACAACCTAGATCGCATCACCCTGAAACGGGTTAGTTTTGTAGGCCTCGACTTTCTGCTCTGTAAAACGGGCTGGTAACCTATACTGATCCTTCTGGCCTCACAGGGCATTGGAGTGTGCTCTCCCCGGCTGGGCCCTGGCTCCTGAGGATCCCCAGTGGGGGCCCCAGTTATGGCCGGGATCCTTGCTCCCCAGGCCTGGCCCCATCTGCGGGTGGGGGAGAGCTTGTCCAATGCACCAGCTAGGAGCCCCGGGGCATGGGGGGAGCGCCGGCCGAAGACTTGCCCAGCTCCACATCCGGGGGAGGCAGGCAAGGCAGAGAGCCCGGGGTTTGGCCCTTGGAGAGGCTTCTGCGCTTCCCCAGGCCCCACAGGGGCCTCCTGATCGGCAGCCTCACTTCCTGCTTCTCCTGGGCCTCCCCGGAGGCTTCCCAGACCGAGGGCTCACAGGCTCCGCTGGGGCTCCCGCTGCCGGCATCACACAGGCGGCTCAGGAGCCCCGGCTGGGGCTGACCTTGGCTCAGCGGCTCCTGACTCCCCAACATCCGGGCCGCCTGCGGTCCCGCCCTCCAGCCTGGGGCTCCAGCCCCTCATTTACGGCGCTACCTACCGCCAAGGGCAGAACAACGACCAGAGGCATGGGCCAAGTACAAAGACCATTGTGCCCATCTTACAGGGGAATAAACTGAGGCAGAGAAGCAAAGTGACTCCGGGCTCAACCTAACTGTGGTACTTGTAAGCCCCTGGGGGGGAGGGGGGGCTGAGGGTCCTGCCAGGGCCAGACAGCGAGCCTTTATTAAGCGCAGCGCGCAGGTGGCGGCACACAGCGGGCGCTTCGGTTTATTGACTTCCATTAAGTGCTCGCCAAGCCCCTCTCCCCGAGGGCGGGCCCTGCCCTCCTCAAGCTTACAACTGAATGCGGTGACTCTGAAGCCGCCCCCCGGAAGCCCCGAGAGCCCCCCAAAGGGGAAGCCACTGCAGGGAGTCACCTTTGGTGAGGAGGACGCCCCAGGGGCCGAGGGTGGCGCAGAAAGCCCGAAGCCGTCCCTGTGGTTATTAGTGTGAAGACACCGGGCCTCCGCCGCGACATCCCGCGGCCTTGGCTACGGTCTGCAAAGTGAGGGCGCCTCCCTTACGGCCAATCAGAACGTCAGGAAAGTGAGGGCGCCTCCCTTAGGGCCAATCAGAACTCCAGGAAAGTAAGTGAGAGCGCCTCCCTTACGGCCAATCAGAACGTCGAGAAAGTGAGGGAGACTCCTTTCAGCCAATCAGAACGTCGAGAAAGTGAGGGAGACTCCTTTCGGCCAATCAGAATGTCAGGAAAGTGAGGGCGCCTCCCTTAGGGCCAATCAGAACGTCGAGAAAGTGAGGGAGACTCCTTTCGGCCAATCAGAATGTCAGGAAAGTGAGGGCGCCTCCCTTAGGGCCAATCAGAACGTCGAGAAAGCGAGGGTGCCTCCCTTTCGGCCAATCACAGGATTTTCTGTGAAAATGGATCCTTGAGACTGGCTTTCCTGAAATCCGCTTTTCCAGCTCATTCCCTCCCCCAAGCAGCCCCATAGCAGAACTCTTGACTTGGAGCCAGGCCAGAGCTGCCCCAGCTGTCCCCTAACACCCCCTCCCCCCCTCCCCCCCCATAAAGTAAGTGACTTGTCCAGGGTCGCACAGCCGGGAGGCGGGATTTGAAGCTGGCCCCGGGCCCAGGACTCCACCCTGGAGACCCGTCTTGCTGGGTACAGACGTCATCTTCACAGATAAGAGATACAGGATGAGGTGAGGGAATGACTGGGCCTCCATCTTTGCCCATTTTATTTCTTCCTGGGGGGAGGGGAATGGAGGCTGCAGATGGCAGGGAGGCGGCAATAGGAGGCTGGAGGGAGGCTGGCCTCCCTCGCCGTCCGGTAGGGAGCTCCCCGGCCCTGAGCATCCCTGGGGCTCCTCACTCCGGTCGGGTTGGCCGGACGCCCCCTCTCGGCTGCTTTCTCCGGGCGTGGCTCCCTCCTCTGGACCTCGCCCGGCCGCCCCCCCCCCCCCCAAGGCAGGGCTCCTCCAGCAGGGGCCAACGCGAGCAGGCCTGCAGCCCCCAAACCCCCTGCAGCGCCCCCTGGGGACCCCAAAGCCCGTTGGTTTCCGGGCTGCGCAGCTGGAAGAAGAGGCCGGACCGACTGAGGAAGCTTCTGTTTAATTTCTATGATGCCCCCCAGACTCCCGGCAGGGGGCCTGACACCTGCCCATAGCGCAGACGCACCCACTTTGGAGCCCGAGGCAGGCCCCTGCCCAGCGCCTGGGCCGGGGCTCAGACTCCGGGTGGCCGGGCCCAGGCCCAGGCTGGGCGGGGCCGTTTCGGAGGTCTGGCCCAGCGTGGCGGCTGCGGCTCCGGGCCTCTGCGGCCTGGGGTGAGGCTCCCGGTCTGGGAGGCCGGCTGGGTGCTGGGGGGGAGGGGGAAGGGGGGAAGCAGTCTCCTTGGGAGCCTCTCGCTGGGAGCAGAGCTCATTTCTTCTCCTCGTCCACGGCCTCCCCTCGCTGCCCTCCGCTTGGCATTCAAAGCCTTTTGTCGCCTCCCATCTTCTCACCCCTCACTGCCCAGCCTGGACCCTCGTTCTGAATAGCTGCTCCGTGAGCAGGAGCCTCGGTCCCTCAGCCCTGGGCATCCTCTCGGGGGCTCCCGCCCCGACCTCCCTGCCCCCTCTGGGCTTTCCCGCTCCTTTCCGGTGCCTCCCCTCGGCCGATCGGCCCCAGGATCCCCGAGACATCCCGCTGGCCCGGAGCCGTTTGCGCGTTGTTCCCTGTTTGGGGGGGGGAGCCCCCAGAGGCGGGGCGCTTTCTGTCCCTGGCACCAGCAGGGCGCGGTGAGTGTCTGGACTGGCCTAGAACCAGGAGAGGCAGAGGGCCCGCAGCCCCCAGCCCGGCTTCCTGCCTCCGCCTTTTCCCGCGGCGTTTCCCCCCTGTCCGGCATCGGGGCAATGAGAAGACTCGGAGAAGACTCGGAGAACCACGGGCCGGAGTTGCTGCGAAGGCCGGACCACAGCCGGCCACTGGTTGGAGAAACCGAGGCGCAGAAAGGGGACACGGTGGGGGCAGAAGCGAGGATTCTCTGGCTGACCCCCGCAATGTCTCAGACACAGGCCCGAGCGGAGCCCACCAGCGGATTCTGTCCTCGGCCGTCGGGGGGGCGCCAGAGCCTGCGGGAATTCTGCCACTGGGCCAAGGAGGGGCCGGCTGGGCAGGATCGCGGACCTCGTGTCCCAGGTGGGCCGACCAGGCCCCCAGAGAGGAAGCCCTCCCCGGCCCTCCCCAGGCTCAGCAGCTTGTTCTCCGGGTCAGGGTTCTGCGGATGGAGGAGCCAGGATGAGGGAAGGAAGCTGGGCCGGCCGGATGCAGCCTCCAATCCCAGGCCAGGGCGGAGGTCGGAGCCTCAGTGGGACACGCTGGGACGCAGAGTCGGGCAGGGGGCAGCGGGAGAGCCCTCGGTGGGGGGGGGGGGGGGCTGGAGGGCCCTGCACGCGCTCTTCTCACGCCCTCTCTGGGGTCTCTGGGCAGCGGAGGAGCAGGTTGCCAATGGGGGCGGGGGGAAGAGGCCCAAGGCCAGAGGAAGAGGCCGGGAGGCTGGGAGGCCCCCGGGTTTGGGTCAGGGCTGCCCCAGGGAAAGGCCCTGCCAGAAGCGGGAGGGGGGAGGAGAGGGAGCTGGCAGGGAAGAAGCCGGGAGGAGGCGGGGCCTGCGTTGCAGCGGCTGCAGGGGGCCCAGCAGAGGGGGAGGCAGGGGCCTGCGGGGGCGGGCGGCAGGTCTGGGCCGTACAAGGGGGGCGCTGGCCCACCCGGGGCGCCCGCTCGGGCTGGGTCTGGGCGGAGCCGGGAGCCTCGGTCAGGAGGCAGACGCGCTGATGCTCCTCCAGCGTCCGGAGCCACCCTTTCACCTCGGCCTGCAGTGACCAGATCTCCTTCCGAGGACTTGGTTCGCCTTCTCCAGACACTCGTGTTCCTGGGGCCAGAAAGACACAAGGGAGCGGCTCCCTCAGCCTGAGGAAGCCCGAGGCTGCTGCGTGTGGGCGGTTCTGGGGGAGAGCGGGCACGCGCCGAGCCACCAGCCGGGCCGAACCAGGGAATTGGGCAGGAGGAGCGGTCACCCGCTCCGGCCCACGATTCCTCCCTCCGGCGGAGGCCAGAGCCGAGGGCCACACTGCCCACCTCACTCCGGCAGCAGAAACCAAAGAACCAGAACCAGAACTTTCAGCCCGTTCACGGGGGAGGCACAAAACTCGGGCCTTGGATGCAGTGGGCTTTTAGGGGCAACGGGAAAAGGGAGGGGAACGGATCCAAAATGGAGATTCTAAAACCCCAAAGGAGGGATTGTCTGGGGAGGAGAGTGAGCCAGGAGGGAGCACGGGGCAGGAGGGAGCAGGGGGCCACCTCCCTTCCCCGGAGCCGAAGCGCACATATTTATTGCTTTTCCCTTACGATCTGGGGGGGGGGAACCCCTCTGCCCCCAGCCCCAAGTGGCTGTCACCAAAAAGCATCCACAAATGAACAAAATGGGGAGATTCTAGTTCAGCCTTTGCAGATCTTGGGGTGGACTGCTTTGTAAAGCAGGGAGTTCCCCATCACCTGAGGTATCCAAGCCAGGGCTAGGAGTGTTGTGGAGGGGCTGGGCCGGTGTCCCCTGAGGTCCCCCCCAGCTCGAGGATGCTGGGGTTCTGGGGAGGGAAGAGGGGGCGAGAAGGCCCAGGACAGTCCTGGGTGCGAGGATTGCCAGACCTGGTGCAGCCCATCGGCCTTCTGGGTGTGCTTGTGCCGGCTGCGCTGAGCCGCCGCCCGGTTCCTCTCTCGCCGCTTCTGTCTGTCCACCTCCCTGGGATCCTGGGAGCGAGACGTCCTTGCTGTAGTACAGGGAGGGATTTCTGCCAGGGATGAGCCACCTCCCGTGTCCCAGGATGCCCCTCAGGAGCCTGCTTCCTCCAGGAAGCCCACCCTGACTGGAGTACCGTGGGCAGGTTGGCCCTCTCCCCAGGGGGGCTGCCGTGCCCCAGTTACCAACGCTGGATGACAGGCTGCTGGTCACCAGCTGCTTCCCGCCATGTGCGGGACAGGCCCTTCCTTCTGGGGCCTCCTCTCCAGTGTGTTCGGACCTTGTTTGGAGCCGGCGGTTCGCACGGTGCCCCCCCCCCCCCCAGCTCCCCCTCAAGCTCTGTACACACTTAAGCCCCGGACTGACCTGGGGCCTCAGTTCCCAACCTGGAGCAAATGAGCCCCAAGCTCCCTTCTGGCTGTGTCAGGCAGGTTGGGGGGCACAGGCGACCCTGCCTCCTCTCCCCGCTCTGCATCTGCCCTAGTAGGGGGCTCTAATTCGGGGAAGACTTTCCTAACACTGAATTTTGCAGAACACTCACACGTTCCTTCGTTTGAACCTCGCCCGGGACAATTATCCCCATTTTATACGTGAGGAAACTGAGTCTGGGAGAAGGAACCTTGTTCAGGGTCTCGGCATCAGCAAATATTGGGGGTGAGATTTGAATCCAAGTCCAGCACGGGACCAGGAGAAAAGGCGGGGAGTGAGACAAAGCCGGGCTGGGGTCTGGGGTCCCTGGTAACACCAGGACGGGCGAGGGCCCGGAGAACGCCGGCCCTCTGGGAGAGGAGAGGAGGAAGCCTCGCCTCCGCTGGAGGAACCAGGCAAGGAACACGGGGTTTAAGGATGAGCAAAGTTCAGAGATGAGACGGGATGGGAGCTGACTGGGCGGGCGTTTGGCTCTCTAGATTCAGTGTCTTAGCAGAGAGCCCCCTCATTGTACAGGAAGGGAAACTGAGGCACAGAGCAGGGCCGGCCGACTTGGACTCCTCCACGTCTCTGCCCTCAAGCTGGAGAGAGAGCTGTAGGCTTAAGTCTGGGGTCAGGTTCCCCCTCAAATGGAAGCTACCTCCCTTTCTGTCCTTCCGATTCCCTCCTTTCCCAGACTCCCCCGCCCTTGCCCTGCTACTCACAGCGGCCAGCAGAAGGTTCCCTTCCTTGCAAGGGGGGGCCCCGCTGCACAGGTGCATGGTCTGATTCCCGAGGGGGGCTGGGGGTGCTCCCCGCAGCCTCTGAGGTCCCCGGCAGCTCGAGGAAGCAAAAGTGGAAATCTCTGCTGACCACTCCGCCCCCGAGCCCAGTTTCGGTTTCTCTGAAATCCCGGGGCTGCTCCGAATCCCAGGCTGCGGCCCACGCGGCTGGACTTTCCCAGTGTGACCAAGCTTTCCGGGAGGGCAGCAGCCTGCGGGGGGAGGGAGAGGGGGGGGCGCTGGGGGGCGGGGACCTGGGGGGCCAGGGGAGAGATGGGCAGAGCCGGGAGAGGAAATGCCCCCGGAGGCCCGTGGAGGGGAGACTTGGGGCTCCCGGCAGGGCCGGCTAAGTCAGAGCAAGGGCAGAAGCGGCTGGGGAGCCGGAGAAATCCCATGAGCTCTCACCCCTGTGAGCCGTGTGAACTTGACCTCCTGCCTCAGTGTCCCCACCTGTACAAGGGCTGGAAAACACGCTCCCTTCCCGGGCTAAGTGAGTCGGATGGTACAGGGCCGGACCTGGAGGAGGGGAGCTGGTTCAAAGCTGTGTGACCACCACAGGGCGAGCCTGCTTCCCCACCCGGAAAGTTAGGGATTCGAGGGGAGGCCTGGTGAGCCCTGGCTGTTTGTGACTCTACTTCCTGCTGGAATAATCACCCCAACATTTCCTCCCCGCCTCGCTTTCCCTGGGGCTCATGGGAACAGAACAGAGCAATGTTGGGAGATGGGACTCGGCTGGGGTCCGAGAGCCGGGTTCAAGTGCTGACACTCTCTGTGGCCCTTGGGCCGTGGCTTCCCTGGCTATAGAAATAAGGGGGTTGGAGATGATGCCCTCTGGAGTCCCAGATGCCCCAAAGCCCAGATGAGAACGTTCCTTGTGAGGGGGCGAGTTGAGGCTCCCCTTGATAGAAATAAACATATTTAAATTCTGGGTCTCCCCAGGAACCGAAAAGAAATCCGACTCTTCGGGAAGACAGCGCCGGCCTCCCTGGAGGCTGATGGAACGGCCTCCCTCGGAGACTCCCTGAGCATGATGTAACTGCCAGAAAGCAGCCCTGGCTTGGGGGTGTGGCCAGGCCTGAGGCTCAATTTATCCCATTGGGATCACGGGGAGCTTTGAGCTCAGGGTCTACAAAGATCTAGAAGTGGGAGGTCTAGAAGAACTAGAGTTCAGATGCAGCCTCAGATATTAGGTGCTCTCATCTGTAAAATGGGATTATAACAGCCTGGGGATCTGCCACCGCCCGGCCCTCCTTGGCCAGCCAAAGCTTCCCTCCGGGAGCTGACATTGAGAGGCCGACCTGAACATGCTGCCTCTCCTGGTGTGACCTCCCTGGGCCTCGATTTCCTGATCTGTAAATTGTATCAAACATAATGAGGTCAAGCGGGACCCGAACTCCCCACCTGGGCCTCCCCGATTCCACAAACCAACTTTTTTCCTCTGTGTTTTGGTGCCTTTTATCTCTATGTCCCAGGCAGTGCCCGGAGCCCCACCTCCCTCCCTGCTCCCCCGTATCGAGGGAAAACAGGCACAGAGGCTGCCTTTTCTACACCACACCGAGGAGCATGGGACTTCATTTCTGAAGTGCGTCAGGCTCTGGGCCCAGGCCCTCTGGGCAGCCTCTCCTTGTTGGGGGGCTTTTAAAAGCTGACCTCCAGTAGCTGGACTTTAGGCAGGGCTCTGCCCTCTGGAGCCCAGGAGAACGAATCTTCCCATGATCCTTTGGGTGACTGTGCTGGGCACATGAGCTCCAATATCTCTGGTGTCCTAGAGGGGGGCCAGAGGAGCCTGGTGTTCCCCCAAAGAAGTTCCCGTGGGCAGATCTACTCGGACATGGCTTTAGAAATACAGAGGAGGGGCACCACCTCACACCTCTCAGAGGGGCTAAGACAGCAGGAAAAGATAATGAGAATGTTGGGGAAACTGGGACACTGATGCATTGTTGGTGGAGTCGTGCAGTGATCCAACCATTCTGGAGAGCAATCTGGAACTATAGCCAAAGGGCTACCAAACTGCATACTGGATCTGTATCCCAAAGATACAGATATCCCCACTTTTCTGTTGTTTTTTCCTGAGGCAATTGGGGTTAAGTGACTTGCCCAGGGTCACACAACCAGGACGCGATAAGTTTCTGAGGCCAAATTTGAATTCGGGTCCTCCTGACTTCAGGGCTGGTACTCCATCCACGGTACCTTCTAGCTGCCCTCCCCCCACCCCCGCTTTTAAATTTCCTTTCTTGTGTTTTTTCTCTCTTTTGATCTGATTTTTCTTTCACAACATAAAGATGGAATTATGTTTAGAAGAATTGTAGTGTTTAACCCATAGGTTAGGGAGAGAAGGAGAAAAAATAGGAACACAAGGTTTTGCAAGGGTGAATGATGGAAACTATCTTTGCATGTATTTGGAAAAATAAAATATTATTTAGAAATTAAATAATTTTTTAAAAAAAGCCAACCCCTTCCCTGAAGGAGCTTATGATCTATCAGGAAGACAAGATATCTGAGACATATCCGTGTGTGTATACAAACACACATAGCTACAGACAGGATGAAGAGGAAATGATTACCAAAGATAATCAGATTAAAAGGGGCTGTGAAAGGCTTTGGGTAAAAGCAGAGTTGAGTGGCTCTCTCCAAAGTGAGCAGGGATCTGGGAAAACCCAATGGACTTTTCTAATCCTCATCCTCGGGGGCCTGGGCAACCTTCGACACCGTTACTCCCCCCTTCTCCTTGACACTCGGGTTTTGGGACAGACACTCCCCTGGTTCTCTTCCCTCTCACTCCTCGGTCCCCTTTGCTGGATCCTCCTTCAGGTCACACCCCCGATCTGGGTCAAGGCCTGGGGATTTCCCCTCTGATATTCCTCACACATGTCTCTTCTCCCCTGCCACCATCCCCAAACCCAGATTATCGCACTAGCTTTTTTTTTTTTTTTTTTTGGGAGGGGTGGTCTGCCTGTCCAAGTCTCTCCCTACTTCACCCCTTCCTCCTCTCAGCTGTCAAATTTATCAATCTCAAATTTTAGCCACAAGATTTTGTAAGGGTGAATGTTGAAAATTAAAGCCAGATTAGAGTTCTGGTTTCCCTGGCGCCGGGGCCAGTGTGCCCTCCTCCACCTCCCGCTGCCCCTTTAAGTCACCACTGAGTTGAGAAATGTAAAGGGAGACAATTCTGAGGCACCACGTCACACCCGTCGGATGGGCTAGCGTGGCAGAAAAGGAAAGGGACAAACGGAAAAGTAGGGACCCCAAAGCACCGCTGGTAGAACTGTGAGCCGATCGGCCATTCCGCCGGGCGATTTGGAACAATGGCCAAAGGGCTACAAAGTATTACCAGGTATGGGTGAGTGACACAGGCAGAGGTCTTCTATGCACAAAAATAGCCACGGCAGCTTTTTGTTGTGGGAAAGAATTGGAAACTGAGAAGCTGTTCATCGACTGGGGAATTGTTGAAAAAGCTGTGGGGCATGATGGGAAGGGAATACTGTTGTGCTTTCCGAAAAACCTGAATTCCCACGAACCAATGCAAAGTGAAGGAAGCAGAATCCGGGAAACGTTGTACGTGGTAACAGCAATACTGTGTGTGATCATCGGCCGTGAATGACTTCGCTATTCTCAGCAATACAGTGATCTCAGCCAAGTCCGAGGGATTCGAGGGAAACACGCTACCTAAATCCAGAAGAACTGAGGGGACGTCGACGCCGATTGAAATACGCTCTTTTTTGTGGGTTTTTTAATCTGTTTTTTTTTTTTTTTTTAACATTTATCTAGAAACGTTCTGCACGATTGCACACCTATAACAGAAAATTGCTTTTCGCATGCAATTGTACACATGTGTTTGTATGTTATCTTCCGTACTGGGTTGTATGTCTTTTCCCTTTATTTACTCGCAGAGGTTAACCCAGTTCTTGGCACACAGCAGGCGTTCAATGAGTTTGTTGACTTGCCCGCAGCTGCCACCCCGTGGCCGCCACTCGGCCTCCCGGGAAATGTAGTCCAAAGAATCTCCCTGAGCTTCATGGGAAATGGAGTCTTTGTAGGTTTCCTTCTACAGAGAGCGCGGCTTTTGAGGCGGGAGGGAAACACGCCCGCCGGACTTCCAACACTAGGCACCCCTTCCACCCCCGCCTCCAGAGCAGGACCGCGGTGACGCCCGATCCAGACTAGGAAAGTGCTGGTCGGAGCCTGAAACCCCCTTACCTGTCAAGCCCCCTTCCGCGCACCGTCACTAGATAAATGTATGTGCAATGGTAATCTGTGGGTCACACCACTGCGGGGCGCCCTCCAGTCCCGAGGCCCGGGTTCCGCGGGGGCCCGTACATTAGGGGTTAAGCGGCGGAGGCGGGATAGTTTGGGCTCAGCCGCCTGCCGTAGTTCCGTCACTGTGCTGCTCCAGCAGGGTGGTGCCTTTTCCAGCCGCCGGCTCCGCGGAGAAGGGGCGGGCCCAAACAAGAGCCGGGCCAATCGTGTTGAGGCCGGAGGACGCGCTAGCCAATGAAAGGGGGGAGCGGGGTCCCGGACTAGGGAGGCGCCGCTTCGGGGAGGGGAGGCGAGGACCATGGGGCTCCTGACCATCCTGAAGAAGATGAAGCAGAAAGAGCGGGAGCTGCGGCTCCTCATGCTGTATCCTCCAGCTCACAGAGCCACGGGTGGCGAGGGGCGAGGGAGAAGCGGGGGCGGGCGCTACCAAGCGTTCCGCGCGAGGGGGGAGGGTAAGGAAGGATGCGCCGCTCTGGGCCTGGCCGGGCCGTACAACTGTCCTGCGTGGGTTACGTAGGCCCGGGGTCGACCAATAGCCTTTGGAGGGGTGTTGTGAAGATTGGTCCATACCATGTAGGACCAAGACGGGGGAGTTCTGGCCTACTGGCTTAAACCAATGTGCCGAAGCGAGGGGGTGGGGGGCGCGTGCGAGGAAAGTGGAATGGACCAACTGCCGGGGGAGGGGGAACGGGAGGGCTGGAATGTCCAGAAGTCTGTTGAACAAGGACCTGGACGGGTCAGAGCGATGGCGTGTCCCTAGCTGTCTGACTGGGGTCTCATCCCTTGGGCTATGAGCTCCTCCTTGGTGGGGGCTGCTTCTTGCCTTTCTTTGTGTCCCTGGTACACAGTAGGCGCTTCATGTGTGTATGTTGCCTTCCCTCTCTGGTCCAGTTACCATCCAGTAGAACAGAAGCTCCCTGAGGGCAGGGCCTTTCATTCTTCAGGTACTCTGTAGGTATTGGACCTGCTTGTGGAATTGATAGAATCATTTCATTGGAGGTTACTTGATGCCTCAGGCAAGTGATCCTCCCACCCGCCACCCCCCACCCCGGGGTTACAAGTCCCCTCCCCTGAGGTTGGATGGCCTGTGCTCTCCTTAACCCCAGCCACCCCCAGCGGGCTGGACAACGCGGGCAAGACCACCATCCTGAAGAAGTTCAACGGGGAGGACATCGACACCATCTCGCCCACACTGGGCTTCAACATCAAGACACTGGAGCACCGAGGGTGAGGGAGGCCCCACGCCCCAGAGCTGGTGGGCCGGTGGGCCTGGGCCTCACCCACCCAGCGGCCTCTCCCCCCTTCTTCCCCAGGTTCAAGCTGAATATCTGGGATGTGGGGGGCCAGAAGTCCCTGCGCTCTTATTGGCGGAACTACTTTGAGAGCACCGACGGCCTCATCTGGGTGGTGGACAGCGCTGACCAGCAGCGCATGCAGGACTGCCGGAGGGAGCTGGAGAGCCTCCTGGTGGAGGAGGTGGGCAGGGCCTGGGGGGAGGGGAAGCTTGACTTCTCACTTTGCCAGAAAGGGACACTGAGCCACAGGGAAAAATAAGCTTCTCGGAGATCCCTGGCACTAGTAGAGGGCCTGCTTTCAGTAGGGGCTTAATCAGTGCTGGCTTGATTGTGATTTTGCATCCACAAGAACTCCTTTCTTGCTGTGTGCCAGACATGGTGCCCTAGCACTGGGGAGAAAAAGGGTGTGGGTGAGTCCTCAGAACGCTTCCATCCGCTGGGGATGTGACAGGTCACAGGTAGGCTCCGAAACGGGAGATTCTACCCCCAGGTTGAGGAAAGATGGGCAGACGTGGAGGAGAGCGGATCGGGGAGCCCATGAGAGGAGGCTGCAGAAGGTGGGGGGACCAGGGCAGAGCCTCCAGCTGTGCACGCACACTGTGCATACACACACACACACACACACACACACACACGGCGGCCACCAGGAGCCAGGGCCCAGCTGCCAGCTCTTCTCAAAGACCGGGCAGCTGCTTGCTGGAACCTCCTGGTTGTCCTACCCGACTGGCTACTGTGCACAAGCCCAGGGCACACAGCCCCCTTCATGCCCCTCTCTGCCCACCTCCCTCCCTCTCCTTTAAGGAATAGAGGCCGTGGAGCTCCTGGGTCCCTTCCTGGGCCTCCTGCCACCTTTCTTTCCCTTTTAGCGCCTGGCGGGAGCCACTCTCCTGATCTTTGCCAACAAGCAGGACCTCCCCGGGGCTCTGTCCTCTAACGCCATTCGAGAGGTAAATTGAGGGCTTGGGGGAGGGAGGGGGGTGGCACGGGCCCAAGGGCTTGTGGGGCCGCTCCCTGAGAGTCACTGTCCCTCCCCCAGATCCTGGAGTTAGACACCATCCGCAGTCACCACTGGTGCATCCAGGGCTGCAGCGCGGTGACAGGAGAAAATCTGCTCCTGGGGGTCGACTGGCTCCTGGACGACATCTCCAGCCGCATCTTCACTTCGGAGTGACTCCTTCCCCACCCACTTGTTAGCTCCCGGACTGACCCCCGAGACCCTCCCGAAGGATGCCCCCCCTCCCCCGCGAGTCCGTGGCTCCCCCAGACCATCCTTTGTCCTGATCTTCTCTGGCCCAGGCCCCCGGGGAGCCATGACCAGAGGGGGCAGAAGCCAGCGGGACCCCGACTAATGCTTCCCTCCCCATGTCATAACCAGATGCTGCTCGCGCTATTTAACAGGAGAGACGCTGCTGCTCTGGGGGAGTGCCTTCCCTCCCAGGGGAGGAGCAGCCCCCGTTCCCTAACCCCGTCCCTCCTGAAGCGCTTGGTGGATTGGTGGAGCAGTCTTGGGGCACCACCCAAGGGCCCCTTCCCTGCTCAGCTGTGAGAATAAAAGTCCTCTGTATCCCAGCTCCTGCCTGTTCTTCCCCCCAAGCTGTTCTGCAGCCGCCTCTCGATTGTGCCCAAGAGAAGGGTGGCAGTGTGGGGAGACCCAGAAAGGTCGGGGGAGCCCGTGAGGTTTCTCCCTTTAGGACCCAGCTTCCCCTGCCAGCAGCTGGGGGGGGCAGGAAAGGCAGCTCGAGAACCGTGGGAAGGGAGGAAGAGTATTGAGGACTGGGGTAGAGGCCAGAGCCGAGGCCCAGAGCCGGCCAATGGAGCAATGGGGCGAACAGGGAGAGGCTCGGCCCCTGGGCCTTCTGGGCCCTCTCCAGCCCTGAAGCAGCGGCCGCTCATCACTTCAACCACAGAACATGAAATACTGGGGATGGCAGAGAACTTGAAGAGGATGGGGGGAGGGGAGCTTAGAACAGGGAATGTCCCTGATGGGGGAGGCAAGAGAACGGGCAAGTGCCTGGGTTGGGGGAAGTGGGCCTGGGAGGAGCAGAAACTGCAGAAAGATGCGGAGATGGAGCAGCATCCGGAGCGCACGGGAGACCCCCCCCAACCCCCCCAACAAGCCTGAGGAGATTGTCTGAGGGAGGTCCTAGTCAGTTCAGCCCAAAAGCGCCATTCCCCTGCAGCGGGTGTGGAGAGCAGCCTTCCAAGGAAGGGAAGGAGAAGGAAGGAGGTTCCCAAGTGTAGCTCCCAAAGGACCCCTGCGGGCGTGGGGGCAGGGCTGAGGGCTGGCTCTGCCAGGTGGTCCCTGGGTCCCCAAGCCTCTGGCACCAAGGGCCAGCGCTTGGCCAACTGACGTTTTTGCCCCTGCCACTTCCCGGGGCTGCTTTCCCCGGCCAAGCACGGGCAGGCTGGAAGCCGGGCTGGGGCACGGGACCTACTGTGTGCCCAGGCCCGAGAGAAACCTGGCCCTGGGCCTCAGTTTCCCCAGATGTGAAACGAAGGCCTGGCCTCGGTTTTCCCTAAGCTCCCACTCACAGGAGTTGCTTGGCTCAGTGCCGGGCACCAGCAGGTGCTTAATAAATGCCCGTTGCCTGGAGTCTGCGATTTCTCCCCGGAAGGTGTTCTTCCCTAGACTCCAGGGGGCGTCCTTTCCTGCCCGACGGCTCAGCCTACGCCCTTCCAAAGAGCAGAGTTTTAGGACCATCCCCGCGTGCGCCACCTCCTGGAGTGGGAGGGGGGAGAGAAACCGAGGAGAACCTTGCGCACGCGCAGACGAGGCAGTACCCGTGGAGGCTGGACGGGAGGGGAGGGGACAGCGTGGAGGAGGAGGCCCGCGGCCAGGCCGAGGTGTCGGGGTCCGCAGGGCCCCCGCTCCTCGGAGATGTCCCTCAAGGCGAAGGACGACTTCCGGCGGCTGTACACGGTGTCGGACACAAGGACGCACCCCAAGGGCTACACGGAGTATAAAGTGACCGCGCAGGTGAGTGAGGGCGAGGCCCCTTTAAGGGGAGGGGTCCCTTTAAGTGGGCGGATCCAGACGGTTCCATCCTCTACTGTCAGGAGGGGGTGGAGCCCGAATTTGAGACTATATTAATTTACGATGCAGGGAGGACGCGCAGGGGCGGGGGCGGGGCCCCAACGCCTGAGTTGTTTATTTAGG
This sequence comes from Antechinus flavipes, assembly GCF_016432865.1. Taxonomy (NCBI): domain Eukaryota; kingdom Metazoa; phylum Chordata; class Mammalia; order Dasyuromorphia; family Dasyuridae; genus Antechinus; species Antechinus flavipes. The sequence goes on from NC_067403.1 coordinate 255,534,700, forward strand.
GTTGCTCCTTTTTCATGTAATTAAAAAATTAGACGCTGTTGTCTCCCTTTGCGAAACGGCTGTCCTGGGGCCCCAGGGCCTGCCAGAGCCTCAGTTTCCTCCTCTGTGAAATGGACGTCTCCCTCTCAGAGTGGCTGAGAAAACCGGGGCGCCAGATAGCGAAAGCTCTCTCCCCTTGGCCGCCTCCCCCAGGCTCTGAGCCTCGGTTAATGTCCCAGACACGTAGTAGGATTTCACCAGGCCTGGGTCCGGGCCAGTTTCACCTCTGCAGGCGTGAGCAGGGGGAGGGGCTAATCTTCTCCCCTCATGCAGAAGTTCAGGGCTGGGAAGGGCTGGACTCCCCTCCCCCCATCCACCCACCCAGCTCTGCCCCCGAGGGAGGGAGAGGTTAGTACCCCCATTTTACAGTGGAGGACACTGAGGCAGCCGGGTTACACGGCTTGGCCAGGTCGAAGGCTGGGTTTGAATTCAGGTCTTCCCAAAGCCAGGACAGACTCCCCCATGTCCCCCCAAGTTCCCTTTTCCGCAGTCACTGGAGGGCTCTCAGCCTGGCCTGGGAGGTGGCGGGGCTGGGGGCAGAGAGGGGGCTCTCCCGGGGGTGGGGGCAGGGGGAGGCTCCTCACCTGCCTTGGTTTTCTTTGCCCCCAGTTCATCTCAAAGACAAACCAGGAGGATGTTAAGGAGGTGAGTCTGGGGGCCCCCCCTCAGGTGGGTCAGCTCTGGGCGGATCACAACTGAATTTGGGCTGGAGAGGAGAGGGCGCCCCCCTCAGGTGGGTCAGCTGGGGACCAGAACCATGAGTTTGGGCTGGGGAAGGGGAGAGGGCGCCTCCCTCAGGTGGGTCAGCTCTGGGCGGATCACAACTGAATTTGGGCTGGAGAGGAGAGGGCGCCCCCCTCAGGTGGGTCACTGGAGGGACAGAACCATGGCTTTGGGCTGGGGAAGGGCAGAGGGCGCCCCCCACAGGTGGGTCACCGGAGGGGCAGAACCGTGGGTTCGGCCTGGAGAAGGGGCAGCCTGGAGGGCGGGAGGCCCCTCTCCGGTCAGGCCCGTGCGCCCCGGGTGGGCCCGGTTTCCCAGCCGCTGCCCCCGTGGCCCAGGTGGTGGTGTGGAAACGCTACAGTGACTTCCGGCGGCTGCACGGGGACCTGGCGTACACGCACCGCAACCTCTTCCGGAGGCTGGAGGAGTTCCCGGCCTTCCCCCGGGCCCAGGTCTTTGGTGAGTGGCCAAGGCCGGCCTTTCCAAGGCTCCCCTGGACTCTGGGCCCTGGGAGGGGAGGGGGGTCCTCTGCAGCCAGGCCCGAGGTTCTCCGGCCTCCTGCTCCCCCTTCTCCCCCCCACCTCTGTCTTGGGGGGCCACGCAGACAAGCGTCCCCTCCCCCATGACTACAGATCATGAATCATGGGGGGTGGGGGGAGGAGGATGACATTCGACTCTGAATGAGAAAATGCAGATTTGATGAAGGAAAGGAGCACCCTTAGTGGCCTGATTGGCTTGAGGTGGGGCGCGCGGGGGGCATGACCCCTGCCTCGGGGGCATCCATCCGGCCTGGAGCCCCCCGATTTTTGGCTGCCTCCGTTTCTCCGTCCCCTCGGCACGTCTTGGGTGACTTGGGGTGTTCTTTGCCTGGCCCCCTTTGCCCTGAATGGGGGAGGGGAGGCCTGACGCCCGGTCCTTGGCCACAGGCCGCTTCGAGGCCGCGGTGATCGAGGAGCGGCGCAAGGCTGCGGAGGACATGCTGCGTTTCACCGTCAACATCCCCGCCCTCAACAACAGCCCCCAGCTCAAGGAATTCTTCCGAGTACGTGCCCTCCCTGCGCGCCCCGACCCCGGCAGGGGGCATCACCCGGGCCTCGCGCCAGGCGGCTCTGGCCCTCCCGCGTGCAACCCCGGCCCCTCCCCCCCCCCCCACGTGCGACCCCAGGCCCCCGCCGTGTGTGATCCCAGGCCCCCCTTGTGCGACCCCGGGCCCTCCTGGCTGCGGCTCCCGAGCCAACGAGCCTCCCGACTCTCTCCTCTCCTAGGGCGGGGACGTGACCCGGCCCTCCGAGCCCCGGGAGCTGCACATCCTGCCGCCGCCCCTGGTGCCCACGCTGCCCCCAGAGGAGGCGCGGCTCCCCCAGCCTCTGCCAGTCGAGCGGCTGGGCCGGGAGGAGCTTGAGGACGAGCCCGAGAAGCCAGGTACTGGGCAGGGAGGGAGCCGGAGCCGGCCGTAGGAGCCGCCCTTCCCCGCCTCCTGAGGGACAGCACGGGGTGCGAGGGCGCGGCTTCGGCCGGTGACCCCGGGCCCGTCAGCCCGAGGATGGGGACCTCGGGCTCTGCGTTTGTGGGCGAGGCCGATGGTCTCTGAGGTCCTTCCCGGCTCCCTGACCGCAGGGCTTGGCCAGGCTCCCTGCGCTCCTGGGGCGCCCACCCTCGGCAGGAAGGGGCAGACCCTCGTGGCTTCTTTCCGCAGGGGACCAGCCTCCCTCCAGCCCCGCTCAGGAAGCCCTCGACCTTCTCTTCGACTGCGGGGCTCCCGAAGAAGAGCCGGGCCCCGCGGCCCGAGGAGCGCTCACCGAGGCCGAGCTGGCTCTCTTTGACCCGTTCTCCAAAGAAGGTACGTGCTGGGGAGAGCGGCCGGGGCCCCGGGAGATAGTGAGCCTCCCATCGCTGCAGAGAATCCTAGTAAAAGCCGGTGACCCATGGGGAGCCCGTCAGAGGGGAGCACGGCAGAGCTGGAGGGACCGGGACAGACGCTGGTCCGGGAGGCTGTGCGGCCGCGGGGGTCCCGGGAGAGCCTGGAGGGGCCCGCGCTCAGGGCCGGCCGTGGCCCAGGGCAGGAGGAAGAAGCTCTCCATCTCCATTTTATGGAAAAGCTCAAATCCCTGAGATGGGATTTGAACTCAGGCCTTCCTGTTGCTGTCTGGGCTCAGGCTCCCCTTCTACCTTTGCTGACTGGAGCAGCCACTGGGGGCCCCAAACTTGGGCAGGCCTGAAGGGGGAGGTGGGGGAGTGGCCCTGAGTCCCCCTTCTCTGGGCCGCAGAAGGCGCCGGACCGGGCCCCAGCCCCACCCACGTAGCTGACCTGGCAGCCTTGGGGGCAGAGCCACAGACCCGGGGCCAGACGCCCTGGGAGCCCGGAGGGGAGGACGAGGATGAGGAGGACGGAGAGGAGGGCCCACGCCCGGCCTACCTGGACCGCGCTACAGAACTCATCACCCAGGCCCTGAAGGACGAGCAGGCGGGGGCCTATGCCTTGGCCCTACAAGGCTACCGGGACGGCGTGGACGTGCTCCTGCAGGGGGTGCCGGGTGAGCTGGGCGCCCTTTGGCCCGAGCGGTGGCTGGGACACCAGGGAGGAGAAAAGAGGCCGGGCATCAGGCCTGGGCCTGGGGAGATGGGGGAGCCGGCAGGGCCGGGGCAGCCTAGACTCTATCATGAGCATTCATGGGGTAACGACTGTATACAGTCAGTATCCCCTTTTTATAGATGGGAAAGCTGAGGCAGAGAGAAGCAAGTTGTCCGGGTCTTCCTTACTCCCAGCCCAGTCCGGCAGCTCCATGTGAAGTGGGCCGATATTAGGGAGCCCCTCAAGAGCAGGTGCACCTGGTGTGAAGGAAGGGACCTGGCTTTGGAGTCAGGGAACCCGAGTTCACATCGTGGCTCCGCTCCTGTCTTCCTGAGTGATGGTGGACAAGGCCCTTCTCTGGGCCTCAGTTTCTCTCTCTATAAAGTGAGGGGCTGGGACTGATTCTGGTGTCCGATGGAGCCGTGCCTAGATATTGGGGGTGATGGGCTCAAAGGGACCCCCGAGGCTGTCCGGATCAGGAGCCTGAGGCTCTGGACTCCTCCCCACAGGTGACCCCAACTGTGCCCGCCAAGAAGGGGTGAAGAGGAAAGTGGCGGAGTATCTGCGGCGGGCAGAAGAGATCCTGCACCTCCACCTGCAGCCGTGAGCTTCGTTTCCTGCCACCTGGCCTCAGTTTCCCTGCCTGTCACAGGGAGGCGGCAGACTTGCAGTGCCTCCCCAGGGGGTCTCCTGAGGATGGTGCTGGGGGGTCTCACGGGGGTTTTCGCCTTCTCTCCTACGGCCGCGGCATGGGATGACCGTCTGAGGGCCTGATCAGCATCCCCCAAGCTGGGGTCCACACAACTGCCAAGTAGACACTCCCCAAGTGCCCTTCAGACGCCACACTGCCCGGCCCTGCTGACCTGCCCGCTCTTCCTTGGGTGATACCTTCCATCTCCCACCTCCAGGCCTTTGCCCAGGCCCTTCCCCATGACAGGAATGCCTTCCCTCATTGTCTCACCCAGAAGTGAATGACTGGATGGTTGTGTACATATGGTTCTCCCGAACAGGGTAAACCCCGGAGGGCAGGGACAGGGACACCTGGCTCCGTATCCCTGTGCCCGGCACAACACGAACACTTAATAAATGCTTGCTGAATGCATTAGAATGAATGGAAGCTGCTTCCAGCAGCCTGGATTGCGATGTGAGGCATTCTGGGAAAATGAGGGTGGGGGCCCGGGGCATAATGGGAAGGGAGCTGGAAGTCAATTGCCATTTTACCGGTTTAATGCGTCATCAACGGGCGTCATGTGGCGCATTATGGAACTTTGTCTGGACTACATTTCGGCGTGATTTGCTATTACCCGGGAGAGTCCTGGAGGGCGGAAGCCGGAAGCTGCACGGAGGAGGGTGGGGCCAAGTAAGCCGGGTTATTGAGGCTTGTTACCCAGCTTGGAGGGAGGTGATAGGGGCGGGGCTGGGAAGATGTGATGGCTTGTGATTGGAAGAGGGGTGGGGTTAAATAAGACTGACGAGGCTATGATTGGGCGGCAATATGAAGGCGGTCTCTTTAGTTCTGGAGAGGTAGGGCCTGGGCACAGAGCTCACTGACGGGGGTCGCAGCCGACGAAGTGAATAAGACGTAAGGGGGTCGTCCCGGCGGGAAGCTGGTGGGGGGGGCGGGTCAGACGTTGGGATCCTGAAGGGGTCGCGGAGCACCATGGCTGGGAAGGGCTGAGCAGTGGGGGCGGGACAAGGCCGACGTCAACGTCACGTGGGAAGGACGCGAAGCCCGCGCCCTAGAGCGGGAAGTCCGAAGAGGGCTGAAGTGGGGCGAAAGGGGCGGGGCTCGGGCCGGCCCAGGAGAAGTCATCGGAGGCGGGGCCTCGGGCCTCCTCCTCGCCCTTACCCGGCGCGCGCGCTCCGAGACCAGGCATGCCCCTTGGTGGCGCGCTCCCCCTGGGCACGTGCCCGGACCTATGTCCCGAGGCGGAGCGCGCGGCGCGCGAACGGCAGCGGCGCCTCCATCGTCTGGAGGCGGCCCCAGCGCGCGCCGTCAAGGAGTACGCGCGGCCGGCGGCGGGCAAGCCTCGCCCGCCCCCAAGCCAGCTGCGGCCGCCGCGCGTGCTGCTGGCCACCGTGCGCTACCTGGCGGCTGAGGTGGCCGGCCGCGCCGACGTGCCCCCGCCCGACGTGGCCGCCTTCGTGTGGGATCGGCTGCGCGCAGTGCGCCTCGACTTAGTGCTGCAGCCGGGCGCGCCCCCAAAGGACGCCGCCGCCGTGCTCGAGGCCGCGCTCGCCTGTCAGCTCTGCGTGTCCGGCCCGCCTGGAGGCGAGCCCGGCCGGGGCCCCGGCGCGGGGCTGGACCCGCAGCTGTTGCACGCGCAGATGCAGGAGGCCTTCGGCTCCCTCCGCCGCTGCTACGCGGACGCTGCCAGCCCCGAAGCTCACCCGCGCCAGGGCCTCTTCCAGAGCCTGTTCCTGCTGTACAACCTGGGTGAGAGTGGGGACGGGACTGGAGGGAGGGGGCGGGACTTCGGGCCTTGGGGAAGGTTGGCCGGAGGGGGCGGGGCGCGGCGCTGTCCGCGGTCCTGCCCGCTCCAGCTTTCCTCCTTCCTTCCCTCCCGCCAGGCTCCGTGGAGGCCCTGCGCCAGGTCCTGCTGCTGCCCGCTGCCCTGCGCTCCTGCCCGGCCCTCCGCCGGGCCTTGGCCGTGGACGCCGCCTTCCGCGAAGCCAACGCCGTGCGCCTGTTCCGACTGCTCGGAGCCCTGCCCTACCTGCCCAGCTGCGCCGCCCAGCGCCACGTGGGGCCCGCCCGCCGCCGGGCCCTGGCCGCCCTGGCCCGAGCCCTGGGCACCTCTCGAGGCCAGGCCTTCCCGCTGCGCCGCCTGGCCGGCCTGCTGGCCATGGACAGCGTGGAGGACGCGAGAGCCCTGTGCCGGGCCCACGGGCTGGCGGTGGAGGGGGAGGAGGGAAAGGAGCAGGCTGTGTTCGTGCGTGGCCAGTACACAGAGAGCGAGCCCCTGCCGGCCCTGCCTTGTGCCCTGCTGGTGGAGAGCAAGCTGGGGGGCTGCACCCTGGAACAGGTGGTGATGGGGGAGGGTCCGGACGAGGCGGAGGGAGTCCTCCCCAGGACGCCCACGTGAAGCCCCCTGCCCTCGCCCCTCAACCCCTCACGCCAAAGACTCGGGAGACTCCTTTGCCCACTCTGCCAGTAAAGGCGCCTTTCTTAACCGGCCGACTCTGCGGATGATTTGGGGGGAGACAGGGAGGCTAAGCACCCCCCTGGTGTCAGAGGACCATAGAGAGCACTGAGGTTTTCCCAGACCCAAGCCAGGACGGGGCCTCCCATCCCGGGTCTGAGTTCCAGGTGTATGTGGGGGTCAGAGAGGGCCCAGGAGCAGGTGTGACCTCACCCCGGGCTGTGTCAGCAGAGGCAGTGCCCTCCCCCTTCTGAATCCGTGGTCCCCCCTCCCCCTCTCGTTAGGGAGTAACGACCAGAAGGACAGAGGGCTTGGTTTCCAGACTTTCTTGTACACTCGGGGTACCAGGAGAAAGATCACAGACACAGGAGCTGCCACAGACATGGGGGGGGGGAATCTGGGGGGGGAGCTGGGTCCGAAGTCAGGCCACGGGCTCCAGAGTGGCGGCCGCCCCCTCCACAGCCATCACGGCGATGCTGAGCTGCTTCCTCACCTTGGCCCAAGCCTTGGGGTCATTTGAGGTCTTGGAGGCCTCCTCATAGGCATTGGCCAGGCCCGGGAATGTGGGCACTGAGGATGTTCGGGGGGCCCAGAGCACGTGGCTGTAGGGAGAGAAGACAGGGCCATGGAGCCTGGGGCCGGAGAAGGCGGGTTTCCCCTGCAGATTCAGCCAGTGGGCTTGGCAACCTGGTGCTTCTGAGACCTGGGGGGGGGGAGGGGGAACCAAGAGGGCGAGGCTCCATCACCTGTAATAGTATTGTTCAGGGAAGGCTCGAGGGTTCAGGAAAGCTCGTTCCAAGAGCATGAGCTGGTCGTTCACCATCCGGACCTTCAGGGGGCTGGAACAGAAGTGGGGGCGTTCAGAGCTGCCTCTATTCAAGTTGTTCAGTCCCTTTTGGCTTTCTGTGACCCCAGTTGGGGTTTTCTGGGCAGAAAGTGGTTTTTTTCTCCAGCTCATTTTACAGATGAGGAAACTGAGGCAAACATGGTCAAGTGACTTATTTTGGGGTTCACAGCCAAAAAGTCACTTAAGACTAGATTCGAACTCGTCTTCTTGGCACGATCCACCTAGCTGTCCCCCATTCAAGTTAGCAAACTTTTATTAGGCCCCTAGAACGTGCACAGCCACACACTAGGTCGTATGGGAAAGTCAGCCGGTCCTTCCCTCCGGGCGCTTCTGTTCCTCTGGGCAGCTGGGAGAGTAACTTGGGCTGGGGCTAGGAAGGGCTCACGAGTGGGGGGAACAGGGAAGGCTGCCCCTCATCTGCACTTTGGGGGACGCCTCCCAGAGGCAGTGGTGGCAAGGGCGGTGTGCAAGTCAGCTGGTGGGACCTCCAGGCTGGCGGTCCGGGGTTCCAGACTGGGCCGTTATCTGATCTGTAACAGGGCCAAAACCTTGCCCATCTCTCCTGTGGTGCTCCCCCCCCCCCATCACCTCCTGTTTGGACAGTGCAGTGGCTGCTGGGGCAGCCCCCAGTCTAGCCTCCCTTAAGCTACTGAAGGATCTTCTCTAAAATGCTGAGCTGACCTCTTAGATACCCCCACCCCCACCCCCCGGAAGCTCTGGGCCACGGCTGCCTTTCACCTCCAGGATTAATGATGGACTCCGGCCCTTTCCCACTCCCCTCCCTCACTCCTGCCATCTTGCAAGACTCAGTATCTCCTGGCTCCTTGTTGAGAACGACCTTCCTCCATCTCGGGCTCCGTGGCCACCTCCTGCAAGAGGCCTTCCCTGGAGCTCGGCTCCCAGTCACACCATGCGTGTATGTCTAGCTGCCTCATCTCAGGCCTGTGACCCTGGGCAAGTCACTTGACCGTTTGCCTCAGTTTCCTCATGTGTAAAATGGGACACAGTAAGCTGTGAGGGCAGGGGTGGGCACGTTCAGGAAATAAGAAACAGGCCGAATGAGAAGGTCAGAAGGGAGTGGCGGAAGCCCAGCAAGGTCGGCAGCCCCAGACTGGGAGGGCTTTGATCCCAGCAGAAGAGATCAGGCCCGGGGAGCCTGGGGAGCGCTGGCGCTGGCTGCTCTCCATGTGTCGGGCCGTCCCTCCCTGCCCTGGCGGGATCTCGGCCTGAGCTCCCCCTGCCCTTCCTGGGACCCGTAACTCACTCTGACGGGTTGTTCTTGAGGGTCTCGATGTGACGATGCAGGGCAGCTGCTGCCTGTTCAAAACTCTCGACCGCAGAAACCAGAGGCCCTGGGGGGGGGGTGTAGAATGACCCCTCAGCCCAGGGTGGGCAGTGACCAGGGGCCTGGTGCTGGGGAGGGCAGTGCCAGGGAGGATGGTGCCCGTGAGGGACAGTGCCCTGGGGGCCCAGTGCTGGAACAGAAGGGCCTGAGCAGTACCCAGACTGATGCCGTGCTGTGCCAGGGAGGGCCCCAGGGCGTCCTGGGCAGCCTGGAGGAAGCTGCGGAGGGTCTCGCTGTAGTCGCTGGTGTTGAGGGGCAGCAGGAGGCTGTCGCTGAGACGGAGCAGGGCATTGGCAGCCGTACGGGCCACGGCCTGGTGGCTGACGAAGCCTGTGCACAGAGAGGCGCCCGGTGGCTCGGCCCTGCTCCCCGCGCTCCCTGCCCCGCGCCCCCGGAGCTCCCACTCACCAGGGTCCAGGAACTTCTCCACGTACTGGAAAGTGTCGAAGGCCGTGTGGTAGGTGGGGTAGATCCGGGCCGAAGTTTTGCTCTGGGGGCGGAGGTTGCTCAGCCACAGGGTCTCAGGGCAGGAAGGGCCCTGTCGGGGGCTGGGGAGAAGGGGCCCCAAGCCCGGGGGCTCTGCACAGAGCCTCAGAGTCCGGACCGGAGGGATGTCTGGGAGCCCCCAGGCCCCACTCCTGGCCCAGAGGCTCTCCCCGCAGTGGGGAGGGTCCGAGCAGGCGGTCCCAGCTTAGCCGGGGCCGGTGGCGGATGCCCCCCCCCCGTCTGTGCCCGCCCCCCCCCCCCGGGTCTGCGCCCCCCCCCCCCGTCTGCGCCCGGCCCCGCTCGCTCACCCGGTCGTAGGTGTAGGCGATGTCCATCGAGGTGATTCCCAGGAAGTGGACGAAGGCGGCGTAGTCGCTCCCGGAGCCCAGAGAGCCCAGGCTGCGGAGACAGGCGGGCCGGGTTCCCTTTACCCTGGGACCCCCCCGAGGGTACGGGCGGCAACCCCGACACAGGCACACGCCCCCAGGCGATGCCAGGCCCCGGCCCCTCCTCACCTGGGAACGACGCCGTGAGCGGGGCTGCTTCGGTTGCTGTGTTGGAGCCAGCGGTCGTACACGGTCAGGGCGCTGCTCCCCGGGGCTGGGACCTGGGGCGGGGGGGAGTAGGCCGGGAGCCGCTCCCGCTGCCCAGACCCTGGGGACGCCCCCTCCCTCTCCCTGCCCCCCTCCCTCCCTCCCGGCACCTGTTTTGCTGCAGAGAAGATGACGCTCTGGGCAGGAGGCGTCCCCTGTGCCCGCAGAGTCGCATTGGCTGAGAAAGGAGCCGGGGACGCCAGTCAGTCTCCCCTCCCCCCACCCTCCGGTGACGGTCCCCCCCCCCCCGGCCCCGCCCCGACCGTACCAAACACGGCAATGTCCACGTTGATGTAAGCCACGGCGCGCTCCTGCAACTTGGTGAAGAACTCCTGGGGGTCAAGGGCCAGAGGTCAGCGGGACACTCCTCTCCCCCCCCTCCCCCCGTCCAGCTTGTGGGGTCACTCACTTCTGTGAACTCAGTGGAGCCAATGAGGCCGAACTCCTCGGTCCCCCAGCTTGCGAACACAACCGACCGGCGGGGGCGCCACTTTCCTGCAGGAGCAGAGTCGGAGGCCGGGGCTCTGGGGGCGCAGGCTCTGGGGCCGAGTCCCTGCTCCGGCCCCCACCTGGCCAAGGCCTTGGGAGCCTCCGGGAGGAGGGAAAGGGGGGGAGGGAGCCGGGCCTGTCAGGCTGAGCCCCCCGGGGCACGGGGAGTCTGGGGGGGGAGGTTGGGCACTTGGGAGGTGGGTGGCTCACCCTTCTTCACCAAGGTCCCCAGCACCCTGGAGATCTCCAAGAGCACGGCCGTGCCGCTGCTGGGGTCAACAGCCCCGTGCACCCAGCTGTCCCGGTGGTTCCCGTACAGGACGTAGCGGTCTGGGGCGGAGGAGGGGAGCGGGTCAGGGGTGGAGGTCAGAGGTGGGGGGGCACGAAGGGCGGGGGGCGTGGAGGAGGGGAGCGGGTCAGGGGTGGGAGGTCAGAGGCGGGGGGCACGAAGGGCGGGGGGCGTGGAGGAGGGGAGCAGGTCAGAGGCGGGGGGCACGAAGGGCAGGGGGGCGTGGAGGAGGGGAGCGGGTCAAGGGTGGGAGGTCAGAGGTGGGGGGGCACGAAGGGCAGGGGGGCGTGGAGGAGGGGAGCGGGTCAAGGGTGGGAGGTCAGAGGTGGGGGGGCACGAAGGGCAGGGGGGCGTGGAGGAGGGGAGCAGGTCAGAGGCGGGGGGCAAGAAGGGCGGGGGGTGTGGAGGAGGGGGACAGACAGGTGGGGGGCACAAAGGGCTGCCGGGGGGGCGGCGGGGCTCCTCACCAGGCTCCACGGCCCCGCGGATGACGCCCAGGACGTTGGAGGAATTCCTCAGTTCTACCCGGTTGTGGACAGTGACGTTCACCTGACTGGGGGGCGGGGGGAGGGGTGAATGAGAGGCCTGGGACGGAGGCTGCACCCTGGGGAGTGCCAGGGGGGGTTCTGGGAGGGGAGGGGAGCCGAGGGGCGTCCTTACCTGTCCGGGGGGAAACGGCCGCCGTCCAGGAAACCCGGCCCCAGCCTGTACTGGCATCCCAGGGCGCCCTGCCAGGCGGCGGGAGCCGCAGACCCGCCGAGGTTACTGAGGAGACAAAGGCCGGAGTTCAGACCCGGAGCCCCCGTGTTACAGGTGGGGAAACTGAGGGGGAGGGGCTGGCCCGGCCAAGGGGGCGGGGGGGGCTCCCTGGAGGTGAAAGGGAAGGTCCTGCCCCCAAAATGGGGGGGGGGGACTCACCAGAGGAGCTGCTGGGCGTCCTCGAAGCCGATGGGCTGGGTGGGAATTGGGGGGAAGCCCTGGATGTCGGCAGTCTCCAGGCGGAAGGCAGAGCGGGTAGCAGGGAAGTAGGGTGTGGAGGGGTCCCCAAAATGCTCGTAATAAGAACCGCGCTCCACCCCCGACGGAGGCAGCGCCCAGGAGTGGGGGAAGGTCTCGTTGGGCAACGTCAGGTTGTCGTTGATGTCCCCGGGGTCCGTGTAGACCAGGACCCCGGCCACCCCATGCTTGGCTCCATTCACCGCCTGCAGGGGGCAGAGTTCAGCACGGGTCACCTCCAGCCTTCCCTCCCCCTGCTCCGGGGTCAGGGGGCGCCTTGGAGAAGAGGGTCCGATCGTCTCGTGACGGGATCCGGACCTCGGCGCCCCGGGAACCCGTCATTTTACAGAAAGCCTGTCCCTGCTGGGGGTCCCTCCCAGGGCCCCCTGCAGGACCGGGAGCCAGCTGCAGGCCGGTCACAGCCAGAGGGGGCCCCAAGAAGGCTGCCTCCTCTCAGCCCGAGCCGCCCTTAAAGGAAGTCTCCCTGACGGGTCCAGGCCGGGCCACGTCGCGCCCCCCGGCCCAGCTCCCGACGCTTCTCACCTTGGCTCCCCGGCCCACCCCCCCGTAGCGGGTCAGGGCTATGGTGCCAGTGAGGTTGACGCCCTGAGCCTTCAGCTCCTCATAGTCACTCTCGGAGCCCCTGTTGGCGTAGACCAGAAGCCCCTGGGCCAAAGAACAAGGAATTAGAGAGGAGCAGGGGGAGACGATGCAGGCCGGGGGGAAGAGCAGAGGCCCGAAGGGACCCCCTTTTACAGAAGGGGAGACAGGCCCCCAGAAGGGAAGGGACTCGCCAGGCTCGTCAGGGGCCAAGGTTCTGCCCAGTCCCCAAGTGCAGGAGAAAGCGGCCCCTCCTGGGCAGTGGGGGACAGCTGGGGCGGGGTCCGTACCTGAGGGGTCCCTGCCGGGGCATAGGCGGCATAGGGCTGCACCACCTCTGGGTCTCCCTGCTCCCCAGTGAGGTTCTCCTCGCTCCGCCGGGCGGAGAAGAGAATGGCTCCTCCGGGACTCACTGGGGAAAGTGGGGCTGGAGTGAGGATTTGAACCCTGGCCCCCGCATCCAGGACCCCCCCCCCGGGGCCAGACCAGCCTCTGAGCCGTCCCTCGGCTGCCCGGCTTGGGCCGTGCCCAGGGCCGGAGCCCACTCACCTACGTGCACCGCGTTGGGCTGCTCCCGGCTGGGGAAGGACAACAGCACCTCATACACCCCCTCCTCGGCGGCGTCCAGCCCCGACTCGGGGCTCTGCCATCGCTGCAGGAGGAGCCGGACCAGAGCCTCGTCCCTCGGGCTGGTGGCCATGTGGGGCTTCGAGGACAGCTCCCTGCGGGCGGCAGGGAGGAGGCGGGTCGGTGGGGGGACCCCAGGGAGGGCCCCTGGTGCGACATTCTGGGCGGGAAGGGGCTCTCGATCAGGGTGGGAACCGCCTTGGGGGGCCGGGGCCTTCGGCCAGGTGCAGATGCTCCACGAGCCCCCCTTTCTCACCGGAGGTTCTCCTGGATCCTCTTGGCGTCCAGCTGACTCATGACGGTCTCCAGCAGTTCCTGATCCAGGTCCTGCGGGGGGCCGGAGGTGGGGCCGTCCTTCTTGGGGATGGCAAAGTGCCCCAGGATGATCCCCAGCCCAAACAGGGCAGCGAGCCCCACCCCCACCAGGGTCACCTTCCACCACTGCATGGCGTAAGGAAATGCCCCCACTCCAAGCTGGAGACTTCTTATAGCTGGGGTGTCCACGGCCCTGGTTAACTATTATCCTGGAAGACCTGCACTTTGCACCTGCCTGAGGGTGGGGAGAAATAGGGAACCAGCCTTCCCCATATGGGGAACCCTGCTGGACAGAGACCCCTTTGTCCTTTGGAGTCGCCGGAGTCCCAGCTCCAGAGTCAATCTCAGTCGGTCCCTCTCCATCACCGCGCGCCCTTCAACGAGCCCCCGGTTTGGCTTAATTCTCCTCCCAGCAGCCCTTGGCCGACCCCTCCCCTCCTAATCTTGACACCCTCTCGTAGGTCACACGAGGACCCTGCTGCGTCTTCTCCTTGGAGACCCGGCAAACAACTGCCAAAATTACCTTGTTACAGATCCGGCCTAGGTTCCAATAGATTTGTGATGGAAAGAGCCATCTGTGTTCAGGGAGAGAACTACAGAGACGCGTTCATTCGTTAAATGTTCAATTTCCTAGTTTCCCCCCACTTTTTTCTTTTTTTTTCTATCCCCTTTTTATTTATTTTTAATTTTTTTTTACAAAGGCAATAGCTCACTAAATACTCGTAAACATGCCCTTTGTTCCCATTTAAATGAAACTCTATTTAGAATCCTTCCCACCAGCTTTTGTTAACTTCCGATGCCATTAAATTTGCCAAAAGGCAGAATAGTTCATCTTAATTGTATTTAACAGTGTTTTTAGTTTATTAAAAAGACCCAAAATGTCTTGTAGGGTTTTATTCAGTTGCACTCCCTCTGCAAAATGTGGATTGAAACATAAAATGTCTTTAGGGCAGTTGTTTGTTTGCTTTTTTTTTTTTTTTTTTCCTTTCTCGTGTTTTCCTTGCTTTTGATCTGATTTTTCTTTTTTACAAAACTTTTTTTCCTCTGAGGCAATTGGGGTTAAGTGACTTGCCCAGGGTCACATAGCTTTTTATTTTCAAAACATTCGTAGTTTTCAACATTTACTCTTGCAAAACTTTGTATTCCGATCTTTGTCTCCTTCCTCCCTCCCCACGGTAAACGTTTCCATCTTCCATCATGTTGTGCAAGAAAAATCAGATCAAACTATCTTTGCATGTATTTGGGATAATATTTTAATTGAATTAAAATTAAATTAAATATAATTAATTAAAAATGATTAATTAAAAATAATGGCAGATACTGAAGGGATTTATTTCTTCCCTCTGTTCCCATTTAAATGAAACTTTATAATCCTTTCACCCAACGTTTGCCAACTTCTGATGTCATTAAATTTGCCAATAGGCAGAATACTAAATCTTAATCATTTTATATTTTATTTATATAAAATATATTTCATATTATATATTTATTTATTTTATAAATATATAAAAATATATTTATATATTTTTTATTTTTTGCCGAGGCAATTGGGGTTAAGTGACTTGCCCAGGGTCACACAGCTAGGAAGTGTTAAGTGTCTGAGACCAGATTTGAACTCTGGTCTCCTGACTTCAGGGCTGGTGCTCTGTCCATTGCACCACCTCGCTGCCCCTCTTAATTGTATTGAACAGTTTTTAATTTATTAAAAAAAACCCAAAATTTTTTTTAGAGTCTACTCTGCAAAAATGTGGATAGAAGCATAGAATTTTCATCCTTTTTTTCTTGTTTGTTTTTTCTTTCTCCTGTTTTTCCTTCTCCAGCTCATTCTCCAGTAACCCTTCAAGATAGGTGGTGGTATTATCCCCATTTTGTTAGTATTGTTGTTCAGTTGGGTTCCACCCCTTGTGAACTTACTTAGGGTTTTTGTGGCAGAGAGACTGAGGGGGTTTGCTATCTCCTTCTCCAGCTTGTTTTTTACAGATGAGGAAACTGAGGAAAACAGGATAAAGTGACTTGCGCAGTCACCCAGATAGGAAGCCGGGGAGATGAGTCTTCTGACTCCAGGCCTGGTGTTCTAGCCGCTACGTCACTGCCCTAGACCCGTTTTAGAGGAGGAAACAGGCAGACACTTTCTGAAAGTGGATTTATTTGAAGTCAGATCCTCCTGACTCCACTGTGGAGCGGAGCCTTCGCTGGCTCCCTATTGTCTCTAGGATGGAATAAACTTCAGCTTCCTTCCTTTAAAGCCTTCCCAATCCCAGCCTGCCCACTTTCCAGATACTTCCCATTCCTCCTCCTTAGTCTCCGTTCTAGCCAAGCTGACTCGGCTGCCCTTCCCCAAGCTCCCCACGCCGGTTCCCATCTCCGTGCAGGCTTTCCCCACGGCCCAGAAGCTCTCCTTCCCCGGGTGAGCCTGTTGAAGTCCTTCTCTTCCTTCTAGGCTCAGGCGCCAGCTGCTTCTGGATCTTTTCCCCAGTGTCTTCCTCCTGGGATTGTCCTTGAGCCTCTGGGTGTCTCCTTGGTCCCTCCCTCTTTATTGGTGAACTCCCGAGGGAGATCAAAGCGGGACAAGGCCCGGCTGGGGCTCGGTTTCGGGATGTGGAGACGGGGCTTGGCTCCGGTCGCCTCCTCGGCCCCTTCCAGCTCTAAATCTGCCGTCCTTTGCTTAGAATTGTGTCCCCGGGCCGACCGGTGTCAGTGTCAACGATCAGCGGGGGCTCCTGAGCCCTGGTTTTTGGTGGATCCAGACTCTGAACCCGGGAGGCTTTTGGGTAACCCTGCTGTAAAAGTTGGGGTTCGGGTGCCTCCGGATGCCCGATACTTACTTGTATTCACACCCTGAGTTTCCCCAGAGGAGGGATTCCATCTTTAGTCTCAAGGCTCAGGACGGTGCCCTGAAAACAGCAGCCGCTTCTTGACAAGCCCACCCTGAGATCCCAGTCTCACGGACGAAGGGCAGAGAGAGGGAAACTGCGCTCCAGTCCCCGGGAACTCGGCTGGTCCCCCACTTGTTCCACAAAGGGGGAAACCGAGGTTTAGAGCCTCGAAGGGGGTCTGCCACCTTGCTAAGGGTGGGAAGGGATACAGCCAATGGGTCTCATTGCCTCGGACCAGCCCCTGGCCCCTCAAACTCTCCCCTCGTCTAAGGTGACTGCGGGGCATGGCTCCCATCTCAGGGGGTGTAGACTGGCAGACCTCCACTCCCCTAGGCCTCCCCCCTAGCCCCGGGAGCTATTCCCGCACGGGAAGGGGACAAGGGGGAAAGTGGGGTTGGTCCTGCATAGGCGGGGGGAGGGGGAGGGGGGGAGAGGCAGAGTGTGGGCTCTGCCACCTGGAGGCTGCCCCTTCCCCCCAGGGGAAGCTGAAGCGGGAGGAAGCCAGTACCAATGGAAGGGGAAAGCCTGTCTCCCCTCCCCCCAGCACCTTCCTCCCCTCCCCCATCCCCCACCCCCCCACCGACCAGGCCGGCTCCTTCAGGGTCAGGACTTGCCAGCTGAGGGTCCTCCTCCGGACAGCCCCATGTCCCGACCCCAAGGCCCGGCCAGAGCGAGATGGCTGCCCTGGACCAAAGCAGCGAAGGGCCATAGAGCAGGAGCTGGCCGAGACCTCAGAGGAAGCACTTCCACAGATGGGGAAACCGAGGCCCCCAGAGCTCCCAGCGCTGCCGTGAGCAGGGTCCGAAGTGGGCCTTTCTCGCAGGCGTCCCAGCCCAGCCCGCGGGGGGGGGGGGGGGGGGGGGGAGGGGACGGGGGGGGGAGCGGGAGGTGTCCCAGCCCACAGTGGGGGGGGATAGGGGGATGGGAGGGGGGGAGCGGGAGGCATCCCAGCCCAGCCTGTGGGGAAGGGGGGATGGGAGGGGGGGAGCGGGAGGCGTCCCAGCCCAGCCTGCGGCGGGAGTGGGATCCCAGGGCTGGCCCCCGGCCCTCTTTTCCAGTGATTCATTTCTTTGGCTTCTGGGATGGGACGAGCCTTATCTCCTGGGGGGGGAGGGGGCCTCTCCCAGGCTCCTATCTCTTCCATCTCAGCCTTATCTCTCGTGAGTGTCCCTGTCCTTGAATCACTTGGGGATGGGAGGGGCTGGGGCCAGAATCCAGGGGGTTGTTCCCACAGCCCCCCCAGACACAGGCCCAGGCAGGCGCGGGGACAGCTAAGGTTTTATTGGGGACACTGAGGAGGGTGCGACACAGAACCCTGGCGTGGGGCCTTCTCGCAGGGGCGCAGCCCCTCCCTCCCGCCTGCGCCCAGAACCCCCACATCCTCCCCTCCCCAGGGCATGGGGGAGAGCGGGGAGCCGCTGGGAGCCTCGTTCAGAAGGAGGAACACGGGCGGTCCTGGGGGGCTGGAGGCCAACCTGGAGACCTGGGGGGGGATGAGCGTGAGCTTGTCGGGGGGGATTCGGGGCTGGCTGTCCGCCACCTCCGCCCTCCTCAGGCCGGGCCCAGCCCCCTCCCGATGCCGGCCCAGGGCCTCACCAGGCTTTGGAGTTTCTCCTCCAGGTCTCGGTGGGCCTTGTGGGCACTGGCCAAGTCCTCCTGCAGCCTGGGGGGAGAAGCCCTTCAGAGCCCTCCCTCCCCGCCCTCGGAACCTCTGGGATACCGGCTGTGGCCAAGGAAGGATCCGCAGCGACACGTCCAGGGGAGGGCCCGGGGCCCCCGCACCTGCTTCATACCTGCCATCTCCTCCCCTTCCAGCCCCTCGTGGCCGTCCTGGCTGATCTCCGTCCTTGCTCCATCCCTCCCCTCGCCTCCCTGAAGCCACGGCGGGTGGAGCGGGGGGGGGGGGGGGGGGGGGGGGGGGGGGGGAAAGGGGGGGGGAGCTGCTCGGTGCCAGCCCAGAGCTGGCCTCCCCCGGCCGGGGTCACCATAAAAGTCGGGGGCCGTTCCTGCCCTTTTCTCCGGCCCCGCCCAGTCCATCTTATCCCCACACGGACAGACTGAGGTTCACACGGGCCGCAGGATTCCGGGCCAGGCCCAAGGCCTGGAGAGACTCGCTCCCCCTCCCTCACAGCGAGCCCCCACCTGACAGAGCTGCCTGCGGGCCCTTAATCTGTCCCCCCCCCCCCCCCCGCACCAAGTGGGGGCTGAAAGGGGCCCAACTCCTCAATCCGGCCTCACCTCAGGAACTGCTCCTTCAAGGTCATCAGCTCCTCCCACACCTGCCCCAGGTAGAGCTTGGGCTCCCCTTCCTCCTCTGTGGATCCCAGGGAGCCCCTGGGGAGAGGAGGCGGGCTTGAGGGAAGGCTGGGGCCGCAGCCCCAATGAGATAAAACTCCCTGCTCCACAAAGCCCCCGACGCCCCCATCCTGCCCCTCGCACCGCCGTGCTCGGGTTCCCTCCCCCCACCCCGGGGCGTTCAGCGGGTCCCAGTCATCCCGGATCGGGGGAGGGCCGGGGCCGGGCTCTGTCCCAGGAGATGCTGAGGAAACGGTGAGGATGAAGCCAGACCATGGGGGCGGGAGGGGGGAACAAGGAGAGCCCAAGGGGGAGACGAGCTGTCCCCAAGCTCCCCCCCTCCACTCACCCTCCGGGCTCAGGCAGCTCTGGGGGCCTCCGGACAGCTGCTCCTCCAGGAAAGTCGGCTGAAAAACAAACGGACGGGGGGATGGCAGGGCCAGCTTCTCCCAGCCCCCTCCCCTGCCCTTCTCTTACCTGGCGCGGGGGCTTCGCTCCCTGTCTTTCCTGGGGAGGAGAGTACCCCAGATGGTCCAGAGCCCCCTTCCAGCCCAGAGCCCGGAGCTGAGCGGGACTCAGCACCCTCTGCGTGATCTCGTCAAGGAAGGCGGAAAACCTCAGCCTCTCCCCCAGGCCCCGGCCGCCAATCAGCGGCCCCCTGCCCAGCCTGGGGGGGTGACCCAAGGAGCCCGGGGAGGAGCACGGCGAGCTCTGGGAGGACTCCTGGGCCCAGGCCCCTGGAGGCTGGAAGAACTTTTCTAGGACCTTCAGTTTGCCCTCAGCCACTCCCGGCGCGCCCCTGGCCCAGGACCCTAAGCTCTGGCTCATGGCGGCTGCCGCGTACCCAGCGAAGCTGCCCCTTCTGGGGCTCCGACCTCCCTCTGGCGCCCCCCCCCGTGTGCCCTCTCCCCGCCCGGAGTCTGGGAGAACAGCCCCGGGCTGGAGCTCGTCGATATCCTCCATTTGCCAAGTGCGGGGAATAGGCTCGGTCCCGTCAATACCTTCGCTGACATTTATTGAGCGCCGACCTCCCTCCTAGCCCTGACCTTGGAGGGGACGCCGGGGCTGCCTCTGGGATTGGATCTTTCCTCCAGGATGGCCCTGGCAGAGCCTAATGGTCTAGAGCAGTGCTTTGCACGGGGTCTGACCGAGCCGCTCCCCCCACTCAGTAATCTCCCGTTGTCAGGATCCAAGAGGGCTCATGTAGCGCCTTCCAGAACTAGTCCTCGGGTCTGGCCGGCCTGGGGGCTGTTCCTCGGGCCCACCAATCCTGCCTCTTGCCCTCAGGCCCCCGTCCTTCCCGTCCAGGCCAGTCTCGGGACCCCTTAGACCTCCATTTTCCTCAGAAGCTCAGTTCCACACTGCCCCCCCTCCCCCAGTGCCTTGGAGGCAAGGACCATTGGAAAAGCTATTTCCTCAATTGCCCCTTGTACTGAATTGACCTTAGGTGGGCCCACGGGCCCAGGCCCGACCTCCATGAAACCAGACACAACGCAGAGATGGAAGGAAGCAGTTTATTCAGCTTTTAAAACAAAACCTCCACCTTTTCCTGATGATTACAACACCGGGCCCCTGCTGGGGAAGGAGAGTCCTTACTGAAGTCTCTAATGACTGCTTCTCGCCTCTGGCCTGGGCGCTGCGGGCACCAGCAGTGCCGTGACCCGGCTCCCCTCCCCAGCTGCCTCCCCTCTGGGTTGATGGTGCGTGGGGACCCTTCGCCAAGGGCCAAGCCGCACTTCGGGGCTGGCCTTGTTCCTGCAGACAGACCTGTCCGTGCTGAGCCTCACATGATTGGAGAGGCAGGAGATGCCCGAGCTGGGCTTGGGGACCAGCCCTGGTGCCTCCAGGCACCCCTGGCCCTGGCAGACCCTGCAGCCCAGCTGTGGCGCATCCTCCTCTTGATCTGAAGTCGGGTTTGGCCAGAGACCACACTGATTCACCGAACTACAAGCCAGATTAAAAAATAACTGGGAAACATTTCACAGGGTAAAGCAAATCGTCAATACTCTTCATTTGGGTCCATCTGTTTGACCTCTCTCCCCTCCCCCCGCCCCCCCAAGGCTGAGCCCACAAGGTCATCCGGAGGAGCAAGCAGTGCCACCTGGTGGTCAGCGGGAGACTTCCAATCACCTCGCCCTCCCTTGTACTTCTGGGACACCGCAGACCCTCCTAAGGGTCATCTAAGAGGGGTCGGGGTGATTCAGCTCGACCCAGTGCCTCTGTCCATCGGTTTACTAACTGTCTCTTCAGAAGGAACCAGCAGGGGCTGGTCCTGGAGGGGAGCACAACGCCGCCCCCTTGTGCCTGCTGACCTCAGCAGCCGGGGCACCCTGGGGGAGGAAGCCCTCAAAATAAATGCGCAGACAGGCCCCGGCTGGGTGACCCGCTCCTTCCTCCCAGGAACAACAGGGCCTTCCCGGCCACAGGAAAGCTGGAGGAAGCGGCTCTGCAGCAGGGGCAGGGGGGGACCCACTCCACCCCCCCCCCCCCTTGCTCCCTTTCCAGACAGCCGCCTTCCGGCCACCTCCACCTTAATTCTTTCTGGCTAAAACCTGGGAAAGAGGAAATGAGGCACCTCGAGAAATCCAAAGACACCGGGATGTGCCCAAGCACCATCTGCACGGCTGAGAAAAGCCAGTCCTCGGCGACGCCCCCACCCCGGCAGCCTGGCGGGTGCCCACAGGGCACAGGGACCCACAGGGCAGGTGCCAACGCCCCGCAGGAGAAGGGCAAACCAGGGCAGTCCGGTGCTAGAAAGGGGTGAACAAAGGAACACTATGTACAGGGAGGGAGTGATCCAGTCCAGAGATCCTCTTCGTCCACCTCACTCCACCAGGAGATCAAACTTCTCGGCAGCCTCAAACTGGGCGTTCATGGCGGCGGCCCACTCATCCAGCTCTGACTTCTGCAGGGACGAGAGGGGGTGGGTGAGCGGGGGAGAGACAGCCAAGGACCCCCCTCCCCAAGCCGAGCAGCTCAGACACTTCAGAGGGTGAATGACAGGAAAGGAGCGTCAGTGATTCTCGGAGGACCCTGGTCTGGAAGAACAAGACCCTCGGGCCCCTCCTTGCCCAGAAGTCATGGGGTGGGCCGGACATTAGGAAGGGATAAGAGCTCTAGTAGCAGGTGAGCAACAGCCCAGCACGAGAAAACCACGAGGCGGGGGTTGGGAGACAGAGAAGAGCATCCAAATGGGGGGAAAGGAAGGAGGGCTGGGCTCCCCTGGTCTGACCAGCAGAAGGGGGAAGGAACGGCCCCCAAAGCTTCCTCGGGACTGGAGATGAGCCAGGAGCCCTTCACAAGGACCCTGGGCCCTCGCAGACAAGGCTAAGGCCGGAAGCCCCGGGAGCTGGGCCATCCCTCTGGGGAGAAGACTGCAACCCCCCAAGACAGTGGCCAAAGTAAAGGAGAATCCGTGAGGGGGGTGGGGGGCAGCCAGGAGCTGAGGCTGCACCAAGACAGACGGGACAGGGACCCAGAGCAGAGCCTGAGGCCTGATGACAAGAGGGGCGGAAGGCTGGACTCTACACAGAATGACCTTCAAAATGGGGAAGCCAGACCCAGGCCGGTTTACGGAGGGCAAGACAGGGGCGGAAGTGGGGAGAGGCCCACAACCGGCACTGGCAGAGGCGGGGCCAGGCCTGGTCCCATCCAGAAGGGCTTCACTTTGCTTCCTGGCGCATGATTAAAGGGAAGGTTTGTGGGCGTGACTACAAGGAGCCAGTGCGGCTTCCTTGAGCAGGGCCCCCCCCCCAGCCTTGCCTCTGAGCTGTGGGACCAGGTAAATGCCCGCGTACAGAATGCCGAGGACGGGGCTTCCGGGCGGACTGGGCGACAGCAGCGCCCTCGAGTCATCTCGAGATGGGGAGGGTCCAGGAGCTGGCACCTCCCCCCCCACCCCCCCATGTTTTTATCAGCAATCTGGATGAAGGCAGAGGCCAGGAGTAGCAGATGGGGGCCGGGCGGCCCGAGCCACAGCTAACACGAAGGACGTCCGAAGTTGGATCCAAAAAGCCTCAAAGCGGCTGCGCGAGATGCGTCTTGTCCAAAAAAATGCAAAACCCCTACTGGGGGTCACTGAGCCGAGCCCCAGAAAAGCAGAGATGGGGACTGGGGGAGCTCAGCGTCAGTTAAAGGGGAGACGCGGCAGGCAGGCTGCTAAGGAGAGTTTAAGTGGCAGGCGGACGTTCAGCAGGAGGGAAGAGAGATCCCTCTCAGGGATGGGGGTCCCTGCCAAGTGGATTCTGTCTCCAGGAGGGTGGGACAGTGACAGGACGGGAGCCCCCAACTGCCATCAGCGCTGATCCAAGGGACAGCAAAGCTCTGACTAGAGCAGAGGAGGCGGCCGACCTGAGCCCCCTCCCGGCACCGTCACACAGACCAAGACTGGCCCAGGCTCCACAGGGAAAGTGCTCACCAGGATCTCGGGCACCTTCCTCTTCCGGCGCTTCTCCTTGGTCATGGGGATGCCGGGGAGGATGGAGTCCGGCCCCCAGGCCTCCGTGCTGGGGGCGACTGCTGGTTGTTTCGGCTCCTTCACCACTGGGGAGACGTTCTCCAGCTCCTCTCCTGAGAGCAGCCTTTCAAAGCCAAAGAAGGAACGGCGCCGGTAGTTGGGTGTCGAGGTAGAGCCCAAGCCCAGCTCATCGAGGCGGCTGTAAGAACGCCGAACTTTCCTGGACATCTCCAGGTCTCTGGCATCCATGAGTGGTGGCCCAGCGACGGCATTAGGGGTCAGAGGGCTTAACACTGTGGGGGTCACTTCTGGAGCTGGGCCTGCGGTCAGAGAAGACCCGCCTTTGTGGAGGGGGACGTTTTCCTGCAGAGGGGGCGAGTTCTCCTTCTCCGAAAGCGTAACCTGTAGGAGGGAGGCAGAGGAAAGGGAAAAGCATGGGGGAGGGCTCTACAGACATGGGCCCTTCCGCCCCCTTCCTTGACTCCAGGGGCAAAGTGAGGACCTGGTTCTCCAGCCTATTCCCTCCCCCCCCACCCCGGTTTCCAGGACCACCACCAAAAGGCCAAAGAAAGTTTCCCGGCTCGCTGCCGCGATGTGCTGCAGGCACCAACCCTTCCCCCCAGCCCCACTCCCGATGCCCCCGCTCTCCAAGGCCGCAGAGCACAGACGGAAATTCCCCGAAGGGAGAGTCTCCGCATAGACGGGAGAAAACCAAAAGGCAGAAGTGAGCCGAGCTGAGGCTGGAGCCTGGTGCCGGGGTTAGATCACAGAGGACAGTCAGAGTAAGAAAACTGGGAAGATGAGAAGGGCTTGGGACACCAAAGAGAGTGAGAGAATGCGGCCGGAGCTCCGCGAGCAGGGCCTGGGTGCTCCTGCGATCCCCCTGCCGAGTGCCTGGGGGGCCTCAGCCTCCAACTGCATGAGGGGAGGGAGGATGGGGGCAGAGATGTCAGCCTGGCTGAGCTCCAAGTCCTTGGTGTTTCCCTGACTCTACTGGTCTACTCAATAACGTACAAACACTTAATCACCGCACTCGAGCCTTTTGCTGCCCCCCCCCCCCTTTCCCACTGCTTCCCTCGGGGGGATTCATATTCTAGCCCAGCTGGATGGGTGCCTCCCTACCTCCTGTTCTCAGGGCCCAACTTCAAGCATGAACCACCTGCCCATCACTGGGAGGTCCCTCGTTGCCTTTTCCAGACAGCCCCCAACTGAAAACGATGGCTCCTGCCTTCAGACTTCTCCCGGCAATCTGCTCCCCCTCCCCCCGACTGTGGACCCCTCCTTCGCCATCTGGCCGGAAGCTCGCGGGGATCAGGGTCTAGCTCAACAAGCCTGCTTCAGCTGACGCTTGTCTCTCGGGGCCCCGTCCCCAACTCCCCTTTCTGTTCCACATACGACACCCGTTTGACAGAAAGCACCTGCCGTGTCCCGGCTCCTGCCCTGTCTGGCTGGGGGCACAAAGCGGTGACAAAAACAAAGGTTCACATGATGTGCTAGTGACGTCACGCGGAGGCTGTTCTACCCAGACCGGGGGCATTTGTGAATGGAGGCTCCCCAAAGAATGCTGGGGAGACGGGTGCGAGTGAGGAAAGGTCAGGGGGCAGAAGTCACGTAACGGGAGGCACTCGCCCCGGAGCCCAGCCTCACCTCCGCAGACGGGGACACCTTCCTCTTGGTCGCAGACCGGCCGCCCTGGGAAGCAGGACTCTGTGACTGAGAAACGACAAAGGCGGAGGGGGGCTGGGGGCTGGCCGCGGCTGTGAGGAGGGGAGGGGAGAGATGGGGACTGCGGCGCAATCTCCCCCATGGAGACGACCCTCGGGCCAGACAACGGAAGCCCAGGAGAGGAGCAGCGTGTCCCCGCCTACGCCTCTGGGAGTCCTCCAGCACCTGCAACTTAACTTAGGAAAGTCTCCTCAGTCTAAACGACAGCCGGACTCGCAACAGACATTAACCAGACCTGCGTGGCTTTGTCCTCCTCACGGCAGTAAGAGAAAGGCGCCCTCGGCGGCCCCATCCTCCAGGCGGAGGGACCGGAAGCAAACAAAGAACAAGCGGCTTTCCCAGGGCTGCACAAGGCACGTACGGGGCTCTACTTAAACCCAGGGCTTTGTGGGGCTGCAACTATTGCCAGGAGGGGAAAAGCGGAGAACAGTGGGGGGAGGGGCTCACCTCCGGGGTCCTGGCCACCAGCTTCTTCACTGAGATGGCCCTTCTGGCTACAGGCGGGGCGCCCTGAGGGAGAAGATTAACAGAGATTGGTTCTGAGGCTGAGGGAACGAGACAGGGCCACAGGGAAGGAGGCTCACCTTGGGGGTCCGGGGCACACTCCTCTCTGCGGGAATCTGGGGGCCACTTCTCTTAGCCCGGGAGCCGGGTGCACCCTTCTCGATGGAAGTCCCAGGAGTGCTCCTTTCTGCCGGGGTCTGGGGTGCACTCCTCTCCGCAGAGGTCTGGGGTGCGCTTCTCTCTGCAGGGGTCCGGGGAGCACTCCTCTTGGCTGGGACCCGGGACTCACTCCTTTTCGCGGGGATCTGGGGTGGACTCTTCTCTGCAGAGGCCTGGGGTCCAATTCTCTCTGCAGAGGTCTGGGGTGCACTTTTCTCTGCAGAGGCCTGGGGTGCACTTCTCTCTGCAGGGGTCTGGGGTGCACTTTTCTCCGCAGGGGTCTGGGGTGCACTTCTCTCTGCAGGGGTCCGGGGAGCACTCCTCTTGGCTGGGACCTGAGACTCACTCCTTTTCGCGGGGATCTGGGGTGCACTTCTCTCCGCAGGGGTCTGGGGTGCACTTCTCCCTACAGGAGTCTGGGGTGCGCTCCTCTTCGCTGGGATGGACTTCTGGACTCCAGGGGAGGGGGCCTAGTCCGGACAAGGATGAGGAACGGTGTCAGCAGCAGAATGGCAAAGGGGTTTATGGAGGGAGGCAGTTGAGGGCACAGACCGTGGCTCACCTCAGGGGTCCCGGGCTCCCTCCCCTTCGCGGGGGTCTCTGGTCCACTCTTCACCGCGGGTGGGCGGGGCCCTATCTTCCTCAGAGAGAAGGCTTTCCAGGGCACAGGCGTTGCAGGCTGGAACAAGAAAGCAGGCAAGGTCAAAGGTCATCCTTAGGGCAAGGTGGAGATGGGGAAGGGGGGGGGGGGGCCGGGCTCTGCCCAGGACTGGATCCATAGGCTGGAAAAGGGCTCACCTGGGGAGGGGCGTCAGGCTCCGGTCCCGATTTCCGCTGGGACCTACGCAGGGCAGGAGCCTGCAGGGGCGGGGACGCGGGGTCTGAAGAGGGAATGGGGGGAGGTGATTAATGGGAGGCCAGGATGCAGCCGGAACACTCCGCCCCCGCTGCCCCGCCCCCAGCCCCTCGGACCGCGCTCGTTCGCCCCCCACCCCCGTCCCGGGCCCTCCGCTCACCAGAGCGCCTCGTCCCACCCCCTCCTCGCTCCCCCGCGGCCCCGGAGCGGCTGCGGCTCCGGTTCCGTGTCGCCGACATCTCAAGCCACTCGCGCGCCGACCGAAAACCGCCTTCAGTCGAGAAGAGCGCGGAACGTTCGAATCCCCCGCCAATCCGGAAGTGACGTAGAGGAAGAACTTGTGGTAAAGGAGGTGGGGTCTCCGGATTTGGTCCCGCTCTCCATCAGTGCGCACGCGCAGAGCCCAGGCACCTGGGGGAGGAGAGAACGTGAAGGAAGCGGAGGCGTGCGGTCGTGGTGGCGTCATCAGCGTGCGCCGCACCCGGAAGAGACGTGGCAGCAAAAAGAGTAACAAGAGCCGCAGGAGGGGGTGAAGCGACGGCTCCCGGTGAGCGCGACTGTAGCCTCCCGGCCCGGCCCAGCCCGACTCTTTGAGCTCGTGTACTCGGAGACGCCCCGGGCCTGGGGTCTGTCTGTGTCGTGGAGGGGGAGGGAAGGAGCGGGGGCTTCGAGGGGGCGGGGCGCCGGGGGCGGGGCCTCGTCGGGGCGGGGCTCTTACCTGTTCAGGGGGCGGGAGCACCACTCCCAGGTGACCCTCCCCTTCCCCCTGGCCAGGGCAGCCCCCCGGGAGACCATGGGCCTCTGCAAGTGCCCCAAGAGGAAGGTGACCAATCTGTTCTGCTTCGAGCACCGGGTCAACGTATGCGAGCACTGCCTGGTGGCCAACCACGCCAAGGTGAGCGCCAGGGGCGGGGCCTTGGGGAGAACTGGGGCAGGGGCTGTGGGGAGGGACTTTGGGAGGCAGGGGCGCTGGGGGGCAGAACCCCAGGGGGAACTAGGGGGGGAAAGGGGGAGGGACTTCTGGAGGCCTGAGCAGAGCCTCGCCCTGCCGGAGGGGGCTGCCCCGACCGGCACTGACTTCCCCTCTCCCTCCCCCAGTGCATTGTACAGTCCTACCTGCAGTGGCTCCAGGACAGCGACTACAACCCCAACTGCCGGCTGTGCAACACCCTCCTGTCCACTCGGGAGACCACTCGCCTCGTCTGCTATGGTGAGGCCGGCGCCGACCAGCTCGTGCACAGGGGACAGGAGGGCCTGCTGGGGGCGGGATAACCGGCCGCCCCCGCTCTGCAGGGGGGGGGGAGCCCCCCTGCCTGCGTCCCCTCAGTTCTTCTGGCTCCAAGGCAGGCCAAGCTGCAGGGAAGCTGCGAGCGTCCTCTTCCTACTTGAGGAGATTCAGTGACTCGCTCCTTGCCGTGTAGCTTGTGGGCGACCAAGCCGAATTTGAACCTGGAGTCTGACTCCAAAGCCCCTGCCCGTTAGGCCATGTTGCCTCTTCCCAGCGTAGACTCCGTGAAACCTCCAGGAGGGGCTGTATCCGTTAGAGGTTTAAGAGGAAAAACGCTTAATTGGGGTTTGAAGGAGTTTAAAAGTTTTGTAGGTATCAAGACATTTGTCAGGTGATGTTTTTTCTGAGGTAATCCCTCAGGAGAACCCGAGGGAATTAGGAAAGCTCCTAACATAGAGGGTTCCGGGCTGGGGGGTGTAAAATTTCCCATTGTCGGGGGAGGCAGCGGGCTGCTCTCATTCAGGCGTAGGGAAGATGGAAAGGGTAGGGTTAGGGGGAGCGGTGGGAGGGACTCGGAGGGTGGTTGGCTGGACATCTGTTGTTTCCCTTCCTCCCCCTCTGTTTGGAAGATCTGTTCCACTGGTCATGCCTTAATGAACGAGCTGCCCAGCTGCCTCGAAACACAGCCCCTGCTGGCTACCAGTGCCCCAGCTGCAGTGGCCCCATTTTCCCCCCTGCCAACCTCGCGGGCCCTGTGGCAACTGCTTTGCGGGAGAAGCTAGCAACGGTCAACTGGGCCCGAGCCGGGCTAGGCCTTCCGCTGGTGAGAGGCTTGGGGCAGGGTGAGGGAGGGGCGTGGGCCTCGGATGGCCAGCTCTGAACAGTCTGGTCTTCTTTCTCTAGATTGATGAAGTGACCCCAGTCCCTGAGGCCCTGGAGACTTCTAGCTTCTCCGATTGGTCCACCTTCAATAGTGAGTGACACTGCCTTTCCCACTCCCACTCCCAGACCCCGAGTGTACTTTATTCCCTTCCTCATGGTTTTCTCCCGCCTTCAGCAAGTAGCCCCTCAGGGCTGGAAGAACAAACCACGTCATCGGTCACGCCAGCCTTCTACAGCACATCCTCGAGGCCGCCTCCTTCCCCTGGCCGGCCGGAGCAGCACTCCATAATCCACATGGGTGGCCCCGAGCCCCTGACAGGTGAGGCCTGGGACAGGATCCAGGCGAGGGCAGCAGGACTGCAGGGCCTCCGTTAGAAACTACCAGCTCGTCACAAGACGTGGGCTGGAGAGAAACAACGTGCGTCCCCAACATCTCTCTCCTGCCTCGGCAGTGGTTGGGATGGAGCTGAGGGAAGCGGAAGGAGAGGAAAGACCCCTGCCTCCTGCCTCTTGACCTGCATGGGGCTAGGGTAGATGCCAGAGCCTGACTCCTACTCGCTGACTTGGTGCCTCCTTGTGATGAAGGATGGGGGCAATAGCCAAAGGGGTGCCCTCATCCTCTCTTATGTTCTCTTCTCTGGCCCCTCTCAACAGCCTCTGCCCCTCGTAAAATATATGATACACGGGAGGGGGCTCGGGGCCCAGGCCCCCACGGGGACTGTGATGACGACAAGTACCGACGGAGGCCTGCCCTGGGCTGGCTGGCCCAACTCCTCAGGTACCACGGGGTGGGAAGTTTGCAGGCTCAGGGAGGACACCCATGGGACCGCAGGAGGGGCTGACCCAGAGGGACACGAGCATTTGGAGAATGGGCACAGACTTCCTGGTGCTTTTGGGGGGAGGAGGACGTTGGGGGGATGCCTTGACCACAAGGGGGAAGGCAGCCCCTGACTCAGCTTTTCTCCTTTAGGAGCCGAGCGGGGTCCCGAAAACGGCCCTTGTCCATGCTGCAGAGGGCAGGGCTGCTGCTTCTGTTGGGAGCCCTTGGTTTTCTGGCCCTCTTGGTCCTGATGTCCCGCCTGGGCCGGGCTGCGGCTGATAGCGACCCTAACTTAGACCCTCTCATGAACCCTCACATCCGCGTGGGCCCAGCCTGAGCCCCGTCCCTCCCTTCCTCACCTCTGGTAGGAATCCCACGGAGCGGGGAGGAGACTTGTGGCCACTGTGGGGCAGGGCCTGCTGGCTCCCCGGCCCGCTCCTTCCCACTCCTGTCTCCTGAGACACTAAAGCCCCACTAATACGAGGGGATGAGGGCTGTTTGGCCGCTGCCACTGAGGTTCTGGGGCTCATTTGGGGCTGAGTCCTGTCCCCTGACCTGCTTTTCCTCGGGAGTGGCCCCGGGGCACCAGTTCACAGCCACCTTTTCCCCTCCAAACTCCCTCTCCCTCAGGAAGAGCTGTGGTGTTGAAAATAAATGACAGACTTTATTAAAGTTGAGCCAAGGCCTTTCCTTCCCTGGCGCTAGCACCTCACCAGCCTCTCAATGCTTCTCCTCCCGGTAGTTGATGGTGAGGAACTCCAAGGTCAGGCGATTGATGAACATGGCCGTGTTGAGCACTGGGGCAAGAGAGGGCTGGAAGTGGCCCCAGTCCCCCTCCCCCCGCTCCCCGCACCTCTTTGGGCCCAGGAGTCGTGGGGTCCACTGTTGCCGCCCCCTCCCTCCTCCCCCTGCCCTCGGCCTCCCCGCCTCCCCACTTTCAGGTTCCCTGTTCTTACTCAGGATGGTCAGGGAAAAACATTTCAGAACCCTATCTTCGATCAGCTCTGCGAAGAGTGACCCCAGGGAGGCCCACCAGATGCTCATCACCTGTGAGAACTGGCGCCCCCACGAGCTGTAGGAAGGGTCCCGCCGGCCCCGGCCCCGGCCCCCTGCACCCCCTTCACTCACCAGGAGGATGATGGTGCTGCGGAAGCTCATGTAATTGAAGTTGCGGGTGATGCAGAAGTGGTGCACGTCATTGGCAAAGATGCTCACGTGCAGGATCAAGAGCAGCAGCGCGGCCAGCGTCAGCACCACCCCCTGCGGGAAGAAGAGCACCGAGATCCTGTCACGCCAGCGCATGGCAGCAGAGCCGGACCACACACCTCACTGGGGGCAGGCAGTTCTAGAACGCGGGAGGAGGAGGCACAGTGGGCACCAGAATGGCCGGAGGGCTCTAGAACCAAGAGGCAATTGTGGGGAGAGGGCAGCTCCCTCGCCCACCGCCTTTGGGATCTTGGCCCTGTTGTTGGGAAGTCAGTCACCCAAGGGGGAACGATCCTCTCTGGTTCCTGAAAGAATCCAGAAGGGGGTCTCAGTTTCCCCCTTTGACTCAACAGACATATTAAGGTTCGGTTCTGTAGGCCCTGAGCTGGAGGTGCAGGACTCGGTTCTCATCTTCTTGGAATTCTAGTCGGAGAACGGGGAATGTGTTCACATGAACAGCCACGGGCTGGAGAGAGGGGGAGGAGAGCTTCCCCAACGGGCGGGCAGTGGGAATGAGGAGGGGCTTTCGAAGAAAGAGGAGACCCATGGAGTGGGGCCAGTCTGTGGGGAAGGGGCCTGCGAAGGTAGTGGGAGGGGCTTACAGAGGCAGAGATGCCCCACTTACCCTGGGCCCCCTTCTCTGACATTTCTCCACCCGACCCATCACTCAGCATGGCCCTACCCGCAGTGGACATTGCATGAGCCGCCCAGCTTTGTGTGTCCATTCCACCTCATTTCCCGTCTTCCCCCATCACGCAGCCCTCACATTGGCCACATTTGAGCACTCTTCCCCCTTCTCCACTCAGGGTCGCTGCTTCCAAGGAGCAGGTGCCGCCGGCCCGAGAAAACTACTTTTGGTTCCTTGTTGAATGGCAGGGTTACCCAGTTAGGAAAGACCCAGTGGCCAGCTGTCCAAGGGAGCCAGAATCACATGAGGCCCTAGAGATGGCCGCCAGCCCAGGTGCCTCCTGCGTGATGCTCCTTTGACTCCTCAGAGACGATTATTTTGACCTGAGGATCCCTTTCCCCCAGCTTTTTCCAGGCCAAAGGTCATTTTAGCATCCTGGCAGGCAGCACATTGACTCCTCCCCCCAGCTTTCCCCCAGGCCCTTTGTGGACTGTTAGAGTCCTTTGGTCTCCACTGGTGGAGCGGGGGCCAGGAGCCCGGCTAAGCTCTTTGCCAGGGTCCGGGTGAGACCGAGCCAGACTGGTGGCAAAGGTCATCGCGGGAGAAGTGCTTTAGGCCTTTGGCCGGCCCAGGGCACAGCAGCTCCATGGGGCCCATGGTGGTTTCTCAGGAACAAAATGAAGCTGCGGCCGGGCCCTGCCTTTGAGGAGTGGCTCCGATTGGGAGAAAGCCCCTGGGGCTGATGGCCTTCCTGCCTGCTCCATCTGGAGCCATTTGTCTGCCCCTGCCTTCCCGTGGCCCCTTAGTGCTGGGACATCCGAGGGTCCGTCCTCACCTTGTACCTGAGATACCTGGCCCTCGTCCTTGGGCTAACGCTCTAAAGTTGGGGGGCGGCCACACGGGGTTAACTTCCTGCTCCGGGCTGAAACACTGGATGAGGGCTAAATGCCTTTTTCAGTGTGGCATTCAAAGCCCCCTTGGCACAAATTCAGGTTGGTCTGCCTCTGATCTCTGAGCCAGGGGCTCCCAGGCTCCATGTTCCTGGATGTCCTTCCCTCCCTGCGGGGGTGGGGGTGAGTCACATACGGGTGATTCTGAGAGAGCTCCCTGAAGGCAGCTGGGGGGCAAGCACCCACTCTGTGCCAGGCCCCGGGAGGGGCTCCCTGCCCTCAAGGAGCTTCCGGGGACAAGTTCCACTGAATTCCTCTTGCTGGGTCAGGGCAGGGTGTCTCCCCTCCCTCCCTCTCCCCTCTGCAGGGTGGGGGGAGGGGTCTGTCTGGAGGGCGGGGACACGGGTTCCTCCTCGCCCCGCTCAGCCGCGTTCGCGGAGGAATGATCACGCCAGGACCCCGTGTCCCCTGACGTCGCGTCATTCCGGCTAAACCGGTCCCAGAGTGGCAGAAGCCCCGCCTCGGCCCGGCCAAGCACACCTTGGGGGAGGGGGCGCCCATGCCGGTATCCCCATTTTACACTCGGGGAAACCGGGGCAAGCAGATGGAGTGACTGGCGCAGGTTCACGCCGCTAGTGAGTGGGGCTGGATTTGAACTCGGGGCGGCCTCGGCCCGGGCTCCGAGGGCTCCGAAGATCCACAATCCCCGGACTCACCTTGTCTTGCGCCTGCGCATTGGCTGCCGCTTGGAGGGGCGGGTCTCGGAACCATTCTCCCGGTCTCGCGTTTTCGAGGAGGAGGCTTTTCCGGACGGACCGCTCCCCGCAGGGGGAACCTGTTTCCTGCCGCACCACCTCCCCATAGCAGGAAGTGACCGGCTACGCTCCTGTGGAGCCACTTGACAGGCGGGGGCGGAATGGAGGCCGCGGCGGGGCCGGGCCCGGGGCTGGGGGCGTCCCCGGAGGAGCCCGAGGCCCCAGAGCGGCGGCGGAAGGCGCACGGGATGCTGAAGCTGTATTATGGACTCCCCGAAGCCGAGACCGCGGCCTCAGGGGTGCCCCCCGACCCGCGGGACCCCACGGACCTCAACGGCGCGCATTTCGACCCGGAGGTGTTCCTGGACAAGGTGGGACCGCCCACAGCCCGTGACAGCCCCGCCCCCTGTCAACATTCCAGTGCCCCCCCCCTCCCCATCCTCGTGACCCCTGACAGCCCCGCTAGTGCTTCCATAGCCCCCGAAGGTCCCCCACGCACTTGCACCTCGAGGGCCTTTGTGCCCCCTATAAGCCCCCCCAGCACCCTCGGGGATCCCTTATAGCCTCTGACAGGTTCCCCCAATGTCCCCGTCTCCCAAGGGCTTCTGTGGCCCCTGACAGGTCCCCCCCAGTACACCTGGGCTATCCCCATGGCCCACAACAGCCCTCCCAGTGCCCGACCCCCAAGTGCCTCCGTGGCACCTGACCCCCAGAGGCTCCCTGTGCCCTATCCTGGTGGCTCCTGACCGGCCGCCCAGCCCCAAACTGTCTTCTGATCCTCCCCCATTGTGCTCCAGGGCCCCCCATGGCCTTCCTTTGTACGTCCAGAGTGCCCCCCTTGTGCCCTCTGGGGCCCCCATGAACCCCACAGCCGCCCAGCTCCCCGGGCCGGAGGAAGGCTGATGGCGTGTGCCGCCCCTGCCCCCCACAGCTGAGGAAGGAGTGCCCCCTGGCGCAGCTGATGGACAGCGAGACAGACATGGTGCGGCAGATCCGCGCGCTGGACAGCGACATGCAGACCCTGGTCTATGAGAACTACAACAAGTTCATCTGTGCCACAGGTGAGGGGGGACACCTGGCCCCTCCCCCTCCCAGCTTCCAGGCTTGGGCGGTGACCCCCCCCCCCCCAGGTGTTAATGTCTCAGGGTTCTGGGCTGCCCAGAACCTCTTGTGCTGAAGGACGCAGACGGGCCCCTGAGGGGTCCTGAGCACGGGGCCTGCTCCCCCGGGGGGCCGATCCAGGGCCCAGGATCCTTGGCCTGGGGGTGGCCGGGTGGGCCGGAGGGGGCGCTGCAGACTGAGGGATGGCCGGGGCCCCGCAGACACCATCCGCAAGATGAAGAACGATTTCCGGAAGATGGAGGACGAGATGGATCGCCTGGCCGCCACCATGGCCGTCATCACCGACTTCAGCGCCCGCATCAGCGCCACGCTCCAGGACCGCCACGAGCGCATCACCAAACTGGCAGGTGCGCGCTACCCGACCTTTCCCCGGGGGCTGATGGGAGGGGGCTGGGCCTGAGGGGAGGGGCGGGCAGTGGGGGTCAGAGGGGAGAGGCGGCCTTCCGGTGCCTCCCTCATCACCCCCCTGCAGGTGTCCACGCTTTGCTGAGGAAGCTGCAGTTCCTTTTCGAGCTGCCTTCGCGCCTCACCAAGTGTGTGGAGCTGGGGGCCTACGGGCAGGCTGTGCGCTACCAGGGTCGGGCCCGGGCCGTGCTGCAGCAGTACCAGCACCTGCCCTCCTTCCGGGCCATCCAGGACGACTGCCAGCTCATCACCGCCCGCCTGGCCCAGCAGTTGCGCCAAAAGTTCAGGTACCCGACGTCGTGCCCGCCGCGGTCACCCCTCGGCTCCCCTTCTCCCTCCCAGCCGTGCCCGCGCGGGGCCTTCTCCCTCCCGGCCGTGCCGCAGCCAGGGCTCGCTTCTTCTCCCCCACAGGGATGGCGGGGCGGGGGCCCCGGAGCTGGCCGAGTGCGTGGAGCTGCTGCTGGCCCTGGGCGAGCCGGCCGAGGAGCTGTGTGACGAGTTCCTGGCCCACGCCCGGGGGCGCCTGGAAGGCGAGCTGGGCGGCCTGGAGGCCGAGCTGGGCCCCTCGCCGCCTGCCCCCGACGTGCTGGAGTTCACTGACCGCGGCGGCAGCGGCTTTGTGAGCGGGCTCTGCCAAGTGGTGGCTTCCTACCAGGAGCTCTTCTCGGCCCAGGGCCCGGCGGGCGTGGAGAAGCTGGTGGCCTTCGCCCGGGAGCTGGGCAGCCGCTACTTCGCCCTGGTAGAGAGGCGGCTGGCACAAGAGCAGGGGAGTGGGGACAATTCGCTCCTGGTCCGGGCCCTGGATCGTTTCCATCGGCGCCTGCGGGCCCCGGGCACCATGCTGCCCGCGGCAGGGCTGACGGAGGGAGCCACCGAGATCGTGGAGCGGGCGGCGCGGGAGCGGCTGGGCCAACACCTGCAGGGCCTGTGTGCCGCCTTCTCGGGCTGCCTGACGGACGTGCGCCAGGCTCTGGCTGCCCCCCGGCTGGCGGGCAAGGAAGGCCCGGGCCTGGGGGAGCTCCTGGCCTCCGTGTCCGGGGCCATCCTGGGCCACATCAAGGCCTCGCTGGCTGCCGTGCACCTCTTCACTGCCAAGGACGTGTCCTTCTCCAATAAGGCCTACTTCAGGGTGAGGGGCGGGGGGCCGAGGGGGCGGGCCAGGGGAGCTGGGGTGAGAGGCTGCCTGGGTCTGGGCTGCCCCCCTCAGCACCCCCTGAGTCTCTCTCCCATCCCCCTCCAGGGCGAGTTCTGCAGCCAGGGCGTCCGGGAGGGTCTCATCGTGGGCTTCATCCGCTCCATGTGCCAGACGGCCCGTGGCTTCTGCGACAGCCCTGGGGAGAAGGGCGGGGCCACGCCGCCGGCCCTGCTCCTGCTGCTCTCCCGCCTCTGCCTGGACTACGAGACCTCCACCATCTCCTACATCCTCACCCTCACCGACGAGCAGTTTCTCGGGCAGGTGAGCGCCCAGGAGCCTCTTCAGCTGTGATGGGCTACCTGCCCACGTGGGTCCAGGGCCATTGGCCGAGGAGGAGGACGGGTGGGCTCGGAGCTTGGGCCAGCCATGGACCGGGCTTGTGGTCGCTATCATAGGAAGGAGAGCTCGGAGGGGTCCTGGCCCAGCCTCCTCGTGTAGGTCAGGAGACTGAGGCCCAGCTACAGTGTAACTCCTTTGGCCACATGGATTATGGGAGGCAGAGGCTGAGTCAGAATTGAACTTGAACTTGGGTCTTGGCTCCGAACTTCACGCTCCTGTTATGCCATCAGTGGTCCCCCCCCCGCCCTGGGGGCTTCTGAAGGACCTCTTCTCTCTGCTCTGCATCCCCCCAGGACCATTCCCCCGTGACGCCGGTGAGCACCCTGTGTGCCGAGGCAAGGGAGACCGCGCGCAGACTGCTGACCCACTACGTGAAGGTCCAGGGGCTGGTGGTGTCCCAGATGCTCCGCAAGAGCGTGGAGACCCGGGATTGGCTCACCACCCTGGAGCCCCGCAACGTGCGGGCCGTCATGAAGCGCGTGGTAGAGGACACGACCGCCATTGATGTGCAGGTGCTGGGGGGGAGGGGACAGGGAGGAATTAAGACCCTGAGAAGAGGGGCATTGGCGTTCTTGGTGGGGGGCCTGAGGTGGCTGGGGGGAGGGGGGACGAGTCAGCCCCCGGCTCCAGCGGCAGCTCCTGCCCCATCTGAGGAGAAGCTGGGGCTGCCTGGGGTCGGGGGAGCCCCTTAGGGAAGGCCCCCCGGGCCCC
This sequence comes from Antechinus flavipes, assembly GCF_016432865.1. Lineage (NCBI taxonomy): Eukaryota > Metazoa > Chordata > Mammalia > Dasyuromorphia > Dasyuridae > Antechinus > Antechinus flavipes. The sequence continues at coordinate 255,570,816 of NC_067403.1, forward strand.
GACCAGCCTGCCTGTCCTGACAGGTGGGGCTTCTCTACGAGGAGGGCGTCCGCAAAGCCCAGAGCAGCGACTCCAGCAAGAGGACGTTCTCCGTGTACAGCAGCTCCCGGCAGCAGGGCCGCTACGCCCCCAGCTACACCCCGAGGTGAGGGCTGGCGAGGTGGGGGCCGGGCTGGTCAGGGGCTGGGGGCCCAGGGCTGACTCATGTGCCCTCCCCACCAGCGCCCCCATGGACACCAATCTTCTGAGCAACATTCAGAAGCTCTTCTCGGAGCGCATCGATGTCTTCAGCCCTGTGGAATTCAACAAGGTGGGAGAAGACCTCCTCCCCCTCCCCCTTCTCCCCTCCCCCCCTTCCCCCTCTGCCTCTGTCCTGTCTGGGCCCTGTCTCTGCAGCTTCCCAGCACCAGTGACCCCTAGCAGCAGCCAGCGCCTCCACTCAGCAGCACAGCACCCCCCCACACACACACTGGTGCTGCTTTTGTCCTCCTTCCAGCATCGACCTGGGCCCCCCTGCGCCCCCTGCCCCCATGGGTGCCCCCTGACCTCGTCCACGCTGTCCCTCTCCCTCCCCCAGGTGTCCGTTCTCACGGGCATCATCAAGATCAGCCTGAAGACGCTGCTCGAGTGCGTGCGGCTGCGGACCTTCGGCCGCTACGGCCTCCAGCAGGTCCAGGTGGACTGCCACTTCCTCCAGCTTTACCTGTGGCGCTTTGTGGCTGACGAGGAGCTCGTCCACCTGCTGCTGGACGAGGTGGTGGCCTCGGCCGCCCTGCGCTGCCTCGACCCCGTGCCCATGGAGCCCAGCGTGGTGGAGGTGATCTGCGAGCGCGGCTGACGTGGCCCCCTGGCCAAGCCCCGTGTTCTCCCTGGGCTAGGCAGCCCCACAGCCCTCTCTGAGAGAGTGCCCGCCTTCCCGCCTTCCCCGGTCAATTAAAAAGTGTATTATTCTCCAGCCTGTCCCGGACTTCCTTCTTAGAGGCAGCAGGGGAGAAGCAGGGGGCACGTGCCCCCCCCTCCAGGGCGTAAGGTGCCCTGGGCTCTGGGGTCTCCTTGGCCCCTGCAGGACCCCCTCTTCCATCCTTCTGGCCAGGGCTTTCTGGGCTGCCCGGCTTCCTCTTTAAGACGATTGCTCAGCGATTCAGCCAGAATGGCTCTTCCTCTCTCTGCCCATTGCTCCAACCGGGTAGAGCGGGGCGGCCTTCCCGACCCGCGTCTCTCCCCATTGTCGTCCTTCTTTCCTTCTGACCTTTGCTCCCTCAAGTCAGTGGTGCGGCCCGTGAGAAAGCAAGTTGGGAGAGCCGTCAGTGACCGGCTGTCTCCTGTGCGTTAATGCCCATTTGGGGGTGTGGTGTGTGTGAGTGTGTGTAATGTGGAAGTGTGTGCCTGTGCCTGGGCTGCCCTCAGTGCCTGTGAGTCCCGGCCCCAGGCCTGGAAATGAGACCCCAATAAAGTCGTCCCTCCCCTCTAGGAGCTTTAAGTCTAAAAGGAGAAGAGTCTAGTTAGGGAGGAGCCCCATAGTTGGGGGAGGGGGCAGCAGTGACTTGAGGGTGGGGATCCAATCCTTGGCACATGGGGTGGAGGAGGAGGGGGAGGGGGAGCAGCTGGCCAGCTTGTCCCCAGTGTAAAGCGGGGCACAGTCTGAAGCCATGGCCACAAGGGGCAGCCTTAGCGAGTCTTTCTTAAGCTCCTACTGCGTGCTGAGCAGTGCCAGTGACGTGCCCCATTCTAGCACTTCCCAGCGAGTCCATTCGGGCCCACTGTGGGCTGCAGACTTGGGCTCCTGAAGGCTGGCTCTGGGCGACTCCCGGCTCTCACCGAGGGCAAGAACCAGAGACTAGCTACTCTTGAGAGCTTGAAAGCAGGGGATGTGACTCTCCCAGGGACCCGCTGTCGGGGAAACCCGTCTTGCTGGACTTGGCTTCAGGAATCCCAACGGTTAACATTCCCCTACTTAGAACCCGCGGGAGGGAAACGCTCTGCAAAGCTTGAAGCGTGAAAAATGCCATCAGCAATACAGAGTCACTCCCGTGCCCGGAGTGGGGGCTCGGGCCCGGGCCCCGCTGCCTTCCCGGCCTGGGACCGGGCCTTGGCTCGGCGGGCTCAGGGCAGAGTGGGCGGGGCGGGGGGCGGGACAGCCCGGAGGGTCCTCGCAGGTGGGGTGTGACCGCGAACCCGAGGAGCCGGGACCGGCGGGAGCAGGTGCGGGGCGGCGCCGGGGGCGGGGGCGTTGTCCATGCCCACCAATCCCGGCCGCCCGGCGAGTCCGGCAGGTCCGGAGCCCAGCCCTGGCTCCGCCCTCGGCGGGCGAGGATTGGCTGTCGCGTGACCAGGGCCCCGGGGATTGGAGCCGGGGAGGTGGGAGGAGGGTGGACAGGCAGATGAGCAGGGACTGGGGCGGAGAGCTGGGGAGGTGTGGAGGAGCCCCCTGTGCCCCTGCCCCGCAGCCGCTGGGCAGCGTTCCTGCGGGCTAGAGGGTCAGCTGGGCTGCCTGTCAAGCGCCCTCGGCCGGCCCCTCCGCGCCCGGGGCTTCCGCAGCCTCGGGCCCTTTGTCTTTCTCTCAGGCCCCGATCCAGAGCCATGGCTCACCAGCAGCCTCCCCCGCGCCCTGACGATCTCGAATTTGGGGGGCCCCTGGGTAAGTAGCGGGCCGGCGGGGGTCTGGAGCTGGGGGGCGGGGCCGCTCGGCGAGTTCTGCAGGTGTTTTGGCCGGAGTGGGGGTGGGGCAACGAGGGGCCGGTACGGATGGGATCGCGGGGAAGCGGGCAGGGTTCCCTCGGGTGGATCCCCCGGGCGGGGCGGGGCTCCGGAGCTGGAGTTTGGGCAGGGTTCCCTCGGGTGGATCCCCGGGCAGGGCTCCGGAGCTGGCGTGCGGGGGTGTCCCCTTGGTAGTAAGGAGGGGGCGCTAACAGGGGCGGGCGGATCTCCCTCCGGAGCTGGAGTTTGGGGATCCCTGGGTGAAATACTGCGGGCAGGGAGGGTCGGTGTCCCGGGAGCCGGGGCCCGGACTGAGCTGCTGGAGCTGCTTTTTCCTGCAGGGACGGCTGCCATGCTGCTCTTACTCCCCGTCACCCTCTTCCACCTGCTCCTCACCTGCCACTCGGGCGCCTGCAGCCTGCTCAGCCTGCCCCCCGAGCTGCCTCCGGCCTCCGCCTTGTGGAGCCCCTGGGCGCTGCTGCTGCTGCTGCTCTGGCTGGGCCTGCAGGCTACGCTGTACCTGCTGCCCATGGGCAAGGTGAGGGGCAGGGCCCGGGAGGGGGAGCGGGCGGGCAGATGGGGAAGGGGGCCAGGGTCCTCAGAGCTGCTCTCTGTCCTCTGCAGGTGTCGGAGGGCATGATGCTGAGGGACAAGAGCCACTTGAAATATCCAATTAACGGTGCCAATCTGCCTCCTACCTAGACTTCGCCACACATCCCCCGCCCTTGCCTAGGACACGGGCACGCTCCGGGCTAGGGAAAGGGGGTGGGGGTGGGGATCCAGGCCCAGCCTTCTCTGTTCCCTTGTCCCTCTGTAGGGTGGGCTCCCACTGCCCACGGAACCTTGGGAAGTGGCCCGGACCGGTGCGTGGGCACTGCCGCCCCCATGGGGCAAACCCTGGGTCTGAGACCGCCCCCCACATCTGCCTTCCGCCTCAGGGGCCCCGCCCAGTGGAGACATATGGAGAGGCTTCCCCTGTGGCTTTGGGGAGGCTCTTCCAAACGCAGGGTCCGGATGGGGAGCTTGCTGAACGAGAGAGGCCCCTGTCCTGAGACTGAGCGCCCAGGCTTTCTTTTGCAGGGTTCCGATGCCTGGGACTGACCGCGCTGCTGGTAGGGCTGGGGCTGGCAGGGGGTCTGCCCCTCGGGAGCCTCTCAGAGCTGCTCCTACCACTGGCTTCTGCAGCCACTGCTATAGCTTTCATCCTCAGCCTCCTTCTTTACCTCAAATCTTTCACAGTGCCCCCTTCAGCTCTTGCCCCTGGGGGAAATTCAGGTAAGCCCCGAATGATTTCCGGTCACAGAGACTAGACCCTGGGTGGGTTCTGGAACAGGGGTCAGTAAACACCTCACCTGGGCTCTCCCACCTTCCTGTTCTAGGTAACGTCATCTATGATTTCTTCCTTGGCCGAGAACTGAACCCGCGATTCGGATTCTTTGACCTCAAGTATTTTTGTGAGCTCCGTCCAGGGATGATTGGTTGGGTAAGGGCTGACTCTGGGCCAGGGGCTGAGCAGATTCCCTGCGAGGAAGGCTCAGGCAGACACTGAAAAACTTGGAGTAAATTTTCCAGGGTGGAGGGATATTCATTGGGGCCGCTAGCTGGCGCTGCAGCAGATAAAGTGCTCCGCCAGAATGCTGGGTTGGAATCCAGCCTCAGACACTCCCTAGCTGGGTGACTCTGGGCCAGTCACTTCATCCTGCTCATTTCCATTTCCTCCTCTGTAAAACGAGCTGGAGTGGGAAATGGCCCACTAAGTCAGGATCTCTGCCCAGGAAACTGGAATTGGATCCCAGAGTTGGACAGGACTGAATGACGCATTTGCATTAGCCGCTGTCGGCGATTGTGAGCGCCATAGAAAAATTGTCAGAAGAGTCTCTGCCATGTGCCCTTTACTCTGGATTTCCCAATTTGTTATCTGTACTTCTGACTGGAGGGAGAAGAGGTGGAGGTGGGGTATGGGAGGAAGGAAGAAACCGTCCAGTTAAAAGAAGACAAAAAGCCCGAGAAAGCCGAGCTGTCGCTCAGCTTGGAACCAGAGGCCTCACTCCTTACAAAATAATAATCATGAGAAATAATACTACTAGCTAACATTTCCATAGGCCTCTTCTGTGCCAGGCTCTGTGCTAAGCTCTATACAAATATTCTCTCATTTGATCCTCACAACAACCCTGGGAGGTAGGGAGTATAATTATCCCCATTCTACAGTTAAGGAAACCAAGGCAGACAATGGTTGTAAGTGTGTGAGGCTGGATTTGAACTCAGGTCTTGGCTGCCAGATTCTTTCCCGATGCCCTGGGATTGAACCCAGGTTGCTCCAAGCAGGTTCTCCCGGTCCACGGAAGCACAGGCTAGCCTTCATCTTCTCTGCCTAGGCTCTGATCAACTTGGCTATGCTCTTGCGGGAGGCAGAACGCCGGGAGGGTTGGCCTTCCTTGTCCATGGGGTTGGTCAATGCCTTCCAACTTCTCTATGTGGTCGATGCTCTCTGGAACGAGGTGAGGACGAGGGAGAAAAGGCCGTCCGCATCGTGGGCCCTGAGGGTAGGGAATCGGGGCAGAAATGCCCTCATCACTAACCACAGATACCATCCTGTGCCATTCTCACCCCCCTGAGAGTGGGTGGGGAACAGCTCTTGGGGGAAGGAGTTTGGGTGCATGGGTAGAACAGGACGTACACCTGCAAAATAATTGTATGGACATGTACACATTCAACTTATATTTCAACATATTTAACATGTATTGGTCAACCTGCCATCTAGGGAGGGGTGGGGGGAAGTGATGACATATAGATCCTGGCTGGATTATGGGTTGGCCTCCTACTTCTCCAGAACATCCAGTCAGGGCGGGTTCCCCGTGAGAAATTCGCCACACAAAAGGCTGTGCTAAGCAAAGGCCCTTTATTAAAGAGAGAGACACCAAGAAGTTCTCTTAGTAGGCCATGATAAAGAATTGCAAAGAGACATTTTCTCAGGGCTTACTTTTATCCAAAAAAACCCAATTGAAAGCCATTTAAGTTTTGCCAGCAAAAGGAGCATACTTGAGATAAGATGTGGGCAAGGAGTCTTTCCCAGGGAATGTATTTCTGGGCAGGGCTGTATTGTCCTCATCTGAAGGAGGGGAAAAGTTGGAACAAAAGATTTTACAACTGTCAATGCTGAAAAATTACCCATGCTTATGTCTTGTAAATAAAAAGCTATTAAAAAAAAAAAAGAGAGAGAGAGAGAGAATGAAGGACGAACAAATACAACAATCCAAGTATATTTATCCTGTAGGACTAAGTGCTGTGTTGGCACTAGGTCTAAATCTGAATATCTTAATTGGACTAGATGATCTCTAAATCCCTGGATAAGGGTAAAGGATGAGACTATAAACCAGACATGCTTAAATTATAGTTTAGATCTTTGTAAATAAACTTTTTTTTTTTTCTGTGAAAAAAAAAAAAAAAAGAACAGGACGTACAGGATAGGTGGGCATGGAGGGAGGGAAAGAAGTTTGTTCTCTCAGACTATTAACTATTCCTAACAGGAGGCAGTTCTTACCACCATGGACATCATCCACGATGGCTTTGGCTTCATGCTGGCTTTTGGGGACCTGGCCTGGGTCCCCTTCATCTACAGTCTTCAAGCCCAGTATCTCCTGAATCATCCCCAGTCATTGGAACTGCCTGCGGCTGGGGCCATTTGTCTGCTATTTGGTTAGTTCATGGGGAAGGGGCTGGAGGAATAGGGAGACTTGGGTTTCAGTCCTAATTCTAACCCTGGGCCATGATCACTGTATGACAAAGGGGGTGGAAATGTCTAAGGTCTTTCCAACTCTGGCATTCCATAGTGTAGTTGGGGATGGGGAAGGGAGAGAGTATGAAACAAGTGACAGGATGGCACAGTGGAGAATGATGGGCCAGGAGTTACTCATCTCAGATGTGTTCTTTCTTTTTCCCATAGCAATCGGCTATTTTATTTTTCGTGGGGCCAACACACAAAAAAATACCTTCCGGAGGGATCCTTCAGACCCCAGTGTGGCTGGTGAGTTGGGATGAGGGGCAGGAGGAATATGCAGGCAGAATTTGGGCTTCTGCCTTTTTGATTTTCGGTACCCTCCATCTATTCCAGGCCTTGAGACCATCCCCACGGCTACTGGACGGCGCCTGCTGGTATCAGGGTGGTGGGGTATGGTCCGTCATCCTAACTACCTTGGGGACCTCATCATGGCTCTGGCCTGGTCTTTGCCCTGTGGTGAGTTGGCTGTTATAAAAAGAAAGGTCTGGCTGCCGGGAGTCAGGGTGAGACGGGCACACTGGCAGGGCAGAGGCCTCAAGCGCTTGATTCTAGATGGTCATTGAGAAAGGTTGGCGTGGAGGATGATGGGGGCTGGGTCACCGAAGGAGTGGGGATGGAAGCAATGCACCCTGGGAAAGGGACCTGGGCAGGGTTTGGCCAGGCAAGGGGCTTTCAGTGATGGTTTGCTCCTTGTCCAAACTGAAGCCGGCCGTTCTCCTTTGGCAGGGGTGACACACCTGCTTCCCTACTTCTATGTTGTCTACTTCACCATCTTGCTGGTGCACAGGGAGGACCGGGATGAGCGCCAGTGTCTCCAGAAGTACGGCCTGGCCTGGCGGGAATACTGTGCCAGAGTGCCCTACCGTATCGTACCCTACGTGTACTGAGCCTGCCCGCCCACAGATGAAGGAGGGGGGAGGGGGAGAGACGCCCTGCCCCTTGCTGCCCATCGTCTGAGTTCCGCTTCCCAGACAGCCGGGAAGTTTGATCAGCCACCCGGAAGAAATGCCTATGGACAGCTGGGCCCTTCCCTCCCCGGGGGCGCCATCCCCTTGGGCAGATTCCTGACAGCCAGATAGGCTGAGGTTCCTCCCAGGAGACAGAGAAGGAAGGCTGGGGGGAGGGGCATCTGAACTCTCAGAATAGAGATCTTGCTCCAGGACCGGACCTTAAGTCTTGTAGTCATTGCCGGCGCCTGGGGGGTGAGGGCGGGGCCACACACACACACCCCCAGGAGGTGGGTCTCCAGGTGCTTTATTGGGGCAGGCGGGCACACAAGCACACACAAGCACACGCACGCACACCCATGTAAAGGCATAAGCCCACACAGAGCCCACGAGGCCTGGGTCCGTTTCCAGGTGCCTTTATTCTGGGGAAAGGGGGCACACACACACAGAGCGCACGAGGCTCGGTCCGTCTCAAGACGCCTTTATTCAGGGTCGAGACCGGGCCAACTGCCTTCAGGCCAGCTCTTGGATCAGGGTCCTCGGGGCCGGGGGGCGTGAGCCCCCCCACAGGCGCTCCAGCTCGGCGCTCAGGGCCTCCACGTGGCCTGCCTCCTCCTCCTCGGCGCGGTACTCTTGCGCACAATCCAACGCCAGCGGTGTGAGCGCTTCCTCGTGCTCGTTGGTCCAGGACAGTAGGTACTGGCACTTCTTGCGCGCTCTGTAGAGACGTTCTCGGAGCTCGCCCGCGGGCACCAGGTTGCGCGCGCGCCGAAATGCGCGCGCCAGTTGCGCCAGCGCTGCTAGAGAGAAGTTCTTCTGCACGCCGGGTTGCGCACTCTCGCCCAGCAGGAGGCGCGCGACCTCGCGCATAGCACCGCGCGCTCCAAGGGGGCCTGGTGGGTGCGCGCCGGCCCTCAGCGCGTGCGCAGCCGCATGCAGCGCCTCGCGCGTGGAGCGGAAGGCCTGGCGGGCGCCGAGTGCGCCGGCCACGCCCAGCACGGTGGAGCACACGTCCAGCAACAGCTCTGGGTCGTCCTCGAGGCCGCCGTGGTAGAGGCACTGAGAATGCGCGTAAGCGAAGAGCACGTTGGGGAGCTGGAAGCGAAGCAGCGGCGAGGGCGCGCGGCCGCCGCAGAGCCGCGCCAAGGCGGGGATGACGTCGGGCAGGGGCGGTGGCGCGGCCACAGGTTCTACCTCACCCTGGGGGGTGGGTGTGGGTTGAGGCGCGGGCCTTTCGGCGTCCTCTTCGTGCACGTGCAGCTCTTCCAGCAGCGATACCCGAGCACCTGCGCGCCACCACCACGGCCGCCACGGTGGCAGTAGCCGCCCGGCCTCGCCTCGGCTCAGGAGCCGCTCGAAGGCCGCCTTCTCGGCGGGCTGCAGCCGCTCCCACAGGCCCCCCAGGCCCTGGTCCTGGCCCTGGCCCTCCTCCGGCGCCTCGGTCTCGCGCTGCTGCCGCAGCCGGCGCAGGGCACCCGCCAGGCGGCTGGGCGAGGCGGTGCGGCCTCGGAGCTCGCCCAGCACCTGGTCCCGGTAGAAGGCCTCGGCGCAGGCCCCGTGCGCCCGGTAGCAGGGCAGCGAGCAGTAGGGCACGTTGCAGCGGGGGCAGGTGTAGCGCGCCGGCCGCTCCTCGCCAGGGGGGCACTGGCGGCACGGCCCCGTGGGCTCCATGGCTACGGCCTTCGCCGGGCCCGGAAGTGCCTCCCGCCGTTTTCCGCTCAGCTTCGCGGTACTTCCGCTGTTGCGGCGCTTAGCTCTGCGGTGGAGGAAGCCTCCGCCCCTGCGCTTCCGGTCGCGCTCCGATTGGCTTTCAAAGCTCGGGGGCGGTGTTTCCCGCACAGCCTTAGGCCGATCCCCTCCCACGTGCTTGAAGCCCTTCGGAGTGGGCGGGCTTCTGACTGGGAAGGGAGGGCTAGACTTTCCGTGGCCACGGCCGCCCAGAACAACTTCCCGCTTGTCTAGCGAAGAACACGCCCGAAAGGGATCCACACTATGAGCTCCGACAAGTCTCACGCGGGGCCCTTGGGGCGTGCCTCTAGCGTTAATGGAGCTCGCCCTTCCTCCCCTCCCTTCTTAGGATCAGTGCATTCATTAAGCGGGCAGCTGCGTGTGCCATGGAGGAGCCCGGGGTGCGAGTCAAGATGTGACCTAGCTGTACATCACATAACCCTGCCTCAGTTTCATCTGCTAAATGAACTCGCAAAGGAGAGTTGTAGAGTCAGACCTCTGGAGAAGCGTACTTGAAACAAGGTGTTAACTCAGAGGAATTGATAAGAATGGTTATGGTTTAGCATGATGCTTAATAGTTCTCTAGTTCAGTACTTAATGTAGTTCTATAAGATTCACACCTACAAGTACTTAGAACCAACAAGGTCTAGACCAGACATTCATTCCATCTCACACCATCGTAGTGGCTGGCCTGTCCTTCACTTGATGCTCGGCTGTCTTTCTGGAGGGCTTTCAGAGGGGACTTGGTTTCAGTGGAGAAATGAAGTGAACTGAACAGTTGCCTCCATAAAGCTTATCTGAGCAATACTTGGGATCATTTCGATCTGGTATCTTTCCTAAACATCGGCCTGGGGGATTGGCCAAGGCTGCGGGAGTGGGACTTGATCTCTGCTGCCACAGCAATACAACTAATTCTTGGTCCCCAAGTCACAATTGGAACTGAAGATTGCTTCCTTTCCCCCAAACCAGATCAAATGGACCAGCATGTGAAACTTTCCTTTCAAATCAGTCCTTTCCTAATACCAAGGGGGTGGATATACCAAGGTCAACACAACTCCACACTAATGGCTGCCATTTCCCTATTGCTTTGAGGTCAACAAGATACCTTTTCCCACCGTTGAGGTGGAAATTAAGACGTGATCACTGTGATTTGCCTGGTGCCAACACCTGATACTAGCTTTAAATTTTGCAAATAGGGTTCTCATTTCTGTCTTGTTCATAGTTTCAACTAGTGAGTCAAAAATGGGCAGAGGTTGGGTATAGAAATACATGTATCAGCAAGGGAAACTTAGGGTGACTTTCTCAGCCAATTCCTGACCAGGGCAGAGCCACCCTCCCCCCTCCTGGCTGCTTGGGGTTCCCTTCTTTTTTTGCTCTTCCTTCACTTTTCTTCAAGGCCTGAAAACATCCATTTCCCAGGATAACAGTGAAGAGTCTCAGTATAGTCGTAGCGGCTTTATTGGGGACAGACAGAAACTACCACTGGGTTAGGAGTTGGCATTGGGACCCTTCTTCTTGCCAAAAGTGGGCACTACGTTGACAAAGCGTCGGTTGTACTGCATCCTCCTCTTAGCACGCCCAGTCTTCTTCTTCTTCTTCTCCTGCTTGGCCACCTAGGAACAAGATCATATAGGTTAGACTAGGTAAATACTTTGTTATCCTTTAAGTTGTGAGCACTGCAGGGGCCTGGCTGAACCAGAAAATATAAAACATGGGAGACAAGGACAATAGAAGACTCAGGTTATTTTTCGTTAAGACTTCAGAGATGTATTTGCCTATTTACATTCACTTTGTACCGTAGCATGTGAACTGAAGAGCAAGTGTTTTGTGATTTGTATTCACTAGGCTTTGTACAAAGTTAACAATAAAAGGCTTTATCCCTTCACCACAAAGTTAATCTTGTCCCTGGCCAAAGCCTAGCCTATTAGCCCTTTTAAGACAAAACAAGACCTGTGAAGGAAACAAGATAGATTTCTGGGTTGGGGTGGGGTAAATTAAATCAGCCAATACTCACAGAAAAAGAAAAGTTGTTTCCTTAACAGTACTTTCCCTCCCCCCAATTCCCCTGAAATCAATGGGCAGGTTCAAATAGCACGATCCCATTCCAGCTCACCTTGGGAGTCTGACCCCTCACTTTTCCAGCTCTGGCCAAAGAGCCGTGAACTTTACCTAAGGGAAATGAGACAAAATACAAGCTGTGAGAATTACACATAATACTTTTAAGTTTACGTGTCAACCAGTTGTTTTTAGTAGCTTTTAGTTCAAAGCTCCAAAAAAAAAAAAAAATCACCTATTTTTAAAATTTAATCAAACACAAAAAAAGGGCCATGTACACACTGAGACCTGAGAGAATTCAACACACATAATTATCAGTTACTCAACTTTTCATTGCTTCCCTGTAAGTTTTCTTTTCTGCCGTGTACTTTTTATTTTGTGTCCCCCCTCCTCAGCTCAGACTACATCTAAACAGATCTTCTCTCCCTTTTATACCCCCCCCCATAAACTTTCATAAATGCTGATAAGACATAGTTAAGACCGTACTATCCCTTGTCATGTTTCTCTGAAGATGGACAGCATCTTTATATGCCTGGCCATTCATGTTTTTTGAAATCAACCAACTCATTTTCTACACCACGGCAATATTCCAATCCAATCACATTCTAAGACTATGAATTTTCCAAATTCCCTTTATTCCTAACTGCATAGGTTTTAGGTACACAAGAAAACTTTAGTTTAAAATAATCAAAATTATCCATTTTACTTTGAAATTTCTGACCTTTTCTTCCAAATAAACGCAGATAATTTTTTGGTTATTTAATGGGTAATTACATGAAAAGATTAGTTAGGTATAACTGTCATTAAAAAGAAAATTATATTAGCCTTACCTACCAGGAACAGTGAATTACTTCAATTACTTGGATGGGACTTATTTGTATAAAAGCTTTTATGTTTATGTTCATTTAGTTCCTATATCTCTTTTGACAGGTCTCTCCTCTTAAAAATACCAGCAGCATAATTTCCCAAATATTTCTTTTTGATTAGATCCATTTTAGCTTTAACTTTGACATCATGATTATTACCCCTACTTTTCTTTAGACATAATAAATTCTACTCCTAACCTTCATTTTCTTTGTATCTCTCGTTACCGGAAAGCAACATATTGTTGAATCCAAACTTATAATCTGCTATATATTTACATTTTATGTGCAAATCCATCCCATTCCCGTTCTAAGCTATAATTGCTTGTAAATTTCCTCCTTCATACTTATTCTTCCCACTTGCCCTGTTCCTGATCCTCCCTCCTCTGCTTGACTCTACCTTGCACCTTCATATTGCTTAATCTACCCACACCTCCAAGAATTCCTCCCTTACCTTCTTCCCTAGTTTCTGAATACAGAAGACTTTTGTGCCTTTCTAGATAAATATACTGTTCCCTCGTTAACCCATCTGCAATAGTTTCAGTACTACCTGCCCTCCTGCTACTAGCTTCTGTATCAATTTTTCTTTTTTTGCTAATTTGTACCCGATGGTTTTTAACTCTCCACCCCATCACACTCAGTCCCCAAGCCTTTTTTTCTTGTAAAAGAACTGATATTTTCACCCTTGTGCCACCAATATCCACGAACTTAGGATCTGAGGTTTAGTTAGACCTTGAACTGAGTTCATAGGGATCATTTATCTGGTCAAGGCTGATAACCACTCTACAATAAACAGATCAAGCAGACAAAGTACTCTGACCCAGCAGCAAGCACCCATTTGCCTAAGAACCGAGAAGTGACCATGTTAAGGATTTGTCAAGCCACTGCAGGAACTGAACACCTGACTTAGAAATAAGCAATCCCAATAGGTTGTCATACAATACAATAATACAAACAAATTGCCAACAAACAAGAGGGCGGATCCCTAGAAATTCAAGCAAAAGAGCAACCTGATGCTACAAATTAGAAATGCCAAGTAGAGCGATTCCCTATCAGCTAAGCAGACTGAAAGATGACAAGGAGCAGACCCCGTCATTGGCCCAGCAAATCAGGAAAGCAATCTGGGTGGGGGTTAGGCCCCTAGAGTACAAATCTAGGCAAACCCTTTGGGCCAATGAGCCCAATGGTAAGGGCCGATCCAAAGACGTAAAAGAGATCTGTTTCCGCGGGACAGAAATTGTCCAAAGCACCTTTCGGGAGCAGCAGGACCGGACACACGGAGTGCCCGAACCCCGGGGACACAGGAAGGGGATGCTGCTGGATCTCGAGGTGACATTTCTGAACGGGATCGATGTAAGGAGCAGCCACTGCTCAGAGGGGGTTCGGAGTGCCGGGCTTCTTCCTTCTCTCCCCCCACTCCCACCCCCGCGTGACGGCGTCACTTACCTCCCAGCATCCGGCCGGCCACTTCCAGGGTGGACAGGGGCTCCACCCCGCACTGTCCCAGGATGGCTTCATCCTCCAGGGGGGAGCCGCCCAGCAGCAGGACCTGATCCTCGGGAGCGATACCCTCCAGGGACGCCACGTGGGCCTGCAAGACAAGGACGCGCGGCTCGGGGCTGCCTCCGCGGCAGAGGGCTCCGAGGGCTACCCCGCCGCTACCCCGTCCCTCCCGCCTCCGCCCCGCTCTTCCTCACCTTAATCTGGGCGACGGTCTCCTGCCCGGTCACCTCGAGGGTGTGCAGAGCCTGCGCGCGGACGAACAACTGCATGGTGGCGACTGCGGAGACACAGAAGGGGCGGCTGAGCCGGGGGCCGGGAGAGGCCGCCAAAGGGCCGAGAGGGGCTTGGAACAGGGAAGGCGAGAGGCCTGTGGCCGGGTCGGACCAGATGAGGGTCTGGAGCTCCGGGCCCGCCTCGTGCCTCGGCCTCCCCGCTCCCCCCCGGCCTCGGGCCGCGCACTTACCTCGGACACGCTAGTCCTGCTTCCGCCGCGGCGAAGATGGAGACCAGAAAGAGAGGCAGAAGCCGAGGGCGCACACGTTCGTCCTACCACGCCGAGTGCGTCATGGCGCAGAAGGACGCGCCCGTCCCCTTTAGCCAATCGGAGGGAGCGCAACACCCAGGGGAGGAAGTCGCAAGTTCGAACCGGCGCCGACGCGAGGGAAAGGGAGGCGGGACCGGGCTCCGCATGCATCGCGACTGCGCGAGACGGGCAGGGGGCGGGACTAGGCGGGCGGAAATCCTCCCCTAGACGCAACCGGCTGCAGGATGGCGGCGACGGTCGTGGCTTCCGCTCTCCGCGTAGGGCTGCGAGCTTGCTGGCGGCCGGGACTCCCGGCCTGCGGGCTCCGCTGGCAGGTGAAGGCGGCCTCGCCTCTGTCTGGGACTGGGTGGGGGGAGGGAACCCTCTCGAGGAGTCTGATCGCTAAGCGTCGTTTACAGCCCCTTGTCCGGCCCCTGCGAGTGTAAATGGGGAAACTGAGGCCCTGAGAAAGACCCCCGAAGGCGCAGAGCCCCCTCCCACCCCAATTTACAGGTGGGATCCCGATTCCCAGAAGGGCAATTTCACCTCGGGGACCCACAGCGTGATCGCACCTGCACCCGGGTCCGAACCTCTTCGCAGTGTGCCCGACATGCAGTAAGCGCCTAATAAGTGCTCGTGAGCGAGTCGGTACCTGGCTGGCCGAGGCTGCCTTCCGGGGCTGGGGTGGGGGGTTCGGGACCTGGATGTCGGGAAGGGGGAAAGAGGGTGACTAACCCCCACCGGGCCTGTTTCCTCTGACCCTCACCGTGACGGACCCTTTCTCCGGAACCCTGCCTGGAGGGCCGGGATGGGTCAGAGGGAGGCCTTGAAGCCTGGGGCCTGCTCTAACCATTGTGTGAGCACGCGCACCTGTGTGAGCTGTGTGTGTATACCTTGTGAAGTGTGCACCTGTGAGGTGTGTGCGCACCTGTGTGAGGTGTATGTGCACCTGTACGCACTTGTGTGGATCACTTGATACATGTTACAATGCTAAAGTGGGGGTGGGGGGGTGGGAGGTCTCTTTCCCAGAGGGGCTTTAATGGGGGGTGGGGCTGGCGAAAGCTTTGGAGAGATGGGTCTGAGGGAAGCTGGGACCCTGGAGGCAGGGGCAGGTGGGAGGATGTGAGCAGCTGCTCTGAAGCCTGGCTTCTTCAGCCCATCAGTAAGCATTTATTTTGTGCCTGCTGGGTTCCCAGCTCTGGGCTGGGAAGACCAAAATGAACCGCCGGGGGGAGGGGGAGGCGGTCAATCAACCAGCCTCCCGGGCAGAGGGTGCCAGGCCCCATGTTGCCTCCTTGCCCTCAAGCAGCTGGCACTTGATTGGGGTGGACATCACATAAGAGGGAGGGGAGAAGTATGAATGTGACAGCCTGGGCCCTCGGCCCCTGCTTCCTCTCGGCCCCCAGCGGGGCTCGTGCCTGAGGCTGGCAGACCAGCCAGGAGGTCCCCCAGGGGTCCGGACCAGAGAGAAAAATCTGCCCTCAAAAATGCCCCAAGGAGGCTGAGGTTGGCAGCGTCTTCATGGGGGAGGCCGGTTTTCTTTTCCCTTGGGGAGCCGCGCCTGGTCCCGGTTCTGCCCCTTTGTTAGTTATGCTTGGGCTTGGCATCCCATAAGCCTCTTGCTGCTTCACGGTCCCTCCGAGGCTGTTCTGGGGCCTGTAGGGCTTGGGCGGGGGGGGGAACAGAGGTCCCTGGCCCAGGGCAGCTGTTAGCAAAGTCCCAGGATGCCTCTCTGCTGGGCTCCTTGCAGGGAAGGCAAAACCTTTGATGTGCATTTCTGCTGTTAGTGCTGCCCAGCTGTCCCAGAGGATCCTTAGTGGGATACAGTCCTTTTGGGAACTCTCTGCTCATTAGGGACCGAGGTTGGTTTTGGGGTCTCCTCTAGCCCACATACAGCAGGTACTTCCTAAGTGCTTAGCAGGTGAAGGATACAGTTCATTCTCCCTCCCTCTCATTGGAGGGAAGTGAAAGCCTTAAAAGATGCACTCCCCGCCCCCTCCTGTTCCCGCCCCTCTCATTGGAGGCTGGCTAGTCCAACCCTCCTCCCTTTTTACAAATGAGAAACCTGAGGGAAAATGAGTGGATGGAGATGAGATTAGCAAAGTGAGACTGTGGGGGCTTCGGGGAGGACTGATGGGACATCTCTGCCTCAGAGCCAGAGTCGGGAGCCGTCTGCCTACCCCGGAGTGGTGGAGTCCTCAGAAGAATACGCCTTTGTGGAGCGCCTCATCCCTCCCACCGGCATCCCAGAGCCCCCCAGACACCAGAGCTACCCCACCCCGAGTGGCTGGCAGCCCCCTCGAGGTGAGCGCAGGGCTTGGGCTGTGGGACTCGGGGGAAGAGCGTGGGGTTTGGCAGCGCCACCGACCTCGGGAACCCTCCGGACGGCCCCTGGATTTCCAAGACTTTAAGAGAGGTCACTTGCAGGCCACCCAAGAAGCCCGAGCCAGGATTTAGACCCCGGCCGTGTCCGGCGGGCTCTCAGAACAGGAGCCACAGTCCACCCTGAAGAGCTGCGTGCTGGGCGCTCCGTGGTCCTCCGGGCCAGGGCTCCCCCTGCTGCCAGGCCTCGGGAGCGCTCCTTGGTAGAGAAGCCAGGGCCATTGGAGAGTCCAAACCCCTTTGAGCTGCTTAGAAAAATGTTTTTAAAGTAAAATACCCAGGATTACAAAGGAACTCGGGATCCCACAGAAATTCACTGGAGATCAGTTCCGATGCCCCGAGCAGCAGCTCTGGATCCAGGAACTTCATCCCAATTCAGAGTAACAGGGGTTACTTGTCCCAGCCGTCCCTTGTCCCAGCCCAGGATGCCCCGGGTAGAAGCAGGGAGGTGCCGAGTGCAACGCCTGGCTGGGCACTCAGCAGAAGCTTGACTGAGCCCAGGGATTAAGGTGCGGGCCCTTCTGCTCCACTCTGGGGATCATCCTCAAAGCCGGAGCCAGGGCAGCCCCAGCCTTTGGCACAGGCCGACACTAAGAGGATGGGGACTGGGGTTCAGTCCTGTTTCTCCCCTCAGATCCCCCACCGAACCTCCCCTACTTCATTCGTCGCTCCCGGATGCACAATGTCCCCGTATACACAGAGCTCACACATGGCAACCGAAAGATGACTCTGATCCGAAAGGTGGAGGGGGACATTTGGGTAAGTCAGACGGTCTTGGGGCAAAGCTGGGAAACATGAGATGTGGAGCCGTGGCCGGCAGTGGCCAACCACTGGGTCTGACTGGTTTCTCTGTCTCCTCCCCCCTTCTTTCCCCCCACCCAAGGCCCTGAAGAAAGATGTGGAAGAATTCCTGACCCCTCTGCTGGGGAAAACACCTGTGACCCAGGTCAACGAGGTGACCGGGACCCTGCGGATCAAGGGTTATTTTGACCAACAGCTCAAGGCCTGGCTTCTGGAGAAGGGCTTCTGAAGTGGCCTCTGTGGAAGGCCCACAGCAACCCTACTGCTCCCCATTCGTGGCTGGGAGTCTCCAAGGGGATTCTGGGCAGGTGTTTGTCAACATTATTCTTTTAGGGACAGCTAGGTGGCGCAGTGGATAAGAGCACCAGTGCTGAAATCCAGAGAACCCGAGGTCAAATATGACCTCAGACACTTTCTTAGAGGGGTGACCCTGGACAAGTCATTTAGCCCCAATTACATCAGCCCCCCCAAAAAAAATTCCTTTAACTACTCCCCACTTTCTAGCGAGGAGTATTCCAGGGAAATTTCCCTAAAAGGAAAAATATTTCTCATGTAGCCAGCTCTTTTTTGGACTAGGAATCGACAGCAGCCTAAGAAGACCAGCCGGGCACAAAGGAAGAGACAACATCGCCAGTGCCCAGGGAGAAGGGGTACCACGTCACAACCTGGCACCAACTTTAATGCAAGTTTTTATTTTGGCCGTATATACAATTGAGGCTATTAAAATTTGTACAATATTTACAAATTAAATAATCTGAAACTGTCTCCAGCAACTTTTGTAACACACAAAACACAGGGCAACAAAGGAGAGCAGGGGAAGGCCTGGGGGAGGCTGGGCCCAGTCCTGGCAATGCCGACCTGGAGAAACCCCGGGCAAGGTTCCCTCTCCTCCCTGCCGGGCTAGCGGAAGTAAGCTTGCGGGTTGGGTTTTAACCAAAAGACGGCAACAAGAGATTCCCCCCAAAGCAATGAGTTTCAGAAAACTGCCGGTGCTTCCCGGCCGGGACGGTTCTGGACCGGCCCAGCCTGGGCAGAAGAAAAGCGAGCATTCTGGCTGAGGACGGCTCAGCCTCATGACACCAGAGCACCCCACGCTGCCAACATCCCATCGTATCACTCATGGGGAGCAGCCCAGCAGGGGTCTCCCTTGGGGACCCTCCACCTGGAGCGGGCTGTCCCAGCCTGGCCCAAGCACTCCTGACATGGAGTCACCGGTAGGGCACGGACAGGAGTGCGAAGGGGCAATGGGGCGCTACTGGTACTACAAAGGGACTGCTGGAGGTAGGGGTCGTAGAAGCCCAGCTCGCCTCGAGCCCCTGGGAGCGAGAGCTAATACTGTTGGGAGCAGGGGCCACTCCCTCAGCTTGAGCTGGGCTTCGCAGCTCTGAGGAAACGCGTCTTCAGAATGTCCGCCCTCCTCCCAGCTTCCCCCAAAGGGAGGAGTAAATGGGGCCGGAAACTGGCTTCTCAGAGACCTCCAGAGCCCCAGTTCTGCCTGGAGTTAGGACAGGCTGCAGGGAGTGGGCAAAGATCAGGAAAGGAGGCTGACCCACAGGTCTCCGGCCCACCACTCCAGCGGGCCCATAAACGGCCCAAGCCACGTGACTTAGATTCGGGAGCTCCCAGGTGGCACTAGTGGGGGCCTTTCTGCCAGTCGGGAGAGGACGCCGGAACCTCACATTCTTTTCCAAAGCCTGGTGAGAGGGGAGATGGCACTTGGCGGTGGGATCCACTTCTCACCCGAGCACGAGGGCATCACAGTCAAAACACAAGGTTGGGGAGTGGGACGAGGTCGGGCAGTGTCATTGGGAAGCAGGGGACCCCAGCTTCTGCAGGCGGCGGCGGCGGAGCTCCACTGCATCGGGTTCCACATCTTCCGCCAGGTCCTCGGCCCCAATAGACTCTGCAGCTGGGAGACAAGAGAGGCAAAGGTCAAGTTCTGAAAAGTTACTTGTGTGCCCCCCCCACCCCCCTCAGGAGAGTCCTTACATGGGTCCGGCTGCAGCTGTACTGGGTCGGGGGGAGGAGGAGAGGCTTCCGGTGAGGGAGGTGTCGCCTCGGAACTGGGGATGCTGCTGGAAGAGGAGGCTGCAGCAGCAGGTGTAGATGCTGCAGGGGGACTGGCGGGAGCAGGAGGTCGGGGAGGGCTGTGGAAGGAAGCAGATAAAAGTGAGCTGGGGCGGGGCCCTGGCCCCCAGCTGACCCTCCCCTCCCTATCCCTTGGGCCTTACCCCAGGGAGGCCAGCACAGTGAGGTACTGGTTGATCTGCAGCATGGCAGCGTCCAGCAGGGTATGGATATTTCGAAGGCTTTGTAGCCGAGCTTCCAGGTGCTGCCGCTCGTGGCCCTCCAGGGCCTGTAGCTCCTCAGCCGTCAGGCCTGCAAAGCCTGCTGGGGGCACTGGCATGGGGGGGAATCCTGTGGAGCAAGAGGAGGCTGGGACCAAGCTGCTGGACCCGGGCCCCGAGGAAGCCCCAGTGTCCTTCTCCCCCTTCCTCCCCCCCAAGGGTTGCTCAGGAGGGGAAGGACTTACCAAACGGTGGAGGCAGGGGCATGCCCATCCAGGGAGGAGGGAAGGGAAAGCCGGGAGCCGGAGCAGGCTCAGGGACAGACCCGGAGGCCCGAGAAGCGTTGCCTAGGAAGAACAGACAGAACACAGATCAACAGAGGGAGAGCTTCGCCCATCTCCCCATCTGGAGGTGAGGTCCAGAGGCCGTCTTCCCTTTTGGACCCAGGACTAAGGAACCCGGGCTCCCTTCCCTCCTTTCTCCCCCACAGAGGTCCCTGTTAACACCCACAGTGATAGCTGTGTTCTGACACTCAGCCAGACTCACCTGAGGTGGAAGGTGTGGCAGGAGGGGCGTCCGCATTGCTGGGAGGTGGCATGGGGGGAAAGGGACCCATGGGAGGCCAGAGGGGGAACATCCCAGGAGGAAATGGAGGCAGGAGGCCTTGGGGAACTGCAATAGAAGAGAAGGAAGAATGGGATGGGGGCCCAGAAACTCTAGATGGGGACGCACAGAGAGCCTCCCTGGACCAGTTAGAAGTGAAGGGTCTGTGGAGGCTTGGGCTACTTACAGTTGGGGGGCTGGGGGAGAATGGGGGGCTGGTGGGGAGCAGGTGGGGGGCCATGGTCAGGAGCCTCCTGCGCCGGTGGGGACTGGACAGGAAGCGAGGCCCGCAGAACGTCCATCCGGCAGGTAGGGCAGGTCTGCTGCCGCTGGAACCAGGAACGCAGGCAGCTGGGAAAGCAGAGAGGCTCCTTAGCCCTCACAGCCCGGTCTCCCTGTGGCTCGGGAAGCTGGCTCGGCTTCCTCCTCACCTGGTATGGAAGATATGGTTGCAGGGAAGCCTCTTGGCGCCCGTGACCATCTCTTCTCTGCAGATGATGCAGACGTTGTCCATGGCTTGGAGCTCCTCGGCCGTGGCGTCCGGGTACCTGAGAAGGAACCGCCCAGATGAGCCCGAGCCTTTGAGGCCTTGGGGCGGGGAGAGGGAGAGGCCTGCAGGAAGGGGGGGCACTCACAGCGTGTTCATGTTGCGGATGGCCCGGCGAGACATGATGGCGTCCGTCACCGCTTTCTTAAACTGCCTGCAAAGACAGGATGGGCACAGCTGAAGTGCCCTGGAGTGGAACAGGGCAGGGAGAAAGAACGGCCTCCCAGCCTGGCCACACTCTGTGCAGTCCCCATGTCTTGCACCTGTACCCTTCTGGCCAGCCCTCAGCTTCTCCCCAGCTGACTCCCTGCCACCCCTCCCCCAGGCCTTTTTCAAGGACCTAATGAGGAAGCTCACACAGGACCGAGTCCAGCCCCCCATGGCAGCTGCTTGGGCTGGGAAGAGCCTACCTCATGGCCAGGTACATGGGCCGGATGGCAAAGAGCGGGAAGGTGTGCACCTTGATCATGATGGTCATGAAGGCCATGTAGAGCAGCACCTTGATGAAGCCTGGAGGGAGGGAGGAGCTGTGGAGGTGCTGCCCAAAGGCCCCAGGCATCCCCAGGTGTCCCCGCCCCCACAGAAGGGGAGCTCACCTGTGAAGAGCTCCGTGTAGAGCATGTAGACGGCCTTGTTATCCCAGGGGTTCTCATTCTGGAGATCGATGGAGTGCAGCACGTACTTTATGAAGATGGTGAGGACCATGGTCATTAGGATGGCGTACTGTCGAGGGAGGAGGATGCTGGGTGTGGGAGCCTGTCCTCAGGCAGCCCTGCCCCAGTCCCCCAGTCCGCAGCCCCCACGGTACCTCAAAGCCGAAGACCAGCTGCACGGAGGCCCCGCGCGTCAGGATGCTGTGATAGGCGTGATTAACAAAGAGGAAGTCCAGGGCGCCCAGGAGGAGCATGAGGGCTGCGGGGAATCGAGAGTAGTGTCAGGGGGGCTGGTTGCTTTCTCTAAGATGCTCTGGCCCTGAGGTTAACGTTAGGGGAGGTGGGAGCCCCAGGGGCCCTCTGGGAACTCCCAGCCTACCCTGGAGGGGAGCGGCAATAGCCCAGTCTCCTGGGTGAGCAGACACATGAGGAAGTCTCTTTGGGACTTAAGGCAGCTGAAGTGCCCTGGAGTGGAACAGGGCAGGGAGAAAGAATGCAAATAAGCTTCTCAAATTAGCTCTGGGGTCCAGCTGCCTGTCTCAGGAGGCTGGGGGATGGGGGACAAAGAGGGATGGCTTCGGGTACCCTCCCTGCCACAGCAGACCGCTCTCCTCCCCTGCCTGCACAGGGTCACCCCATGCCTCTGTCCAAGGGCCACTCACAGACAATTCGGCAGTGAAAGAGCCAGGAGATGTTGGGACTCCGCTCCATCTGGGCAAGAAGAGCAAAGGGTATGAGGGAAGCCATTCCCTTCTCTCCGGGCTCCATCTCCATCCTCTCCCTTCCCGTACCCCCCTCCCCTGGCTCTGCTGATGTCTTTTTCTGCCTCACTCACAAAATCCACGCGGTCCTCAGCCAGCCAGTGGAAACACTTGAGGAAGAGGAGAAGGGTGAAGAGCGCCACAAACCGGGGGCTGAAGTCATCCCGGAAGACCGTGAAGGCGAGACAAGTCTCGGTCACTGCATACCAGGAGCGCTCCAGGAGGTGCTGAGTGGGGATGGACGAGACCCTCCTAGATTTCGACAACTGGTCCCCCGTGCCACCTCTCCACTTGGCCCCCCAACACAAGGGTCCCCAGGTACCAGGACATCACTGTCCCACAAGGCTCAAAGACAGCTGGTCCCCAACACCAGGTCCCCCAGCCTCAGGACAGCTGGTCCCCCCGCCCCCCCTCACCTCCATCTCGGCAGCTCTCAGCTGGCCGAAGAACACCTTGCCCATCACTTTGCCCAGGAGAAAGACGAGCACGAAGGCCTGGATGTACAGGACCTGGGGGACGAGGGAGAGGGGCGCTCAGGACGAGGGTGGGGACAGCCATCACCCCCCTCCGTCCCCCGTCCAGATCCACACTCACCGCCATGCTGGGACTGGACTTGGTCAGGTAGACCACAGTGGGGTAGAACTGGTGCTTGAGGTAGTAAGCGTGGGCCACCACGGCCCCGGTCAGCGCCAGGCTGGCGGCCATCATCACGGCGGTGCGGAACATGGCCCCGGCCGGGAGACCTGGGGGGCGAAGGCGGCGGGTGAGCGACCTCCCCGCCCCTACGTGTCCACAGCGGGGGCGCGGGGCCGCGGACACCGGGGGTGGCGAACTCCGGGGCCCCGGCCCCGCCTCGGCGAACCCGCCGCCCCCGCCCGCGGGAGGAGCCCGGCCCCGAACGCCAGTCCTGCCCGGCCTGCGCTCACTCACCGGGAGCTCGGGGCCCCCGAGCTCGCTGGTCTCGAGACGACGGCGATAGAGGTAAGGGGAGCAGCGGCGGGGAAGCGCTGACGGGACCGTGACGGGGGCGGTGGCGGCTCCACCAGTTAACAACACTCCCCACCCCCTCCAGACCGGAAGTGCGAGCCGCAGACACCTCACTTCCGGCCGCTAGGGCGGCGGGATGGGATGTACCAAGTGCACCGCCCCTAGCCTCCTGCAGTCCTCTGGAAATCCTTTCCGATCTAAGCTGAACGGGCAGTTAGAATGCCGCGGAAAGTGGTGAAGGGGAGCAGAGGACTCCTTCCCGGGGAGTGGGCGCAGACTTTGGAGGAGTCGGGTATCCCCCCCTCCTGGTCACACATGGTATGTCCGGACCACCAAGAGGAGGGTTTTACCCTTCGCTACCTGAAGGGAGGGGGGAGACTCCTCTCTTGGAAAGCAGCCAGGGCTGAACTATTCGAAGGGGTGAACGACCAAGAAAGTTAAGATGGGAGACCCCGGAGGAAGGAAACAAGGAGAAAATGAGACACGAAATCCCTCAAAAACCAAGAAAAAAATCTGTGGAAAGTGTGTACCTTTGGGAAACGGAGTAGTACTTTCCCGCTGGGAAAATATCTGTATCTTGAACTCCCCCTTTCAGGTCTGTGGAGTGAGATGGGTCGCCGTGGCCGCCTTTGATTGGTCAGCTCAGAGGCACGCGGACCAATAAAAAAATTGTAAGTTTGCCTACTAATCGGAAAAGCGGATCGCACACGGCTGTTGCTAAGAGGAACGACCCTGGAAGCCAAGCCGACTGTCAAAGCGCGCGGAGATCTCGGGTGGGGGCGTGGCCGTGGAGGCCGAAACGGCAGGGACTGGAGAGCGGCCAAGGAGCGGAATCAGAGAGCGCTTTAGCCTTCGGGGCCGCGTGGACTGACGGGTCCATTAAGAATGGGGGCCGCCGGCTGCCCAGCTGGGGGCATGCGCCTCCCCTGACTCGTTTTGTGACCTTGGGCCAGGAGGGCATCCTTGCCCTTCCATGCCCTGCGGCTCCTGGTTGTTTCTCAGCCTTGGCCTCGAGTCTCTTCTGTCCGGATAGGGGAGATGAAGAAGCGGGAAAGTCTCTTAACTGAGGACCTACTACGCGTTATAATAACTTAGGAGAGTCTGGCCGCTGAGAGCTTACTATGTATCGCACGTCCCTACGCTGACTGCGGGAAACCTTGTAACCTCCAAAGGCCTCAGTTGTTACTTTCGGCTCCGCCCCCACCCCGCGTCCAGAGAGGCCCACGCTAGAGACACGGGACCCGGATTCTGGTTACGCACTTGGTTTCCTTAACTCCAAGCTCCTTTGTTTGCACCCCTATGGTGCAAGTGTAGCTGTAACGGAGACCGTTGTAATATTATGGAAAGGGGCATTAAGGGGGTGAGGGAGATGTGAGATGGCTGCCTCCAGGTGCCGCGACCAGTCTTAGTATCGTGTGAGCTGGCACCGAAGCTGAGCACTAAAAGCTCTCAGTGACGTGGGGGTTGGGAAGGGGGCACGTGCCCGGGAAGCCCGGATCTTGCCCTTCGGAGGAGTTAACCACCAAGCAATTCGAAGCCGGATAGTTCAGAGAACAAAGAGAAAGGTTTGCCCAAGTGGGGACTGCGGCCGCCCCTCAGGTGGAGCTGCTCCTTCTCTCCCCCCTCCCCCCAACAGGTGTGGCAGTGCCCTGACTTAGGGAGCTTTTCTAGACACTCCCCTAGGCAACGCTTTCTAAGACTTTCACTCGCGATTCCTTTTCACTGGACCCCAGAGATAAGTTATAAAACAGGTGTACAAATCAAACATTTGTGGACAACAAATCATTTTGCGACCCTCAGATTCAATTAGAAGATCCTAGATGACCTCAAGAACCAGTTTCCGAAGCTGGACATTATTACTGTAAGCCTACACTTCTGGAGAACAACTGATCATAAAGTAAAATAGATATAGTTGCAAAAGAAACCAACACTACAGAAATACATTTATCAAACCCCCCCCCAAAAAAAAAAAAAAAAAAAAAAACAAGCCCTGGATCTCAAGAGCCCTTCTTGGAAGTTGTTTCCTGTATATAGCAACACTGAAAAGACTATTCCTGAAAGTGGGGCTGTTTGCAAAACTAGTGCATTTATAACAAGAGAACTGTTCGGTTCTGCACACATATATTGTATCTAGGATATACTATAACATATTTCACATGGCTGCCTGTCATCTAGGGGAGGGGGTGGAGGGAGGGAAGGGAAGGGAAAAATCAGAATACAAGTGAGTGCAAGGGATAATGTTGTAAAAAATTACCCCGGCATATGTTCTGTCAATAAAAAGTTATAATTAAAAAAAAACAAAAACAACCTAATGCATATATAACCGTTAATATTCAATACAAAAATGACAAGTTTTTTGCCTGGAGAGGTTCATGTCCAAAGAATCATTATGTATCTAAAAATAGATAATTTTGATAACATCATTTTTAAAAAAATTTTGCACAAACAAAATGCAACCAAGATTAGAAGGAAAGCAGGGAACAGGGAACAAAATGTTTACTGGAAGCTTCCCAGATAAAGGCCTCATTTCACAACTAGATAGAGAACCAAGTCAATTCTATAAAAATATGAGGCATTCCTTAATTAATGGTCAAAAGATATAAACAAGCAATTTTTAGAAGAAATCAAAGCTGAATTCAAAAGAAATTAAAGTGGATAGAGTACCAGCTCGGACGTCAGGAGGTCCAATTTGGCCTCAAACACTTAATACTCCCTAGCTGTGTGACCCTGGGCAAGTCACTTAACCCCAATTGCCTCAGCAAAAAAAAAAAAAAAAAAAAAAATCAAATATGAAGAAAATGCTCTAATCGTTCTTCATTACAGAAATGCAAGTTAAAACAATGTTGGGGTGCCACCTGATGTCTGTAAGATTAGCTAATATGACAGAAAACAAATGCCAGAGTAAATGTGGCAAATTTAGAACATCAGTTCACTGTTGGTGGAATTGTAAACTGATCCAACCATTCTGATCCTCTTGACTCCAAGGCCGGGGCTCTATTCACTTTACTGCCCCTCCAACCATTATGGAATGCAATTTGGAACTATATTCAAAGAGTTACAAAATTGGGCATAACTTTTGACCTGGGAAATGACTATTTACTAGATCTACATCCCAAAGAGATCAAAGAAAAAGCAAAAGAACCTACATCTACAAAAATACAGCCCTTCTTTTTGTGGTAGCAAAGAACTGGAAACTGAGGGGATGCCCATCAAATGGAAGATGAACAACTTAGGACATATGATGGTGATGGGAGAGTATTGTGCGTCAGAAATGAGTAGCACACTGTCAGAAAAACCTAGGAAGACTTTCACGCAGAACTAGAACATTATATACAATAACCGTACATATGCTGATCAACTGGAAATAACTTAGCTATTAGTAGTAATAGACAATTTTAAAGAACTTATGATTTAAAATGCTATCTTCCTCCAAGGAAGTGCAGATTGAAACTTATTTTTTAAAACTTTGTTATTTTGGGGGGGTTTTTGGTCTGTCTTTTGCAACATGGCTAACGTGGGAATATTTTGCATGACCACACATGTATAATCTATACCAAATTGTTTGCATTTTGATGCAACTCAAAATTAAAGTCAAATTTAATTGGAACTCAAAATTTAAAAAAAAATAAATTTTTTCATTTACATGTAATTGAGAAAATATTTTAAAATTTTAAAATAATAAAGAAACATTTGGAAAGCTGGAGGAAGAGAAATCCAGATCATACGAAAGGAAGGCAGAGCATCCAAAGCCCATGAGGTTATAACTGGTAAAGCTTTTGGAGGAGACAAGATCCATCACCCTACCTGGGTTCTCACTCCTCTCTTCCCAGTTCCTTGCCCCTACATCCGGTGATTCCAATTCAGTCAATAAACGTGCACGCATTAAAGGCCTAGTTACATGCCAAGCACTGAAATACCAGAAGACAACAGCAAAACCTTCCTAAAATTCAAGGAACTTACATTCTACGTGGGGAAACCTTCACGTCCAATTATCTGTTCACAGTCCCGAGTAATTTGAGGGCCAGAAAGTGCCTCGGTGGTCAGACATTGAACGATTTACAAAAGGATGTCCCATTACACAAACCTAACAAATCGTTGTGTGGTCCGTGTTTGAGGACCCCTGAGAAGAGGGTATATCACCTCTTGAGGAAGACCTCTCCACTCGGGCATGCCTTTATAGTTGTGGGCAAATTTGTCCTGACAGAAACTCCACTCTGCCCTCCCCATTGCTGCTCCTGCCCTGCCCTCTAAGACCAAACCAAAGAAGTCTTGACTTTTCTTTTCAAGGAGCTTTTTAGCTCCTTGAAGATAGCCCTCATGTCCCAGATGAGAATCCCTTCCAGGCAAAATGTACCCACTTTGCAGGATGGACTCTTCCTGTCCTTCTTCATCCTGATTGTAAACCTTTATTCTCTCTCTCTCTTTTTTTTTTAAAAATAACTTTTTATTGATAGAACCCATGCCAGGGTAATTTTTTACAGCATTATCCCTTGCACTCACTTCTGTTCCGATTTTTCCCCTCCCTCCCTCCACTCCCCCTCCCCCAGATGGCAAGCAGTCCTTTACATGTTGAATAGGTTACAGTATATCCTACATACAATATATGTGTGCAGAACCGAACAGTTCTCTTGTTGCACAGGGAGAATTGAATTCAGAAGGTAGAAGTAACCCGGGAAGAAAAACAAAAATGCAAGCAGTTTCTATTCATTTCCCAGTGTTCTTTCTCTGGGTGTAGCTGCTTCTGTCCATCCTTGATCAATTGAAACTGAATTAGCTCTCTTTATCAAAGAGATCCACTTCCATCAGAATACATCCTTATACAGTATCGTTGTTGAGGTATATAATGATCTCCTGTAAACCTTTATTCTCTAGCATATGTTGGATCAGACTGAACTCAACAATCCAGATTAAGTCTGATGAGAGCTGGATTCAGTGGAATTCTCCCCTTCCCTATTCCCTTTTGCAAATGACGAAGAAGGCCCTCACTTTTTTTGGCTACCACTTCACTCATGAAACTTGCAGGAATGTTTTTGGTTTTTTGCTGAGGCAACTGGGATGAAGTGACTTGCCCAAGGTCACACAGCTAGGAAGTATTAAGTGTCTGAAGCCAGATTTGAACTCAGGTCCTCCTGACTTCAGGGCTGGTGCTCTATCCATTGCACCACCTTGATGCCCTAGGAAGGTTTTCGTAACTGTTGTCTGTCTGCACCTGCCTGCTTCCCTTATATATTTGGCAACTAGATATTTTTGTTCCATGGGCAAGACTTTATAGTTCATCTCTACTGAATTTCACGTTATTAGCCTGATCCTGGTGCTCAAGTCTGTCAGTACCTTTTCAGAGTCCACTATTAGCATCTCCTTCCAGTTCTGTCATCTGCAAATGAGCCGAATATACCATTGGTCCTATATCCAAATGACTGATAAAAATGTGAGATAACCCAGAGCCAGGCCCAGTCCTAGGATATGCTCCTCTTGAGATATCCAGGGGTGTGGACTTTGAAGCAAGAATAAGTACTCTCAGAGCAAGCTCAGATCCAAAAGAAGTCCTAGGAAAAGTCCCAAAGAAGGAAGGCGAGGATCCCCAAGGCAGAACATTGCATAAAGTACCAGGGTTTTTTTTTTTTGTTTGTTTGTTTGTTTTGGGTTTTTTGCTAAATTTTTTCTCTCCTTTTTTAAAAAAAAAAAATTATTAGATGGGATAATTCTCTAGGAGGAAGAACTGGGGAGAAAACCAAAACATAACTTATTGAAAAGAGCAACAGCTCTTGTTCTCAGTCTAGTCGTCTGAGCAGTTCTGAGCCCAGCTGGAAGGGTTTCGCCCAATCCATGGCCTTTTTCCCAAAAGAATCCTGTGCTTTTATAGCAAAGGCTGTGCTCCCATCTGGGTAGACTTTACTGATAGCAGTTCTTTCTGTCAAAAAAGGAGCTGAAGTTAGTCTGGGGACACCTCCCAGTTCTGAAAGGAGACATGATGACTTGGTAAGAATCACTTCTTTTGAGGCCATCAGTACTTCTTGGATGACCCCATCTGGAATGGCTGCCCCTGCTTTCTCACCGGTCACTGATGTGCTCAGCTCTCAGACTCTCAGAGTTTATCTAGATGGGGGGGGGGAGCTTAAATTATGCCAGGGTCACTACAAGCTGGTATGCCCTCCTCTCACCTATCCCAGATACAAACTCCCCGCAAGACACCATTGTTTTGTCATTTCCCATATACACGTGACTCTCCGTTGCAGAAAAACACATGGAAATACAAAAAGAGCAGCTTTACCTTCCGTGTTGTCAGCCAGTAAATATTTACTGTGTCTCCTACGTGCCAGGCTCTGGGACTATCATAAAGGAAAAGAGAGTTTGGGACCTTGAGAAGTTTCCATTTGAACAAATGACACAAAATGCAAATATGCACAAACACTCTTATGTGCAGGATAAAGAAAATAATTAATAGAGGGAAGTTCCTAGAATTCAGAGGGAGGAAAAGGCTTTCTGTAGAAGATGGAACTTTAGCTAGGACTTAAAAGAATGACAGCCAAAGGTTCTGATAAAGGCCTCATTTCCAAAATATATAGAGAACTGACTCTCATTTACAAGAAATCAAGCCATTCTCCAATTGATAAATGGTCAAAGGAACATGAACAGACAATTTTCAGAAGAAGAAAAGGAAAGTATTTCTAGCCGTGTGTAAAGGTGCTTCAAATCATTATTGATCAGAGAAATGCAAATTAAGACAACTCTGAGATTTGACCACACATCTAGTCAGATTGGCTAGGATGAACAGGAAAAGATAATGTTGAATGCTGGAGGGGATGCGGGAAAATTGGGACACTGATGCATTGTGGGTGGAATTATGAATGCAGCCAACCATTCTGGAGAGCAATTTGGAACTATGCTCAAAAAGTTATCAAACTGTGCATACCCTTTGACCCAGCAGTGTCACTATTGGGCTTATACCCCAAAGAGATCTTAAAGGAGGGAAAGGGACCCGTATGTGCAAGAGTGTTTGTGGCAGCCCTCTTTGTAGTGGCCAGAAGCTGGAAACTGAGTAGATGCCCATCAATTGGAGAATGGCTGAGTAAATTGTGGTATATGAACGTTATGGAATATTATTGTTCTGTAAGGAATGACCAGCAGGATGAATACAGAGAGGACTGGAGAGACTGACAGGACCTGATGCTGAGTGAAACGAGCAGGACCAGAAGATCATTATGCACTTCAACAATAATACTGTATGATGATCAGTTCTGATGGATGTGATCCTCTTCAACAATGAAATGAACCAAATTAGTTCCAATTGTTCAATAATGAAGAGAACCAGCTACACCCAGCGAAAGAACACTGGAAAATGTGAGTGGTGCACAACGTGGTATTTCCACTCCTGTTATTGTTTGCTTGTATTTTTGTTTTCCTTCCCAGGTTATTTTTACCTTCTTTCTAAATCCAATTTTTCTTGTGCAGCAAGATAACTGTCTGAATATGTATGCATATATTGTATTTAACTTATTTAACATGTATGGGACTACCTGCCATCTGGGGGAGGGGGTGGGGAAAAGAGAAGAAAAGTTGGAACAGAAGGTTTTGCAAAGGTCAATGCTGAAAAATTACCCATGCATATATCTTGTAAATAAAAAGCTATAATAAAAAGAAAGGAAAAAAAGGCTCTTCTAGCCCAAAGGGAAAAAAAAAAAGGAATGACTGCAATTGAGCCAAGAATTTCTTATTTGATAGGGGGGAGATTGATGCCACTGGATTAAAGGGCATATAAGGTGAAAGAAGCCTGGAAAGGGGTGTGTGTGTGTGTGTGTGTGTGTGTGTGTGTGTGTGTTATCTAAAGGACTTCCTCAAACAGACTGTGTATTTGGGAGGCAATAGGGCCTTTGGAGTTCAGAGAATGGGGTGACCTAGGTAGACTATACTTGAAGAAAATGCCTTTGATGGCTGAATGAAGGAACTGGAGGTAGGCTGTTGCAGAGTCTAGGTGTGAGGTGATAACTGACTGCATCAGGGGGAGGCAGTGTCAGGAGAAGGGCGGATTCAAAAGCTGCTGCAGAGGTGAAACTGGCAGTCCTTTACAACTCAGATGGAGGGAGGGGGGGATGAGGCGTTGGGGGCACCTGTGTGAAGAGGCTGGGGGTTTGTCACCCCACAGCAATAGAGCTGAAGGAGGAAGATCCCGAGTTCTGGTATGGACATGTCCAAGTGGTCAGCAGGGAGGGGAGGGCTGTGGTTAGTTGTTCCATTTACCCGTTTTGTCTTAAATTCTCCCTTTTCCGTTCCCTCCTTTAGCTTTAGCTCCCCTCCTTTGCTGCAGCATCTTCTCAGACCAAGATTTTTCCAGGTCTGAGTCTTCTATTCCCAAAGCCTTGCTCTCACCATCCATTAGGAGCTTGAGAACACTTTCACTCACTCTACTCTTCTCCCTCTGCTGCTTCCTGGGTGTTCTCCAAACTGGATCATTTCTATGGCTCAGTTCCATCATCACGGGATGGATTAGCGGCTTCTTCCTCCTCAGAGCACCCAGCTCTCTCCACTTTAGGGGGCTCCAGGGAGTTTTGAAGCTCTAATGGCACGAGTGCCCCTTTCCTTCCCTTTGTTCTCTCTTCCATTCTCTCCCTCACAAAGGCACAATCTTCCATCTCCTACCTAAGAGCCCTCCCTCCACCACTGATACTCCCAAATCTCGTTTCTTTTAGGAATTCGTTGTCCCTAAAAACTTGGAGTGGAGAGGCAGCCCGCAGTTCCTTTGTAGCCATATCAGCCCACACCCGAACGCAGATAAGCCAGGGACTGGGGCAGAAATGCAAACCTCACACTCCCTGCTCTCCGTGATGGGAATTCTGGCAGCCTTTCTCAGAACTACTTGTGGCGTGTATATATACCACAACACTAGGCCCAAGCACCTAAATAAAATCACAGATGGCCAACAAGCTTGAAAAATGAAAACATTCACAACCAAGTTGTCCCACCCACCGATGCCCGCTCCGGTTTCCTGCCTGTCTCTAGCTCCACCAGTGCTTCCTCCTTGCTGTCTGAAGACTTCCTCTCCTTTTTCCCATCACCCTCCTGGGTGACTCCCGGGGAGCTTTATCTGCCTCCATCCGCACTTGTTCTTTATAAACTAGCTGTACTCTGGCTCAGTAACTGGGTCTAAAGTTTGTTCAACATCCCCCATCTCTACCACCTTCTGCCAAACCGCTTCTCTGCTCCTAGTCCCAGTGAGCTCCAGGATGACCTCCTTTGCAAGCAGCTTCTATCCTCTTCTCATCTGCTCCAGTGCTGGGGAGCATGGAGGTGGGGGTAGCATGTGGCAGGGGAGAGTGCCAAGAGACACAAAGGAAAACTGAGCCAAAGAAGTTGTGTGCATTTGCGTGGGCCAAAGGTCGCCCAACTTGAGAGACCAGCTTCCTAACAGGGGCGGAAGTCCGGGCCTATGGCTCAGAGGGGAACTACAACTGATCTGGAGGTCACCAGTACTACCTACCCCTGCCCAGGCTGCCCAGGGTCTCTGAGGGGCACACCGCCCAGGGAAGTGGGGAGAGGTCATTGGGCCTGTGGATCCCCCTCTGAGGGAGGTGGAAGGAAGGTATGAGCTGGCTGCCTACAGAACGTTTCCATCTGGGTGGGCCTACAAATGATTCAGGTTCATCCCGTTCTCCATTGAGCTCCTTGGGCCACCAATGAATCTGCATCTCACCTGACTTTGGTCTTTGAGACCCTCCCAAGCACCAGTTCTGCCACCTGAAACCTGAAACATCTAGGTTTCACACTAGGAACCATCAAGTCGAACCCTCATTTTAAAGAGGAAGCTCTTCGGGCCCAGAGAAAGCAGGAGATCCGTCCAAGTCTCGGCTAATCAGCGGCAGGACTGGTCTGGACCCAGGTCCCCATTCCTGAGCTGGCTTGGGCTTATTTTCTCCACAAGGTTCCTTGATTCTTCCTGTTCCTGGGTCACTTCGCCCTGCAGATTTCATCCTGGCAGCATCTCCCCTTCCCTGGTCAAACCCTCCAACAGCAGCCCCACTTGTAGCTTCCTTACAAGTCTGTCCTCTCCTGTCCCCCTCAAATCCATCCTTCCAATGAGGCCCGGTGTAATCTTCTCTGCAGAGATCTGGGCCATGGTGCTGCTGACAGCCTTGGGGGGATCTCCTCCTATGATCTCAGTCAAGTTCTAGCTCCTCTGCACAGGCCCGCACCAGTCACTGCTCGGCGAGCTCAGCCCTCCTTCCTGGATCAGTTATTTTGTCTGGTGGGCCTGGAGCTAGCAAGGAGCTCAAATTCAGGGTCACTTACTCACTACACTGTGCGACCTTAGGAAAGTCAGAAATCCAGCTTGCCTCAGTTTCAGCTGTAAAATGGGGGTAATAGCATCTACCTCCCTGTGATGTGAGGATCAAAAAAGAAAGTTGTATAAAGCATTCATCAGTGTCTTGGCACACAGAGGCACCATAAATTCTATAATTAGATATGCTTATAAACAACAAATATTAGCTTCGATTTTCTAAATCACCTTGCTGCCCCTTCCATTTTGTGGGTTGGTTCATCCCATTCATATTCGGCATATTCAGTTATGATTGTTAAATGCATCACTGCTTTGTATTATTCTCTAAAATTGTTTTCCAACTTTTTACATAAAGGTGCAGAGACAAAGTTTGGCCCTCGCAATCTCTAGATTTAATTTGCTTCTATCCCTATTCCTCTTTTCTTTTACCCAATAACAGGTTTTTTCTCAGTCCTTTTTGAAATCTAACCTTAGTTTTTTTTTACTCAACTAATTCTTCCCTTAACCTCCTTCCCTCTTATCTCCTCTTTCCTTCCTGTTTTTCTACTGAATGAAATATATCTTCCCACCCAACTGTATATTTTTCTCTCCTCTAACCAATTTGGGGTGAGGTTCAAGTGTTGCCTATTCCCCACTCCTCCCAACTCACTCATTTCTAAAGATAAATTCCCAGTGTGAGATAATTTTCCCATCTTCCTATTCCAACCTCCTCTACACTGTCCGTTCCTCTCCCTTTCAATTTTTTTTCTTAAAGACCAAGAACAGCAAAATCATTCTAGGCCTTCTAATTAGACTCTGAATTGAGACATCCAATTGAGAATTGATACACATCGAGAATGCAAGTGTTTATCTCTTCAATTCCTTATGATGGCTCACTTATATTCACATATTTGTTTCTCATGAGGATTTTGCTTGTATTTCAAAGTTTCTTCTTGGTGAGGTCTTTTAATCAGAAATGCTCAGAAATCCTTTATCTCATCAGTTGTTTCATTAACGATCCAGTCCTCCTCCCTCCCCACAGCTTCACTAAGATTATACTGTTTTGTTAGGTAATTATTCTTGGTTGTTGTAAGTCTAGATTTCACCTCTTGGAATATTTTCCAAGCTCTCTGCCCCTTAAAATCTATGATTACCAAATCTTTTGTGACCTTCCTTGTCTCCTGGATATCTGAATTGATCCTTTCTTGAGATATTTTCTTCTCTGATTTGGAAGCTGTCTTGGTTTTGGCTGCAATATCTTTAGAAATTTTCAATTTCAATCCCTAGAAACTTCATGCAGAATTTCCTTCCAGGAAGTAGCCTATCGTTTCTTTCTAAGTTTACTTTGTCCTCTGGCTCTAAGAGATCTGGGAAGTTTTCTTTCATTTCTGAAATTGGATGTCTACATTTATAATTTTGGTCATGACTTTAAATGATCTCTCATCAATGTTTTCCAGGTCAGTAAGGCAAAAGGATAAATTTACCCAGCCAATGAAGAACATTCTGTACATATTGTACAGAATATCCTCCTGTTGGCCAAGAAAACAAAATTTCACTAGTTCTGCTTTTTCCTCTGTGGTCAATTTTAATCATCTCATCCATCCTCAGTAGCTATTATCTGATCTCTTCTATTCTCCTATGTTCCCCAGTGCAGCTGAAAATAATCCTTCAGTTATCCTTAGTTCTCTGCTCTTAACACCTTATGACAATTATTTGTACATGATTGTTCCAGGCCTTTTTACTTATCCCCCAGTACCTACCATGACTCCCATCTTTTGTGCAAGTAGTTTTAAAAATTGGACTTTATAAGTTTAGTTGAGACCCTTCCTTTCATTCCTTTTGTTTACCCAACCCTGTGGAACCTTTGGAAAATAACCAAGGACTAGAAGTGAAGGCAACCTGCTCCC
Source organism: Antechinus flavipes (assembly GCF_016432865.1). NCBI lineage: Eukaryota > Metazoa > Chordata > Mammalia > Dasyuromorphia > Dasyuridae > Antechinus > Antechinus flavipes. The sequence goes on from NC_067403.1 coordinate 255,606,091, forward strand.
TGACATGAAGTCTATGTTATTTTTCTCTTAGTCAGTTCTCCTCCCTATCCATTCTGTTCATGAGGTCACTCTGCTGTGGATCATGGCGCGCCACACGATCCAAGGAAGCAGACAGTGGGGGTGACCAAAGGAGAGGGAGCAGCCACATGAATGTTTCGAGGAGGGGGACGACGACTGGTCCCATTGTTCTTGTTCCACGGATGGCTGAGGGATCTGGTGCAAACAGAGATGATCCAGAGATCAAAATGGTCAATATTAAGTAGATAGAGGAAGACAGGGAAACTAAGACACTGCCGGTGGAACGGTGCCTTGGTCCAAATCTCAACCTGGAATGAGGCTTTCCAAAGCTATGAAATGGCACATACCTGCTGACTCAAAGTGAAATAATGAGAGCTATTAACCGTTAGGCAAGCAGGGACGATGAATGGAGAACGAATGGCAGAACAGTGTTTGTATAATGGAAATATTGCAGGGCTCCGAGGTACGATGACTTTGATGCGTTCTGAGACACTTATAAAGACGTCTGACACTGAGCAAAGTTAGGGGCACATTCACACAATAACCACAGTCATCTGAGAATGCAAAAATAAATTCTGACCTGCAACCATGGACCCCATGCAATTCTGGATGTACAGTGAGTCTTCTAAATACAGAAAGCCCTTAAACACTGGTCCTACTATTGTTGCTCAGGAGACTGGGTTGGTTCTCTAACAAATTTCAGTGATTCCAAATTTCTCCCTGCCCTAGCAAAACATCTCTTTTAACAGCCATACTACTCTTAAGAGTGATACGGATTTGGGAACACAAAGAACTCGGAAAACTCCTAATGATAAATGTTCTAATGGGAAAAGGGGTCTCCAAACTGACCTCCGGGCCGTTCCTCTTACAGGGTACTCCATCTCCTATTTCCATGTCTTTGTCCTGCCTGTGCTTGCCTGCCTGGAATTCGCTCTCTATTTACCTCTGCCTATAGAATCTCCAGCTTCCTTCAAGTATTAGCTGAAGGCAGCGACATGAGCTCTTCCCAAATGGCCCCAACTACCAGAGCCCTCTCCTGAAAAATTATTTTATACTTTATTTTTACATACCTGTGTCCATTCTGTCTCTCCCCAACAACCTCCAAGGAAGGAGGAATCCTCAGAGATTGTTCAATTTTGTCTTTGTATTCAATCAATTAATCAATCAGCATTAACTTTCTAAAATAATAGAAAACCAGTCCCTGCCTCAGAGAAGCCTCCATTCTAATGGGGGAACAACATCGATCTGAGTATATGCAGAACACACACAAGGAACAGAGGGGAGTGTGGGAACGGGGGTGCTGGTGGCTGGGAGATCAGGAAAGGTTTTGTGGACAAGGTGAGGCTCCAGGTGCACTTGAAAGGACCAAGGATTCTAAAAAAGGCCCTGACACAGGGCTTGGTAAATGGTAAGCCTTTGGTGGAAGACTATTGAATTGCTCCCTTCTCCAAGTCCACGGACCCTTTCCTTGTGATAAAAATGAGCAAATCCAAGAGCCACCATTCTGCCTCTGTAGTTCTCCCCAGGAAGTGGGGGTATGGGTGTCCTGCTTCCTCATCGGACCATCAAGTCTAAAACTAGTCACTGAAATGAGTCTGGGTCTGGCTCTTTCTGCGTGTAGTGTTCTCCTTCACCAGAGGGAAACCGAATATTCTGAAAATGTCGGCCTTCCTGTCCAAAGCACCTTCTTCTCACTTTCTTGTAGGGGTCGGTGTTCCCAGAGCTCTAGCTGAGGTGACCTGAACTAAAGAGGATGAAGCACCTAGGGATTTCTCCTAGGTGAGAAGGCAATGCCTTGTGGGAGGGCAGTGAACCAGGCGCATCCTAAAGGCACCCCCGTCATGGGGAGGGGTCTCCTGAGTAAAGTGTGAATGAATTTTGGGAGGGTGATGAGGAGCTGAGGATTATCCACAAACCTAAGTAATTCAGAATTCTTGCGGCCCACTCTTCCAGCAAGCTGAGCCAACCTCAAGACCAGAAACATTCAACAAGGTCCATCGGAATCAAGGCAGAGACCAAGAACTGTATGAGAGCAGGGTGAACAGCCCATCACATCCCACTGAGATACCAACCCTCCCTCAAACCCACTATTAACCCCCCGCAGATTGAAGTGGAAGGGACCTCAGAAATCACCCAGCCCAACCCCTTAATTCTGGGGGGTGGAGTGTGTGTAAAATTATTTTTATTGACATCTTTTGTTTTTACATCATCATTTCTGAACACGTCCCTCCCCTCTCCTGAACTCAGGAAACCATCCCTCACAACCAACATTTCAGGCCAGCACGCCAGCCACCGCACAACAGAGCACGCCAGGTTTCCGTTCCAGTTTCCTAAACCTCTTCCAATAAAGGAGGGAGTTGCATTTGCTCCACTCTTCTATGGGGCGGTCACTGTCAGTACAAGCTTCCAGTTCCTTTTTGAAGGTTTTTCTAGGAATATTTTTGTAGCCATTCTTGATTATTATCCTATTTTGTGCTAAATGCTGGGGATGCAAAACCATCTGTGTCCCCACCCAAGGACCTTACAATTCTATTGCCAATCGTCCAGCTCCCTCACTTTACAGATGAAGAAACTGAGGATCAGGGTCACATGGTTACTGGGTGTCTCGGGCGGCACTTGAGCCCAAATCTTCAGGCTTTAGAGATTCCGGGGTCAAGTGCTAGAAAACGGGAAAACAAAGACAAAAGGCCCCAGCACTGGCTGCCCATGCTCCGGGGAAGGGATGCGGGTACACACACAGTGAGGGGACACAGTGGGCGTACACGGTGAGCCAGGGAAAGCCAGCCCGGGAGCCGCAGATCCCAGGTCTGGGAAGCTGCCACACACCTCCTGCGGGAGGCCTGGGCTGCTCTGGGATATCTCTGGCTGTGTTCTGCCGCCTGGGACTGAGCAGAACCAGGTGAAGCCCCCTTTTCCCTGGAGAGCCCCCGTCAAATATGCCCGTTCCATGGACAGAGCCCACCTAAAGCTTCCGGCACCCCCACGGCCTCGGAGCAGCCACCACTCTGCACAAGGGGAGCCAGAGGAGGGCTTGGAGTCATTAGCGGCCAAAGTCAGAGTGCGCTGGTGCCATTCCCGGCTGGGCGGCAGCTCCCTCCTGACATCACCAGGGGGGCCCCATATTCTGCCCCTTCTAGAGAAGCCTCGGAAAGATTCTTTCTGGGGTTTGACCCTATCCTCTGGCTCCAGATCAAGGGCTCAGAAGTCATGAGCCAAAGGGTTGGTGACGCTGCTGCTGGGTAGGACACGGCAAGTCTGGGAGCTGGGGGTGCACAGGGGGCTGGGGAGGGTAGGGGATGACCAGCAGTGGGGAGGGGGGGGTCAGGGAAGGAAAAAGAGGAGCTCGAGGAAACGAAGGGGAGAGAAACAGGGAAGGACAGAGGGACGAGAAGGAAAAAAGGAGAAAACAGGGCTAGAAAGGCAAGGGGGCAAAGAAAAAAGCAGAAAGCGGAAAACAACAGAAAACAGGGGAGAGGAAAATGAAGTAGGAAGAAAGGAGGAAAAGAGAAGATGGAATTGAGGAGGAAGGAGGAAAAAGCGGAAGAAAGCAGGGATGGAAGACGGAGAGGAGGAGGGCAGAGGCTAGGCCTCCCGCCGAGCGCCCGCACTCACCCGCAGCCCGGGGGTCCCGAGCTCGCGCTGATCCCGGTCGGCGGCGGCTCCAGCGGCGGGTCCTCCGCCAGCTCATTAGGCTACACTCCCTCCGCGCCGGAAATGCGGGCGGGGGACACGTAACTTCCGGACCCAGGGCTCTCGCGCGCTCTCTTTCTCTCTCCCCCCTTCACCCGCAGGGCCCTCGGACACAAGTACGCGGCAGCGGGGGCGGAACGAGTGCCCCGTGCACACACAGAACGTGCCACCAGGAATGGGAGGCCGAGGCTGGCGAGCCCCGCAGCACCTCGAGCTTTAGCGAGCGCCGCTTCCCGCTGGGAAACTGTGCGTCGTCAGCCTCGCCCCCCATAGTCCGCGGGGCGAGACGTCCCGAGAGCTCCCTTTGGATTGGTCTAGAAAGAACCGTGCGGACCAATCAGCAGGTAGAGATAGCCTAGCCAATGGCGACAGCGGGCCTCGGCAGGCTGTTGCTACGGCGACGGGACTCTGGCTGGGACGGGGAGGGATGGAGCCTAGGCCAAGGCCGAACCTGGAGAATAATTAATGAACGCCAGCCCTAGGCTGTGTGGGCCGAGGGGAGAAGGCTGCGGGCAGGGCACCGCCACCCGGGAGTCCCTCCTCCGTAACCAAGCCGTTGCTAAGGCTCGTGGATTTCATCTTTGCAACAGCTCTCAGACACGCCCCCTTCTCTCCCTCCCCTTGCCGCAGGCCCTCGCGGCCCTAGGAGGTGACTCGCCGGAGGCCGGGACAGGCCTTCCTCCAGCTTTCTCCGACCCATCCTCCCCTCAGCCACTAACGCCCTGTCCCTCCGCTACTTAATAAACACCGTGTGGCCTCCGGGATCAAATACAAAACGCCGCTTGGCGTTCGAAGCCCCTGGTACCCCAGCCCCCTCGCCGTGCCGTTCTTGCACCTTTCTTCCTTTGCACTTGGGTGATCCCGGCCTCCTGGCTGTTCCAGGAAAACACTCCATTTCCCAACCCTGGGCATCCTCTCCGGTTGTCTCATGAAAGCAATCACCTCCCTCCTCAGCTCCAACTACAGACCCCTCCCTTCCCCCTTCAAGTCCCAGATAAAAGCAAAGCTAGGAAGCATCTCCCCCTCCGCCTTAGCCTACAGAGCTTCCTTTTTTGAGCTCCGCTTTATCTTGTCTAGCTCTCATTTGTACGGGGCTGTTGATCAGGGTCTTCCCCATTAGAATCTAAGCTCCTTGGAAGCAGGGACTTGAGTTTTCTGTCAACAGTGTCTGCGACTGCCTGGAAGAGTGGATGCTTAAGACTTGTTGCCTGGTGCTGCAGTCTTGCTCTGCTCTGTTGCCCCTAAGTTGGGTGACCTTGGATTAGGGGCATCTCCTCCCTGGGCTACAGGGCGTCTGTGCCATGTCTTCCAGGGGCCTTTCTCTTTCCTGGTCTCTGCCTCTGCTCATGTCCCCAGCACCCCCTCTAACAAGGAAACAAGGGGCTGGCACCTTTCAGTGGCTAAGCATCTCTGGGACATGCCAGGTGAGATGGAGGAGTTAAAGGCCCGAATGCTCAGAACCAAGGGAAAGGTTTGCCCAAGTGGGAAGAACTGCTGCCCCCTGAGGTGCAGCTGCCAGGACCTTCCCCACACAGGTGTGGCAATGCCAACTTAGGGGTCTTCGGATGAAGGCCGGAAATCTAGACTGTCTATATCACTTCAGTCCATGGTTCTAGCAAGCAGCTGATCGGATTCTGAATGATGGGGGCTCCTGGGGAACCTATGGAATGACGTGATATGATACATCTGAGTATAGCGTACAGCTCTCCATTTAGCTCTGCCATCCTTTCTCGGCCTGATTTTATTTATAGGAAGATTGTCAAAATTGATAGGATTCGAGGCCTCCATCAATATGTCATCTTTTGATCAATGAAAAAATATTCCACGTTTGGATTGCCAACGATCAAAAATATCCCATCGGTCTAAAACCTGAGGTTTTTTTGTTTTTGCACTGTCTCGTCTTTGCCCGTGACCTCCCTGGCAACCAGTAGATTTGTACAAATGATTATCTTCATTAAGTCACTTTGCATCTTGGCAGGGTGACCCAAGGCAAGACTTTAGCCTCTGCTTGCTGCCATTTCCTCATCCACAAAAAGGGTGGTTTTAAGGACTGAGTCAGGCACCGGTAAAGGGTTTTGCAAATGTTGAAGTACTTTATACACTAGCTACGATCATGATGATGATGATGATGATGATGATGACGGTGACGATGATGATGGTCTCAAGGCCCTTCCCCATCTCAGTTGCCTTTTTCTCGACACTTTCACTTTATCAATGTCTTCATTTTAGAAAAATGTTTTATTGATGTTCTTTTTACACAAAGCTGTGACTGAGCAAAGATCCTTTTCTCTCACTTCTAAGTAAAATGACACTGGACAATTCAGACTGTCTGAAGAGTGTGATCACACACACTCACACACACACACATACACTCACGCACACACACGCACGCACACCCCATCCCGTTGCAATGGGAGCATGTTTCCTCACTGGTCACTGCTAACAGCAACCCCACAGCATGCAGCCCAGCACCGCTAGACACGGTCCTGCAGACGGCTCAGGACACGGGCTGGGGCCATCCTCTGCCTCGCCCTGGACTGTCTCCTGCTCCGGCCACATCACGTGGTCATCCACGATCGGCCTGGCCGGCCACTTCACCCCCTAGTCCTTTCCCAGAAGCAGCACTGTCCTGCTCCCCAGCCTCTCCCCGTGGTGTACATGTGAGGCTTGTAGCTTCCTTACAAGTCTGTCTTCTCCTGTCCCTCTCAAATCCATCCTTCCAACAAGGCCCGGTGAAATCGCCCCTCTGCAGAGAGCTGGGCCAAAGCCTTTGGGGGTCTCCTCCTGTGCTCTTAGTCAAATTCTAGCTCCTCTGCAGGGGCCTGCACCATGTGACTGCTCGGGCAAGCTCAGCCCTCCTCCCAACACTGGCCACCACCAACCTGCAGGCCTTTATGGCTCACTAGTCCCTCAGCACAACATGTTCCTCCTCATCAACTAACGCCCAACTTTAAAGCCCCTTTCCTCAAGAAACCTTTCTGGAAACCCTGTCTGTAAATGGGCTCCACTCCTTCGGATCAACCGAAGGGCTTTCCAGGGATCTTCCCAATGCACTTAGCAGGTATCGGCAGGTTTTCCAGGCCTCCTCTGAGCCCATGTCAGACCTGAGTAATCTGGACTGGGGCTGAGCTGGCCTGTTTCACTCCTTCCATCTGGTTGCTCCCTCTTTTCATTATCTTGCTAATTGGGCGCTAACTCAGTGATTTCTGCTGGGCAGAAGGACAATCACATCCTCTAAACTGCCTCCATCTTGGCCCAAGTCCCATTTGCCATACCCTAGTCCTGGCTCTGTCTTATTCCCCATTAGGACAGCAGCTCCTTGAGGCGGGGGAACCTGCTCTAGGAACTGAACGGGCTTGGAGTCAGAAGACCTGGGCTCAAGTACCCTCCTGGAGCCTTCCTGAATAGGAGAGCACAGGTTAAGTCACTTCCTCGCAGAGCCTCAGCTTCCTCCTCTGACAAGCCCCTCGTCAAAGGACCAGATCCTCAGGGACCAGATCTGGACCCCCTCCCCTCCCTCAAAAAAAAAAAAAAAAAAAAAAAGCTGGTTTTGCCCCTGCATAATTAGGGGCCAGATCACCCACAGCAGACCCAGGAGCCCTGGGATGGGCTCCCAGGGCCAAGGGAACTATAAGTGGCCCAGTAGTCTCCATAATCTACTTCTCGTAGTTGATACTATAAAAGGAATGGGAGTGTGTGGGCTTTTCTCCCACACTCCTTCCCTCCTGGATTTGCTTCAAGGCCTGCCTTCCCTTTATCTCACGTCAACAAACTCAACAGATGGACTGTACAACAGGAATACACAGCCCTTCTATAGCACTCCCAGGCTTGCCATCGCTCACTTGGACTGTTGCAATAACAATGATAACAGCCAGCAGGTATGTTCTACTGGAAAAATCTCACCAAAACACACAGGAGCTATGTGAACATAAACAAAGTCAGGTTTAAATAAGAGGGAAAATATTCATTAGTCATGGTCAGGTAAAGTCAATAGAACAAATAATATTCATTTTACCTCACGTCTATAAATTGTTTTGAGTTAGGAGAAATAACAAAATCCTGTTGGAAGAACAAAAGGTCACAAATTTCAAAGAAACTAAAGGGGGAAATGTAAAGGACCGAGAGACGGCAATACCAGACCTTAAACTGTTTTATAAGGAGAGAAGAGGAAAATGTTGAAGTAAAAAATAATTCGGATTATTTTAAATCATTTCTTGGATTAAAATAATGTTGTCAAGATTAGAAGGAAAGCAAAACACTGGGAAAAAACCTTCCAGATTCCAATCCATATGATCGTGATGGAATACTACTGTGATATAAGAAACAATGGGCCAACGACTGATCTAGAAAGACTTGGACTAGGAAGGAAGATGCTATCCACCTTCAGAGAAAGAACTGACAAATAGAACCAGGCATAGTGTGGTCTGTGTGTGTTGATAGATATACACGTGGATATACATTAAATGGGCATGGGGGGAGAAAGGGAGGAAAAAAATGAGCAGAGCAGAGAACAAAAGAAAAGCGCAGAAAAGGTAGATTCCCTTAAAAACAGTGGAAGATTTATTAATAGGTTTTTGTGAAACAAAAATGGTGCTATATTGAATCTTTTAAGTGCTACTGTGTATATGGCAATGTTCTTTTGTTCCCCCCATTTTCTCTTTTTGTAGTCAAGTTTGAAATAAAAATAAAAGCGTCATTACATTAGATCCTTACAACCACCCTAGTGGTAGGTACTACTATTATCCCCATTTTGCAGTTGAGGAAACTGAGGTCAATAGAGATTTGCTCAGAGCTTTAAGTCTCCAAGGCAGGATTCAAACTCAGCTCTTGTGACTGGAGACTTCAGGTCTGGCTTTGGCCTCCCTCGCTGCCTGTAGCCACATGGACCTCCTAAAGGTTCTGGCCTCCTGTTTCACTGCACTATCGCCCATTCTCTAACCAGAAATAACGTTCCTCATGCTCGGGTCTGAGGTGAGCACAAACTCCCATAAGGCACTGACAGTTCTGTCCAACCTGGCAGATCCCTTCCTGCCCCTCGCCCTCCATGAGTTGCACAGTCCAGCTCCTGCTATTTCTCCCACAAGAGGCTCCATCTCTCACCTCCAGATCTTTGCCCTCACTGTCTTAGGAAGACCCGGCTTTCTTTCCCTTCTGTGGGAGGATGCTTCTACCCTCCCTCCGACTGCTAGTTCTTCCTCTAAAGTTACCAGAATCTCTCTGGGTCTGTGCCCTGCAAAGGCACCGGGCTACTTTGTCCCTAAAATGAAGGTAAGAGGATTGGACAGTGGCCTGGGGCAGGGTCACGTGGGTTCTATCCCCCAGATCCCCGCGCGGTCACAGGAGCCGGCACACGGAGCCTGGCTCTCATCCGCAGGCCTGGGGACCTGTCTGCCCTTGTGGCTGTTGGTCTATGAAAGCATCTCAGTGGGACAGAAAAGTCCTAGAGAAGAGGGGCGATCCACCCAAGAAACATGATGTGGGCCACGCAGCCTGAGGCCCGGCCTTCACAGGCAGGCTCACTCACGTGTCACATGAGTGAGGAGTGGGGCTGACGGGGGCACGGCTGGCAATCCTGGCAAAGGGAGCTGCGGTAGGAGAGTGAGGGGAACTGGGAACATGCCACAGGAGCAGCAGCCCCTGGCCTCCCTCATGGAGCTGGGGATCTGCCACCGAGAAACTAGGAAGGCCTGAGGAGACACAAGCCACGGCCGCTGAAGGGAGGTCCCGCGGGACTGACAGGGACTCCACCAGCCTCCACAACCGGGGGCTGCCTCAGCTGGGCAAAGCCCCTCCACACAACGGTGGGAACTGTCCTTTGTCCCTCTGGATGTGGCTAAGGTGGCTAATTGGACCCAACGAGCGCTGCTCCTTCTGAAGCTAGCTCCTAACTGATTCCCAAGGCCTGGGTCTGGCACGGTAAACTGGATCCATGTCATTTCACCACCCTCCTCCTCTCCCACCTCCAACCCTTCCAATCAAGGATCAGCTCCAAGCGGGGAAATTAAGATTCCATTTTCTGGGGGAAGTCCCAGCTTGGGGGGGGGGTCACTAGTCGGCGTACAGTTGAGGGCAGAACCAGTGACGAAGGAGGGGGATCAGCCAGTGTCAGTGCAGTCTAGGCGGTGGAAGGAGGCATGAGGGCCCAGCAGAGAGCACCAGGCCCCATAAAGACCCTTCATGAGGCCTAAGCAGTGGGGCCATGAGCTGAGCGAAGGCTGGACAATGGGAGTATGGTGCACTGGCAGCTGGGCAGTGAAGGCCCTTCAGCCCCAGCCAAGGTCCCTGCCTTGGACATTATGCCAATCACGCCAATACCAGGTTCACTGGGCCATCCCAGTGTCCCCAAGGACTTGGGGCGCGGGCCACTGACCCCTTGGGAGTTGGTACCTAGACCTGTGTCAGTCACTGTGGGTAAGGTCAAATGGAAACCCCTGGAGTTGCCTGAAGCAACACTCAAAAACTCAGCCCTCCCCCCTTCCCCGGGGAAGTCATTTCCCCTGGAGCTGGAGGAGCTCGGCACTGTGCTCTCCCAGGCCCCGCCATGGAACACGGCCCTTCCTGGCCTCATCCTCCCGTTCTAATCCAAACGATGGCTGAGGAAAGTGGGGAGCAGAGGTCAAAGGGGCCAAAGTGGGGGTGACCGACTCCCCCAGACCTCGGTGGCAGAGACCCCCGGGAAAACACCCAGCTTCTGCCTATGTGTGTTTTGCAGAACACAGCAGAGGGTATCCAGAAGCTACTGCTACTTGCCAGCACAGAGAACCCTGGCAGCTGCGTGTGCCTCTGCCCAGCCAGCAGTGTCACGGGCACTAGCTGTGGGTGGCGCTGTTGGCAAGGTCAATAAGCAGTTATGAGTCCCTGGAGGCCGAGGCCCTCCACTTCTGCCAGCCCAAGCCGGTGGTCCCACATTTGACAGGTATTCACACCTAACTTTTGGCGGCCCCGAGTCCCGAGGGACAAGCGCAGCCAGTGGCCGGCAGATGAAAAAGCCTGGAGGGATGAGCCACGCAAGATCTTTATTTAAAGCGATTCTACAGGTTTGGTCGAACAGTGGGAACAAGCCTAGAAACCCAATGGAGGAATTTCTGTCTTCCTCCATTAGCTCTTCTTGGGGCATGCTGCTATTAGCGACTTTTACTCTCGGTTGTACTGACCCTCCAGGCCGATGCCCTTAAAAGGACGGCAAAGGTCAGAGTGGGTGTCCATTGCCAACATGGAAATAGATGCCATGCCGGGGCAGACGTGGGCCATGATCCTACTGACTAAGTGTGAAAGAGCTACTTCTGCCCACCAGAGCTCCTCACGCCAATGGCCAAAAACCTGAGGGAATAAGAGCCTGTCCCGTGTGCCCCGACTTCTAGGGCAGGGTGTCCCACCTCCCAGCAGTCACGTCCACGATAAGAGCGTTGTGTCCTTCACAGGGAAGGGGCGAGGACGAGCTCTCTGGTCCTGTTCGGCTGCTTCTTGTACCTCATCTCAGGAAGGCTTCCCTCATAAAGACAAATTAGCAGCCAACCCTCTCCAACCCTCTTTCTCTCTATGCTTAGTCTCAAAATCCCCATTTCTCTCCCCCCTTCCCCCCAGCCCGGGGTAGGGGCCTCCACGTTTTGGGGGAAATGGCTCAGGTCCCCCTCTATGAGCAGGCTTCCCTTTCCATAGAATGCTTCAGGTAAGTTCTTTCCTGAGAGGGCCTGGAGGACCATGGGGCTGTACTGATGTGAAAGAAGTGAGCTATCTCAGCATAATTACAATTCACATGAATTTACCTGCACCAAAGGGTCTCTCGACGGCAACCTCAAATCCCTGGATGAAGGTGGGGAAGACTCCTCGTCCAGGCCCTGGAGAAGAGACGACAGCCTGTTAGCCAAGTAGCAAAGATCCGCTGACAGCTGACCTCAGAGAGGTGATGACCTCTCAGCTGTTTCTGACCCCGAGGATGAGTGAGAGTCCTGGAAGGGTAAAGGTCCTCATCCAAGCTGTGGTCCTGGGGTTATATTTGCTCAGTCATCCCTCTGCACCGGGAAGGGACCTTCGTGTGACCCGTGCCGATGATTTCTGGCCTGTGTTCTCTTCCACGCTGGGACTCATGCTGAACTCCTTTAGAACCTGTCATTTACCTCTTTGTGACCTTTGCTTTCAGTTTTCTTCTCCCCCCACTAAATAACTTCTTGTACTGCCAGTCAGGCTTTTCCTATTCCTAAGGACAGGGGCTTGTCAGGGCCCTTTAAGGAGTCAGAGGTTGCCTAGAAGGTCTACAGACTCATGATGGAAGTAACGTCTTCTAGGGACTGTGCCACACAGACGGGCTGGTTTTTCCTTATTAGGCAAGGAACTGGGTCCAGGGGTTTAAGGCCCCGGCCCTGCTCTGGCTTCTAGATCCAGTAGGGAATATTGAGCCGCTGAGGCGGCAGGGACTCTCAGACCAGCCATTTCCCACTCTCAAAGATATCCCTGATTTTGCGATGACACTGTCTCACAGGGGTTGCCAAGGTGCAGGTGACTTACAAGGCAAAGAGCAGAGCCCCAGTAGAGGGAAGGTACCAAGTCTGATTTGTCAGTGTGGGCCCAGAAGCTATCGCCATGGAGACGGCTCATGGGAAATCAGGAAGTTGTCTGGGACGGTGGCCCATCAATATGACAAAAGACGGAAATGGACGATGTTGGAGGGGAGATGGGGAGACGGGCAAACTGGTACATTGCTGGTAGAACGCTGACTGACCCAGTTCTTACGTAATCCAAGTTAGGGTTACACTCTAAGTCACTAAGAGGTGTGTGTTCTTTGATAAGATAACTATAGGATTATTAAAACCAAAGATCTTGAGGTGGAAGGGACCTTAGAGGCCATCAGGTTCAGTTCCCTCACTTTAGAGATAGGGACATTGAGGCGAGATAATAATTTGCCCAAGGTCAAACATCTCATAAGTGGGTGTAGCAGAATCTGAACTCGACTTTTTTTTTTTTTTGCTGAGGTGATTGGGGTTAAGTGACTTGCCCAGAATCACACAGGTAGGAAGACCCAAAGTGAGCAGAACAGGGAGAACATTTACGTAATGACGACAATAACCTAAATAAAGGAAAACAACACTGATAAGACTTCACAATTTTAATCAAAGCATGGAACAACATGGCCGCTGAGGGCTGACATAGCCATGCCCTCCCGCCCCATGGGAGAGGGGTGGCCCATTATAGGTGTGGAGAAAAGCCTGACTTTTCAGACATGACCACCAGGTTGATGTTTTCCTTGACCGTACTTATTTGTTACAAAGATTCAATTGGTCCTGTGGTATGTGTCAGTGGGGAGTGACAGTTATATTAAAAATATATGAATAATTAAAATATGGAAAAAACAAAACAAAATAAAAAAAACCCTGAAAGATAATAGATGAATGGCAGGGATGATGGAAGGCCTAGAGAGAAGCATGGAGCACTTCTGTGGAAGTTAGAGAAGCAGGGGAAGAAGAATCATGTGGAATGAGAAACGGGGATGTGTATATATTGATCTGCCCCAATGGACATATGGGAGTATGGTGGGACCTCGACACATGGCGAGATCCTCAGATGATGCTCTCCACGGGGACAAAGGAGACCCAGCTCGATCTCTATCAGCGTTTTCAGTGACCCCAACCTGTTCCCTGCACAAGTCCAAGTCTTCAAACCCTCATTTCCACAGGAGATGTTTAAGTGCTGTTAATCAAGGAATACTAAGAGTTCAGAAGACCCTCATGGCAAAATCCTAAAGGGAAATAAGGAGACCTCCAAACAAGCCTCCATGCTGCCATTTATACAGGATATTCCAACTGCCTTGTCTCCACGCCTTAGCACCAGTTGTGTCTTGTCTTGACCGACTCCTTCCGCCCCCACTCCATCCATCTTCACCTCCGCCTCTTGTTTAGCTCAACTGTCACCTCAGACAGAAGCTGTTCTTATTTCTCGGCAACAGGGCCTTCCTTGGGAAATCCCTTCGAACATACTCATGTCATATTCTCCTTGTAGCTCCCCTCACACCTCCATGAATGCAGCATTCTCAAGGTCAAGGGTTTTTGATTTTTGTCTGCATTCAATCAATCAACTGGCATTTATTAATTAAGATAATTGAGAAGCAAGCCCTCCTCAGAGACGCCTCCATTCCTAAGAAGAAAATCCAAGAGCCACCATTCTGCCTCTGTAATTTTTCCCTTCCTAAAAAGTGTGTGTGTATGGAGGGGATGGGGATGGGGGAGTGGGGTGTGTGTGTGTATATGTTCCCTGCAATGAGTCTGGGCCTGGCTCTCTGTGTGTAGTGTTCTCCTTTACCAGAGGCAAATGATCTGCAAAGGCAGGAACACTGCACCCCTTGGAGGGTAATGGGGTAGAGAGAAAGGAACAGAAGACCAGGGGGAGCAAGGATTTGCCCCAAGTTCCTAGGGTGGGTTCCAAGGTTAGAGTGGACAAGAACCACGCCCCCTTTCTGACCTCCCTGTCCACAGCATCTTCTTCTCACTCTTTTTTGTGGGGGTTAGTGCTCTCAGGCACTTGCTCAGGTGACCTGAGGGAGGGGAAGAAGCAGCTTGGAATTTCTCCCAAGAAGAGGATCTTCTTTCAAAAATGCTCCCTGCAGAGCCACAGTTTGGGAGCGAATGAACAGCAGTTTAGGAAGGACCTTCTGAAGAAAGTGTGGGTGGATACTGGGGGGGAGGAGAGGATGGAACTCATTGGAACCCACAAAATACCCTCTTATAGAAGAAAAAAAACCCAAAAAACTAATGAGATTTCTGTCTCACCTCTACCCCAAGTCCAGAAGGGAAGATTTTCTAGTATTCAATTAAAAAAAAATTCAGTTTCTGTTAGGCCTTGCTATGAATGCTTTTTTTGAATCCAAACAATCAACAAACATCTATTAAGAGCCTATGATGTGCCAGGAACTAGGGAATACAAAGAAAAAAAAACAGAGAAACAATCAGCTTTAAAGATGCCCATGTTCTCATGTCCTTGTCTACCCTCTACATTTTCCAGCCAGAAAATCAGGTACAGGTTGGAAATAGCCTGCAAGTTCACACCAAAATCAGATGGTCCAAGTGGAGACTGGATTCAAGTGCTCAAGCTTTGGGGATCCCTCAGTCAGCACAACCCTGACTGCTTACCCAGGAAGGAGTGTCTGCCCTTGGAAGAGGGACTAGGGGGAGTAGGCCAGGAAAAGACTGGTCTTGGAGGAAGCCCAGCCTCTCTGCCCCAAGGCAGCCCAAGCATTCCCTTAGCCTTGGGATCTAACTTGGTCTCTGCCGACCCCTACCTGGGATGCCCAATCCCATTCAACCAAGCCTTTCTGAGGCACCCTTGGACAAGCTTCCTCTCACCTCCTCCTTTTCTCCTTCTAAGCACAGAGAAGATCCATGGGGCTTGGGCATGTACCCTGGATCTGAACCCCTGTCCAGGGAACCTGTCCCCACCTCTCCCATCGTGGGGGTGGGGGTGGGGGGGGGAAGGCAGCCAAGACGTGCAAACTCTCCAGCCTAGTCCCCGGGTTTGAATACCTAGTGATTCCTCTTTGGTGGTAATTGGGAGGGGGAGAAGAAAGGGAGGGAGGCTCAGAGAGAAGAAAAGGAGGGATGAGGGAGGAAAGACACCAGTTATGATGGCAATGTACCTGAAAACTGTTTAGTTAAAAAAAAAGAAAAAGAAAAAAAAGATGTACATTTTCAAAAACCAATGTAATGATTTTAATAAAATAGAGGAAGCTGAAGGATGAAAGGAAGACACAAAGATGGGGTAGAGGAGAGGAAGGAAGGGGAAGAGAGAGAAAAGGGAGAGAGGTGGAGGAAGAGGAAAAGGAAAAAGAATGAGGAAGAGGAGGAAAGAAGGATGAGGAAGGAGGGAGAAAAGAAGGAGAGGAAGAGAGGAGGAGGAGAGGAAGAAGAGGGAGAGAGAAGGAGGGGACTCACGAAGCCAGCCCCTCCCCGCCCCGCAGTGGCCTGGCATCCCTCTCCTTCAGGGCAGCCGCCCAGGGACGGATCACAACAACTTACCCCGGTGACGGCCCGCGGAAGGTACCGGCCCGGGCAACCTTTGGCCCAAGGCACCAGGAAGCTAGCAGACGCCGCAGCCTAGTAACCGGACTCCCCGCCCCATCCCAGACGGAAGTGCGGACTGTAGACCCTCCACTTCCGGACGGGGCGGAGAGGCGAGCAGGAGGCTGGGGATGTACCAAGCGCCCCCCTCCTGGATCCTGTTCATCTCAAAGCGGGTCACTTCAGCGCAGGGCACCAGATAATTCATTAGAGCATTGGCGGGAGCGTATTTCCATGAAGAACTTGGGAAATCAGGAGTTTGTTGTGGAAGAAAACGCAGTAGTCTCCCCCCGTTCCTCGGGTCAAACATGGTATTATCCTAACGCTCTCTTCAGCCCAGAGGGCTACGGCCCCGCCCTCGGCCTACAATTTGGCCTGTACCATCGGTGGGGGTGAGAGGTCAAAGAAATTGCTTTTGGAGGGCCGAGGAAACGAAGTCCAGGAGAAATGCGTCCAGGGTCCACACCTTTAGTAACACTAACATAAACTATGAAGATCATACTAAGTCCGAAGGACATCTTGGGTCCCGGCGTTAAGAATAAAGTTTTTCTAGATCAGAAACACCACTGCTCTACTCCGTGCGAAAGATAGACCCTCGTGGTTTCTTCAAAGTCGCCGGGACCCTCACAGCCAATCAGGCTCCGAAGGGCGGTGAGGGGGCGTGACTTCAGTTTAGGTCGGGCTAGCTGAGTCTCCCAGGGGAGTGGCGGGAGATGTGGAAAGTGACACAGGCGCGGAATTACGAAACGCGAATTGGCTAAGAGGTCTTTAATTAGGGCCTGCATCAGGGGGCGGGGCGGTTAGCATCCTAGAGTCCTCTCCGTAGGCGCCGCTCCGGGGAAGGAGCTTCGGGCTGAGACCTCTCGCTGCTCCCCGGCTTTCTCTGTCCTTGTCTCGGCCTCTCCATCTCCTCAGTCCCCCCTGCGGAGCAGAGAGTCTGTGGGCTGGGAGATTACTTTCTATCTCACGTTGGGCGGCGTCTGCGGGGAAACAAAGTAACCTCGGAGGGAAAGGCCTTAGTTGTTACTTTCGGCTTCGCCCCCATCCCTGGCGGGTTTTCTTGCGTTCCCGAATCTTCTTGAGTCCCTTGCTGGAGATCGGGGCTACCGCACGCCCTCTGGTTATACCCCGGACCCCTAGCTCCAAGCTCTTTATTTGCGCCTCCTCGGTCTCGGGGTAGCGATAAAGGAGGCCGTTGTAATGCTATGGAAAAGGGCTTTTAGGGATGTGGGGGAGATGTGAGGAGGCTGCCGCCAGATGCCAAGGGGGAAGTTCCTCGACCCCCAATATCGGATTATTCAAAAACTTCTGGGAAGAGGGCCCCTGGCCCTAAAGCCTTTCAGAGGAGTTCTCTCTCAAGCAATTAGAAGCGTGAGAGCTCAGGGTACAAAGGAAAAGGTTTGCCCAAGTCGCAACAGTAGCGGCCCCCTCAGATGGGCCTCCCCCCCCCCAGGTGTGGCAGTGCCCCTGTTGAAGTTGAAAAGGAGACCCCAAAAAGTTAGGATTGCAGGCAGATGTGGCCAGCTGTTTCAAAAAAATGTGCAGGCTTGACCCCATCTCCAAGTCAAGGGGCAAAGTTTATTATAACCGTAACGCCAATTGAAGCAGGCTAAGTTCCAAAAGAATTTAGCAAAGAACCAGAAGCAAGAAGACATTTAAAGGAAAAGACCGAGATTCCGGTCTCGTGTCACTGAGATACTAATTTTATGGCTCAGAGATAGAGGAGGGGTCTGGTGTGCCCCCTAGTATTGAATTTTATGGTTTAGAGGTGTGGTTGAGAAGTAGTCTGGTTAACCCCTCACCCTATGTCCCGAAACCCTTTTATCACCGCTATCTGGCAGTCAGCAACGTTTGTAGGATTCCACTATAGTATTCCTAAGGTCAGGAGACTTTAGGATCATTGACAAATGGAGGGTCAGATTCTCCTAGAAGCTGCGCCCTATCACCCCGACTTAGGGATCTTATCAGGACACGCTCCCCTTCCCTCCACATGGTGTTGGAAGCTATTTTCTTCTAAGAAATGAGCAGAATCAGGAGAACATTTCACACAATAACAGCGATATTTGTCTGATGATCAGCAAGAATGATTTAGCTATTCTCACTCAACAATACAATGATCTAAGAGAATTCTGAGAGATTTACTATGAAAAATGCTATCCACTTCAGAGAAAGAACAGCTGGAGTATGAATGCACATAGAAGCATTCTTCTTAAGCCTTTTTGGGGGCCTGCGTTTTCTTTTCTAACATGACTAATATGGAAATATGCTTTGCAGGACTTCACATGTAGAATCTATAGCAAATCACTTGCCTCCTCAAGGAGGTGGGAGGGGAATAGAGGGAAGGAGAGAATTTTAATAAATATTTAAATGTTTACATGTAACTGAGAAAAAAAATCTCACAAAATAAACAAGATCGGAAGAATAACCTTCCTGTTGCCTCCTTCACAGAACTGTTGGAACAAGAGGATTTTACAAAAAAAAAAAAAAAAAAAAAAAAAAAAGGGCAGTTAGGTGACTCAATGAATAGAATGGCAAACTTGGAACCAGTAAGACTGATAGGCCTAAATTGAAATCTAGCCTCAGAGATTTACTTACTGTGTAAATCTGGGCAAGTCACTTAACCTTGTTTGCTTCAGTTCCTCATCTATAAGATGAGTTGGAGAAAAGAATGGCAAACCATTCTATTATGTTTGCCAAGAAAAGCCCCAATTGAATCAGGAAGAAGAAGTGCATATAATTGAAATGACTCAACCACCACACAAATGGGAACTGTGTGGCCAGCTCTGAAGGCTGGTTAGCCCTTTGGCTATCTTGGCTAATAGTGGTGATAGAATACAGGGAGGTGAGGAAGCATTCCACTCCCAAAATGGGGTTCTAAGACTGGCCACCCAACAATGGGGTGTGGGTTGAATCCCCAGTGTTTTCGACCAGGTTCTCGAGGTGTCTCAAGAATTTATATTTTTGGGCCGTCTCCAAATCAAGAAGAAAAGATTGTATTATGCTGTTGGCAGCAGGCCGAGTTCCAAATGGGTTTACAGATTAATAGGGAAGGACTCGAGCAGAATTTAGTGATGCTTCATGGGGTTAAGTTCCAAAAAGGAGTAAGCAAAATAGAGTAACTATGATTTTTTTATAGAAAAAAAAACCCTCAGGGGGTGGACATCTATAGCTCGGCTTTCTGATTAGCTACAATAACTCGTGATAATTTAGTCAAGTCAAGGAATTCAGCATAAGCCCATTTGAGGACAAGATAATCAGTGGCCCTCTCTGCTCGTCTCAAGGGACATTTCCAGAGAGCTGTGGGATTCACTGCAACAAAGACCCACTTACATTCAATGAAAGCCTTCTGTTAATGCCCCTCCCTATGGTCCTTGTAGCTTCCAAGGACCTGGGGTCTTTTGCTGGGATCTTATTCACCCCATCAGTGGGGAAGCAACGGGACTGAAGATGTTGACTGGGATCCATCGGCAGAGAAAACGGCAGCTATAGATCTCACCATTGAAATCTTCTCTCAACATTGCTTTTGGGAGGTTTACATGAAGCTAGACAGACCAAGAGAAATTAGACAACTTTGTCTCCTTAGCCCATTCCCAGCCCATGTTCCATTTAGGAGAGTTAAAGCACCGATGAGTAGAATAAAGGTAGAAATGTCTAGTTAGTGGGTGACAATTGGCTTCTGAGCTGGGCTTTGAAGGAAGCTAGAGAGGCTAAGGAAGCTCCCAGGCCAGACAAGAGAGCATTTGCTTACAGACCTCCATGTCTGAGAGAACCTACCACCCCCCTAGGTAGGTCATTCCAATTTGGAGGTTAATTAATCCCTAATTATTAAATCGTGTGGGTTTTTTTTCCCCCTGACTTCAAGCTTCTTTCATTTCCTGCTTCAAAATTTCCAGTCATTATTCTTGATTTTGTCCTCTAATATATCCTAAATAAACTTAGGGGGTCCTTCAGACACTCAAGGCAGGGGTCTTCTCTTCTCGGGGCTAAACTGCCCTCTTTGCTTTCCCAGTCCTCAGCTGTCGTGCTCTTCTTTTCTCTAAAATATGATGGTTCTCTGGGTGCAGGTTTCTTGGAGAGCTTCTGGAGGCAGCCTTAGTTTCAGTTCCAAGTAATAATCACCTCAAATGCAGCCAGGTGTTAAAAGTTCAATCTTTTATTGTCTCCTTCAAAATAGCCCAGTTAGTTTTCTTAGAGGCCTATCTCCCTCCTGGGTTCCAAGGGCTCCAGCTTCAGCCTCCAACTCTCTTTTAATCTTGGTTCTACTCTATTCAACTGACTCCAGGGGTTCCTTATATATGATTTCTTAAAAGTGTGAACCCAAAGGTTGAGTCCTCCTCTGAGAGAGTGGGATTGTGGGAGGTGTAAACTTGTGAATCTCCCAACCTTGTGAACTAATGTGTGAACTCTCAAAGGTGTAAACATAAGCATTGTTTCTATCAATTCCAGTGAGTTAACACTTTGTAAGGATTCTAACACTCAGCATCTCGGCTTTCAAGTTCTCCTTTAGAGTTGTCTTCCCTTATTAGAGTGGAAGCTTCCTGAAGTCAAGCAGCATTTGTATTTATGTCCTTACAACTTAATGAATACTTGGATGCTTGCTCTTGTATGCTCTCTCTGGCACGCTCACGCTCTCTCTCTCTTTCTCAATTTGAGATAATTAGGGTTAAGTGAGTTGCCCAAGGTCACACAGCCAGCAGGCATGTGAGGCCACATTTGAATTCAGGTTCTCCTGACTCTAGAACAGGTGCTTTACCCATTGTGCCCCTCTCTAACTATGGAGAGGGATGATAAATCATTTTGAAGCTCGATTTCCTTATTTGGACTCAATACTCTCAAGATTCCCCTTCTTCTCTCATAGCATTTATATAGCATTTGAAAGTTTGCAAAAAGACTTTACTTACATTTGATCCTCTCAATAACCCTGGGAGGTAGATACTAGTATTATCCTGTTTTACAGATGAGGAAACTGAGGCTGAGAGGTCGAGAGCAAATGAATGAGGCAGGTTTTGAATTCAGGGCCTATGGATTGCCCCCAGGCTGACTTTCTCTGCTTTCTGTCCTCCAATTCCCAAGCCCTGGGGCAGTTGATCCAAGGCATTGGGAAGTGGAGGTGGGCTGGGGAGAGAGAGAGTGAAGAGATAAGGTCTTTTCCTCTGCAGCCAAATCAAAATCCCTTGAGTGCCACAGGCCAGGTGCCCAGCCTAGCCTCCCTTAACCCGGGCCCGGGTGACGAGGGGTCAGGTTTCTCTTCTGCTTTGGACTCTTCAGGTACATGAGCGCCCTTCCTGAGTCCGTTCCTCAGGGGACCTGGAGGGAGTGAGGGGGAGATGGGGAGAAAATAGTCCCTCCAGGAGAACTGGAAGGAGGCTTGGAAGGGCTAATTGGTGGCTGGGCCCACTTGTGGAGGGGTGGGCGGGGGTGGGGTGGGGCTGAGCCCTTATAGTGAGGAGGTGGGGGTGGGGAAGGGATAAGCTGTGGGTAATTACCTTGTTCAGGTGAGCTAGCTTCTCTCCCCGGGAGTGTAAGGGGGGCAGTGAGGGTCTGTCAGCCCCCCCCCCCCGCCAGCTGCTGAGGCCGGAGAGGATGGGTTTGTGGGGGACACCCAGCAAGTTTTCCTTGCTGGCTCTGAGGGTGGGGCTGCAGGACAGGGGGATCTATAGCCCCACCCTCAGGCAGGTGCCCCACCTCCCCCAGCTGCTCCACCATTTGCCAGGTCCCCCTAGACCAGTGGAGAGGCTGAGGCCGAGTCCTGCCTCCTCCTCCCTGAGGCCGGGTTCTGCCCCCTGACAGGTCCTGTCCCCCATTCCCTTCTCTCCTTCTCGTTGATGATAAACCTGATGAACCGAGGTCTGGACCCTGCTGCTGCCCTTCCTGTGTTCAGCAGCTGGGTGAAGCCGGCGGTGTGGGCCGGTTCCGGGCACCCCGCCTTCCGCCAGCAGCAGGAGGTGCAGGCCTTCCTTAACCTTCTCGGTGAGACCAGGGGTCGGGCAGGCGCCCCTTGGGCTGGCCTCGGGGGTCCCTAGGAGGCTCCCCATGGAGTCACTGCCCTCCCTGCGTTTGGCTCCCTCTTATCCGCCCGGGGAAGGGGCTGAGGAGCTGTGCCCGGGGTGTGCGTGTGTGTGGGGGGATGTGCCCGGGGTGTGTGTGTGTGGGGATGCGCCTGGCATGGGGGGAGCTGACTCCCTTTCTTTCCCTTCCCCCTCCCCAGAGGACAGCTACCTGCAGCAATTCTTGGCTACTGATCTGTGCTTCCAAATCTCGGATAAGGTGCGCATTTTGGGCTTGGGGCTGGCAGCTGCAGCTGGGCTGGGGCCGGGCTCCTTGCCGGGCTCGGGTCCCGGGTCCCCCCGGAGTGAGCGGCGACACCTTCCACTGCTCTTACCCCCTCCTCTGCGGCCTTGGTTCCCACTTAACTCGGGCAGCTGAGAGGGAGCTGAGGCTCCCGCGGTCATTGGCTGAGGACGCAGGGGCGGCCTTTAACACTTACCTGGTCCAGCCAGTGCCAAGGCCGCAAGGGGACTTCCTGGAGTGATCGTGGTCACACCTGCACATGCCCTGTGGCAGGAATGGGGGAGATGAAGCTGCCCCCCGTAGGAAGGGAAAAATGAAGGGGGGGCGCACTGGGAACTAAGGGCAGGACTGGGACTGGGCTGGGCCAGCTTAGGGTGAGGGTTTGGAGCAGCCTCCCCCCCACCCCCCATGGAGCAGCCCCAAGGATGGAGTAGCCCTTCCCATCCCCCCAATGGAGCAGCCCCACGGATGGAGCAATTCCTCCCCTCCCCACCTCCCCCCATGGAACAGCCCCTTCCCACCATGGAGCAGTCCCAGGGATGGCGCCCCTTTGGGCCAGAATTGTCCTCCACCTGGGAGGAGCTAAAGAGGCTGGGCCTGGTTTGTGTCCCTGTGCAGTATCTCCTGGCAATGACCCTGATTTATTTCCAAAGAGCTGGCCTGCAGCTCAATGAATATACCCACAGCAACCTCTTCTTAGCCTTGTGAGTAAGGGGGGGGGGCGAGTGTGAAGGGGGAGGGAGGCTGCCTTCAGACATTGGTGAATTCACGCTTGTGTCGCTTTTCTTCTCTGACCCTCTGGGCCCCCTGGGTACCATAGGTTTCTAGCTAATGACATGGAGGAAGACAGAGAGGACCCCAAGTATGAGATTCTGCCCTGGGCTCTGGGCCGGGGCTGGCGGAAGCTCGTGCCCAGCTTCCTCCGTCAGAGGGACCAGCTGTGGGCACGGATGGGTTACCGGGCAGTTGTGAGCCGGCACTGCTGTGAGGAGGTAGGGACTGATGGGCTGCGGAGCGTAGGACCTGGGGGTGTCGGAATTCTAGTCCAATTCCATTTGATACCTGGGGAAACTGAGGTATAGGCAGGGGAAGGACTTGGACAATAGAGAATCCGGGCTCTCTGACTTCTAGATGGTCTTTTCTTCAGGGTGAATGAGAACAGCTTCCCCTTCCTGTTCCCCAAAGACTTGGGCTAATAATCTTTTTTCCTTTCAGGTCATGGCAAAGGAACCCTCCCACTGGGCCTGGACCAGGGAACGGGCTGCCCACCACGGGGGGGCTCGTCGAGGTTCCCCCCAGCGGGATCAGAACGGTTCCACGGTCATGTCTCACGTCTCCGATCTCTCTCCACTGGGCTGCTCCGTTTGTGACTGCTGGGTCCGGTGGGACCATTCTCCATTTCCTCCCGAACGGTGTTCCCCCAAACAGAACTCCCTGAAACAGCGGCCCCCCCAGCAGCAGCCCCCCAAACAGCCTCCTTCCACTCAGTCCCTTTCACACTTTTCCTTGGCCCCTTGGCCCAGGAACTTTTTCCTCATTCTCCCACCAAGGCTGCAGCTAGAACCTGGAACCTACACTTTACAGAGTGAGTGTGGAGGAGGGAGGGGGTACAGTGCTTGGGTTTTTTTGTGAGGGAATAGGGGTGTCTTGGGAACAAGGGTAAATGTTTGAAAGAGAAAATGAGGGAGCATGAGAGTGGGTCTCAGTGGCTCCCTAGGATCCAGTCCCAGAATCAAAAACTGCTCCACTTTGGCTCCCGCAATCTGTGTAGAGAACATTGCTTCCTGTGCTCAGTGCTGGCCCATTTGCCCAAATATAGTTTCTTCTCTTCACCGAGGAGGTCTGTACCTTTGTAAGGCTAGTTTTCCTTGGCTTTGTAGAAGCCCTGGTACCTGGAGGCTGGTTCTGATTGAAATCTCCCCTCCTCCTCTGACTTCATGTGTTGTGAAGATGGGTATGGTTTTTCCCAGGAGACTGTATGCTCCCGGGGGCCGCAGGAGCTATGTCCTTCACATGTTTATCTGGTGCCTGACACCTAGATGCATTGATTGAGTTTAGAGTGGGAAGGGAGAGTGACCAGAGGCTATTCTTTGGGTGAGCTGTCCCTCCCTGGTTTGGGGGGGACCTTCTGACTTTCTCCTCTTCTCCCCACAGTCATGCCAGAGCTGGCTGCCGCCGTCTCCTCTTCTTCTTGGCAGTCAGTAGGATAAAGAGCAGGTGGAACCAGCCTGCCAGCCCCTCTCCGCAGCTGCCCCGAGTGGGCTGACTGCCCTCCCTGGTGTCAGGCTGGCATCGCTGCTGCCCTCCCTATCCTCCTTCCCTCCCTCCCTTTTCCAGCTTCCTCCCTGCTGGATAACTCTCTTGATTGACACCACGATGGTCTTGGTTCCTTCTTTAATAAATTGGAGAAGAGACGTTGTTTTGGCTTTTGTTTGTTTGACTTTTGGGGGGACATTCAGAGGCGGTGGGAGATAGTCTTTATGGTTCCCCGCTGGAGAGGGGCGGGGCCACAGGGCACCAGATATGAGGCCAGGAAGCTTGTTTAGCACTTGGTTGTAAGACACATTACCCAATACAGGAAGCCCTCAGCTGGCATTCTGGCCTCTTCCTGCCCCTGGGTTACTCTAGAGATGACTCTGGGAAGACGTCCATCTCAACCCCTTCCCTCCTCTAAGGTGGAAGAAACGGCGGCCCAATCCTACAAGACAGTAAGTGGCAGAGATTCGAACCCAGGCCCTGTGACTTGAACATCCTTTTCTCTGAACGGGACTCTGGGCCTCCCCACAGGACAGGTGGTTGTCAGCCCCCCAGCCTGCTCTGGAAATGAGTCGCCCCGAAAGGTGGTGTGCCAGTTAAAGAGAGTTCCCATCCCTATAATGTGGTCTCACTTGTAGTCTATTTGGGTTTTCCCTCTGATAACTGAGCTTTAGGCCTTTAGCCGGAGAGACCATGAAGGGTGGGGAGTGGGAGGGGGAGAGCAGTTGATGTCCTGCCCGGTTGGGGTGGGGGGGGGAAATTGCTTAGTTTTTCCCCTGGGCCTCGGAGAGCTAAACCAGGAGGCCCTGTGGAGGGAGAAGCTGTAGATTGAGCCTAACGGTGCCCAGATGTTATCCACTGGGCTTTTGGGAACTCCTCTGAGTTCTCCAATTGGTGAAAACTGCATTTTTAGGATGGTAGAGAGGGGCCGCCTAGTCCAGGCCCCTCACGTGGCAGGTGGGAAAATGGCCAAAAAGGTGCAAATCCAGAGGTGGGGGAGCACAGGTCCCTGGATCCACAGGGAACCCGGTGCCGGCAGTGGGAACAGGAGGAATGGAGGGGGAGGGGTGGGGCCGGAGCCCGGGCCTTCCAGGCTGCAGGTGGGGGAGGGGAGGAAGGCGGCAGAGCCAAGGTGAGTGGCAGTTGGGAGAGGCCGGAGGGGGCCTCTTGGGCAAGTCTCCGGACGTGTCTGGGTTTATCCTGATAGACAAGTTGGAGAGATGAGGCCTTGAGGTGGCAGAGGGGGTCCAGGACTGGGCCTGAACTTAGCAAGACCCGAGTTCAAATCGTACCTCAGACATGTGCAAGCTCTGTGATCCTGAGCAAGTCACAAGCTTTCAGCCTCAGTTTCCTCATCTGTAATCGAAGGGGTTGGACTTGATGGCCGCTGAGGCCCTGGATATCCCTAAGCCTGGCCAGCTTGGCCTCTTGCCTGTTTGAATGGCCAGATCCACTCGGACCCGTGCCCGCCTGCCCTCTGCCCGGGGACCCACTCCAGCGGTAGGCTGCTGCCCTCCGGGGGCCAAACCTCTTCCATGGCCTACCCTGCAGAAGGCCAGGCTCTCGCTTCTCTTGCTGCGCGCCTGCCGTGAGGCCATCCTGCCCGGGTGAGCACCCTCCCTTCCCGGGCTCCCCACCCCCATTGCTCCCTCCCTTCTGTCCCTCTCCACCCTTCCCCTCCCCCTTCAGATCTGTCCAACCTCCTTCCATTGTGCCCTCTGGAATGCCTGCCCAGTGGTGACCAAACTTGAAACTTCTTTCCTCTTTCCCTTTCTCCTCGCCCTGACCCTTCTCCCTTACTCCTCCAGGCCCTCCAAGCCCTCCAGACCCTTGTCCTGATCATGGCGGGGAAGTCGATATTCTTTGCTCCCCACGGTCAGCTTCTGCTGCCCTTTTCTAATCGCCCTTTCCTCCTGTGAGGTTCGCACTGGCCCAGATTATCACCCGATGCAGACGCCGCACCCTTATCTGCCACCTCCCAGGGCATCCGCTCTCCTCGGCGAGGTTAGGGCTGGCTCACTGGCCAGGCTCTTCTCCCCATCTCCTGCCAAGATGCACTTTATTTTAAACCTAAAAAAGAAATTGCATCATGTTGTTCCCCTCAGGTACCCCGACTTTCCGGTTCCTTCATCGCTACGACTTCCAGCTCTCACCTCGGGTACCCCAAGATTTTGTCGCGCCATCGTTCATAAGCATTCTACCTCCTCCTGTGTTACCTCCTTATCCCAAGCTGACGGTTCCCATCTTTTCCTATGTTTGGCCCTATTCTTCATCTTCACTGACTTCGCAGACTATGTTCTCTTTTTTTTTCTGTTTCAAGACTTAGGGAACAATTCCGCTCTCCACTCTTCTTTATCCCAGATCCATTGCTAGGGTCAGCCCGATGGGGTGGTGCAGTGGTTAGAAAACCTGACCTTGAGTCAGGAAAACTCATCTTGAATTCAAATGTGGCCTCGGACATTAGCTGAGTGATTCCCGGGGAAAGTCCCTTAACTCTGCCTCAGTTTCCTCATCTGTAAAATAAGCCAAAGAAGGAAATGGCAAACACTCCAGAATCTTTGCCAAGAAAACCCCAAACAGAGTCACCGTCGGGTTGGACTGAAACTCCTCAACAATGACAAATAATCATTGCCCTGTTATCCTAGGACTGATCACAGCCGGCCAGATCTCCAGCTCTGGACTTCTCCATCTTGTGCTGGTGAATGGAGCTGGGAAGAAAGCAAATGTGTCTAATCTTATTTGGCTCTTAATCATTAACTGCTACCAAGCAAGCATTCTATTCTTTTCCAATAGATT
Organism: Antechinus flavipes; assembly: GCF_016432865.1. Classification (NCBI taxonomy): domain Eukaryota; kingdom Metazoa; phylum Chordata; class Mammalia; order Dasyuromorphia; family Dasyuridae; genus Antechinus; species Antechinus flavipes. The sequence goes on from NC_067403.1 coordinate 255,633,186, forward strand.
CGCTATCATTTTCCCCACTGCAGCTGCTCCAAAAGTTCCCAGCTTTCCTCAAACTTCCCCCATTCCCAATCTGCTGAGAATTTTGGCTCATACTCCCCTGATACGAGTCAGTCTTTTGTTCGTAAACAAGTCAAGACATGGCCTTGATGATGTCATCGGTCCTTTTGGAGAAGTGGATGTAAGTGAGGCAGAGCTGCAAAGTCATCAGCCTCATTCTTCTCCAGAATTGTCAAAATGTAATGGCAAGACAATGACAAGTTGAACCATAGGACCCAGCATGCAGTGGGAGACCTTTCTAAATGAAGGTCTCAAAACTGGGGCAACCTGAGGAAAGCTCCCCTTTTCTCTTTTAATTTTCACTTTTTTTGTTTGTTCTTTTCTATTCATTTAAAGAACAACAAGAAAAAAAAAACAGAAAAGGAAAACAAAACGAAATAAAAACAGAACATTGTCATATGCCCAGCAGAGCATCAGGGAGGAGGCCAAATAAATAAATAAATAAATAAACGAATAAATAAATAAATAAATAACCAGCTCAGGAAAGGAAATATAATAATAGAAGAAATTTTATCCACGAGTGTCCATCTTTTATTTGCTTCCTTGTAGATTGTTCTTTTGTTCCCTGCTGGAAAAAAACTTTATTCCTTTAAAAACTCCCCTCGGTCCCCTATCTCCAACTAAAAGGCTAAAGTACAGATAGATATATACATAAATGTATACATATATACATATACACACCCCTGTCCCCCTACATATATATACATGCACATTCACACCCACCCACAGACCTGAACACAGATGTATCTGTTTTACATATACATAGAGCAACATATATACCTACATATATATACACATGCATTTACCCATATTTAACAATATTAGTATGGCTAACATAGTATAGATTTCTCTCTAGATTGAATTTTTTTAAAGTTTGACTTTGTCTAATATCAACGATTACTAACCATACTATTTTTTTTCCTAATACATTCTATCCCCGTATCTTTGCCAAGAAAACCCCAAATGGGGTCACGGAATCGGTACAACTGAAACTCCTCAACAATAACAAATATCCATTGTTTGTACTTTTCCCCCCCCCCTAATAAATTCTACTCCTGATCCTTGCAGGATTTGTGCATATCTCATCTTTCCCGACATGCTAACTATTCTGCCTTAATTCTGCTTTTAAATTAGCCTTGCTATAACTTGACCTCCCCCACCCATGGATCCCTCCCTCGTCTTCTTCCCCCACCCTTTGCTTCTCTCTCTACCTGCCACCCCCCTCCCTTATCTCTTTATAGAGTTTTGGAGGGTGCTCTACCCTTCATGGTGCATATGCATCCCTTTCTCCCTTTTTATAAATTTCATTTCAACAGTTTCCCTCACTACCTCCTTCATCCTGGCTGCCAATGAAAAATGCCCTGTTCCTTGTCAGGGCCTTAAGCCCTTATTACATCCCCTCCTAACCTCTCCAGCATGTTTATTATCCCTTGCTCACGCCTAGTTTCTCACTAATTTTTAATGCTCTTGGTTCCTTAGCTTTTGTCTTCAAAGAGCATTAAAAAAAAAAGCATAAAAAATTAAAATAAAAAAAAGCATAAAAAAATATTTTCACCTGATCCCTCCCACCACTAAACTCCTTGAGCAAGTTGTCTGACCTCCCTGCCTCCACTTCCTTTCTTATTCTCTTCTAAATTCTGCCGTCTGGCTCGAGTTCTTCTTTTAACTGAAATTGCTCTTTACGAAAGATTTCCTAATTGCCAAACCCATAAGCCTTTTCTCAATCCTGACTGGGCTACTATAAATCTTCTTTCAGGCAAGACTGGATGTTTTTAGGCCTCTTAAACACAACACTTTCTAAACTCCATTCATTAATCATTTTGCCTCAAACCCTATCCTGCCTTCCAATTATTAGGGCCCTCCTCAGCCCCTGAGGCTCACAAATTTAGTGTCATCTAGGACTCTCCACTCACACTTGACCCAAACATTTCAGTAGTTGCGAAATCTTGACACTTCTACTTTTTGTTTGTTTGTTTGTTTTGTTTTGGGCAGAGCAATTTGGGTTAAGTGACTTGCCCAGGGTCACAAACCTAGTAAGTGTGTCTGAGGCAGGAATTTGAACTCGGGTCCTTCTGACTTCAGGGCTGATGCTCATCCATTGCGCAGGCTAACTATCCCCATACGTCTACTTTTTACAATATCTCTTCTATACAACCCCTTCTCTTTACTCTCATGTCCAGGTCCTTATCACTTTCCCCTCTCCTTAGACAATTGAGATGCCTTCTGGATCCAAATCACCCTCACTCCAATCCACTACCTTCTACCCTTTCTCTTGCGCTCCGGTCAGGCCTCGTTCATTGCATTTTGGACTCTCCAAACTGGAGTCCCAAAGGAAACTCGACAACAAAATATTGTCTCCCTCCTTTCCCGAAACCCTTCCCTCTTCCAAACTTCCTTATTATTGTGCAAGGTACCACCATCTTCCCAGTCACTGGTTACGTCACCTATAGAACATCCTCCCTCTTCTCTCTTCTTCCCTCATCCCCATATCCACCACGTATTGGCCAAAGCTTATCCCCCATCTTCATTACATCTTATATTCGACCTGTCACTCTACCCAAACTCCTCACCTCTCCCCTGGCCACCTGCTAGACCTTTGGACTCCCAATCTCAAGTTTCTTCCCTCTCTATTCCATTGTCTTAAGGCAATTGTCCTGATCGATAAACTCCAGTACATCCTGATTACCTTCGGGATCAAATACAAACTCCCGGGGCATGGAGAGCCCTTTATAACCTGGGGCATGGAGAGCCCTTTGTAACCTGGCTCCATAAGTCTTTCTAGATTTCTTGCGCATTATTCCCTTCATGCCTTTTCCAGTTCTGACACTAGGGCCTCATTGCTTTTCCTGCCATATTCTCTAGTTCATCTCCATGACTTTGCACAGGTTTTCACCTTCCTCTCTTTTGTTTCTTAAGAGTCTTTAGGCTACAAAGTATTCAAGCTCTATCTCTTCCCTTTCCTGTCTCCCCTACCCAGCTGTTGGCTCCCTCTCCTCCAATGACCTTCTGGCCCCCTCGCATGAGAAAGGCGGTATGCTCTCATGAAGGATTTGGAAAACTGGGGATGACTAGGATAATCACAATATCAAGGGTCTTCAAGGCTGTGCCTGGTAGACAGCAGGCACTTAATAAGTGCTTGTCAATTGAACACAGGGATCGATGATTGCAAATGGGGGTGTTTGACCTGCCTGAAATCTTGCTTGGAAATGGCAACTCATACTTCCTACCATTTGAAAGGTTATGGTAGGGAAAAGCGGTTGTAACTTGTGCTGTCGACCAAAGGGTAAACCTGGGCTGTGTTGTTAAGGAGTCCGATATTAAGGAAGCGTCTAAAAATTAAATAAGAGACAAAACCAAAACTGTCCTTACCCGCAGGGAGCTTATGTTCTATTGGATGCCTCCAGAGGCAAAAGTGGAATGGGCTGGCCCGGAAAACAGCTAGAGTTCCCTCAGGGTTTTAAAGAGACTGAGCCCTCTCTGGACATGTCTGTTTGATGGTGACGATGATGACGGTGTTGGTGGTGATGGTGACGATGGTGATAGTGATGGTGGTGGACGAGGATGATGGGGGATTACAAAGAACCAGCATGCCCCAGAGAAAGGAGAAGATACTTCCATCATGCTCTTTTGCGGAGCTGGTACAACGGGTGTATTTTCAATTTGTGGATCAGTTTTCTTAATTTTTAAATATCTTCCTCATTTAAAAAACACGCGATGGTTCCTCGAGAGATGGGAATGGAAAGGATGCTGTGAGAAACACTGGAAAAAATAAGATATCCCTAAAATTGTATTTTAGAATCATAATAGAGGAGAGTCGTTTGTATGTAGAATTGTCGCTGTTTGGGATTTTTGTGGTTATGGCTGACTCTTTGTGACCCCATTTGGGGTATTCTTGGCAGAGATACTGGAGTTTGCCGTTTCCTTCTCCAGTTCTCTTGACAGATAAGGAAACCGAGGCAGGCAGGGTGAAGTGACTTGCCCAGGGTCATACAGTGAGTGTCTGAGGTCAGATTTGAAGTCGGAGCAATGAGTCTTCCTGACTCCAGGCCCTGCGCTCTATGCCCCGAGAAGCAGGTGCTCAGAAGGAAAACGCCTGTTTTTCATTTTGTCTGTTGTTTTGCCCTGCTTTGTCTTGCACGTAGCTGCTTTATAAAAGATTCTATTTACCTATATATCTGCATAGTAGATCCTAGGTCTAGAGCCGGAAGGGTCATCAGGGATCCAATGTTCACATTTTTCAGATGGGAAAACTGAGGCCCAGGGAGGCTCAGGGTCGCTCATAGAATCTCAGATCTAGAGCTGGGAGGGATCTCGCAGACCTTCGAGGGTAACGCCCCCGTTGTCTCCGCTGTTTCCCGTAGTAAAAAGTGAGCTCCTGGGGGGCGGTCGCCTCGGAAAGCAGCCCCCGCCCCCACGATCTCCCCCTGGGAAAGGGGGGGTGGGTGGAGCGGAGTTGTCGCTGTCCAGTCTCCCGCTGTCCTGCAGGGGGGGCGCGCCGCCCGCGGAGGTGTCGGAGGCCCTGCAGAGCCGGGTCGCGGGGTGGAGGGGGGACCCATCTCCGAGAAGGGGGAGAAGGGGCCGCCTCGAAGGGGAGGAACAGGGCTCCGAGCCCCTCCCCCTCTTTCCCCACCCAGGGAGCTGCAGCTGCCGTTCCTGTTCGTGCTGCAGCAGCCACAACTACTCAAGGTAATGCAATCTCGGCGCTGCTCCGCTGGCCGGCGCGGGGCAGCTGGATGAGCGAGGGGGACCCTGGGGGCGTCCCAACCCGGCCAAGGGAGGGGCGAGGGCGCCCGGGCAGGGTGGGCGGGGCGTCCGAGCCTGGCCGAGGGGGGCGAGAGGGGGTGAGGGATGGAGCGGGGAGCCCTCCTCTGGCCTGGGTCGGGATGGGGGGGGGGGGGCTGCCGCAGCGGGGCGGTGCCTGCCCAGCCCTGTAACCCAAGCTGCCCCCTGGTTAAAAATACCGCACCTCCCTCCCTCCCCACCCCCTCCCCCTCCCCGGGCAGCTGGCAGTGCCCTTCACCCCCAGCCCTGCCTCTGCCGCCGCCTCAGCTTCTCCCCTTTCCCCGTAGCGGTTTTCTTCTCCCCCTCAGCTGGCCTTGGGCCTGGGGAGGGGCCTGAGACCTTGCGGAGGCAGAGACAGGGACAGAAAGTTGGGGAGAGATAAGAGGCCGGCCAAAATCTGAGTGCGGCTGGGCAGGAGGCGGGGAGGAGAGTGGGAGGGGACCTGGCCCCAGCTCTGGGGCAGGAAGGCAGGGCGGGGACCAGATTCTTCCTGGTTGGGCCCTACTAGAGAACCAACCCGGCAGCCAGTGTGCTGAGACCCCCGTGGTGGCCAGGGAAGCCGGCCCGACGGCCCGACGGACGGACTGACTGGCACCGCTTAAACCCAGGCCGAGGTAAGTGGCCCTCTGCTTCCCTAGCCCCCGGAGTCCGGCGCAGGGGGAGGGGCAGTTCCCGGGACAGGTGCCCCAGGGCACCTTTTAGGGCTTCGGAATGACTTTGGGACCCAGGTATTCCCAGATACCCAGTTGGGGGGTAGTCAGTGCAGCCAGTGAGGGCCTCCCCTTCTTGGGGGGCCGGTGTTCCTGAGCAGAGGAGAGAGCCTGGGTGTGGTCCAGATCCTACTTCTAGGAGCCAGGAGTCCTAGGGTGCCCAGCCTTGGGGCCAAGTCTCAGGCTGGAGGATTCTGAGCCAGCCCCAAAGGGAAAGGGGCCAGTGGTGTCTGCAGGCGCCTCCCTGAGTGAGGAATTGGCAACGGGGCCTCCTGGGAAGCTCTCGTTTTCCCCCACAATTCCAGCCTTGTTTAGTACTCCACCCCACCCAACCTATCTTAACTCAAGTCACTGTTAAGCGGCCTAAGACTCCTGGGTTCTGGAAGAATGGGAGGGGGAAAAACCCCAGGGAATATGGTCCGAAGCAGAAGATCCAAGTTCAAATCCTGCCCCCGCTCTTTGTTCCTTGTGTGACATTGGACAGGTGCTTCCCTCTCTGGGGCGTATTTTTCTTCATCTGTGATTTAAGGGGATTGCACTCACCTTAGATGCTCTTGTTTAGGTATAAAACTAGGCTGGGAAGGGACGCGTAGGGAGGGGGGGACTGGTAGATAAAGGAAGGGACATGTAGATAGGGGAGGGGACTTGAGGTCGGGACAGGACCCTGGGCTTCAGAGGATGGTGGCTAGAGAGAGAGGTGTCTTATGGGCCAGATCCTCCTCCCAGGTACCAGTTCTAAGAGGGGACAGACTTGGGGTTGCTGGTGGAGTTCTAGGCTGTGGGGGAGAGTTTGACTATCTTAGGGAGATAGTGGCTGAGGGATTCTGGAAGTCCAGATACTGGGCTTTAGAGTAGGAGGGCTTGGGAATCTCAAGGACCCCAGGATTCAGAGTGAAAGCAGGTTTGCTCCCCAAAGTTGCCCGGCTTGAGGATGGGAGGTTGGGATGCTAAGTTGGAAACCAGTACCAAGCAGGGAGGAGGCAGTACAGACCATCTGGATTGTTCTCCTCCTACCCATGCGACATCAGGAAAGTCCTTGTCCAGTGACTGTTTCTCCTGGGAAGTCCAGGGCTGAGATTAGCCAATCTCTAATTCTCTTCCTGTACTAGAGCCTCTGATGGGGCCGGGGTGAAGGGAAAGCAGGACCTCTGGGTTGGAGTGAGGATGGGGGAGATGTGAGGGAGCTAGGGTTTGAGGGGTCAAGATTCGCAAAGGCTTGTAGATCTTGAAGTTGGGGAGGTGAGCTGGAGATTAGGACCCCTGGGTTCTGAGGAGGGGCCGGGGCTGGAAATGCGTAGCACCCTTGAGTTCTGAGTGAGCATTTTGATGACGGAGGGGAAGTGAACTGGGGGCTGCTGGGATCCATGAGTTCTGAGAAGGCAGCACCTTCTCAGCTGGTCGGGAGTGGGAGACAACAGATGGGGGTTTGAGGGCCTGGTGGGGTTTTGAAAGCAGAATAGGGGCCGGGGAGAGGCAGAACTTGCGACGTCTGAGAGGGGAGCCGGGCCGGACTCTTGTCCCTCCCTTGCCTCTCCAGATGACAGAAGAGGTCATCGTCCCTGTGTACTGCACGGGGGTGTCTGCCCAAGTGCAAAAACAGAGAGCAAAGGACCTAGGACTGGGCCTCCATGAAAACTCCATCAAGTACCTGGGCCAGGATTACGAGACGCTACGGTCCCAATACCTGCAGTCTGGGGCCCTTTTTGAGGATGATGCTTTCCCCCCTAATGTCCATTCTCTGGGCTTCAAGGACCTGGGACCCAAATCCTCCAAAACCTATGGCGTTAAATGGAAAAGGCCCACGGTGAGTGGGGCCCTTGGGGATGCTCCCCTGAACCCTAATAAAAACACGGCTGTTAAGGGAGGCTGTAAGGGAGGTGCAGGGACAGGGTCTGGGCTGGGGAGCAAAATGTAGGGGGCTGGATGCCCAGGGGCAGGGGGGAAGGGGGCGGACCTCTGTGTCCTCCTGGGGAAAGAAGCAGGACTGGAAGGAGGAGAACATGACAGAAAATCCAAGACCCCTTAGTTGTCTCATTTCTGTTGTAGGAACTTTTACCAAACCCTCGGTTTATTGTGGATGGGGCCACCCGAACAGACATTTGTCAGGGAGCTCTGGGTAAGCCTGGGAGTGTGCTTGTTCCTTCTGGCTAGGTCATCTCTCTCTCTTGCTCCTTCATCTCTGTCTTTACACACACACACACACACACACACACACACACACACACACACACACTCACACACACACTCACACACACACTCACACACTCACACTCACTCTCTCTCTCTCTCTCTCTCTCTCTCTCACACATCCCTCTTCCCCCCTTCCAGTATCTAGCCCCTCCCTCTTGCAAGTAAGGACAAGCTCTGATTATCATCTTCAAAGCTGGTTTGCCCGGATTCCTGGGTCTTTTCCGTAAACTGTGGGGGTGTTGGGAGAGAAACCAGGAGCTCTGAGGCAGTTTTCTCTGGCTCGGGGATATAATGGCACTGTCTAGCCTTGCTTGCTCCCTATCTGCTCTCCCGGGAGCCACATGGGAAGAGCAGGGCTCTCTCTGACGCTTGGTGCCCCTTGCAGGGGACTGCTGGCTCCTGGCAGCCATCGCCTCCATCACCCTGAACGACACCATCCTGCACCGGGTGGTGCCTCATGGACAGAGTTTTCAGGAAGGCTATGCTGGCATCTTTCACTTCCAGGTAAGGCTGGCTTGGGAGGGCGGGGTTTAGCCTTGGCTGCAGCCCAGAGCCGGTTGAGACCAGTGGGGTCCAACTGAAGAGATGCAAAGTTTAGATAAGGCGGCATCATCTAGTGTCGTGGCTAAGCCATTTTCCCAGTGTGGTCCGACTGCGATCCCATGAGAGGTTTTCTTGGCAGAGATACTGGAGCGGTTTGCTCATTTTACAGACGAGGAAACTGAGGCAAATGGATTACATGCCTTATTCAGGGTTACAAGGCTCTGAGGCCGGATTTGAACTTGGGAAGAATGGCGGGAGAAATGCAAGGAGAGAGGTCCTGTTTATATAAACATTTAGGAAGCCCTTGCTTTGTGCAGAACACCGTGCTGGTCTCTGGGGGAGATGGAGTTTAGACAGGACTGGGGCCCTGCCCTCCTGGTGCTTCCAGTCTGGTGGGAGGATACACTACCAGCTCAGGTGACAATAACACTATAACGGGCAGGAGATCTCACAGTAAAACAGCATATACATTGCTTGCTGTGTCGGAGGGTTTCACTGGCCATAGGGCAGATACGTGATTTTGATTAATTATGATTCCCATTTCTTTTTTTCGGTGTTTTATTGATATTTTCCCTCTCCTCTCCCACAATCCCAAAGACTCCTCCCACCCCACAGAACTCTGTCCTGGAAGCCAGTGGCTAGAGGGGCTGGCTGATCTTACTGCCAGTGTGCCAGTGTCTCAGTTAAATGAGGATGACATGACGTCTACTTGGAAATCGATGACTCTTTAAGTCTGGAGATGTGTCAAGAGTCTCATTCATTAAGTGGCCACCACCTCTCTCCTGTGAGGCATCGATCAGTTAGGATTCAGTTAGTGTCTCCTGTGGAATACCAGACCCAACAGTCGCTGACCACTAGGCACTCCTCACTGCATAAACCACAGGAGGTGATTGGGCAGAATACACAGTAAACCAGAGGTTCCCCATTCATCTTGTGGATTCAGTTCTGGGACTCAAGTCTCCTCTGCATCCGGCCTGCCCTCTTTTGAAGGTTTTCCAGCCTCCCAGTGATCTTCCTAAAATACACCCCCCAGAATGTAGGACAATCCTCCAGGTGATGTCCTTGGAGGTCAGAGACCAGTGGGATGGGCAGCTCCAAAGTCCCGGATCTTAGTTCTCCCTCATCTCGCCCCAGGTTTTAGGATTGGCTTTCTTGTCTGCGGCAAAGTCATGCTTCTTACTTGATTTGACCTAGTGCTCCAGCCAATCCCTATCATTTTGGCTCGGCCTTCTTCCTGTTTGCTATTCCCCGCTGCTTTGGGTCATTTGCAAATCTGGTGAGCCCTCTGCTTTTGTCTTTGGTGACATGCTAAAAGGGGGAGGGCCGGCCTGCCCCTGAGCCCCAGCTCTCCATGGGAGCCTGCTTTGGAAGCTGAAGTTTCACCTTTTCTGTGCCTCTTTGGAAGTCGTACTTCCATCTGTTACGCTCTGCCAAGCTGTTAGGATCTTTCCATCTGTAGGAAAAGCCCGGCCATTTTGCTGAATTTGCAGCTTTCTCCTGATTTTTGGCTGTCTAGAAAAAAAAAAAAAAGCTGATTTTAGGGTGATCTGGTCTTGAAGCCCTGCTTCATTTTCTAAGTGTTTACTGGGCATCCCTTTAGCGATCCGTCATCGCAGGAGCTTGCCAAGAATTGAAGCCTTTGAAGCTGATTGGTTTACAATTTGCTGACCCTTTTTTTATTTTGATGAGGTCTACTTCTGTTTCCAATTAGTTCCTACTTTTGTAGTTCTTTTTAAAAAAATTTTTAATTTTATTTATTTATTTATTTTACTTTTGTAGTTCTTTAAAATTTATTGTACTTTTGTAGTTCTTAAAAAAATTTCTTTTAATTATTTATTTATATATTTTTTACTTTTGTGGTTTTTGAAGAACTTTCAGAGAACATTGATAGTGACTAAGCATGTGATTTACTTCTGTGTGTGTGTGAGGGGAAGAGGGAAAGGGCAGGAACTGAGGGGAGGTGGGGGGGGGGTGTGCTGCATGGACCAATGAGGCTCTAGATTGCTCCCTCCTCACTGTCATGTCACAGAATTTCAGGGCCTCATCCTAAACAGAGTCAGCTCCTGGTGTAGTGTTTTGGGAGTCAGAAACCTTAGCATTAATTTTGTGACACTGGGCCAGTCGGTTTCCTTCTTTCTGAATTGGTTTTTTCCTCTGTAGAACGAGGGTACCAGATTCTGAGCCACTTCCTCCATTGGGTGGTAGATGGATTAGAGCTTCCCCAACCTCCCTTAGTTTCTCTGGTGATTCATGCTCTAGGCTTGCGCTAGGTGGAGACCTTTGCTGTGGGGTAGGGCTTATCTTGGGCTCTGAACCTGAAGTCCTTTCTCTAATACCTCCTCCCTACCCCTGAGGCACTGAATGCCCTTCAAGCTTGACTGCTCTTCTATTTCTTGCCTGCACCTCTCAGTTCTCACCGCAGTACTTTGATCTTTGGTGCCTCCCCAGTCCTGCATTATCTTTGCCTTGGGTCACTTGGGGTTCCTGGTTGGATCTCAAAGCCTTGGATTCAAGTTCTGACAAACACTTGCTCTGTGACTTTTAGGCTCTTGTGGCATCTGAGCCTTGATTTCCTTTATTGGTAAACTTGGGATGCTAATTATAGATTTTATCTCCCCCCCCCTTTTTTTTTTTTTTTTGCTGAGGCAATTGGGGTTAAGTGACTTTCCCGGGGACACAGCTAGGAAGTGTTAAGTGTTTAGGGTCTTCCTGACTTCAGGGCTGGTACTCTATCCATTTGGCCATCCAGCTGCCATCTAATTACAGATTTTAATGCTAGAAAGGTCCAGCCACAGAGTCTAGACCCCTTTAATAAAATGAGAAAATTCATCTTCGGAGTGCTTTCCTTGTCTGCTCTTTGGGTTTGGCGATCTGTGTAAGGATCTCCTTAATAATGTCTTCTGTAGAGCTCTACTTCTGCACTGCCAAGTGCCTGATGGACAGATCCACCTGGAGGTGGGTCCCAGTGGACTCTCAAACTCAGTTGTCTAAACTGGAACTCACTGTCTTTCCCTTTAGCCCCCTCTCTGCTCTAGACTTGGCTGTTGCTATTGAAAGGTCATCATCCTTCCAGTCATTGAGGTTGGAAGCATCTGGAACCCCCTATCTAATGTTGTTATGTTTTGCTGATTCGAACTGGTTTTCTTCCCTTGGAGAGAAAGAACTCTAGGTCAGTGTCCTCCTCACCTTTTACTTGACTTATTTCAATAACCTCCTAATGGGTCTCCCTTTCTAGGCTATCATCTTTTAAAAATAACTAAAAAAAATTTTTTTTAAGTGAACAGAAATCTATTTTGTTTCCCTTCCTTTATGAACCTGAACTTCCAGACACGGTCAAGCCAAATACAGTCTCCATTTGACCATGTCCACAAAATAATGGCTGTCACCTCTGTCAGGAATCCAGTGCATCATCTTCCACACTGATGCTAAATAAATCTTAAAAAAAAACCCCAAACTTTCATTTTTTATTACCAAAATGTCTCCCATATCCTTTCTCTTTCCAGACATTCTTTCTATATAAAGAATATATTTCTTGAAGAAGAAGAAAAAACCTAGGGAAACTGATCTAGATATTATAAAAATCCGACAATAGGTGCCAGCCCCTTCAGTCCTCCTGGGCTACATAGGGATAGGGGTTAGGGGGCCTTAAATTTGTTCTTTGTAATTTTGAAATTTTCCTTTTGATTATTTGTTCTTTTCTTTTAACTGTGGGAATCCTCTTGAAGGTAGTTTTCTTGACCCTTTGCATCAGATCAAATAAATCTTTCCAGGTTTCTCTGTACCCCTCCTGTTTGTGGACATTTGGATATAATGGGCACAGCCATCTATTACATCTGTGGACCACACCGTGTTTTGCCATTGAGTGACCCCCATGATGAGCTATGCAGAAATATGCCCCACTATTGTTGCTAAGGTTATTCCTGGCCCTGCTTTTGCAGCCTGGCTCCAGGTGGTCTTTCTAAGCTAAGATTTCCTTTAATTTCCCCCTCTTTGGCAACATGACTCGCCCAGGACCACTCGGCTAGTAAGTGTATAAAGCTGCCCTTGAACTCGGGTCTCACTGCAGACTCTGTCCTGTATCCACTGGACCACCTAGCTGCCTGGGTGTATTGGTAGCACATACAAATGTACAAAATGCATGTGTATGTATTTCCAAATTATATACAAAGATGAATGCGGGCAATGTGTTGTAAATAAAGGGAATATTTTGGGAGGAGAAAAGGCAGAGGTATCTGTAGCTTGAGGAGATTAGGAAAGATTTCATGAAGAAAGATCCTAAATTGATCTTTGAAACTCGAGATTCTAAGAGGAGTGGTGCACTCTAGGCCTCTGGGACACCCTGTTGGGTAAAGAGTGTCCTGAAAGTTGGATATGGCCAAACTGAAGAGCTTTAAATGTCAAATGAGAAGGGCCACTAGAGAGTGCCATAGTGCACAGTACTGGGAGGAACAGAATTCGAATCTAGTCCCTTTCTGGCTGGGTGATCCTGGGTAGATCACGTCACCCTACTGTTCTCAGTTCCTCGTCTGTAACATAAACTGGAAAAGGAAATGGCAAACCCCTCCAGTTCTTCACCAAGAAAACCCCAAGTAGGGTCACAAAAGGTCGGAAATGACTGAAAAATGGTGGAGCAACGGCAACAAGGGTGGTTTTTGAGCAGGAAAGTGAAGTCCGCTCTGTGCTTTAGTGATGAGCATGTGGAAGACCAGGTGGTGAGCGGAGAGAGCAGTCGGGAGGCAGTCGTGTTCATCTGGGTGAGGGGTGAAGAGGGTCCAGGGGGCCCTTCACCTTGGGGTGGCTGCGTGAGGCAAAGGTGGAGGAAGAAATGGGGGGGGGGGCTTGCCTAATTATTGGCTATGGCAGCACCAGGCCATGAAGGTAGTAGACACTTCACTGAATCCAGGTCACGACAGATTGGCTATTGTGGTTCTGACTGCTTAAAGGGGGGTGGTGGTCTCCATGGGGAGGAGGGGAGAGAAAGGAAATAAAGGGCTGAGATGTGGCTATTAATAGAATTCACAGTAGCTTGAACTACATGATGATTCCCTTGCTGTCTCTTGGGAAGAATTCTGGGAGTGGTACAGGAGGGTCAGGGGAGAATTGTGGTCATCTAGTGCCCATGTAGGCTCCACGGGCCCTTGGACAATCGGGGCTGTACCATTGGGGGGAGCACAGAGCAGCCCCTCATCACCCCTTCTCTCCCACAGTTGTGGCAGTTTGGGGAGTGGATCGATGTGGTCGTGGACGACCTGCTGCCAACCAAGGATGGAAAGCTGCTCTTTGTGCACTCGGCCCAAGGCAATGAGTTCTGGAGTGCCCTGCTTGAGAAAGCCTACGCCAAGTGAGTCCCTCCCTTCCTAGCCCAGGTGCCCCGGTCCTTGCCAGGGGCTCTCCCTGATCCAAGCTGGACCCATCCCCGGATACTCCGGGTACCAGTGGCCTGCGAGCCATTCCTGTCTGTCTTGTCCCCCAGGGTGAATGGTAGCTATGAAGCCCTTGCTGGGGGTAGCACCTCAGAGGGATTTGAAGACTTTACCGGAGGCGTTACAGAATGGTTTGACCTCAGGAAACCACCTAGTGATCTCTACCACATCATTCTGAAGGCCCTGGAACGGGGGTCCATGCTGGGCTGTTCCATCGATGTGAGTCACCAGGGCTACTTTTATGTGTCTGCCTGCCCTTTCTCTGACTTTTTCTACCTCTGGGTCCTTGGTCCTTCTAGTCTCATTTTATTTTTCAAATAATAAGCATTTATTTTCTTTCTAAACCTTTACCCTTCCCGTTAAATAGAGAAGAAAAACAAAACACGTAACAAACGTGCATAAATAAGCAAAGACGCATTTTCGCGTCCTTCTTATCCAGAGGTTAACTTCTCATTCTGTCCCTAGTCCCCTTTGTCAGAAAGCAGGCAGCCGCCCCCATCACTGGGCCTTTGGAATCATGGGTTGTCATTGCTCTGATGAAAATTCTTAAGTCTTCCCAAGATGTTTTGACTCTCTAATGTTGCTAATGTACAAGTTGATCCTGATTCTGTTTACTTCTTTCTGCATCATTTCATACAGTTCCCCCTGAAATTCTCCGAAACCATCCCTTTAATCATTGCTTACAGTCCTTATTTCATATCCTGTTGAGCCATTTGTTCCCTTTCCCTCAGATGCTAGTTCTTGGCTACCATGCTAGAAATAACTGTACTTTAGAAAGAAAAGGTCTTTTCCCCAAAACCTTAAAAAAGCCATCTCTTTTTATTTTCCTTAGCTTTCCTGTCTCTCTGAACTCCTTGGAGGCATATTGCCATTAAAAAAAAAAAAAAAACTTTTAACATTTATATCTTTTGTTTTCACCTTAATTATCAACTATATCTGTCATTTTCCAAGAAAGCCATTCTTTGTAATAAAGGAAAAAAAAAAAAAGAAAGGTGGAAGGCAAAGTTTCTTGTTGTTCTGGATCATTTTTCTTTTGAAAACTGTTCTTCATATCCTCTGGCTACTTATCTTTTGGGGGACCCTAAAAGATATCCCCCAAGCCTGACCACGTATGCAGTGTAACATACCTATAGTTACCCACCTTGGCAAAGAGGAGAACAAAGCCTTTGCTGACTTCCAAATTCTAACCCAAGGGTCTCATGTATCCCAGGGATCCGCATCCCTTCTTTATCCCATTTCAGCCTCATCATAGGTTTGGGGTTACTAGGGACCCCAGAGATCATTTGGTTCAACTCTTTGGTTTTACAGGGAAGGAAAATTGGACCCAGAGAATGGACTTGTTCAAGGTCACCCAGGTAGGAGGTGGAAGAGTTAGAGCCTTGGACTCTAGTCTGCTGCCTCTAAATCCTTCCTTCTTTCCAATGTACCACTTGACTTAATCACAAGAGCGAGATGGAAGGAGCCTCAGTGGTCCTCTAGACCAACTCACCTGGGAATGTGACTCCCCTCTATCTACAGTATGAGTGACAAGAGGTCATCCAGGCTTTGTTTGGAGACCGCCATTCTTCCTTTGGACAGCTCCATGGCTGCGAAAGATCCATTGGCTTTCTTGGCAGTACTTGGTGATCCACCAAGCTCCTTAGAGGGCTTCCATGGACTTCTGTCTGAGCTGCCTCATCCCCACTCCCCTTCTGAACTTGATTCTTTGAACTTTAATCTTTACTTTTGTTTCTTTTACACTTTATTTTATGCCGTTAGACTGGATTTTCTAGCCTGTCAAAATGATTTTGGATCATATCATAGCCTGTTAACTGGCCCTCCCAATTTTGTGTCCTCTGCAGACTTAGAGATTCAATCACCTGCGCCTTCATCCAGAAGTGGCCCTGAGCCGCACCCTGGGCCCTGTAGGCCTCCCAGGAGACCCCTCCTTGCAACTTGATGAAGAATCACTAATGACTCCCCTTAGGGTAGTATCTGTTGGATGCTAGTTTCCCTGCTTTCCTTCTTCATCTTTTCCCACAAGCTTCTCCGATTTGCTCATGTTTATCATTTATTTCTTCCTGGTCAATAATGTTCCATCATATTCCTAAACCAGAGATTGTTTTGTTTTTAAGCCATTTCCTGGCTAGAAGGCGAGCATTCCCTTTATTTCCAACGGAGGCTACTGCAAATATTCCGAACTCTGTTGGACCTTTACGTCTGTCTTTGTCTTCCTTGATGTCTTTCTCTTTAGATCTGAAGTTCAGGCACCTTTCTTGGACATTTCTACCCACGTAACCAGATGCTGTCTAGCCCCCTGACCAGGGCAGCCATGCGTCTGTCTTTCTCCAGCTCCCTGCACCCCTGATGGTCCCATTTCTCTGGGTTCTTTTCCCATTTGCTGGGTGCGAGAGGCAGCCTGAGACTTGTTTTTTAATGTACATTCCTCTTATTGTTCATGATCTGGAGCAGGTGTTCATGGGATTGTTTATAGCTTCTCATTGTTCTGAGTCATTTTTCTTTTGAAATTCATATCTTTTGGCTCCTTATCTTTTGGGTGGCCTCCTTTTCTAAATGTTTACCAGCCCTACCTGAATCATGAGACTGGTGACGTTACTCGGGAGTCCCACTGGTCTACAGTTGGCAGATTGCCGTTCCCCCATCCCCTCCTTTTTTGTGTGTGTGTGAATGGGGACATTTTCCCCTTGGTAATCCTGTGTTCTTTCTTTCTCATAACCCCCTAGCAGAGACTCAGGGATCATGGCTCAAGGTGGTACTTCTGCAAGGGCAGAGAGGTTCTGTTCTTAGCTTTTTTCCTCTCTCAGGTCCCAGATCTATTTCTCTTGTTTTTTTAAGATCACACATCATTCTTCTTGGCAGGAAAAAAATATTTAATCTATATTAGACAGTAACTAAAGCAAAATAAAGAATTCTGATGTTGATTACCTGTAGAACAAAGTTCCAATCTCTTTTTTGATCCTCCCCTTTTCCCTAATATACCTTTAAAAAACCCCACAGATGAATCTCCTTTTATTTTTTTTGAATTTCTTCCTGGGCTGAGCTCCTCAATGCCCCTATCTCTCTTCCCTTCATGGGGGTGGCTCGTGGCAGGCGCTTGGACATTCGTCCTGTTACTCGACCTGGCTTCTGTCTTCTGGGTGTATCTTTTACTACTCCGAGCTGCTCAGCGAGCTCCCTGTGCATCACACCCGGTTTCTTTGGGACCATTCGGCGTGGTCAGAATAAGTTTTCTTTGTGTCTTCAGAATGTCATTCTAGCCTTTTCTTGAGCTCTTTAAAGTCCCCAGACCCAGAGCTTGCCAAGCTGTACCCAGACCCTTCTCCTTTTCTAGTATGAATTTCAAGATGGAAACCTTTCTTTTCTCCAAGGTTCCCCTGAGTTCTAGAGTCATAGTTCTTGGGACTTCCTCCACCTTTTGAAGGAAGAAATGACTAATGAGGTAGAGAGACAGAAGCAGAGAGAAAATGTGTTTGAGAGAAAGAGAGCAAAGCAGGAATCCAGAAGAATGGGTTCTTCCATGAAGGCTTCTGGACGTGGAAGAGCCTAGGGGACCATCTAGCCCAGGCCTCGGCCTCCCTTCTTCCTGACCGGAGTGGGTCGGGGGCGGGATGGCCCTGGTGGGAAGGCCCTGGCAGCTCTTGTGAGAGGTATCATCCTGTTGTCATACCTAGATCACCAGCGCCTTTGACATGGAAGCCGTCACCTTCAAGAAACTGGTGAAGGGCCACGCCTACTCGGTGACTGGAGCCCATCAGGTAGCACCAAACCCTGGGAGGTCAGAGAGCTTGGGGGTGGAATTCCCCTGGCAGACCAGAACAGGGACAGAGCTCCAATTCTCCCTAATGGAGACGGGCAGGCGGAGGGGTGGAGGCTGGCTCAGGGGGGAAGGCTGGGCCATGCTGACTGGGACTCTGGTTACAGGTGACCCATCGGGGCCGCTCGGTGAACCTCATTCGAATGCGGAACCCGTGGGGTGAGGTGGAGTGGACGGGACCTTGGAGTGACAGGTAGGGATGGCGCTGCCAGCTCACTAGGCCCAGTGTTCAGGGCTTCATGTGGCCATGGTGAGCCCCTTGCCAATCTCTGTCCATCACAGAGTTTTCTGAAATCCTTAGGGGAGGTGCTCTTGCCTCATTCATTCACTCACTCATTCATTTCTTCAATGAACACTTATTATGCACCCACTTTGTGCATAGCACCGAGCTGAGTATTGACAAGAGATTTAATGTTTAGGGGAGACCTGGTCACTGCCTCCAGGAAGATAAGAAGTAGATTTGTTTCCTTCAGATTGTTATAAGCGCAACAAATGTGAACACACAAACATTTCCCTATGCAAAGAACAGACAAAGAGGACTTCCTGTTAAGCCGTGGATCTCCCCATCCGGCTTATTTTTTAAGGCTGGCCGGGGTCACTCAGGTAATTAGGGGCTGTGATTTCAGGGGCAGCACGTGCCCAGCCAGCCCTTAGGCCTGGGGATGCAGTGGCTCCTGAAGGAAAGGGTCCTAGAAAACTAGAGTGGGCTGCTCTAGGGCCTTTCTGACCTTCTGCCCATCCCTTCTTTCAGTTCCTCTGAGTGGAACCAGGTGTCCCCCTCTGATAGGCAACAGCTCCAGGTCAAGATGGAGGATGGGGAGTTCTGGTGAGTATAACGGGAAGAGGGAATGGCACCTGAGGCTGGGGTCCCGGAGATCTCCCTTCTTCCCCCTTCCCCCTCCACCCCATGCACTCCTCCTCCCATCCTCTCCTTCAAGCATGCTGCATTTGTCTTGAGCACAAAGCATCATGGGAATAGAATATGGGTCACAGAATGTCAGGATTGGGAGGAACCTTAGAATATAGAAAATAGGATATTAGAAGGGATGTTAGAACACAGAATGTACAAGCTGAGAGGATCCTTTTAACATAGGATATAGAAAGTCCAGAGATTTTTAACTTTTTTTTTTTCCTATTATGGACCCTTTGGGCATCTGGGGAAGCTTGTGGATGGACCTCATCTCAGAATTATTTTTTGAAATGAGTAAAATAAAATATATGGGATCACGAAAGAAACCAGTAATATTGAAATATTAAAAAATATTCATAGACTCCAGGTTAGGAAACCCTGATCTAAAACAACCCTAGAATTTAGAGAGGGGGTAACTGAGGCCTTGAGAAGG
Organism: Antechinus flavipes; assembly: GCF_016432865.1. NCBI lineage: Eukaryota > Metazoa > Chordata > Mammalia > Dasyuromorphia > Dasyuridae > Antechinus > Antechinus flavipes. The sequence continues at coordinate 255,652,048 of NC_067403.1, forward strand.
CAAAAGACTGGATTAGAATCATGTGAGCAGTTAGTAGTGCTTTCTGCTCCATCAGCCCATGGGGAGGTGTTCCTAGACTGTCCACGCCCTTTCTCCCCCACTCTCCTGCTTTTTCCCTGCCCCCCCTTCCCGGCCCATTAATAGCATCCCCTGGGGCCCTGCTAGATCCCAGCTGACATCTTCTGTCCCTCAGGATGGCCTTCAGTGACTTTCTTCGGGAGTTCACCCGCCTGGAGATCTGCAACCTGACCCCAGACACCCTCAAGTCCCAAAAGTTCCGCAAATGGAACACGACCCTGTACGATGGCACCTGGAGACGTGGGAGCACGGCGGGCGGCTGCAGAAACTACCCAGGTCAGCCCCGGCTCTGGTGGGGAGGGAGACGCCCAGGAGACACTGAGGGCCAGAGAGGGGAGTGTGGAGGCCCAGACGCTGACTGGCTGGGACGTGGCTGGGGAAGGACGCCGTGATATCCCAAAGGGAATCCTAGGCCCGCATTTAAGGGACTGGGGGGAATTCCTGGTTCTGGCAGCTCCTGCCTTTCTAGGGTCACAGTGTCCGAGCTGGAGGGCCCCAGTCCTCAGCTGCACAGAACTCCCCTTGGCAGCCCACGTGGCCTTTCTTTGAAAACCTCGTAAAGGTTCATCCTCCACTTCCCTGGGCTGGGCGGCCCCTGGGGAGGAGGCTTGGCCTGCCATTAAGCCTGAGGAGCCTCTGGCCTGTGCTAGACTTCTGTCCTGGGAGCTGAACAGCATCTGAGCCTTCCTCCTAAGGACAGCCCTGAGATACTGGATGTAGAGGGCCGGGAGGTGAGACGCCATTCCAGGCTTTGGATCTTACACTGAAACGCCCTTATTGAAATAGCAGAGACTGCTTTTGGTATAACAAATTAATCATCTAGTGACTGAAGCAAAAGGCAAACACTGCTCTTCGGATTAAAGGCAAACCGTTAAATTTAGGACGGGAAGAGGGTCCACAAGGAGACTGAAGGCCTTTGGGAGAAAAAGCTGAGATAATGGTGTGATAAACTCTCATGGGGATCTCAATTATTCACATCTCTGTCTAAGTACCCAAGATCGGGGCCTAAAGAGCTTAATCATTTACATCAGAGTAGAGTTTTGTTAGGCTAGAGGAGCTTTAAAAGGGTGCCCTTTGTAGCAAGCCTGTGAGCCTTTGAGGTGTCTGGATTTGTGTCTCTGATCGATAAACTTCCGAGTCATAACCAGGACTTCTCTGCTGGCTCCGGTTTGTCACATCCTTCATCACTGCGGGAGCTGGGCTTCAACAACCGGAAGTCAGCCAGTGTGTTCCCATGTAGGCCAAAGAAACATCCCCAGTTCCGCTCAAGTAGCCCATGTAGTACATGAGTTCTTGGTCCTTCCCCATCCTGGGTATTCTCCTCTGGATTACCAGTGTCCTCCCTCTTCCCTTCCCTTCCTCCTTCCTCCCTCTTCCCTTCCCTTCCTCCCTCCTTTCTCTTTCTTTCCTTCCTTTCTTTCCTTTCCCCCGTCCCGCGCTCTCTTTCTCTCTCCCTCCCTCCCTCCTCCCGTCCTTCCTTTTTTCTCTCTCTCTCTCTCTCTCCCTCTCTCTCTCCCCTCCTTCCCTTTCTCCCCTCCTTCCTTCATGTAAGAAGCAGGCAGGAACGAGGTGGAGAAGGGCTCCGAATATCAAACCGGATTTTAGATTTGATCCTGGAGGTGACGGGAGCCCTTGTTTCTGGAATGAGGGATGACCCAGTCCCTGCATTGGATGGCTCCCTTTGACAGCTGAGTGGAGGATGGCCTGATACTGAGGCAAGAGGAAAGGCTGTGGTGGCTCGTCCGTGCCTGCCCATCCTGGGACACTTATCCGTGTTCTCTCCGATACTGGCCCCAGGGGAAGGCCAGTGGACTGAGGGCGTGACTCATTAATCATGTTGGTGATGATCATATCATTATTACATAATAAATTGTGGTTATTAATACTCTGCGACACAGGCCATGGACCAAGCCAAGGAGCTGAGCTAAGGGTCTTTGGGGCCGCCAAGGCCGTCCACTTTCCGCATTTACAGGGGAGGAAGCTGAGGCCTGCAGAGATCAAGGGGCTTGTTCAAGACCACAGCAGCAGGGCCAGAACTGGGATTTGCCTCCAGAGAGTCTTGCTCGGGGGTGCTTGGGGGACGAGTGAGAGTTTGGGGGTTTGGATCACAGCCCCTGATTCGTTTTGTTCTCACAGCCACCTTCTGGGTGAACCCCCAGTTTAAAATCAAGCTGGAGGAGGTGGACGATCCCGCTGAAAATTTCTGTGGTCGAGATGATGGCTGCAGCTTCCTGCTGGCGCTCATGCAGAAGAACCGGCGCCGAGAGCGGCGCTTTGGCCGGGACATGGAGACCATTGGCTTTGCGATCTATGAAGTGAGTGCGGGGGGTCGGTGGCCTCCCTTCTGGCCGAGCTTGCCCCGGCTTCCTGCCTTCTCGTGCCTGTGGCCTGGTGGCCAGGGCTGCCGTTAGGATGGGGATTCGTAGAGCCCAGGCCCGGGAAGGTCGTGGGGACCCTGTGGGGTGCCCTTGTCCAAGACACATGCGTGGAGTTGGGACAGAGCCACGAGAGGACCCCCCTCTGCCTTGCTCCCTCCCCTGTGCCTCTCCCTGGCCACTTGGTCAGCCTTGGAGCTGAAATGGCTTCCTGTCTTGGGGCTGCCCTCTGAGGTCTGAGCTGGCTGACTGCGCTAGAGCAGAATTCAGCCCGAAGGAAGGGTGTGGGACGTGAATGTTCCCTGGCCGTGGCGGCCTCAGTCCTTGGTGGCTCTCCTTGTCAGTGGCCGTGGCTGGTGTCCCCGCACCCTGCGTGTTGGATGTGCCTCCTTCTGAGGCCCGTTTGCTGTTGCCACGTGTACAAGGGAGGGTTTAGGAGAAGGGCTCCTGTCTCTGCCACGCTCTTCCCCGATGCTGGAGCCGGGTGGGCGGTCTCTGCATCGGCCTTCTGGGTGCTTGGGGAGGGCCATGCTCGGGCCTGGAGGTCAGGTGACTCTTAGAGCACCGCGAACCCCAGTGTGCAAAGGGATGCTGGGAAGGCAGGAAAAGCGTCAAACTTTCTCATGAGTGAATAAAAGTACACACCCCTCCCCCCATGCCTTAGGTTGGGCCCTCGGCCCCCTGGGATGATACCGCCCCTGGCCTAAGGGTAGGAGATGTGGCACCTGTGGAGCCCATGCCCTCTCCTCGTACCTCCCTAAGTTTGTGCCAGAGCAGTCCCTGAGCGTCTTCTCTCCTTAGAACCCCCGTGTCTGTCCGTCCACCCCCCGCCCCCCCCCCTCCCCCCTTCTTTGGATGGGAAGCCACGGACCCTGCTCTCACTCGCCTCTCTTTCTCTTACAGGTTCCTGATCACGTAAGTGCCCCTGCCTGCCCCGGCTGGTGTTGACGGCTCGGGAGGGCCAGTTGTGTTCCTGAGCTGCACTTGGGCTGGGAGGGAGCAAGGGCAGAGACCAGTCTCAGACCGGGGCCGGCTGCCAGCCTCCGCTGCTCCTCTGAGGCATAATTAATCATGTCCGGACCCACGATCCTGCTGGTGTTAGGAGCTCCCTGCAGTGCAAAGCCAGAACAGAGGGCCCGGGGAAAAGTCCCCAGGGTGACGTGATGGGCCTGGACTCGGGCCAGGTGTTCCTGACTCTGAGGCTGACCCCTGGGCAGCCCTGGGCCCCTGCTGCCTCCATTAATATTCATAATGTCCCACATGTAGTGATTAGGATCAAATGGGGGAGACTGTGTAAAGTGCTGTCCGGACCCAGGTAAATGTCAGCTGCAGTTATTGTTAATGAGAGCTCGCATTCGTGCAAGGATCCTACTTGATCCTCACAATCCCTGAGGCGGTGTGTCATTCCCATAACTACTAGGGAAACTGAGGCTGAGAGAGAGTTTGTGTCGGAGGCAAGATTTGGGCTGGTTCTTCCACTTCGCTGCCCATTCCTCTAACGCCTGAAGGCTGACAAAGCACTTTCTTCCCCACATCTCTGAGGGAAGTTGTGCTGGTATTTTCCCCATTGTAGAGAAGAGGAAAACTGAGACCCAGATTAGAAAAATGACAGGGTCCCAAGTCAAGTGTCGGGGCAGGACCTTTGCTTCAAGCCCGGGACCCTGTATGCTGTATTACATGAATGATACTATGGCTAGGGGGAAGGATGGGGCCAAGATTCTCCTCTGCATTGTGCTTTATGACCTTAGTGTGCTTCCGCCCTCTGTGGCTTCCTCTATGCCCTGGGAGAATGATACCAGTAGAATTTCCTGCCCAGGGCTTTGTGAGTGTGGACGCTGCCTTCCACCGGTTCTCTGTAGCTCCCAATGACTTAGGAATGTCTTTGGCTATTGGCCCCCCACCCACGCTGCCTTTTCCTCGTCAACAGTTGGTGGGCCAGCCTTCCGTGCACCTGAAGCGGGACTTTTTCCTCTCGCACTCGTCCCTGGCCCGCTCGGAGCAGTTCGTCAACCTGCGGGAGGTCAGCTCACGCCTCTGCCTGCCTCCCGGGGAGTACATCGTGGTGCCCTCCACCTTTGAGCCAAACAAGGAGGGGGACTTTGTGCTGCGCTTCTTCTCTGAGAAGAAGGCCGGGACGGAGTGAGTAGCCGAGAAGGTGGAAATGGGCCTTTCCCCTCCCCAGCTCAGCCCCCGGCTCCCCCGGCTGTCCCTGTTTGGGTGCCTCAGTCTCCCCCCCACTGCCTCCGCTCCCCAGGTCTCCGAGGTCTCCCCATGCCCTTCTTGCTGACCAGTGTATATGTGTGTGTGTATGTGTGTGTGTGTGTCCCTTTCTCCAGGGAGCTGGATGACAAGATTGAAGCTAACCTGCCCGATGAGGTAGGCAGCTTTTCTCCGAGTGGGGTTGGTGGGTGGAAGCCACGTTCCTTTCTCCCCCCCATCAGGTAGCATTGTGCTGTGGAATTGGAGCTGCTTCCAATCCTGGCTTTGCCACTAGCTAGCTTGTGGGACTCCAGGCCAGCCCTCCCCTTCTTGGGTTCCTGTTCCTTTGGGACAAGGCGATCTTTAAGGGTTTGGAGTTGTGGAGGCCGTCCTGACATCCTAACCTCTCAGCCCCTCTGCACTTTCTAGGGAAGAGTGTGCTTAGCTTAGGGTGGGTGCACACTGGGAGGTGAAGGACCCTGGCTACTTACCCCCTCCCCTCCCCCTTGTTTATCACAGAAAGTGCTTTCTGAAGAAGAGATCGATAGCACCTTCAAGGATCTTTTTAAGCAGCTGGCTGGGGAGGTGAGTGGGGCTTTGGAAGAGATTTGGGAGGTGGGAGAGGGACCCAGCTTCCCGGCGGTCCACCTCATCCTCTTCTCCACCCCTTTCTCACCAGGACGAGGAGATCAGTGTCAAGGAACTGCAGACCATCCTGAACAAAATCATCTCTAAACGTGAGTGTCCCGGATGAACTCAGGGGCTTCCCTCCTCGGACCCGGAATCCTGCTATCTTCCGCTTCCTCCTCCTTCCCCAGAACAAGGACTTGAGGGGAAGACTGTGCGTGCACAAAGAGAGCGCTTATTCATGACGATTTGTTGAGTAATTCAAGGCAAAGTTCATTGACTAAGACCTGGCTTTGGAGTCCAGGGTCTGAGTCGTCTTAACTTTAGGACCACGGACAGCTCCCTGGTTTCCGCCTTTATAAAAGGAATGGATGAAAGTTGCTTAGGCTCTTCCTCTGTGCTAAACCTGGCAATACCTGCCCGCTCACCAGTACTACTTGGCATTAACTTATCTGGGATATACAGTATCTGCCCCATAGAAGCTGCCTGAGGCCCGTTCTCTTTCCTTTTTATCTTTGAATCCACAGTGCCTAGCACATAGTAGGAACTTTACAAAAGCTTGCTAATGAATGAATGAAAGGATGGTTAGTTGCCTTTAAAAATCCTTGGATCCCATCAGAATAACTCCCAGCAGCCATTGCCTCCCTGCCTTGTTTTCCCAGGATTCTTCTCTCTCTGCCTCCCCCATCCCAATCTCAAACACCTCCCTTCCTTCTCCCTTCACAGACAAAGATCTCCGGACCGATGGCTTCAGCAAGGAGTCGTGCCGAAGTATGGTGAATCTCATGGATGTATCCTTTGGAGTGGGGGCAGGAGGTTGCAGGGGAGGCCGGCTCCCCTCTAGCCAGTGGCAGGGAGGTTTGGACGCAGCTTTGGGGAGGCCAGTCTAGGCATGATAGGGGAGAGGTTTAGATGGAATGGGCTGGGAATGGAGTCTGGTTCAAAGAGTCTTTTTATGAATCTGCTTTCCTATCCCCTTTCCTCTTTTTTCTCATCTCCCCTTCCCCAGAAGGGGCAGTGTAGCACGCTGCGGAGAACATGGCATTGGGAGCCAGAGAACCTGAGTTCAAGTTCAGCCCCTGTCATTTATTTTCTATGTGAACTTGGACAAATCAGTTGGTTTCTTTGGGTTTTAGTTTTCTCATCTTTAAAACCGTGGGGGCAACTTAGATGCTTGTGAAGTCCTTGAACCTGTGAACCCTCTGCCCCCATCCCCTCCCCGCTTTGGGCATTTTCCTCATGCAAACCTTTGTAGTTTCTCTCTTAACTCTGGTCCAGCGGGATGGCAATGGGAAACTGGGGCTGGTGGAGTTTAACATCCTCTGGAACCGAATCAAAAATTACCTGGTAAGGAAATGGGTTGTCCTTGTTCTTCTGTCTCCTCAGGCCCTGGGGTAGTGGAGCTCTAAGCTGGCTATTTAAGATTTGCTGACTAGCTGGCAGGAGGAGGTGGGCCCGCTCTTATTGGCTGTTCTCCAAGATCAGAAGAACCCCTGGTATCCAGTTCTGTAGTTTGGCTATGCCCGATTTCCCCCAACCCTGAAATCAAAACATCCAGGCCAGAAGAAGTGGTTCCCCCCTCTTCCATTGCAGCCTCAGTATCTCTACCCATTGGTTATGGTCCAATAGAGGCCCCTGGGGAAGATGGATGGATTAACCTGTTCCCTTTCCTCTCTCTCTAGTCCATCTTTCGAAAGTATGACCTAGACAAGTCGGGCAGCATGAGTTCCTACGAGATGCGGATGGCTCTTGAGGCAGCAGGTGAAATCTCGATCTTGTGGGGAAGGAATTGCCTGCAGCTGGGGGTGGGGTGGCCTGTTGATGGCGGTAATGCTCAGGGGATGGCCTCCTGCTCCTCAGAGCACAGAGGTCCAACAATAGAGTGAACTGAGGCCCACAGAGGATGATTCTCCCAAAGTGATTCAACTTAGAAGCAAGGATCTTGGAACTGCGTCTGTGTTGCCACCAACTCCTCCACTTCCAGGGCTTCCTGAAGAGTCTTCTACTCTCTCCTATAACTGAGCCTCTCCAGGGATCCCTTTTTGGATTAATTATTTCTAGGCCAAGGGTGCTCCTTCTGTCCCTGACTCCCAGCAAGTTTGTTGGAGAAACTCCGTGTTTAATTCACAGAGATTCTGGAGTCCGGAGAGCTGAGGTGGAGTTGTCTAACTATGTGACTATTGGCAAAGACAAGTCCAGTGCCCTATCCCCTGTACCAGTAGTAGTCAAAGATGGTCTGGGGACCCCTGTGGGTGTTCCACATTCTTTCAGGGATCCATGAATTTAAAACCTTTTTCTTAATACTAATAGGCTTTTATTTGTAATACCGAATATTGCTCTTGTAAAGGTGAACATTGATGGATTTAACTCATAGCCAAAAGCTTAGGTGGAGGGAGAGGGGAAGAGATTCTCAGTAATTTTAAATGGGCCCTGAAACCAAAGAGTTTGAGAACGATAGCCCTTGATCATTCAGCAAAGGAAACTGAAAGGCGTGGTCAGACAGCAGACCCAGGAGAGAACATGCATCAAAAGATGAGGCAGGAGGGGGTGGTCGTTTAACTGTGTTAAAAACTACCCAGAGGTCAAGTTGTTCTTTGTCCTTCATTGTCCTCTTGGAGAGAGTTAAAAACTACCCAGAGGTCAAGTTGTTCTTTGTGCTTCGTTCTCCAAGAGGACCCTGACATCAGGGGTGTGATGTTAAGACATCCAAGTGAGTTGGAGTCCCCAGTCTCACTTTCTCCTCTGGACCTATTTCTATCCAGTGGCAAGATATAGATCAGGATGACTGGAGATGGGCCCAGATGGAGTGGGAGACCTTGGTCTTTTAAGTTAAGGTCTTTAAGAGGTCTCAGTTTACCTGAAACAATCCCCGATCAGTGATTGAGGTTAGGTAAAAAATGAGGCAGAGAATGGCCTCTTTTACTTAAGTCAATCTGGCAGAGGAAGACCTTCAGGGTTTCTGGTCAAGACTGAAACATTTGCTATTTACATTCACTGAGCAAATCAGGGGCCAAACCATGATCAAATGGGGCTTGTCCTGGGATTCGTTGTTGACTAAGAAGTCAAGAATGAAAGAATGAAAAAAAGCCTCATTAGATTTAGTAATTAAGAGATTGCTGGTTATCCTGGAGAGAACCCTTAGTGCAAAGAAGGGAGTAGGAGGAGCATGGGTGGGTGGGAAGAGCATAAGTAGAAATAAGGAAGATAAAGAAGTGTAGATGGCTTTTCTTAAGGGTTTACCTATGAAAGGAAAGAGAGCTCTCAAGGAAGGTGAGTTTTAGAGAGGAGTTTTTTAAGGATGGAACAACTTGGGCTTCAGGAATGAGAGCAGAACTTAATAAGATGAACGTGAGAACATTATGGAGTTTGAAGGGGTAGGGCATTGGTGACTAGTTTGAGCAAATTTAAATTGGTTTCCGATTGGACCAGCATAAATAAGCCATCAGACTTGGCCCCAGGGCTGATTTTTTTTTTTTTCTTCCTGGACCAGGGTACAAGTTAAATAAGAAGCTGTACGGACTGATCATAACTCGCTACTCAGAGGCTGACCTGAACTTGAACTTCGACAGTTTTGTGTGCTGTCTCGTGCGGCTGGAGACCATGTTCCGTGAGTACTGCTCTCCCTTCCTTCCCTTCCTTGAGCGCTCTGGGAAAATTTGCTTTTTGTGTCTGTCTGGCAGGGAAGACATGGGCATGTGCACACAGACATATGTGTGTATATGTCAGAAAAGGGGGAACCTGTTCTCTGGCTGGGAGGAACACACTCTGACTTGGGCCTGCCTGTCTCATCTCTTTTTTCCTTGTACTTTCACAGGATTTTTCCAGGCCCTGGACACAGACAAAGATGGAATTGTGAATTTTGACTTATTCAGGGTAACGGCCTGATTTTCCCTTTCTCTCCTTCTCTCTTGGGAACTGGGTTTGTGGGAGAAGAGAAGCATTTGGCTCAGGACTCTGGCGAGTTCAGGGCAAGATTCTCGGTGCTAAAATGAAAGGGAGAGCTGGGGGATTGGGTAGTTGATTAGGATTTGTGGGAGAAGAGAAACATTTGGCTCACAAGGCTTCAGGGCAAGTTACCTGATGCAGAAATGAAAAGGAGAGCTGGGGGCCAGGGCACCTGACTCCAAGGAGCAAAGCTGAGTTGATTTGGGAGACAGGATGGCCAGGGATTGAGAGGGAGGGAGAACTGGAGAACACCCCCATCTCTCCCCTCTCCTTTCCAGATTCTTTTCTCAGCGCTGACTTTCTCTTTCTCCCTCTTTCCAGTGGTTACAGTTGACCATGTTTGCATGAAGTGGATGGAGCAGGCTTCCACCTCTCTCTGCACTGACCCCGGTCCCCTCTTCTGTCTGCCACATGACCCCAGCTTCAAGTGCCTTCTCAGGAGAGATGGGAAGCTGCCCTTCCTCCTGCCTCCCTCCCCTCTGAGCTGCCACGGATATCCTCCACTAGATAGGAGCACGCCTTCCTCACTTGTGCCTAAGACACAGACCTGGTAGGCCCTCCGGAAGGTGGGGAAGGAGTCCCATGGACCCCAGCCTTGAGTCTACTCAATCCTTCAGCATGGAAGCCAGGAATGCTGCTTGATCCTGTGCCAACCTTGGGACAGGGGTCACAGGGCAAGCTGGGACGGTCCCCGCCAGAGGCCACTGCCCACATAGCCCTCTTCACTGACCTGCCCACCTGATGCCCACCGGAAATTGAGGCTGGCTTCTATTATTGCTTCCAAGAAACCCCTCAGAGTATGGGCCAGAAGACCCCTGCCCTGGACTGTGGATGGACACTCACCTGCCCCTAGACTGGCCTTCCTTTTGATCTTACACCCTCCCCACTGATTCGCTTTGCCCATCCCCTCCCGGCCTGGTCCTTTGAGGAGTCCCTGTGCTCCGTTCCTGGAAACCATCGGGACCTTCACATTGAGAAAGCCACATGGCCCCACTTTGGGGTGACCGCCAGCCCCTGCCTCACTTGGGCCCTGATTGGCTCTCTGAAGGCTGCTGCATATCCTGGGAGGGCCAACCTCTTTTTTGTTCCTGCTAGTTTTTTTTATACTTGGTGATTGTATGGGGATCTCTTTAGGGACTGGGTTTATGGTTGTGGGGCCATCTGAGGAGATATACCTAGGCTAAAGGTGGTAGATGTTTTCTTGTAGAACCCAACCAACCATTCTCATGCCAAAGAACCCCAAATAAAACAGAAAAAACCTCGAGTCCTCTCTCCTGCCAGAGTTTATTGTGGTTTGCCTATGAGAAAAACACCCACTTGTTGCTTCATAACACCCGAGAAGCATGTGTTAAGCACCTACTGTTTACCAGGCACTATATTACAGAGAAAAACTTGAACCAGCTCCTATTCTTCCATTCTGCTTCAGTACACAGATAAAACAAGACAATGTATTCAAATTAATTTGGGTACGGTGGTGAATCTGGTCTGGCTTCTTGTAGGAAGTGACCCCTGGGTTCTGCTCTCGAACAAGCTAGGGATCCTTCCTGGTGGAGGTGAGCAGGGGAAAGCACGCCAAGTGAGGAGCAAACCTTGTTGACCTTAAGGTGAAATATCACATACAAGGACTGCAAATAAGCTCAATTGGCAGGACAGTCAAGTAGTGCTTGGGGAAGTGCTTGTGTAAGTTCACTTATAGCCAGAAGGACTGTTTTTTTTTGTTTGTTTTGTTTTGTTTTGTTTTGTTTTTCCTGAGGCAATGGGGGTTAAGTGACTTGCCCAGGGTCACACAGCCAGGAAGTATTAAGTAAAACTTTCGTTTTAACTCCAAACAGGAGTTTTCTTTTACGCTTGAAGCCATAAGGACCACTGGGACTTTTTGAGCAGGGGAACAAGGAGACCAGCTCTGTGCTTTAGGAATATGTTTGGAGAATGGTTTGGTGAGGGAATAAGCTGGAGGAACAGTCAGGAGGAAGGAAACAGTATATAAATAGGCAAATCACTCTTATTTGCCTTAATTTCCTCATCTGTAAGATGAGCTGGAGAAGGAAATGATAAACGACTCCAATATCTTTGCCAAGAAAACCCTTTGTAGGTCACGAAGAGTCGGACATGGTTAAAAAATGATTTAATTTGGAGAGTGGTTTGATGAGGGGAGATCCTGGAGGATCCGTTAGCCAATTGCAGGGACTGGAGCTAAAATGAAGAACATTGGGCAGGGGGGAGGTGGGGAGTGGCGCTGCCCTCCCCAAGGAGGGAAAAAGGGCCAAGATGGTGCTGAGATGGTATCCGGGATGACCAGAAGGGCAGACGAAGGACATTAGTAGAACTGCCCAATGTGGGATGGGCTTCCTCTGGAGGGGGTAGGCTCTCCTTCCCGGAAAGCTGCTGGCACTTGGGATCCTAGAAAGGCAATTCCTTTTAGATCTGGCTAGGCTAGGGGGACTTTGAGGTTCCGTCCAGCTGTTGAGATGCTGGGACTCTAGGAGGGGATTATGGGAAAGGGGATCTGGCTCTGGGGAAGGAAAGAAGCTTGTCCATCAGCCTCTAGCCTGGGGCCATCTTCCAAGGGCTGGCTGCCTAGGAAGGAAGATGGGATATGGCTGGAGAGCCAGGGTAGCAAAGCCAGCTGCCCTGGGCCATCTGTGCGGCCAGAGGAGCACAGAGTTAGGGCCTGACTTGGGACTGGGGGAATGGGCTTTCTTGGGCCTTTTTCTCACCCATACCCAGCTCGGCTCCTCCCTGGGATTGTTGCTCTCTCTTCTGTGTCAAAGGTGTCCTCTGGGGCCTCCAACTTTGGGCTGTACACGCAGTCCCTTTGCTCCAGTTCCCAGCAGCCTCCACCCCATTTGCAGGCCTGAATGTGCTGGCCCTCCCAGGCGGTCCCTGACACCCAAGCCTCCAGCTGGCACATCCCTGATCCCCCCCAGGGTTTCCTTGGGTACAGCTACTTCTTTCATGCCATGTTCTGGGTGAAGGAGGCTGCCCTGGCACCTACTCACACACCTGCTGCTTACATAAGTTCTGTCCGTCCCTCCTGGGGCCCAGTGGTTTGTACCGAGATAAGCACTCCCCTATTTTGTGAGCCATTAACGCTCTGGAAACTAGGCTTATCTCAGGGCACGGAGACCACAGGCTTATCACGGAGCACAGAGACCGCAGGGAGCATGGCCCTGACGACCAATTTAAATAGATAGGACCTACAATTTTGAAAGTGACCCCTGTTCTAGGATCCGTTCACCCAACATGACATATATCCTAGGGATTCTGTTCTTGTAGGGCCTTTAGGCTTTCTGGCGGGCTCACAACTAGGGTAGGGTGACTGGGCCTTTGACCCAGGGTACCAACATGGGGATTGTTTCCTACAATCAAAAGGAAGCCATTCTCCTACCTCACAGTTCTCTATTGTCTGTCTCATTATACGACTCTGTTCCTTCCCTCGGTTTCTGACCCTTCAGGCCCTGCCAGTTCCATGGTGCCCCAATGCATGGGAGGCAATTATACTCCCCATTGGACTATCCCTTGCATCTCCTGTACCCCGCAATTCAGTTTGTTCCAGATGAAAGTATTCCGGCTTCTGGACAGGGTCTATACGAGTGATTTGAGGGAGCTCCAGAGAATGGCATTTCACTGCAAAGATCTCTGATCTTGAGTCTTTTTTTGGGGGGTGGAAAGAAGACTTTTTTTTTTTTTTATTATACCTTGCAATGGAGTCTTTGCTGAAGACTCAAAAGAGTTGATATCAGTGACCGCTGCTTTCTAGCTCTATGATCTTGGAGGGTGGGGTTGGGGGGGTCCATCTCTCAGCCTCAGTTTCCATATTGGTCAAATATGGACAATGATCCCCATAGCGCCTACCCTCCATTCAAGGCTCCTGGGCAGACCAGCTGAGATCCTGGATGAACTTCGAGGTCCTAGAAGCATCTTTAGGATTAGTATCTGGCAGGGAGCAGCAGATGCCAACTTTGGTCCACCCTTGTCTTGAGTCTTGAGTCCCCCCGTGGTCATTGAAGGATTCTGGGCACAGAGTGAGGCACTCAGCCCATTTTATAGATGAGGCAAGGGGAGGCCCGAAAACAAAAACAGCTTGTCTCACAACGGAATCGGGCACTGAGAACTGAATTCTGGGTCTTTTAGTGGTTGGAGTCTTCTGAACAGGAAGGTGGAAGCCAAAGTTTTTCCTTCCAGCCCATTCTAAGGCTGATCTGGAGAGGGAAAACTAGGCTTGTGAGTAAGAATGTTTCCTCATCAACCTTGTGAGGGAGCTGACACAATTATCCCCATTTTCCAGATGAGATTGAGCTTCGATAGGTTGACATCTCAGTATAGAGACGGTCTACAACTCCAGCTCCTAGCTTCCTGTGCCAGGCTCGGAGGGGAGGGTGGCGGGGAGGGTGAGCCAATTTGAGCTTGTTGGTCCCGTATATGGTCTAGGAGTCTGGAGAGCAGCCTGTGTTATGGAAAGAGTTGGAGGAGCTGGATGCAGATCTCTGCCCTCCTGTCCCCTCTCCTCAGTCTCTTATCTCTCTTTCTCTCCTCTCTCTGTCTCTGTCTCTCTTTGTCTTTGTCTCTGTCTGTCTGTCTCTCCTCTCCCTGTCTCTCTCTCTTTCTCCTCTCCCTGCCTCTCTCCTGCCCTTCTTTTTCTCTCTCCGTTGTCCCTCCTCTCTCTCTGTCTCTGTCTCTCTCTCCTTTCCCTGTCTCTCTCCCTCCCTTCTTTTTCTCTCTCCTTTGTCCCTCCTCTCTCTCTGTCTCTGTCTCTCTGTCTCTACCTCTTTCTGTTTCTCTCTGTCTCTCTCTCTCTCTCTCTGTCTCTCTGTCTCTCTCTCTCTCTCTCTCTCTCTCTCTCTCTCTCTCTCTCTCTCTCTCTTTGTTTCTGTCTCTGTTTCTCCGTCTCTCTCTCTCTCTCTCTCTCTCTCTTTGTTTCTGTCTGTCTCTGTCTTTCTCTGTCTCTGTCTGTCTCTTTCTCCTCTCCCTGCCTCTCTCCCTCCCTTCTTTTTCTCTCTCCATTGTCCCTCCTCTCTCTCTGTCTCTGTCTGTTTCTCTCTCTCTCTCTCTGTCTGTCTTTTCTCCCTCTCTCTCTGTCTGTCTATCTCTGTCTCTCTGTCTCTGTCTGTCTGTCTCTCCTCTCTCTCTCTCTCTCTCTCTCTCTCTCTCTCTCTCTCTCTCTCTCTCTCTCTGTCTCTCTGTCTCTGTCTCTTTGTCTCTGTCTGTCTGTCTCTCCTCTCCCTGTCTCTCTCTCTCTTCCTTCTTTTTCTCTTTCCTTTGTCCCTCCTCTCTGTCTGTCTCTCCCTCCTCGCTGGGTCTCAGTTTCCCCATCTGTAAAATGAAGACATTGGATGAGGTCCTTCCCAGCTCTGCCTGAAAAGCCTGCCCTCGCAGATGGGGTGGAGGCAGGAGGGAGGTTGGGTGCCAGCAGACCCTGGGCCTGGGATGGACATCCGAGGCTCCCCATGAGGTGTAATCAGAGTCTCCTGAGCAGGCCCTAATCCTCGGGGCTGTTTCCTCCCTCTGTCCCTGCCCCGGGGACTCCCTTACATAACGCCTGCCAAAGGCTGGTTGGCTGCTGGCACCCACGGGCCGCTGTCCGGGCTTTGCCGCCATGGCCTTCACCGAGCTGCTGGACACCCTGGGTGGGGTGGGCCGCTTCCAGATGCTGTACACGGCCCTGCTCCTGTTCCCCTGCTCCCTCCTAGCTTGCCACAATTTCCTCCAGAACTTCACTGCCGCCGTGCCCCCGCACCACTGCCGGGGCCACGCCAACGAGACCGGAGGCGCCAACGCCACAGAGGAGGGCTGGTGGCGGGCGTCCATCCCTGCAGACCAGCACCAGAGGCCGGAGTCCTGCCTGCGCTTTGTCCAGCCTCAGTGGGAGCTGCTGGACCCCAACGCCACAGTCGGCGACGTGGCCACCGAGGGCTGTGAGGACGGGTGGACCTACGACCACAGCGTTTTCCCCTCCACCATTGTGACCGAGGTGAGGTCAGCGCTCAGGCCTGGGCCTTGGAGGCTGGGGAGGCCGGGAGGCTGCAGCTCACAGTCTCTTCTTTCCTGGTAGTGGGATCTGGTGTGCGATTCAAGGCCCAAGAGGGACCTGGCTCAGACAATCTACATGGCGGGAGTGCTGGTGGGGGCGGCTGTGTTTGGCAGTGTGGCAGACAGGTGGGCCGCCCGCGCCCCTCATCCTCGCCCTCCCTCTTCCCTGACTCTCCTCTGTGGAGGTCCCTTCCTCAGCACCGGAGGCCATTCTGTCTGTCTGTTGTTCTTTTTACTTTGTCTCTGTTTCTCCCTCCTTTCTCTTTCTCTCTCCTTTGTCCCTCCTCTTTTCTCTCTCTTTCTCTCTTTCCCTTTCTCCCTCCTCCTCTCCTCTTCTTTTTCTTCCTCTTCCTTTTTTCTTCTTTCTTCTTTCTCCTTCTTCCTTCTTTCGCCTTCCTTCTTTCTTCTTCTCACTGTCTCTGTCCCTCTCCTTTCTCTGTCTCTTCTCTCTATCTCTCTCTTCTGTCCTTTCTCATTCTCTCTCCCTGTCTCTCTCCCTCCCTTCTTTTTCTCTATCCTTTGTCCTTCCTTCTCTCTCTCTCTCTCTCTCTCTCTCTCTCTCTCTCTCTCTCTCTCTCCCCCTCCTTTCTCATTCTCTCTCCCTCCTTTCTCTTTCTCTCTCCTTTGTCCCTCCTCTTTTCTCTCTCTTTCTCTCTTTCCCTTTCTCCCTCCTCCTCTCCTCTTCTTCTTCCTCTTCCTTTTTTCTTCTTTCTTCTTTCTCCTTCTTCCTTCTTTCGCCTTCCTTCTTTCTTCTTCTCACTGTCTCTGTCCCTCTCCTTTCTCTGTCTCTTCTCTCTATCTCTCTCTTCTGTCCTTTCTCATTCTCTCTCCCTGTCTCTTTCCCTCCCTTCTTTTTCTCTATCCTTTGTCCTTCCTTCTCTCTCTCTCTCTCTCTCTCTCTCTCTCTCTCTCTCTCTCTCTCTCTCCCCCTCCTTTCTCATTCTCTCTCCCTCCCTTCTTTTTCTCTATCCTTTGTCCTTCTCTCTCTCTCTCTCTCTTTCTCCCTCCTTTCTCCTTCACTCTCCTTTGTCTCTCTTTCTCTCCTTCTGTCTTTCTTTCCCTCCTCTCTCCTTTGTCTCTCCTCTTTTCTCTCTCTCTCTCTCTCTTTCTCTCTCCTTTGTCTCTCTTTCTCTCTTTCCCTTTCTCCCTCCTTTCTCCTTCACTCTCCTTTGTCTCTCCTTCTCGGACTCTGTCTCTTCCCCTTTGAACCCTTCTTGGCTGCTCTCTGTTGTGTCTGCTTAGAGGCTTGAGCCTGCATGTCAGTGTAGGAAGCCCCAGCGGCCATGTGCTCTAACTTGTATGTGAACCCCCATTTACCAACCCCTGACAGCAGGTCATCCATTGGTGTTCCCACGAGGGCCTCGGTTCAGGGCATCTGCCGGAGAATCAGAGTCACATAGTCAGGGGACCCGGGAGTTGGCAGGGGCCTCGGGGGCCCCTGAGATGGCCCATCCCTGAGGAGGAGTCACTGCTAGGATGCACCCTACAAGAGGCTGGGTGAGCTTCCATCCTCAGTGACTCCAGGGGGGCAGAAATGCTCTCCTTTACTTATTGCCTCCCAGAGTGCACCCATAACCCCTCCATGTCCGTATTTAACCCTTCCATGTCTGTATTAATTCTTATTATCAGTGAAAACTGTACTAATAGACACAAAGTTTATCTTTAAAATGACTTTTAATCTTCTTTTAAGAGCATCCTGTGGGAGGGCTCTGGCCAAGTCATGGCCCCAACTGTAAATGAGTTACAGACTTAGTGGAGAGATTCTCCACACTGGGAGTTACCACACTCATGAGGCTGGGGTAGGGGTGGGGGGTGGGCAGCCAGAGCCCCTTGCCCCCACGCCACCGACCGGTGCCCATCCTGCCTCTGGACAGCCGGGCCAGTCCCTGACTGTGTCCTCCCCTCCCCCTGGCTCAGGTGGGGCCGGAAGGCTCCCCTTATGTGCTCCTACCTGCAGCTTGCCGTGGCCGGGGCCTGCACGGCCTACTTCGGCTCCTTCGTGGTCTACTGTGTGTTTCGTTTTCTGACGGGCATGACCTTCTCTGGAATCATTCTCAACTCCCTTTCTCTGGGTGAGTCTTGGGAGACAGTGAGCCGACCCCGCTGGGGGAGGCGCGAAGGGGAGATAGGGCAGCTTTTATGCTTTCACTGGGGGCCGGGATGGGGGGCCAAGGTGGGGAAGGTCGGATGCGTTTGCCAGGCGTGGATCTGCCTTCCCACCCCTTCGTCTCCCAGGAGCACACGGTAGAAGACACTTGTCCAAGAGTAGTGAGAGGCAGAGCTCAGCTCCAGGCTCCCTCCATTACCTCAGCCTAGTCTGGGCGGGGGGTGCCGACAGGACCGGTTTCTCCTCCCTGGGACCAGGGGGGTGATGTCCACCCGGCTGGGGGGGGTGCGTGCTGGACCTCGTCCTCCCCACTCAAGTGTTCCAAGTTAATCCTTTTTCCTGGCCAGCTTCAGGGGAGCTCTGGCGGGTGGCTCGGCCCCGAGGCTGGGCTGTGACTGATGGGAAGGACAGGTTCAGTCTCATCCGGGCCACTCCGTCTCCTGTTACAGATTAGAGGCTCACTCTGGGGAAAGCGCTTGACCTTGAGAAAGGTTCATGGCAAGGCAGGGGGATATGGGAGCCTCAGGCTCCATTTAAGGGTCTTGGTCCTGGAAAGGGGAAGAAAAGAGGGTCTGAGCAGTGGGGTCATTCATTCATCATTCAGAGGTAGCAGCTGCAATCTGAGAATGAGAATCATGGAATCTTACGGCTGGAAGGAAGCGGGAGTCCAGTCTCTTCCCATTCAGTAGAGGCATCTCTTCTACCTTCTAAATCCAGCCTCTACTTAAACAGAGGCAGTGTGGTCCAGCAGAAAGAGCATAAGGTCTGCAGGTTCAAAACCACCTCGGTTAACCGCGGTCCGCCTCAGTTTCCTCATCTGTAAATAGGAGGGCCTCGGACTAGATGACTTCTAAGGGCCTTCCTCTGGCCAGGAGTGTGCTGATAAATGTTTAACAACTGGTTTTCGGAGGGGAAAAAGGACACAAGACACACTTTCATGTTTAATTACAATGTTAGTTTTCTAAGTCTAGACAGTCAGCATCCTGGTTTGTAGTGCTTGCACAGGGAAAATTTAACACTCTGCTCCCTGGCATAGGATCCTCCGACCCCAGTGGAGGGGAGTTTGCCTCCTCCATTGTCAGAGGGGTCTCATTGCTTTTTAATGTTGAGCTGCCTTTTTCCTTGTACCCATTGCTCTGACTCTTCCCTCTGGTGCTCTTCGGGATCAGTCTGGGCAAGCCGGTGCTTTGAGATTCAGTGTTTGTTGACATGAGTCGAGATGGAGGCTTGATGGAACGGTACAAGGGCAGACGGAGCTTGATGGAACCTCGGGGTGGCCAGGAACTGGGCGGGGTGGGGGCGACTTTCTGAACGGCAGTTCAGGACTTTACATTTGCTCTGTGTCTCGGCCCGTCGCCGGCTCGGCGGCATTGGGCGCGTCCAGTGAACGCCCACTGGCGCGTCTCGCCTCTGCTTCTCCCCAGTTGTGGAGTGGATGCCCACCCAAGGGCGCACGGTGGCTGGAGCCCTGCTGGGTTATGCCTTCACCCTGGGCCAGATCCTGCTGGCAGGAGTTGCCTACTTGGTCCGGTCTTGGCGATGGCTGCAGTTCGCCGTCTCTGCCCCCTTCTTGGTCATCTTCCTGTACTCTTGGTACGTCGGAGGGGAGGGTTGGGGGGTGGACACGCTCTGCGTGGGTGGGGGTGCCGCCAGCAGGCACAAAGCCCTTGGCTGGCTCACTGCCCAGTGCAGGGATCCTCACCCTCCCGCCCGTCTCCTCGGCTCCCAGGGTCACCCGTGGTGGGCAGAACAGTCCCCAGCAGAGAATTTGGACACTCTGCCAGCCCGGCCCCGCGATCTGAGTTGGGAACGATGCCCTAAGGAGCGCGGTGCTCTCTCAGAGCGGGGAGAATGGGTAGAGCGGGGACTTAGCAGGACGAGAAGGGCAAGGCAGGGCGCTGAGGAAGCTGGTCCTGGCGTGGGCCAAAGGGAAGCTTCAGAAGGCGGCTCTGCTGTTTTACCCAGAATGCTTAGAGTTTGTGGGCAGCTGACGGGCTGACTGAATGAAGGAAGGGCTCGTTCCCAAGTTGGCCAGTTCCTCAGGCTTCAGTTTGTCCCGCCTCCTACCTAACATCGGTCTGGGTTCTAGACTCTGCGTCTAGGTGACGGGTTATTGGGTGGATGGTCCTGGCAGGGAATTGAGGGGCCAGTTGGTTAAGGTCCAGTTTTATGCATCAGAAACCAGCACCTGCCTGAGGGGTACGAGGCCAATCTCAGCTTTTACTTCCTGGGTCCCCTGGTTAGCGCAGCTTGGCTTTCTGAGCCCCAAGTTTGACCAGGAGCTCCCTGCCTCTAACCTGGGGAAGCTCCCCATCTTCCCAAGAGTCTTTGAGCTCTCTCATTCTCCACGTGACTTAGAAAATGCTCCAGATGACAGCCAGATAGTGATCAGCGCTTCATCTGTCAGCTCCCTGCCTCCCTCCTCCCCTCCTCCCCCTCCCCCGCCCCATCCCCAACCCCGGATCTCTGGGTTCTGCTCCACTGCGACTGGAAACCTCTCCTCCTGGCTGTTTTTGCCTCCCCCACCCCTCCCAGCTACATCTAACCCTTAACCCGAGAGGCTATTTGATCCACTCTTATTTTACAGCTGGGGAAACTGAGGCCCAGAGAGAGGAAGTGATTTGCTTAAGTAATAAGGTAGAAAGTGATGGATTTAAACTAGGCAGCCATATTTGCAGCTAGAACAGCAGGGACTTAGCAAGTATCTAGCACATAGTGGGGCCTTTAATAAATGCTCCTGGACGGCTTGCTTGCTTGCTACTTTCCCCAGGGGCAGAATTTGTGACCAAAAAAGAGAGGAGGGTGGCTGGTATCAGAAGCACTGCCCACTAAAGCCTCCTGTTGCCAGTCTGGACTCTGTCATGTCCCCTTATCTAGGTGGCTGCCTGAGTCCTCCCGCTGGCTCCTCCTCCACGGAAAGTCCCATCTAGCCATCCAGAACCTGCGCAAAGTGGCCAGGCTAAATGGAAAAAGGGAGGAAGGGCAGCGACTCACTAAGGAGGTAACAGGAGGGAAGGACTGGGCATCCGTGCCAGGAGAGCACGGGGGCCGTTGTTATGTTCCTTGGGGGCTGCTCTCTGTAACTGAAGGCCTGGGAGAAGCGGGGGGAGGCTCCGGTGACTGGTCCTGGCTCCGGTTCCCCCCGGGCAGACGCGGCTGACTTGGGACAATTAATTGAGTGTCTCAGGGCTCAGAAAATAAGTCCCCTCCCCGGTTCCACTCAGATTTTAAGATGTAATCATCAGGAAGGATCAGGAAGTCAGTATCTGGGAAAGTCTCTGGAGGCGGTAGAGAGAGAGAGGCCCAGGGTCATTCAGTGCTGATGTGAATTCAGCTGGATCTTTGAAGCTGGTTGGAGTCACCCGTCCATGGCCAAAGTCTCCTTGTAGCCCATGAGGCAGGCGCCAACCTGGCCTCCGAGAAGAGGTCACTTGGAGGCTGATCGATCACTGGGGGATGAGAAAGGTAGCATGAAAAAAATGGTTCTTAGGACAGAAGACCTGAGTTCCATTTCTGCCTCTATGACACTGTACTCTGTTGGATCGTTTATAAAGAAAAGGGTTGGATTTGATGGCCAATGAGGTTACTTTCAGATTTAGATCTGGGGTTAGCTGAGTGCACGTCTGTTCTCCTCCACAGTGGGAGAGGTGGGGGGTGGGGGGAAAGGGATAGAGGGGGGAAAAGGGGAGGGAGGCTTGGCTTTAAAGCAGAGACAGCTGGGATGTTTCGATGAGACACCGGCCGATTTTTCTCAATGGTTTCGCCTCCCCCAGGTGGTGAGTACCTACATGCAGAGTGAGTCTTCAGTGGGTCGGCCCTCCAGTTCTGTCCTGGACCTCTTTCGGACCCCAGCCATTCGTAAGGTCACTTGCTGCCTCATGGTTGTCTGGTAGGTGGTGGGATCCATCCTTGAGCGTCTTTGACCCACCCTTGGGATGGGGGTGGTGGTCTTTTCCCTAATCCTTTGGTGCTGGAGGGACAATCTGGCGTCCACTGAATAGAGATGCTGGGAAATCCTGCGGTGAGGGAGTGAACCTGTAGACAAACAGCTGCTTGCAGGGGCAAACTGCTGCCAAATTGGAAAATCACCAGGTAGAGGACTGACCTGACAGGATAACACTTGAGTTTTCCTCCACTGAGGTTCCTGAAGCTATGGAATAGCCCTTGAATGAGCCTGAATGGAGGCAAGGGGGGATATATATGCCAGTTCTTGATATGTCCTATAGCGGGAGACAGTTGTGGCCCAGAAATTAAAAATGGCGGCCAATCCATGGGCCTTTGCCAGGAGAGTGATTCTGTGCTACACTTCATAGGCTCCCATATTCCAGCGTAGTCGTTATACTTGAGGCCCTTTGTGGAAAGATCAGTTGCCCTGTGTGATTCCCCCCTTTCTCTATCTCCAATCACCCTCCGACTGGATCCACACCGATTTTGTAGCATAACCTCAATTGGGCCCTCACTTTGGCGAGGCAATCTTTTCTAGCTCCCTAATTGACTCAAAATCCCACTTAGCATAATGGAACAAAAAAAGATGGCCAGAGTCAATGACTTGCAGAGGAGGAAGGTGGGAAAAGACTGGAACATAGGAGGGGGTCATTTGGGAAGGAACTTGAACGCCAAACAAGCAATTTATATTTGATCCTGGGGGGAAGGGAATAGGGAGCCATTGGGGCTTATTGAATGGAGGGTGACACAATCAGAAGATTAATTTAATAGCTGAGCGGAAGAGAGACGAGGAGGGCTATTGCAATAGGACAAATGTGAGGTGAGGAGGGCAGCAGCAGCATCAGGGAGAGAACGGGGAATATTTAGGACAGGGGTCCTCAAACTACAGCCCCCGGGGCCAGATGTGGCAGCTGAGGACATTTCTCCCCCTCCCCCAGGGCTATGAAGTTTCTTTATTTAAAGGCCCACAAAACAAAGTTTTTGTTTTTACTATAGTCCGGCCTCCAACAGTCTGAGGGACAGTGAACTGGCCCCATAGTTAAAAAGTTTGAGGACCCCTGATTTAGGAGATGGTGCAGAGGTGAAATTCAGAGGCCTCGGTGACACCTTGGAAGTGGGGGGGTAAGAGATGCAGGAATGAATCTCTTGGAAGTGGGGGGGGGAGTGAGAGATCCAGGAATAGTCCTAGATCATGAGCCTGAGAGATTGGGAGGACGGTGGTACCTTCTACAGCCAATGGGAAGGTGTGGGGGGCAATAAGATAATAACTTCTGTTCTGTGTACTTCCCACTATTCCATGCTGTCTTAAGTCTTCTTGTTTCCACTGTCTAATCACATCTCGCATAATTCTAGACTTAAAAGTCTGATAAAACACAGTAACTTCATCAATACCAGTGTTATAGAGCTAAACGGGGCTGTAACTAGGATGGGGTCACTAGGATCTTGTCCACGGCACCAAAATTTGAAGAGTGAATGCCGATAGCCCTTGTCTGTTTTGACAGGTAGAGATAGCTGAATGGGGCATTTTATTAGCAAAATTATTTAATCAAAATAGGTGCTTCATGTCCATGAGCTTCTCCATGGGCAGCCTGTCCTCGTTCCTCCTGCTGCCCTCCACCTGCTTGGTCACACACAGCCTCATCACAATGGCCTTGCAGTGTCTTGGGGTTCCATCTACAAGGCCCGATGCCTTTCTAGCTCCGACTGACCAGAATCTCAGTATCTCAGAGCATAAGGAACCTACTTCAGTATCGATGCAGGCAATCAAGCCACAATCATTTATGAAGCACCTACTGTATACAGGGCAGTAGGAATGTAAAACAACTCTGAGATAGCCCCTGCTCTCAAGGAACTTCCAGGCTAGCCCGGGGAGAGTTGTGCAGATCTCTTTCCAGGATAGCTGCAAGGACTCGGGGCATGTGGAGGACGCTTCAGCACCATGGTTCTGTGGCCTCTGGAGACTTCCAGAGAGGGAAAGCTCAGCCCTTCCTCAGGCAGCCTCCACCTTCCCCTCTGGGATGGCATTCACTTCTAGAAAATTTTTTGTGGAATCAAGGCTAGACCGGACTCTGGCCAACTCCCCTCCTCCCTGATCGTTCTCAGTTAGAGCAAAGCGGGGGCTGGAAGAATCAGCCAGCATTTATTAAGAACCCACTAAAGGCTAGAGATTGGAGATACAGAAAGAAGAAAGACATTTCCTGTCCTCAAGGAGCTTACATTCCCAGACTGCAGCGTATAACGCATGGAAAGCAGTGGCTGATGGGAAGGGAATGGAAGGCAGTTATGGGCAGCTGCTTGGAAAGGGGGAAACTGAGGCATCAAGGGGTTAGCACTAATAATGAAGCTGGGAAGTGGGCCGAGGGGACTTGGGGCTAAGCCGAGGATTCGCTGTCGTCCTCAGGTTCTCCAATTCCTTGGCTTACTACGGCCTGGCCATGGACCTCCAGAAGTTTGGGCTCAGCATTTACCTGGTCCAGGTGATGTTCGGGGTCATTGACATCCCGGCCATGCTGGTCTCCACCACCACCATGATTTACGTGGGGCGCCGGGCCACCGTGGCTTCGTTCCTCATCCTGGCCGGATTCATGGTGATCGCCAACATGTTTGTCCCAGAAGGTGAGTCATAGAAGCCGTGACCCCTTCCCTCCTCAGCTTGCAAAGCACCTCATGTCCATGATTGCATCTGAGCCTCACAAGGACCCAGGTGGGGTGGGGGCGGCAGTGATTTAGGCCCCTTTTTCAGAGAATTCAAAGGGAAAAGAGAAGCTTGGGAGATGTTGATCTAAGCAACATCTGGAGACAGGTGTTAATGATGCAAGGATCTGTGACTCACACCTAATGGTGGGGAGGAAGAGGGAGAGAGAAAGAGGGAGGGTGCTTTGCAAGCTGAGACAGAGAGAGCGACAGAGAGAGACAGAGACAGAGAGAGAGACACACACAGAGACAGAGACAGAGAGACAGAGAGACACAGAAAGAGAGAGAGAGAGACAGACGACAGAGAGACAGAGAGACAGAGAGACAGAGAGAGACAGAGAGACACACACAGAAAGAGACAGAGAGAGAGAAACAGAGGAAGATCTGTATTTCTGTGTAGATAAGTCCTAAGACAGTCACACAGTAAGAAAACTCAAATATACAAAGTAACATACTACAGAGGAAAGAAAACTGGTGTGTGAGTCAGAGACATGGGTTCAAATTTTGTCTCCCCCACTCTACCTAAGTTCCTGTCATTTCTCAGTGCCTTGGGAGACTAGAAAACCCCTAAGTTTCTTCTAGCTCTAGATCTTGGTTCTCAAGAGTATATTACAGGGATTTGTGATCTCCTCGATGGTGATCCATCCCTGCCCAGCTTTTAGCTGGGTTTTAACTTTGGGGCGGGGGGTTGGAAAGTAGACCCTTCCATCAAACAGCAGTTGACTTTACTTTCGATATTGTTCAGTCACTTTAGTCATGTCCAACTCTTCGTGACCCTATTTGGGGTTTTCTTGGCAAAGATATTGGAGTGGTTTGCCATTTCCTTCTCCAGTTCATTTTACAGATGAGGAAACTGAGGCAGCCAGGATGAAGTGACTTGTTGAGGCTAGTAAGTGTTTGAGGTCAGATTTGAATTCAGATCTACCCGACTCCAGGCCCAGCGCTCAACCCACTGAATCATCTCGCTGCCCTGTTTGAGCAGTGGAAAAAGAAGGTGGGGCTGAATTATTATGGAGAGCCTTGAATGCCAGTCAGAAGTGTGGTGGGCAATTGTAAGAAGCTAGGTTTTTGGGAAGGGCAATGCTAGGATGAAAGTGCCGTGTTTGGGAGATTGATCGGCCAGAAGTGTGTGGAAGGGCTTGTGGGAAGAAGCTTCAGTGACTCCCTCGT
Organism: Antechinus flavipes; assembly: GCF_016432865.1. Taxonomy (NCBI): domain Eukaryota; kingdom Metazoa; phylum Chordata; class Mammalia; order Dasyuromorphia; family Dasyuridae; genus Antechinus; species Antechinus flavipes. Next base: position 255,677,218 of record NC_067403.1, read on the forward strand.
GTCTCTAAGATAAATTCCACTCTCCCCTGTCTGGCTCTGAAAGTCCTTCCTGGTCTGGCTCTGGCCCGATATCACACTTCTCCCACACTCTCCTCTCCAACCAAGGTGGCTTGTTTGCTATCCCCAATAAATGGTATTAATCTCCCATCTCTAGACTCTAGGGATGGTATGGGCAGAAAATGGAGGTGGAGGCTATTTCGGGGCCCTTGGTGGATCTGGGACCATTGTGGCCCATCGGCCCAGTATCCCCCTTTCTGGGGACTGATGTGGCTCATTGGCTCGGCACCTCCCTTTTCTGGAGACCAACGTGGCCCATCAGCCCAGCATCCCCCCTTTTCAGGGACTGATGTGGCTTGTCGGCCCAGCATCTCCCCTTTCCTGGGGACTGACACAGCCCATCGGCCTGGCACCCCCTCCCCCTTTCCTGGCTGCTGCTCATGGCTTTCCTTTTCTGCGTTCTTCCACAGACATGCAAACCCTGAGAACGGCCCAGGCGGCCCTGGGGAAGGGCTGTCTGGCCAGCTCCTTCATCTCCGTGTACCTCTTTGCAGGGGAGCTGTACCCGACGCAGGTCAGGTAGGCAGCAGGAGGGGCTGCTGGCTCATGGGGAGATGCCCACGAACGTGTCCTGGAAGGGGGCTGGGGTCCTAGGACCATCTGCCTTCCCCAGACCCAAATCTTTCCTGATCAGAATTCAGTCCAACAAATATGTCGCCGTGGCCTCCATCTGCTATTAAGCACTGGGGATACGAAGGGAAGATGACACTTCCTGTTGTCGGGGCTCTTGCATCCCACTGGGCGCAATGCGGGATCGTTTGAGGTGGGAGAAACCATCAGTCCGTGGGAAGGAAAATTAGGAAGGGGGAAGTAGCGCCTGAGCTGAGCCTTGAAGGGAGAGAAAGATGCTGAGAGATGAGGAAAGAGGAACAAAGGCTTTCCAGGCAGAGGCAATGACGTGAACAAAGGCCTGTGAACAAATTTGGGGACGAAGGTCCAGTTTGGCTGGAACCCAGAGTATGATGAAAAGGTAAGTGGGAATCAGGCTGAATCAGAGCAAAGGTTTTGAACTTAACTCTGGCGACAAGGAGGAACAGCTAAAGTTTTTCAAAAAGGGGAGAGATGGGCTAGAAGGGGATGACCTTGCACTGGCGTGAGTGAGGATGGAATGGAACAGAGACAGGGACACTGATTAGAACAGTCAGGTGGTGCCTTAGTGCAAAGAGCGTCAAGTTTGGAGTCAGGAACACTCATCGTCTTCTTGAGTTCCGAGCTGTCCTCAGACAAGTCATTTAACTCATTTGCCTCAGTTTCCTCATCTGCAAAATGAGCTTGAAGAGGAAACGGCAAACCACTCTAGTATCTTTGTTAAGAAAACCCCAAATGAGCCCATGAAAAGTTGGACACAACTGAACGACAGCCACGCAGTCATGCAGTTGACAGGTGCTGCCGCCTTAGCTGGGACGGTGGCCCCGGGGGTGGACAGAAGGGAAAGGAATCAGGAGATCTTGTAGTGGAGAATAACCAGACTGAGCCTGGGGTCCCCAGTCCCCCACACCTGGGATGCCCCACCTCTTTTCCACTACTAAAGCCTCCCCTCACTCCCAAGTGACCTCCCTTTTACATTGTGTAGAGGCATGGCACAGCACGCAGAGAGCCAGACTTGGAATCGGGAAGCCCTGAGTTCAAATCCACCTTTACGCTTCCTGGCTGGGTGACCCTGCACCTTTCTTTTTACTTCACCTTTCTGAGTTTGAGTAACAACTCTCTAAGATCAAGTTACAAAGAAGGGCCCTCACCTTCATTAACAGAGGGAGTTTCTGCCCCCCAGAGCGTGCCATACAAAGGAGATTCCAGGTCCAGGAATAAGCTGGCTCCTTTGGAGAGCTTTCCTGTTTTCTTACCTGTAAAGAGATACATTCTGATTTCATTTTGCCTTTGTCAAACACCCAACACTAAGCACATAGTAGGTGCTTCATGAACGCTTGCTGGCTGATTGGTTGTTGTTACCAATGGACAGACAGAGACAGAGAGAGACAGAGAGGGAGAGACAGACAGAAAGAGCCAGAGAGCTACAGAGAGAAACAGAGACAGACAGAGAGACAGAGGAGAGACATACAGAGACAGAAAGAAATATAGAGAGAGAGAGACAGAAAGTCAGAGAGAGAGAGAGAGAGAGAGGCAGAGAAAGAGACACACAGAGACAGACAGACAGAAAGAGAGGGAGAGACAGAGAGAGAAACAGAGAGATAGAAACAGAAAGACAGAGAGAGAGAGAGAGAGAGAGAGAGAGAGAGAGAGAGAGAGAGAGAAAGGAGAAGGAGATGATGATGATGATGATGATAATGATCTAGGACAGAGCTTGGGGGAGACATGGATGGTCTAGAAAAGACAAGTGAGAAGGAGTTATTAGACAGAAGATAATAGCACAGAAACCAAGGGAGAAGAAGGTAAAAGGTTCCTGATAAGTTCCGAGAGGGCAGTTTCTTTAGAGCAATAGAGGATGGGCCTCTAACCCGGGCAGCGAGACAGAGGCTTTCCCCAAGGCACTGACAATTTAGAGAGGGCACTGCCAGCAACTTGTCTTTGAGTAGCTTCCATATAACTGAATTGAATAATAGCAAGAGAGGAGTAGAGACCTGGCTGGTGGGGATGGCAGGGTGTGAATGGGATGGAGCCCAGAGCGTATTTAATGTGATCAACTATAGAGTCAAGGCTATAAAGGGGACCAGAGGAAGGTGAAAGATGAAGAGGGTGGGACAGAAGGGAAGGGGAGGACAAAAGACAGGATTAGGAGAGTATGGCGGAGGCAGAGCTGGGAGAATGGGAGAGTGTGATGGAGGGAAATCTCAGAGTTCGGGTCACTAGCTGAATAGAGTAAGGACGCAGGCTGTGGAAGCTGAGGAGGCCATAGTATTGAAAGGACCATAGACAAGAACTCCAAAATCACTGATGATGAAGGCAGAGGCTGGGACGGAGAGAGATTCCCTGAACTTCAGAAAGGAGAGGCTGGCCCTGGGTGCTTGTTGGCGATCCCAGCAAGGACCCTGTCCAAGGGACATGAAGGGATGGAGTGGTTTCAGTGGTGGTCTAGAGGCACAGGTGGTGAAGGAGGCCTTTGACCCAGAGCCTCTACTCCCGGTCAGTGGCCTTTTTCCCTCAATGGAGACCATCTCTCAAGCTTAAACCTGTCACTTTTTTTGCCCTGCTCTCTTCATTTCCTTCTCGAGGGTCTCAGGACCTGCTTCAAACCTTGCAGACCTCCAACTCCACCACTTGGCTGCTAACCCATTGACTTTGCTCCGTCAGGCAGATGGGCATGGGCTTCGTCTCCGTGAATGCCCGCTTGGGTGGCATGGCGGCCCCGTTGGTCTCCATGTTGGGAGAGTACCATCCCGTCTTGCCCCCCGTAATCTTTGGGGCTACCGCCATCTTCGCCGGGGTGGCAGTCTGCTTCCTCATGGAGACCCGCAACTTGCCCTTGGTGGAGACCATCGAAGCAATGGAGAGAAGGTGAGCCTGGGGTCACAGGTTCTTCTGTATGACCCTTCCCCCACCCCCCTGCCCAGGATTAGTATCTCATATTAAACCACCAAGGAAACTTGTTCCATAACAAATTTCAGAGCAGAATATTCCTCTATGCCCCAAGTCCTCCCTCAAGACTTTGTCCATTCTTCACGTTTCCTCATTTTGTTGCAGTAGCTGTGTCCCCCTGCCTTGCTCTGCTTCTTTGGTTTTGCAGACTTTATCCTTTACATCTGGGGATGTAGAGGAAAGAAAGCTGGCCTCCGAGTTCAAGTCCCGCCTCAGATACGCACTGGCTGTGTGGCCCTGGGCAAGTCCCTTGAATTATCTGTGTTCTAGAAACTTTCTAAGATGAGACATTGAAGAAAAGGTCCATAGAACATAGCAGATCCTGTGCTGGGTACTAGCAATTTAGCCAAAAATGTCCTACCTGTCTTCAGGGGTCAGCTAGGTGGTGCAGGGCACCAGTTCTGGAGTCATGAGGATATGAATTCAAATTCAACCTGATACTAGTTTTATGATCTTAAGCGCGTCATTTAGCCCCGATTGCCTCAAAACAAACAAACAAACAAATGAAAAATGGAGGCAGCATTTTTCAATAGGGTCTATCCAATAGAACTAATAATACATATACATAAAAATGCAAAATAAAAAGCAGGTGATTTTTTGGGTGAGGCAGGCCAAACTAGGTGCTCAGGGTAAATTGGGAGGGGCCTGGATAAGGAGGGATTATTCATCTACACTGGTATGGTCACTGTGTATATTTTCCTCCTGGTTGAACAGTCTTAGTTCAGTATCAGTTCACAAAAATCTTCCCAAATTTCTCTGAATTTCCAATATTTGTGTTTCGTAGGAATTCCATTCTATTCCATCCCGATAAAAATAATCCTTTATTAAGCACTTACTCTACTCCAGGCACTGTGCTAAGTGCTGCTGTTTGTCCTTTGTGGGACCGGGGATTTCTGGGAGGTGATACCATGACAAGTGAATTGGGTTTAAGTGAGGAAGGGCTGTGCGAGGTCACGTGCCTCACTTTCCCCTCCAGATCCTTCCGAGTCCAGTATCCTAATATAGATCAGGATGCCTGGAGGTGGCTCCTAAAGGCTAAGGAGAAAAAGAAAGGTGAAAGGTGTTTGTTGTTCTCAAGGAGCTGACCATCTAATGGGGGTAGGCAGGAGAGACAACGTGTGGACAAGATGAATGTGAGGAGACAGAAAATGCTCCGAGAGGGGCGTTAGTAGCTAAGTTCTTGGAGAAAAGCCTCCTGGAACAGATTTGAGCTTTGAAAGAAAGCCGGGAAACAGAGCCTGAGGAGAGGGGGCAGAGCATCCAATCTTGTGGGAGAGCCAGAAGAAAGGAGGGAGATGGAGTGTTGTGTTCCACAACTTGCCACTTATATAGATAAATCCAGGACAGTGTGGAAAACAGAGGCCCCTGAGCCAGAGCGGGGCTTTCTGTCACCTTGTTCGGCCTTGGGAAAGGTGGACTGAAGGGATAGGGCAGAGTGTAGCCTGGGAGGTGGACGCATCCTATCTGCCACCCCCTCCCCAAATAGCTATCCCATTGGTAAGCTAGAGGGCATCCATGACAAGAGACCCCAAGTCCATCCATATGAGGATTAGTGGAAGGACCTGGGTTGAAGGAGGTTCTGTCTGGGTAAGAGTGCTCTCAAGGAAGATGGGAGAACCGTGTTGTAGGGGGATCTGCCTGCCTTAGAAGGGGTCAGGGGATGTCTGCCAGTCAGCTAAGGTAGGCTTAAGGTCAGGAAGCATTCCCTACCATGTAGCCCAGCAGTGGAAGGAGCCTCTTTGGGAAGTAGAGGGATGCTCTCTAGCAGGAGGTCTTTCACCCAAGGCTGGACAACCACCAGTTGAGGATATTGGACTTAGAGTCAGGAAGAGTGGAGTTCGGGTCCAATTTCAGATGCTTACTTAGCTGTGTGATGCTGGGCAAGTCATTGAACTATTTGCCTCAGTTTCCTTTCTGATAAAATGGGGATGATAATAGTACTTACCTTTTATGTTATGGGAATCAATGAGATCATATTTTTTTAAATAGCTTTAAATTTTTCCAAATACATACAAAGATAGTTTTCAACATTCACCTTTGCAAAACCTTGTGTTCCAAATTTTTCTCCCTTCCTCCTCCCATCCCTTCCTATAGACAGCAAGCCATCCAATATCAGCTCAACAAGTACAATTCTTCTAAACGTATTTCCATATTCGTGTTGCACAAGAAAAAATGAGATCATATTTTATTTATTTATTTTTCCTTTTTTTTAATATATAGCTTTTTATTTACAAGTTATATGCATGGGTAATTTTTCAGCATTGACAATGGCCAAACCTTTTGTTCCAATTTTCCCTCTCCTTCCCCCCACCTCCTCCCCCAGATGGCAGGATGACCAATACATGTTAAATATGTTAAAGTATAAATTAAATACAATATAAGTATACATGACCAAACCGTTATTTTGCTGTACAAAAAGAATCGGACTCTGAAATAGTGTCCAATTAGCCTGTGAATCAAAAATGCAGGTGGACAAAAATAAAGGGATTGGGAATTCTATGTAGTGATTCATAGTCATCTCCCAGAGTTCTTTTCACTGGGTGTAGCTGGTTCAGTTCATTACTGCTCTATTGGAGTTGATTTGGTTCATCTCATTGCTGGAGATGGCCACGTCCATCAGAATTGATGAGATCATATTTTAAAAGTGCTTCCCAGCCTTGAAGTGCTGCACCAATGCTAGCAATTATTCATTATATGATCTTTGTGGAGTCTCGTTGAGGCATTAGTTGGACTCCACGGCCAGTGCTTTGAGGTTCTCTCATTCTGTGTCCCCTTCTCTCTACCCTTTGCTCTCATTAGGGCCAAAGGATGCCTTTCCCAGAAGGTTACAGAAGAAAAGAGTGAAGAAATAAGTCTACAGCCCATAGGGGTTTCCTCTCACATCAAAGAAACCGTCTAAACTGGAGGGAGTTCTTGGGAAGGCCCTGCTTGTTTGTGGCAAGAAGTTCTGGGTATGTGTGTGTGGGGGGGGGGAGCAGGCTGCTCTGGGGGAGATCCTTTGGAGAAAGAGCCAGAGCCTTGGCCCTGAACTTGGTGCTGGGGCCACGGGGGAGGGCGTGAAGCCATCTTCCTCGATTATTTCCCAGATGTTCATCAAAATTTCCAATGTGAATTGAATTAAATTGATCTTCAAAGTTGTCTGTGTATGTATCTGTTTACATTCCCGTGGCCTCTGCGTCCCAGGGCTACAGGCACAGGAAAATCCAGCAGGAGATAATCCATCCCTAGATGGCAAATAGTCCAATATATATTAAACATGGTAGAAATCTATGCTAAATCCAATAGATGCATCCATATTTCTACAATTATCTTACTGCCCAAGAAAAATCAAATCAAACCAGTTAAAAAAGAGAGAAGCAAAATAAAATTGGAATTGCTTGGAAGCCAAGCAACCAATCATCAATTGCCAATGAAAATGTGTAGTAATATCAGGGGGAAAGTGTTTCTCCAGGCGTGCCCAAGGTCAGATGCCCAGTAGAATCCCTCCAAGACCTCTTAGGGGACTGGGACCTTTCCTGGCTGATGTCATATGATTCCTGCTTCCAGTTCCATGACAGCAGTTTATATCTCTATAGCATTTTGGGTTTCCAAGGCAATTTCAGCCCGGCAACTTTGAACTGGGAGTAGAGAGACATGTCAGAAAATCCCAGCTCCCCCCCTTACCTTCTGTGTCACTTGGGCAAGTTTTTTTCTTTTAACTGTTTGCAGTTTCCTAATTTGTAAGGTGAGAGGTCCCTTCCAGCCCTGGGACAATCATCACCTCAGCTGAGAGCATTATCAAGTAGTTGGGGGGGAGGGAGGGAGAGGAAATTTAATCATTTTATTAACGAGGCCAACAGGTTATTCAAAAAATGGTCGTTTGGCCATTTCTTTTAGAACAAAGAAACACATTATCAAGGGTTTCTTGAGACTTATGAGGGGAGACAATGTGAAAGGAAAAAATGGAAAAATGGATGACAACAGGGCTGGACAAAAATCAACGAGGATAATCCCTTTTGATAATATTGACATAAAACCAAAGAGGGCTGGGCTCCTTCCTTCTCTCAGGAAGTTCAGCTGAGGAGAAGGAGGCTTTGGGGGTGAAGGAGCCTGCCCAGCACTACCCACGGGGAAGGATCGGAGCTGGTTGTCACAGGTGGTTCTCCTGACCCCAGTGCCAGAGCCCTTCCTACCACACCTTCTTGCCTCTCCAGCTGTGCCTTGGGATTGTTTTTCTGTCCAGAGAGCCTTCATGCTCACTCTTATTTTGCCCCAGATGGGCTTTGGGCTCTTGATGAGCTTATTTAAAGCAGAAGCTAGGTGGGGGTCTTGGAGCTGTGCCAGAGAAGTGTGGTTTGGGTGGAGACCGGCATGGAGAGAATGGGAGCCTGGGATTATAGGCTTTTCTGAACTTTTCTTTCCTCCCCCTCTCCCCCTTCCTCCCTCCAAGATTAGAAGCTCTTATTAAACAACCAAGGAAATGTGCTTCATAATGGTATTTTAATGAATTTGTGTGAACTGATACTGAACTAAGTAGAACCAAAAGAAAAATATGACCATAATAATGCAAATGAATAAACCTTCCTTATCCATGGCCCTCCTAATTTCCTCTGAGCACCTAGTTTATCCTGCCCCTCCAAAAAAATCACCTGCTTCCGGAAGTGGAAGGATACTCTAATTGGAGGCCTTCCACCCAATGCCGGACAATCACTGGTTGGGGATATTGGATTTTAAGAGTCAGAAAGACTGGAATTTGAGTCCAACCTCATGATTATTCAGCAATCACTGAACTGTTTGCCTCAGTTTCCTCCCATGTAAAATAGAGATGATAGGTAGGCTGGATGGATTGGAGAGAGCCTCATAGTCAGTGAACCTGCTTCAAGATCCTCCATCATTCTTCTTCATTTCTGTCAAAACAAAGCTCCTAAAGTCTGACCTTAATCCCTAGACTTCAGCTGCTCCCCATTTTGGGGGCTAAAATATGAGCCCCCAGTCTGGCTGTTCATAGTCTGCCTCCAACCCGCCTTTCCAAACTTCCTGCACATTCTCCCCTTTGGGCGCTCTCTGTTCTGCCTCCAATCAGGCAACTTGCTGCTCCTCCAGGCTGGCACCCCATTCTCCTGCCTGGCACTTTTGCCCTGGCAGGGAATACCCTCCCTCCTGGCCTCCAACTTGTGTTTTCCCTAACTCTCTCTTGTTTCACCTTAGCTGCCTCCATCTATACAAGCCTCTTACCCCTCCCACATCTGCTCTGAGTTACTTAGTTTCCCATTTCCTCTCTAGGAAGCTTTAGGGCTATTTTGTTTCTGTTTTTGCAACTGTTGCATTCTGGGACACATGGTAGATGCCAATGAAAGATTGTTGCTTTGGGCTGAATTGATTCTAATCAGGTGCTGGGGCAGGGCTTGGGATACTGTGTTACCATTGCTGTGGCCTCCTAGTGGGCCAGTGTCTTGGTCCCTCTCTAAGATGCTACTAGGAGGTGCCCCAGTGCACAGAAGAAGAGGCCTGGAGTCTGGAAGTCGAGTTCAAATCTGCTCTGACACCAGCTGTGTGACTTCAGGTGAGACCTTAATTCTGCCTCAGTTTTCCCATCTCTCCTATAAAGGAAGGGTAGTAATAGCACCCACCCTTCAGGATTGTGATGAACACGAAATGATAACAATTGTAAAGCCCTTGTCACGGTGCCTGGCACATAATACACACTATATAAATGTTAGCTATTATTGATTCATATTTCTTCCCTTTATACTCTCCAGAGGGAGGGGCAGTTAGATGTTGCCCCAATAGTGTCAAACTCAAACTAAAATGGGGGCCACCAAACTATATATAGGGATTCCCGTGGGCTGCATAGTGACCAAGTTTTTGAAACTGAAATGAAAATGAAAACATTATATATTTTCCCCAATTAATACATTTTTCCCCTTTATTAAAGCTATTTTTACTTTTCAAAAAATATGCATGGATAGTTCTTCAACATTAACCCTTGCAAAACCTTGTATTCCAATTCCCTCCCTCCCCTTCCTCCGCATCCTCCCCTAGATGACAAGTAGTCCAATATATGTTAAACATGGTAGAAATATATGGTAAATCCAATAGATGCATCCATATTTATACAATTATCTTATTGAACAAGAAAAATCAAATCAAACCAGTTAAAAAAAGAGAAGCAAAATAAAATGCAAGCGAACAACAATAAAAAGTGTGAAAATGCTATGTTGTTAACCACACTCAAAAAATTCTATTTTTATTTATTTTGTAAAAATAATTTTCTTAATATTTTATTAATAAACAATAAATTAACAAACAATAATAAAACAATAAACAATAAAATGAAATTAATAAATAATAATAAAATAAGAAACAATAATTTAATATTTTATTTTCCCCAATTACATGTAAAAACAATTCCAACATTCTTTTTTTTTTTCTTTCAAATTTTGGGTTCCAAATTCTGTGTCTCCCCCCACCATCCCTCGAGAAGGCAAGCAATCTGACACAGGCTGCACATGTGCAGTCCTGCAAAACACACTTCCATGTATCTCGACTTGTATTTGAATCTGATCTGGCTGCACTAGGGGGTGTCTCTGTGGCAGTGAATCCAGATGGCCTCAAAATGAAGACCTGTGTTCAGACCCAGTTCTGAAAGTTTGTGTGATCTTGGATTAGTCATTTAACCCTTCAGTGTTCTTACTAATTCACTAAGGTCGTGCATTTCAGAGAAGGTGGTGACCTGCATTGGTAGAAGCCTTTTCTCATATGGGATTTTCCGACATTCGTGAAATTCCAGGTTCAGTCCCGATACAGCCAAATTCACTTATTAGCTCTTCCTTGACCTTGACATCTTACCTCCTCCTCCGGCCCCCACGCCGGACACACAGCCCCTCTCGGCCTCTATTTTTTAGAATGGTAGAAGGCCTTTGCTCCTGTTCCCATTGTTGGTGTTTCCCCTCTCTCCTTGAATTGCCTTGTGGTTCCTTGTGTAGACACAGGCTGCATCCTGGCAATCACAGGTTCCAGGTTTGGAAAGATCTTCAAAGCTGCTGAGGCTGACCCTCCCCAGAGAGAGCCGCCTTGTTCCCATCCCTGGCCAGGGATTCTCTAGTCTTGCTTTGAAAAGGAAGGGGAGACCTCCACTTGTGGAAGCAGGCCAGCCCATTGTAGAATGGCTCTTATTCAGAAGAGGCTTTCCCCTCTTCAGCTTAGGTCACTGACCACTTTCTGACTCCAGGTCTTGTTCCTTACTCTGCTTCATGGGGCCAAACAAGTCTATTCATTGTGTGTATTTGTGTGTTGGCGTGTGTGGCCTGCTCAATAAGCCCAGGCCTTAGGACATGCTCAGTACACTCTCTTGAGATGGCCCCCACTTGGGAGGGGGGGAGGTTCTGTGCTTAGCATGAGTAGAAGCTGCTGAGCCAATCGGCTGCTGAGATAGAACTGGGACTCCTTACAAAAAGTGCTAACCAGCTAACTGGACTTATTCCTTCTTGGCCATAAACGAGGAAGGACAAGCTGTAAGCCTTTGGGTGGGTTGGGGGGATGGAGATAGAAGGAAGGAGAGAGAGACAGACAGATAGACAGAGACAGAGAGATGGAGATAGAGACACTCTCACAGACAGAGACACACAGAGATACACAAAGGAAGAAGACAGACACAGAGACAAGGAGAGAAATAGAAGGGGAAGGTGAAGAAAGAGGAAGAGGGGGCGATACACACATACACACACACACACACACACACACACACAGATGTACAGAGAGACATCGAGAGAGGAGAACCTTGAGCCTTCATCTTCCCTTCTGGGCCCATATGTGGCCAGTGAATCTTGGTCTCTGTTCTCTGAGATCTTTGCCCTTCTCACTCAGTCTAGTTCTGGTATTGGACTAGGCGGTAAGCTTGGGGAGCATAAAAAGGTCTGGGAACCGGAACCCAGATTTGAAGTTTAGAGTCAGAAGTTTGTCAGTCAAGGCCGGCCTGACCCAGCAGAAGAGTGGACCAAAGACAGCCAAGGAGAGACAGCGGCTCATCCATCCACTATGTTGGGCTTGGAGGCGGTCTTGGCGGGGTGAATGAACCTTTGGGGAAATGGCTGTAATTTTGGGCCTACGCTCTCCAGGGACCAAGTGATTTAGGGGAGACTGTCCCCTGGGCGTTGGGGTGGGGGGGACTTTTATCACTTCTGTTCTTCCTATATCTCATCTTTGTGAAGGCCAATTGATAGTAATTGGTTAAATGATACTGGAATATTGATCACTAGGAGTTACTGACGATAATGGGGAAGTAGTCAATGTAATTGGCGATTGGTATTGAGGGGAATGCACCAGAACGGGGGCTCGAGGGCTGCCATCTTCCCTGTGCCATCCCTCCAGACACATCCTTAAAGGGCTTACATGTTCCCCCGGGCTTCTCTTCTACAGACGAAATGTTCTAATTCCTTCACCGACCCTCACAGCAGTGTGGACATAAAGCTCATCAGTACCCTTAAACCACGTGGCCCAGGAGTGAACCAGATGAGATCTGATCAGGGCCTAGGGGGCAGGTCAGCCACTTCCCTTCTGGAAGCCAGGCCCATCTTAGTAGAGCCCAAGCTTGTGTTCCCTTTCTTGGCCACATCCCACTGCTGACTCATACTGTTTGCAGGCCCTGAAACCTCCCAGGCTTTTTTCAGAATAACTGCTGTCTAAAATTGATTTAGAGACTTAATATATTAAATAGCACTGGTGACAATGGCCAATCTTTCTTTCTCTTTTGGCTGAGGCAATTGGGATTAAGTGACTTGCCTAGGGTCACACAGGCAGGAAATATTAATTGTCTGAGGTCAGATTTGCATTCAGGTCCTCCTGACTTCAGATCTGGGGCTCTATCCACTGCACCACCTAGCTGCCCCTCTTGCTTTATTTCTTATCTTACTGAGCCAAATAGTTTCTAATAGTTTGTAATTTTCATTAAAAATTTTTAATTGATAATTTAACTTGCCTTAAAAATAAATTATAGAATGACTTGTCTATTTAAAGAGTTTTTTTTTTAATCTAAGTTTTATTTATGAATGTGATTTCCCCCCCTCCCCGTAGTGGTTTTTAAAATGTATAGTTTATGGAAAATGAATGGATGCCCATCAATTGGAGAATGGCTGGGTAAATTGTGGTATATGAATGTTATGGAATATTATTGTTCCATAAGAAATGACCAGCAGGATGAATACAGAGACGACTGGTGAGACTGACAGGAACTGATACTGAGTGAAATGAGCAGGACCAGGAGATCATTATACACTTCGACAACGATATTGTATGAGGACATATTTTGATGGAAGTGGATTTCTTTGACAAAGAGACCTAACTGAGTTTCAATTGGTAAATGACAGACAAAAGCAGCTACACCCAAAGAAAGAACACTGGGAAACGAATGTGAACTATCTGCATTTTTGTTCTTCTTCCCGGGTTATTTCTACCTTCTGAATCCAATTCTCCCTATGCAACAAGAGAACTGTTCGGTTCTGCAAACATATATTGTATCTAGGATATACTGCAACATATCCAACATATAAAGGACTGCTTGTCATCTAGGGGAGGGGGTGGAGGGAGGGAGGGGAAAAAAAATCGGAAAAGAAACGAGTGCAAGGGATAATGTTGTCAATATAAAGTAATCATTAAATAAAAATTTTTAAAAAATGTATAGTTTAGGGGCAGCTAGGTGTTCTAGTGACACTTAATACCTGTGGGACCTTGGGCAAGTCACTTAATCCTGATTGCCTAAAAAAATTAAAATAAATAAAATGTATAGTTTTTTTTTTTTTTTTTTTTTTGCGGGGGGGGGGGGGGAGGGAGTGTGCTTCTTGGTTTGTTACTTTTCTAGTTTTTTTTAATTGCAAGCCCGAATCATAGAACCTTTCCTTCTTTCTTCTGTTGATAAACACAAGTACTTTTTAAAGCCCCTCATGTAACAAGCCTACGTAGGTGTAGGAAGATTGAAACAAAACAAAAACTCAGCATTTTTCCTGAAAGCCTGGATTGTTTTATGAGCTTTCATTCCCCAGACTCCTAGACCAGCACTCAATAGATAGTCAATTAAATTAAAGTGAGTTAAATCAGAAAATTTAGGATCACCCAGAAATCATCTTGATTTCTTGGAGAAAACACCTTCTCCCGTCCACAAAGATTATTGGAACAGCATTCATCTGAAATTGGTCCTTCAGCTTGAAAACATGCTAAAAAATGATGTAGGGAACAAGGGCCTAGTTTGAAGTCAGATAATCAGGTATGAAACCAGAATCTGCTTCTCCCTCTTTTTCTCCCTCTTTCTCTCCTTTTCTTCCTCTCTTCTTTCCCCATTCATTACTCTGAAATGTTTTCCCCACCTTTTCTCTACCTCCCGGCTCCCTTCCATTCTAAGGTGCCACCTGTGCCAGAAGCTTTTTCAAGTCCTCCTCAGAGTTGTTTTCATTTGCATTTCTTTATTAACACTGATTTGGAACGTTTTTTCACATGATTATAGATGGCTTTAATTTCATCGTCTGAAAATTATCTGTTCATCTCCTTTGACCATTTATCATTTGGGGAATGACTTGTATTCTTATAAATTTGACACCATTCTTTATATATTTTAGAAATGGACCTTTATCAGAAACACTGGTTGTAAAAAAATAATGTTCCCCCAGGTTTGTCCTTCTCTTTTAAACTTGTTTGTGTTGATTTTGTTTGTGCAAACCCTTCTCGATTTAATGTAATCGAGGTTTGTCCATTTTGCATTTCTTAACGTTCTCTAGTTCTTCTTTGGTCATAAATCTCTCCCTTGCTCTCCTAATTTGTTTATGGTATCACCCTTTATGTCCAGATCATGTATCATTTTGCCCTTATTTTGATATGGGTGTGAGATGTAGGTCTATGCTGAGTTTCTGACATTATTTTCCAGTTTTCCCAGCAATTTTTGTGAAATAGTGAGTTCTTATCCTTTTAGTGGAGTTGGGGGGTTTATCAAATAGGAGATTACTGTAGTCATGGATTATTGTTTCATGTATATCAAGGCCTTCTCAGTGCTACTTCCTTCCTTCTGAAATAGTCTCCAATTTATTCTCTATTTATCTTGTATGTATTGTACATAGTTTGCCTTTGTCTTCCTCATTAGACTGGGAGCACGTTGAGGGCAGGAGTTGTTTCAGCCTTCTTTGTATCCTCAGCACTTAGCACAGTGCCTGGCACAGAGCAGGTGCTTCACAAAAGTTTCTTTGCTTGTCTTAAATGACTTTGAATGACACCTTGAAACTCTTTGGATCTCAGTTTCCTCATTTGTCAAATGAGGAGGTTGGGCAGGATGGTGTCTAAGGTCCCACCTGCTCAGCCTGGAAGTTTTCAGTGGCATCATCTAGTCCAATCTTCTCATTTCAGGGGGAAGAACTTGAGAGCCAGAGAGTTGGAGGGTCTTACCCAAGTCTTCCAGGGTGTGGGGGAGCTGGGCTGGGCTGGCGGCCCACCCGACATCCTGAGATTCTAGCATCCAGTTCTAGCAGTCGTTCATCTGCTGAGATTAAATCTCAGTTGTAAGAGTCTATCCTATAGGCCCCAAGACAGGACTGCTTCCTGTGCTGGGGTCTGGACTTGGGGGCCTTCCATTTTTATCCTCATCTTACTACCTCCCTCACAGAGTCTGCTTGATGTTTCCCTCAATATCTAGGAGGAGAAATGGCTAGAGCCTGGAGTCAAGAAGACGTGAGTTCAAATAAGGCAAAACTCCTTGCCTCAGTTTGCTCATTGGCAAATGAGCTAGAGAAGGAAATGGCAAACGATTCCAGTATCTTTGCCGAGGAAAACCCCAAATAAAGTTACAAATAAACACAACTGAAAACAACCAAACAGCTACCAAAAAACTTCCAAAAGAGTTTTGAGATAGTTTACCGACTTTAAATCCCTAGGAAAAAAAAGAGCATGATGGAAACAACAGAAGAGAAATCAGTGTCCTGGAGCAGAAATATAAAGGCACCCTGGTGAGTTAGCACATCTGGGCTCTGAGCTTCTCTGAGACCAGTGCAGGATGGGAAAGAAACATTCTGGGTTCCACAGAGAGCTATTGAGTGGAGGGAAACACACACATTGTTCTAGAGAGACTCACTTTTTCCTGGAACTAATTTCTTGTAGGAATTTATCCCCTAGACTTACATAAGAGACAATGAGTAACATTTTGGGCAATGTTTTCAATTGTGGCTTTACAGACCATCAGGGAACCATTCTTCAAATTATTTCCCCCCACTTCCCATCTGCTGCTTTCTGAGGCTTTGATATATTATCTAACCCCGTTCATTCCTTCTACCCCCGTGTGATTTATGTCCCCCTCTTTCTATCGATTCTCCATAAGAGATTTACCCAGAATTCCAGGAGTTTCCTCTAGACACGTACCTAAATCAGTAGATACCTGAAACTCAGTATGTACAAAACAGATCTCAATCTCCTTTTCCCTAAAGCTCCCCTTTCTTACCTTCTTAATTACTTACTGTAGAGGGCATCACAACTCTCCTATCCATCAGGCTCCTCTCCTGGGAGTTACCCACAAATCTTAGCAACCTCATATTTAGTTTGTTGCCAAGCCTCGTCATTCTAACTTCATAACATCTGTTGTATATTCTCCCTTTCCTCCTCTGACACTGCTGTCTCTCTGTCACAGTCCCACAACCCTCTGGATTATTACGTTTTAAAAAAATTTTAAATTTAATTTTTTTATTTTATAATAACTTTTTATTGACAGAATCCATGCCAGGGTAATTTTTTTTTTTACAACATTATTCCTTGCACTCGCTTCTGTTCCTATTTTTCCCCTCCCTCCCTCCACCCCCTCCCCTAGATGGCAAGCAGTCCTATATATGTTAGATATGTTGCAGTATATCCTAGATACAATATATGTTTGCAGAACCGAGCAGTTCTCTTGTTGCGTAGGGAGAATTGGATTCAGAAGGTAAAAATAACCCGGGAAGAAAAACAAAAATGCAAATAGTTCACATTCATTTCCCAGTGTTCTTTCTTTGGGTGTAGCTGCTTCTGCCTCTGGATTATTACAAAGTCTGCTGGTGGGCCTGCTCCCCACCCCAATCCATCCCCCACTCAGCCACCGAAGTGATATTCTTAAACTTCAAGTCCAATCATGTCATCCTCCTAGTTAGCAAATCCCAATGACTTCCTACCCAGGATCAACACGCTTACTTTTCCAGTTTTCTGACACATCCCCTACTGTTCTATACAGTGACACAGGCCTCGGCTCTTCCACTAACAAGACACTCCATTTCTTAGCCCCAGGCGTTTTCTGGGGCTCCCTTCCTCCTCAGCTCTAACTGCTGACCTTCCTGGCTTTCTTTGAATCACAACTAAATTCTCATCTTCTACAAGACGGCTTCCTCAACCCCTCTCGATTCCAGGGCTTTCTCTCTTCTAATTATTTAATATTTATCCTGTAAGTAGTTGTACACTCTCTCTTTCCCCCTCTCCCTCTCTCCTTCCTTCTCTTCCTCTCTGTCTCTTCTCTCTGTCTCTGTCTCTCTCTGTTTCTCTGTCTCTGTCCCTGTTTCACTCCCTCTCCCACCTCTCTTTGCATGCTGCCTCCCCCATTCGATTTTAAGCCTCTTGAGAGTAGGGTCTATTTTTTGCTTCTTTTTGTATCCCTAGCACTTAGCAGTGACTGGGATGTAGTAGGTACTTAGTAAATGTTGGTTGAGTGACCATTGGAACATTTGGACTGACCCAAAGGGGTCAGGACTCTCCCCACATGATGACTCGGCCATACATTAACAAAGAATCACTCAAGGAAAGTGTCACGTCAGTACTTTCCTTGGGTGATTCCGAAGAGGGAACCCCCGAACTTGGAAAATCCTGGAAGGAGAAAATCTTCAATTCTGTCTCAATAAGAGACTTTCCCCCATGTCTTTTTCCTTAAATGAATTTAAGTTCCAACTGCTTGAGGGGGGAATGATGTGGGAAAGATTCCTTTCTAGATTCCCACCCCCTCCTAGTTAATAATGTAAATTACCCTTTAACTCATAAATCCTGGTCCCTTTGAATTCCAATAGAAGATCTGGACCCCTCCCAGCCCCACCGGATCTGAGCCAACTTTGGGGCTACACCCAAAAGCCCCTCGAGCTAAATCTCCCATTATAAAAAGGGAGACGCTGGGACCCCCTCTTTTCAGAGGTTCCAAACGTGCTAGCCATGTGAGGACCCTCTGTCCACTGGACCCTCTGCCCGGTGTCCTCCTTATCTCTACCTTCGCCTATACTTTAACTTTGCTTACCCAATAATAAACCTCTTTTATCAATCTAGCTCTCGGGCCAATAAATGCTTTTATTGGGGACTCATGCTGCTACTAGACCTCATTTACCACCGTATCCTTACGCCGAATCCAAGGGGGTTGCAGGGGAGCTTTGCTTGACCTCCTGTACCCCAAACCTGCTACTAGACCTCAACTAAACCCTAATTTCATTTAGATACCCCAAATCTAGACCTCAACAATTCTTTGTTAATAAAGTACAGCTGCCCATTCCTAACCACCTTGATCCTATTTCTACTACTCTTTGTATAACTTTTTTTTTTTTAAATAAAGCTTTTTATTTTCAAAACATATACAGGAATACTTTTTCAGCATTGACCTTTGCATAGCCTTATGTTTTAGATTTTCCCCTCCTTCCCCCATCCCCTCCCTTAGATGACCAGCAATCCAATACGTGTTCAAATAAATGTTAAATCCAATATGTACGAACACATTTATTTTTGTATAACTTTCAACCTTAATTCCTTGGAAGTATTACTGCTCTAAGACTTGAAGTCTATGCCCCATCAGAGGAAGATTGTTGTTTTAAAAAATGGGAAAAATAGGGACATTAATGTTGAGGTTCAAAAGGAAACCCCAAAGGGTTGGAGTTTCAGACCTATGTCATGAGCTATCTCTTTTATTTTTTAAAATTTTATTATAGCTTTTTATTTACAAGTTATATGTATGGGTAATTTTACAGCATTGACAATTGCTCAACCTTTTGTTCCAATTTTTCCCATCTTCCCCCCATCCCCTCTCCCAGATGGCAGGTTGACCAATACATGTTAAATATGTTAAAGTATAAATTAAATACAATATTAGTATACATGTCATGGTTTAAGATACCCCATCTTCAAGTCAAGGGGCAAAGTTTATTATAATTGCAACATCAATGAAAACGGGCTAAGTTCCAAAAGAATTTTAGCAAAGCACCAGAAGCAAGGAAAGAAATTTATAAGAGAAAACTGAAGAGATCATGAGTTTCATGTTACTTATTTGCTAGTTTTATGGTTTATAGGTAGGTTTGAGGGGTGATCTATTCAGCATTATGTCAGGAGCTTTGTTATCACTGACCATCAGATTGTTTACCTAACAGTCAGCACTGTTTGTAGGACTATACTATAGAATTTCTTTTTTCTTTCTTTCTTTTTTTTGGCTGAGGCAATTGGGGTTAAGTGACTTGCACCGGGTCACACAGCCAGGAAGTGTTAAGTGTCTGAGGTCAAATTTGAACTCAGGTCCTCCTAACTTCAAGGCTGGTCCTCTATCCATTGTGCCATCTAGCTGCTCCTACTATAGTATTTCTAAGGCCAGGAGAGTTTAGGATTATTGATAGATTGTTACAACAATAGCACTGAGGGCCTCAGGAACATTGCTATATCTTCTCTAAAAACTAGGGGAAGAAATATTACTATATAGTGTTCCTAAGGCCAGGGGACCCTGGAGTTATTGCGATGTTTCCTCTAGAAACTGCACAATTCAGAAAAGCAATTCATTCGTTTTCTACCAGCTGGGTTCTGTTAGTAGCTCATCATCTATCTAAGATGTATGCACAGTCTTATCAGCTCTACCAGCCTATCAGAATCTGGACTCTTCAGAATCCAGTCTTCATCATCCATTTGGTTTTTCCGGTGTGGATAGTTATATTGAAATCTTTTAAATGATTCTAGAGCTCATTTGGGATACTGTACAGTGTTATTGAGCTTACTACTGCAGCAAGTTGCTAGGGCTGCTCTTCTAATCCTAGTTTTGACCCGTAGATTGGTTTCCCAGAATTCAATTACATTCCCCACCCCCTATTCCACCAGGATTCTAGGGGGTCACGCTAAGGATTTGGGGGTGATTTTTCTAATGCTGTTGCTTTGAGTCCCCATTGAGGGTGCCTCTCTCTTCCCGGCCAAATTCCCAATATGGAGCCAGAACAAGAACCTGACCTCTTCCTCCCTCCAAGTATGATGGGATAGTTTTTCTTTAAAAGGCATTGAAACCATCCTTGTGAAAGAGCAGCTAGAGTAATGGATTGAGTGCCAGATCTGAAGTTAGAAAGACTTGAGTCCAAATCCAGCCTCAGATGTTATCTGGATGTCACTTAGCTGCTATCTGTCTCATCTGGAAAATAGGAATAATAAAAGTGAATGAGTATGAATGAGAATGAGAGTATGCTCTCAGGAAGAAGCCCATGTGGTTATTATCAGATATATCCAGTTCCGGGACAATCCTGTTTGTATAGAGTGATTATGAGGCTGGAACTCTTTTATCAGTCTCCATTGTCTATCCTCCCCCACTTCTGAGCATCTTTAAACAATCTTTGAGATATGGATTAGCATATTTTTGCACTGGGCTGGGAGCGGGTCTGTCAGGTGCATTCCACCTGGTTCCTTGATTCCCTCCCTCTGGGTTCCTGCCTTTATTTCCCTGGTTTCCCTGAAAAACTCCCGAGACTGTATTTTCCCTAAGACAGATCTGCTCATGAGGAAGATCTTTGCTAAGTTCATAACCCACTCTGTGGTTACTCTCTCTCTCCCGTCTGCCCTCCCTTTAATGGTGTCTCCTTATTATTGCTAACTGTGGTTAATCTGCTGAACTCCTCTATGGATTTAGGCTGCCAGTCAATGGCTTACTCCCAACTCACGGAGTATTTCCTTTCTCCAGGCTAATTGTGAGGTTCCCTGGGGAACGTGTCTTTTCCTCACTAACTATATGCTCTCTGGACTCCATTTCATATTTGCCATTCCTAGGGCTTATTTTGCCTTGTATTTTGTATTGATCTCTGATAGAGATCAATTTAGCTCTAATTCCCACCCTCTGTGGAAGTAATTCAGTCAGAAATCCAAGTCATTTTTAAACCCCCAAGGTTAAATTTTTCCTATAAATCTACTTATGTCATTGAAGCTGAACCCCTTTGGGTGAGTCAGGCCCTCTGTCTCATGGTGTCTTTCCCTTATCTCTCCCCCCCAATCCCATTATGCCTCCCAATCCCACTTCTTCTCCTTACAGTTTACTCCTTACTGAACGAGATGAGGTGACAGTTGACAAGTTGACAAGACAGTTGTGAAAATCGAATAAAGCTTCATCTAATTCAAAGTTTGAGTAGGCCTAAGGACTTTAAGCATTGAGTCAAGGGCATACTTAAGTCCCCTTCCTGCTATCCTCCCATGACATCAGTATCTCCCTATTTCAATCAAATATGGGCAGCTATGTACTTATTGGTCAAGTTCGATTTCTTGGGTAGTTCCTGCGCTTAGAATGTAAGATCCTCAGCCAATAAGGATGAGGGTCAGTGGTGGGAGGGGGTATTTGTGTTAGGGATTAGAAGTGTTGACCCTGTCCCCCACCAGGGCTTCCTCCCTTCCGTTGTCTGCTCGATGGGTGGGACCCCCTTTTCAGAAGAATGCATAATAAACTTTGCTTTGCTTCTAGAGATCTATCCAGCTTTTTTTTTTTATTATTAAAATGATGATCCCTCACCACTTCTAAACCACACATTACTCCTTACACTTTTAGGATGCTGAGTCCCTTTCAGGATTTAACCCACAGCTGAAGATGTACCCCCACCTCATGGGGCCCCTTCTACTGAGAAATTGTGAGTTTCACAGAGGAACTTGTCGTTCCTAAGCTCTCCCACTCTATTTCATATTTACTCTTCCCCATAAATCCCTTCATTTTGTCGGTAATCTCTTCTCTAGATAAATCTACCTTTTGCCAAAGAGAATGGCCCTTGTGAATTCTTCACATGACCGGACCCCGACTTTGGTGCCTGCCATTATTTGGCACCGAACCCCACATCACAGATCACATCACCCTCCCCCCTTAGGAGAAGAGGGAAGCTGTTTGTAGCCCTTCCACCAAGGGAGGCCAATGACTAAGCTTCTGGGCCTTGGAGATAATTGTGTTACATTGTCTTTTTGACCCAACCAGGTTAATTTAATTAGTACCTCCAAGTTTTTCAGAGAATTTCCTACAAACTCACCTAACCTGCAGAGTCAGCCGCTAGATGGGAGAAATAGATTTTTCCTGCACTAAAAGGCACAAATACATTATCTTAAGAAGGGCTTGCTTGCCTTTTTTGCTTTTGTATTGCTCATGGCTTGACTGACTAATCATCTCTGGCGATCACAGCTCTAAGGGATCATGTTTGTGTGGGAATGGAGAAAGCACGGAACTGACCATACGCGGAATCTGCTGCCCTCTGGTGTGTGATTGCAGAAGGGTCTAAGCAGCCAATCAATGAGCTCCCTAGAATTTTAGATTGGGGGAAAAGAATCTAAATGGAATTATCCCACTGACTCTGTGATTCCTTGGTTCAAGCCTTTGGGGGGACTCTTGGAAAGAACAATGTTTAATTCTTCCTGGGGTCCCAGAGACAGTTCTGGAATAGGGCTTCTGGGTAAATCTGCCAATTATACTCCCACTTAATTTGTTGGCTTCCATTTTTACAGTTTTCACCCTGACTCCTGAACTTTGAACTTTGAACAGTAAGGGATCCTGCAGAGCTTAGGGTCCAGGCACCCTCTCCCATCCTGGGAGAGGCGGGCAATTTTGAGTTAGGCAGTCCAAGTCTTGGAGGCAGCTGCATGATGATCTATTGCGTGGGAGAGGATGATTACTGACAGAAAGGGGAGCCCAGGCCTTGGCACAAATGACTCCGTTTGAGGTGACGGAGCCGGGCCATGTGGCGTTCCTAAGTTTAGTGACTATGGTGGACCAGCCATGGTCTGTGTTCATTGCACATAAATGATAAAGGATTGATTTAAGACCTTCCCAGAACACCAGTGCTGATTAGGATCTCCTCACTATAATTTAACTGTGGGGTCATCAGTAGGCAATTGACATCAATTAACTTTTCCAAATGAATATTTACTGAAAAGAAATAACCCCCCTCCAAATATAAAGATTTTTGAGAGGAATCTTCACGTCTTCATTGTCTTGAGCCCCAGGGAGACCGAAACTCAGATTTCAAGTTAGTTGGGGGAAAGGAGAAAGGAACTTATTAATTGCCAGGCACTGTGCCGAGGGCTTTGGAAATTTCATATTATTTGAACCTTACAATATCCCTGGGAAATAGGTGCTATTAAATCCCCATTTTACAGTTAAGTAAACTGAGGCAGAAGTTAAATGACTTGCCTTGAGCCACACAGTTAGTAAGTGTCTGAGGCTGAATTTGAATTTAGCCCTTCCTGACTCCAGATTCAGCCCAGCATTGAAGGAGTTAACATTCTACTGTAGGGATACATTCAGGTAGATAAGTAAATGCAAGATAATTTGAAGAAAAAGAGAACACATAAAAACTGGGGCAATCAAGGCAGGTGCTTGTAGGAAGGGACGTCCCAGGTGACCCTTGAAGGAAACTACCTAATTCTGTCAAGCCTCCCTGCATCAGAGCTTGGGAGAACTAATTGGCTGGCACCTAGCCTCTGCACCAGCCACCAGGTGGTGCTCCTCGCTTGAGCTTCTGAGCTCCAGCCCTTGACCAATTGGGATACGTGGCCAGCATCTTAAGTGGTCCTTTTCGTCCTGCACGTTTGTGAGTAGGGTCCAGTTATCTTCAGTCTGTCCTTTCGGGGTTCTTCTCTGGTGTAAGTCAAGCAACCAAGCAACCAGACTTTATTAAGCACCTACCATGTGCCTGCATCGTTTTAGTCTCTGGGCACACAGAAATAAAAGGGGAAACAGTGCTTGCTTTCTACTGCTGAAAACAACACTGTTCCGGATGGAAATTGTCCTAACATGGCCCTTCAGGACACAGGCAACCAAGGAGGGGTTTCTTCACATGTTCACAGAAAAAGACAGGCTCTATCTAGCTAAATATCTATCCGTTTGTCTATATCCATCCTTCTATCTGTTTTTCTTTCTATCTATATCTATTCATTTGTCTGTTTTTCTGTCTACCTAAATATCCGTTTATTTATCTATCTATTGCCATATAATAATCAAAACTCTAATTGAAAAAAAGGAAAGATCTATCCATCTATCTATCTAGCATCTCTCTATTGCTAGATAATGATCAGAACACTATTTGAAAGGAAGGAAAAAAAAAGAAAGGAAGGAAAGACCTTGTGAAGGAGGTAGCGTTTGAGGTAATCTTGGAAGGGAATTGAGGGATCCAAGAGGTGAAGGGAGTTTAGGAGGGTGAGCATTCTCAGTATGGGATAGAAGCCTATGCAAAGGCATAGGGACAAGAGGTGAAATATTGTCTATGGACAACCCCAGAAAGACCAATATATCTGGAACATGGAGCATGGGAAGGGGAATAATGTGTAAGTGCTCTGCAAAGATCGTCTGGAGCCTGACTATGGCTCCTAAAATGCCAAAAATATTTTAACTTAATGGCAATGGGGAGTGAGTGAAGTTTCTTGAGCAGAGAAGTGGCCTGGTCTGAGTTGTACTTTAGGAATATAGTTTGGCAGCTGCATGAAGAATGAATTGGAGAGATTTGGGAAGATCCAGGTGCCTTCCTGCTCTATTTTTGTCATAGGCTCCTTTAGCTCCCTGCTGAAGTTCATGGATCTCTTCTTAGAGAGAATGTTTTTAAATAAATAAAATAAAATAGGGTTACATAGAAAACAGATTATATTGAAATACAGTTGTCAAAATACCAAAAAAAAACCCTCATCAAGTTATTAGGAATCCTTAAATTAGAGGCTATTGCAATTTTGCAAGTGAGAATTTGGATGAAGGTACTTAGGGTCTGAGAAAAGAGAAGGGGATGGATTGGAGAGATATCGAGAAGGTGAAATGGAAAGGAGCCCGCAGCAGATTGGATTTGGGGGGAGGGAGGGAGTATGCAGTTGTAAGAAGAGAAACAGAGAAGGGAAAGAGAATGGGTTTAAATAATGAATTCTCTATAGGATGTGTTACACTTGACTTGCCTGTAAGATATTGTTGTAGTTCAGTCCTTTCAGTTGTGTCTCATTTGTTTTTTTCCCCATAAAGATACTGGAATGGTTTGTCATATCTGCCAGTTCATTTTACAGATGAGGAAACTGAGGCAAACAGGGTTAAGTGACTTGTTCAGAGTCACAGAGCTAATAAATGTTTAAAGTCAAATTTGAACTCAGGCATATTCATCTCCCTGACTCCAAGTATGATTATTACGCCCACTTTCTAGATGAGGAAACTGAGACAGTAGCAGTTAAGTGACTTTTCCAGAGTCACACAGCTGCATGTCTAAGGTTGGTTTTGAATTCAGGTCCTCTTTACTCCAGGGCTGGTGCTGTAATCACTTCACTACTTTGTTGTCCCATTTCCAGTTTTCTTTTATTTTCTACTCCTTTATGATTTGGCCGGGTTAACTTTGTGAAAATGGAATGGTAATGGCTTTTCTTGAGCTCCCTTACTATCCAGAATAGGCTGGACTGAACTGAGAATCAGAAAAAACTGAATATTCTTTTCCCCCCAGAGGCAATTGGGATTAAGTGGCTTGCCCAGGGTCAAACAACTAGGAAGTATTAAGTGTCTAAAGATTTGAACTCAGGTCCTTCTGACTTCGGGGCTGGTATTCACTGCACCAACTAGCTGACCCCAAACTGAACATTCTTTAAGCTGGGCTTATCGGAAGTTTCTTGCAGTATTGGCGTATGAACCCAGAATTTTCCCTACTATGTCAGATAACCTATTCAGACTGATTCATGTCAACTCCCAGTTCTGAAAAACAACCCAGCCCAGAGATGACCTGATAAGCCCCCTATGCCATCATATCCCCCAAAAACCCTTCTGCCTATGTCCACCCTGAACTTAATTCTAACTGTGTATGTATGTATGTGTGTGTGTGTATATATATATATATATATATATATATATGATGTATGTATGTATGTATATTCACCTACTTAGGGGGGAATAAAACCACAGATATAAGCTAATGGTTTTTCTTTTTTTAGACTGAAATCTGAGGAAAAATGGTTGACAGAACTCAAGTCCTCCTGATCCCACAGCCAGTGCTCTATCCACTGCACTACTTAGCTTTGAGTTTTCTTATACTTTGCACCCTTCCATGCACTCTATGATTTAGTCACGTTACCTTTATCACTGTGATTCCCCCAGGCCTACCTTTTCTCACCTCCATTGGCACTGGCTGCCTCCATGCTGGCAGTGTCCACCTTCTCTGGCTTTGCCTCTTTGTTTCTCTGGCTTCCTGTAAGATAGCTCAAGGGCTACCTTGTTTAGGAGGCCCTTCCTCAGTGTTAACACCTTCCCTCTGAAGACACCTCTCATTCTCACTGGGTACTTTTTGTACCGGCTTAGCTGTTTGCATGTTGTTTTTGTCAGTTTGCCTGGGAGCTCCCGGAAAGCATGATGATCTTTTCTCCCTTTTTAGAACAGTGCTTCTCACATATTAGATATTTATCAAATGCTTGTTGACTCTCCTATAGAACCCTGAGCTACACCCATAGACACATTCAAAATTCATAATTCCCTTGATTAGGACCTGGCCCCATTTTTATAGTAGCCTAGCCTATTCTTCAACTTTACTTGGTTCCCCAGAATGTTATCCATTTCCATTTAAAGTGAATGGATTCTCCAATTCTCCCTGTGCAACAAGAGAACTGTTTGGTTCTACATACATATATTGTATCTAGGATATACTCCAACATATTTAACATATGTAAGACTGCTTGCCATCTAGGGGAGGGGGTAGGGAGGGAGGGGAAAAATTGGAACAGAAGTGAATGCAAGGGATAATGTAAAAAATTGCCCTGGCATGGGTTCTGTCAATAAAAAGTTATTATAAAAATAAAAAAAAGTGAATGGATTCTTTATTATAATGAAAATAGAAGGAAAGACGCCAACTTTAAGACTCTGAAGTACCAGGCAGTTTGCTGCTAGTAAATTCTGAAATCTCAACTGCCTTCCATTGAGTCTTCAGGGATTATTTTTTCCCCCATGCCCACCCAAAAATCATATTTTTTCTTTATCTGAACATTGTTTATGTCTTTTGAGCATTTATCAATTGGAGAATGGCTTGCCTTCTTATAAATTTGAGTCAATGCTCTATATATTTTAGGAATGAGGCCTTTATCAGAACCCTTGGATAAAAATCCCTCCCCCCAGTTTTCTGCTTCCCATCTAACCTTGTCTGAATCGATTTTGTTTGTACAAAACCTTTTAAACTTAGTATAACCGAAATTATCCATTTTGCATTTTACAATGTATGCTAGTTCTTCTTTCATATTCCTTCCTTCTTTACAGATCTGAGAGGTAGACTATCCTTTGTTCTTCAATTTTCTTATAATGTCACTGTTTGTGTCTAAATCACAAACCTATTTTGACCTTATCTTTCAAAGACTATATTTGTAAGAGTCAGAGATTACGGTTCCATGCATGTGCCCCCAAAGTCATTGAAAAATGCTTAGGCTGGTTAGATAGTGTTCTATTTGGTGTTTATTTCAGATATTGGTACTCTTTGGGAAAACTAGTAGACAGAGTGCCAGACCTAATTTCAGAAAATTGCTGTGTGACCCTGGTTGAGGCACTTTGCCCTTTTTGCCTCAGTTTCCTTATCTATAAACTGAACTGGAGAAATAAATGGGAAACCACTCCAATATCTATGTCAAGAAAATCCCATGTGGAGCCTCAAAGAGTCCTGTATATTACTGAAATGCCTGAAGGGTGACAACATTGTACTTTGAAATAATTCAACCCCCTTGGGGAGATTTCTTCATGTGATAGCACATTGTTGTTTAGTAGTGTTCCCTCAGAATCTGAGAGAAGGCTCCATTCTTCCCTTCATCTCTCCTTTCCACTTCCCTTCCCCCTTTCCTTCCCTTTCCCCTTGTCCTTCAACTAAAATGAAACTTTTTTTGGGTATTATTTATCTGTATTATTATTATTATTTTCACTAAAGCCTTTTATTTTCAAAACATATGTATGGATAATTTTTCAACATTGACCCTTGCAAAATCTTTTGTTCCAAGTTCCTCCCCCCATCTCTTCTAGATAGCAAGTAATCCAATATGTGTTAAATATATTAAAATATGTTAAATTCAATATATGTACACATATCTATACAATTATCTTGCTGCACAAAAAAAAAATAAACTGGGAAAAAATGAGAAAGAAAACAAAATGTAAGTAAACAACCAAAAGAGTGAAAATGCTATGTTATGATCTACAGTCAATTCCCATAATCCTCTCTCTGGGTGTAGATGGCTCTCTTCATCACAGGATCATTGGAACTGGCCTCAATCCTCTCAATGAGACTTTAAAAAAAAATGAAAAACAGGGAGGCAGCTGATGGGTCACTGGTTAGAGCACTGGACCCAAAGTCAGATAAACTTAAGTTTCTTATCCAGCCTAAGATACTTTATAGCTGTGTGACCTTGAAGAAGATACTTAATTATTGTTTGCCTCAGTTTCCTTTTTTTGTAAAATGGAGATAATAATAGTCACTACCTCATGCGTTTCTGAAATTCAAATAAGATATTTATAAAATGCTCTGCAAATTTTAAATTATTATTATTACATCATTATTGTAATGAGGGTCTGGTGTGGCTTGGCTGGGGAATCAGCTTTCAGGAGTCTGGTGAGGATGTGGGATATAAGGACCCTGGAGAGCTCTTGGAGCCTACCTGAAGGGGGTGCTACCTTTTTTTTTTTTTTTTAAACTTAGGTGGGCCGCCAGAACCAGAGGGGAGGCATTCTGTGTGTACATCCAGACCCTTGTTGCACAATCATCACAAGTATGTTCCACTTGTACAGATTTTGTGTTTCCTCCTGGCTCCACACCCTCTCCTGCTGAGAATAAAGCTCAAGGATTACATTAGCTAACATAAACAAGTTTTTGGAGATTGGGCCAATTGCGTGTCCTTCTCTCTGTGCTGTAGAGATCCACACCAGCGCTGGCTCAGAAACCATCTCTCCTTTCCAAAAGCACAACCTTGCCAGAACCCTTTCTCCCAGGATTCATTGAGAATGAACCTGGATGCCATATGTAAACTGAAATCCTTGGGCAGGAAGCGGGCTCTCCCTGAGAACTTTAAAGGCTTCTAGTCACTCCAGCCCATTAGGACTGGGCTTGAAAGGCTTCCTTATTAGCAGAACTAAAATTCCAGTCACGAGGAGTGGCTCCTTCCCCTTAAACCCTCTGCTGGATAGTTTTCTGACTCATTCTCTTCACAAAATCTCTGGGCTGGGCTACTCTTTACTCAGCTGCTCAGCCCACAACCAACAACTAGAAAGAGAAGTTTCTCAGGGTTGGGAAGTTTGAGATTAGCCTAAGGATTTTGGAATGATTGCAGATTGCTTTACCTTTAGGAAAGAGAAAAGAGAGCTAAGAAGAGCCAGATAACTATAACATAGAGCAGAACCTGAAGGGATGAATCCCTCTTGTTGTTTAGTCTTTTTGAGCTGGGTCTGACTCTTCATCATCCCATTTGGACTTTTTCTTGGCAAAAATAAAAAAAAAAATGCCATTTCCTTCTCCAGCTCATTTTCCAGATGAGGAAGCAGAGGCAAACCGAGTGAAATGATTTTCCCAGGCTCATACCACTAGGAAATGTCTGAAGTTGAATTTGAATTCGGGAAGATATCTTCCGGCCTCCTGCACGCTCTCCACTGCACCATCTAATTTTCTTGATAAGGAAAGTTTAAATTATGCTTTCACATACTCTGTTTAAGAAGGTCAGACAAACATAGTACATTTAAAAATACTTCCTTTAGTCTGGAGAGATTTACATGAACTGATGGTAAGTGTAGTGAGTAGAACCAGAACAGCAAAAGCGAGGTTATGCAATGATTAATTCTGAAGGACGTGGCTCTTTTCAACATCAGAGTGATTCAGGCCAGTTTCAATGGTGTTGTGAAGGAGAGAGCCATCTGCACCCAGAGAGAGGACTGTGGGGACTGCGTGTGGATCACAACAGAGTATTTTCATCTTTTTCGGTGTTTTTTGCTTGCCTTTTGTTTGCTTATTTTTTCTTTTTTGATCTGATTTTTCTTGAGTAGCAGGATAAATGTGGAAATACATATAGAAGAATTGCACATGTTTAATGTATATCGAATTACTTGCTATATAGAGGACAAGGGTGGAGGGAAGGGAGAGAGAAAAATTTGGAACACAAGGTTTAATGTTGAAAACTTTTTTTGCAAATATTTTGAAAATAAAAATCTATTTTTTTAAAAAAGAAAATACTTCCTTTAAAAATAATGAAAATAATGATTTTATCTAAAAGGGGATAGTTAAAATTCACAGGTTCATAAATTCAGCAGTGAAAAAAACTATGGAGGAAGAGACAGGAGGCCAAGAAGCTGACATGTTTTCCCCAGCTCCTTCACCTAGGAAGTGTCTGAAGCAAGATGGGAGCGTTTGGTCGTCAGCATTGGCCCAAAGCTCTCTCCACTGCCCCCAGCTGCCTCTCATTACAACCACCCAAGGATGAGGAAGGCTTCATTCCCTGGTCAGGCTGGAAGGATGGTAACCAGAGTACCAGGTTTGGAGACCGAAGGCCTTATTTCAAATACTGGTTTGGCATCTTATCTGACCTGGGGCATACCGTGGATCTGAGCTGGAAAAACATTGCATCACCTGTAAAATATGAGGAACTGGGCTCGATGATATTTAAAGTGATCTTTGCTTCTTCTTTTTTTTTTTTTTAAGAAAGATTTTTATTGATATCTTTTGTTTGTTTGTTTGTTTGTTTTTTAACACACGAATTTCCCCCTGATATTCCTCCCTCTACTCCTCTCAGAGAGATCATACCTACATTGAAGATTTTTTTTTTTAAAGAACAAGAGAGAAAAAAAAGTCAACATAAGTAATTGATACTTCGAAAAATATCTGACACTGGGCAGTGTCCCATGCCTGTGGACTTTGGGAGCTGAGCAAGAATGGGGAAGGGGATGTGGCTGCTCTTGGTTCTATTTGGAGTCAAGCTTGTGCTTTGTCATTTTATGACATCAAATTTTGTTTTTTGTTGGGCAATTGTGGTTCTTGCCATTTATATTGTCTCACTGATTGCTCATCTTGTTTTTTTGTTTTTCCATTGGTTGTGGGGCATTAGTTCATGGTCATGCTTGTTTGTATTTATTATATTCATTTTTTATGGCCCAGTAATATTCTATTACATTCATTTATGGAGCTCCTACTGTGTGCCGGGCACAGCACTAAGTGCAGGAGATACAAGAAGCAGAAGTCCATGTCCTCAAGTACGTAGGCTCTAATAGTATTAGATTCATCATTTCTGACAGCACAGTAATTTTCCACTGTGTTCACAAAATGTTTGTGTGTCCCTCTCCCCCATCCTATATATTGGAATTGGGCCAAAAGCCCAAGGGCTCCTATGTGTAATAAGGACTGATATGTCTGTGTTTCTTTAAGTTTTATAACCTTGGTGTGAATGGTTTTCTTGGAGTCCTGTAGAATGCTCCCGAGGGAGCTATTACTGGTATTGTCCCATTTTGCAGAGGAGAAGCTTGGGGTGTAGAGAAAATAGATGACTTTTCCATTGTCAGTGATTGTCAGTGGCAGAACTCAAAGCCGGATGATCCTGACACTAAGTCCTGGTTTTTCCCCCAACACCAGGTGCCTCCAAATAAATTATTACTAGCAGAAGCTTCAGAAATCCCAGTGGGATTCTTGAAATTACTCAATATTACTGGGGGCACATTCTCTTTTTCTTTTTTTTCTTTTTTTTTTAATATCTTTTTATTGATAGAACGCATGCCAGGGTAATTTTTTACAGCATTATCCCTTGCATTCACTTCTGTTCCGATTTTTCCCCTCCTTCCCTCCACCCCCTCCCCCAGATGGCAAGCAGTCCTTTACATGTTGAATAGGTTACAGTATATCCTGGATACAATATATGTGTGCAGAACTGAACAGTTTTATTGTTGCACAGGGAGAATTGAATTCAGAAGGTAGAAATAACCCAGGAAAAAAACCAAAAATGCAAGCAGTTTCTATTCATTTCCCAGTGTTCTTTCTCTGGGTGTAGCTGCTTCTGTCCATTTTTGATCAATTAAGGCTCTCTTTATCGAAGAGATCCACTTCCATCAGAATACATCCTCAAACAGTATCGTTGTTGAGGTATATACATTCTCTTTTTCAAGAAGCACAAGATCATTTTAAATACCATTGAGCCCAGTTCCTCATATTTTACAGGTGATGCAATGTTTTTCCAGCTCAGATCCACGGTATGCCCCAGGTCAGATAAGATGCCAAACCAGTATTTGAAATAAGGCCTTTGGTCTCCAAACCTGGTACTCTGGTTACCATCCTTCCAGCCTGACCAGGGAATGAATTCTTCCTCATCCTTGAGTGGTTGTAATGAGAGGCAGCTGGGAGCAGTGGAGAGAGCTTTGGGCCAATGCTGACGACCAAATGCTCCCATCTTGCTTCAGACACTTCCTAGGTGAAGGAGCTGGGGAAAGCATGTCAGCTTCTTGGCCTCCCGTCTCTTCCTCCATAGTTTTTTTCACTGCTGAATTTATGAATTTGTGAATTTTAATTGTCCCTTTTAGATAAAATCATTATTTTCACTATTTTTAAAGGAAGTATTTTCTTTTTTAAAAAATAGATTTTTATTTTCAAAATATTTGGCTTGGCAGAATGTGCTCCAGAGCTCCATTCTCATTCTCTCTCTCATTCATTCATTCTCTCTCTCTCTTTCTCTCTTTCTCTCTCTCTCTCTCTCTCTCTCTCTCTCTCTCTCTCTCTCTCTCTCTCTGACAATAATGGGGCACCGTGGCCTCTGGAACCAGCTAGGAACTCCCTTCCGGGAAGGTGGCTGAAATGGGAGCAGCTGAAGGTTCTCCTGGCCAAGCTCCAGAACCCTGAGCCATGGCTCTGATTCATTAATCCTGAATGGAAGCTTTTGAATCCAAATGGAACTGATGGGTTAAGACTGGTCCCTGAGGACAGTCTAGATGAAAGGGCTCTGTGAGGAGAGAAGCTTCTTCCTGGAGGTTACTGAAAGTCAGCAGGATTTCAGAGATGGGAGTGGGGGGGACGACATTCCCCCTCCCCCCAAATTCTTCAATGACACTCTGAACCTCAGAGCTGGTTCCTAGTCCCCTACTCCCATCTCCCCCCCAAATATTGCCTCTCCAACTTCAGCCTAACATTCTACTTTTACTCACTACTGATGGAGCAGATCCAGGGCAATTCCTGGGTTGCCACATTATCTCAGGATTTGATTTAATCTCATCCAATTTCCAATTCACTTGGCTTGTCCCCATTCCCCAGGATCACACCTGCCTGGATCCAAAAAGAAATCACTCCTTCACATGCCGGGAAGTGTCACTACATTACCTGGGAAAGTGGAGCATTCAGGGCTACTTGTATTACTCTGAAGAGCCCACCTCCCAGCCTGCTCTGCCTGCCTCTTCATCCTCTGGGATCCATGGACCCAAGCGGACTGAGATGGCTTGGGGCACACTGTGGTCTACATGGGCACACTTTCTTGTTTGCCTATTGATTCATTTGGCCTTTAATTCCATTTATAAAGAGAGTGAGTTAAAGAGACCAAATGAAATGGTTCCTGTGTTCTAGGAGCTTCCCCTCTTTAGGAATATCAATGAGCTGCATTTTCATAGCTTGTCCTTCTTTTTGAAGAGAACCGATGACATCATAGAGTGACGTCTTGACTCAGAGGTGAATTGAATTTAAATGAGGCAGAGTTGCACTCTCTCTTCCAGAGTCATTGCTGTCCTATGGCAGGACAAAAGCCAGGATGACAGACAAGGACACAAAAAGCAGTGGATGACTTAGAGTGGCTCCCATGTCTGACCAAGCTCTAAGCCCTCTGGAGGAGAAAGCCAGCTGGTGCCTTTGCACAGCCTTCCCTCACTTCAATCCATTTGCAAACTTTACCTTCCTGATGTCATGGCCCTCTTCAAGGATGAAGAACAAATAACCACAAGCTCCAGAACATCTGCTCCAGTTGCCCTCATTGGCCGTTGGAACGAATTTTTCTCACTTGCTTATTCCACTTAACACAGAGGGAAAAAGCTAGTTCATGCTAAATGATGCACAAGAGGGAGAAGAAAAAGATGTACTGGGCAAAGTGACTCTCTTTTAAAGAGGTACATATAGCAATAAGCATTTATAAAGCACCAGCTGCATGCAAGAGACTGGTCTGAACACTAGGGACACAAAAAACAATGCCTGCCCTTCCTGAGAAGCTTCAGAATGTAGCCTATTGAGTATAAGTTTCCAGAGCCTTCAGTACCTATTTATGACCTGAAAGATTAATTCACTGAAAATGTTTGATTCATTCAATAGAACAAGGCTCTCAGGGCCAACATGGGGCAGCTGGCTTCCTGCCGAGTA
Source organism: Antechinus flavipes (assembly GCF_016432865.1). NCBI lineage: Eukaryota > Metazoa > Chordata > Mammalia > Dasyuromorphia > Dasyuridae > Antechinus > Antechinus flavipes. Next base: position 255,711,342 of record NC_067403.1, read on the forward strand.
AGCTGCCTCTGTACTCGGTCCTCATGGCAACTGCTAACTACTTGAATGAAAAGTCCTGCTCCAGCTTCTTCTGATAAGCAGAGGAGCCCGCCCCAAGTGGGCGCTTGGATGGGAATTCAGATCTTCCTGAGCGGTGCTATAGCCACCGTGCCACCAACTGCCCAGTGCACCACGGGTCATTCTCTCGGGTTCATTCAGTGGATACCAGGGCAAAGCCCAGAGCAATTCAGTGCACAAAATCCCAGAATCTCAGAATTATACCACCCGGGACCTGGGCAGGAGCTTAGAACTCATCTAATGAGCCTATTCTTGATCCAGAATCCCTTGCAAAAGTTCACCCCCTCTCTGCATGAAGACCTCCACTGAAGGGGAACCCATTACCTCCCGAGGCAGCTCGCTCCATTTTAGCAAAGCTCTAAATGCTGGGCAATTTGGCCTTCTGTATGCTGTATGACTGCTTCCCCATCACTTCCATTCCTTGGTCCTTGTTCTTCAACCTGGTTCCCATTTCTCCTTCTGATGCTTGTCACGACACTGGCCGTATTCCATCCTCCCTGATGGCCCATTATCCGGGTGATTTTTATGTTGTGTCTTGCCTATAAGTTATTAATGATCATATGGCAAAATCCCATTTTGTTTCTCCATAGATTCCTGCTTTCTTTGATTCAAATCCATGTATAATCATAGATGAACAATGGCATTGAAAAGGTAGGCTCTTGTCTTGGGGAGCATTGGGGTACCCTATTTAGTTCTGGGCACTGCAGCTGGGAATGGCATTGATGTTCTGGAGCGTAATTAGAGGAGAATTGAGAGGGTGAAGGACCACAAGGGGCTGCTATATGAACAACCAGTGGGAGGAATTGAAGGTGTTTAGCCAGGAGAAGGCTCAGAGGGGCATGCTAGGCAACCTCGAGTTCTAGATAGCTTCTCATGTGGAAGAGGGAGACAACTAATTCTGTTCAACCTCAGAGGGCAGAAGAGTGGGCAGGACTTCCCAGGAGTTAAATTTAGAATGGATCTCAGGAAAACTGGCTCCCAATCTGAACTGAACCAGCTGCCTTAGGAGGTAGTAGGATCACTCTCATGGGAGACCCTCAAGCAGAGGCTGGTCAGGCACTTGCCAGGTATGTTGTGAGGGGGAGCTATTGATGGTTTGGAGTTGGACTTGATGTCTCTGGGGTCCCTTCCAACTCTGACGGACACCAAGAAACAAATGAGGAGAAATATTGTGTAATTGGTTCATTCCCTTCTGAGAGTCACTATCCTTGCCAAGCATACCAATCAATCAATAAACATTTATTAAGTACCTACAGTGTGCCAGGCATTGTGCTACATGTTTTATTTGGCAAGTGCCACACAGATTAATATGTGATCAGAGTCGGGCGCCAAAAACCCCCATAGTTTTTCCTCAAGGGAAACTGTCTTCCTCTGCTTTCCCCCATAACTCAAGTCAAGGTGAAGCAGATACCAGAACCAAGTGGGATTGTCTTTGCCCAGAATTACTTCCTGGGGCCTGGAGGTTGTTCCTAAAAGGCCTGTGCTGTGGAGGAAGGCTGTTTTCATTCCCAGGTCTGGCACTGACATTGCCTCAGCTCTGTCCCGTGTCAGCTCTGAAGGCTCCTTCCCATGTGCCGTCCCCCTCCCGCAGTCCTTGGGGGCCACCGCAGTACCCCTGAGCATGTTGCCATATGCCTGCCAGGTTGCTGCTGCTCCAATGTTTACAGAGAATTTTGGGACTTTGTGTAGTGTTCTCTTTTTTTTTTTTCTAAAATATAATGGTTCTCTCGGAGCAGGTTTTTCGAGGAAGTTTCCTGGAGTCAGCCTTAGTTTCAGTTCAGATCAATAATCACCTCAAATACAGCCAGGAGTTAAAATCCAATCTTTTATTGTCTCTTCCAAAATAGCCCAGTTAGCTTTCTTTGGTTCCGAGAGCTCTCGTTGCTAGTCTTTTGCCTCTGCCAGCTTCTGCCTCTAACTCAATCTGACTCCTGGCTTCTCAATCTCTTCAACTCAATCTTCACTGACTTGTGGCTCTCAATATCTCCAACTGACCCTCACTGAGACTGAGAGCTTCTTATAAATGATCTCTTAAAGGTGTGAACCCAAAGGTTGACTCCTCTTCTGAGAGTGGGATTGTGGGAGGTGTAAACTTTGTGAATCTCCCGACTTGTGAACTCTAATGTGTAAACTCTCTTAAAGGTGTGAGCTCTAGTGTGTGAACCAATTACATAAGCATTGTTTCTATCAACTCTAGTGAGTTAACACCTTGTTTCAAATTCTGGCTCATAACATCTCCCGCTTTCTTTTGATTTAGAACATAGGTGGTCATGACCTCCCTGACTTCTCGAGGAGGAGAGAACCCAAAAAAAGAAGGTGATCACACCTTCCCTGACTGCTCAAAAAAGAAGTGAAAACACCATAAAAAGAGGGTGGTCACACCCTCTCTGACATCTCAGAAAGGGAGATGAAAACACCAAAGGAAATGGGAAATCAAATCAGATTAGCGGGTTTCTGAAGGGGCTCACTTGAAACAGATATACACAAATATGGGAGGTATTACATATAATTATATAAATTATATAAGCACACAGCAATATAACACAGGCTAGTAGTGATGAAACAAATAACATAAATCAACATGAAGAATTTATACATGTCCATAAGTCCTAGAAATAGTCCAAAAGGAATCCATTATCCATTAGTTCATGTGCCAGGAATCCAATAATTCCTGCAAGTTTTGAAGTCCTGCAATAGTCTCATCAACAGTTTTTCATCTCAAGGAATCCAATGATTCCTGCTGGTTTTCAAGTCCTTGAAACAGTCTCATCATGTGTTAGGGAATCCAATGATTCCTGAAGATTTTAAAGTTCTTTTAACAGTCTCATTATCAGCCATGCTCTTTCAGTGTCAGATGTTTCTTAAATCTCCTTTGTTTTGAGGTTTTTCTCTTTTTCTATTTCTCTCGGATGGACAGGGCGAATACAGCTCATTGGCACCCATCTGATTCCTTTTCCATCTGTAGAAATACAAGAAAACCCTCTTCCCCAAGCAGTTAACCTATCTGGTGCCTTCCATTTACTACTTTCTGGATCTCTCCACATCATCTGGCAATTATCTAAAGATAGTGGAGCTGCTCACATTGGACACCGCCTTTCTGGTGGGTTATAAAACCTGTCTGCCAGAGCCAGTGCATCTTTATTAAAAATTAAAAAATTAATGATATAGAGAACTAAATTTAGAAATTCTCTAGGGTTACCCATGGCTCCCCCTTTCTTTTGTTTTTGGAGGAGCGTCTTAATGTCTCTGTTTCTTCTTTCTACGATTGCCTGACCTTGAAGATTAAAGGGTATATCAGTGGTGTGTAAAATCTTATACAGTGCACAAAAGTGTTCAAAATGTTTAGAAGTATATGCAGGTCCATTATCTGTTTTTATTTCTTGTGGCACACGCATAACTGCAAATGCTTAGATGAGGAATTCATCTTTCCCTGGGTGTAGCTGGTTCAGTTCATTCCTGCTCTATTGGAACTGATTTGGTTCATCTTCATTGTTGAAGAGGGCCACGTCCATCAGAATTGATTATTATATAATATTGTTATTGAAGTATATAATGATTTTCTGGTCCTGCTCATTTCACAGGGGCATCATTAACTATGCTTTCTAACAATTTTTTTCACCTCCTTTATTTCTGTCTTATTTGTTTGAGATTGGAGGCTCCATTGCTAGCCTGCTGTACCACTGGTCTGTTGAGTTGCTGATCTCAGCTGAGCCAGTAACCATAGGGACCTGTCCCCTTAGTACCAGCCTGGATCCTCAGTAACCGATTCCAAATTCATAATGGGATGGGTTTCTGGAATTTAAAAGCAAAACATCGGTGGCCATTGGTAGAAGATAGGAATGCGAAATACTGCTTGAATCAGATGGGACAAGGCTTGAAACTAAGGAATAGTGTATGTGAATGGATTTATTTGAGAACAGACCTGAATTAAAAAACAATCAATTATATGGAAATATCTAAATATTGGTGAGACATGGATAGGAATCCCCAATTGAAATGTGGGAAGGATTGGAAAAGTTGCACCTTGGATGCTCTTCCAGAAACAGGAAGAGAACAAGGATATTGTTATTAACAGGATACTATAGCAGAGTGTAATAAAATAGAGTGGGATGTATGAAATTGTATAAAGGAGAATAAGAGGAAAGGGGACATATACAGTGGGTATGGTTATCAACAGGGTTGGGTGACATTTGGGGAACATGGAACTCTATTCCCCACATTTTGGAATTCCTCTAACTTAATAGATCAATGGCCAATTGCCAATTGGAATTGGAAAAAGGAGCAAGGATTATGAAAATGTCAATATGTCACCTTAGTTGGGGAGGAGAGGTTAACAATATAACCCCTTTGCAAGAAATAGCTCAAACATATTCTCAGGGGAACAACCTGCTCTAAAGGGCCATTATTGGATTTATGGCTTAACTGCCTATACTCACCCACCTCTTAACTGGACAGGGATCTGTTATATTGGATTAAAAAGGCCAACATTTTGGTTGACTTTTCATAACTTCATTTTTCTTGGAGTGTTCATTTTTTCCCCACCATTTTTTTCCCATAGTTATTTGATCTTTAAAGTCCTTTTAAAACTCTTCTAAGAATTCTTTTTGGGCTTTTGGTCATTTGTCATTTTTTGGGGGTGGGAGTATGATTTTCTTTGATTCATTGATCATTTCTTAAAGTTTCTGTGTTTTTCCCCCTCCTGATTTTTAGGGAGATTAATGATTCATGAATTATCCCATGATTTTCTTTTTAAATCAGGTAAGTTGTATGTGATGCTTTTGTTGGCTTATTTTAAATATGTCTGACTATGACTCCACTTGGAATTTTCTTGATGAAAATACTGGAGTGATTTGCCATTTTGTTTCCCAGTTCATTTTACAGAGGAGAAGCTGAGCCTACCAGGGTTAAGTGACTTGCCCAGCATCACTCAGTAAGTAAGGATGGATTTGAACTCAGGAAGATGAGTCTTTCAGATACCTGCTGTTCACCCTATGTACTGCAGTGCCACCTAATGGCACCCTCTCTTCTCCCCCCACAATTAAAGTATAAATAAGAATATGAAACATTGCTGCACAGCATTATTAATGCAAATCAAAAAACTTTGAGGACATAACTTCATGCTTAGAAGATTGGGAAAGATGAAAAAAGGTGGAAATCGTTCATCTTGGATGACTTGTGGAAAGACAGTCATATAATTACATTTTTGGTGGACCTCTGAGGTGAACCAAACATTCTGGAAGCAACTTGATATTATTCTAAGTAAGTGACTAATCAAAGCTAGCATTTTATTTTGTTTTTAGTGATTTAAAAAATTAATTTTTGAGAAAAATGATTTCTCAGTTTTCTATTTCCCTTATTCCCTTATTCCCTAGGGCTATAACCAAATGAAGTCAAGTCAAATACCCAAACATTGTTTACTAAAATCAAACGGGGTAGGAGGCAGTCAGTCTAAGAGGACAGAATTGTAACACCACTGCCAGAGGTGTGGAGAGTCAGGATGGGGTTTTCTGAGTTACTCGACACTATCGGGGGCATGGGCTACTATCAGATTATGCAGCTTATACTGACAACTTTTTGTATAATAATATTAGGCTGTCAAAATTTCCTGCAGAACTTCGTTGCAGGGGTGCCAGAACACTATTGCCAGTTCCTGAACCAGACGGGTGGTGAGTCTCTCTACCTGGGAGGTAACAGAAGTGGGGATCTGCTGAAAGTGTCTATTCCCATGGACAAGGAAGGGAAGCCAGAAAGATGCCTCAGGTTCACTGAACCTCAGTGGCATCTTCTGAATGCAAACTCCACAGAGGAAGTGAGATTGGACACAGAGGACTGCCTGGATGGATGGGTCTATGACAAGAGTATCTTCCTTTCTTCCATTGTTACTGAGGTCAGTATAAAATCACATGTGAATGAGTGCATGTTTTACCAAATTCTCCAAATTCTATTTTTCCTTCTAACCTTGAAAATAAGATCCCAATTCCAATTCTCTAACCCTAAAATGACTGCCTAGCTTTCCTAGGAAAATCAGAACAAGTTTTCAACGAAGTCTTCTGGATATTTTGTATCATGCGTGATGGGTTTTGTGTGTTGAGCATTAGGATATGAATGGTTAGTAACAAGGATTTTGTCAGCAATAACTGACATTTCTCTAATGCTATTAGAGATCTCATTTGAGTCTCCCAACAGCCCTGTCAGTGCTACAGATATTGTATATACCCATTTTATGCATGAGAAAACTGAGGCTCAGATACAAATGGTGGGCATCAATTGGGGAATGGATCAACAAGTTGGGCTATACATTTATGATGAGTATGTAATATGTTTCTAAAAAAATATATGGGAAAACCTATATAAACTGATGGAAAGTGAAGTGAGCAGAGCCAGGAGATCATTGTACATAGTAATAGTACTATTGCAATGATGTGATGATCAGCTATGAGATTTAACTATTCTGATTAATATAATGATCCAAGACTATTCCAATCCATCTTTCATGATGAGAAATGCTATCCACTTGTAGACAGAGACCTGATAAATTCAAATTATAGTACAATTTTACCACTTATTTTTTCTTGCTTTTTTGTTGTTGTGCTATGGTTAACATGGAGATATATTTTGCTTAGTTTCATGTGTATAATTGATATATTGCTTGCCTTCTCAATGGGTGGTGCTGGGATGGTAGTGAGCGACAGAATTTGGAACTCAAAATTAAAAAGACCACTTAAAGTAAAAATAAAAATCGCATCATCCTTTAAGTGGCGATTGAAGTCAACAAGGAATAAACCTTCAATTCCATGTATTTTACATAATGATTATGAATATATAAATAAAGGAAAACCAAACAAAGCAAATAAACTACAAAAGAAACGTGTTAAAAATACTGTTTGTTCTAGATCCTCTTCCAAATTTCTTTAGAATCTTTTAACCTTGGCTTGGTTTTCTTTGTATTGTATAGATACTGTTGTAGCCAATCTGCATGGTTATCTAATTCTCCTGGTCTCTTTGCTCATGTTATCTGTTATTCTTTGTGCTCTTAATAGCTTTGAAGCATCTGCCAAGTTTGAAAGGTTCTGATCCCACCTTGGTGGACCTTTTTATGCCCATCTATGACACAGCCTGAGGCTAATGGAAGATAGGATCAATGTTGAACCTTAGAAAACTTCCTTGCCCTTTAGGGATACAACTAGCTTAACCTGCATGATGGCAGGGCAGAGGAAGAATTTAATACATATTGATTTTTTAATGACATTCATCTAGGGTCGCCTTTAGAAAAGGATTATGGTTTACATTTTGGATAGTATTTTATTTTTCCAAATGCACTTCATCTTTCATTTATTTTTTATTTTCAAAACATTAGTTTCCAAATTTTTTTCTCCTTCCTTCCACTCACCCCCTTCCTTAGACATCAAGTAATCCAATATGTGTTAAACTCAGTCCTCAAAGTCCTCTCTCTGGGTGCAGATGGCTCTCTCTATCACAAGACCATTGGAACTAGCCTGAATCACCTATCTGTTGAAAAGGGTCATGTCCATCAGAATTGATCATCGTATAATTTTGTTGTTGTCGTGTTCAATGTTATCTTGATTCTACTTACTTTACTTAGTCTCAGTTCATATAAGTCTCTACAGGCCTTTCTGGGATCATTCTGCTGATTGTTTCTTATAGAACAATAGTATTCCATAATGTTCACATACCATAACTTATTCAGTCATTCCCCAACTGATGAACATCCATTCAGTTTCCAGTTCCTTGCCACTACAAAAAGGGCTGCCACAAACATTTTTGCACATGTGGGTCCTTTTCCTTTTTTTATGATCTCTTTGGGATACAGGCCTAATAGAGACACTTTTAGATCAAAGGATATGTGCAGCTTCATAGCCCTTTGGGCATAATTCCATATCGTCTCCAGAATGATTGGATCAGTTCACAACTCCATCACCACCAACATTCATTTTTCTAAGACCTTGTGTTCTAAATTTTTCTCCCTCCCTCCCTCATCTCCCTTCTGCTCATGACAGAAAGCAACTTAATAATAGGTTAAACATGTGTAATCTTTTAAAAACATATTTTCATATTTGTCATGTGGTACAAGAAAAATTAGACCAAAAGGAAAAAAATGAGAAAGACAAAAAAACCCCAAAAAGGTGAAAATACTATTCTTTGATCCATTCTCCATGGTTCTTTCTCTGGTAGTTGGCATTTTCCATCCTAAGTCTATTGGAATTACCTTGAATCACCACATTGTTGAAAAGAGCTAAGTCCATCACAATTGATCATAACATAATCTTGTTGTTACTGTGTATAATATTATCTTGATTCTGCTCACTTCACTCAGTCTCGGTTCATGTGAGTCTCTCCACACTTTTCTGAAATCAGCCTGCTCATCATTTTTTTGAACAAAATTACTCCATTATATTAATATACTATAATTTACTCAGCCATTCTTCAACTGATGGGCATCCACTCAATTTCCAATTCCTCACTACTACAAAAAGAGTATAGCTTACATTTTATACAGGAAGGATCCTCAAACAGGGTATGGTCCTTAGCTTGGGTGAAGAGTTTTTGGAGAGCCGTTTCTTATTTTGCTGATAGATTAGCTGGACAGCGTCTCAGGACATTTATACACATACAAAGAGATATCATCTAATTGATCAAGGAATTATTTCCCCAATCACTTTGATGAGCATACTTCCCCCCCAAAAAAAATACTTATAGAAGATAACCACTAATTGATTTCCTGTGGGCTGCTCCCAAGGTGATTGGATAATTTATCACTCATCTTGGGAGGATGGACTTTTGTGGGAGGACTTATCAGTCATCTCTTTGTGTTATAAGAATAAACCAACAGATCCGCTCATTTTTTATAATCTTGATCAGAGATGGGCCAGAGCATAGTCAATGGACATGGGTTTGACATAAGAAGGAGAAACCTTGGGTGCCCACAATCTTCCCAGCCCCTTAATCTAGGAGCAGCTTTGAGTCAGAAGAACAAAGAATCTTCATAGCATCATCCACTTAGTCTGAGAGAGAAATGTTTCTAAGAGTGGATCTCCCCTCCCTCTAGGAGATGGTTACCTTGATAAAGGTAGGAAGCATGGTCCTATAGAAAGAGTTCTACATTTGGAGTTGGAGAATCTGGGTGCAAATCTCAGTTCTGCCATTTCCTGCCTATGTGACCTCTCTGTGTTTACTTAAGTTTCCTTACCTAAAAAATCAGTAAATCAGAAGAGATGGCTTCTAAGGTCTTATCCACTGCCAAATCTGTGATCTATGGGAGTTGTGGATGCTCATCCATATGATCCAAGAAGAGGGTTCCTATTCAATGTTTCCAAAACCAAACTTCCTAAGAAGAAGAGAGGGGAGGATTCTGATGTCTTGGGTTCAATACTTTTAGAGCTGAACTTTCTAATGGAAAAGGAAGATTTCAGTGGTGATGTCCTAAAAGTTACTTCCAGGATTAATATCTTTGGGCAACTTATCATTTTTGTACTGGAAATTATACCATGATGACGCCTCTTCTAGGACTCCTTACTACTTGTGCCTTCTATATCAAGAGTTCTTAATCTGGAGTCCATTGACTCATAAAAGGTCTATTGGTAGATTTCAGGGGGAATGTGAGGTCCATGACTTTGGATGGTTTCACTAACTTCTAACTAAAATCACCATTTCCTTCAATTCCTTAAAAATATTATTCGAGAAAGGCCCTTATTAACTTTACTAGATTGTCAAAGTGGTCTCCATGATGCTAAAAAAGTTAAGGATTCTTATTGTGGAGAGAGAAGGAGATTTCCTGATAATATGTCCTTTGGAAAAGAAGAAATAATTTACTCCATGGGTACTTCCAGTTAATATTAGATAATTAAATAAATTGGGCAATTAGAAGAATTGCTTTGCTCCCCACCATTTACATAAGTTATTTGGACAGATCCACTTGAATGTTGAAATGTCCTTCTGACAAGCCTGAATTAAATTCCCTTTTGAAGGGAACTTCTTGGTAAGTGTGTGTGTGTGTGTGTGTGTGTGTGTGTGTGTGTGTGTGCATATGCTGTCCATCCCTCTCTATATTCATTTGGGTTCTTTTTCGTAGGGGTGAAATAAAGGTTGTCTCTTTCCACATACACTCGTTCTCTTAAGTGCTTGTTTAGCTCTGGGGACTCATTTTTGTTTGTAGCAACCTAAGATGTATTGAATTTGGAGATTTCCCAAATAAGCCCTGGACATAGTGAGAAACTCATGTTTTGTGGTCATGTTCCTTAAAAAGTGCATGGTTCTTGTGAGACTAGAGTTAGGAAGGCCCAAGGTTACAGTAATGATTTCAGGCCATTAGGTTTAAGGACCAAAAGATGTGAAAAGAGCATTATCTTACTATAAACAACCAGGGAGACAGACTTTGTACGTGCATACTCCTCTTTAGTCTTTTACTATATTAAAGGCCTTCTCATATGGGGGGTAGTTGATTCTTCCAAGCCTCAATGGGTCAGATTCTGCTGGTAGAAGATATGCTAACATACCATCCTACTTGCTTGGTTCTAATTGTCAAACTATTCAGTTCCTCCTCATTTGTGAAGTGAAGGGGTGGTTCGAGTCCGTAGTCTTTAATATTCCTTTCACTTTGGATTTTATAATTCCTATTGGAAGCCGGGATAGTATGCACTCTTTGAAGCAATAATTTCATGCTATTCTTTTGAGCTTAGAATTCACTGATATTTTCAGGGTTTGTTTGTTTTTTTCCGGATGAATTGCCACCTAGCCAAACTTTTCTTACATTTGCCTTGTAAAAGTGAAATATAAGAATTTATATTAATCTCCATTAAATTTTGTGATGGCATTTGTTCTAAATCTGATACATGTTTAGATATTCTAAACTTTCAGGCTTTTCACATAGGATCACATTTTCATTTTTTTACTCCTTCCCTCTCTCTAATCGCTCACCTCTCTTTCAGTGGGACCTGGTGTGTCGTCGGAAGTCACTAAAAGCAATAATTCAGACAATCTTCATGGGAGGACAGCAAATAGGAAGTATTATTTTTGGTATCCTCTCTGATAGGTAAGTGAAGGACCGGTGGAGGTAGTTCTTTAATGAATGAAAAAGAACATTTGAAATGAAACATGATACATTTTTGTAAGCTTTTGACATAAGGGTGACTCAAGGCAAAATCTTTTTTTAAATCAAAATACCTGATTAATTAGCTTTCTTCCTGTACTTTCTAATATCCATCATTAAATGGATTTTTATTTGGTGTCTCATTTACTATAAATTTTAGTATTTTTTTCTCTGCCGTATTTAAAATTTATTGTTTGAAATGGATATTCTTTATTTAAAATGAAGAAAGGAAGATAATTGTTTAATCATGATAAATTAAATATGATAATGAAAATAATAATAGTATTTTAATGTTTGCAAAGTCCCTTATAAATATATGATTGTACTGTAAGAAATGATGCACAAAATGATTTTAGGAAAATCTGGAAAGAGGAAAGACTTGTATGAAATAATGAAAAGTGAAATGAGCAGAATTGTATACAGTAACAGCAAAATTGTTTTTTTTCCCTTTTTAAAAAATTATTTTTTTTTATTTTATAACAACTTTTTATTGACAGAACTCATGCCAGGGTAATTTTTTACAGCATTATCCCTTGTACTCACTTCTGTTCCGATTTTTCCCCTCCCTCCCTCCACCCCCTCCCCTAGATGGCAAGCAGTCCTATATATGTTGGATATGTTGCAGTATATCCTAGATACAATATATGTTTGCAGAACCGAACAGTTCTCTTGTTGCACAGGGAGAATTGGATTCAGAAGGTAGAAATAACCCGGGAAGAAAAACAAAAATGCAAGCAGTTTACATTCATTTCCCAGTGTTCTTTCTTTGGATGTAGCTGCTTCTATCCATCCTTAATCCGTTAAAACTGAGTTAGATCTCTTTGTCAAAGAAATCCACTTCCATCAGAATCCATCCTCATACAGTATCGTTGTTGAGGTATATAATGATCTCCTGGTTCTGCTCATTTCACTCAGCATCAGTTCATGTAAGTCTCTCCAAGCCTCTCTGTATTCATCCCAGCAAAATTGTTTTAAGAATGACATTGAATGAATAAGTTATTTTGACTATTATGCATACCCAAATTAATTACAAAGGACATAGGAAGAAAAATGCTGTTTGCACCTTGGGAAAAAACTCTGTGTGTATTGTCATTTTACACATGTATAATGTATATAAACACAATCATATATAATGCGTATATACACGATCATACCCCTGCTCCCTGCAGAGATGTACATGCATACATATAAGGATACACACATATATCTATTTGTGTCATGATGGTAGCCATCTCTAGGATGGGGGGAGGAAAGAAGAAAAAAAATTTACATGATAATTTTGTTGTATATTTGAAGGGTATGGCAAATTGTCCATGGTAGATTTGCAATTTTCAAGTACAATTATCTTTTTTTAAAAAGAAGTGCAATGTTATGGAAAGGCTTATTTTATTCCATAAATTAAAAATAAAATTAGAAAAAAAAGAAAAAAAGATCTGACCTCCTTATTTTTACATACATCCCCCAAGGTCAGTTAAATTCCTTCAGCTATCAAGAGTCAGCTTTTTAAATTTAACCCATTAAAAGCCAGCTGAACTCTTAATTAAGTTCAGAGACAAAGAATCATGACTTAAATAATTACAGGACAAAATCAATTGAATAGTAAATAGGATCACTAAGTAAATTATATAGGATCAATCTTAATCTTCTCATCTACTAATACATGAGACTTAAATATTTTAGAAATGAGCTAAATGAAGAACTTCTCAAAAAGACTAAAAGAAATCTTTGAGGGAGGCTAAAACACAAAGTCTATCAAGATGTTAATATTGCTAAATCTGAAAGTTTCACCCCAGGTAATCTGTTCTTAATTGATTATCATTTGCATTTGATGCAACAATCGATATGCTTTAATTTTCAATAAGGGCTGTAAAATAGTTATATATTAGCTTTTCCTAATATATTTTCATTTTAGCAGGGAAATGTACTTGACCAAGAGGAATGAATCTCCAAGGGTGACTTGTCAGCCATGAACAATAGAGAGAGACTTTTGAATAGGGGCTATTGATGGGTAGGCTCTTAGCAGTGGAATCTACCAACGCTGGTTCCTGAATACCCCCCAAATGCTGTATTTGCCCACTAATAGATGAATCCTAATTAAGAAAATGGAGCATAATTTTTGTTTTTCTTTCCAGGTTATGTTTACCTTCTGAATCCAACTCTCCCTGTGCAACAAGAGAACTGTTCGGTTCTGCACACATATATTGTATCTGGGATATACTGTGACATATTTAACATGTATAGGACTGCTTGCCATCTGGGGGAGGGGGTGGAGGGAGGGAGGGAAAGAGTCGGAACAGAAGTGAGTGCAAGGGATAATGCTGTAAAAAAATTACCCAGGCATGTATGGATCATACAAGCTTATTATTAGTTTTTTCTTTACCAAGAAGAGAAATGGATAATTTGTCAATGGGGCAGGTTAGAGCAAAAGCAAATCAGGGGAAGAAGGGGTGCGGATGGGGTAAGAAACAGATAATGCTCTGTCAGTGATGGTTTTCTTTCTTTATGGTCAGGTTTGGTCGAAGGACAGTCCTGAGGTGGTCCTCTCTGATAACCACCATGGCTGGTACCTGTGCAGCCTTTGTACCAACCTTTGCCAGCTATGCCACATTTATTTTCCTCAGTGGAGTTTCTTGCATAGCAATCATTATCACCTCCTTTTGCCTGGGTGAGTACCATATAGAAAGCATGCATCCTTGTAAAATGGAAAGGAATATAAGTGAATGACAGTTGTTATGAGTCTGGTCAGGCAAGGAACTGGAAAGTTTTGGTAAAACAAATCAGAGTAAATGTAGGAGAAAATGTAAATTGTAGGGGTTAATAAATACGAAATGTCTGTGGAATTGAATTATGGTTGCACGTGTTGATCTTTTTCAGAAGAATGTAAAGAACTTGAAGGAAAGGACTGTGACAAAAATATAACTTCACTCAGGTACATAATAGGAATCTAACAAATACTTTTGAAATATTTGTTGTTAAAACACTAGTTGACATCCAGTTTGAGCATAATTCTTGTCAGTTCCACCACACTGTTCTTTCCACATTTCCTGCAATCTCATTTTTTTTCCTTTTTTTCTTAAGCTTTAGAGTGGACACCTCTCAAGACAAGGATGATCGTGCACTCGTGTAATGCCTATGCCTTCAGTATTGGACAGATCATCCTGTCTGGATGGGCGTACCTGATCCAAGAATGGCGCTGGCTGCAGTTTTCTGTTTCTATCTCCTATGGGATCATTTTTCTTTGTAGCTTGTGTGTATACGGGGCAGAGAGACAGTAGTTCCAAAGTCTAGGGGTAAAGGGATGGAAGCTGCCAAGTATGGCTCTGTGGGAGGAATTAGAAGGGCATAAGTACCACTTTTATAGGACCCCTTCACATTCTGCCATATCTTAGTGACATTTACCTCTCCCCACAAGTTATCTTTATTTATTTTGAATTTATACTAAATATATTTTATATTATAATATTATATCAATATCAATCACAATTAATATTAATTAAATGTGATTAATATTAATTGTATTATATATTATGTATATTATAATTATTTACACAGATATATATATTCATACACAAATATTGCCTCTTCTGTGGAATGTAAACTTTACAAGGGCACAGACTTTTTTTGCTTTCATCTTTTTTGCCCCAGTGCCTGATGTGAGAAATATTGAGAAAATAAGGTTCTGTTTCCACAGATACTTGGCTACAGGATAAGGAATCGGAAGGGAGGGAAGAGTCAAACCAATAAACTATACTACCTTGGCCAGTATTGGGCCACGATGGGTCCTTAATTGATTGATTGGTTGTTTTCTTTCATTCTCAAAGAGAACTAAAGTGACATCATTATGTTAGAATCAAGTTAGAGAGTGTCCCGCTGTGTGTGTCTGATTAGACCAATACAAGATTGGCTTTCTCTGCCATAGATTGTGATCAATTAATAGGGATTCTTTGAGTGAAAGGAGCTAACTTTTAAGACTCCTGATAAACCCAGGTTTAACCCTAGTCCAGAAGAGTCCCAAGCGGGCTTGTAGATTCTAAGCCATTGAGGCATCCCAAGAAGACCAGGGTAGAGACGAGAATTAGTTCTCTTTGTGTTCTAAGCTTTTCTCTGTCAATAGAAGCCTCAGAAAGCAGCAAATGACTTCAATTGGTAGAGGGACTCCTCTGTTCTGGGCTTTGCCTCCTCTAAGCACATCTTCTCTGGGACGAGGAAGCAGTCCGGAAAGTAACCCTCTAGCATCCCAGTGCTGCCTGCATTGGCCCATTGATAACTCTCGATGACTCCAGGGTAGGGCTGGCTTGCTTCATTTGGGCCCCTTTCTCAAAGTTTTTCCTTTCTTTCCTTTCTGTATCAGGCTCCTCCAAGAATCTGCCTGCTGGCTCTCCATCCATAACAAACTTCCTATGGCAGTGAAGAGTCTTCAGAAGGTAGCAGGGATAAATGGGCGGAAGGAGCAGGGAAGAAAGCTCACTCCAGAAGTAAGGCTAAGAGAAATTTCCACTGTACTCCTAACCTTATTCCCAAGAATATATAATCCTAAGGGAATTGGTTTTTTTATATTCTATTTTTTCTTTTAAAATTTCTGATTCATTTTAAACAAATATAAAATTAGAAGAAAAAAAGACCATTGCCATGTACACAGCAGAAATCAAGAGCTGATTCAATGTGAAACAAAAAAAAAGTCCATCTAAGAAAACCTATATAATGAATACCACACATTATTTTCAAAGTTACCTAGTTTTTCTTTGCTTCATGGTAAGTTTTTTTTTGTTCTCTGCTGTGGACTTTATTTTTCCCTTTCCCTCCTTCACTAAGAAGGCTACAATTGAATATGGATATATATATATATATATATATATATATATATATACATGCATAAATATCTATCAATATACATTTATAAACATATATATTGGAATTCTTTTTCTGAAGGTAGATAGTATATTCCTTCATAGGTTCAAGTCTTTCCATGTATTTTCTAAATCAACCAGCTTATCATTTCCTATACCATAGCAATATTCCTACACAATCACATCCTATCTGAGATATTGTCCCTGAAAGTAATTTTTTCCCGTTTCCTTCATCCTGTCTATTTTTGGCTACATTGGTTTTGTTTATACATGAAAATTTTAATTTATAATAAACAAAATCATGTGCTTTATATTCAACAATACTCTCCTTTATAATATAGTTTAAGGTCTGATACTGCTGAACCTTCTTTCTTTACAGTTTTTTCCCTATGGTTTCTTTGAAATTCCTGACCTTTGTTCTTCCAAATGTTTCTTGTTATTATTTTTTTTTCAAACTCAGATTTTTTTTTAGTAATTTAATTGGGATGGTTTTGAATAAATAGATTAGTTAAATTGTCATTTTAAAATTATATTGGCTTTGCCTATTAATGAGTAATAAACATTACTCCAGTTTTTTTAGAGCTGATGTTATTTGTATAAAAAGTGTTTTGTATTTATGCTCAAAAAGTTCCTGGCTCTGTTTTGGCAAGAATATTCTCAGGTATTTTATATTAGCTATTTTAAATGGTTTAAAGTAATATTGAATAGTATTGCTGACACAAAACAGATTAAGTTCCCTACAGCCAGCAGGGTTCTAACTCCTCTGATACTGCGTTTACCAGCTCATTCTCCCCAAAGCCACAACATGAGTTATCTCTGGTTGGCACAGATTTGCTTGACATCCCTTGACAGTGGACATTTTTTCAATCTTCTCGTACTCAGCCTATTGACCCATACTACAGGCAGTACTGACTTTACTACTTCTGAGACTTATGCTGCTTCCCAATCCTGCTATCACCAAAGCTTATTGTTTATGGATTCCACGGAGTTGGCGGGGAGATGTTTCTGCTTTACTCAGGCTGAACTTTTGCCCCTGAAGATCAGGCCTTTCCTGGACTCTTCTTAGATTGTCTTAAGAGGATAATGAATTTACCTGACTTTTGCTTATTTCTGTTATCGTGCAATCTCTCTGATTCTGTCTTTTTTGGGTGGAGGAACTTTAAAAAACCAAAGGTTTTCTGTTCTATTTTATTATCTTCCCAGAATCCTCTCAGAGGAGAGTTGTCAATATACGATTTCCACCCCAACTATTTCCAAAAAGGGTTGAAGGCGGTTTACAATCTTACATCATATATACAAAAAGGGAGTTAAGAATAAAGCCAATGAATATATTTTTCCAAAAATGATCTGTATTCTTCATATTTCATAATTGGTTTCATCACCCATTCCTCAGTCAATGGACATCTACTTTGTTTCCAGTTTTCTTCTACAAAAAAATGTCTCTATGAATATTTTGGTGTATAAGGAACATTTCTTTTTGTCTTTGCCTTCTTAAGATAATATACTTAAAAATGGAATCTCTTAGAGGAATTTTTTTAATTGAACAGTGGAGAGATGTGAATACATATGATGAAATTGGTCACTTAAATTATATAAAATTGAAAAATTTTTGCATAAACAAAACTACTGCAGCTAGATATAGAAAAGATGCATCCAATTGAGGGGAAATGTTTACAGTAAATATCTTTGGTAAAGATGTCTAATGTCTGAGAGTTATACAGAATTTATATCGGAAACTAAGTAGATGCCCAGCGATTAGTTGGTAACCAAACAAATTGTTCACTGGACATATGGATAGTGCCAAAATTTGGAAATGGAATTTATGATCTGTTTGCTCAGATAGTCATCTGAGATTTCAATATGATGAATCATAAATCTTGGAAGGGAAATTTCCTTTTAAATTGTTTTAGTGGGTTTTTACCATTTGACTTTGTTTTCTGCTTTAGTTGATGATGTGAAAGAGGGGCTCAAGGCTTCCATCTGACCATAAAATATCCTGGTTGAAGGATTAGAAAGCTGGCTTCAGAGGGGCAAGATTTGCACCGTTGCTCTCTGAAGTGATGTCAAGTAGTTGGAGGGCAAAGATGGGAAGCTTTCTAGAGAACAGTTCAAACTTTCCTTCTAGCCACAGGCTATAACAGGAAGCAAGGGTTGCTGTTTTCAACATGGAGAAACAATAATCCTCGAATAGTGTTGACTGGGATTATGATGGTAGCCTCAATGGAGTGAAAACGGCCAAGCCCAGTGTAGGATAGTGGGAAGGTCTCTGGTCAGATAATCCAGGAGTGAAGTCCCCCTTCTGCTTACCACCTTTGTGACATTGAACAAATCGCTCATTCTAGTTTTCTCCATGGGGAAATGCAGCATTTGACCTGGAACATCTAAGAGGAATCTTCCAATTCCAGACCTAGAATCTCATTTTCCATGGTGCCTTCAATGATGTTATAGGATGGGCGAAGCTTTGGGTGGGCTGACAGCATGGGGAAGGCATAGTTTGATTTGCCAGATGGTTGTAGGCAGGGCTTGGTGTTTTGACAGTTACCATAGCTTTGTACAATGACAGTATCTCTGCCAGGAAAGCTGATGTAAGAGCAGTGATCTACCCTTCCCATCCCTCACCTCTTTCAAAAGCCCCTAATTTAAGCAAATATCTCCTTCCTCTGCCCTGGCTAGGTGGTGATGTCTTATATTGAGGAGGACCTTGAAGCCATGAAGACTTCCCCTTTTCTCACAGACCTTTTCCGGACTCCAGGAATACGTCTGACGACATTCTGTATCATGCTTGAGTGGTGAGTGGTCTTGTTTTTAGCCAGCTGTTTGTACCCAAAATATTCAAGAAACTCCCAAAGTATTGGAAGAAGTCACTCTACAATTTAGATCCTAAAAGCATTATTATTCTCCAGATGGATGGACCTGAAAAATTAGGGTTTTTGACTTTGACAATAGGGGAAATAAGAGATATTTGAGATTCTGGGATTATGATTCAAGACCATTCTCATTTCATAGTTAAAGAGTCATTTCATTGGGTTGAAATGAAAAATTAAAATATGTACCAGAGTATAGCCTATAATAAATATTTCTGCTTCCAGGTTTGCGTGTGGCTTCTCCTTTTATGGAGTGGGTTTGGACTTGCAGAAATTTGGTTTTAGCATTTATTGGGTCCAAGTGATATCTGCACTTATAGATTTACAAGGAAAACTGCTGGCATCCATCAGCATGTCTTACCTGGGACGCCGTGTCACCTTGTTTTTCTTGATACTTTTTTCTGGATTCATGATCATCATTAACATATTTGTTCCTCAAGGTGAGAAACTGAAAATAACCCAATATTGATTAAATACCTATAATATATGGGACATATTGGAGTTTCAAAGATGAATGAGGTACTTAGTGTTCCCTCTATCAATCAGGAGATACATCGTCCTCTACATATGTACCATTAGACAAAACACTCTAGGCATGGGAAGATGCTTGATTAAATTCATTATGATGAGGAATGGGATTGTAGAGAAGGCTCTAGGAAGACACATTAACTGACCCATTAACTGCCTGTACATTGAGGATTGAGGGTTGTATGTGGAGCTCTGCTTTTTAAATAGAACAGGATCTAAAAATAAAAAAGAGTCAATGATAAATAGAAAATTGGCCTAGCAATTTTTCCAGAGCTTGAGAAATTCCCTGTTCTGAGGAGGAAGGCAAATGAATGGAGGTCCACTACTGGCCT
The DNA here is from genome assembly GCF_016432865.1 of Antechinus flavipes. Taxonomy (NCBI): domain Eukaryota; kingdom Metazoa; phylum Chordata; class Mammalia; order Dasyuromorphia; family Dasyuridae; genus Antechinus; species Antechinus flavipes. Next base: position 255,731,077 of record NC_067403.1, read on the forward strand.
GAGAGGCACCTAGATAGCATTGTATATAGAATGCTAGATTTGTAATCAAGAATCCCTGAGTTCAAATGTAGCCCCAGTCACTTACTTGTATGCTTGAGAACATGTCATTTAAGCTCTGTTTGTCTCAGTTTCCTCAAATGCAAAATAGGGACAATAATAGTATCTGCTTCTACTTGTGAGGGTTGTAATGAAGCTATGAGAAAATCGTACCTCAAATGAGATATTTGTAAAGAGCTTAAGACATTTTCTGGCCCTTAGCAGGCAGTTGATAAATGTGTATTTCCTTTCTTCCTTTTCTCCCTCCTTTCTTTTATCCTTCCTTCCATTTTCCTTCCATTTTTTCTCTTCTTCCCTCTTGCCTTAATTGCCTCTCCCTTTCTTTCTCTTTCTCTCCCTCCTTCCTTCTCTTCCTTCCTTCCCTCCTTCCTTCTTTCCCTCCTTTCTTCCTTCCTTCCTCCCTCTATCCCTTCCTCCCTTCCTTCTTTCCTTCACTCATCCCTCCCTCCTCCTCTTCCTTCTTCCCTTCCTTCTTCTCTCTTTCCAGCCTTCTTGGGAAGCAGAGTATCCTGCTAATCTTGAATAAACTGCTGATTTGACCATTGTTTGTCCTCAGATATGCCGGTCTTTCAGATGGTACTCAATCTGCTTGGAAAAGGTGCCTTGGGAGGGGCCATTTCTTCCCTCTACCTCTACACACCAGAGCTTTACCCAACTGAAATCAGGTAAGAGTTCAGGAACAATGATGTGACTAGAATACTAGAAGTTAACAGTGGTAAACTCTTAATATCTTGGATTCAGGCAGATTAAGTGGTACTAAATCATTGGCCTGGAAATATAGTTTGCAGAGATAAAAATTAATTCAAATCAATTTATCAAATATTTATTGTGTTTATGATGTTCCAGGCACTCTGCTAGGAACTGAGGATCCAAAGACAGAAACAAAATAGTCTTCCTTCAAGGAGTTCCCTTTTCATTTTTTTTTGGCAGAAGGAGAATATTAAAATAATTGAGCTATACTGACCGAATAACACATATCGTTTCTGTTCTGTGGCTAGCATGCCCAACTGGTTTACCCATTTTTACTAGTTGCCTATGTCAAGGATGTACAATGAGGCAGACTGGATGAAAAGCCTGAAAACCTTGTTCATTCTGTACTGAGAAATACTATTCACTAGTTACTTTTTCTATTCAGATTTTTGATAGCTCAGTTATTCATTTGATTTTCTGCTAAAATTTGGAGATATAAGTCTAGAAATTTAAAATTTAGGTGAAGCAATTAAGAAAAACTCTTTTAAAATCATGGCATGGAAGAAGACATACTTTGAGATTGGGAAAAAGTAGAACAAGATGAAAAGATGAAAAATGAGATTGGAAAGCATATAGAGAAAGAAAAATAGAAGACTATTGTCAAGGAACCTATTATCCCAGCTCCACTGTCCAGAGTGCTGATCACCAGCAGTTTCACTCAATTAGTAATGTTGTCAGAATTCTTCATTGAAAATGAACATGGCATCAAGGTGAGCTACCACACTGATGGTAAGTGATTTAATCTTGAATATTCTACAAGCTACGACTAAAGTGGAGGGAGAGGTGGTGCATGCTTTTTTGTTCATAGATGATTGTGTGTTCAATGCAGCCTTTAAGGCTGAGATGCACCAGAATATGGATCGGTTCTCTGCTGTCTGTGCTAATTTTGGTGTGACATGTAACACTGAGGAACAGAGGTTCTCCACCAGCCAGCACCACACCTTCCACATGCAGAGTTGTTGGTTACAGCAAATGGAGAAGTTTTAAATGTTGTGGATAAGTTCACTCATTTAGCAGTATAATTTCCAGGGATATATACACTGATAATGAATTTGACACATGCATTACCAGGGCTAGCTCGATGTTTGTGGGGCTTTGCAGGGAAATGTGGGAGAAAAAAGAGATTATGTTGTGGTCATCTAGATTGAGAGCTCAAAGTAAATGGGCCCTTTGATCTCAGAGAGGAGATGAATGAGGCAGGAGACTTATAGAGTGTGAAAAGAGCCCCAGTTTATTATGCGGTGCAGCCTTGTTGATACACATTTTTGTAAGCGTGATTAGTATGTGAATAGTAGACAATCCCCAGTCACCATTCAGGGAAGCAGCTCCTGGGCTTTGCATATGCATGGTATCTGCCAGTGAGAGGAGAGCCAACATCAGCAACCTGCTTACAGGAGAGAGGCCCTGTCAAGGCATCCCGGCTTATGACTAACTACACTGTGACCCTCAAACTGAACTTTCCTATTCTCACATCACTGCTCTTTGCTCAACAAGGGCATTTCTGCAACATGGCGGAAAACTTATTGTGCACCAAAGGTCGAGGTGACCTCTGTAATCCTGCTCTACTCTAGCAAGACTATCAAACTGAAGGTCTACAAAGCTGTTGTGCTGACTTCATGGTTGTATGTTTGTGAAACCTGAACAGTCTATCAGCACCATGACAGGAAAGCCAATCACTTCAACTTCAATTGTCTTCGAAAGATTCTGAAGATCACTTGGCAGGATAAGATACTGGACACCGAGATCCTTTCTTGAACTAAACTCTCACGTGTTCAAATTCTAACGCAGTGAATGCAACTCCAATGGACTGGCCATGTTGTTCAAATGTTAAATGTGTGCTTGCCTGAAGGATTATTTTATGGAGAATTCAGAAAAGACAAGTGCTCACTTAGTGGTTAGAGGAAGTGATATAAGAACACTTAAAAAATTTTTTTAAAATAACTTTTTATTGACAGAACCCATGCCAGGGTAATTTTTTACAGCATTATCCCTTGCACTCTCTTCTGTTCCGATTTTTCCCCTCCCTCCCTCCACCTCCTCCTCCAGATAGCAAACAGTCCTTTACATGTTAAATAGGTGACAGTATATCCTAGATATAATATATGTTTGCAGAACCAAACAGTTCTCTTATTGCACAGGGAGAATTGGATTCAGAAGGTAGAAATAACCTGGGAAGAAAAACAAGCATGCAAGCAGTTTATATTCATTTCCCAGTGTTCTTTCTTTGGGTGTAGCTGCTTTTGCCCATCTTTGATCCATTGAAAATGAATTAGCTCTCTTTATCGAAGAGATCCACTTCCATCAGAATACATCTTCAAACAGTATCGTTGTTGAGGTATATAGTGAACTCCTGATTCTGCTCATTTCACTCAGCATCAGTTCATGTAAGTCTCGCCAGGCCTCTCTGTATTCATCCTGCTGGTCATTTAAGGACATTCTCAATGACTCTTTGAAGAACATTGACTTTGACTGCATGACATGAGAGACTTTGGCACAGAACCATCAGAATGGCGTAACCTCATCAAGGTTGTGTTCTATGAGCAAAGGGGACTCAAAATAGCTCAAAATAAATGGGATCTGTGCAAATGTAGAAAACCCATCCCAAATATTCACATGGATTATTTGTTCCTGATCCGTATCAGAGCATTCTGAGCTCCTATGGGGCTGATCAGCCACAACTGAACACATTGTAATTTGCCTCTAACATGATGATGGCATTTTGGTTCTCTTTGAAAACAGAACAGCAACCATCACTCCATCCTAAACAAACGTTAACACACTTGTAGATTTCCCAGGATCAGCTAGAAAGGATTTCCTGCATACTTTATTGACATATTCCCTAGTCCAGTCATTTGTCCTTTCAAACCCTTTCCCCCCAGTAGGAAGATTTCCATTTCTCTACCTAACTAATGTCCCAGCATTCTGACGCTCTTTCTTCACACGTTCAGCACTATGTTTTTTAAATTACTCTTAACACAATGTTAAAGAGAACCCGGAGTATTATAAAACAAACTATTGATTGTATAGTTAGAAGATGTTCACAATTTGTGACATTGGGCAAATCATATAACATTTTGGAAAGTTTCCTCCTCTGTGCAATGAAGAGGCCACTTGGTCTGGATCTGTTGAGACAATTAAGGTTGAGACAATGCACCCTTTTAACAGAACTCAACTTTAACCAAAAGTTAAAACCCAAGTACTAAGCTAGGAAAATGAGCAGACAACAGAAAAAGTTTCTGACCATTGAACATTATTATGGTGACAAGGAAGATCAGCTTCAGACAATAATTAGTTGTGACTTCTGTCTGACTCAGTTTCTTTAACTGTAACAGTATCATAATTTCCTTTTCCTTAAGTTTTAGTAAACATATACCAGGACCTCTGCTGGTTTTCCAGACAGAAGGTGTTTTCCAACAAGTAGGGCTGTCGGGGTTTAAGAACTGTGAACATCATAGACATGTTTTGGATAAAATTCAGGGAATTCCCTTCCCTTCATCTTGAGACACAAGTGATAGTTGAAGGTCAGTAATTTGCTTTATGCCATGCCATAGTGAATGTATTTTGAGCCCAAGGACAGAGATCATGGCTTCATGGTGAGATTAAAGGGAAGCGGAAAAGTAAATCCCTGACAATTGAGACCCAAGAACTTCTGGCTTTATGATGACTATCAAGGATATAACACCTGCCCTTTAGTAATACTCACAGCAGTATGGGAGATTTATTATGTTATGTCGCCTCCACCGAGCTCTTCCTGAAAGAATGTGCTGAGAACCGTTGCTCCTCTTTTATCTTAGTAAAAGCCCATGTATGGTCTATTCAATTCCAGAAATATTTCTTGCCTGTTATAGAGAACTTACTCTTGAAAAAAGTTTGACTGTTTACCTGCTATTCAGTGAACCGTTCAGGCTACAAGAAGCCTCCTGTCATGTTTAGATCAGATATACTAGTTACATCCATCCATTCATTCATTCTTATTTATAAGCAGCCTTAAGGGAAAGTTTATCAGGCTACTGCCACCTTGTGGAGTTTGATATTTAAAAAGTAGTTTATGTACTTTGGGTCAAATGAGAATAAGAAGCCGTAAGGTCCATCAGATGCACAATTTTCATGACTGTTGCTTTACCAACAAGCAATTTTTATTTCCCAGAGGAGTGAGATGTTCACTCGCTCTTTGCCGAACATATACCTTTGAACAGGTCAAGTTGAAGATCTATTCATTTTATTTGCAGACAACTAAGTGAAAAGACACTGTGTCAAATTCTGGGGAAATCAAAAAGCAGCACAGCCCCTGTACTGAGAAGGGCCTACTTTCTAACTTCTGTTCTACTTTGATTTGCTCGCAGACAAATAGGCATGAGTGCTGGGCAGTTCATTATGCGCTCTGGTTCACTTCTGGCTCCTGTTGTCTTCATCATCAGCAACTATGTCTCGATTCTGAAGCCCTTGTTGTTTGGGATTGTACCTATAGTTTCTTCAACTTTTGTCTACTTCCTGACTGAGACTCGTGGCCTTCCCTTTCTGGAGACCATTAAGGAGACGGAGAACAGGTCAGTTCCTGACACTTATCAAGGTGTAACTTTTGGGGAAGACTAAAGATGGGGAGTGGGTCTTTTGGGTTGTTCCTCAGGTCTCCTCTGGCTCAGAATACACGTCGGTACCATAGAAATTCTTTGGTCGGTTCTATAGTTTCACCTCAAACCTAATTCCCATAACTAAACCCCCCAACTCTTCTTCCTATATTTCTATCTTAAAATAAAGCAAACATTTAAATAGGAAGACAGGAGAAGAACATTTATTAAGTGCCTACAATGTACCCAGGTACTGATCTATCTTATTTGAGGTTCACAACAACTCTGGGAAGTAGGTGGCATTTTTATCACCATTTTACAATTAAGGAAACTGAGTCAGACAGAAGTCACAACTAATTATTGTCTGAAGCTGATCTTCCTTGTCACCATAATAATGTTCAATGGTCAGAAACTTTTTCTGTTGTCTGCTCATGTTCCTAGCTTAGTACTTGGTTTTTAACTTTTTGTTAAAGTTGAGTTCCGTTAAAAGGGTGCATTGTCTCAACCTTAATTGTCTTAAGTTTTCAGATATCCTTTTAGGAGTCTTACCAAAAAATCTTACCCTTTTCTACCCTGTAACTGTTAGAAATGTCTGGACCTATTTCTCAAGAGAAATTGTACCACGTATCATTTCTAGCTTTAAACTTGGTGCATTTCTGATTATGTCCTTACACTCTCCCTTCTCTTATTTTTTCTGACTAAAGACTCAGTGTCCTTTCAATGACTGACTTAATGAAATTTTAATGAAAATTTAGTACCTTAAATCCTCACCTTCTATCTGTGATCATTTATCTTATATTTTTGGTATCATTCCAAAATACCTCATCTTATCACATTAAAAACAAACACCAGCTATCTTAGAATTCTGAGTCAGAACAGCTCTTAATGTTAGAACTTGTATTTATCATCCAAACAAGGAAAATATCAAAACAAATTGTTCCATACGAGAAGGCAGTATCATGCATAGACATGAACTTATTCTCATTTGTGGATGTCTCCTTCCTCTTACCATCACTACTAGGGTAGAACGTCATCTTCTTGAGGGCAAAGATTGTATTATTTTTTATCTTGGGTATCTGTCGTATACAGTAGATGTTTAATAAGTGCTTGCTTACTGACTTGATTGTATTGGCTCATACCGATCTACTTCATGATTTCATAATTCATAATATAAGCTTCTTTGCAACTGAAAACTTCCTCCCCCAAGGCTCTAGCATCCTTTCTTTTTATTGGTGAAAGTTTTGCTTTTGATTATTGAGTAGGATGTTGTTTTCTCCCTATACAGGGTGAAGAGGCGGTGCTTTCTGAAAAGAAATGCCAGTAAAGATGAGCGGGACATACCGTCCTTTTTCCTCCCTAAAGTGATAGAAACAGAAAGCTCAGTGTAAAGCTTCTCTTTAGGATTTTGGTTTCTACTTCTGAATGATTCCAACCTCTGGGCCAGGTTTCATCATTCCTTCTTGCTTTGAAGTCAGTTCTAATGTCTCCTGATTGACAATGGACACTGATCACCGAGAGGATAGAACTAGCTGCAGTGGTCTATATTCTTTGCAGGTCAATCAATGAATAAAAAATCTGAAATATTAAACAGTACAGCTCCAAAGGAGAGCACTTAAAATGAAGAGAAATACATCGATTCCTCTCTTACATCCTTAGCTGTTTAAGGAAGTGTTGCCTTCTTCTGTTTCATGTTATTAATAACTTGGTAAAGACTCATACACTGTAACAGATATCTCTGATTGGAAAATACAACAAATGATTATAAGATCATTTCATTAAAGATTATTCAATCATTTATTAAGCACTTACTGTATTTCAGGCTTTGTGCTAAGTGGCAAGGATATAAAGAAAGACAAAAAACATTTGCTGCCTTCAACAAACTGACAATCTAATGGGGTGGGCCTGAGAGACAACACATAGACAAGATGAACATGGAGGAGACAGAAAAAATATTCTAAGAGGGGAAGTGTTTGTAGCTATGGGTTCTCAGAGAAAAGCTTCCTGGAACAGGGAAGATTTGAGCTGAGTTTTGAAAAAAATCAGGGAAACTGAGAGCCTGAGGGGAGGGGGCAGAGCATCCAATCTTGTGGGAGAGCTAGTAGAAAGGAGGGAGATGGAGTGTTGTGTTCCACAACTTGCCACTTGTGTCGATAAATCCTGGACGGCATGGAAAACAGAGGTCAGAGGACTAGAATATAGAAGGGGACGAGGTTATGAAGAACTCAGACTTGTCCAGGCCCACAAAACCAGAAAGTCACCAGGAGAAACCTCCCTTCCCCTCTGAGTCGTCCTAGTCTGATCCTGAGTGAGCCCCTGAGCCAGAGCGGGGCTTCCTGTCACCTTGTTCAGCCTTGGGAAAGGTGGACTGAAGGGATGGGGCAGAGTGTAGCCTGGGAGGTGGACGTACCCTATCTGTCACCCCCCCCCCAATAGCTATCCCATTGGTAAGCTAGAGGGCATCCATGACAACAGAGACCCCAAGTCTATGCCATATGAAGACTAGTGGAAGAACCTGGGTTGAAGGAGGTTCTGTCTGAGTAAGAGCATAATCAAGGGAGATGTGAGAGTCATGTTGTAGGGGATCAGCCTTCATCTGTTTGCAGGAAGAGGAGCAGTGGGATCAGGGGATGTCTGCAAGTCAGTTCATGTCAGGAAGTATTTCCTACCATGGAGAGCTGCCCAGCAGTAGAAGGAACTCTTTGGGAAGTGGAGGGATACTCTCCACTTGGAGGTCTTTCACCCAGGGTTGGATGACCATTGCTTGGGGATATTGAAATTAAAGTTAGGAAGAGTGGAGTTTGGGTTTAACCTCAGATGCTTACTTAACTGTGTGACCCTAGGCAAGTCATGAAATTGTTTGCCTCAGTTTTTTCCTTTGTAAAATGGGGGGTGATAATAGCTCCTACTTCCCATGTTTGTTATGGAAATAAAATGAGATCAGATTTTAAAAGTGCTTCTCAGCCTTAAAGTGCTGCACCAATGCTAGCAGTTATTAATTATATGATCACTGTGGAGTCTTGTTGAGGCATTATTTGGACTCCACGGCCAGTGCTCTGAGGTTCTCTCATTCTGTGCTCCCTTTTCTCTATCCTTTGCTCTCATTAGGGCCAAAGGATGCCTTTCCCAGAAGGTTACAGAAGAAAAGAGTGAAGAAATAAGTCTACAGCCCATAGGGGTTTCCTCTCACATCAAAGAAACCGTCTAAACTGGAGGGAGTTCTTGGGAAGGCCCTGCTTGTTTGTGGCAAGAAGTTCTGGGTATGTGTGTGGGTGGGGGGGAGCAGGCTGCTCTGGGGGAGATCCTTTGGAGAAGGAGCCAGAGCCTTGGCCCTGAACTTGGTGCTGGGGCCATGGGGGGGGGCGTGGAGCCATCTTCCTCGATGATTTCCCAGATGTTCATCAAAATTTCCAATGTGAAATGTGGAATTTTTCTTCTTTAAAACATAATAATAATTCTCTCTGGGAGCAGGTTTCTCAGGGAGCTTTTCTGGAGTCAGCCTTAGTTTCAGTTAAGAGTAATAATCACCCAAAATGCAGCCAGCTGGTAAAAATGCAAATGTTTATTTTTTCCTTCCAGAATAGCCCGGTTAGTTGAGGCCTATCTCTCTGCTTGGTTCTTAGAGCTCTTGCAGCTTTGTCCTTTGCTTCTGCCTCTGCTTTCTTCAGCCTCCAACCAGCACAAAGATGGAATGGATCTCTTGTCTCCTTCACTTGGGGCTCGGCCAGCTTTCTGGTGAGCCTTTCAGACCAGCTTGGTCTCAGTGGGGGAAGTGCAGGAGCCCAGCCACCACAGTGGTGTGAGATGAAGATGATCTGGTTGCGCCTCTGAGAGAGGGCTTCTCCTCCCTTCTCAATCTTCAGCTGAACTTCCTGACTGGGCTCACTGAAGCTCTATTTATGCTCCTTTTTTGAGAGAGGGATTGTGGGATTTCTCCCAGAGTGCTCTCTGGCCCTAAGAGCTTCAGGGGAGATGTGAATTCACAAAGTTACAAAGTTTACTTTGTGAAATCTCCCATACTTGTGCACTCCAATGAGTACTTAAATACTTCTTGCTTATATGAGCTCTCTAAAGGTGTGAACACAAGCATTGTTTCTATTAGTTCTACTTAGTACCTTGTTTCCGGTTCTGGCCCATCAAACATAAAGATTCCAACATGAATTGAATTAAATTGATCTTCAAAGTTGTCTGTGTATGTATCTATTTACATTCCCTTGGCCTCTGTGTCTCAGGGCTACAGACACAGGAAAATCTATCAGGAGATATGGAAGCCAAGCAACCCATCATCAATTGCCAATGAAAATGTGTAGGAATATCAGTGGGGAAAGTCTGTTCCTCTAGGAGTGACCAAGGTCAGATGGCAGTAGAATCCTATAGTTTCTTCATCTATAAAATGAGAGGGATGATCCCTAAGGTATCTTCCAGCCCTGGGGCGACCGTCAAGTCAACTGAGAGCATCACCGAGTAGTTCCAGGACTTTTTCTTTCTCAGAGGTTGTTCAGCTGTGGAGAACAAGGCTTTGAGGGTGAAAGAGCTGGCCCAAAATTGGCCATGAATAAGGATCAGAGCTGGGTCTCCCAAGAGGGTCTCCTAACCCCAATGCCAGAACCCTTTTTACTACTCTTTCTACATCTCCAGCTGTGCCTTGGAATTGTTCCCAGAGATAGAGGCAGACAGAGACGATGACAGAAGCCCAAAGACAAAGATAGAGACCAGAGATATAGGGAAACCAGATAGATAACCAGAGATATAGGGAAAGACAGAAACAGAGATAGGAAGAGAGAGATAGAAGGGGAAGGTGGAGAAAAAGGGAGAAGACAGAGACAGAGACAGAAATACAGAGACAAAGATACAAAGAGACATAGAGAAAGAGGAAAAGAAAAAATAAAGGGGAAGGGGGAGATAAAGGAAAAAGAGGAATATATATACACACAGAAGAAACAGAGAGAGAGAGAGACAGACTGACAGACAGACTGACACACACAGATACTCAGAGAAAGAGAGGAGAGCCTTCGGCCTTCATCTTCCCATCTGGGCTGATATGTGGCCAGTGAATCTTGGTCTCTGTTCTCTGAAGTTTTTGTCCTCACTCAGTCTAGTTCTGGCATTGGACTAGGCGGTAAGCTTGGGGAGCATAAAAAGGTCTGGGAACCGGAACCCAGATTTGAAGTTTAGAGTCAGAAGTTTGTCAGTCAAGGCCAGCCTGACCCAGCAGAAGAGTGGACCAAAGACAGCCAAGGAGAGACAGCGGCTCATCCATCCTCTATGTCGGGTTTGGAGGCGGCCGTGGTGGGGCGAATGAACCTTTGGGGAAATGGCTGTAATTTTGGGCCTACGCTCTCCAGGGACCAAGTGATTTAGGGGAGACTGTCCCCTGGGTGTTGGGGTGGGGGGACTTTTATAACTTCTGTTCTTGCTATATCTCATCTTTGTGAAGGGCAATTGATACTAATTGGTTAAATGATACTGGGACACTGATCACTAGGAGCTACTGACGATAATGGGGAAGGAGTCACTATAATTGGCAATTCGGGGAATGCACCAGAACGGGGGCTAGAGGGCTGCCATCTTCCCTGTGCCATCCCTCCAGACACATCCTTAAAGGGCTTACATGTCCCCCAGGGCTTCTCTTCCACAGACCAAATGTTCTAATTCCTTCACCGACCCTCACAGCGGTGTGGACATAAAGCTCATCAGTACCCTTAAACCACGTGGCCCAGGACTGAACCAGATGAGATCTGATGGAGGCCCAGAGGGCAGGTCAGCCACTTCCCTTCTGGAAGCCAGGCCCATCTTAGTAGAGCCCAAGCTTGTGTTCCCTTTCTTGGCCACATCCCACTGCTGACTCATAATGTTTGCAGGCCCTGAAACCCCCCAGGCTTTTTTCAGAATAACTGCTGTCTAAAACTGATTTAGAGGCTTAATATATTAAATAATACTGGTGACAATGGCCGACCTTGCCTATCCTATTGAGCCAAACAGTTTCTAACATTTTGTTTGTAATTTCTCATTAAAATTTTTTAAACTAAGATTTAGCTTGCCTTCAAAAAAATTAAATTGCAAGCCCAAGTCATAGAGCCTTTCCTTCTCTCTTCTGTCGATAAACTCAACAAGCATTTTAAAAGGCCCTTATATAAAGAAACAAGCCCTCATTAATTTTATGTTTTGTTTTTAAAATGGGGCAGTTGGATGAAATGGTGGCACTCACTGTCTGTGTAATCCTGGGCAAGTCACACACAAAAATTAAATGAATTGTATGTGTGTGTGTGTGTGTGTGTGTGTGTGTGTGTGTGTGTGTGTGTTTTGGGAATTGATTCTTGGTTTGTTATTTTTCTATTTTTTTTAAGTTGCCCAAATCACGGATCCCTTCCTTCTCTCTTTTGTTAATAAACACAACAAGCATTTTTATAGCTTCTAATATAAGTAACAAGCCCTTGTGGGTACTAGGTAGAGCGAAACAAAGCAAAAACTCAGCCCCTTTCCTGAAAGCCTGGATTGTTTTAGGAGCCTTCAAACTCCAAGCTCCTAGACCAGGCTTTCCTGTGATCCAGCACTCATTAGATGGTGAATAAAAGCGAATTGACTTGAATTAAGAAATTTAGAATCAGCCAGGAAATCAACTTAACCTTGGAAAGACCACCTCCCCTCACCCACAAAGATTATTGGAACAGCATTAATCTGAAATTCATCCCTCGGCTTGAAAATAAGCTAGAAAATGATGTAGGGAACAAGTGGCTGGTTTGAAGTGAGAGGATCTGGTTCGAAACCAGACTCTGCTTCTCTCTCCTTCCCTCCTTTCTTTTCCCCTCCCTCCCTCTCTTCCCTGTTCATCACTGGAATATTTTCCCTTCCTTTTCTCCACCTCCTGACTTCCTTCAATTCTAAGGGGCCACCTACGTCAGAAGCTATTTCTGATCCTCCTCAATGCTAGTTTCTTCCTTCTGAAAAAAACGCCCAGGAAGTCTGGATTAGAGCATTTGATGAGGAGAAGTATATGGTCAATTTTTATAAAGCTACCATGGACCACAGAGAAAAAGGTTTCTATTTCTATTCAATTCTTTCCAGCGATTGATCATATCTATCTTATTTAAAATTTTATTCATCTTCTTAACTTTCTTAAGATTTTTTGGAGGGAGGTTACATTTATGTAAATATGAGAGGGAAATTTTAAAGTCCCTGACTATTATTGTAATACTGCCTGTTTCTCCCTGTAATCCATTTAAATTTTCCTTTAAAATTGTAGAAACTACAACATTTGGTACACATAGATTTAGATTGAAATTACTTCATTGTCTATGGTATCTTTTGTCATAATGTAGTTTCCTTGTTTATCTCTTTTGATTAAATTTAATTTAGCTTTAACTTTATCTGAGATCGTTATTGCTACTCTTGCCTTTTTAAAACTTCACTTCAAGCATAATAAATTCTACTCTAGCCCTTTATTTTAGTTTTCATTGATCATTTCTTGGAACAGCATCCCTAGTTTTTTCCCTCCTGGATTTTAGGGAGATCAGTGATGCCTTAATTATCTCTTGATAATTTTTTTTAAACCAGATAACTTTTTAAAATGAGATAACTTGTTTCTGATTGTTTCTTTTGAGTTGTTTTAATCCTGTCTGTCTTATTCTGACTCCACTTGGGATTTTCTTGGCAAAAAATATTGAAGTGCTTTGCCATTTCCTTCTCAGTTCATTACACTGAAGGTAAAGCTGACAGGGTTAAGTGACTTGCCCAGAGTCATATAGGTAGTAAGCATCTGAGACTAGATTTGAACTTTAGGCCTAGCACTCTATCCACTGTGTCACCTAGCTATTGTTATGATATCAGATATCCTATCTATTGTCTTCTATTTTTTCTATCTTTTGATTTTTGTTCTTATATATTACAAGTAGCCGGAAAGAAATGATTTAAATATTGTGGAATCATAGTCAGAATAACACAAGATTTAGCTGTTTCTTTATTAAAGAATGAGAGGGCTTGGAGTATAATATCTTGGAGCGAGGAGTCCACGAATCACCTCCTTGGCAAAAGTGAGTGTAATCTTTCGGTGAAAAATGAATACTTAATGAAATAGAAGCCTTTTAAGCATTCATGATGGAAAGACCAGAGCTGAATAGAAATTTTGACTTTTAAAAACAATACTCAAGAGAAGCATAAATAGGTAAACAGGAAAGGGAAATCACAAAGGTTTTAATAAGATTAAACTCTTTACATTCCTAGTTGGAGAGATGATACTTATAAGTCCTAAATACTTTCTCATTATTAGGACAGTTAGAAGGAATCTATATAGACAGAGGTCACAGGTGAGAGTTGAATATGATGTATGATTATCTAAAAAATAAAAAAATTAAGGGCTGAGAAAGTAGAATGCACAGGGAGAAAGAGAAAAGGAAAGGTAGAATGGGATAAGTTATCTCACATAAAAAAAGTTTGAAAAAGTTTTTACAATGAAGAGAAAAGATGGGGAGGTCAACAGTTGGGAGCCCATAATCCTTATTCTTATTGGAACTCACTCAAAGAGAGACTACCACAACTCAATTGAGCATCAGTAGAAGGGGATACAAAAAGGGAGGGTAATAGAAGGGATGGTGGAATGGGATAAGGAAAAGATTGAAGCAAAAGACTTTTGAGGATAAACAGTGTAAAACAAAAGAGAGTAGGATAGTTGGGGGAAATAGGGTGGAATGAAAGACAAAGACAAACCGAACTGTGAAAGAACTTTTACAGCAAATTTTTCTGATAAAGAGAGGTATGTAGAGAACTGAGTCAAATTTATAAAAATAAGAGTCATTCCTCAAATGATAGTCCAAGGTTATAAACAGGCAGTTTTCAGACAAAGTAATCAACACCATCCATAATCATATGAAAAAATGCTCTAAATCTATTGACTAGAGAAATACAAATTAAAACAATTTTGAGCTACCACCCCATTCCTATCAAATTAGCCAATATGAAAGAAAAGAAAAATGATAAATGCTAGAAGGAATGTGGGAAAATCGAGACACTAAAGTACTATTGGTGAGGTCGAATACTGATTCAACCATTCTTAGAGCAATGTGAAATTATGTCCAAAGGGATATAAAGCCATGAATCTTCATTGACCTAGCAATGCGACTTCTAGATCTGTATCCCAAAGAGATAAAACAACAAAAAGGAAGAGGACACACACATACACACACACACATAATGTATGTACACATGTACATATACACATTCATACATATATGTATATGTTGGAATCTTTACAAACTGTTAAGTTATTAGAGTTGATAGAAACAATAATTATCTAATTTAGCATGGTTCAGTATCACTGATCTAATCCTCCAAAGAGATGTTTTGGGCCAGACCCTGAAACAAGGCACTAAGTAGAACTAATTGATAAAATGCTTGTGTTCACATCTTTACTCATTGGAGTTCACAAGTATGGGAGAGTCACAAAGTAAACTTTTTAACTTTGTGAATTCACATTTCCCTTGGGTGTGCCTCCAGAAGGAGGAGTCAACCTTTGGGAGATCATATAAAAAGAGGCTCTTAGCTTAGGGTTAGTTAGTTACTTCGGGTTAAAGAGAATTCAGCTGAATTTAGATTGAGAGGGGAGTGTCAAGTGAGTTCAGCCAGAAGCCCTCTCTGAGTGAGGAGTTTTACTTCGGAACATTGACTGGGGTCGGAGAGGAGCACTCTGGGAGATTGAGAGCCAGAAGCCCTCTCTCAGAGGCAAGACAGATTCACCTTTGTGCTGGCTGGGCTGAAGGATAAACCTTTGGATTTGGAGACATTCGGAGGGAGCTCTTGGAACCAAGCAGAGAGATAGGCCTCTAAGCTAATCGGGCTATATTGGAGGCAATAAAAGATCTGAACTTTTATCACCTGGCTGAGTTTGGGGTAATTATTGATCTGAACTGATACTAAGGCTGCCTCCAGAAAACCTCCCCTGAGAAACCTGCTTTCTCCCAGAGAGAACCATCTTATATTATTTTAAAGAAGAACAAGAACTCCAACATGTATATATACAAAAATATTTGTAACAGCTTCTTTTAATGATAGTAAAGAATCAGAAATTGAAGAGATGCCCATCAATTAGAAAGTTCTATTTCCCACTGGATTTCTTGATCATTATTCTATTTAGTGAAAACTTCAGTGGTGAAGGGTGGGGACTGAGGTAAGAATCTTGCCATCTTTGCAGGAACAACTGGGAGGAGACTCTAAAAAAAGAATAAAAGCAATTGTAAAAGATGAAAGAGGTGATATCAATTCTACAAAATTGAAAAACTTTTATATTAACAAAATTAATACAGAAAAAAGCTGTCAATTGTGAAAAACATCTTAAAACAACTATCTCTTATAAGGGCCTGGTATCTGAGATGCACAAGGCATATTTGAGAGATATTACAGGTTCAGTTCCAGAGCACCACAATAGAGTGAATAATTTTTTTGTTTCCTGGTGCATGTAAAAGTTATGTTGTTACTATTCACTATACACTATATCCAATAGTATTATGTCTAAAAAAACAATGTATATAATTTAATTTATGAATATTTTGTGGCTTAAAAATGCTAACCATCATCTGAGTCTTCAGCGAGTAATCCTTTTTACTGGTGGAAGATCTTGTCTCATTGACGGATGGTCAAGTGGTAGCTATTGAAGGTTGGGTAGCTGTGGCAATTTCTTCTATTTTGAAAAATGTGTTTATTTATTTAAAACAAATGCAAAAAGAGAAAGAAATAGAAAAAGACAGAAAAAGGGAAAAAAATTATCAGTGCCCAGCAGAGCATCAAAGGTAGATTCAAAATATGTAACAATAGATTTCCATTTCAAGAAAGCACATAAAATAATAGAAGACATTGTATTTATATCTGGCAATTTTTTCTTTGCTTCCTTGTAGGATTTTTTTGTTCATTGCTGTGTACTTTTTACTTTAATTTCCCCCATTTCTCCCCCACTGTCTCCCCAAAATAAGTTACAGTTAACCTCAGACATTTTTATTTATATATACCTACCTACCTACACACACATCTATATATATATATAATACACATACATACATATACCTATCTGTCTACCTATACACATACATATATATTTACATATATACATACACATACCTACATCTAAAATAATATGGCTGACATATAGTGTAGATTTCTCTCTTGATCAAATCTTTAAATTTGTCTTTGAGATCAATGTTCTATTTTTTTCTAATAAATTTTACTTCTGATTATTGTTATTCTGTTTATATTTATCTCTTATTTCCTATCCCTGATAACTCTTCCACTTCAGTTCCACTCCTTAACATGCCTTGCTATTACTTAACCTCTATACTCTCTCCCTACCACGAATCCCTCCCTTATCTTCTCTCCTCATCCTTTCCCTCCCTTTGCCATTAATCCCCACACCTTATCCCACTTTCCTTAATCTAAACACTCTTCTATACACCACTTTATCCTATTCCCTCTCTACTTATTTCTTTATAGATTTTTGAGGGTGCTATAACCTTTCTGGTATATATATATATGTGTGTGTGTGTGTGTGTGTGTGTGTATGTATTGTTCCCTCTTTAATCCATTCCTAAATTGAGTAGGTTTTCAGAACTACCAGCCCTTCTCCCCCACCTAATTCTTCTGTATTAGTTTTTGCTTTCACACCTTATTCATATACCATAATTACTATTTTTATCTTTTCTTGGATAGTGTTGCTTTTTAGAATCACATCATACTCAACTTTACCCCAATCTTTTTTTTTGATGTCAATTTTAGACAAATGGCTTACATTTACACATATAAAACATAGTTTTGAGTCCCTTGAAATTAGTCTTTGATATTGGCTCTTTTTCATTAAATTTTTTATTGAATTCAAGTTTGTCTAAGACAAAATCCTGAAAATCTTGACACTTGGTTGAATGTCCATTTTTGTTTCATTCGATAATATACTTAATTTTGCTGAATATAATATTTTTGGTCACAACTCTAGTTTTTTTTATTGTTGATAAATAGTATTCCAGTACTATTGGTATCAGTAGTTTTTGATAAATCTTGACACTTGGTTGAATGTCCATTTTTGTTTCATTCGATAATATACTTAATTTTGCTGAATGTAATAATTTTGGTCACAACTCTAGTTTTTTTATTGTTGATAAATAGTATTCCAGTCCTATTGGTATCAGTAGTTCTTGATAAATCTTTACAATTCTAATTGTAGCTCCAGCATGCTTGAATTTTTGTTGGTGCTTGTAAAATTTTCTCTTTGACCTGAGGTTTTAAAAATTTAGCAATTATGTTCTTATATGTTTTTCTTATAGGATCCTTTTGAAGTTGTGATTGATGGATTTTTTTTTTTTTTTGATTTCTGCTTTCCCCTCTTGTTCTATCACTTCAGGACAATTTTCTTTAATTATTTCTTGTATTATTGTGTCATGGTTCTTTTTTTTTTTTGTCATAGCTTTCAGGTAGTCCAATTATTCTTGTGTTTTTTCTTCTTGATCTGTTCTCCAGATCGCTTGTTTTTCTTATAATTCACATTCTCTTCTATTTTTTCATTCTTTATATTTTGTTTTGTTATTTTTTGGTCTCCTAACTTCACTGGCTTCCCCTTGCCTAATTCTAGATTTCAATGAGTTATTTTCTTCTTTCTCCTTTTCTAGTTGGTTGATTTTCTTAATCTTATTTTTCTTGAATGCTTCTTACTTTTAAAAAAACTTTTTCTTAAATTTCTCTCATTTGGTTTTTTAAGTCTTTTTTGAATTCTATAATTTTTTTTTTGTCTGAGCAGGGAACTATTTAACATTACTCTTTGGGGTAAGGGGAATTTTTTTCTTTTACTTCAGAATCCTCTGAAGATGAATCTATTTCCATAATAACTTTCTATGGTTATGTGCTTTCTCTTTTGCCTAATCATTTTTTAAAGATAAGAACTTATTAGTGTAATCACCTGTAATTCTTGGGGGGAGGAAATAGTGCTTTTGGTTTCATTTCAGCTGTCCCCTCTTGAATGGAACTCTCAACCAAGAACTTCCTTCTCCTGTTAAGTATCCATAGCCAGAAGCATCCCTGCCCCCTTGCTTCTGCACTCACCGGATGTTCCTGTGGTTCTGGCAGAGAATCCCTCCAAATCCAGCTAGTCCCAGCTCCTCATTTAACTCTTCAGCAGAGCTAGCCTGGAGGTGTTAACACTTCATAGTTGTTAACTATCTTGGAATCTCTCTTTGGGTTTTCTCAGGTTGTCCTAGGAGGAATGAGTTTTATTTGTTTTTCACCAGCCTACATTCACTCTGAAATGCAATTTTGTTTTGCTTGTGGGGAAAATTTGGAACATTTCGGATTTTCTGACCTACTGTACCATCTTCCCAGAATCCTCCAGCAATTTCTTAAAATAAGATAATAAAGTTTGCTTTATTTATTAACTTTTCCTTTCCTGAAAGATTTGTCTGTGGTATTCAATGCTGTTTGATAGCATTTGTCAACCCCAGATTTGGTCTAAATAAGAGTCAGGAATTTTTTTTAAAAACCCCAACAAACCCCAAACCCAGAAATGAACCTTTAATATGGACGAGAACAAGGATGTCTGTACCAGGACACTTTTTGCAAGAATGTCCAACAGTACAAACTACGAGAGAGGAAACAAAGAAATTTGGGGGAGAAATTCTTGGAATGGATGAAACTGAGCAGCAGGACCTTGGTGCAGATCAGCAATCCTAGGGTTATTTTAGGCTGGTGTAGGGGAGAATCTGAGCTGCTCCAGGCGTAGGATTCAGTCAGAGGACAAACCAGAGGTTCATGGTTGTTTTTGGTGTTTGGTCAGCTGAAGCCTTCCTCTAGAAATGGGAATTCTGCCAAAGTAATAGCAGAATCAGTCATTTTCACACATTTTACTCACAGTAGAACTTTTTTCAAAAGCCAGTCCCCTCAACCCTGATTTTTAACTGCTATTTTACCATCCAAGCTTATGTAATATTCTTCAATATTTTTGTATCTCAAGAAAGAGGGAGAGCTAAGAAAAGGGAGACAGATGAAACAGCCGGTCAATAGAGCAGTCAGAACATATAACATTTATTGATTAAATTTGTCACCTGATATGGATGTGGTTCTTGATGTCCTAAAAGAATTATAATAGTAACAGCAAAGATCAGTGATCACAGATCACCATAACAGTGCTAATAATAATGAAAAAGTTTGAAATGTTTCAAGAATTAGCAAAGTGTGACACAGAGATATAAAACGAGCACATGTTGTGGGAAAAATGGTGCTGGTAGACTTGAATGATGCAGAGTTGCCACAAATCTTCAACTTGCAAAAATGCAATAACTGTAAAATGCAATAAAATGAGGTATACTTATATAGAAAACTAACACAAAGATATAAACAAAAGTCATTCCCAGATGCGTAAGAGTTCAAAGGATATAAATAAACAGCTTTCAAAAGAAGGATACGGTTGGTGTAGGTAGTGTTTTTCAGTTGTGTCCAATTCTTTGTGACGCCATTTGAGGTTTTCTTGGAATGGTCTGCCATTACCTTCTCCAGCACTCTTTATGGATGTAGAAACTGAAGCAGGATGCCCCAGGTTACATAGCTAATCTGAAGCTGGATTTAAACTCAGGAAGACAGTTCCGTCCAGCTTGTACCTAAATACAAACAAAGATGACAAAAGGTGTAAATAGTCAATCTTAAATCTTAAAAAAATTGTGGAAAGACAAGTCACATGACTACATTTTTGGTGGACCTCTAAGGTGGACCAAACATTCTGGAAGCAACTTGATATTATTCTAAGTAAATGATTAGATCAAAGGTAGTAATTTTTTTTTTTTTGAGGAATATGTGATTTCTCAGTTTTCCAATTCCCTCATTGCCCAAGGCTATAATCAACAATGAAATCAAGCCAAATACCCAAGGATTATTTACTAATTAAAATTACTAAAATCAAACTGGAGTTGGAGGCAGTTAGTCTAAGAGAACAGAATTGTAAACCACCGCTGCCAGAGGTGTGGATAGCCAAGATGGGATTTTCTGAATTATTCGACACCATTGGGGGTATAGGCTGCTACCACGTTATACAGGGTGTAATGACATTTATTTGTGGAATACTGTTGGCCTGTCAAAATTTCCTGCAGAACTTTGTTGCAGGGGTGCCAGAACACTACTGCCAGTTCCTGAATCAGACAGGTGCCGAATCTCTTTACCTGGGAGGTGACAGAAGTAGAGATCTGCTGAAAGCGTCTATTCCCATGGACAAGAGTGGGAAGCCGGAAAGATGCCTCAGGTTCACTGAACCTCAGTGGCATCTTCTGAAGGCAAACTCCACAGAGGAAGTGAAACTGGACACTGAAGACTGCCTGGATGGATGGGTCTATGACAAGAGTATCTTCCTTTCTTCTATTGTTATTGAGGTCAGTAGAAAGTCACATATGAATGAGTATCTATTTTGCCAAATTCTCTCTTCCCCCCTTTTCCTTTAGACCTTGCAAACAACATCCCATTTCCAATCTGCTCTCCCCAAAGTGACTTCCTATCTTTCTTAGGAAAACCAGAACAAGGCTTTTTAAAGACTTCTGGTAAATTATTTTGTTTCCACTAACTTTCTAATGTGAATGATTCTCTTCTACATCCTTCAATGAATCCAATTGCACTGAGGGAATTTGGGAGAGAGGGGCAAGTTTCTCAAGGATAATGAAGTCTTCTGGATATTTTGTATCATGTCTATTGGGCTCTGTGTGTTGAACATTAGACATAAAATATTATTAGGATGTGAATGATTAGTAACAAGAACATTGTCGATAACAATTGACATTTCTTTAGCGCTATACGGATCTCATTTGAGGCTCCCAACAATCCTGTGAGGCAATTGCTACAGATATTGTATATACCCCTTTTATAGATAAGAAAAATGAGGCTCAGAGAGATTAGCTACTTAACAAATACTTGTTTCTTCCCCTGTTAGAGTCAGTCCTGCTAATTATTTATAGGAACTTGGACAAGTTCACTTAATTTTTCTGAGCCTCAGTTTCCAGAATTCTAATGTGAGAAGGTTAAACTAAATGGCCTCTGAGAACCCTTCCAGGTCTATACCTATGTTCCAATGAATACCAAAAATATATTGCCTTACAAAGAGGGGCCTTTGTTTTGGGGACGTTCTTGGATCTGTGAAATATATTTCAAAGTTTGCCCAAAGCACTGAAGCCCATTCCTTTATCCTGGTCAACTTTTAGCCTCATTTTTCCATTGGCAAAGTATAGAAAATACTCATATTCAAAGGTGACATGACCAAGTCCTATTTGTTGTCTATGCAATTGCTTATCATAATTGGAGCAATGGGTATTTTTCATCCATTTGGTTTTTCTTGTTTGACCTCACTTGTTCAGGAATGTATATTTTATGTCCCAGACCATGAACAAAGAAGAGTAAGACACCCACAGGACTAAGTGAGACTGATTCCTTAGGAGACAAATGGTGGGCACCAGAAGCCATATTGCCCCTCTGTTGGCCAAGGATACATGATCAGTCTGTATCAGGAGTGGGATTGGGAGAATTGGAAAAATGCAGATTTCTCTGTGAAACAAATAGAAGGATCTATGCCAGTAACAAACTAAACTAGTGATTGGTTAGAAATCTATGGAGTAGAGAGGGCTCAGTAAGAATTGTATGTCCTGCAGTGGACAAAGCTTAGCTTAATATTTAGTCTATGTGATTATAATTGTCTGTATATATGCGGTACTGAATGAACACATGCCAGGCTCTTGAAAAGGGGATTCCTGTGCCAATTGACAAGGTACTTTCAGTACAGAGACTCTGTGATTTCATGTTCTCATGCATGTGAGTGAATTCATACTCATTAAATCTTAGCCATTGACTTGAGTGGATGTTAGTTTCTAGCGACCCAATAAGTTGAAGTATAAAATATTCATTCTTAAAACCCACAAATGTTTGGTGTTCTTGGGCCATATCCATGATGAAGACATCAATTCCTTTGAGTTCCAAGGAAGGAAAGAAGCCAATTTTGAAGTCATAGACAGGATGTTGATATGATCCGAGAGTGGGCTGTTGGGCATCATATATGTGGTTTTATTTTGGGGCAACTACCCTTGAGCCGCATAGATTTTGAAATAGTTCTTGACACTACATTGTCCTCTTATCACCACAGTTATCCATTGTGTTTGAATGTATAGAATGTGACATCTAGGGCAAGTGAATGATTTTTTTGACTACCTTGGACCCCATTTCTTAAGGTTAAGGACATTCATTTGTTCCAGCAATATATTATTGTTGATTTTAGAGGCCTTTGTCTTTCTTGTTATTTACACAGGTTCAGTATTTACCAAAAAGAAAACAAATCCAAGCCACAACATCTATGCCATTTGGAAAAGATATGCTTAAAGTAAGGCAGAGGGAAGTAATCAGAACCAAAAGAATAAAAACACAATAACTGTAACATAATTTCTTTTTTTTTAAAATAACTTTTTATTGACAGAACCCATGCCAGGGTAATTTTTTACAGCATTATCCCTTGCACTCACTTCTGTTCCTATTTTTCCCCTCTCTCCCTCCACCTCCTCCTTCAGATGGCAAGCAGTCCTTTACATGTTGAATAGGTTACAGTATATCCTAGATACAATATATGTGTGCAGAACCGAACAGTTTTCTTGTTGCACAAGAAGAATTGGATTCAGAAGGTATAAATAACCCGGGAAGAAAAACAAAAATGCAAGCAGTTTATATTCATTTCCCAATGTTCTTTCTTTGGGTGTAGCTGCTTCTGTCCATCTTTGATCAATTAAATTTATCGAAGAGATCCACTTCCATCAGAATACAGCTTCAAACAGTATCATTGTTGAGGTATATAATGATCTCCTGGTTCTGCTCATTTAACTCAGCATCAGTTCATGTAAATCTTGCCAGTCCTCTCTGTATTTATCCTGCTGGTCATTCCTTACAGAACAATAATATTCCATAACGTTCATATACCACAATTTACTCAACCATTCTCCAATTGATGGGCATCCATTCATTTTCCAGCTTCTGGCCACTACAAACAGGGCTGCCACAGACATTTTGGCACATCCAGGTTCCTTTCCCTTCTTTAGTATCTCTTTGGGGTATAAGCCCAGTAGAAACACTGCTGGATCAAAGGGTATGCATAGTTTGATAACTTTTTGAGCATAGTTCCAAATCGCTCTCCAGAATGGTTGGATGTATTCACAATTTCACCAACAATGTATCAGTGTCCCGTTTTCCCACATCCCCTCCAACATTCCACATTATCTTTCCCTGTCACTCTAGCCAGTCTGACAGGTGTGTAGTGATATCTCAGAGTGTAACATAATTTCAAAGATCCCTAAGAAGAAGCCAAACTCTGAGCAAATGACACCCACAATGGTTCAGAAAAATAGACAATGAAACATATCTTCTTTCCATTGAAAGAAAGCTTGTGGAGAATGAGGGCAGAATATTGTATATCACTCAGCCACTCATTATACTTCCTGGTTTTTGTTAAATGGTTTTTTTATGACAAGCTAGAGTTCAATTTCAAAAGAGTGGGATTATTTCCAGAAATATGTTACAAAAGTATGAGTAAAATTATTTCAAAAAGCTCACTGCAAAAGAGAAATGCATTGGGAGAAAGAGAAAGAGAAAGGTAGAATGGGGAGATTATCTCATAAAAACTGTTCAATGAAATTTTTTTTACAGTGAAGAAGGAGATGAAGTAGTTATGGACAATGTTTGAACCTCATTATCATCAATTAAAAGAAGGAAGGATACATATGCTCTTAATTAGATATAGACATATATTTTACTCAACAGAGAAAGGAGAGAAGAGTGTGTGTAGATAATAAAGATGAGGGTAAATTAAGGAAGGCAAAACAGGATAAGAAGAGAGAATGACAAACAGAAGAAAATAGGATGGAGAGATAATACAGTTAGTAATCATAACTGTGAATGTGAATGTGATGAATTCACCCATAAAATGAAAGCAGATAGCAGAATGGATTGGAAAACAAAATCCAACCACTTGTCATTTGTAAGAGACACACTTGAAATAGAGAGAAACCTGCACAGAATTAAAACAGATGGAGCAGAATCTATTATGCTTAGCTGAAATAAAAAAAAGGAAAGAGTAGTAATTGTGACCTCAGAAAAACAAAAGCAAAAACAGACCTAATTAAAAGAGATAATAAGGGAAACCACATTTTGATAAAAAATGCCATAGAGCATAAAATAGTTTCAAAAAAATTTATTGCAGGTTTATCTAATAAATCCTATTTTATCAAAATATACAGGGAAATAAATAAAATTTATAAAAAAACAAAAGCCATTCTCTAATTGATAAATTTCAAAGGATATGAACAGGCAATTTTCAGAAAAAGAAATCAAAACAGATTAGAGAAATTAAAAATGGAACAACTCCAAGGTACCACATCATACTAATCAGAAATAGCAAATGCTGAAAGGAATGAGGGAAAATAGGTACATTAAAGAACCATTGGTGGAGTTGTGAACTGGTTCAACCATTCTGGAAAACAATTTGGATCTATGCTTAAAAAACTATGACACTATGCATAACCATTGACCAAGCAATACTACCTTCATGTATTATCTGTAAGTATGATCTGTACCCCAAAGAAATAAAAGAAAAAGGAAAATAACCTATGTATACAAAAATATTTATAGTAGCTCCTTTTTTTTTGTGAAAAGAACTGGAAAGTAAAGGAACTTCCATCAATTGGGGAATGGCTGAACAAGTTGTATTATATGATTGTGATGGAGTACTCTTGTATTAAAAAAATAAGCAGAATCATTTTTAAAAGATTCATGGGAGGATCTATATAAACTGATGCAAAGCGAAGTAAGCAGAACTAGGAGATCATTGTACACAGTTACAGCATTATTGCAATGATACGATGATCAACTATGAAAAACTGAGCTATTCTGATCAATATAGTGATCCAAGATAATTCCAACCCATTTTTCATGATGAAAATTGCTATCCACTTCCAGAGAGAGAATTGATGAACTCTGACTGCAAATTGATCTTGATTTTTCTTGCTTGCTTTTTTTTTTTGACTAGCATGAAAATATGTTTTGCATGGTTGCTTGCCTTCTCAATGGGTAGAGATGGGATGATAGTGAGGGAAAGAATTTGGAAGTCAAAATAGAAAATAGAAAAACACTTAAAAATAAATAATATATTTAAAAACTCGATACTTAAGTGGCAGTTGAAGTAAAAAAGGAACAAACCTTCAATCCCATATATTTTACATTTTAAAGAGAGAAAAAATGATTATGCATATGTAAACAAAGAAAAATCAAACAAAGCAATAAATCACAAAGAAACAAGTTTTTTAAAAAACTATTCTAGGTCCCCTTTCAAATATCTATGTAATCTTTTAGCCTTGGCTTGGTTTTCTTTTTCTGTATATATATTTCGTTGTAGCTGCTTGTATGCTTACAATCTTCCCAGACCTCTAATCTAGGAGCAGCTTTGAGTGAGAAGAATAAAGAACCTTCACAGGATCATCTACTGAGCCTGAGAAAGAAATGTTTCTGATAGTGGACTTCCCTTCCTCCTAGGAGCTGGTTATCTTGATAAGGGTAGGAAGCATGGTGCCATAGAAAGAGTTCTATATTTGGAGTTGGAGAATCTGGGTTCAAATCTCAGCTCTGCCATTTTCTGTCTATGTGACCTTTCTGTGTTTAAGTCTCCTCACTTATAAAATCAATGTCAGAAGAGATGGCTTTGAAGGTCCCATCCACTGTCAAATCTGTGATTTATGGAAGTTGTGGATGCTCATCCATGTGATTCAAGTGGAGGGTTCATGTTCGATGTTTCCAAAGCTAAACTTCCTAAGAAGAAGAGATTATCCTGATTTCTTAGGTTCAATGATTTTAAAGCTGAACTTTCTAATGGAGAATGGAGATTTTATGGTCAATGACCTAAAACTTATCTCAAGAATTAATATCCTTAGATAACTTATCTATTTTATACTGGAAATTATGCCATGATGACTCCTGTCCTAGGGCTCCTTACCACTTGCATTTTCTAGACTAAGTATTCTTAATCTGGAATCCATGCACTCACAAAAGGTCCATTGGCAGATTTCAGAGGGATAGTGAGGTCTACGACTTTGGATGGGAAACAGCTATAGTTTTATTTTTACTCACCTCTAATTAAAATGACTATTTCTTTCAATTCCTTAAAACGTTATTCTGGAAAGCAATTTATTCGTTCCACTAGATTTTCAAAGGGCTCCATGATGTTAAAAAGTTAAGTTCTGGAGAGAGAAGGAGATTACTTGTAGCATGCTCCTTGGAAAAAAGAATAGTTCACCGCATGGTACTCTTGGGTAATAGTAGAAGATTAAAGTAAACTAGGCAATTACAAGTACTGCTTTGCTCCCCACTATTTATATAAATTATTTGGACACATCCACTTGAATGTTGAAATGTCCTTCTGACAAGCCTGAATTAAAATCTCCTTTGAAGGGAGTATATTGGGGTGTGTGTGTGTGTGTGTGTGTGTGTGTGTGTGTGTTTTCATGTGGGTTTTTTTTTTCCTGTGGGGTGAAATAAAAATTATCCTCTCTCCAATATATACTTGTTCCCTTGAGTACTTGCTTAATTCTGGGGACTGATTTTCCATATTTGTGGCAATCTGAGGTGTATTGAATTTGGAGATTTCCCAAATAAGCCCTGGGCGTAAACCCAAAGGAGAAACTAGTCTTTTGCTATCACGTTCCTCAAATAGGGCACATTCTTGTAAATCCAGAACTTTGAAGGCTCTAGGTTACAGTGATAAATTCCAGGCCATTATGGGAAAGGACCAAAAGAGTATTATCTTTCTATAAACAACTAGAGGACAGACCTTGTGCATGCACACCCCTCTTTAGTTTTCTACTATATTGAAGGCCTCAAATTGGGGATAGTTGATTCTTCCAAGCCTCAGTGGGTCAGATTCTGCTGGTAGAAGATATGCTAACATGCCATCCTACTTGCTTCGTTCTAATTGTCAAATTCCAATCAGCTCCTGATTGGTGAAGTGAGGGAGTTTGAATCCAGGGTCTCTCATATTCCTTTCACTTTTTATTTCATGATTCCTAATGTAATCCAAGATGTCATTTGTGGTGTTCTTTTTCTTTAAAATAATGGTTCTCTCTGGGAGAAAGCCGGTTTCTTGGGGAGGTTTTCTGGAGGCAGCCTTAGTTGCAGTTGAAAGTAATAATCACCTCAAAACGCAGCCAGGTGATAAAATGCAAATGTTTATTTTCTCCTTCCAAAATAGTCCAGTTATTTTTCCTTAGTGGCCTATCTTTCTGCTTGGTTTCAAGAGCTCCCTCCGAATGTCTCCAAATCTAAAGGTTTGTCCTTCAGCCTCCAGCCAGCCAGGTGGAAAATGCAATGAATCTCTTTTGCCTCGGAGAGAGGGCTTGTGGGCTTCCTCCCAGAGTGCTCCTCTCCAACCCCTGGGAATGTTCTGAAGTAACTCTTCTGGCTCTAACTCAACTCCAACTCGTGGTTTCTTCTGAATTGCTGTTCCTCCACTCTGAAAACTCCCCTGACTGGCTCACTGAAGCTCTATTTATGCTCCTTCTTTGGAAGAGGAATTGTGGGATATGAGAGAATGGGATTATGGGTTTCCTCCCAGAGTGCTCTCTGGCCCTAAGAGCTTCAAGGGAGGTGTGAATTCGGTTATCTCATTCTAAACTCTGAAATTTCCCAAACATGTGAACTCCAATGAGTACTTAAATACATTAGTGAGCTAGAGGAAGTGCTAAGTACCATGCTAAATTAGCATTTTGTAAAGATTCCAACAGTCACTCACTTTTTGGGACTATTATTTCATTCTGTTCTCTTGATCTTGGAATTCATTGACATTCTCCAATCTTTTTTCCTGATGAATTGCCATCTAGTCCAACTTTCCTTACATTCTTGTAAAGGTGAAGCATAATCTCTATAAAATTCTGTGACTATATTTGTTCCAAATCTGATACATGTTTAGGTGTCCTAAATTTTCAGGCTCTCACATGGGATCACATTGTCACTTTGTCTCCTCTCCCCTCTCCCATTGTCTACCTCTCTCTCAGTGGGACTTGGTATGTGGACGGAAGCCACTGAAGCCATTAATACAGACCATCTTCATGGGAGGACAGCAAGTAGGAAATGTTTTTTTCGGCATACTCTCTGACAGGTAAGTGAAGGACTCATGGAGGCAGTTCTCCAATGAATGAAAAAGAACATTTGGAATGAAATAATGATACAGCTTGTTAAGCCATTGACATAAGGGGGGGTCTAAGCCAAAATCTTAAAGAAGGCAGAACTTCAGAGCTTTCAGCTTTTTTTGCCTCTTGATTAGACAGCCTCACCCTGTTTCTGGGAAACAATAGAAACCATTGTGGCTCTATCTCCTCCTCCAAGCTGGTCTGATCATTGCCTTCCAGTATGCTTACTTACTATTGACTGCATGTAACAGGTTGCTGTCTAGACTGTCATGATCCTATGTGAGCCACAGACTGGCCAGAGTCCCAGAAAGGAAAGTGCCTTTTACCAACCCACTGTATGGTGCAGGTGCTCCTTCTGTCCAAGATACTAACATTTGGGTCCTCCAAGTGGTGGAAACCAGGTGACTAGTTTTCTCTGGTGTCTTGCCACTGGATCAAATGTTTTGAGAAAAGGACCTAGAAAAAAGTAAGATTTGTGTGGAGGGCTAAGAGTCTCTCAGCTAAGGATTGGTAGCAGGTATATAGACTAACAGCTTCCTGCTTTTGAAGAAGCTCTAGCTCTCCCATGTTCCAGATTTTCCCATTGATGCTGTGAGTTTTTTCCTTGCTACCAGCCTTAGGGTTGAATACCATTTCATTATACACACACACACACCATTTAGTTTCTTAGCATACACATATATACATGCTTGAATTGCTTACCTTGTTTATGTCACAATTGAAGTTTAGCAAAAGGCAAATCTTTGAGCAAGATAACATTTATTAATAAGAATATACTGTCGGCCAACAAATGAGTCAACGGCTTTCTTCCATTATTGTCAAAGATCCCAAGGAGATGGAGAGCTTCCATCGTACAGGTTTTTTGGTGTACACAATGAAGAACAGAACAGCATAGGTGACATCATGTAACTGAATATAAATTGATTAGTTAGAAAGCTGAGGCATAGGAAACAATATGATTGATAGGAAATTTGGCAATAGTGGCTAGCACTGGGGCCCTTCTTTTCTCACGAGACTGTAAAGTGCTCCTTGAGTCCAGGTGTGAAATAGCAGGCCAGACTTTGGGATAAAAACAGACATCCTTTTTTTATTATTATAGCTTTTTATTGACAGAACATATGCATGGGTAATTTTTCAACATTGACCCTTGCAAACACTTCTGCTCCAACTTTTCCCTTCCTTCCCTCCATTCCCTTCCCCAGATGGCAGGCAGACCCATACATGTTAAACATGTTAAAGTATATCTTAAATACAATATATGTGTACATATTTATACAGTTCTCTTGTTGTACAAGAAAAAGTGGATTTAGAAAGAAGGTAAAAATAACCCGGGAAGAAAAACAAAAATGTAAGCAACCCACACTCATTTCCCAGTGTTCTTTCACTGGGTGTAGCTGGTTCTGTTCATCACTGATCAATTGGAACTGATCGCCGAAGATAGCCACTTCCATCAGAATTGATCCTCATACAAGATTGTTGTTGAAGTGTATAATGATCTCCTGATTCTGCTCATTTCACTTAGCAATTAACAGACATCCTTAAAGGATAGCTTGGTTGTGTAAAGATATTAGGCCCACTAGCACTGGGTCTGTTTCCAAAGATGATTAGGGAGAAAGGAAAAGATCCTAGATGTTCGAAAATGGTTTTTAGCAGCTCTCTCTGTGGTGGGAAAAAACTGGAAATTGCAGAGATGTCTATCCATTGGGTAATGTCTGAACAAGTTGTGGTATATGATTGTGACGGAGTACTGTGCTATAAGAAATGATCAACACAATTATTTTAGAAAAATGTAGAAATACTTGCAAGAAATGAGCGGGACCAAGGACACATTGTATACAGTAACAGCAATTTTCTAAAACAATGACATTGAGTGAATAAGTTATTTTGACCATCCTATGTACTCAAATTACTATAAAGGTCATAAGAAGAAAGATGCTGTTTGCATCCAGAGAAAGAATTCTTTATTTATAGAATGATTTTATGCATATACATATACTCCTATATATGTGTCTGTCTGCCTGTTTGTGTCTAATGGTAGCCATCTCTAGTGTATGGGGAAGGGAAGAAGGAAAAAGAAAAACATTTTCACCATCATTTTGCTGTATATTTGAAGGGAATAGCAAGTTGTCTGTGGTAGATTTGCAGTTCTCTGTAAAATCATCTTTATTACTGTGCTATATTATGAGAGTGTTTGTTTTATTCCACAAATTAACAAAATTTGGGGAGGGAAAGTCTGACTTCCTTCTTTTCACACACATTCTTCAAGATCAGTTAAATTTCCTGAGGCAAGAAGAGTCAGATTTTTAAACTTAATCCATTACAAGCTAATTAATTTAAAGACAAACATTCATGCCTCAAGTAATTACAGGACAAAAGCATTCATGGGACAAAATGAATTGGCTATAAATAGGATAAATAGATGATCCAGGATAAATTCTAATATTCTCATCTACTAGTAGATAAGCTGATAATATTTCAGAAGGGATCCAAATTAAGAGTGTCTCAAAAAGACTTGAAAAATCTTTTGGGAAGGGCAAAACACAAACTCCATCAAGATGTTAATATTGCTAAATCTGAAAGATTCAACCCAGGTAATCTGTTCTTAATTGGACATTATTTACATTTGATGCATTGATTCCCATTAATTTTCTTTCTTTTTTTTTGTTTCTTTGTTGTTATTATAGCTTTTTATTTACAAGTTATATGTATGGGTAATTTTTCAGCATCGACAATTGCAAAACCTTTTGTTCCAACTTTTCCCCTCCTTCTCCTTCCCTTCCTCCAGATGGCAGGTTGACCAATACATGTTAAATATGTTAAAGTATAAATTAAATACAAAATAAATATACATGTCCAAACTGTTATTTTGCTGTACAAAAAGAATCGAACTCTGAAATATTGTACAATTAGCCTGTGAAGGAAATCCAAAATGCAGGCAGGCAAAAATATAGGGATTGGGAATTCTATGTAATGGTTCTTAGTCCTCTCCCAGAGTTCTTTCTCTGGGTGTAGCTGGCTCAATTCATTACTGCTCTATTGATTCCCATTAATTTTCAATAAGGACTGAAAAAAGATTTACATATTAGCTTTTTAAAAATATATTTGCATTTAACAGTGGACCAATCCTTCCCCCCCAAAATTTCCAATGGTGACTTGTCAGACATGAACAATAGAAAGAGACTTTTGGATAAGGGCTATTGATGAGTAAGCTGTTAGCAGTAATATCTACCAGCTGATTCCTGAATACCTTCCAAATGTTGCATTTGTCCATTGATAGATGAGTCCTGATTAAGGAAAGGGAGGGGACAATCTTATTATTAATTTTTTATTTTATCAAGAGGAGAGATTAATTATTTCTAAATGGGGCAGGACAGAGCAGAGACAATGACCTAGACAAAGAGGAAAAAGAAATTAGGAGAAGAAGGGGAGTGGCTGGGTAAGAAACAGTCAATGCTCTGTCAGTGATACAGTTTTCTTTCTTTTGTGGTCAGGTTTGGTCGAAGGACAGTCCTGCAGTGGTCCTCTCTGTTAACCACCATTATTGGTACCTGGGTGGCCTTTGTGCCCACCTTTAATGGCTATGCCATATTGATTTTCCTCATTGGAGCAGTTATTGCTGGAATCAATCTTAGCTACGTCTGCCTGAGTGAGTACTATAGAAGAAGCAAAATTCCTGGTTGTTAAATGAATTGCGGCTGTTATGAACCTGATCAGGCAAAGAAATGGCAAGTTTTGGGAAAGTGAATCACAGTAAATCTTTAAATATATATATATATATATATTTCTGTGATGTCATCCTAGTAGAATGTAAGCTCCTTGAAGGGAGGGACTATTTCCTTTTCATTTTGGTATCATTGTCCCATAGTGCAGTGCCTGGGACATAAGTGTTTGTTGATTGGTTGGTGGACTGATTAATTGATTAGAATGTCAGGTAGAGACACTATGTGCTTGCCTCATTGTAGGAGTTAATAACTAATAAATGTCTGTGGAATTGAATCATGAGTGCATATATTGATTTTTCTCAGAAAAATATAAAGACCTTGAAGGAAAGGATTATGTCACTTTTATCTTTGTAACTTCAGTGCCAGACACATAGTAGGAATCTTACAAATACTTACTAAAATGTTTGTTGTTAAACCACTGACTGATGTCCAATTTGAGCATGATTTTTGTCAATCTGTATCATTTTCCTACATTTCATACGTCTCTCTCTTTTTTTTTTTTTTCATTTCCATTAAGCCTTAGAGTGGACCCCTCTCAAGAATAGAATGATGGTGCACAACTGTATCACCTTTTCCTTCAGTGCTGGACAGATCCTCCTGCCTGGATGGGCGTACCTGGTCCGAGAATGGCGCTGGCTGCAGTTTTCCACGTTAATCTCATTTGGGATCATTCTTCTTTTTACCCTGTATGTAAACAGGGCAGAAACAATTATCCGAGGGGATAAAGGAATAGAGGCTGCCAAGTAGGAGGTTGTGGTAGGAATGTGACTTTGAGAAAGAGTGCTCTGCAACTCCTTCCTCATCTTGTAGAGTGCTGAGAAGCTTCTGCTTTGTAATGTGGGAGGCTGGCATCAGGCCAAAGTCATTCCTGTGGGGCCATGAGCGCTCCCTGGACTTATTGGGTAAGACCTATCTGGATTCTATTCCTAGGTAAGAATCCATGAATAGCCAATGTATCCCAGATCAGGCCCAGCCAATTCCCCTATTGAGTTTTTTCTTTGCCTTGAATACCCTTTAGCCTTGAATCATTTTTTTTTTTTTGGTAGATCATGTGATTCTTTGGGTAGGCTGGGGCCCATTTCTAAAGGGTGATAAGGGAGTCATTAACTTGTATCCTTTGATCTCTTGGGAACCTTGAACTGCTATACTTATGGGACAATCTCTGGACACATATATATACTTACTATTAACATGAAGATGTCATGTTTCTCTAGTTCCCATAGATACTTAGTACTCAGCACGGTGATGTCATAGTTCTCTAGTTCCCATAGATACTTAGTATTCAGCGTGGTGATGTCATGGTTCTCTAGTTCCCATAGATACTTAGTATTCAGTGTGGTGATGTCATGGTTCTCTAGTTCCCATAGATACTTAGTATTCAGCGTGGTGATGTCATGGTTCTCTAGTTCACACATGGTCAATAGGCTGTAATGATGTACTTACAATAAGGTATATAAGGGCTAAGAAGGACTGGAAGAGAGACATTCCGTCTTTGACCAGCCTCATGGTGGTTCTCCTGCCTCCTGCACTAAGATCAAGACTGGGCCTGAATAAAGATTCTAGACTCTATTCTTGTCCATTCTCGTGGTGTCTATCCTGCTGAGACCAAGGCCCAATCAAAGGACCTCTGGAAAGCTAGCCCGGACATGACATATATACACATATATGTATCAAATATATATCAATCAAATATGTATGTGTGTGTATGAATGTATATACACATGCACACAGATAATTACCTCTTCTGATAGGATGTGAACTTCATAAGGGTATATTTTTTGGCTTTCATCTTTTTCTTCCCAGTGTCTAGTATAGTCATTGAGTCATGATGAAGCCCAAAAGCTCCATTGATTGATTGTTGTTCTACCTTCTTGAAAAGAACTAAAATGACATCATTATGTTGGAGTCATATTGTGGTGTCCAACTTTGACTGATTAGCTTTGAATTCTCTGCTACAGCTTAAGAGAAATTAATAGGGACTCATTGAGGGACTAGGAGCTAACTTTTGAAAAGCCCAGCTTTTTTCCTAATCCAAAAGAGTCCAAAGTGGCCTTGGAGGCATTCCAAGGAGACTAAGGTGGGGACTAGTACTCGTTTTCTTGTGTTCTAAGCATTTCTTTGTCAATAGAAGGCATCAAGAACAAGCAGCAATTGACTTCCCTTGATAGAGGGACTCCTTTATTCTGGAGTCTGCCTCCTCTAAGCACATTATTCTGTGGGGTGAGGAAGCCACCTGGAAAGTAACAGTCTAGCCACCAATGCTGCCTGCATTCTTGGAATTGGCCCTTTGGTAGCCCGAGATGACTCCAGGACAGGGTTGCCTTGCTCCCTTTGGGTTTCATCCTTTTTCTCATTTCTGTATCAGGTTTCTCCAAGAATCTGTTTGCTGGCTCGCTACCCATAACAAACTTCCTCTGGCCATGAAGAGTCTTCAGAAGGTAGCATGGATAAATGGGCAGAAAGAGAAGGGGAGAAAGCTCACTCCAGAAGTAAGGCTAAGGAAAATCTTCATTGTACCCCCAACCTTATTCACAAGAGTATATCGTCTCAGGGGAGTTGGCTTTTTATATTCTATTTTTCTTTTAAATTTTTAAAATTCATTTTAAACTTAAATTCAAAATGAGAAAAGAAAAAAAAAAGAACATTGACATGTATACAGCAGAACCTGAGGGATTCAATATAAAAGAACAAATTTCTATTGCAATAAAATCTATATAATAAATACTACACATCGTTTTCAAAACTATCCAGTTTTTATTTGCTTCCTTGTAGATTTTCTTTTGTTCTCTGCTATGTACATATATCTACATAAATATCTGTGAACATATACCTCTAAATACATAAGTAAGATTCTACTATGTGATTGCCTTTCCTGAGGATTGATAGCATCTTCTTTCATAGGTCCAAGTCTTTCCATGTTTTAAATTAATCAGCTCATCATTTTGTACCTCACAGTCATATTCCAACACTATCTGAGAGGGTCTCCGAGAGTCTCCCCCAACATTTTCTTCATTCTGTTTATTCTTGGCTACATTGGTTTTACTTATACAAGAAGATTTTAACTTAAAATAGATAAAATTATCTATTTTATATTTCAACAATGCTCTCCCTTATAATACAACTTAAGGTTTGATACTGCTGAATATTCTTTGAAATTCCTGACCTCTTATTCTTCCAAATGATCTTTGCTATTATTTTTTCCAACTCAATAGATTATTTTTAGTAATTTAATTTGGAATGGCTTTGAATAAATAGGTTAGATAAAATTGCCATTTAAAAATTTTTATTGGCTTTACCTATTACATGGGCATTATCTAAATATTATTCCAAATTTTTAGATCTGACTTTATTTGTATAAAAAGTGTTTTACATTTATGTTCAAATAATTCTTATTTTATTTTAGCTTTAACTTTTTCTGAGATCATGGTATTTTAAAAATGTAATAAATTCTACTTTTACCCTTCATTTTATCTTTGTGGGTATCTCTTCTTTTCATCGGATTTCCTGAAAGCAACATATTATCGAAAGCAAATTTTTACTCTACTATCCATTTCTAGTTTAAAGGCAAATTAATCTCATTCTCATTTTAAGTTACAATTACTTCTTATGTATTTTTTTCCTTTCCACTTTTCCTCACTAATCTTCTCATCCCATTTACCCTATCTATCCTTACTCTCCTACTTGTACCTGCTATTTTTCCCTCCTATTCTTTAATCTACCAGCCCCTCTAAGAATCCCTCCCTTATTCTCTCCTTTTTTCACTATCTTGACTTGCTTATTTACTTCTGAATTAGAATAAAGATATATTCTAGTTCACAAGTATTCAGAATATATATGTTGTTCCAGCTTTCCTTTTACTGCCCAACTTCCCCTCTACTAGCTTCTTTTGATCATTTATTCCTTTTATAATCATTTGTATGGGATAAGTACTCCTTTTCTAGCTCTTCCTACACAGTTAAAAAAAATTTACCCCACTATATATAGCTCATCTCGAACCTTTCTTTCAAACTACCCAAATAATGATAACAGCCATAGGAATACTGATAACATTTTTACTTATGAAAAGTAAACAATTTGACTTTATTGAGTCTATTATAATTGGTCTTTAATGTACCTTATATTTCTTCTGGATTTATATGTTGAATTTTTCATTAAGTTCTTTTATTTTTATTAGAAATACCTGAAAGTCTTTCAGTTCAGTAAATGTCCATTATTTTTTTCATTCAGAATTATACTTAACTTTGCTGGGTAAGTTATCTTTGGTTATAATCCCAGTGTTGAGGCATCAGGTGTGTGTCACAGTGTTGCCTCTGTAAGAATTCAGGCTCAGATGGTCTCCAACCAAAGCAAAGGCATTTTTAATGGGATTTACACACTCAGTGGATGGACCAAGCTTCCTGAAGGAGTCAGCAGCCCATCAAAGCAAGGGAAGGAAGAGTAAATGATACTGATTACATCACATGATATGTAAATGTTGAAGTTAGAGAACTTTGCTAATATGGGGAGGCCATAAAATCTCAAGAGAACTATGCATAGAGAAAAGCCCATTTAGGGGGATATTAATGTATGGTAATGCATAAGTTCACTCAAAGACAACAAATAAGTGGAATTGCACCAGTACCATGTTAGGGGAAAGATTTATTTAGGTTTTGCTCCAGTGTCCTTTTTGGTATCTTGTTGCTACCTTTTTTATTGGCTGATATCTGTGTTATGTTTTGTGGTAACCATCATGTGATAACCTGATGACGTGGCCATAGAATATGTTGGACTGTTTAGTGAGATCCATGATTAATGATATCTTTAGGACTCAGCCTGAGTGAGGCTTGAGCTGGACTTCTGGGGGCAACAGTCAGAATCCTATCACTAGTCCTTTTACTCTATGAAATATGATATTCTAAGAACTATGGTTCTACATTGTAGTAGCTGCTAGGTCTTGTGGAATTCTTTCTATAGCTCTATAATATTTAAATTAGTTTTTTTTTTCTTTTTGCTTGCAATATTTTGTACTTGACCTGGGAATATTGCAACTGGCAATTGTGTTCCTATAAGTTTTCTTTCTGGGATCTCTTTCAAGTGGTGATTGATTATTTTTATTTTCTATTTCTGCTTTCCCTTCTTGTTCTAGAACTTAGAATTTTCCTTGATTTTTTTGTAATATAGTATCAAGATTCCTTTTTCATTATAATTTTCAGGTAGTCTCGCTATTTTTATATTATCTCTTCCTCATCTGTACTCCAAATCAGTTGTTTTGGAGATGTTTCACACCTTCTTCTATTTTTCATTCTTTTGAAGTTGCTTTATTATTTTTAGGTGTCTTAGAACATCATTAGCTTCCACTTGCCCAATTCTAGTTTTCAAGAAATTCTTTTTTTCCTTCATTGTTTGATTCTCTACTTCAAGTTAGTTAACCTTCTTTTCTTGGATTGCTCTTTTTTTTTCTATTTTTTTCTCAGTCCCCCTTATTTGATTTTTTTGACACTTCTCATTGTAAAAAAAAAGAGTAGCTCTTTTGGTTCCATTATATTCTTCTGAATATGAACCTTGATCTTCTCTATCCTCATAGTAATTATCTATGGTTCAGTTCTTTTTCCTTTTTTTGAATTAATTTTTATTTTGTTTTTAGCAACAGGATCATTTACCCAACAGTGTGGTTAAGGATCCTAGCAGTGGCTTAATGGTGAAAAAGAGAGCCTAAGTTTGGACAGGAAGGAACTCAGAAAATAACAGTAAAAAGGACCTGAGTGTGGGGGCATTATATAACTTCATCATACTAAAAACAAAATAAAGATTACTTTTTGGGGTTCCTAGAATAATTGCAAATACAGCTATCTTCTGCCCTGGAACTTAAACCAGGGATTCTGTTCTCCTGCAAGTGTTCACAAGCCAGCAGAGTTCCTGCCCCTCTGTTACTGCATTTGCCAGCTGTGTGTTATATCCTTTTCCACAAAGCCTCAGTTTGGAACATCTCTCGTCAGTATAGCTATGATTGGTATCTCTCAACAGTGGAAGTTCCTTTAATCCTCTCCTATTCAGCCTTCTGACCTAAATCCAACACTATCTCTGAGGTGAAAGCTCCTGAGATTCATGCTGCCTCCCAACCTTGCTGCCCCCAGGGTTTATTCTTTATAGATTTCACAGAAACAGCCTGAAGGTATTTGCAATTCAATCAGTAGGAACCTCTGAAGGTCTGGTCTTTTCCAGTGTCTTGGATTATTTTCAATGACAACTGATTTATCTGATTTTTGTTTATTTCTGCTACTGTGCATTGTCTCTGATGTGATGTTCTGGGATAGGTTTTTGTGGGGGTGGGGAAGAAATTTGGAAAATTGAAAGTTTTTTTTTTTTTAAATAGCTAACCCACTATTTTCTCAAAATCCTTTCCTAGGGGAGTTATTAACTTAGTATTTCCATGCCAACTATTTCCACAAAGGGTTGGAGGAGGTCTATAATCTTAAATGACTTACACAAAAGAGAGTTGAGGATATAGCTAATAAACATTCTGTAGCAAAAATGATCTTGTATTCTTCATATTCTACAATTGGTTTAGTCACCATTCAGTCAATGGAAATCTACTTTGTTTCCAGTTTTCTTCTACAAAATATTCTACAATGAATATTTTGATGTATAAAGAACAATTCTTTGTTTTGACTTCTTAAGATAATATACTTACCAATGGACTCTCTCAGAGAGGAAATTTTTGTTCTCTTTTTTCATTTCACCAGTTCTATTTTCAAGAAGTTGTTTTCTTTTTCTATTTTGCCAATTCTATTTTTAAAGAAATGGTTTTCTTCAGTATATATTTTTCCATTTCACCAAATGTATTTTTAAGGAGTTGTTTTCTTCAAGCAATTTCTGTGTTTCCTTTCCCAAACTCTCTTGTAAATCTATCATTTCCTTTCCCTACTTTTTTCTAACTCTCTTTTAAGATTGTTTTCTTTTAAATTCTTCTAAGAGAGACTTTTGATTTGGAGACCAGTTCATATCAGGGGAAATTTTTTAACCAAACAATGGAGAGATGTGAATATATCCATAAAATGAATCATTTTAAATTATGTAAAAAATGGAAACTTTTTGCATAAACAAAATCATTGCAGATATTGAAAAGAAGCAATTAGTTGGGAGGAAATCTTTGCAGTAGATTTTTTGGGAAGGATGTCTAATGTCTAAGATTTATACAAAATTTATATTGTAAATAAGGCAGACCCCCATCAATTGGTTGGTGGCCAAAGAAATTGTGCATTGAGCTTATGAGTTGTGCCGAAATTTCGATCTGGATTTATTTATTTTTATTTCATAATTTTTAAGTATATATTTTCAAATGAGCTTTGTTGGGAAAGAAAAATAATAACAGCAACAAATAACAACAGAAAATGTGAAAACAGTGTGTTTCAATCCACATCTAAGTCTCTCTCTGGAGATGGATGGCATTTTTTATTCAAAGTCTGTTGGAATTGTCTTGAATTACTAATTTGCTGAGAACAGCTATATTTGTCATGGTTGATCATCACATAATCTTGCTGTTACTGTGTACAATATTTTCCTGGTTCTGCTCCCTTCACTCAGCATCTCTTCTTGTCTTTCCAGGCTTTTCTAAAATCAGCCTGCTCATCATTTCTTATAAAACAATAGTATTCCATATACCATACTATAGTATTCATATACCATACCTCATTCAGCCACTCCCTAATGGGCATGTTCTCCATTTCCAACTCCTTGCCACCACAAAAAGGCTGCTACCAACATTTTTGCATATGTGAATCCTTTTCCTTCTTTTGTGATCTCTTTGGGATACAGACTCAGTAGTGGTACTGTTGGATCAAAGGGTATGCACAGTGGAAATGGAACTGATGATCTCTTTGTCCAGATACTCAGTTGAGAGTTCAGAATTCTGTACCATAAATTTTAAATTGTTTTGGCAGGTTTTACCATTTGATTTTGTTTTCTGCTTTAGTTGATGGTGTGAAGGTAGGATTCTAGGCTTCCATCTGACCCTAGAATACAGAGGTAGAAACTGGCCCTAAGGGTACAAGATTTGGAAAGTTGCCCTCTGGACTGGTGAGACTTACATGAACTGATGCTAAGTGAAATGAGCAGAACCAGGAGATCACTATATACCTCAACAATGATACTGTTTGAGGATGTATTCTGATGGAAGTGGATCTCTTCGATAAAGAGAGCTAATCCAGTTTCAATTGATCAAGGATGGACAGAAGCAGCTACACCCAAAGAAAGAACACTGGGAGATGAATATAAACTGCTTGCATTTTTGTTTTTCTTCCCGGGTTATTTCTACCTTCTGAATCCAATTCTCCCTGTGCAACAAGAGAACTGTTCGGTTCTGCACACATATATTGTATGTAGGATATACTGTAACCTATTCAACATGTAAAGGACTGCTTGCCATCTGGGGAAGGGGGTGGAGGGAGACGGGAAACATCGGACAGAAGTGAGTACAAGGGATAATGCTGTAAAAAATTACCCTGGCATGGGTTCTGTCAATAAAAAGTTATTTAAAAAAAAAATTAAAAAAAAGGAAGTTGCCCTCTGACATTAAGATGTCAAGTAGCTAGAGTGCAAAGCTGGAAACCTTTCCAGGGGGCAATTCAGACTTTCCTTTTAGCCTATAGCCTTCTAGGTTATAACAGGAAGCAAGCGTTGCTATTTTCAAAGTGTAGAAACAATCATCCTTCAGTAGTGTTGATTGAGACTATGATGGTGGCCATGGAGGAAGAAGCTAAACAGAGGCGTGGCCCCCAGTATAGAATAGTGGGAAGGTTTCTGGTCAGAGAATCCATGAGTGAAGTCTCTCCTCTCCCTACTGCTTACCACTTTTGTGACATGGAACAAATCGCTCATTCTAGTTTTCTCCATGGGGAAATGAAGCATTTGGCCTGGAAAGTCTAAGAGAAACCTTCCAACTCCAGACCTAGAATCTAATTTTCCATAGTGCTTTCAATGACATTATAAGATGGCTGAATCTTTGGGTGGGCTGACAGCATGGGGAGGGCATAGTTTGATTTGCCAGATGGTTGTAGGCAGGGCTTGGTGTTTTGACAGTTACCATACCTTTTGACAATGACAGTATCTCTGCCAGGAAAGCTGATTTAAGAGCAGTGATCTACTCTTCCCATCCCTCACTTCTTTCAAAAGCCCCTAATTTAAGCAAATGTCTCCTTCCTCTGCCCTGGCTAGGTGGTGATGTCTTATATTGAGGAGGACCTTGAAGCCATGAAGACTTCCCCTTTTCTCACAGACCTTTTCCGGACCCCGGGAATACGTCTGACAACATTCTGTATCATGCTTGAGTGGTGAGTGGTCTTGTTTTTAGCCAGCTGTTTGTTCCCAAAATATTCAAGAAACTACCAAAGTACTGGAAGAAGTCACTCTACAATTTAGAGCCTAAAAGCATTATTATTCTGCAGATGGATAGACCTGAAAAAACTGGGGTTTAGAACTTTGACAATAGGGGGAAAAGAAGATATTTGAGATTCTGGGATTATGATTCAAGACCATTCTCATTTCATAGCTAAAGAGTCATTTCATTGGATTGAAATGAAAAATTAAAATATGTACCAGAGTATAGCCTATAATAAATATTTCTGCTTCCAGGTTTGCGTGTAGCTTCTCCATTTATGGAGTGGGTTTGGACTTGCAGAAATTTGGTTTCAGCATTTACTGGGTCCAAGTGATATTTGCCCTTGTAGATTTTCCAGGAAAACTACTGGCATCCATCAGCATGTCTTATCTGGGACGCCGTTTTACCTTGTTTTTCTTAACATTTTTTCCTGGACTCATGATCATCATTAACATATTTATTCCTCCAGGTGAGAAACTTTTTTTTTCTTTAATAATCTTCTGCTACTGAAAGAGTGCTTTTTCTTTTTTTTTTTTTTTTTAATTTAAAGCTTTTTATTTGCAAAACATGCACGGGTAATTTTTCAACACTGATTTTTGCAAAACCAAGTTCCAAGTTTTCCCCTTCTTTTCCCCATCCCTCCCCTAGATGGTAGGTAGTCCCATACATGTTAAATATGTTAAAGTATATTTAAATACAATATGTGTATGCATATTTATACAGTTATCTTGCTGCACAAGAAAAATCGGATCAAGAAGGAAAAAAAAAAAAACCTGAAAAAGAAAACACAATGCAAGCAAACAACAACAGATAGAGTGAAAAGCTATATTGTGTTCCACACTCAGTTCCCACAGTCCTCTCTCTGGGGGTAGGTGGGTCTCTTCATCATTGAACAATTAGAACTGGTTTGAATCCTCTTATTGTTGAAGAGATCCACGTCCATCAGAATTGATCATCGTGTAGTCTTGTTGTTGTGTACAATGATCTCCTGGTTCTGCTCATTTCACTTAGCATTAGTTCATGTAAGACTCTCCAGGCCTCTCTGAAGGTGAAAAACTTTGATGAAAATAACCCAATTTTTATTAAATATCTATAATATATGGGACATATTGGGTTGCAAAGATAAAATGAGATACTTAGTATTTTCTCTACCAGTCAGGAGATACATCTTCCTCTACCTATGTATCAATAGACAAAACATTCTCGGCAAGGCAAGATGCTTGATTAAATTCACCATGGTGAGGAACTGAAGGAAAAGACGATACCTTGTAGAAGGCTACAGGAAGATGTTAACTGACTCATTAACTGGCTGTACAATGAGTATTGAGGGCTGCATGTGGAGCCCTGCTTTCTAAATAGAACAGGACTTAATAATAAAAATAGTCAATAATAAATAGAAAATAGTTCCAGAAACTTTTCATAGCTTGAGAATTCCCTGTTCTGAAAAGGAATGCAAATGAATGAAAATACCAGCCTGGGGGACACCCAGCTAGCACTGTGTATCGAATACTGGACCTGTAGTCAAGAATACCCGAGTTTAAATCTAATCCTGTCAGTTGCTGGTTGTGTGCCTGTAGGCAAGTTATTTAACCTCTGTCTCAATTTCCTCAATGAGGACAAGAATAGCCCTTGCTTCTGTGGTTGTAAAGATATGAGATTCCTGTAGATGAAGTGAGATTATATAAAGCACTTGATGCATTTCCTGCCACATAGACAGTTGATAAATGTCTATTTCCTTCTTTTCTTCTCTCTTTTTTCTATCTTTCCCTCCATTCTCCCTTTGTTTCTTCTGTTCTTTCTTTTCTTCTTCCCTCTTTTCCTCCTCTCTTCTTTCATTCCTTCCTTCCTTTCCTTCATTCTTGAGGAACAGAGCCTCCCACTAATCTTGAATAAACTGTTGATTTGACCATTGTTTGTCCTCAGATATGCCCGTCTTTCAGATGATACTCAGTATGCTCGGAAAAGGTGCCTTGGGAGGGGCCATGTCCTGCCTCTACCTCTATACACCAGAACTCTACCCAACTGAAATCAGGTAAGAGTTCAGGAAAGATGATGTGACCAGAATACAGAAAGTTAACTATGGTAAACTGCTCATATCATGAACTCAGACAGGTAAAGTGATAATAAGTCATTGATTTGGAAATAGAGCCCATGGAGATGAAATTTATTTCAATTCAACTTATTAGCACTAACAGCCATATTCTGGTGCATCTCTGCCTTAAAGGCAGCATTGAACACACAATCATCTATGAACAAAAAAGCATGCACCACATCTCCCTCCACTTTAGTCTTAGCTTAGAGAATATTCAAGATTAAGTCATTTATCATCAGTGTGGTAGCTC
This sequence comes from Antechinus flavipes, assembly GCF_016432865.1. Lineage (NCBI taxonomy): Eukaryota > Metazoa > Chordata > Mammalia > Dasyuromorphia > Dasyuridae > Antechinus > Antechinus flavipes. The sequence goes on from NC_067403.1 coordinate 255,775,066, forward strand.
ACTTTGATGCCATATTCATCTTCAATGACGGCATCTGACAACATCACTAATTGAGTGAAACTGCTGGTAGAGACGAATCAGCACTCTGGACAGTGGAGCTGAGATGAGAGGTTTCTTGACAATAGTCTTCTACTTTTCTTTCTCTATATGCTTTCAAATCTCATTTTGCATCTTTTTCTACTTTTCCCCAATCTTAGAGTATGTCTTCTTCCATGCCATGATTTTAAAAAAGCTTTTCTTAATTGCTTCACCTAAATTTTAAATTTCTAGACTTATATCTCCAAATTTTAGGAGAAAGTCAAATCAATGACTGAGCTAACAAAAATCTAAACAGAAAAGGTAACTATTTTATGATTTGTATTGCTCAGTACAGAATGACTATGGCTTTCAGGCCCTCCCATCCAGCCTGCCCCATTATGCATCTTTGACATAGGCAACTTAAGTAAATCAATTAGGCATGCTAGCCCCAGAACAGAAATGATATATGTTATTTGATTAGCACAACTCAATTCTTTTATTATCTTCCTTCAGTGCAAAATAAACAGAAAGGAAATTCCTTGAAGGCAAAAAATGTTTTATTTCTGTCTCTGCATCTTCATTTCTTAGTACAGTGCATCCTTTCTTGAACTAAACTCTGAACTGTTCAAACTCTAATTCAGTGAATGCAACTCCAATGGACTGGCCATGTTGTTCAAATGTCAAATGTGTGCTTGCCTGAAGGATTATTTTATGGAGAATTCAGAAAAGACAAGTGCTCACTTAATGGCTAGAAGACCCTCTGTCTCTCTCTCAATGACTCTTTCTCAATGACTCTTTGAAGAACATTGACTTTTTGCATGACATGGGAGACTGGCACAGGACCATCAGAATGGTGCGACCTCATCAAAGTTGTGTTCTATGAGCAAAGGGGACTCAAAAAATAAATGAGATCTGTGCAAATGGAGAAAATCCATCCCAAATGTTCACATGGACTATTTGTTCCTGATCTGTGTCAGAGCATTCTGAGCTCCTATGGGGCTGATCAGCCACAATGGACACATTGTAATTTGACTCTAAGATGATGATGGCATTTTGGTTCTTTTTGAAAACAGAACAGCAACCATCACTCCATCCTAAACAAACGTTAACACACTTGTGGATTTCTCAGGATCAACTAGGAAGGATTTCCTGCATACTTTATTGATATATTCCCTAGTCCAGTCATTTGTCCTTTCAAACCCTTTTCCCCCAGTAGGAAGATTTCCATTTCTCTACCTAACTAATATCCCAACATTCTGACTACCTTTCTTTACATGTTCAGCACTATGTTTTTTTAATCACTCTTAACACACAATGTTAAAGAGGGCAACCCAGAGTATTATAAAACAAAGCCTTCTTCATATTTTCCCAGAAGGCTTTAAGTCAGTAAGGTAGTGTGAAATGGACACTGATTGTATAGTTAGAAGATGTTCACAACTTGTGACATTGGGCAAATCGTATAACATTTTGGAAAGTTTCTTCCTCTGTATAATGAAGAGGTCACTTGGTCTGGATCTGTGATCTACTTTGTACAATTTTCATGACTGTGCAGTTTTTGGTACTCAGATGAATCAGATGTTTACCTGCTCTTTGCTGAACATATACATTTGAACAGGTCAAGTTTAAGATCTATTCATTTTATTTGCAGACAATTATGTGAAAAACACTATGTCAGATTCTGGGGAAATAAAAAAGCAGCACAGCCCCTGTACTCTTAAAGGGCTTACTTTCTAACTTGTGTTCTACTTTGATTTGCTTGCAGACAAATAGGCATGAGTGCTGGGATATTCAGTAATCGCTTTGGTTCGCTTCTGGCTCCCGTTGTCTTCATCATCAGCAACTATGCCTCGATTCTGAAGCCCTTGTTGTTTGGGATGGTACCAATCCTTTCTGCAACTTCTGTCTACTTCCTGACTGAGACGCGTGGCCTTCCATTTCTGGACACCATTCAGGAGACGGAGAACAGGTCAGCTCCTGCCACCTATCAAGGTGTAACTTTTTGGGAAGACTAAAGATGGGGAGTGGGTCTTTTGGGTTGTTCCTCAGGCCTCTTCTGGCTCAGAATACGTCAATATTTGTAGAAAATCTTTGGTTGCCTCAATAGGTTCATCACAAACCTAAATCCCATAATCAAGCCCCAAATGTCTTCTTCTTATGCCTTTATCTTTAAAATAAGACAAACATTTAAATAGAAAGACAGTAGAGCATTTATTAAGTGCCTACAATGTACCAGGTACTGGGCTAAGCACTTTCCAAATATCTTATTTGTATCTTATTAAGACAAACATTTAAATAGGAAGACAGGAGAAGAGCATTTATTAAGTGCCTACAATGTATGTGCCTACGATGTACCAGGTACTAAGCACTTTCCAAATATCTTATTTGCAACTTACAAGTAAGTGGCATTATTATCATCATTTTACAGTTAAGGAAACTGAGGCAGACAGAGGCTATAATTAATTAGTGTCTGAAGTTACATTTGAACTCAGCTGTTCCTGACTCTAGGTCTGCTGCTCTACCCACTGTTCTATCTAGGTTCTCATAATATCTTTCCTTTGCTAAATAGTTACAATAATAATTAGTGTGATGCATCAAGTACTTGAAGATCTAGATATATTCTATATGCATCACCTCAGTTCTCTCTTATCTTAAAATATACAAATATTATTAAGTACCTCCTTTGCGCAACATACTGTGATACATGCTGAGGAGGCAAAGAGCTAGAAAACACATCTTGTTCTTCAGGAGATGATGAAGGAGAAAATATTTCCAATAATCAATAAAATAGTATAAAACACGAGAAGTATAAAAATAATTATGACACAAAGCAGAAGGAGGTAGTTGCAAAGAAGGGAAGTGACAAAAAATTTAAAGTAGTAGAGCTCACTCTCTTTTCCTCCCCCTGGGAGAATCAGAGAAGACTTCAATGAGAAAGTGACACCTAAATTTGAAGGAAAGGAAGATGGTGAGTGAAACATGAAAATGAAGGATGGAGATATGTTCAGTCTGGCTACATATGGGCTAACTCAATAGAAGCAGGGAGAGACAAGGTGAACAAGGAGATTGAAGCAATTATGGAAGTCATTGAATCCATCCCTACTGGCTCAATGATTGGTGTATAGAGGATTGTAGGAGGGACTAGGGAATGGAGTAAAGGTAGCCAGGGACACACTCTTGATGGTGGAGAGGAGGAAGGTGGTTGCAGACTATATTTGCTAAACAATAGTGAGCCACAGAAGATTTTTGATGAGATGAAATGACATAAGCATCATCTTGCATAACAGATTAATGATGTGGCAGATGGATAGGAGAGAGAAGGAAATGGGGGGGTGGTGGTGCAGAAATCACTTGAGAATCTAATTTAGAAAAGATGAGCATAAGAACCAGGGAGGCTGCAGTCGAGAAAGAGAAAAGGGGACAAATATAAACCATACTGCTTGGGGAGTATTGAAGGACTTGCAAAGGTTATGCACCTGGGGAATTGAGAAGATCACTGGTCCTTCTAAATGAAGATAAATAGAACATTTAGTGAATAGTGGGAATTCTGTGAAAATAAGCAGTTTTAGTCATGTTATTTTGGGGCATCAACATGACATTGAGATGGGGATAGTCAGGGAAGCATTGGAAATATTTGGAATAGAAATCTAAGGAGAAATTAAAGGTAAAATATAGATTTGGAGTTCACTGCATGGAAATGACGGTGGATGCAGAGCAATGAAGTGGATCTCATGGCTATGGGTGAGATCACTGAGGGAGGGGATCTAGAAAGGGAAAAGCTTTAGGGCTTTGTTTTTTAATATATTTGATTCTGAATTGAAATAGTCCATGAGAAAAAAATTAGCATTTCCATATACATAGCAGAACTGAAAAATAGGATTACATAGGAAATTTGAAAGTCCGTTTCATACTGGTTTCTTTACAGATCTAGTATATATATATATCAATATGCTTATATCTACATCTAAAATTCAATATTATTCACAAAACTGTCCTCCTTAGTCATTCTTCCTTCTTCTACCTGCTCCCTTCTGTGCATTTTACAAAAAAAAAAAAGTTTCATGCTCCTCTTTTCTTTAACATTACTCTTGCTAATCCTTGCTCTGCCCTGTACCCCCAGACCTCTCATTAAAAATAAAAAGAAAATAAATCCTTTCAATAAAGAAACTTAATGAAGAAAAATGACAACTGATATTACCCTTTAAAATATTGTTTTCCTTTTGTCCTTGTGTCCTTCACCTCTCTGTCAGGAGGTGGGTGCCATGTTCCCTCCCGTGGACACGAGGTTGGTCTTGCCCTGCTGAGAGTTCTTAATTCTTTCAAAGTGTTTTGTTCTTTATATTTAAAAAAATGTAATTTAAAAAATGATTTAAAAAAGTAAACATTTTAAAATGTTTTCCTATTTCTATTCACTTCACTTTGCAGTGCACTGCACTTCACTACCCAGAGTTCTCAGAAGTAATCTCTTTCATCATTGCTTACAATGAAATAATATTCCATTATATTCACATACCAGTTTGTCCAGCCATGTCTTAATTGATAGATATCTACTTAGCTGTAGAGGGTTGAAACTATTGAATTCAATGCACTGAGGTCAGGACTGCCAAGCGCTTGAGGCTAACTACTGACTAGACAATACTCTATGGGCATATGCTTGGAAAATGGTCCTTTCCACCATCCCTACTGGCTCAATGATTGGTGTATAGAGGATTGTAGGAGGGACTAGGGGGTGGAGTAAAGCTAGCCAGGGACACACTATTGGTGGTGGCGAGGAGGAAGGTGGTTGCAGAGATTCTGCTTCCATCCTGTTCAATCCTGAATCTAAGACCAAGAATAAAGACGGACTTTTGCTTATCCTGACTCGGGCTGATTCTGGGGTGTCCTGGGTGCTAGCGTGGTTGTTACACTTAGCTTTTACAACCTCTCTCCCCTCCTACCCTCACCCCCATTTATTTCTGTCTCTAAGATTAGCAAATTTCCTTTGCTTGTATACTTCATTCCTTTCTTTCAACCCATATTGTGATTATTATCAGTTGTTTTCCAGTTGATTGTATATATTTCTACGCCAAACTTCTTGTGTGTGCACACATATTTGTTCAACTCTCTTTACTCAATTTAAAACAAGAATACAGATCATTTGATGCCAGTTTTTCCTTTTTCCTCCAGGTCCAGATTTATATATTTTCATCTGCCCAAAATATGAGAAATAACCAGTTCTAACACTGTCTTTCTCATTTTTGCGTACGAGAGGGCTGTACCATAAAAAGACAGTCCCTTGTATGGACGCAAATTTATTCTTATCTGTGTATATCTCATCCCTTTACCATTCAGATAATTTACCATTAGATAATCACCTTCTTGGGGGCAGGGATTTTTTTTTTGTCTTGGTATCTCTATGGAATCTTGTTCATAGCAAGTCTACTAATAGCAAGATCTACTAATATGTAATCTATTGTTTGCTGAATTGATTGTGTTGTTTCATACAGATCTACTTCATGATTCATCACATACATTTCTTTGCAACTGGAAACTTTTCTTCCCTCAGGTTCTAGAATCTTTTTGTCTGATTAGGATAAGTTTTGTCTTTAATTACTGAGAGAAATGTTGTTTTCTCTCTATACAGGATGAAGAGACCATGGTTTTTGAGGGAAAATGCCCGTAAAGATGAACAGATCACTCCATCCTTGCTCCCTCCTGCCATGGCAGAAACAGAAAGCACAGTCTAATGTTTTCTTTAAGACTTTGGTCCATATTTCTGAAGTCAAGTTTAGGTCAAGTTTTCATCATATTTTCTTGCTTTGAAGTTAGATCCGATGTCTCCTGATTGAGAATGGCCACTGGCCACTGAGAGGGTGGAATTAACTAGACAGGTCTAGATTCTCTGCAATTCAACCAATTAATAATCTGAAAGGTTAAACAGCACATCTCCAAAGGAGACCAATTAAAATGAAGAGAAATACATTGATTCCTTTCCTCTACTTGGCTATATAAAGAAGTGTTGTCTTCTGGGAGATGCCGCCCTTATACTATCTTGTATTATTCAATAATTAAGATATTGCATGGAGTTGTAAGAAAAATATCTCTGGGAAATTCTATTTAAATGATTATAAGACTTCTGATGCCAAGGTGCTGACGCAATTTATAATTTTCCTTTTGATTATATCTTCTTGGACTAGTAAACTAATCCTGTCCTCAAATAAGAAATACAAATACAAAAGAAAGTAAATAAAGCCTGCACTAAGAAAATAACTTCGGACACCAGAGTCTCTTGGGAAACCAACAAATCTATCTGTACTTTTGAGAGTGCATCTTTAGTGTGAAGATTAAAATCATTATAGAGTAAAATCTCATCTTTATTACTTCTCTATATATTCTTGGGTCACTTAGCATCTCTGGACCTCAGTTTCCTCCTTTGTGAGGCATTGGAGTAAATTGCCTCTTCCCCAGTTCCTGTCCCTTTTTGATGCATCCTCAAACACCTTTACTTTCAAACTGATCAGGCTTTTAAAATCTCACGATCCATTTCTTGTCTCCAGTTCAATTGTACACAGGGATAGTTACATCTTGTTTGTCAATATTACCCAGAAATGTTCTAATTCCATGATTGTTTGATCCATGTGAGAGAGCTCTCCCGTTCCTTTATATGTTCATAACTTCTTATTGTTCCATCTCTACTTCTGTCTTATTCCTCTTCAACCTGCCTGGATTTTTAATTTCTTGCCTTGACCTTCATTTCCTGCCCTCCCTTGCTACTTTCTTAGATCATTGTAACTTTGACCCCTTTCTTCCCTCCTTTCTCTTACCCCCATATTTATCCAGTTCAAGGCTACACTGTTCTGTATTAATCACTCACTCTCTTGCTTTTTGGTTCTACCACCATTACCAGCTCTGGATTGTTCCTAACATCTGCCTTCTTTTCTCTTGTAGTTTATTCACATGCAGTTGAACAGAGCTAGGGAAAGACACTAAAACATGATGACTTGGTCCATTATAAATTCATGTTACTCAACCTATTAGGCACTAAGGTTAGTGAAGAATATCTCGAAAAGAAGGGAAATATAGTCAACCAAGCCCTGAGAATTCAATTCATCATGTACTGCAAATGCTTGTTAAATTGAATTGACTATTCAAGGAGAAGTTAGCCTCTCTGGACATTCTGATATTTTTGTTTCCTCAGAAAATCAGCTTCATGCTCCAGCATGTTCTGCCTTGGCTGCTAAAAAACCCAGTGCTAGTTCAGAGCTCAACTATAAGAAGAAACTCATCCCAAGTGGTTAAAACCTTTTTTTTCTCTTATACTGCCAACTGGTTTCCATACAACCTTTACCTTTAACTTTCCTTCTGTGACGGTGTGTCTTTTACCTTCACAACCTGTGTACAATTTTTTTTTTTTTGGAACAGATTGGGTAGAAATTCTAAAATTAACAATGTCCTTTGAGACTATATTCTTGGGAATGGGAATCCATTCTTGTGGATACAATAAGGATTTCCTTGGTTATCCTTCTACAGGGGAGACCCTGTTCCTTATGACCATTCATCTATACCATCTTCTGAATTTGTTGTGAGTGATTAGCCAATGAGCTGATCCTCGGAGGGCCCTGGAAGAACAAAGGGAGAAAGAAAAAGCCCGAACACAGAAAAACCTTTATGTGCCTAATGTGATCACACTTATCCATGAGCCCATTCCAGAGCTAGACCCAGTAAGGACAGATTACTGGGTTAATTTCTAGATCGCTTCTTTTCCCCACAGGATGTATTCCCTAACCAGGGAGGCTCCAGAATCAGGAAGATGATCCAGAAGAGGAATTCATTTCCCAGTTGCAACTGTTCTTGGTGTGAGCTTCCTGTGAACATGAATAGATCTACTAATATTCCCCACCTTGGGCTGCTTGGAATGCCCGAATGGCACTGACACTGATGTGCCCACATGGGATCCTCCCAGGCTCGAAATAAGCTTGGCCCTCTAAAGAGAACTTGAAAGGCAGCCTGTAGTCACCTAAGATTTCCCTGTTAGTTAATCAGTTAGCCAATAAGTATTGCAAAAGACCTATGATGTGCCAGCTTCTGTGCCAGCCACTGGAAAGAATGGCACAACGACTAACGGTCCCTGCCCTGAAGCTTGCGTTCCTGAAGGGGAAGTGAATACGGGCGAGCCCCAAATAAATAAGATGTCATTGGTAGGCATGGAGAGGGAGTCACAAAGAGGAGGCAGCAACTGAAAGGCGTCACCTAGAGGGTGGTATCTGCCTGAGCTTTGAAGAAAACGAGGCATTCAAAGAGTCAGACTTCAAGGATTGTTTTGGGAATGTAGCAGCTCCAAGACCACCAGGGGTATGGGTCAGGGACTCCTTACTTCCCTCTGTACTCGGGACCCAGCATATCCAGAGGATCACAGAGTCCACAGGAAGTTTTACTAATTGCCCTCAGGCTCAATTTTCTCATCAGTGAAATGGGGATAAATATGGCACCTACCTCTCAGACTTATTGGGAAACCCCAATGAGATAAGATATGGAAAAGGCTTTGGAAACCTTAAAGTGCCATATAAATGCCAATTCTTATCACTAAAGATAGTTGAGAGGATATTCAGTGGGGAGTGTCTGATGGGCCTGGCCTAGGGCACAGGAAATAGCATTTCTGGTTTCTTTAGCTGGGAATGAAATCCAGATAGTTCTAGCAGAAAGTCCTGGTGGAGCTGTCACAGTCTCAGAGACACGGACAGCCCTGTTAGGGACTGATGGTAGCATCTTACATCACGCAGCAGAAACTTCTCTGTACAGGACAAAGTAAGTGATGGGGAGAAACACTTAGGAGGATTTTAGAGTAATTCTATATACCTACTTTCTCAATGCTGCATTCCCCCAGAAACCTCTATCTTTAAGCCTTTAAGCCTTTTTTTTTTTTTTTAATCTTTAAAGCCTTCTGCCTAAACCTTTTTCAGTCTTTGGTAGTATTTGGCCTGGCACAGAGTAGGTGCTTAATAAATGCTACTGGACTGACCGGTCGGACAATTTGCTTTCTGCTCTGTCCACATACAGGGCAAAAAGAAATATGTGCAAAGTGGAAAACTGGAGCAGGCAACATTCTTGGATCAATTAGGCCCATGCAGGCAGGAGACTGTCCTTACATAAAAGTCTGTGAATTACAACATACTCACAAGGGTCTGTCTCTCAGGAGACATTCATTCCAAGGCTTAAGAGAGAAACAAGATGAAAAATTAGGCTTGTTGTGAGTGATTAGCCAATAAGCTGATCCTTGGAGGGCTCTGGAAGAGCAAAGAGAGAAAGAAAAATGTGGAAAGAACGGAACCCAAAATCTTGGGTGCAAACTACTTATTGCTTAATACTTCAACAGTATATATTTCTTTTTTTTTAATTATAGCTTTTTATTTGTTATATCCTTTTGTTCCAATTTTTCCCCTCCTCCCCCCCATCCCCTCCCCCAGATGGCAGGTTGACCCATACATGTTAAATATGTTAAAGTATAAATTAAATACAATATAAGTATACATGTCCAAACCGTTATTTTGCTGTACAAAAAGAATCGGAAACAGTATATATTTCAACCACCATTTTTTATGTCACCTACCATGTGCCAGGCAATGGAGGCATAGATTCAAAAATGGAGCACTTTCTGCCCTCAAGGAGCTTATGTTTTATCATTTAGACAGCACAAATATATAACACAAATATTAATTGCATAGCTCCTGCGATGTGTCAGGAAGGTGGTATTGTACTCAACAAATTTTCCTTCTTGTTAATTACTATTATTACTACTAATAATACTTTCTAGAATTTCTATTTTGCTTGAAAGTTTTCAAAGTGCTTTAATGTGTTATCTTGTTTGATCCCCACAATAGTCGTGTGATTTGGGTTATCCCCATTTTACCAATAGGTAACAGATCCTGAGAGGGATAAAGAGTTAGCAATGGCAGCATTCAAACTCAGGTCTTCCTGATAACAGATCTAGCATTCTGTGTGTTCATTGTGCCACCTAACGGTCAAATTAATTAAAGAATCAATTCACAGGCCTTATTAAGCCTCTACTGTGAACTGGACATTGTGCTAAACACTTAGAATTTACGGGTAAAAACAAAAACAAAAACAAAATAAAACAATCCCTGTCTCTAGAAAGCTGTCTGACAGAAACTGGCCTTAGAACAATAATTTATACCATATTTCTCAACACGTTTTCGGAGAGGGGCCGGAACTCTGGAGAAGTCTACTTGAAACAAGGTGTTAACTCAATGGAATTGATGAGATGATGGTTCTCTAATTCCCATATACTTAGTACACATTACACCAAATTAAGATCATTCCTCATGGGTCTGGCACTTCCCAGGGACTGTCCTGTAATGTTCTTCTCTAGAATATAATGCTCTCTGGGAGCAGGTTTCTTGGGGGGTGGCAGGGACTTCTGGGAGGAGCCTTCGTTTTTGTTCAGAGTGATAATCCCCTCAAATGCAGCCAGGGATTAAAATCCAAATCCTTTATTGTCTCTTCCAAATCTTATCTCCTTCACTTGGGGCTCAGCTAGTTTTCCGGAGCCTTCCCGATCTTGGTTTCAGTGTTCTCCACAGGACAGCCTGCCCCCACTTCTCAGTCCTCCTTAGTTCTGCCTGACTGCGGTCTCTGGCTGTGAATCTCCTCTCCTGAATCATGGCTTGTGAATCTCCGGATTGAGGCTCCTAGCTTATATATCTCTCTTAAAGGTGTGAATTTTGTGGACCGTTAAGGACCCTGCTAAACAATCATTGGGTCTATCAATTCCACTGACTTAGCACCTTGTAAGAATTCTAACGTTGTCCTTCACTCTGCAGATAGAGACACACTGAAAACAGTCCCTGTCCTCAAGGAAGTCACATTTTCACAAGGAGAATAACATGTCCGCGGACATAGAAGGGCTAAATGAATGGGAGGGGGCCAGTAGTAATGTGGGGAATCAGGCAGTGAGTCCTTCTGGTGCTTAAGCTCCTCCATGAATCAAAGAATGAATTCCAAGGGGCAGAGGGAAGGTAGTATAGGCAGCCACCCTTTCGACAACCCAGAGGTAGAAGATGGGATTACTATTAGGGAAGGCCTAGTGAGGCACTTCATATAAAAGAGAAAGCGTGTGTACTGGGGGCAGGGGCAGATAACGGAGATCAGGATGGAGCTCTCCGACCTAAATCACTTTCCAGCTCCCTGAGTGTTGGCTCTTCATGGACAACTCCTCAAATTCTAGCTTAACAGGCTCTCCTAGGTAGCATGGGTGGGTGTGGGCCTAGTCTTGACTCATTCTCTTGGGCCGAACAGACTCTTGTTTCTTGCTAAAAGTTATGTGTGGCCAGAGACTTCTGGCTCTTTCCATGGTCTCCACACTGAGGGAGGGGGATGTGTCAAAGACATGTGGCCACAGAGGAGGGAGAAGGTCGCCCTCAATAAGTGAGACAAGTGAGCTAGGAGAAAAACTCCTTTCTTTGAGCTGCCTTCTTTCTTGGAGATGGGCAAGCTCCTTTTTTCCTCAGATTTCTTTGCCCAGGATGCCCCTGGCCTCAACCCAAAATGGCTCTGACCTTTCACGGCTCAGCTTCCGTCTGCTGGCAGCCATTTCACGTGGATAATGATGGACGAGTCCTTTCTGAGCAGCAGCTGCTGCAGGTTTAGATCCTCTGGTCAGCACAGTGACCGCATCGCCTCCTGTCCCTACCCTCCTCCTCCTCCAAGCCCAGTATTGTCCTGAGGGCTGAGCTCAGAGTGAAGAAGATGGCCCCAGACACCTGGGGAAGCCATCAAATCTCTCTTTGCCTCAGTTTCCCAACATGTATAAAAAGAGCACCTTTCTTCCCAGATTATTAAAGGATCAGATGAGATAATCATGGAAAAGCACAGAACCCAGTGCCTACCACATGTTATGTGTTATTTAAGTGACAGCTTTTATTGTTTCTAATCAGCTCCCAGCATCTCCCAACCTCTCCAACGTGGAAGGGCTAAGTCGTCCATTTCTGTAGAAACTGCTGCTCCTTCCCCATGTGAATCATTTGGTTGTTGAAAGGGACGAGAAAAGGGATAATATCACCTTGTGAAGTCAGCGTCTTAATAAAATGATTTGGGTTTTTTTAATTTATAAAATTCTGGAAGGTTGGACTGGATGGTCACAGAGGTCCGTTCGAGCTCTAACTTGAGGATCTTATGTAAAGGAGATCCACAGGGAACTGCCCTTCAGATGAATGGACTGAGAGCGTCTGTTCAAACACAGAGAACTACAATAACAGGGGCAGCAAGGCATTGTGGACTCGGCTCATTTGCATATCACTTTTTTTTTTTTTTTTTTTTTTAGTATTTTAAGATTATAGCCGACAAAGTTCCAAGTCAAATGAGTCTTTGGAGAACGTGGGGAAATTAAACAAAAGCCATTAGATTCCCCACAGCAGGGTAGACTCCTTTAGTTGTACGTCAAAAGGCAAAGATCAATGACTGGCCTTTAGGGGGCGCTGCTTGAAGGCCAGGTGCAAGCAGCTGGGTGGGAAGGAGCCAGCAGAGGCGCTTCTGGGCCGTGTAGTTATGTGTGGTCACGGCCTTGGTTGACTGCAGAAAAGCTGGCACTTCTCAGGAGCCAAATTCTGCTGCTGACATTTGAATGTCTTGGTCTCTAGCTCCATCTATAGCGTGACCCAGGGCTCGCCCACAGAGGTACCAGGCTGCAGCTCCAATGGCCTCGCTCTGATGTAAGATCAAAAAAACCAGGAGGAAAAGACCTGTAGCTGCTCTGCTGGGAGTCATTCCACGCACATTCAAGCACCTACTATGTGCCCAGCTTTGGGGGAAAAGAATGGGAAAAGCCTGTCTCCCATTTTGAGGGGCTTCCTGTCTAAAGAGCTAAGTACAAACAAGCCACAAACAGGATAAACTGGAAATAATCAACAGAAGGAAGATGCTCAACTTAAGGGAGATCGGGAAAAGCTTCCTGTGGGGTTTGACGGGGACAGAGGTAGAGGGATGGCCTAGAAATAGGATTATGGGGATCAAGGGATATTCCTTCTCCCCCATCTCATTCAATGAGTCAGGAGTGATGAATGAAAAATATAATCAATATTAGAGGCAGTGGCCAAGTTGGCAGTGTCCCCAAAGGGGAGCCAAGTCTCTGTGAGATCCAGAAGCTCCAGAAGAAGCAGAAAAGGAAAAGATTTCAGATGAAAGCCAGTGTGTTGCCTGCTGAACATATGCATTCCAAAGTCCACAGTGGAATTGTGGGTAGTTTTAGAATGTGACGTGGGATTGGGGGAGAATATGAGGGGTAATGAGGGATCAGGTAATACAGGACATATCACAATGGCTGAGATATGACATGATGAAAGTATAGATTAGTGTGTAGTGAGAAATAAAGAGAAAGGAATATATGTGTGTGTGTATATATATATATGTATATATATATATGTCTGTAGCTATATATGTATGATGTTGTAGAGGGAGAAATGACAAGATTTGATCATTGTTTATACAATTAGTTATGGGGGTAAGGACAGTAAGGAGCTGAGGTTAGTACTAAAGTTGGTACTAAGACTGAGTGATTGAAGTAGATGCCCTTTATAGAAATGCACATTCCAAAAAGAGCTGAGTTTTTGAAGAAAGAAAACGAGATTTCTTTTGGCCATGTTTAGTTGAAGATGACTATACGACAGCTAGTTTGATTGGTTTGGGCTCTTGGTTTGGGGTCCAGAGTCCAGAAGAGAGACTTGGTCTGGAGTTAAACATTAAGCAACTATCTCCTTAGAGAAGATAATCAAATACATTTTATTTTATTTTATTTTTGGTAGTTAATAATCTTTTTTTTTAATAATTATAACTTTTTATTGACAGAACCCATGCCAGGGTAATTTTTTTTTTTACAACATTATCCCTTGCACTCGCTTCTGTTCCGATTTTTCCCCTCCCTCCCTCCACCCCCTCCCCCAGATGGCAAGCCGTCCTTTACATGTTGAATAGGTTACAATATACCCTAGATACAATATATGTGTGCAGAACCAAACAGTCAAACCCATTTTATAAGTTTGCCAAGTGAGGGAGAGAGGAGAACAAAAAAAAAAAGGGAGTGGGGAATAAGTACAATGAGGAGACTTGATATAGATGATGATACAGGAAAGGAGATTAGGAAGGAGTAGTAGGAATGGAACTGTCCAGAATCAGATAGTTAATAAGTGTCTGAGATCAGATTTGATTCCAGAAGATTTTTGACTCCAGGGACAGTGCTCTAAGCCATGCTATCCCATGATTAGTGAGAGTGAGAGTGAGTAATGGTAAGGAGCAAGATGTCAATAGCAGCACATGGTAGAGTTTTTTAATGAGATATAGGGTCAAGATAGGGAAAGGAGGAAAGTGAAGAGAGAGCAGGGATGACGGCCTAAGAAAGTACCAAGCAGGAGGGAGGAAATGCAGGTCATGTCGATGATGAAGAACAGGATGAGGAGTGAAATAGAGGAAGAGATTGAATGATAAGAAGTCACAACAGTTGAAGAATAGCAGCATTTTTTCAAATCTAGAACTCTTTCCCAATCACCTCTAGTTCTGATCCTTCTCTTTGTTGATTATTTCCTGTTTATTTGTTCTAATTCCTATTTGTGCATAGATGTGCCCAATGCTTTTCTCATTTTAGAATGTGAGCTCCTTGAGAGCAAGGACCATCTCTTGCATTTCTCTGTATTCATAATGTTTCACACCGTACCTGGCATGTAGCAGGCTCTCATTAAATGCTTGTTGCCCCGGCTTAACTTGATCAAGTTATTGACATGCTTGTGGGTGTGACCATGATTGTGTATGGCCGAGGGGAAAAGAAGGGAGTGTCTCTGGATTTAAAAGTACCGTGAAATTTGTTGGGACTTACAGTATTTGACAGACATGGTGATGTGTGCTAATACGTGGACAGGACTCGGGGAGAAGAGAACGCCTATGAAAAAGACACTGAAAGAGATTGTTCTGGAGTAAAATAAGATATATCTTTCATGCACTTTGGAAACTGTAAAGCACTGCTCAGATCTAGCTGTGGTTATGTATCCCAATCCATTTGCCAATCCATGGACATCTACTTTGTTTCCAGATCTTTGTTGCTACAAAAAAAGTGCCGTGCAAATATTTGGTATACAAGACTAGGGTGGGAAGACACAACACTTTGCTGCTTCCCCTGGCCAAGAGCCACCCAGGACCTATTCAAGATTTGGATGGTTTGTAAGTCACCGAGTTTTCTTCTGATGAGACAGGAGACCAGCAGTCCTGACATCACTTTCTTTCTTTCTTTTTTTTTAATTACAGCTTTTTATTTACAAGTTATATGCATGGGTAATTTTACAGCATTGACAATTGCCAAACCTTTTGTTCCAATTTTTCCCCTCCTTCCCCCCCCCACCATCCAGATGGCAGATTGACCGATACATGTTAAATATGTTAAAGTATAAGTTAAATACAATATAAGTCTACATGTCCAAACAGTTATTTTGCTGCACAAGAAGAATCGGACTCTGAAATAGCGTACAATTAGCCTGTGAAGGAAATCTAAAATGCAGGCGGACAAAAAATAGAGGGATTGGGAATTCTATGTAGTGGTTTATAGTCACCTCCCAGAGTTCTTTTGTTGGGTGTAGCTGGTTCAGTTCATCACTGCTCCATTGGAACTGATTTGGTTCATCTCATTGTTGAAGAAGGCCACATCCATCAGAATTGATCATCATATAGTCTTGTTTTTGAAGTATATAATGATCTCCTGGTCCTGCTTATTTCCCTCATCATCAGTTCATGTAAGTCTCTCCAGGCCTTTCTGAAATCCTTCTGCTGGTCATTTCTTACAGAGTAATAATATTCCATAATATTCATATATCACAATTTATTCAGCCATTCCCCAACTGATGGGCATCCACTCGGTTTCCAGTTTCTGGCCACTACAAAGAGGGTTGCCACAAACATTCGTGCACATACAGGTCTCTTTCCCTTCTTTAAGATCTCTCTGGGCTTATATCCAGTAGTAACACTGCTGGATCAAAGGGTATGCACAGATTGATAGCTTTTTGAGCATAATTCCAAATCGCTCTCCAGAATGACTGGATGTATTCACAATTCCACCAAAAAGTGACATCACTTTCTAGTTGCAGTAGAGCTTGAATGCTTAGCAAATTAGTTTGAGAAAGTAACTGTGTCCATCATCTTCCACATTTCCAATGGAAGCCATTCTGTTTCCTGTCATGGAGCTGGTAGACTGTCCAGATATCATAAATATTAAAAATGAGATCAGTATACCAGCTCTGGAGACCTTCAATTTGGTATTCGGTCTAATTCCTCCTCTCTCCCACACTTTCCTTCAGAGTCTTCCAAACACTGAGCTATCTCTGGCAATGTATACATCAAGTCCATTATCAATGTGGACATCCCTGGAAAGTATATTGTCAGTATACTCCCTGTTAAAATATACAATCAAGTATATTGTTCATAAGTGAACTTGTCCATAATATTCAAAACTTATCTCTTTGTGGTAACCTGTTTCCACCTCTGGGTGGTGTGGTGCTGACTGAGGGAATATCTGTGTTTTCTTGATGTTTATTGTTAAACCAGAATTAGCACAAGCCGCAGAGAACCGATCCATATTTGATTGCATCTCAGCTTCACAGGCTGTATAAGCACACAATCATTTGGGAACAAAATTCACTTACCAAATCTCTCTCCACTTTAGCCTTGTCTTGTAGTGTTTTCAAGTGAAATCATTTTAAGTTAAATAAAATATAAAAAAGGAAAATGAAGTCAAGGGAAGATAATTCTGGAGTGTATAAAATATTGTATATAATGTTATCTCATATATTATAAAATAACATATTTTACATGATATTGTGAATTATATAGTAGTATATATTATATAATATAGTGCATATTACCTATAGTGTTTATCATATATACATATATATATACACACACATATACATTTATTTGTGTGTGTGTGTGTATGAAATCCCTCATCACTTTCAATGAAGCATGAAATGCTTTGCTTGAGCCTTTCATAGATGTCATAATGCCAGAATTTCTTGATTCTCCTTGTCAGAGAATGTTAGGCTTCCCTAATTTTCTATTCTCCTCCTCTTTTCAATCCAGGCCCAGGAGCTTTGTCTCTGGGCTTAAATTGGATAATCCCTCTCTCCTTAATCTACACACCCTTCTATACTCAGCCGTAACCTATTCCTCCCTTTCTTTTTCTTTATAGATTTTTGGAGTGTGTTATACCCCTCTAGGTATATATTTGTATTTTTCTGTCTTTAACCCATTCCCAGTGTGAATAGGATTTCAGAACCACCAGCCCTTATTTTCCCATCTAATTCTTCTGTATCAGTTCAAGCTCTCATACCTCATTCCTATAGCATCATTACTATTTTTATCTTTTCCTACATGGATTTACTTTTTACCATCACGTCACATCCCAATCTGTCATTAGTAACGACAATTCTAGATACATGGTTTGCATTTTCATGTAAAAGACACCGATTGTGCTTATGGAGTTCCTTGAAATTAGTCTTTGATGTTGCCTGTTACACCGCTCCCTGACACCGCTGCCACCCTGATGCAAGCATTATCATCTCATGCAGGGAGCATTGCACTAGATTGCTGGTTGGTCTGCCTACCTCAAGTTTCTCCCTGTTCTGATACACTCTCCACTCAGCAGCTGATGTGATCGTCCTAAACCACAGTGCTGCCCTTATGCAATACATTCCAGTTGCGCACTTTCCACTCCATGATCAAATAGTAAATCTTCTGTTTGGCATTTAAAACTCTTTCTCTAATTGGCGTCTCCTTCTTCTCCCTAGTCCACTTCACATCCCTCCTCCAGGCATTTTTCTCTGGCCGTCTCTCATGCCTGAGACTTTCTCCTTCCTCATCTCTGCCTCCTCGATGCTCTATTTCAAGTCCCATCAAATTACACAAGTTCCCCTTAATTTTCATATCTTCCCTATGTTGATGACCGCCAATTTATCCTGTACATGGCTTGTTTGTACAAAGCTCTTTAGACACCGAACTCCTCAAGGTAAGGGACTGATTTTTCTCCTTCTTGTCCTCCTAGCATCTAATACAATGCTTGGCACATGATAGGTACTTATTGGAGCTGATTGACAGCTAGCAAGGTAGCTAGAAGGTCTGTCTTTCCTCCTTAGTTTTACCACCTCAAACCAGAGAGAGGCCATTGGATGTGCAACCAGAGAGGGGAGCTCTTCCCCAAGTTATAGAAGGTTCCACAGACCAAGCCATTCAAGTATCTGCAGCAGAATCTGGCTCCTGATGAGGGGAAGAAGCACTTAGAAGGGCTTTAGAGCAGCTTTGCAAGCTTCCTTTCCCAATGCCCAATGCTTCTCTTTGATTGATTCTTAGCTCTTAATTTTAAGGCTTTGATAGTACTTAGCTCAGGGTACTCAATAAGTGCTACTGGACTGACTGAAGAATCAATTTGTTTTCTGTCTCATTTACATACAAGAAGAAAAGAAGTACTATGCTATATGAGGCTGAAGTGGAAAACTGCAGCCAGCGCCATTCTGGGATCTGGTAGGCCCATCCAGAGAGGAGAATCTGTCCAACCATGAAGGCATATATATATATTGCAAGTGTGCATGAGAAGCCATTTCTCAATAGGCGTCCACTCCAAGGCTTAAGAGAAAGACAAGATGAACAGTTAGGTCAGGTTTCATGAAATGTGGAGAGAATGGAAAGGCAGGATTGCCAAGAATTTGGTTCCAACTTGGGCTGTTGCTTAATGGTTCATCAGTAAACAGTTACTTCAACAAACACTTACTATGAAACCTATTATGTGCCAGGCACTATGCTGGACAATTGAAGGAAAAACAGAGGTAGAACACATTCTCAAGCCCCCAAGGAGTTTATATTCTATCAGCTGGTTAATACCCACAAATTCATTACTGTATCCACTCTGCCACTTGTTTCTTAATTAATCAATCAACCAATCAACAGCAGCAGATATGTGACACAGTGGATAAAAGACTAGACCTGAAGTTAGGAAGACTCATCTTTCTGAGTTCAAATCAGCCTCAAAAACTCACTAGCTGCATGACGCTGGGTAAGTCACTTTCCCTGTTTACCTCCATTTCCTCATCTGTAAAATGAGTTGGAAGAAAAAATGTCAAAGCACTGCAGTATCTTAGCTAAGAAAATCCTAAATTGGCTCAGGAAGTGTTGGACATGATTAAAAAGGACTGAACAACAAGCACAAAAACTCAAAAAGCCTTATTAAGCCTTTGCTATTCCCAAGTCATTGTGCTAAGCCCTGGGGACATAAAAAGAAAGAGAAAAAACAATAAATAAATAAACAAACAGAAACTGTCTCTTCCCTTCTTACCAATCAATCTGGCAGAAATTGGGCTTAGATCAACAGCTTAGAACACATTCCTCAATATGTTCTACATGCATACATCATGTTCATATTAAAGATTGTGCTACAAAAAAAAAAAAAAAGTAAAGAAAAGAAAAGTAATTCACATTCCTCTAATAGCTGTGGATAAATATATTCTTAACTAAACAATGGGTTGAGGCAGTTACAAAAGATAAAATAGATAACTTTGATTACTTGAAACTGAAAAGATTCTACATAGACAAAATTAATGCACTTAGGGTGAAAAGGGAAATAATAAAATGGGAAAAATAAAATATATCAAATTTCTCTGAAAAGGGGTTGATGTTCAAGACATATGAAAAATTAATAAATACATCTAACAAGAATAGCTTCTCCCCAAAAGATAAGTGAACAAAAATGTGAACTAACAGTTTTATAAAGAAGAGAAAATTCTCAAAAGTTTTTACAATTACTTGAAAGAATAATCCAATTCTATGAACAGACAATTTTCAGATGATGAAATTGAAACTATTTCTACTCATATGAAAAAGTATTCCAAATCATTATTGATCAGTCTGAATTAAGACAACTCTGAGATATCACTACACACCTGTCAGATTGTCTGAAATGACAGGAAAAGATAATGATGAATGTTGGAGGGGATGCGGGAATATTGGGACACTGATGCATTGTTGGTGGAGTTACCATTCTAGAGAGCAATTTGGAAATATACTAAAAAAGTTATCTCTGCACACATATATTGTATCTAGGATATACTGTAACCTATTCAACATGTAAAGGACTGTTTGCCATCTGGGGGAGGGATGGAGGAGGGAGGAGAAAATCGGAACAGAAGTGAATGCAAGGGATAATGCTGTAAAAAGTTACCCTAGCATGGGTTCTATCAATAAAAAGTTATTTAAAAAATAAAATAAAATAAAATGACTTGGAAAAGAAAATGGAAAAAAAAGTTATCAAACTGTGCATATCCTTTGATTCAGCAATGTTACTACTGGGCTTATATCCCAAAGAGATATTAAAGAAGGGAAAGGGATCTATATGTGCAAAAATGTTTATGGCAGCCCTTTTTGTAGTGGTTAGAAACTGGAAATTGAATGGATGCCCATCAATTGGAGAATGGCTGGGTAAATTGTGGTTTATGGATGTTATGGAATATTATTGCTCTGTAAGAAATGACCATCAGGATGAATACAGAGAGGCTTGGAGAGACTGACATGAACTGATGCTGAGTGAAATGAGCAGAACCAGAAGATCATTATACACTTCAACAACAATACTGTATGAGGATCAATTCTGATGGAAGTGGCTATCTTCGTCAATGAGAGGATCCAAAACAGTTCCAATTGATCAGTGATGAACAGAAAATTATTGTATTATCTGTCTACATGGTTTAAAAATAAAAAGCTTTCAAAAAATAACAAAGAATCCTACATGTTTCTTGAGGAATCCATAGGCAAGCCAGGAAGCAAGTTAGAACCAAACATGGAAAAATCAATAAGTTCACCATGGCTCTGGGAATTCAACTCAGTAGGTGACATGAGAGTTGGGATGAAGGTACTTCAGACAACATAGCCTACAAATGCTTGTTACAACTGAACTGAATTTACACACTGATATTGGGCTTTCTCAGCTTTATGCCCTGGCATATTATGCTTTGTCTGCTAGGAAATTCAATGCTAAGTTCAGAGCTCAGGTATAAGAAGGAATTCATTTCAGGCGGCTGAAACATCTACATCTCTGCTTCTGCCAAATGGTCGCCATCCTAGCTTCAGCCTTAACTTTCCTTCTCTGTGGGGTCTGCATTTTACCTTCTGAAATGTTTATGGTAAAGATTATAAAAATAAACAATGCCCTTTGAGACTATATTCATGGCAACAAGGTTATGGATACAGTGAGAATTTCCCTTCCCTTCTCATACTTCTGGAGTGAGCATTCTCCCCTGTTCCTTATGGCCATTTATCCACGCCACCTTCTGAAGGGCCTTCAGAGCTACATGGAGTTTGTTGTGGGTGATTAGCCAACGAGCAGATTCTGGGAGGGCTCTGAAAGAGTAAGGAGAAAAAGTGAAACACTGAGGATGGGACCCAAACAGAACAAAATCTCATTGTCCCTTATGTGATTCTAAGAGCCAAGGGGTATATTCCAGAGCTAGACTCTCTGATGGGAGACTACTGGCTTAATTTCCAAAATACTTCTTGGTAGAGATGGTGATATGGTTAGTGGCAGGGCAGAGAGTTGTGGGAATCCCCTTTTTTGGTCGGAGGCTCAGGTCCAATGTGAAAGAATTCATGAACCCAAAATATTAGTGCCCCAAAAAAGGAAGTTGTATTGGCTCTGAGAAGCCAGCTTTGCTAGGAAGACTGACTTCCTCAGTGACAAGGTCCCGGCAGAGAAATAACAAGAGGTTTTCACTGAAAAGAAAATCTCTTCATAGCGGGCAGGAGACCTAGTAGGCAGCTGTGCCAAGGGGAGAGGTCTCTTATCATGGCATAATTCCTACTTTTGCAAAGAAATGAGTTTTAAATTGCCTTTTTTATAAGAAATCTGAGGCTGAGATTTCAATTGAATGAGATTCCTTCAATGTCACTGCCCCCAGGCCTAGATATCCAGTTGAATGAAACCACTTAAGTTCCAGTTAAGTAGGAGTGGTCCTGGCCTAATTTTGAACTCAATAGAGGGTGCAGCTAGTCACCACCACAGTAATAGAATGTAGCCCCTAATCTTGATTCCTTGAGGTGGGCTTCTCCCAGAGAGAGTTTCTCCCACACAAAGTCAGGGACAACAGTTTCAGGATTTCCCCAGTCATTTCCCCCCTTCAAGCAGTCACCCCCAAATTTATTTGGGGTAAAGGGGTGAAGGTCTCTTTTTCTGTAACTGCTTCAAGCTGTCAATGGTCATAGAGATATTCCTAAGTTCACTTGAAGGTTCATTCCCAGAGGGGAAGACAGCAGCAGTGGCATCCTAGTCAGTCACATCATGATCTCCAGGCTGGAGGAGCAGTTGAAAATTTGTAGTTTGAAGGCTGGAGAAAACAGATCTCAAGAGCAGATTAAAAGTGAGGTGTCGTCCAGGGTTGAGATGGTGACATTTGGGAATGGGCCTTTTAAAAAAAATGCATCAAGTCCCATCTGTGGGCTGCCTTAAGGATATTGATAGAACACACAGCAAAGCTGAACAATCCCAGTGCTCATAGAGCTCCCTAGCTGCTGGCACAGGCTGTAGAATGCTAAGGAGTTAATTGCTGGCAGGGGCATAGAATGCTAATCAAGAAAACTAGAAGAGAAAATGCTAGGAGCAAAAAAAGTTCTCATCCTTAGTAAAAGGTTAATAAAACCTAAAGCAGTTCATTGGCCAGCTGGTTGAATATGGCAACAAGGTTGGAAAAGAGGTTCTAAATATCCCACCCAGGGGGCTAGCATTGCTGTGCCTTTAAAGAACCAAAGAACATTTCCCCAAAATCCATGTTTTTGTCTCCTTGAAGGGATAGGGGCTGTGTTTGAGGTGCTGGCATTTTATATAGTGAAAGGAGTACTTGAGTAGCCTAGAGTACAAGACTGATAGTGCTTGGTCTGAGGGCATTTGAAACCAGCCAAAGGGAGAAAGGATGTAGATCACTCTCATTCCCTTCCCCATTTCCAAAGCTCTGGTTCAGGCAATGAGTTCATGCTTCTGGGCAAAAGTCCCAGGAGGCAGTGGCTTTGCTTCTAGGGTGCCATTGGGAGTCACCACAGAACAACCTGCCTTTCTTTCCCCATTTTCAAGAAAGCTACTAATGATGTCTCCCCACTGAGTGGAATCATGGAACAAGGTGGCAGGATTAAGAGTGTGCCATACATTATTAATTAGAAAAATGCAAATTAAGACAACTCTGAGATACCACTACACACCTCTCAGATTGGCTAGGATGATAGGAAAAGATAATGCTGAATGTTGGAGGGGATGTGGGAAAACTGGGACACTGATACATTGTTGGTGGAATTGTGAATACATCCAGCCATTCTGGAGAGCAATTTGGAACTATGCTCAAAAAGTTATCAAAATGTGCATCCAGCAGTATTACTACTGGGCTTATATCCCAAACATGTCTTAAAGATGGGAAAGAACCTGTATGCAAAAATGTTTGTGGAAGCCCTTTTGTAGTGGCTAGAAACTGGAAATTGAATGGATGCCCATCAATTGGAGAATGGCTGAATAAATTGTGGTATGTGAACATTATGGAATATTATTGTTCTGTAAGAAATGACCAGCAGGATGATTTCAGAAAGGCCTGGAGAGACTTACATGAATCCATGCTAAGTGAAATGAGCAGAACCAGGAGATCATTATACACTTCAACAACAATACTATGTGAGGATCAATTCTGATGGATGTGGATATCTTTGGCAATGAGAGAATCCAAATCAGTTCCAAATGCTCAATAATGAACAGAACCAGTTACACCCAGAGAAAGAACACTGGGAAATGAACGTAGACTGTTTGCATTTTTTTTCTTCCCAAGTTATTTTTACTTTTTGAATCCATTTTTTCTTGTGCAACAAGAGAATTGTACAAGTATGTACACATATATTGTATTTAAGATATACTTTAACATGTTTAACATGTATAAGACTGACTGTCATCTAGGGAAGGGGATGGAGGGAAGGAAGGGAAAAGCTGGAATAGAAGTGATTACAAGGGACAATGTTGAAAAATTATCCATGTATATGTTCTCTCAATAAAAAGCTATAATAAAAAAAAATGTAATGTCCTGGCTAGCTCTCTGGAGGACCTCGGGATCAGCCTGAGTCCTTGATCTTCAGGTGGAAAAGTGAAGGAGGCAGGAGAGCTACCATGTGGCTGATCAAAGATGGAGTCTGGAATCTGGAGTCTGGAGCCTGAAGTTTTATCTGTGTCTGTGGTTGAAAGAGCTGTGGCTGAGAGTGTCTTCTGTGTCTGAGACTCCCTTAAGTACCTCAATATAATTACATCACTACAACACAGTGAGCATGCACTGAGTAATGCAACCATTACATCACCATAGAGAATCATTATCTCACACTGAGTAGGTGCTCAACTATAAGCACCATGCTGTCCTTGGTTCAAATATACCTCTTGAGAGTTCCAACCCTCTACATCGCAGGTGATCCTGGGTGATAAAAAGTCTGAGGAATTCAAAGAAAATCATAGTTGAGTGAGCACACATTAGCCACAAGAATGAAAGTAGGAAGGAAGACTGTAGAAGGAACACCGGGGGCCAACAGTTCCAAATTCTTCACTTGACAAATGAGAAAAATGACTCCTGGAGAAATCAAGGGGTTTTCCAAGGGGATACCAGCGAGATGATATGGGATCCCATTGTTGGGGTTTGAACACCAATCCTCTGACTAAAGAGACCCACTTCAAAAGGAAGGGAGGTTTCCCTGATTCAGGTTTTTTCCTAATTTCTCATAGAATTTTCTGGAGTCCCCAAGGTTGTTCTGTTTATTCAGGATGCTACTTACCTTGCTTTCTATTTCCACCAATTTATGGACAATTGGACTGTCTTATCAGAGCAAGCAAATACAACCAATAGAAAAACAGAGATTGATTCAGGGTCTGACATGAGTCTTATTTTGGTCTCAGTGAAAATTTTCAGGCAGAGGACACTCTAGCAAGATGTATGGATAGCTAGATAGCAAGAAACTTTCCAAAAGACATTAGAAATTTAGAATAGTCTGTTGCTCTTTATTTGTTTGTTAGTGTTATTTTGAAGTAGGTTATTGAATATTTAAGACTTTATTATTCATATTGAATGGCAGGGAATTTCTATCAAATCACCTTGTTCCGGGCACTCAGCAGTCAGAGGATCCACTCTCAATCCAGGAAAGACAGAATTTATTTCCAATATGCAAATACAACGAAACTGGGCCACAAAATTACAGTCCTCCAGAAGAATAGACAAGGGGCTTTAAAACACCATCACACGGGGCTCTCAGCTTCTGGAATTTCAGGGGTAAACAAGCCTGGTCTCTCTTGTACATCTTGACTGGCATTTCCTTTGGGAGACTGAAGCCTCTTTATCCTGGTCAAGGAAAAACACAGATGCTCTCAGACATCAAAAGCAAAGCTTGTCCCAACTGGAGAAAAGGACATTAGCATCTTGGGTAAGGAAGATTTTCATCTGCAGAGAAACCTAGACTGAGGATGGGTCTTTAAATAATTCTGAGTGAGTCAACATGATGAGTTTATCTAAAAGTGAAGTACCTACTATGTGCAAGTTGCTATGAACACCAAGGTAGAAATTTCTACACCTGGTATCTTCAAAAAGGTAACTTTATGTTCAGAGTTGTATTGGGAGGATGCAGGAGTAAAATGTACACAGAGAAGGTTGAGTTCATACCAGTACCAGGTATTGTCCTTTCATACGAAGCAGTTTATCAGTAAGTTAAGTCTGCTTTGATGGTTCACTTATCTAAAGATGGGTTCTGAAGGAGACATTGAGAATTCTGAAACAGTAGCATGCTAAGTATTTCTGACAGTATTTCTGAGATAATGCACAGACTATGTACTGGAATGATACAGACACTAGAAGTATTTTGAGATAATGGAAAAATGGAGATTTAACTGGTCACAGACAAAAGACAAGAATTTGATTACTAATCTTGTAATATTTTTTTGTTTAGTCTGATAATTCTGAAATTTGGCCACAATATTCCTTGGAGTTTTTATTTTAGGGTCTTTTTCAGGTGTTTGATGAATTCTTTCGTCGCCTGTTTTATCTTCTGGTTCTATTACTTCTGGGCAGTTCTCTTTGATGATTTCCTGTAAAAAAGTATCTAGGCTCTTTTTTTCATCATAATTTTCGGGAAGTTCAATGATCCTCAGGTTATCTCTCCTAGATCTATTTTCCAGGTCTGTTGTTTTTCCAAATAAATATTTGATGTTTTTTTCTAATCTTTCATTTTTTTGGTTTTGTTTGACTGATTCTTGATGTCTCAATGAATCAGTCATTTCTATTTGGTCAGTTCTGATTTTTAGTGAGTTATTTTCTTCATTAGCCTTTTTTTTAACTTATTTTTGTATATGTCCAATTAAGTTTTTTAAATGAGTTGTTTTGCTCTATGGAATTTTTTTCCATTTCAATAATTTTTTTAGTGAGTTATTTTCTTTTTCCAATTCACAAATCCTACTTTCTTGGAAATTATTTACCTTTTCCAATTCATAATTCTGTTTCTCTGCACTTTTTGGGAGTTTTTTACCTTTTCCAATTCACATTTCAGGAAGTTGTTGCTCTCTTGCATAGCTGGGGAAGTGTTAGTCAACCACAGCCTGGACACACTTAGCCATGGCAGAAAAAGTATCTGTGGTAAACAGAGGTGACATCCATACAGGGATTGCTATGCACAGATCTTAGAACAAGAAGATGTGAAAGTATATTACAGTTGCAAAACAAGAGGGTTACCTCCAGAACATAGATTTTTCTCTCTAACCCACATCTTAGGCAACAGTCGCTAAGTGTTTGCAAATATGTGCATAGTTAGGAGAAAGTTACCTGGGGTCATGTAGATGAAGATGTTTTTTTATAATTCCTGTATTTGAAATATATATATATAAATTCCTGTATTTGTCTTCATATGAGAGTAACTGTTTTTTGCCTTATTGTGAAGTAAATGTGTTTATCTGCAAGGTCATAATTATATATATGATTATATAACCAACTGTGCATTGGTAGAGAGTTGGGGGGCTAAAGTCATAAATGGGGCGGTATATTCCTCCACCACAACCCATAGAACTTAGAAAGAATCTGAATATAACTGAACAGTAGTAATCCTTCTCTAGGAATGTGGCTATGACAGAACAGATCTGAGGGAGCACACACACACTCCTCCCACATCCACCAAGGGATTAAAGAGATGTCCACATCATTCTAGGGATGAAAGACTTTCCGCTATCCTGAACAACTCCCTTCTGGAGCACTTTGTTCGATTCCAGGTATGACATTTTAGGAAAGGCTTTGATAAGCATCCAGAGGGTGGTGACTGAATGGGCACAGGACCATAGATGTAGACCCAAAGAAACCTCAGGGAGGCTCAGGGAGATGAAGTGGCTTGACTAATGTCTCCCACATGTGTCAATGTCAGAGGCCAGATGGGAACTCAGGGGGTCCTGTCTCTCTGCCCAGTGCTCTGTCCACTCCATCACTAGCTGACAGGTGCCTGTAGTGTTCTCCTTGGTTTTCTGGAGGTCTCTGAGCAGCCTTAATAGCCAGGTGTTAAAGTCCAAAGGTCTTTATTGTCTCCTTCACCTGCTGCTCAGCTAGCTTTCTCGTAGCCTTCAAAGGGGACTTGGTTTCAGTGGAGAAAATGCAGGAGGGCAGGCCAGCCACCACGAAGCTGATGAAGATGGACATGAATCTGTCTCTGCTTGGCTCCAAGAGCTTGAGCTCCCGCCTCCAGTCCTCGGTCTTCTCTGGCTCTATTTCCAAGCCTCTCAGTTCCCCAGGAGAGACACCAGGAGCCTGACTAAAGGTGGAATGAATCTTGTCCAGTCCTTGCTGGATGTTATATACTCCATTATCATAGGTGTGAAACTTGTGGAACCATATTAAGTACTAAGTACATGTACTGAACTAGATAACTATTAATCACCATGCTAAACTAGATAACCATTGTCTTATCAACTCCACTGACTTAGCACCTTGTAACAAACCTTGTTTCAAGTTCAGAGTTCTGGCCCATAACAGGTTCCTACAAATATACAAAGGGATATCACATAGAAGAGGGATTACAGTTGTTCTATTGAGCTCCATGGGATGCTCCTAACTAGGGCTCTGAAGAAGTCTTCATGGCCACTTTTTTCGGTAGGGTGTAGGAGAGATTTGTGGGAGCAGAAGAAAAGGATTTGGCAGGCAAATATAGTAGTATGACAGAAGGGAAGGTGGTAGAGGGTGAAACCTAAAGGAGAGGCAATCTGGAATAGAAAGAAGAACACAAAATCTAACTGTTTATAGAAACAAGACCATTAAAGATGGAACATGAGGCAAGAAGAGGGGTGAGGGACTGGGAAGGAAGAGTTTTAATGAGCTACAATGTCTGGTAAAAATGAAAGTCAGCCCCAGAGCACACAGAAAACAGGACAGCAGTGTGTGGGATGATAGTGGATTTTCAGAAGTCAAGATCTCCTGTGGGTGAAACAATTTTTGTGATGTGGAGGTCTAAGATGTGGCCCCCACTAGAGGGAGCTGAACTTGAGTGGAGGCAGAAATCATGGGAATTGAAGAAACTGACAAATAGTGTTCAGAGTGCTCTGATTGTCATTATTGAAGTCCCCAAAAAGGGTGATGGGGTGACTGTGAGTGATGTGGGGAATACATTCAGAGAGCAGGGAACTCAAGGAGATCACTTGAATGATGATTGGGAGTACAGGACATGGTAGCAACATATGGCATAACCAGTGCTTGATGGCAGGATATTAATTTCCAAGTAGGAAAGCTTGACTACAATATTGACAGATCTTGAAGAGTCACTGGGGAGCAACGATTAATTTGATTCTTCTTTGTCCAGTATATTGGAGGAGCCCAGAGGCAGGGACAGACAATTTGGAAAACAGATTCTCCTTACGTTAGTATAAGCATACTGATTTTCTCATCTGGGTGAAAGACTAACAAGCCATGCTTCCTCCATGAAGTCTTCTGAGACTTTTCATGTCATTGCCATTTCCTTCACTGTCTTTTTTGATAAATGAAGAAACTGGGGTTAACAAGGATAAGTGACTTGGCCAGAGTCACACAGCTAGACAGATTTTAATTCAAGAAACTGACCCTTCCTCACTTCAGGCTCTCTGTCATATCCAGCTATCTAGCTGCCCTGCATTGCAAATGGCAGGAACTTAATAAGAGTGATTAAAGTAAATTAAAATGAAGAGGTTTCAACAAGATCATTGAACTGAACACTATGGGATTCAGTATAGACATACAGTATATTTGTACAACATTCCCCCAGGTTATCTCCAAATATTCTGGTTCCCAGTAATTGCCAATGTGTCACGTTACGAAGTATTATATTCTGTAATTTTTTTAAAGAATGGATGAGAAGAGGTTTGGGCAATGGCTTGTGGAAGTTAGATTTGTAGTGATAACTCTGAAATTACCCAAAACTATTTCTGTGGGCATTGGTACATATTCTGAGCCCAGAGGGAAAAAAAAATGTCAAACAATTTTCAGATAATGAAATTGACTATATCTACTCATATGAAAGGATGTTCCAAATCACTATTGATCAGAGAAATGCAAATTAAGACAACTCTGAGATATCACTACACACCTGTCAGATTGGCTAAGATGACAGGAAAAGATAATGACAAATGTTGGAGGAGATGTGGGAAAACTGGGACACTGATGCATTGTTGGTGGAATTGTGACCAGATCCATCCACTCTGGAGAGCAATTTGAAATTATGCTCAAAAAGTTATCAAACTATATATACACTTTGATCCAGCAGTGTTACTACTGGGCTTATATTCCAAAGAGAATCCAAAGACGCAAAAGGGACCTTTATGTGAAAAAATGTTTGTGGCAGCCCTTTTCATAGTGCCTAGAAACAGGAAATTGAATGGATGCCCATCAATTGGAGAATGGCTAAGTAAACTGTGGCATATGAATGTTATGGAATATTATTGTTCTGTAAGAAATGACCAGCAGGATGAATACAGAAAGGCCTGGAGAGACTGACATGAACTGATGCTGAGTGAAATAAGCAGAACTGGGAGATCATTATACACAGCAACAGCAATACTGTATAAAGATGTATTCTGATGGAAGTGGATTTCTTCAACAAAGAGAAGATCTAATTCAGTTCCAAATGATCAATGATGAATAGAACCATCTACACCTAATGAAAGAACACTGGAAAATGCATGTGGACTACTTACATTTTTGTTTTTCTTCCCAAGTTATTTTTACCTTCTGAATCCAATTCTTCTTGTGCAATAAGAGAACTGTACAAGTGTGTACATATATATTATATTTAAGATATACTTTAACATATTTAACATGTATGAGATTGTCATCTAGGGAAGGGGGTGGAGGGAAGGAAGGGAAAAGTTGGAACAAAAGAGATTGCAAGAGACAATGTTGAAAAATTACCCATGCATATGTTCTCTCAATAAAAAGCTATAATAATAAAAGAATGTTAGAAATACATTCCCTCTTGTAATTTAAACTTATTCTTTCATGAAAAGGTATCAGAAACTGACCTGGTTTCCGTCTCATGGATAGTGTCCAGCAGTGGGAGCCCATGGGTCTCAATTAAAAAGGAAATAGCCAGAGCAGATAGGAACTGCACTGTTGCACATAACAGAAGCAACAAGACAGGGCTACGGTGGGTTACGATAAGGACAAGTGGAGACAGCAGTGAGCCAAAGCGTATAGCAAAATTACCAACACTTATTCCCATCTGCCTGCAAATAAACAAAATCAAAACAAAAGTTAGAATGTAAGTGACTGAAGGGCAGGGACTGCTTTGCTTCTGCCCTGCTTCCTTCAAACCTACTTCAGTGCCTTTCCCATGGTAGGATGGGATTTTAATAGATAGATTTCAATAATTCCCTTATTAAGTGTGCTTGTGCAGCTGAGAAGGGAGGGACAGCAGATTGCTCAGGCCAGAGCCCAAATTTGCTTGTTCTAGGTTTAGCATTCATCGGTTCTGTACCACTGGGAAACCTCAAAAGAAAGGCCTCCATCTACTATCAACATCCAGAGGACTTCCAGGAACCTCCTGACATATTTGACCCAGATTAACCTCTGGGATTAATTATATCCCTTGCAAGGTTTTAATCTTGTCCTCTCAGGCCCAGAGTGGGCCCACTTTGAGCCCAAATGTCCAGAACAAGGCTCCAGAGAGTCTGCTCATGCCTCCACATGTCAGATACATGCATCGATATATGTACATGTGTTTATATGTAAATGTACCTACAAAAGATCTGACACACACACAACATAAAGCTTATTCCTTTGATGCAGTTTCCTCAGGAATATGTGAATTGTCTGAATTCTACAGCCATTTAAGCCATTTTTATTTTGAACTGCTACAGTAGAAATAACAAATAAATTATGTATCAAATTGAATAAACATGGATTCTTTTATTAAGGGGAAGGAGAAGCGAGCTGCCCCAGAATGTCCTCACATGAGAAGGATGGGGGAGGGGGCCATATTGAAACACTCTCCTACCACTGCAGTAAAATGTGAAGGACTGGTCGTCATGGATGTCACAAAACGTGAAATCCTTGATTCTCATTTGTCAGGAAATTTACAATTGCCTAATTTCCCATAACTGTCAAATTTGGGATACAAAATGTTGTTCCCTGAAATTCAGCTAGATCCTTTATGGTTAGCACAGAGTCTCCAAGCCCTTTCGGCACCCTTCACTAGAGAACTCATTGTATTCTCTGGCAACCTATGGAGATCTTGGCATGTAACACAGGAAGGTATTAACAGTTGTTAAGACACTAAGCTGTTGTTAACAAAACTTGTCTCAAAATCATGTTTACAGTTGGAAAACTCCAAACACATACAGTCTAATGTCCAGAGGAAAAGACTGAGCCGCAGACAAATGGCTAGGTGAATGTCATAAATGATACCATCAAAGGCAGGCAGAATGTGAATCCCTCTGTAGGGAGAGCACTCCAGAGCCAGTGCTTTTTCCATTGTCTACAGTCCTCTGATATATTAGGAAGACAACTTTGTTTGGGTACTCTGTTTTATTTTCTTTTATCATTGAGATCAGGGAGATGAGACATGAAAGCATTAACCTCACTGAGAGAGAAGGTCAGATTTTACTTTTTCTTCTCTCTTCTTCCATTCCTTTACTCTTCCCCACCCCAATATTTTTCTTCTTCCATATCTTCATATTTAAAATATATTTTCTTCTTTGGATCCCAGAAACTTTACCTTTCTTTTTCTAACACATTCACTTTCTAGATGGAAAAAAAAATCACGTCAATGGCTGACTTAAGAAACACCTGGACAAAAAGCACCTAATGACTAGCAAGTTAATATGCAACTAATGCAAAATAAACAGGCTTTTCACTGCCTCTAATGCAATATCACATAGATGCACATCCTACAGATGGATTTAGAAGGCTTTGGCTTCTGTCAATGGCTTTGTTATTTTTCTTTAGAAAAAATAGGTAAAGCAAGGCAGCTTGGTGGCTCAGTGGACAGAGCACCAGCCCTGAAATCAGGAGGACTTGAATTCAAATCTAGCCTCAGACACTTAACACTTCCTAGCTGTGTGACCCTGGGCAAGTTGCTTAACCTAAGCAACTAAGGTTGCCTCAGCGAAAAAAAGAAAAAACATTAGGTAAGCCAGTTGAATCAAGTGGCTATTAGACCAAAAAATAGAAAAATGTTTAGCAAATCATTTGATATCATCATTATCCACCCCTTTGAATATTCACCTTTCATACAAAATCAATAAAATGGAAGCTCTTTGAGGGTAGGATGATTCTAGTTTTCCTTTCTATTCCTGGAGTCTACCACAGTCTCTAGCTCTTAGCAGGTATTTAAGAAGTAATGGTTCAACTGAATTGAATTGAATATACATGGGCTATGTTTTCAATCTAATGATCCAGTATATCCACACCTGCCTGCATCTTTGATAGGAACATTTTGCCATCATTATCTGTGATGTTCTTGTCACATTTTCTACAAATTCTTACCTGATTTCAGTTGGATAGAGTTCCATTGTATAGAGGTAAATACATGAAACCATACCTCCCAGGTTTCCTTTGGCAATCACATTGACAATCAACCCAAGGACAACCATATCTGAAGACAAAAAATGAGGAATCAGCAAAATTATAGGAATGGGCTCAGTATACAGAATAACATGTGTGATTATTGAACATGGCAAATCAAATACGTTTCCTTTAAGGACTTTTTGGCGTTTACATGCTATTCATTACCAGATATAACCTTTTTTCTCCTATTTTACTCAGGGAATCACTTTTTAACATGAGAACAGAAAGGCTAAAAATCAATTTAGCAAATGTATCTGAATTGTCAACTGTTGTGATACGGGAACTATCAGCCAGTGGCTGCTGGAGATCTAACTCAGACCTGTAAAATGGTTCTTTTCATGTGAGAGGATGACGATAATGATACAAGGAGACTGAGAGGTAGTTACATTGTCTATCTCTCGACTGAGAGGCAGTTACATTGACTGACCTCTCTCCTCTTCCCTCTGCCTCCAATTTATTTCATTCCCAATCTACAAGTAACATCTGTGAATGCTGCTTTGAAACTTCTTCAAGTGCTTTGATCCACAGCTGCAGAGGCTCTCAAAGAATTGACCTGCCCCTTCACTTAGGCATGGTCCTTAACAATTCCCTGTTTTTTGTTTTATAGGAGTGTGATTAATTTCCCCCCACATCATGGCCAGTAAGTTTATGTATTAGCTGTTATCTAAGTCCACAGGCTAAGGTATCTGAGTCCGTTAGCTAGAGACTGCAAACAGCACTATAGCAGGTGAGGAAGTTGTGAGATGTCATGGAGGCAAACTGTCAAACAGAGAAGAGGACTAGAGTCAGAACAGGCATTTTTCATAAGTCTCTCATCAGTTTCCTGGCTCAGCCCTTTGATGTGTTGGCCCATTTAATTACCCTGACTAAAAAAGTCTTGCCAGGTCTCTTCTCCCTTTCCTTTCCCACAGGTTATCAAAGGAACTCTAGGAGGAGCCTACTCATGAACAGTTATGGGAAGCTGATGCTTCTTTGTTTCTTATGCCCCACTTTGGGCACCATATGTTGTGAAACAGGAGCAACCTGTCAGTGGCTGCTGAAGTTCCAACTCAGATCTGTAGAATGGTTCTCTTCATGTGAGAGGATGATGATGATGATGATACAAGAAGACTGAGAGGCAGTTCTGTTGTCTGTCCTCTTTCCTCTTTCTTCTGCCTCCAATTAATTTCATTCCTAATCTACAAGGGACATCTGTGAATGCTGCTTTGCAATTCCCTCAAGTGCTTTGATCCATAGCTGTGGAGACTCTTAGAGAATTGACCTGTCCCTTCACTTAGGCATGGGCCTTAACAGTCAATTATACTGAATTGTGTATGCAGTGTTCCACACCCACAGGCCCTCAATTTTCCAGAACAAGAGAAAGGGGATTTTTTGCTCTTTTTTCATGATGAAGTTTGGTCCTTGTAACTGCATAGTATTCATGGTTCATTATTATTGCATATTTTTTACATTGTTCTACTCCTTGTGTATATTGTTTTCTTGTTCACCTTAATTAGTCTGCATTAGCTAATATAAGTGCCCTCATGTATTCTGTGTATTCATCATTTCTCTCAGGACAGTAATAATCTATTGTATCCTATAGAATTATAGATTTGGCCATTCTCCACATTAACACCTCTGGTAGAGAACAGTTTCTTTGCCTCTCATTACATCTTTGTTGCCCCAGGGCCTAAAACAATACTATCACTTACTCATTTTGAATACCTTCTAAACGATTCCCTTTGTTCACTGAAAAGCTTCTCACCTTGAGGCACAAATATGCCAATGATGAACATGGATCCAGTGAAGACTGCATAGAAGATGAAAGTAAAGCGGTTTCCCAGGTAAGACACACTAACAGATGTCAGAAGCTTTATTGGAAAATCTATAAGTGCAAATATCAGTTGGACCAAGTAAACGTTCAACCCAAATTTATGTATGTCTGTCATTACTGCATAAAAGGAGAATCCACATGCAGTCCTGGAAGAAGAAGCATTTATTATAGAATGTAGAAATTTTATTTTTCATTTCTGTCCATTGAATGCTTCTTTTGTCTTAATAAACAAAAAAGAACATTCCTGTCCTAAAAGTAATTCCACTGTTAATTCTGGCATCCCAAGCAATTTATATGTTCCAATTTATTAAATTTCTGATTCACTATCTCTCAAATCCTCCCACATTCAAAATGACAGCATTCTCAGGAACTAAGTTGGAGAGTCAGTATATGTGACTCTTACTGAAATTTTCAGATACTTTGCTTGACATCAGTTAATTAAATATCAAACTCACTTACCAGACAAATATAACACAAAATGTGATCTTGCATAATCCTGGTGTCTGAACAAAATCTATGAAAGAAGAGTTTCGCTTCACCCTTGAAAGGTCCTCTTGAATGTGGTCCAATATGATCTGTTTAGAAGACAGGACAGAGGAAGGGGAATTTTGCTTCAATATTTGACCTGAAGGGTCTTGATAAGAGGGTGAGGAAGGGATTATTTGTCTTATTTGACAGATATTGTCATAGTAGCATATCACATTAATTGAAAAATGGCAAGCCCTGTAAATAGCCATCAAGCAAACTCAAACCATACAAATCTTGTGTTGTGTCCTACCATCTGATCTAGAGATGGAGAAGAAAATTACAAACTACTACAATATTTTTGCCAAGAATATCTCCAAATGGTTCCAAAGAATTGGGCACAATTAGAAATGACTAAACAAAAGCAACAGATTCCAATAATTTTATCTCCTTTGCATTTCGTTATCTGTATAATTCTTACCTCTGACCAGGAGAATATAAGCACCTCAATGTAATGGGCTGAGGCTTGAGTTGATGCACTGAGGTCCCAAGCACATGAGGCTAAATAGTAATTGGACCATACTCTATTAATATATAATCTTGGAGAAAGAATGGCCCCCGCCCACTCTTTGTGCAAGTCCTGATGTGTTGTATAGGAAATGACGATTTTGGTAGGTGGAGGCAGGGGAGTGGAAAAGGAAGGGGAAGGAGAGACTTTTGGGATTGCCATTGCGACGACCTTTCTGTTTGTTCCTCTTCTTCTTTTTGCTTTTGCTGAGGCAGTTGGGGTTAAGTGACTTGCCCATGGTCACACAACCAGGAATTGTTAAGTGTCTGAGGCTGGATTTGAACTCAGGTCCTCCTGACTTCAGGGCTGGTGCTCTACCCACTGAGCCATCTCCTCCCCTTCCTCTTGACTTCAGGGCTGGTGCACTGAGCCATCTCTTCCCTTTCACAGCAAAAAGCAAAAAGAAGAAGAGAAACAAACAGAAAGGAGAGAGAGATCTGAGCTCTCCTCCCAAAGTCTCTCCTTCCCCTTCCTTTGCCACTCCCCTGCCTCCACCCACCAAAATCGTCATTTCCTATACAACACATCAGGACTTGCACAAAGAGTGGGCGGGGCCATTCTTTCTCCAAGATTATATATTAATAGAGTATGGTCCAATTACTATTTAGCCTCATGTGCTTGGGACCTCAGTGCATCAACTCAAGCCTCAGCCCATTACAGATCTTGTGATTTAGAGAGAGTCATCTGCCCCCAGAGAGAGGATTGTGGGAACTGAATGTGGACCAGAACATTGTATTCTCACTTTTTTTTTGTTGTTGTTGTTCACTTGTATTTTGTTTTCTTATTCATTTTCTTTCCTTTTTCATCTGATTTTTTTTCTAATGCAGCAAAAGAATTGCATAAATATATTTAGACATATTGGATTTACCATATATTTTAACATGTATAACATGTTTAATATGTATAACAATAACATGTATTGCTTGCCATCTAGGGGAGGAGATGGGGGAAGGAAGGGAATATTTAGAATACAAGGTTATGCAAGGATGGAATGTTGAAAAATTATCCATCCATATGTTTTGAAAATAAAAAACTTTTAAAAAATAACAAATCATCCTACATGTTTCCTGAGGAATCCATAGACAAGCCACGAAACAAGTTAAAACCAAACATGGAAAAACTGATGAGTTCACCATGGCTCTGGGAATTCAACTCAGTAGGTGATATAAGAGTTGGGATGAAGGTACTTCAGACAACATAGCCTACAAGTGCTTGTTACAACTGAACTGAATTTACACACTGATATTGGGCTTTCTCAGCTTTATGCCCTGGCATATTATGCTTTGTCTACTAGGAAATTCAATGCTAAGTTCAGAGCTCAGGTATAAGAAGGAATTCATTTCAGGCGGCTGAAACATCTACATCTCTGCTTCTGCCAAATGGTCGCCATGCTAGCTTCAGCCTTCACTTTCCTTCTCTGTGGGGTCTGCATTTTACCTTCTGAAATGTTTATGGTAAAGATTATAAAAATAAACAATGCCCTTTGAGACTATATTCATGGCAACAAGGTTATGGATACAGTGAGGATTTCCCTTCCCTTCTCATACTTCTGGAGTGAGCATTCTCCCCTGTTCCTTATGGCCATTTATCCACGCCACCTTCTGAAGGGCCTTCAGAGCCACATGGAGTTTGTTGTGGGTGATTAGCCAACGAGCAGATTCTGGGAGAGTTCTGAAAGAGGAAGGAGAAAAAGTGAAACACTGAGGATGGGACCCAAACAGAACAAAATCTCATTGTCCCTTTTGTGATTATGGGGAGCCAAAGGGTGTATTCTAGAGCTAGACTCACTGAGGGGTGGCTACTGGCTTAATTTCCAAACCACTTCTTGGTAGGGAGGGGGGAAGGAATCACAAAGAGATGCTAGCAGCTGAAAGGTGACACGTAGTGGGTGGTATCTGCTCTGAGCTTTGAAGAAAACTAGGCATTCAATGAATCAGACTTCAGGGATTGTCCTGGGAATGTAGCAGCAACAGAGCCAGAGGATCATCCGGGGCACTGGTCAGGGACTCCTTACATCCTTGTGTCTGTGAAACCCAGCATACCCACAGGATCAGAGGGTGCATGTGAACTTTTGCTAACTACCCTTAGACTCAGTTTCCTCATCAATAAAATGGGAATAACAATGGCACCCACCTTGGGTTTCTTGTGAAAAACCTAATAAGATAAGATATAAAGTCTTTGCAAACCTTAAAGTGCTGTATAAATACCAGCTCTTATCATTAAAGTCAATTGGGCAGTATGTTCAGTGCAGGGTGTCTGCTGGACTTGACCCAAGGCACAGGAAATAGCATTCCTGCATTTTTAGCTGTGAATTGAATCCAGTTCACTCTGAGAGAAAATCCTGGTAAAGCTGTTACAGCCCCAGAGACAAGGCCAGCTCTCTTGGGGACTGATGGCAGCATGCTACATCACACAACAGAACCTTCTCTGTACGTGTTAAGGGGAGAGGGGGAAAGGGGAGAAACACTTAGGAAGGCTTTAGAGCAGCTTTGCAAACTTCCTTTCCCAGTGTCACATTGCCCCAGAAACTTCTCTTTGACTGCTTCCAAGCCCTTCCATTTTGAGGCTCCGATAATACTAAGCCCACAGCGCTCAATAAGTGCTCCTGGCCCAACTAAGGGACCAATTTACTTTTTGTCTTGTTCACATACAAGGAGAAAAGAAATACTATCCCATATGAGGCTGAAATGGAAAACTGCAGCCAGCGCCATTCTGGGATCAGGTAGGCCCATCCAGAAAGGAGGATCTGTCCAAACGTGAAGGCGTACATAGTACAAGTATGCACGAGAACCCGTTTCTCAATCGGCGTCCACTCCAAGGCTTAAAGGAAAAATAAGAGGAACGATTAGATTTTATGAAATGTGGGGAAAATGGAATGGCAGGATTGCCAAAAACTTGGTTCCAAATTGGGTTGTTGCTCAATGGATCAGTAAATCCATTAATGCATCGTAAATAGTTCAATAAATACTTGATATGAAACCTACTATGTGCCAGGCAGTGGGCTGGCCAATTGAGGATTGAAGATAAAAGTAAAACACTTCTCAAGCTCTGAAGTGATTTACATTCTATCAACTACATAGTACCCATATGTAGAAGATTCTGTTCAGTAGACAGTTATTAAGTTTCTGCTAAATGCCAAGCAGATGGCATCAATGGCTTCAAGGAGCTTTCATCATTATCAAATATT
This sequence comes from Antechinus flavipes, assembly GCF_016432865.1. Lineage (NCBI taxonomy): Eukaryota > Metazoa > Chordata > Mammalia > Dasyuromorphia > Dasyuridae > Antechinus > Antechinus flavipes. Next base: position 255,814,233 of record NC_067403.1, read on the forward strand.
CATCACCATCATAATAATAATGACAATCTCTAGAATGTCTATAGTGCTTTCAAGGTTACAAAGCACTTTAAGGTGTTAATTTCTTTGGTTCTCACAAGAATCTTGTGGGTTGGGTGCTATTCTTATACACATTTTACAAATGAGAAGACTGATGTTCATTGGCTTGCCCAGAGCCACAGAGCTAGCAAGTATCTGAGGTCAGATCCAAATTCAGATCTTCCTCACCACAGACTAAGTACTGCATCCCATGGTGCCATTTGGCTTAATTAACTAATTAAAAACAGCAGGCTGGACCTGAAGTTAAAAGGACTCATCTTTCTGAGTCCAAATTCAACCTCAGATACTCACTAGCTGCATGATCCTGGGTAAGTCACTTTTCCCTCAGTTTCCTCATCTGTAAAATGAGCTGGAAGAAAAAAATGTCAATGCACTGCAGTATATTAGCTAAGAATATCCCAAAGAGGCTCAGGAAATGTCAGACAGACATGACTAAAAAGGACTGAACAACAGCCACAAAAACTCAGCAAGCATTAAGCCTCTGCTATTCCCAGGTCTTTGTGCTAAGCCTTGGCAATTTAAAGACAAAGAGAAAAAAACGAACAAATAAAACTATCCTTTGTCTTCTTGAACATGTTTGGCAGAAATTGGGCTTAAGTCAACAGCTTACCCCAAATTCCTAAAAAAGTTTTCTAAATGCATACATCATGTTTGTAAGGGTCAGAGAGGAACCTCGTATAGTATAATGAGAAAGTAAAGAGGCTTTGATGTTTGAGGCACCTGGATGTGATCTCTGCAGTTAGTAGGGACCACCTTGTGAGAAGAAGCTCTGGTCCCATAGAGGACGCATTATCAAAGGAGATCTTATTGGCTATGTGTGTAACCTCATAGACTCAGTATAAGTAATGGGGACCAGAAAGTAGGTGGAATGCAGTAGGAGTTCAGTGAGAGTGCAAGAGTACAGGAGTGGTGCAGGAGTAGTGCAGGATGTGATCACATGAAATAAAGTCTAGAGCTCACAAGCCACTGTGTCCAGGCGCTCTGTTGGACATGAGAACCATTGCTCAAAGAGGCAGTAGCCAGAGATCTCTGAAGACTTATGGTTAGGTAAGATTGGTAAAGAACCATTGTTTGAAGAGACAGTGGCCAGGGATTTCTGAAGGTCTGGGATTAGGCAAGACTGACAATCCGTAACCTCTGAGGGGGGAGTTACAAGTGGCAGCCCAATGTGGGGGCAGCACTTTCAAGGTTGTCAGGCCCCACAAGGGAAGGTCCCTTCCAATGAGGGAAGGGAAGGAAAAGGGAGGGCAAGGTAGCATAATGGATCTGGGTCTAAGTTTACCCATGATCATGCCTGAGGACACAGCTGTGCACACTGCTCAAGTGTATAAGTTAGAGAACCAGATGGGTGATTCTCTAGTGGAGAACACATCTGTTGGGGAGCAGGGGGCTTACTCCCATACTCTGAGTCATCTACTTCTACACTCACTGAGTACAGCTCAGCAAGGAAAAAATCAAGAGGTAAACGAATTGATTAAGCAGTTAGAACAAAAGATGCGAGAACTACAGGCTGAGGAAAAGAAGAAATGAAAGATCACTTTATAACAGTTAGAACAAGAAGTGCAAGAGTTACAAGTTGAATGTATTGGTCTATCTGCCATCTGGAGGAGGGGGTGGGGGAAGGAGGAGAAAAATTGAAACAAAAGGTTTTGCAAGTGTCAATGCTGAAAAATCACCCATGCATATATCTTGTAAATAAAAGGCTATAATTTAAAAGAAGAAGAAGAAGAAGAATTACAGATTGAGTTAGAGAAAAAATAAAAAGTTACTTTACAACAATTAGAAGAAAAAGTACAAGAGCTCAGCTTACAAGCTGAGGCAGAGAAGGAACAAAAAGCTAATTTACAGCAGTTCATAATGGAAGAACTAACTGAATACTATGAGTTAAGAACTCCCACAAGTTTTAAAACTAGGAAAGATTTTGACTTGGGCAGCCAACCAAGGAAGTATCAGGAGAGAAGCAAACAAAAGGTTGGTGGCTATAGCCTCAGAGGGTACAGCATGTTGGACATAGTTAAAGAAATCTTTTTTTAATATTTTACTTTCCTACTACAGCTCTAGGAGATCTGCAGGGCTTCACCATTTGGTAGAGAAAAGAGTTAAGTATCATAATTACCATGCTGAGTTAGGCAGAAAAGGAATTAAATGTGTCAAGTACCTTGCTGAAGAGAAAGGGAATGGTCTTTTTCACATTCAAAGCTCGGGTTTCAAGGTTCAAATTCTGCCTACCACCAAGCATGAGCCTTAGAATATTCCCAATCTCCTGACCCTCATCCCTTAACTCCACCTTCCTGGGCAGGAGGAGAGGGAGGAGTGGGAGGAGTAATGACATCATCAGCACAAGCAGTTCTGCCCATCATCTATGTTCTCATTACAAGAGGTGGGGCTAGGCTTCAGGGCCCAGGCAAAAAATACTTGTGACTTGATGACAGCCATTATAGAGTCTTTAAGCAAATCAGTGAGGGAAGGTAATTGCTGTTAGGGAGAATAGAGCTATATGCCATTACGACTACTTAGAAAAAATTTCTAAGGTTCCTCTTAAAGGACCAACTATCTTTACAGATGTTCCCAAACGTAACATTTGTGCTATATACTCTTGTGATTTAAGAGAGTAGTCAGACTTCCTTTCAATCCACTCTGCAGAATGAATTATATGCAATCATGTTAGCTCTTACTTATTATCCAGGAGATATAAATATAATATCTGATTCAGCCAATTCAATAGGTGTGATACAAAGAATAGCCACAGCCCAAATAAAATTTATAGCTTCCAATATGTTTGTGGCAGCCCTGTTTGTAGTGGCTAGAAGCTGGAAAATGAAAGGATGCCCATCCATTGGAGAATGGTTGAGTAAATTGTGGTATATGAATGTTATGGAATATTATTGTTCTGTAAGGAATGACCAGCAGGATGAATACAGAGAGGACTGGCAAGACTTACATGAACTGATGCTAAGTGAAACGAGCAGAACCAGGAGATCATTATATACCTCAATAACGATACTGTTTGAGGATGTATTCTGATGGAAGTGGATCTCTTCGATAAAGAGAGCTTTAATTGATCAAAGATGGACAGAAGCAGCTACACCCAAAGAAAGAACACTGGGAAATGAATATAAACTGCTTGCATTTTTGTTTTTCTTCCCGGGTTATTTATACCTTCTGAATTCAATACTCCCTGTGCAACAAGAAAACTGTTCGGTTCTACACACATATATTGTATCTAGGATATACTGTAACCTATTCAACATGTAAAGGACTGCTTGCCATCTGGGGGAGGGGGTGGAGAGAGAGAGGGGGAAAATTGGAACAGAAGTGAATGCAAGGAATAATGCTGTAAAAAATTACCCTGGCATGCATTCTATAAATAAAAAGTTATAAAAAAAAAAACTTCAAGAGCAAGTGAGAAAGTGAACAATTAAATATTATATCTTGCATGTCCACTTTCATAGTGGACTTTCAGGTCCTATTTTTTATTATCAGGCTGCTTGAGTTGGGATAACAAAAGAGGAAGTTAGGAACATAGTAAAGGCCTGTACAACTTGCCTTCCTTTCCACACTCCTACACTCCCTCCAGGATTTGAGACCCAATGAAATTTGGCAAATAGACATCACCCATGTTAAGAGGGAGAGCATCCATGTAACTATGCATACACATTCTCAACTCCTCATGGCTTCACTCCAATCTGGGGAAGCAGTTAGGCATGTGATCAGCCACCTTTATCATTGTTTTTCCATTGCAAGAGTCTCACATGCACTTAAGACAGATAATGGACAGGCTTATACATCTTCTGCCTTTAGGTCCTTCTGCATTGAATTTGGCATTGCCCATTACACTGGCATCCCATATAATCCCACTTGCCAAGTCATTAGTAGACAGGCTAGTCATACCTTCAAGATGCTCCTGTTTAAATAAAAAAGGGAGTATTTGGGTTTGCATGACCCTTTACCCAACTCACACAGATTCACTTAGATGCAGCAATATGTACATATAATGACTTACAATTTTCATATTCTTTGGACCTTACCCCAGCAACGTACTTCTGGAACCCGCAGAAAGCACAGCTAACTAACAGATTGACCAACAAAGACAAGAGCCCTCTCTCCACAATGATGTGGAAGGGCTTAGATAGCTTTTGAAAGGGTCCGGGTTAGGTCTAGGTTTGGGGTCCCGGATATGCTCTTGTTGTTCCAGATACAGGCCCAACAGCAGAGGAGTGGATCCCAACTAGAAACATCTGTGATCTGGGAAACCAAGAAGAGAAGGACCAGACAACGACATTGTCCCCAATGATGGCCCAGAAGGATTGGCCGATGTCAGCAGTCCTTCAGACACTGAGGACACCCATGTCTCTCCTGACTATGACACCAAAGATAAGGATCACAGCACCAGTGTAGCAGCTGAATTGGACTGTCCTGGTTGATGAGCAATGCCTAGAGGCTAACAAAACTGGACTTGTGCACTTCCCATGGCCTCCCACTATTCATATGATGGGCTGGGAAGAGGCTTCCTTTCATTTTCCACTTGTAATGGAATGCCTTTAAATTAGGTTGAACACTATGTTATCTTTTCCTGGTTTTGGCCCCTGTTGGCCCTACCTCTTACTATTTTAATTTTATTTGCCTTTATTCTATTTTTATACACCCTGTAATCTCATTAATTAAGCAAGCTATTATTGATGTCAAAGTTAGTTTGATGTGATGAATGGTCCCCGCTAAACAAGAAAAGGGAGTTTTAAGGCTATGAGAGAAACCTTGTATAGTATAATGAAGAAGTAAAGAGGCTTTGATGTCTGAGGCACCTGAATATGATCTCTGCAGCTTGTAGGGACCACCTCATGAACAGAAGCTCTGATCACATAGAGGTTGCATCATCAATGGGAGATGTCTCCTCTTATTGGCTGTGTGTGTGACCTCATAGACTCAATATAAGGAGTCTCCTACCAGAAAGTAGGAGGAGGTCAGTAGGAATTCAATGAGAATGCAAGAGGAATGCAGGAGTGGTGCAATAGTAGTGCAGGATGTGATCACTTGAACTCGCAAGGTGCTGTGTCCAGGCACTCTGTTGGATGAGAACCATTGCTCAAAGAGGCAGTGGCCAGAGATCTCTGAAGACCTATGATTAATTAAGATTGGCAAAGAACCACTGCTCAAAGAGACAATGGCCAAGGATTTCTGAAGGCCTGGGATTAGGCAAGACTGACAATCAGTAACTTCTAAGGTGGAGGTTACACATGTTCATATTAAAGGTTATACTGCAAAAAAATAAGAAGCAGGTCACATACCTCAACAGCTGGGGGTAGATGTATTCTTAACTAAACAATGAATGGAGGCAGTTACAACACATAAAATAGGTAACTTTGATTACCTGAAATTGAAAAGATTCTGCACAGACAAAATTAATGCACCTCTCTCTTACTCCACCTTGCCTTAAAGTTTCTTTCTCCTTATCACTAACTAATCCCTTTAGAGTGCTAAATCCCTCTTTGGATTTAACACTTTAGGGCATGCTCCAATCTCATGGAGTACTTCCTTTCTCCTAGTTAATTGTGGGTTCCATTAGGGAACTGTCTTTTCCATTGTTAATTGTTCAAACACCTTTCCTTAGTTTAAATATCTCCAGGCTAACTCTGAAGAAACAGCAAATGGGGAGGCCTAGGGCTAGATAGAGGTAGCCTCAGCTCAAATCAAATGACTTTTCACCTGCTGGACAGTGAGGGGAATCAAGGACTTGAGTCCAAGAAAAATAAGGGAACTTCAGCTGATAAGAAAAACTCAGTTGTGCTGCTGAGTCTGGGCCCTGGGCAAGAAGGAATCAGCATACCTGATAAGTGAAGCAGCAGTGGGGCAGGGATGCTGCTGGCTGTGAGCATTTACAGGAGGATGGAGTTCTTGATTTTTGATTAACAGGCAAAAAGGAGAAATGAAGCGATGGCAAAGGCATCATTCCTCCTTCTCAGGACTAGAAGTAGTCACACTAATAAATTCTCATTTAAAAAAAAAAAGAGGCAGAAAATGTTTGTGGCAGTCCTGTTTGTAGTGACTAGAAACTGGAAAATGAATGGATGCCCATCAATTGGAGAATGGCTGGGTAAATTGTGATATATGAATGTTATGGAATAGTATTGTTCTCTAAGAAACGACCAGCAGGATGAATACAGAGAAGCTTGGAGAGAAGCTAAGTGAATTGAGCAGAACCAGGAGATCATTGTATATTTCAACAACAATACTGTATGAGGACATATTTGGATGGAAGTGGATTTCTTCGACAAAGAGAAGATCTAACTCAGTTTCAATTGATCAATGATGGACAGAAGCAGCTACACTCAAAGAAAGAACACTGGGAAATGAATGTAAACTGTTTGAATTTTTGTTTTTCTTCCCAGGTTATTTTTACCTTCTTAATCCAATCCTTCCTGTGCAACAAGAGAACTGTTCAGCTCTGCACACATATATTGTATCTAGGATATGCTGTGACATATTTCACATATATAAGACTGCTTGCCATCTGGGGGGAGAGGATGGAGAGAGGGAGGGGAAAAGTCAGAATCGAAGTGAGTGCAAGGGATAATGTTGTAAAAAATTACTCAGGCATTGGTTCTGTCAATAAAAAGTTATAATTTTTTTAAAAGGCATGCAAAAGAAGAAAGAACCTACGGGACTAGAGATGACCAGCTTCATCTTCAGAGGACATTGAAGTTAAAAAAAAAAAAAACCCTCTCTTTCCCCAAAGAGTAATGTTAAATGGTTACCTGTCCAGAAAAAATTTATAGAACTCAAAAAAAAAAAAAAGACTATAAAAATCAAATGAGATAAAGAAAACAAAAATAAGAACTATTAAAGAAAAGCAAGACTATGAAAAGTCTGGAAAAGGACATCAAGAACCTTTAAAAAAAATGATTCTTTGAAATTAGAAATGGGGGGCAGTTAGGTGGTGCAGTAAATAGAGCACCAGGCCTGAAGTCAGGAGGACCTGAGTTCAAATCTGGTCTCAGACACTTAACACTTCCTAGATGTGTGACCCTGGGCACACAGGGTGAGACCCTGGTCTATCTTATTTCTCAGTAAAAAATTTTTAAAAAGAAAGAAAGAAAATTAGAAATGGGTGTAATAATGTTTGGAGCAACCTTTTTTATACTATCAAGGAACTGGAAATTAACTGAATACCCATCAGGTAGGGAATGGCAGAATGGTATGTGAATGTAGTGGAATATTATTCTTCTATAAGAATTGAGCAGGCTGATTTTAGAAAGGCTTGGAACTGATGCTAAGTGAAGTGAGTAGAACCAAGAGAATATTGTACACAGCAACAACAAGATTATGTGATGATGAGCTGTGATGGACTTAGCCCTTTTCAACAATGAGATGATTCAAGGCACTTCCAATAGACTTGTGATGGAGAGAACCATCCACATTCAGAAAGACATCTATGGAGATTGAATCTGGATCAAAGTATAGTATTTTCACCTTTTTCTTTTTTGATTGTTGTCTGCTTATTCTTTTTTCTTCACCCTTGTATCTGATTTTTCCTACACAGCATGGTGAATATGGAAATGTTCAGAAGAATTGCTCATGTTTACTTTAACCTATATTGGATTGCTTGCTAAGGAAGGGGATGGTAGTAAAGAGGGTGAAAAATTTGGAACATAAGGTTTTCAAAGGTGAGTGTTGAAAACTATCTTTGAAGATATTTGGAAAAATAAAAAGCTATTATTAAAATAATTTTTAAATGAAAAAATAAAAATAATATGCTTTTTCTTGCTAAGCATTTGCTCTCTCAACTCTGTTTCATATTTACCACTCCTGGTATCTATCGCATCTCTTTATATTGTCTGTAATCTCTTCTACTAAATAAACCTACCTTTTGCCAAAACAAATGGCTGTTGTGATTTCTTCACGAGTGACCCCTAGTATGTGGTGCCTACATCAATACCATCATTTGGGAATAAACTTCAAACACATCAGTGGGCTTATAATCCAAGGAAGCCACTTAAGAAAAAAGGCCTCATGTACCCATAAATATTTATACCAGCACAGATTTTTATAGCAGACTTGGAAATAATGTGGATGCTCTTCCAATCGGAAACACCTAAACAAATTGTACTACATTAATGTCCTGAAATATATCATAGTGTAAGAAATGATGAATGTGATGAATGAAGATCCACATAAATAGACATAGCATGAAGTCATCAAAACCAAGAAAAAAATATACAGAGCAACTACAATGTAAATGAAAAAAAAAGAAAGAAAGAAAGAAAGAAAAACTTACTAAAAGTTAAAAGCAACTGTGATAGAATGATAAAGATTAGACAAGAAAAAATGAAGAAAGGGGATGGTAAAAATTGCTCAGGTAAAAAGGAGTTGTAAGTGGAAAAAATTTAAGATGCTCTGAGATAGACTCCTAGAGATTTCTGACTTGTCCACAGTCACAATGTGATCAGGTGTCATAGACAAGAGTTCCTATTCTGGAGGCCGGTTCTCCATACACTCGCTAGATTGCTCAGTTTTTCAGTTCTTGTGGCACTTCTCTAACATTTTTAAGGCGATTTTCCTAAACTTGCCTGTTCCCCGCTTGCCAAGGTCCGAACCTCTCAGTCTTTCTGTGATCCTCCCCAGAGTGTAACCACAAGGGTGGGACTACCTCCACGGTACTTACCCAAACAGACTCTGGTGATACTAGAGCCAACTAATGCAGCACCAAAGAAGAATCTGAGTATCACATAGCCAGCAAAGGTGGGCACAAAGGCTGCACAGGTACCAGCAATGGCCGCCAGCAGAGAGGACCACCTTAGTATTATCCTCCTTCCAAATCTAGTGACAAATTAAAGATGTTACATACAAAGCTTGGTGCTTGCCCGACCCCTCCAATATTCTCTCCTGGCTGGCAATAGTCTGAACTTGACCCATTTGGAAACAGCAATTCTTCTCCCTCTCTGGCACAGAAAACCTATATACTGGTTGTCTCCTCACTTTCCCTAATCACCATTCATCATTAGTCAAGTGCATCCTATGAAGAAGGTTGCTCTGAACACCCCAGGCTATCCACCACAAACCTCCACCCCGCAATGTATTGACCCACTGCAGATGCCTTAAGGCTGCCACCTGAGCTTCAGTCTGTTTGGTCAAGCACATCAACAGCCAAAATGTAAATATTTGAAGAAATCTTAACATAAAAAGTGCTTCTTAGAGCTTATTGCCAATCAGTGCTCCATGACTAGGAATCAGTTGAGATCAGTCAATCTGAAATTAAAACTGAAGATTTAGTAACAGTTAACATCTCATGACTTGGTTTTCTTTGTCACAAAGGGGTTCGATCAATTCCACGAGGGTCCTCTGATGTGATTGTTTTTATTTGAAATCAACTAAATAACCAACAGCTAAAGCAAACAATTACTAACCTAAAACTGAATATATTTTTAAAAGATAATAATCTACTCTAAGCCTAGTAGTAAGGAGAAAAATCACAACATCAATAGGAAAAGACCCTCCCAAGGAGGGAGTTGGAATTTGTTCTGTGAATTCAGTCTCTGTATGAGGGGAACAGAGACAGAGACAGAAGTATTTCTAAGTTGCTTCATAAACTTTTCTTTTGTTCTGCATGTTTGAAGCTCAGCCTAACCTTGATCCATAAGACAGAAAGCAGAGCCAAATGATCGTCTGTTTGCCGTTGTGTTTGGGACACAACTTTTATGGTTTGGAAAGGGTGAGTGTCATAGAGACAAGAAATCTTTCTGCCCTGGATCCTGGCTGACCCATGTAGAGGTGGTGATAGTGTAGAAAGTAAGTCGTTGTATCCATTCAACAGCACTGTTTCACTCGTGCCAAGATTTTGACCACATCAGTTTTGAGGAGAAAACAGAATCAGAAAAATATCTAGAGATCTCTGAAAAGATCCATGAGCCACTTAAGACATAAAGTTGCCTGGAGGAAAGGCAGAAAGAAATTCTGTCTCCTCATTTTCCCTTACATCAACCTTATTTTAGAGACTCACATAGACATAGTACTTCAATACCTTCATATATCCACTAAAGATTTTTATCCACCTGAGTTCTTCACTTACCTGTCAGAGAGTATCCCAAAAAAAACACTTCCTGCCTGCTGTCCTCCCATGTATGCTGCCTGAGCAATTAACGCCAGTGACTTCCATTCACATACTAGGTCCCACTGGAAGAGAGATGAGCAAAAAATGAGGAGAAAAAAAGAGGAGAAAGAATGAAACTGGGATCCCACATGGAAAGGTTGAAAGTCTTGAATATCTAAACATTTACTAAATTTGGGCTAAATTTAATCAATTACTTGTTTAATTAATTACATTTTCATCAAACTTGACCAATTAAAATTATAATTCCCTCTGAAGGGAACTCAATTCAAGCTTGGCAGCTGGCTAACATTCCAACATTTTGGGGGTTCCCTTGCTCTTTCACAGGTTCTTACATATTATTCTCCAGACTCCCAATACACCATGTGGTCCGAATTTCCTCCAGAAGGCAGATACTTCCAGGGTACTGGAAAGGCACCAGCCTTGCACTGTCCAAAAAGCTCATGATCAGAGTAGGAACCAAGTCTTCTGTTCCTACATCTCCTGACTTTAGGGCTTTACCATTCTACAAGAACACTCTTCCGTCTGCAAGAGGCATACTACTCAGGCAACCTCCTTCTCTCTCTAGATAGTCTAAGCCCTCAACAGGGGTTACAGTGGTAATTCTAGTCTACACTGGATAAATGGCCAAAGAAGACAAAATCTGGAGATATCTTTTCAGTTAAACATTTATCAAGAAATCTCTCTTTTGAGAGCTAATTCAGTTTCAATTATCAAGGATGGACAGAAGCAGCTACACCCAAAGAAAGAACACTGGGAAATGAATATAAACTGCTTGCATTTTTGTTTTTCTTCCCAGGTTATTTCTACCTTCTGAATCCAATTCTCCCTGTGCAACAAGAGAACTGTTCAGTTCTGCACACATAGATTGTATCTAGGATATACTGTAACCTATTCAACATGTAAAGGACTGCTTGCCATCTGGGGGAGGGGGTGGAGGAAGGGAGGGGAAAAATCGGAACAGAAGTGAGTGCAAGGGATAACGCTATAAAAAATTACCCTGGCATGGGTTCTATCAATAAAAAGTTATTTAAAAAAAGAAAGAAATCTCTCTTTTCTAGAATTGGTTTTACTCTCATGCTATTTAATAGGACAAGACCAAAGTATCTAGAGAGCCTGATAGATAGTTCACTAGGTCTGGAGTAAGGAAGCCCTGAGTTCAAATTTAACCTCAGATACTTACTAACAGATAATGGGCAACCATTTAAAGTGCTTGCCTCAATTTCCACAACTCTAAAACCGGAAAAGATAGCAACTATCTTGCTTTTTTTTTTGTTTTGGGAATCAAATAAAATAATATTTTAAAGTATTTGGCACAGTAGGGACTTAAATACTAGTTCTCTTTCCTTTTCTCTTCAATTTAGAAAGTATGGGCTCAGGACATTTCTCTGTTCATAGTCTAATCAAAAAAGCAAAAAAACAAGCAAATATGTGTACACAAAACTTATAAACAGGATGAATTGGAATTAAGCAACAGAGGCAAAGTAGGCTTCCTTTTAGATTGTCTTTTGTTCTCAGCCATGTACTTTTTTATTATTAAAGTTTTGTATTTACAAAACACAGGTATGGATAATTTTTCCACATTGACCCTTGCAAAACTTTCTGTTCCAGTTTTTTCCCTCCTTTCCCCTACCTCCTCCCTTAGATGGCAAGTATCAACTATGTACTTTTTTACTTTATTTTTTCTTTGATTGTTTTCCCTCTTGGTGACTTCTTAGAAATCTTTGTTTCTTCACCTTCTCTTATATTTTTTCATTTTTAAAATTCTTCTTTTTTATCTTTTAATGATTTGCTTGGATTACTTCTATTTTTTTTTCTGATTTTTCCTGTATCTTTCTTATTTGATTTTTAAGGCCCTTTTTAAGTTCGCCCAAGAACTATTTTGTGTGTGAGATTGGGAGAATTTGATGTTTCTCAATGAAAAATGAATGGTGTTTTTTAGCTCCATTATCTTCCTCTGAATATCAATCACAGATCTTTTCTATTCCCATAGTAGCTAACAGTAATGGAGTTCTTTCTCTTTTGCTTACTCATTTTTTCCTTTTCTTTTGTTTTTAGCAGTAATCAAGTTCTAGTCCCAAGGTATGGGGAATGATGCACCAAGTCTCAGGTCCTTCTTACTGTTATTTTATGAGATCAGTCTGGGGTTCAGCCTTGAGCTCTCCTCTCCACTATTAAGCTCTCCACTCCACTGTTAGGATCCCTAGTCATACCATTCTAAAAATGATCTTGTTCCCCACAGTCCCTCAGTTGGCTGGGAACTACAGCTGTCCTCTGGGCCCTGAACATAAAACCAGGGACTCTGTTTTCCAGCAAGTGCCTACAGCAAAAAGTTATTGCTGGGCTCCCACCAGATATGAGCTAGCTCCTTCTACCCAACTGCCTCAGCCTAGGAAATGATTAAAAAGTACACCTGTTCTTGGCATTGTTCAACAAGGAAAAGTCCTTCAGTCTTCTCCTACTTGGTCATTACACAAACACATACACACTCCCAGAAAAAGTCCCTGGGAGACCACCTCCCAACCCCACCTGCCCCTAGAAGTAGTTGTTTATTGATTCTATAGAGTTAGCTTGGAGACCTTTGTACTTCACTCAGGCTCACCTCACCACAAAATGTCCTCTGAGCTATTTTCTACCTCTTTTTGTTGAGGAAATTTAAAGAGCCAAAAGTTCTCTGACCTACTTCACCCTCTTCCTCTCCCCCAGATCCCAAATTTGAACAGACAAGAAGACACAATGTCCTCTCCACCCTGCCTTTTCCTAGCTGTGTGATACTGGACAAGTCATTTGACCTCTATTATCTCAGTTTCCCTCGTCTATCAAATGCTACAAGATCTGTATCGCTTACTTTATGACTATTGTAAGACTTGAATAAGATCATGTCTGTAGAGTGTTGTAGACACATCACTTATGATTGATAAGGTTCATCAACAAAATCACATTCATATTTTATGACTAATTTTCAACCCTCAGATATCATCAGAAATAATACAAACCATCGAGAAGATCTTGTTACTGAGCTGAAAAAACTGCCCTTTGCCCAGAACCCCTGAGTTGCAGAAGATCAACTAGAGATGGCAAAGATTCCCTCACACTAGGGAGTGAATGCAAATCAAAAGCAACTTGCCTGAAAACAGTAATTCTTTTTTCCAAGGTTCCTGGGGAGAGGATCAATTTGAGAAAAGAAAATTGGGATTTTGATGTTGTTGACAGAGTCAAAAGGCAAAGGGGAGAGTGGAGAATTTCATCAAACAATTCCCCCCGGGTATTGGGCCCTGTACTGACCTCTGTGATAATGGAGGAGGAGAAGATACTCTTATCATAGACCCAACCATCCAAGCAGCCCTCAGTGTCCATTCTTGCCTGCTCTGTGGCATTGGGATTCAGCAGCTGCCACTGAGGATCAGTGAATCTGAGGCACGACTCTGGTTTCCCACCCTCATCCATGGGAATGGAGACTTTCAGCAGGTCCCTATCCCTGCCATCTCCCAGGAAAGGAGACTCGGCACTTGTCTGGTTCAGGATCTGACAATGGTGTTCTGGTATCACTGCAGTGAAGTTCTGTAGGAAATTTTGACAGGCCAACAGCATCCCAAGAATAAACATCAATACAAGCTGTAGGACTTGAAAGTGCCCCATTCCCCCAATGGTTCCAAGTAAGTCTGAGAACCCCATGCTTCCTCTTGCTTGCCTCTGGCTGCAGTGGCTTGCCTGTCCACAGAGTTTAGCCTTGGCCATTGTACTGACTGCTCCTATCCTCAATCAGATATAAATTTTAGTGTGTGACCCTTGGGCATTTGGCAGGAGTTCCCCATAGTGACATTTCATTTAATGATCATCATCATATAATTTGGGACATTGGTGTTGGAGTCCACTCCAGTAATGAATAAAGGGTGTGGTATGCAGGGGCCAGGAGAAAAAATTCAGTTAGAACTCTTCAAAGTTTGTTGATCAGAGAGACAAACATATACCTTAAATGCTCATAGACTTGATGCAAAGTACACTCTTTGAAGTTCCTGTACCTTTTTCTTAGAATACAAGATTTACTGAGAAATAAACAATTAAGTCCCAGATCTTGGTTACTTAGACAGAGATGCAAATAATTGAAATGCACCTCAGGGTAAAGTTTATCATAGCATTGTCTCAAGTATCTCCCAAATGTCTTTAGTTGCCATTGTGGGCTATTTTTCTTTTCCTAAATTCAAAGGTTTGCCTTTAATCCAAAAAGTAAAGTTCACATTTTGCTTCATCATTAGATTATTAATCTATTATAATGGCAATCAATTTCTGTTATTTCAATAGAAAAGGGAGTTTTGGCAAGCCTACTTGCTGAAATATTCAAGACTTGGAATGGATTCTTACCTCCTGGCCCTCCACAATTCTTCCCTTTTTTTAATTAAATTTTTAATTAAAAACGAAGTCTATGGACGTCAATCCTCATAGTTGAGTATGATTGGAGAACATATTTGAGAGCACAAGGAGCTGAGCCAATCAGTAGCAAAATAAAACAGGCAAGAGGAACAAAATGCAAAAGCATGGAGGTTAGATTATTTGCAGGATTTATCTTTATCTTTTTAACCATTTTAAGATTTGGGTAGCTACACTATCAGGATCAATTCCATGCACATTGCTTCTTGCTGTGTTTTTTACTTAACAATTTAGCTTAATCAAGATTCCAAATTGTTTATATGTTTCCCTAGCCATATTAATGATTATTCCACTAAGTTTAATTCTTGTTTTAACTTATAATCTATATTAATTTGTTCTAAAAAGCTTATGATATATTTTTTTACTAATTTATCTGTGAATTGAGCAGTCTGAATAGTTTTTGTAAAAGCTGGAGCTGAAGCAGCAAGCATTGTGATAGTTGATATACCTGCTAGAATTCCAACAGTGAATAATCCCACAAATCTCTTTTACTACTACTATTTTCTACTTTTCCTTCATGTTGCCTCAATCCTGTTCACCTGCTGACCTGTACCAATTGTGATTAATCTTATTAGACATTATCACATAGGATGGATGTTCCCTAATAATAGCCATATATATTGAATTTGAAAAACATTTGAATAGAAGAAGTAAGACATTGGAATAAAACACAATTGTAACATTTTACAATATATCCTTCAAACACATTCATGATTTGGATTCTAGTGCCATTTCTGAAAACAATATCTGTAATTAGAAATATCTGTGGTTATTTTCAAATATGCTGTCATACTATATCTCTGAGGGGAGTGAAAAAAATCATGAAATGCCATATCTGAGACGTGAAGATTCGTACTATTCTAAGTCACAAATACATTGTAACAGGAGACACATCCAGAAACTAGATAATTTGGGGTCCATTCACCACTCAGTTCCATTTCCCCTTTTTTAAACGAATGTGGCTCAAAGTCTTCTGAGAGTAAGGGGATGATCTCATCCTCTGAAACTGCTCCTGCTGAGAATGGGTGTAGATTTGAGTCACTTGCAGGGTCTTTTTATGGAGGGGATGGTATGCATATTTGTAACGTTCTTCTCTAAAATATATTGTTCTCTGGGAGCAGGTTTCTTGGGGGGCTTCTGGGCGCAGCCTTCATTTCAGTTCAAAGTAATAAACACCTCAAATGCAGCCAGGGATTAAAGTCCAAATCCTTTATTTTTTCTTTCCAAGTCTTGTCCTTCCTTGGGCCTGGTTAGCTTTCTTAGAGGCCTATCTCTCTCTTTGATTTCGAGAGCTTAAGCTGCCTCCTTTGGCTTGTGAATCTCCTTGAATGAATCCTGGCTGAGGCTCAGAGCTTCTAGTGGGCTGCTGTTTTAGTGGGCTTGTCCTTTAGTGGGCTCCTCCTTATATATGCTCTCTTCAAGGTGTGAATCTTGTGGAACTCTAATAAGTACTAAGTATATTAGTGAACTAGAGAACTATTAAGTACCACGCTAAATTAGATAATTATTGTCTCTATCAATTCCAGTGAATTAGCACCTTATAAGAATCCTAACACACTTTTATACAATTATCTTGCTGTACAAGAAAAACCAAACCAAACCAGAAAAGAAAATGATGAAGAAAATAAAATGCAAGCAAACAACAACAAAAAGAGTGAGAATGTTATGCTGTGAATCACACTCAGTTCCCACAGTCCTCTTTCTGGGTGTAGATGGCTCTTTTGGTCACAAGACCATTGGAACTGGTCTGAATCGTCTCATTTTTGAAGAGAGCCAAATATATCAGAATTGATCATCATATAATCTTGCTCTTGCTGTGTACAATGATCTCCTGCTTCTGCTCATTTCACTCAGCATCAGTTCCTGTAAGTCTCTCCAGGCCTCTCTAAAATCATCCTGCTGATCATTTCTTATAGAACAATTATATTCCATAACATTCATATACTATAACTTATTCAACCCTTCTCCAGCTAATGGGCATCCACTCGGTCTCCAATTTCTTGCCACTATAAAAAGGACTGCCACAAACATGTTTGCACTTGTGGGTCCCTTTTCCTTCTTTAAGATCTCTTGAGAGTAGAAAACCAATAGAAACACCGTTGGGTCAAAGGGTATGCACAGTTAGATAACTCTTTGGGCTTAATCCCAAATTGCTCTCCAGAGTGAATGGATCTGGGCACAATTCCACCAACAATGCATCAGTGTCCCAGTTTTCCCACATCCCCTCCAACATTCATCATTATCTTTTTCTGTCATCTCAACCAATCTGAAAGGAGTATAATGGTATCTCAGAGTTATCATAATTTGCACTTCTCAGATCAATAATGATTTAAAGCACCTTTTCATAAGACTGGAGATGGTTTCAATTTCTTCATCTGGATAAACAGGCTCTATTCTCAGGGCTGATGCCCTTATCTGGCCTGAAAATTTAAGAAAAATAACAAGCTTAAAATGAAAAGGTCAGGCACTGACTGGCCCCAGGGAAGGAGCTGAGCTGTTTATTGCCCAAACCCCACTATTCATAGTAGGTTTTTTTGGTTTTTGTTTTTGCTGAGGGGAGTGGAGTTAAGTGACTTACCCAAGGTCACACACTTAGGAAGTGTTAAGTGTCTGAGGCCAGATTTGAACTCAGGTCTTCCTGGCTTCAGGGCTGGTGCTCTATCCACTAACCACCTAGCTGCTCCCATTTATAGTGTTTTGATGGGCTCTGCTGTATATAGTGATTATCAGATCTAGATTTAACATGATGACAATAGCTCCAAATAACTTAGTTAACAATTTTTTTTTCCTGAGAATAACCAAATAGTTTCTGTTGTCATTTTTCTATTAATTTTCTAGTGGCACTGAAACATGTTTAATTCCTTAATTTACATTTACAAAATAATTTGAGAAAGGATGAGCAAGGCTAAATAACTTTTCACCTTTTTAATGGTTGACAAATGTCAATGTTATGCCACAGTTCCCTTTTAATGTCCTGACCCAGTTTCTCTCATTGTCCTATTTAGTTACTCTGCCTCAGATTATAATCTTTCCCTCTTAATGTTTGATGAGATAAAGGTTTTATATCTTTAGGCTATAATCATTCCTTCTTAATGTTTGACAGGATAAAGGTCTATCCATTTTAGACATCATTAGAATATCAGTAATCTCTCCAGTACCTCTCTTCATTGTGTCATCCTAGGTGCCTCCCCCCATTAGGCTATCCCCATCCAGGTACCTCCCCCATTATGTCATTGTTCTTGTTATCCTATAAAAGATCTTGCTGTCTAATACTCAGGGCTGAATTCTTTGAGATGATAGTCTCATCCAGCCCTGGGATCAACCATGGATCCATTTGGTCCCAGTATAGCTCTCCATTTAATAAACTATTAAATTAGTCTCTAATCTCTGTCTTGCTCAGTTTCTCCAGCATTACATTTTGGAGCTCCCCAGCGAGATATCGGGAACTGAGAACAGGACTAGGGGTTAGAAACATTTCAAGTCTCCACTTTGGGCCTGGAAGACAGTTGGGAAATCTGGGTTTTCTTTTTCTTAGAAAAGGCTAGCCCTCTGGATTTCTTCAGAGACTCCAGGAAGAGAGCAGTTCACCAGCTGGGGCCACAACTGACAGTGGATACTTTCGATTCAGACAGGAGAGAGTAAGTCCAATCTGATTTGTTTTTGTCTGCCTGTGTTAGCACCTGGTTTCTCAGAATATTAGAATGCTGATGGAATGTTGGGCATTGAATTCCGAGAACGTTATTATTCGGATGTTGGATAATACCCTCTGGTTTTGTGTCTCCTAGACACCTGGTCTGCTACTTGCTAGAGCTAACACCTGGGTTCCCAGAATAACAGGACACTCACAGGTGTTAAAATTCTGAGAAGTAGCATCGACGCAGTTGGCACTACCTGAGTATCTCCTAAGACACATCTGGTTCTGTGTGCCAGTTGGCACAACTCTGAGCATTCCGGAGTATAAATCTGGGTGTCTTTTTAAGACACCATTTGGCTTCGGTTCTTGATTGGTATCGAACTGGACGCAGTCGTCACTATCTCAGTGTCTTTTTAAGACACCATTTGTCTCTGGTTTTGATGTCAATGTCTTACTGAATGTTGTAATTGTGCAGTCTATGTGATTTGTTTGTCTGTTTTGTTAATTTTAAGAGCTCTGTTAAATTTAAGAACAATGATCAAATTTGGGAATTGGTTATTTCAATACTGAACTCCAGCTGGAGAAAACATCTGATTAGGAATTTTAAGATGATTCTAAATTTGGGAAATAAATTTTACTGTTGCCTATGAAAGCTAGAATTAGTTATCTTTAAGTATAAGATCTTAAAAAAACAATAGCTTGTTAAAGAAGTTCTGTTAACTTGCCTGAAAGGGGTCATGTGCCTCTAATTAGGTAAAGTATGTAGCAAAAAAGGATCTGACTTTTCTGAAAGCTTCAACTCTGGCCAAGTTGGAGCTTAGGAGGAGTCCATTGGGAATAATGGCCCCATGGGGCCAGAGGGGGAGAAAGAAACTATGCTGTTTCATAATTTGAAATGAGATAGGAAAAGCAGTTTTATATTATTGGGAATTTAAAGCTGTATTTGGTTCAGAGTTTGTTACTTATATTATAACATTGTAAATTATGCTTTAAATCCAGCTCTGCTGAACATGTGGTTTTATGGAATCCCCCCATCCACCCACTGATTTCCTGGAGTGAAGTTTAGTTCGACTTCTCCTCCCCTCCTCCCTGTCGCTTGGGAGGTAGAGTGGGGGGAAGGGCAGTCACATGGAATCCTCTCCTACTCCCTCCCTCTAAACTGTTCCAGACGTTCTTTTTATCAAGTTGTAGCTGTCTAGTTCTTGGCTAAAAGCAGCAATTTGTATAAATATAAATAAATATAAGGTTATGGTAAATATCTGTTTAGGATTTGTTATTGGAGATAAAATTTCTTGGGTTTGTAGTTCATATGTCACTGCATTTTATTTTCCTCCCGTCTATAATCAGAGCAATGGTCAATAAGAAATTGTTAATTCAATTATGTCATACCTTGCTGTTTCCAATCTGGTTATCTGTAATCATTATATCCTACATACTTGAGCAAATAAGTATTTAGTCTGGTCATCTATTGGTTACTAGATATTGTGTCTGGATATTCAAGTTTTTTTTAAGGTTTATAACTAATGAGAGGCCACATCTTGTAGCAGTCCTCATGGACCAGTCTTTCTATCTCAGACTGTTCTAACTTTTCTTGGTTAGATTTGTTTTTGTTTCTAGATTTGGTCAAATTACAGATATATTGACTTGCTTCTGCGACCTAGACCAAGCTTTGATTGTCAGCACGCCATACCACACCCATCCCCCTCCCTGGATTGAGCATCTTTGCCTATCTTCAGTAGGAAGCAGCTTTTGAGAAAACCATCGCCCCTTCTCCTGATGTAATTTGGACTGATATGGGGGAGTGGGAAAGTGGTTAAATTGTTAGAATTTTAATTGTATTACTGTGTGTTTAAGACTTGGATGGAAATTGTTAAACTTGTATAACTATTGCTGTTATGTTTGAGGGACTTTTAGTCTATTATGTATATGCATATGTATATGATTTATATGTGGGATGGTTATTTGATAATTCCTTTCCAAGAAAAAAAAAAAGAGGGAGGAAGAAATAGAAAATTGGGGAAACTGGTGTATTTTCTTAGGCACTTCTGCCCCACCCCCTATCTTACTACTTCAGATTTAATTGAAAGTCCTTTAAATAGCCCTTTTCATTTTTTACTCCTTGTTTAAATTTACTGGACTATGTTTTGCTGGTTATGCTTTAACTTTGAAATCCCTTATTCTGTTGGAATTGCCCTGGCAGACTCAGTTTGGGGGATTATTTTTTAGAAACAACCAGAGATCGGATACCTGTCTTGGAACTGGCAGTCTCTCTGACCTGTTTCTCCACTCCTGTTACCCCAGGGCCTTAATTAGTATTTCAGCATACTTAAAAGGACCTTATAGTTTGATATCAGGCCTCTAAAAGTTTGGGGTTTTCCTGCTTGGTCTAACTGTGCATAATCTGCTCAGAAATCTGATCCTTTCTTCAGCCCTGTTTGTTCCTCTGAGCGGAGGCAGGTGGAGCTACTCCAAGCCTCATCCTTCTGCCCTGGAGCAGGATGCCCCTCTGAATGGGCAGCACAACTGTCTTGAGCCCTGCTACTCTGTAAGCAGAGGCTGAGTCATGCACAAATGACCACAGACCTAACTCACAGTGAACTGTCCATATGCTCCCCAACTGCAGAGGACCCGACATGATTGAAATAAGGAACTTTGTATTGCTGATTAACTCTGGGGTTATCAGGGAGAGACTTGACCTTGCCATAAGTCCTTGCATTTTTCTAACTTTATTTTGATTTTTATTTGGTCTATTTACTTCACATAGGGTTGGTCAAAATTATGGTGCTAAGACCTTTTAGAGGAAGGTAATTCAAAGATTTAAATAGTGAGAAGAGAGAGAGTATGGAATGTTATGCCACAGTTCCCTTTTAATGGGAACTTTTTTTTTTTTAATGTCCTGACCCAGTTTCTCCATTGTCCTATTTAGTTACTCTGCCTCAGGTTATAATCTTTCCCTCTTAATGTTTGATGAGATAAAGGTTTTATATCTTTAGGCTATAATCATTCCTTCTTAATGTTTGACAGGATGAAGGTCTATCTATTTTAGACATCATTAGAATATCAGTAACCTCTCCAGTACCTCCCTTCATTGTGTTATCCTAGGTGCTTCCTCCCATTAGGTTATCCCCATCCAGATACCTCCCCCATTATGTCATTGATCCTATAAAAGATCTTGCTATCTCAGGACTGGATTATTTGAGATGATAGTCTCGTCCAGCCCTGGACCAATCATGGACCCATTTGGTCCCAATATATCTCTCCATTTAATAAGCTCAGTTTCTCTGGTATTACAGCAATTCTGTCTCCAAATTGATGAGCTGAGAAGCTCCCAGGATGATTTTTATTGCCTTAAATAATTTTACTTTTTTGTTTAGAGAGAAGACAAGACAAAGTATGTGTGTGTACATGTAGATGCACACCTATAACACACACACATACATACACACACATATATATATATACACACACATATATAATTTTTTATTGAGCTAAAGCAGATTATTGAGGTTTGACTTTAATTCATGAAATTTCCTAAATATCAATCAAATGTTCCAGAAATTTCTATTTGAATGTTTTCTAATTTTACACAAATCATTTTTCTTTGATGAGCCCAAAAAGGGTTAAGGTGTTTTGGGTGTCTGGGCCCTGAGAAGCCTGATTCTAGATAATTCAAAAGCAGGCTAATTTTTGGACAGTTTTTAAGTAGCTGTGAATTGCTTTTCTGTTTTCCTAAATGTAGTGCAGATAGATCCCAATTTATATATTCTTTTATTAGGCTTTGATTAAAGTTCCTTTGAAAACACTTTTACCATCAATATCTCAAATATCAAATTATACTGCATTATGCATATTTTCTTTCTCTCCCATTAATCCCTTCTTCTGGTCAGGAAATGAGGAAAGAGAAAGAGATTCCACACACTATCTTCCTAGGCCTAGTGAGGCCTACTTGAATTTCCTTAGTATAATTTTACACACACCCAAAAAATTATTTATTGCAACCTTAACATTATGTATTGGTCACATCTGAAAACCCATAGAGTTCTCAACATATTTTTATCCAATAAAGCAGTTAACCTTTATTTAGCATTTGTTTTTTGTTAAGCAATAATCAACATTACTTATCTTTACAAATGAGAAAACTAAGCAGATATAAGTTAATTTGCCATAAATCACACAGCTAATAGATTTCTGAAATTGAAATAAAGAATAATAAGTTGACCAAAAAACAGAGGTTGAGTGGCTTCCATCCTTCACGCTGCCATGCTGGGTGCTGCCAGGGGCACCCAGACTCTTCCCAAACAGTTGCTGGAACAGAACCTGATGAAGCTGGGGTGGCTGGAGACTGGATTCTGAGAATGGTGGAGTTTAATCTCTACCCATGGAATTCCTCCAAACTGAGCAGGACAGGAATTTTTATGCAAGGATTTGACTCTACCCCTCTTAAGGCTTTTCCTACCATACTTTAGCATATGAGAGAAGTTAAGAAATAGTGATAAGGAAAAAGCTATTGATAACAATTGCATCAGCAATGCTTTGAGAGTTGACTCTTACCCCCATCTGGAGCAGGAGATTACTCCAGACAAGATAGAATTCAAAGATTAGGAAAGACTGCTATTTTCCTAATTTTTTAAACTAATTTCCAAATTCCATAGTCAATTTTCTCAAAATTTTGAGACTTTGCTAAGGCGTTTGCTCAGGAAACTTTTGAGAATCTATAAGATGTTATTTTAATTTTATTTGCTACCTTTTTTTCTGTACATTTTTTTTCAGCCTTTGGCTAGAGATTTTGAATTCATAGAAAAAAGATCAGATCCTTTTTCAGGAAATTTTTCGGCATACAAACTATAGTACAGAGATTTTTTTGGCTGGTTGCCTATGACTCTTTCCAGGAAACAAAATCTAGCCCATACAAGAAACATGGCATGGACACTCTGTACAGAAGCAGAGACATAAACAAAAATGACATGAAAGCGATGGGAGTGAACCCTGAAACTGTACTTCTTGATTTTGGAGGGAAAGCAAGGGGGGTGAACTCTGAAATGCTCCTTTGACAAAGACCCACTTTTCAGGGCAGTTAAGTGGTTTCATTCAGCTAGAAATCTTGTCTGGGACTAGCTGTACCCTCTATTGATTGAAGATTACCCCAGGACCACTCCCAGTAACTCAAACTTAAGTGTCTCATTCAGTTGGAGATCTGGGCCTGATATTCCTATTAAATGGCTTGAAACTCCAAGATAAGTACTCTCTTTTCAACTGGAAATCTTGCCCTGGGGGCATTGAATAGAAGCCCCAGCCTCAGGTTTCTTTATAAAAAGACAATTCTGAACTCCAAATCTCTGCAGAAGTTCGAAGTAGAATTATGCTTTGCTAACAAAGCTCTCTTGGCAAAGCTGCCTACCAGGACTCTTGCCCATTGTGAAGACATTCTTTTTTCAGTGATAACCTTTCTTTCCCTAACAGGACCTTTTGCCACTAAGAAATCTCTCTTCCTAGCAAAGCTGGCTTCTGAGTGCCAATAAAAATCCCTTTTGCCATTCAGGCTTTTCAGGTTCCCGGATTCTTTCAGGTTGGACGTGTGCACCGACCAGATTCTCACAGTTCAGTTTTCTACCACTAGGACTGCATCAGAAGACAATTGTCCCGACTTTGCATAATACCATAAACTTGAAAAATAAAAAACATCTTATCCAGTTATTATCACTTGCATAAGCATCAACCATTCTTTTACACACATAAAAAAATTACTGTTAAAGAAATTTCCTTTTAACCA
Organism: Antechinus flavipes; assembly: GCF_016432865.1. Lineage (NCBI taxonomy): Eukaryota > Metazoa > Chordata > Mammalia > Dasyuromorphia > Dasyuridae > Antechinus > Antechinus flavipes. The sequence continues at coordinate 255,838,224 of NC_067403.1, forward strand.
GCAGAATGTTCAGGACTGAGGCTGTTTAAAAAGACAGTAAATATATGAAAAATATTAAGAAGGTCTTGAGTAGTATACAGTGTAGTAATAATTGCATATAACTCTTGCTGTGTGTTTTCAAACGAGGTATTAAAAACATATTTAGTAGTAGTGTTTAAAGACAAAGGCAGAGAGAGAAAAATTCTTGAATGAGATTTTCATTGCTATTATGCTGAATGGGACTGATTGGTTGAAGTATTTCTCAGTATTGAGTCACATGATCCCTGTTCCCAGAGCTGTGAGCCTGGGGAAGTTATATGATCTCTGGAAGTATGAACTTTGAATCCTGGTATATATGAAGTTGCAGGAAGTGATGTGACCTGTGGGAGGCAGCCAACAATGGTGAACATTGGTCAAGGATGGTGACATCATTTTAGTCTATCCAATGAGAAGGCTCGGGTCTTGCTTTTAAGTCCTGGACAAGTTAGAAGCTGGCCGAGTTGCAGGAGCACATGGCAGAGGTTGAGATGGCTCCCAGGTGTGTGGGACTCTCCCCATAGGGATAAAATAAATGTTTCTTTGTACCTGAAAATGTCTTTGATAAGTTAATTGGGAACAGGGTCTTGCACCCATACCCCATACAAAATACTAATAAGAGTTTTTACAGAAAAAGAGACAAGCGTCTTTGTGGGTAAATAAAAAGGTTTTGGTGTTACCGAAGCCTTGCCTCTCAAACCCATCTTTCCAGGGGATTTAAAACAGAATTTAAAATCCAGATAGATGGAATACATATACATATTAACTTTTGTTAGTCAATCATGGAAATACCCATGACTATATTTTGTCATGAATTACAAAATTGGTAGCTAAAAAATATTAACAATTGGACATTAGTACTTAGTCAATAGAACTTGCCAATCATTATTTGAATTGAGGACCTCCTGACTTCAGGTCTGGTACTTAAATCTTGGCAATGCTTGTAAACCTCATCCTAAAATAAGACTTAACATATCAGAAGGAAGTGGACTCAAATGGGTCTCTAGTGGGAAGAGAATATATTCCATGTTCATAATTAAACTATCTATGAGAATTTGACCCCCAAAAAATTAAATACTAAGTTTTTTTCTGAATTTTAAACAGTCTTTTGAAAGGAGGAAGTAAAGTATTTTGATTTCCCCCCAGCTAATGCCTCCTTTTACTGATTTAAAAAAATTGGGCTAGCTGAGAATGGTTTATAATTTGAATTGGATTATTTAGATCAGGAGCTGGAAAGACTAATTGTATTTCAAAAAGAATATCCCTTTCTCTTTTAGCCCTCTAAAGGGTTTCTGTGAATTAGTCCCCTAGGTATAAGAATTTGACTTGTCTATGAGAGAGATCTGAACAGGAAGCCTGGGAGAGGGGATGAGGTGCTAATTCTTGCCCTCTTCCAGCATTCAGACTTTGCGGTCTCTGCCCTCTGGTCTTCCTTCAGAGTAGTGATAAAAAAAAAAAAAAAAAAAAAAAATTGCTTTAAAGATTTAAGGGAATGTCTGAGGGTTGGAGAAATAGTTTTCGAGGTTTATGTTTGTCTCCCTGATCAACAAATTTTGAAGATTTCTGAGTGAGAATACAAATAGAGAATACGAAAATTGGAAGATCTTCCAGTTCTTTTCCTTTAATTAATTAATATTTTCAGATACTATTCTCAGTCCCTGCTATCTGATTGATTTTGTCTTATTTTGCGAATTCAATATGTAAACTATTGATATCAGCTGGACAATGACCAATCCTATAAGTTTTATCTTATTATATATATATTGCTATATCTGATATCTTATATTCTATATTTATCTGATATTTGATATCTTCCCCTTATGTCAGCCTGGTGATAAACTACTTCTAAAGCTAAATTGTTTCTACTGACAAAGTGCCTGTGGATGATCACCATTTTTCCCACTTTATCTTTACTTTTTATTATTTAATTCCCCTCTTACCTGAATTGTGCATGTGTGTTTTTTTCTAAGAGGGCACCCTTCCATGGAAGCTCTGTCCACTTGTGAAGTTCTGACCCTGATCAGCCGCCACTGTTGGAATCCAGCTCCAATAGTGAATGAAGGGTGTGGTATGCAGGGGCCAGGAGAAAGAATTCACTTAGAAATCTTCAAAATTTGTTGATCAGGGAGACAAACATAAACCTCAAAAGCTCATAGACTTGATATAAAGTACACTTTTTGAAATTCCTATACCTTTTTCTAACAGTACAAAATCTACTAAGATATAAATAATTAAGTCTTTCAATTTGGCAAATTCAATTGTTTTATTTTATTTTATTTAGTGAATTTTTTTTATAACTTTTTCAGTTCTTTCTTTAGTTTTTGTTGATCAAACTATTGACTTTTTTCCCCATAATTCTCTTGAATTTATCTCTAAATTCCCATTTTGGCTGGTTGCCTATGACTCTTACCAGGAAACAAAATCTAGCCCATATTCTGTTACTTAGACAGAGATGCAAATAATTGAGATACACATCAGGGTAAAGTTTATCATAGCATTGTCTCAAAGTATCTTTCTCCCAAATGGCTTTAGTCTCCATTGTGGACTGTTTTTCCTGTTCTAAGTTCAAAGGTTTGCCTTTAATCCAAAAAGTAATGTTTGCATTTTGCTTCAGTCATTAATTTATTATAATGGCAAGCAGTTTCTGCTATTTCAATAGAAAAGGGAGTTTGGGTGAGCCAAGTTACTGTAAGATTCAAGACCTGGACTGGATTCTTACCTCCTGGCCCTCTACACATTGATGCATTATATATGGCAGGACTTCTTAATCTTTTCTTCACTCCTGACCCTTTTTCACCTGAGAAAGTTTTATATGACTCCGAGTATTTAGGTACATGAAATAGGTACATAAATCAAACATTTACTGATAAGAAATCATAAATTCACAATCTCTACATTTTATTGCACGATCTCATAGTGGTTTATGAACCACAGTCTCAGAAGCTTTGCTATATAGTACACATACCTGAACTGAATTTTTACATCATTCTATAAATCTGTTAATATCTTTTCTTTTTGTATTAATTTCATTTTCGAATATGTTCTATCTCCCTCACCTATAATGGGCCAGAATGCTGGAGAAATGTCCTTGAAACAAGGATTCTTACAACAAAGTGTTAACTCAGTAGAATCGATAAGACAATGGTTCTCTAGTTTAGCATGGTGATTAATAGTTCTCTAGTTCAGTATGATTGAATTAATCTTACAACAAATAATGGTAACCTAGAGATAATAATGATTGGCTTATACTCAGTATGATGAATGGATTTAATTGGAATAGAGTCTTTAAGAGGTCAGAGTCAGACCTAGAGACAGACTCGGAGAAGACAGAGGACTGGACACTGGAGCTCAAACCCTCAGCCTCAGAGAGATATTCCATCTTCATCCCCCTCGTGGATGGCCTGTCCTCCTGCATCCCCCACTAGAGCCAAATCCCATCAGAAGGCCCTCCAAAACGCTATCCAGGTCCCAAGTGAAGGAGACAGACTGTGAAGCAGATAATAACGAATTTGGACTTTATCCCTGGCTATTCTTGTGGTGATTACTCTGCTGAAACGAAGGCTGCTCCCAAGACCTACAGAAAGCCAAGCAGAACATTACACTCAGCAAATCAAACAACCATTTGTTTTAACAAAGAAGAAAAAAGCAAGAATGATGAAGGAGAGAAAGTAGCTGAACAAACCCTGCCCATACATCAACTAAGTCTGACATACATGTGTATGTATCCACGTATGTGTATGTGGTATATGGCCCCCATAAGCCCTCACTTCCGCAAAATAGAAAAAGCATATTCTCATCTTTCTTCTTTAAAGATGGTCATTAGTATTACATAGTCTTTGAGGCTTTTAGAGTGTGGACAGAATTGTTGTTCCTTCCATTTTCATTATTATAATCTTAATGCAAATGGTTTTCACATCCTGCTTACTTTCCTTTCCTAAGTTTATAGCTCACCATGTTCTCTTTATTCTTCTCTTCAATATACAGATAAAACCATTAATCTTTATTACAGACAACTTTCTATTTGAAATTCAATATTGACTTTCAAAGCTATCTCCCTTATCTGTATTTCCCTCTGGCCTTCCTTCAGTTTCTATAAATTTTTTTAATGTTTAAATACCCTTCTTTATCTTTTTTTTCTGGCAAATCTATCACTTCTTTGCACTGATTATATCTATTGCTTCACACACATAATACACAATAATATTCCAATACATTCTTGTGACAATTATGACCTGTATATAGGTCACAGAATAGGGTGTGTAGGTCCAGAGTACTAGACTTCAAGAGAAGATGTGAGATCAAATCTAGCCTCCATCCAACAGTTGTATGATCCTGGGCAAGTCCTGTAACCCGTCTGCCTCAGTTTCCCCATCAGGAAAACAAGGCTTAGGGTGGCACCTTCCTCTGAGGTTAAAGTGAGATCTCTTTAATGCACCCTAAATCACTGGATAAAAAGCTGATTATTGTCACAATTTTATCAACAATGGCTTCCCCACTTACAGTGGTTAGCTTTGGCCTCTTCAGCTCACTACCCCTATGTGTGTGTGTGTGTGTGTGTGTGTGTGTGTGTGTGTGTGTGTGTGTGTGTGTGTGTAAATTTATGGCTCCAGGTGAACTGTGAAAGAGAAGTATAAATTTGTTGCAGGCCCCAAAAAGTGTCCTAGAAAAGCTTTTAAAAGACTTTTTTAAAGGAAATAAGTAGAAAAAATTGGGTCAGGAAGGAGATAAATTCAAGAGAATTATGGGGAAAGAGTCAATAGTTTGATCAACAAAAACTAAAGAAAGAACTGAAAAAGTTATTTAAAAATTCACTAAATAAAATAAAATAAAACAATTGAATTTGCCAAATTGAAAGACAAAGTACAAAAGCTCAATAAACAGAGTAATTCCTTAAAACTTAGAACTAAGCAAGTGGAAACTAATGATGCCATGAGACAGCAAAAAATGATGAAGCAAAATGAAAAGAAGAAAAAATTAGAAGAAAGTGGGAAATTTCTCATTGGAAGAAGAACTAACCTGGAAAACAGATCCAGGAGAGATAATTTAAAATTATAGCACTGTATGAAAGACATGGTCAAAAATAGATCTGGATAGGTGTCATCATGGAAAAGGGGATGAGGGGAGTTAATTGGGAATTTGAATGGGATTAAATCATACCCTTAGATTAGGTGGCAACCCAAGCTAAGCTCTGAGTATGCTCAACCAGTAGTGACATAGAATGGGCACTTGTAGGGTATGTTGCTGAGGGAAGGGGCCGGCAACAAGGTGGGTGCTGAGATTTGTGACTCCTTGAAGAATATGGAAAAAGAGCTGCCCATATCTATCCTCCTATCTCCACTGACCTTTAGGAGGAAGCTGCTCTCCTCAAAAAGCCGGGCCATCCAGGCTGTCCTCAGGGCCAAGTCTTGCTTCCTCAGGGGCACTTGGATTCTGAAGATGCCAGAGAGGCTCAGTAATTCTGCGACTTGTTCTCAGTGTCCTGGAACTTTTTTAGAAGGAGGGAGCCCCTCAAGTTCCTATCCCAGCCAGGTACCAGGAAGGGAGACTCAGCACCTGTCTGACTCCAGAGCCAGCAATGATAGTGCACCACTGGCACATACACAGAGACACAGAGGTACACACACACACGCACACACACACACACACACACATTAAAGAGACTTCACTTTATCCTCAGAGCAAGGTGCCACTCAAACCCATGTTTTACAGATGAGGAAACTGAGGTAAACAGGTTACAGGATTTGCCTAGGATCACACGGCTGCCGGATTGAAGGTAGATTTGATCTCACATCTTCTCTTGAGGTCTAGAGTGAAGTTCTGTAGCACGTATCGCCAGGCCAAGAGCACCAAGGAAAGGGCAGCTGAGGAATTTGGAGAATTTGAAAAAATACTTTGCCCCTGAGGACACTGGGTAATTCAGAGAATCCAACTGCGATTTCTAGAACCTCTCTCAGTAAGGACTGTTATATGGAGGCAGCCTGGCATTGGAGACTTAATGTCAAGACATCTCAGGTCTGAATCACCACTAACACTCTCTAGACATATTCCTAAAGAAAAGTTATTTAACCTCTCTGTACCTCAGGCTTCTGACCTGTAAAATGGGATCACAGTAAAAGCTTCCTCAGGGGGATTCTACAGGGTTCTAAGGGGATCACACATATCTCCTGAATATTCTGTTGGAAAAAGAGCTGCCCATACCTGGCTTCCTGCTGTCTTCAACGACCTTCAGGAGGAAGTTGATTTTGGCCCACCCTCAGCACACAAAATAAAGAAGATGATGGTCAACAACTGCAGTGAAATATTACTGTGCTGTCAGAAACTATGACTATAACAAATTCATATAATGAACTACTGCCCACAAGCAAAGCCAAGGAAACAAGACATACAATCAGCGGGACAATATCAAGGGCCAGAACAGCAACCATAAAACAACCAGAAATGACTGGGGCAAAATGGCAAAGCACAAACTTGACTCTAAGAAGAGCCATGAGGAGGCCCACAGCCCGCCCCCACTCTGCTGCAGATGTGTAGGTCCATAAGGGCGCACGTGGTTTGAGATGTTCTCCGTTGATTAATCGTACTGATTTTTAAACCATTGTCTTAAAAATCTGTAATAAGGAATGGCTCAGGGAGAGAAGGGTAAGGGAGAAAGTTAAGTAATAGAAAAGCAAACACATCAATGAAATCTATCTTAACAAAAAAAAATGGAAGATAACTTCGAGATCATGGCATTCAACCCTCTTGTTTTTGAGATGAGTCTTTCAGTCAGTCAGTCAGTAAACACTCAGGTCCTGTTTAGGATGCCAAAAATATCGGGGTGTGGGCCGTGGGGTGCGGTGTCATCTTTGAAAGAATTCAGGCTCAAACGGTCTCCAAATCAAGCATGTGCATTTATTGGGCTGATGTACCTATAGGCCTCCTCCTTATGGAGAGAAACAACCCAGGAAAGAAAGGCCAGAGATTAGATAAAGGGGAAAGTAAGAAAGAATGGGAGGATTGTGCAAAGAAGGGAAATTGGGCAAGCTCAGAAAAGATGAGCATGGGAAATATCCCTGGGATTAGATATCTCTCAGAATGAGTATGGAAAGGGACTTTTATTCTGACAGACTTCATGAAGTTGGGCATAGAAAATGCAAAAGGTCCTTGTGTTCTAACAAAGTCCATGAGAGGATGAGGGAGAGAGAAATGAAGAGGGACAAAGACAGAGAGAGAGAGAGAGACAGACAGACCCGGACACAGAGAAACAGAGAGACAGAGAGATTGCTTTTTAATACCGTGCTTTAGGGCTTGCAAAGTGCATTAAAAAGACCTCACATTATCCTCAGAGCAAGATGCCATCCTAACCCTTGTTTTACAGATAAGGAAACTGAGATAAACGGGTTACAGGATTTGCCTAGGATCACACAGCTGCTGGATTGAGGGTAGATTTGCTCTCACATCTTCTCTTGAGGTCTAGTATTTTATACACAGATCATAATTGTCACAAGAATATAATGAAATATTATTGTGTATTATGCGTGCATAACAATAGATATAATTAGTGTTGAGAAGTGATAGATTTGACAAAAAAAAAAGGTTAAAGGTTAAAAAAATGTAAGCGTTTAAAAAATGTATAGAAACTGAAAGAAGACCAGAAGGAACATGGACAAGGTAGATAGCTTTGAAAGTCAAGTGTTGAATTTGTCATCTATCTGAATCAAATAGAAAGTTGTCCGTAATAAAAACTAATGATTTTATGTGTGTATGAAGAAGGATGCAGAGAACACGGTGAGGTATAAACTTATCTAAGGTAAGTAAGCAGGATGTGAAAACCATTTACATTAAGATTACAATAATGGAAATGGAAGGAAGAACAATTCCCTCTGCACTCGAAAAACTTTGGAGACTTGTATAATACTAATGACTATCTTTAGGGAAGAAAGATGAGAATATACTTGTTTCTATTTTGCGCAAGTGAAGGTTCTGTCTCTCTCTGTCTCTGTGTTTTTTTCTGTCTCTCTGGCTCTCACTCTCTCTGTCTCTATCTCTCTCTCTCTTTATATATATATATATATATACTTCCAGTTCATATATATATACACTCTATAGACATGATCTCATTTAAATCTTACAACAGTCTTGTAAAATAAGTGATACAGATAATGGAGCCATTTGATAGATGAGGGAAAGTGAGGCTAAGAGAGGTCAAATGGCTTGTCCAGTATCACACAGCTAGGAAGAGTCATGGTGGGGGATACATTGTCCATGTCATCCTGTCTGTTCAAATTTGGGTTTTGGGGAAAAGGAAGAGGGTGGAGTAAGTCAGAAATCTTTTAAATTACCTTCTTTACCTTTTTTTTTAGGGCAAATCTATCACTTCTCAGCACTAATTATATCTATTGCTTCACATACATACTACACAATAATATTCCATTACATTCTTGTGACAATTGTGATCTGTGTATAAAATACTACATCTCAAGAGAAGATGTGGGATCAATCTGGCAGCCGTGTGATCCTAGGCAAATCCTGTAACCCTTTTACCTCAGTTTCCTCATCTGTAAAACAAGGGTTTGAGTGGCCCTTGCTCTGAGGATAAAGTGAAATCTGTTTAATGCACCTTGCAAGCCCTAAAGCTCTGTGATGTTGTCACAATTGTATCATATTCATGACCTAATTCATAGACATCCATTTTGCTTCCAGGTTTTGCTACTATTAAAACAAAGTGCTATCGTAAACATTTTTGCAAATGGGACCATATTGGAAAGACAAACCACTCTGTCTCTTCCCAGACTGAAGACCTGGCTTCCCCTTCCAGGCTGCTCCCCTGCTCGCCAGGCTTGGATGAGATGGCAGCCAACAACTCTTCTCCTCCTGGTGAGATGGGAGACCAGCAGGCCTGACACCACATTCTAAGCCTATAGGACCACAGAGCTAGATAGAGCCAGAAGGGGCTGGGGGACCATCTCGTCTAGCCCCATCATAGCATAGAAAGGGAAATTTAAATCCAAGAGGATAAATACAGACGATACCATCTACCCACAGCCTCCTCAACCCTAGTATATCATCTGGCATAGAATTGTAACTGACCTCAGTCCCCTCAGCCTCTCTGATCGAAGATCTGTAGAAACTTGAGAGCTGAGGGCTAGAGCAAAGACCTCCTTCTCGATCCTCCATGTAAATCCAACTCCCGAGTCAACCATCTCCATTCCCTACCTGGTTGTCCTCTTCTGGCCTCCAAAATGTCCTCAGGAACCACCTGATCAGGAATTCACATGTCTGATGGCATTAGACCATACTCAAGCCTCCTTAGTACCCTCTGTTCCCACCTGTTTCTGTCCCCCATTCTCTCTCTAGGGTATCCTATACCTCAAGATGTTCCAAATGCTATTTGCTTTCTAACAGTGCTTCCAGTTCTTCAATGAAAACAGCAAGAGAAGATCAAATAAAGGAATCAACGAACTGAGCAGAATGATCAATCAGGAGCACACGATCAACAGAGAACAGTGAGAACAGGCTCTTCTAGATCTTGTATCCCCAACGGTAGATTCTTTATGTCATTTTGCAAGCCTTTTAGAATATGTTGCTGTGAGGAGTGTCAAGAAGATCTGAGTTTAAATTTTAACTTTTAATACTAGCTGTGTCCCCTTGGACAGATCGCTTAATCTCTCTGAGCTTTGCTTTTCATCTGCAAAATTAAGGAATTAGCTTAGAAGATCCCTAAAGTCCTTTCTAGCACTAAATCTCTTTTAATTTAATTTTTTTTTATTTTCCCCAGTTACAAGTAAAACAATTTTTTTTTAATTTTTTAAATTTTTGAATTCCAGATTCCTTCTCCTTTTCTCCTCACACCCCCCTACACACTGGGGAAGAAAACACCCATAAAGTTATGCAATACATTTCTTTAAAAGTCATGTTGCAACCAAAAAAAAAAAAAATAGATTCCCCTCCCCCCCCCAAAAAAAAACTCAAGATAAATAAAGTGGTTTTTTTTAAAAGCATGCTACAAGTATTTCTACTGGGCTCATATCCCAAAGAGATCTTAAAAGAGAGAAAGGGACCTGTATGTGCAAAAATGTTTGTGGCAGCCCTTTTCATAGTGGTAAAAAACTGGATACTAAGTGGATGCCCATCAGCTAGGCAATGACTGAACAAATTATGGTATATGACTATTATGGAATATTATGGTTCTGTAAGAAATAATCAGTAGGAGGATTTCAGAGAGGTCTGGAGAGAGCTACATGAACTGATGCTAAGTGAAATGAACAGAACCAGGAGATCATCGTACACAGGAAGAGCAAGACTATTTGATGATCAATTCTGATGGATGTGCCTCTCTTCAACAATGATTCAAACTAATTCCAATTGTTCAGTGATAAAGAGAGCCATCTATCCCCAAAGAGAGGATCATGGGAGCTGTGTGGACCACAACATAGCATTCTCACTCTTTCTGTTGATGTTTGCTTGCATTTTGTTTTCCTTCCTGGTTTTTTTTCCTTCTTGATCTGATTTTTTTGCTCAGCAAGATAACTGTATAAATATGTATACATGTGTATATGTATATTGGATTTAACACATATGTTAACTTTATTAAACTATGTATTAGACTACCTGACATCTAGGGGAGGAGGTAGGGGAAAGATGGGATAATTTGGAAGAGAAGGCTTTGCAAGGGTCAATGTTGAAAAATTACCCACGCATATATTTTGTAAATAAAAATGTTTTAATAAAGTTTTTTTTGCATTGTTGTAGTAGTTTCCTTTATTGCTTTCTTTTTTTTTTTGCATTGTTGTAGTAGTTTCCTTTATTGCTTTCTTTTTTTTTTAATTTTTATTTAATGATTACTTTATATTGACAACATTATCCCTTGCACTCGTTTCTTTTCCGATTTTTTTTTCCCCTCCCTCCACCCCCCTCCCCTAGATGGCAAGCAGTTTAAAGTTTTTTTTAAGTATGCTGCAATCTGTATTCAGACACAATCAGTTCTTTTTCTGTTATGGATAGCATTTTTTCATCATAAGTCCCTCAAGAGTAGTCTGGATCATTGTGTTTTTTTAAAATAGCCTTTTATTTTCAAAATGTATGGAAAGATAAATTTCAACATATATCCCTGCAAAACCCTATGTTTCAATTTTTTTCTCCCTCCTTGACCCTTAGCTCCTCCCCTAGAAAGTAAGCAATCCAATATATATTAAACATGTTCAATTCTTGCTAGGGTATGGGGCCCTGCTAAGAGAGTAGAGAGGCCACCTTGACCTTTGATGTACAATAAGTTTTCTGCCCATTGCAGAAATGCCCTTGTTGAGCAAGCAATGATTTGTGACCATGGGAGAGGTCTCAGTCTGAGGGTCACCGCATTAGTTGCTCCTAAGCAGAATGCCTTGATTGCTGGATTGTCTCTCCTCCCATTAGCAGATACCATGCATGTGCAAAGCCCAGGAGCTGCTTCTCTGAATGGTGATTGAGGATTGTCTAATGTTCACACGCTGATTACACTTGTAGAAAATGTATATCAACAAGGCTGTACGGCATAATAAACTGGAGCTCTTTTCACATCCTATGAGTCTCCTGCCTCATTTATCTCACCTCTGAGATCGAAGGGCTCATAGAGACACAACAACTGGCGCCCGAATACAGGGACTTGAAACAGCGCCAGAGTGATCACACAGTGAATCACGGCTACATGGTTAAGACGACCTCCAGAAGGACTCCAGAGGGAGAGCCCGCCATGCTGCATTCTTTCTGGACCAGGCAGAGAGTGGAGGAGATGGTTAAGTAACTCAATGGGGCAGAAAATAGGCACCTTACTCCCTCCAGACAGGGAACCCTATGTCAGGACTACATATAAATGTATAAAAGAGCAGGGGTGCATAGTTGAATTAAGAGACATTAGGAAATTCCTATACATTGCTTACAAAGTTTCTCCATTGTGGTGATTTTCCTCTTTTAGAATAATAGTTCTCTCTGGGAGAAAGCAGGTTTCTTGGGGAAGTTTTCTGGAGGCAGCCTTAGTTTCAGTTAAGAGTAAATAATCACCCAAAATGCAGCCAGGTGATAAAAGTTCATATCTTTTATTGCCTCCAATATAGCCTGGTTAGCTTAGAGGCCTGTCTCTCTGCTTGGTTCCAAGAGCTCCCTCTGAATGTCTCCAAATCCAAAGGTTTACCCTTCAGCCCAGTCAGCACAAAGGTGAACCTGTCTTGCCTCTGAGAGAGGGCTTCTGGCTCTCAATCTCCCAGAGTGCTCCTCTCCAACTCCTGTCAATGTTCCGAAGTAAAACTCCTCACTCAGAGAGGGTTTCTGGCTGAACTCACTTGACGCTCCCCTCTCAATCTAAATTCAGCTTCATTTTCCATGAATTCAGCTGAATTCTGTCCGAAAGCCTCTGTCTGTTTCTTATATATGAGAGAGAGGAATTGTGGGATAAGAGAGAGAGGGATTATGGGTTTCTTCCCAAATGTTTCTTCCCAGAGTGCTCTCTGGCCCTAAGAGCTTCAAGGGAGGTGTGAATTCACAAAGTCACACAGTTAACTTTGTGAATCTCCCATACTTGTGAATTCCAATGAGTAAAGGTGTAAACACAAGCATTGTATCAATTACATTGAGTTAACACTGGGATTCTAACATCTCCCTTGAGTTATCACCTTGTTTCAAGTTGAGTTAACACTAGGATTCCAACACTCCATCATTACTTGAGGAAAGCTGTTATAATTGTGAGAGATGGATTGTTTTCAGTAAACAACTTACCATTTATGATTAGATACCCAGGAGAAATACAAAAAAAAAAAAACCCATTTTACTATATATAATCTCATTAAACAAAGTCTGAAATCAGAACCAGAAAAAGAGGTCAAGAAATTTACAGTTGGAGCCCAGACAGGCCCATCTCTTAACCGTAGATGTCCCTTTCCTGATCCTGAGGAGGACAATAATGAATGGCCTCCCCGCTTCCTCCACCCTTGGCCCTACCTAACTCTTGTGTCTATTCGGAACTACAGCCTTGCAAAAGCTCTCCTAATGTAAAGGCTAAGAATGAAATCTGGATGACAGAATTTTTAGAACAGATTTGTATGACTGCTGCTCAGGTTGCTCCAGGAACAAACATGAACTTATATTTTGAGCAACTTAGTGGCAGGAATAGGAGGTAGTAAGGAGGCTTTGATGTCCACTGAACCGGTAAATTGGCAAAAAGATGGAAAGACAGGAATTATTTTCCCTTTAATAATAAATGGCCTAAGTGTTTCTATTGGGCTTATATCCCAAAGAAATACTAAAGAAGGGAAAGGGACCTGTATGTGCCAAAATGTTTGTAGCAGCCCTGTTTGTAGTGGCTAGAAACTGGAAAATGAATGAATGCCCATCAATTGGAGAATGGCTGGGTAAATTGTGGTATATGAATGTTATGGAATATTATTGTTCTGTAAGAAATGACCAGCAGGATGAATACAGAGAGGACTGGAGAGACTTACATGAACTGATGCTAAGTGAAATGAGCAGAACCAGGAGATCATTATACACTTCGACAACGATATTGGATGAGGACATATTTTGATGGAAGTGGATTTCTTTGACAAAGAGACCGAACTCAGTTTCAATTGATAAATGACGGACAAAAGCAGCTACACCCAAAGAACGAACACTGGGAAACGAATGTGAACTATCTGCATTTTTGTTTTTCTTCCCGGGTTGTTTATACCTTCTGAATCCAATTCTCCCTGTGCAACAAGAGAACTGTTCGGTTCTGCAAACATATATTGTATCTAGGATATACTGCAACATATCCAACATATAAAGGACTGCTTGCCATCTAGGGGAGGGGGTGGAGGGAGGGAGGGGAAAAAAATCAGAAAAGAAACGAGTGCAAGGGATAATGTCAATATAAAGTAATCATTAAATAAAAATTTAAAAAAATAATAATAATAAATGGCTTAGATATTAACTCATGTGATAGGGATATTTTACACCAATTAGGGATGAAAATCACCACAAAGTTTTAGGAGCAGTCATTGCTGCTGTGGCTTCCACCACTCCAAAAATGTCTTAGACTACTGACACACCAGTATGAGTGGAGCAAAGAAAAAACAATTAGTACAAGAACAATTAGAATTAGGATACATTGAGGAAACAAACAGCTCATGGAACTCCACTGTATTTGTTATAAAGAAGAAATCTGGTAAAGGAGGATGCTAATGGATTTGAAACAAGTAACTCAGTCCTGGAAGACATGGGTTTGCCATCCCCAAAGGTGATCCCTAGGAAATGGCCTTTATGGATAATAGGTATTAAGATTGCTTTTGCTCTATTCCCCTTTTAACCTGAGGACAGGATAAATTTAATTTCTCAGTAACAACATATAATTCTCAAAGACCTGTAGGGCTAAGGATTAACCTCAGAGGTGACAGGCCAAAAGATATATGACAAATGGATGTTACATATAAGGGAAAAACATGCATTCATGTTATAGTTAATACTTATTCAGGCTTTGTATCTGCATCCTCTCAATGGGGGATAGCTGTTTCACATGTAATAAATCACTTACTTCACTGTTTTGTCTCTATGGGTATCCCATATACCATCAAGACTGATAATGGACACTCATCTTTTTCAAAAATCTTAAAATAGTTCTTAGAGGAATTCTCCATACATCATGTTTTGGGGTTCTTTACAACCCTACAGGACAGGCCATTGTAGACAGGACTAATCAGACTCTTCAAGAGATTTATCAAGAAATAAAAACAGGGAGATGGAGGTAGGGTCACTCAGAAAGATATAGATAAAGCCGTGTACACAATAAATTACTTTAAATTTGATTTAAATGATTTAAGTCCAGCTTTGAAATATTCTTTGGTGAACATACCGAATCACTCAAAGACAACACCCCATATTCTTTAAGAAGGCCCCCTAAGAACGAGACCATGGTAATGAAAAAGGGTCTTGAAGGATGGGAGGGACTCTATAAGGTTCTAATGTGGGGGCCAGGCTTGTATCTCCACAGGAAAAAACCTTCAGCCGTGGATTCCTACCAGACATCTCAAAGTTGTCCATAGAACTGAAGAGGAAGAGAGGAAAGAAGAGGCGTCCCCTTTGTTCTCAAAAAGATCGCAACCCATCCACCCTTGCCAGCTATCATCCCATAGCTCTCCTTCCTTTTGAGTTGAATGCTCTGGGATCATCTACAGCTGGTGCCTCCCCTTCCTTCCCTCTCACTCTGTCCCTAACTCTCTACCATCTGGCCTCTGACTTCATCATTTGGCTGAAAGCCACATTACCCGATGATGCTTAAAGCCAGCTCTGAAGTCCTTGTCTCAGTTCTCAGCAGGCCAGACCTCTTGGGCACTCGCTTCTTCAGACCTGCTGTTCTCCAGGGCTCAGTGAAGATCCTCTCCTAGGTTTCCTGCTACCTTTCTTTCCCTTCTTTCTCAGACTCCTTCAAGGTTATTCCAGTTCACTCTCTGCAGTTTCTTTTTACCTGATGGACTCCACAGCTCTCCTGGAATTAATTTCCGTCTATATGCAGATAATTTACAGATTATTTTATCCAGTTCAGGTGGCTCTTGAAATCCAGTCTCACGTGTCCACCTGCATATTGAATATCTCAAATTGTATCCTGTAGGCAGCTGAACTGAAGAGAAGTAAAACTGAACTCCAGCTCTGCTTCTCCTTACTTCCTGATCACTGTCAAAGACCGGCCACCCTCCAGATACACAGCCTCACGAACTGGCCGTGATCTTCAATGCCAAACTTGAAGATCCTATATCCCATCTGTTTCCAATTCCTATCATTCTGACCTCCTCCACATCTCTTATGGATACTTCCTCTCCTGCAACGGTGCAGTCACACCTGGACTACGTCAATAACCTTCTGAGTCATCTCTCTGCTCACTCTCCCTGCTCCAGTCCATCCTCTACTCCCTTTACCAAGGGATCTGAGGTTTCCGGCCAACTCTTCATTTCCACCAGTGGTTCATACAGCTTCATGTTCCCCCTCCTCTGGTGGCCTCATATCCCTCTTTCCCTTCCCACTTTTTATCTTCTTTCTGTTATTGTCTCTCCTCCTCCCCTCTTCCATTAGATTATAAACCCCCTGAAAATGGGGGTTAATTTTCTTAAACACTAAAGAATTATTTTAAGTAAAGATGCTTACTGTTTATTGATCATGACTGTGACTAAATCCTTTGGTATTTAAAGTCTTTCCCAACTTGACCCATCCCTATTTTTCCAGTTTTTTCTCACTTTACTTCCCCCCCCCACACACACATAAATAAGTTTTCTTGCAATTCCTTCAAAAAGAAAACCCATCTCCCATCTCCAGGCCTTTGCACTCACTGGCTCTCCTCCCTGAAATGCCTTGCCCCACACCTCTGTGGGGAATAGATAAGGTGAAGAACTTACAGGAATGTATGAGTTCTTTTTCTGTATTTTATTATTTCTATGTTTCCCCTCTGACCTATATAATATGTGCAGGTTCCTATCTACTTGAGCCTTGGCCAGCTAGAAACATATTTACTTAACCTGAGCTGATGACATTTATCAGTATTTGACATTTATCGATATTTATTCTATTAGCTGGACCACTGTCTGCTTCATTAAGCCTGAAGGCCTGACTTTCTATTTCCTAGAAATCAGGAGATTTCGGAGAAACAGAAACCTTCCATTCCAATCCCTCCAAATAGCAACAACCAATTAGCTGCCTCCCCCTTCTCAATGCTCTCTTACTTGGGATGTAATCTCTTGTATAAAAGCTATATGTCTTTACTACTTCTTTAGCCCTCCTCCCTCGAGCTGTCTCTTTCTTATCTCACGATGGGACGGGTCATCCTCCGGAGGTTTTCAATAAACAACTTTTCTGCCTTCTACTGAGTGATCTCTGAGCAATCATTTTGGGTAAGGGTCTTCTACGTCCCTCACACATCCATCGCTTCACTCTCTGCCCCCTTTCAAGACTCAACTCAAATCCTATCTTCTCCAGGACAACTTTCTTGGATCTCCCACCTACCAATATCTTCCTCTACTGGATAGACATCTTTAAAGCATGCAGTTATTTTAAAATTTTTATTATTCCTTTTTATTTACAAAAAATATACATGGGTAATTTTTCACCATTGACCCTTGCAAAACCTTCTGTTCCAACTTTTCCCCTCTTTCCCCCCACCCCCTCCCCCAGATGACAGGTAGTCCCATACATGTTAAACATATTAAAGTATATGTTCAATCCAATATATGTATACATATCTATATAGTTATCTAAGCATGTAGTTATTTACATTTTATCTCTGCTACTACAAAGCAAGCTCCTTAAGGACCCAGATCATGTTTTTGCCTTTCTTTGTATAACCAGCGTTTAGCACACTGGTATACAGTAAGAACTTCATAAATGCTTCTGTCACACTGGAGCTTTTACAAAGAATATTGACTTCCAAAGATATAGTCACAATTTGCCAACATATCCCCAGAATATGGGAGGCTTAATTCACAATCCCCATCCCCCCCACCTCAATCCCTGTGCAGAGGAAGGGGATTAGCTGTGGAAAGCTGGTCATCTGTCATCCAGTCATTTCTCTTCCTGTTTCATGGTGTTCAGCACCCTGGGAGCCACAAAAGGAGAAGGTTCATACGGAGGGAACCTACTCCAGTTACAAAATAAAACAGACGCTCTGGCTACCGGGAGCATTAAGCTTTTCTCTTGGTCAAAGGATAGACCAGCCTTCACCAGAAATGGGAAAAGCCGGGGGGCCACAAGCAAGAAGCCTGCCACCTTCTGGCAGTCGGGGAGAAGAACAGGGCTGGGAAAACTGGACATGGGTGCCCAGCCAGAAGTGCATAGAGCTGAGATGTCAGTTTAAACTGTCCCCTAAAAGTAAACAGAAGTTCCTCAGTACTCTGAGGAACACAAAATGTTCCAAGCAGCTGGACTCTGTTTATATACAATGTTCATATAAATTATAACCTGGGTTCAAACAACCTCTTTTGAGTTTTTATTTTCATTAGGATTGGAGAGCTATGTTTTTCTTTCACAACTTGACTTGAAGGAAGGAAGGAAGGAAGGAAGGAAGGAAGGAAGGAGGGAGGGAGGGAGGGAGGAAAAGAAGGAAGGAAGGAAGAAAAAGAAAATAGAAAGAAAGAAAAGGAAAGGAAAGGAAAAGAAAGAAAATTGCACCTTTTTGAATTCTGGCAATGCAGTGATCCAAGACTACGCTCAAGAATCTAGGATGGAAAATGCTGTGTATATTAACATAAAGAATTGATTATGGGAGAAAAAAATAATTGATTGTGTTTGGATACAGATTGAAGCAATTTTTACTTTATTTTTCCCATGAAAGTCTGTTCTGTTTAACTGTACATGTGTCTTCTCAATGGGAGGAAGAGGAAGGAGAGAATCTGGAAATCATAGTTCTAAAAACAAATGTAAAAAATTTTAACTGGGGAAAATAAAAATATAGAGGAAAAAACAGTATAGCCCTTTGAGAGTGGGGGCTTCTTCTCCTTTTGTGAAAGGTAGCCAGGTGAAAGATGCATCTGGAGTCATGACAGCCCCGAATTCGGATCCAGCTTCAGACACTGAGCAAGTCCCATAGCCCTGTCTGCCTCCACTTTCTCATCTGTATGCGGAGGATATGAGATGTCCCTACTTCCAAGAGTTGTGCTGAGGCTCCAGTGGGACAATCTTTGTGAAGTGCTTCAGGGCTTACCTATTTGCCTGTGTCCAAGATGCTCGGAGACTGTTTCATGCATGACTGGTGCAGGCTTTCTTGCTTGGGGTCCGGGCTTTTCCCATCGCTGGTGAAGGCTGTTTTTTGGGGGTCGGGGCAGCAGGCAGGCCGTGGCACTCACTGGCCGGGGCACTCTGCCTTGGGGTACCTTTCTCCTCCCCCCTCCCCAGGCCACGTGTCTCCTCCCATCCCCCTCTATGCTTTCTCCTTTTTACTTTTAGGGTGCTATGTAAAGCCCCTTTCTTTGCTAACAACATGCCCTCTCAACTCTACTTCGTATTTACACTCCTGGTGTCTATTGCCGCAGCACGTGTAGACACGGGCACCGTACTGGGCAACAGCAGGAAGCGGGCAGGAAGGGACTGGTGATGAAAAAGCTGGGAGGGGAAGTCGGGGCCGGGTTCTCAAAGGCTTCCAGTAGCAACCAAAGGAGTCCGAACGTCCTCCTCCTGGTGGGGAGAACTCTCGCTCATCAGCAGGGGAGAGGCCCGGTCAGACGCAGCCTTCGGGAGCGATCTCTCTGCCGGTTGCTCGCGGTGGATCCAAGTCGGGTTAAAAGCCAAGGTCAATGGCCCCAGCCAAGTGAAGGCGGGGGAGGGGCCCAGTGAGAAGCTGCGGGGGATGCCGGGAACCTGGCACACAGGCAGCTCCTCTGCAGAAATCGGGAGGCTCAGGAGAGGGAAGGTTTGCCCAGGGGGCAGCAGCGTCCCCCCTGGGGCGGAGGGGGAGGGCAGGCGGGGTTTATAGCAGCAGAAAGAGGCCGTGCGCTCCAACCGCCTGATTTTTGCAGAGTAGGAACCGAGCCAGCACTTAGTAGGCTCTTCCTGTGAGCCGGCTGAACGCTGGCGATACACGGAAAGCAGAACTGCGCCCTTCCCTCAAGGAGCTTTCAGTCTTAATGGGACAGACGGCGAGCAACTGGGCAGGTCCCAACAGGAACTAGGCAGGACAAGCTGGAGGTCTTGCCGTGTGGTGATCTTGTTCTTCTCCAAACACAGCCGGTTTAGCTTAGAGCTCTATCTCTCTGCTCGGTTCCAAGAGCTCCCTCCGAATGTCTCCAAATCCAAGGGTTTTGTCCTTCAGCCTCTGCCTCTGCTTTCTTCAGCCTCCGGCCAGCACAGAGATGGAATGGATCTCTTGTCTCCTTCACTTGGGGCTCGGCCAGCTTTCTGGCGAGTCTTTCAGACCAGCTTGGTCCCAGCGGGGGAAGTGCAGGAGCCCAGCCACCACAGCGCTGTGAGATGAAGGGGAATCTGGTTGTCCGCTGAACTCTTGACTCGTAGCTTCTTCCTCTGAAACTCCTCTTCCGCCACCAGCAGCCAAGGGGAAAATATTCTGGGATGAAGTGTTCTTCACTGGCCTTATATAAGACTCTTCTGAGAGAATGGGATTATGGGTTTTCTCCCATAGTGCTCTCTGGCCCTAAGAGCTTCAAGGGAGGTGTGAACTCACCAAGTTACCAAGTTTACTTTGTGAATCTGGCAGACGTGTGAACTCCGCTGAGTAAAGGTGCAAACACAAGCATTGTACTAATTAGTTCTACTTAGTACCTAGTTTCAGGTTCTGCCCAAAACATCTTCTTGTAAGGTCAGATCAACTCTAATGAGTGAGCAGTTTGTAAAGATTCCAACAGTGCCGGGGAAGGCGCCGGCAGGAGGGTGTAAGGAAAGGTTTCTGGGGAGGATGGGACCGAGGGAGGCGGCACCGGGGGCACTTGTGGCTATAGAGAGATTAGTAGCGCCCCCATCCAGAGCGCGGGCCTTTAAAGGATCAGGGAGAGAGTGGGAGGGACGAGGCGCGGCCTCTTGACTCCGCCCCGTACTCCTGCTAGTGCCCTACGCGTGCGCATTCCTCCTCTTCCCGCCGGCACCCAGCGCGCCTGCGCCCGGCAGGACTCGCGAACTGAGGGGCCAGAGTGGGTGGGCGGTGCGCACGCGCGCGGGAATGGGGAAAAAGGGGCCGGCCGGAGGTTCGCGGGGCAGAGCGCCTGCGCACGGAGGACTTTGGCGGGTTTTTTTTAATTCTTCTTCCTAATTCTTGCTCGGTGTGTTTCGGTGCCGGTGCCGGTGCCGGGCGGGAGGGATGGGGCCTGGGGGCGCCGGCTCCGTGTCGGCCGAGCGCCTGGCCGCCGAACTGCAGATGTTCGGCCTGGACTGCGAGGAGGCGGCCTACGAGAAGCGTGAGTGCGGGGGGCCGGACCCCACAGGCTTGCACACTCTCCCTTCCCCTCGCCGAGCCTTTGCCCCGAGCCGTCCCCCACCGGCAATGCCCCCCCTCCTCGGGCTCCACCGCCCCGCCCCCTTCCTCCCGCTCCCAGGTCCCGCTTGTATATGGGCGCGTGCACGTGGGTGCGAGTGTGTGCACGGGTGTGTGTGTATGTGCGTGGGTGCACGGGTGTGTGTGAGAGACTGCCCCGCCCCCTCAGAGCCGAGCTCTTTGCGGAGGAGGGGCTTGTACCTCAGCTGGGTGAAGGAAAGAAGTATTTAAGCGCTTGCTGTATGTGAAGCCCCAGCTGGGTAATGTGGGGTCACTTTTACCTCTTTGTACCCCCCAGCATGTAACAGGGGGCCTGGTACACAAAAGGCGCATACTAAATGCCTGCTGGCTTGTCTCCCGTCTGAGGAGAGGCAGTGGGTCCCAAGGGACCGATGCAGTCCTCCAGCCCAGCACCAAGGGGCCACAGCCCTGCTCCCTTCTCTTACATGGGGGGTGGTCCTTCCCTTCCCACTGCTACCCTCCTGCTCTTCCTGGCTTCTCTGTCAGCCACACTCATTGCTCAGCACCTCCTGCCTCCTTCTTGGCCCAAGTGCCGATGTCCAGCCCCGTGGCCCCCGGGGAGTACGGGAGGCTCAGGATGGCGGGAGTTGTGGGGGCCGGGGTAACTGTACAGAAAGGTTTGGTTCGTGTGAAGGGAGAAGGCGGAAGGAGACTCTGCCTCTCCTGCGAGGAGGGCCCCTCACCCGTCCCTGTCCCTGCAGTGATGGAGCTGTGTCCCCTGTACCGGCAGACCGAGGACCAGCTAGTGGCCGAGCTGGTGGCCTTCAGCAGCAACACCGGCAGAGTTTATCTCACCTTGGAGAACCTCAACTCCTTTGAAAATGAGGTAAGAGCCCGATGGGGCCGGGCCCTCGCCAGCACTGACGCCCAGTCCTAACAGAACCTCACTTACCTGCTTGGCCGAGACCGCCAAGTTTTAACCGCTAAGGAGTCAGCCCTCCCTGGCCGTGTGCCCCTCTGCCTGGTTTCCTCACCTGTACAATGAGCATGGCAGTCGGGCACGGCCGTGTGTGGTGAGGGCCAATTAGGATGTTGGTAAAGCATTTTGCAGACTTTCAAGCCCTGGGAATGCCCGCCACCTCTCCCCTCTCCCACGACTGCGTCTTCCTCAATGGCCTGTCCCTCTGTCCGGTCTCCTTCCCGATCCCTGGGGACTTCGGCTTTCACTTGGTCCCCAATCTGATACCCAGCAAGACCCTCACCTCCACCCTCCCTTTCTGGTTCTTTTCCTGCCCCCACACACTGACCACCGTCCCCTGGTTCCTCTCCCATTGTCCGGTATCTGCCCATGGCCGGAATCATACCAAAGTCCTCCAGGCCTGAGCCCTTCTTCCCTGTACCTGGGGCATCATTTTTTTTTTTTTTTAACCTCAGGGAACACTCCCTAAACCTTGCCCTGGGGTCAGGTATTTGTGCCAGATTTTTCCTCCTGAGCTGAAAGTGTGGGAGCAGTTGGGAGGCAGGAATGAAGTCAACTTCATCTCGGCCTTGCCCGAAACACAAATAGTCCTGTTGGGAGAAACCCCTGAAATCACTGGGCCCGACAGCTTTGAGTTTTCACACCTTTAAAAATCTCTTAAATGTTTCCCCTTGGTGCCGGTTATTTTATACAATTTGGCACTGAGTAAATTAGACGCTGGAACATTGTTTACATCTTCCGCATGAAACCCTACTTTTGTCACGTTAGATATTGAGCACGCCTTTGGTGAACAGCACATTTTTCCTAGGACAGCTTTGGGGAGAGCCCAGAAGTTTTCTTTTTAAGATAAAATTTTATTGATGATTTTTTTGTTTTCATATTACTTAAATTTCCCCTTCTATCCTTCCCGATCCCCTCTCCCAGAGAGCTATCATTTACAAAGATTTTTTTTTGGTGAGATAATCAGGATTAAGTGACTTGCCTAAGGTCACACAGCTAGTGCATGCCTAATAGCTGAGGCTGGATTTGAACTCTGGGCCTCCTAACTCTAAGACCACCTAGCTGCCCCTAACAAAGAATTTAGAGGAAGGAAGGAGAGGGGATCCCCTCTTAAAAGAAGTGGAGACATCTTGTGTGTAAGTGTGGTTGTCATTTTCCAATAATTGTCTCGTGGGTATTACCCCATTTCTGTTGCTTTAATCAATGTCTCCTTGGGTTTTCCTGGCGCTCGCTGCTGTACTTTGCATCAGCCCACGGGAGTCTTTTCAGGCTTCTGTGTGCATGGTAGCCGTCATTTCTCGTAGCCCGATGTCTGGTTACGGATCGGCCGTTGTACAGGATCATTCGGAAAAGAAAGAGGTCGGGCTAATTGATCTCTCGACACCTGCCGGCTTTTCAGCTTGGTACTGGATCTCTACATGAGAGCGGAGGCACTGCCCTCTGCTGGATGCGTGTGGAGGTGGGCTGGCACCGGCCAGACTTTAAAGTCAGTTCCCTCAGATGAAATCAGTGGCACTCGCCGCCCGGCCCCCAGAGGACCTAAATGTCATTTTGTCTGATGGGCAGCATTTACTCTTCTAGAGACTGGTTTGCTCCAAAAAGCCACCTCGGTCCCACCTGGACTGGCAGGCGGTGGCCAGAAAGGGCTGACGTGTCCTTTGTGGTGGCAGTTCCTCGGCGGCCTCCCCGGCTCGTCCCTGCTTCCTCAGGCCGACGAGGAGCAGCGATCTCTGCTCTGAGCTTGGACCAATCTCACCCATCGGCGTGTTCTCTGCTTTCCCCCGCGGGTCCGGGCCTGTCCCTCCTGGCTGGCTCCTCATCTCCAGATAAGGCCCAGCTCCCCCCGTCTCCCAGCCTTCCCATCTTGCATTTCGCTGCTGTGAAGACGCCCGTCCTTCCTCTCTTCCCTTCTGTTCAGCCCCTGCAGTCTGGCCTCTGTTTGATCTTGGGCGAACCCTTTGAGGAGAGTTGGTCACTTCTAGGTTCCTGGCTTCCACTCTCCCGATGCTGTGCCCTCTGGCCCCCCAGGCCCCGGCTGTGGGCGCTACTCACTACCCTCCCTATTGGATCCCCTTTTCTCCTTGGGCTTCTGGTCCCCTCCCAGCTGTCTTTGCTAGCTCCTCCCCTTCGTGGGCCCCACCCTGGGCTGTCCCAGGTCTCTTCCTTGGCCTTTTCTGTCCCCAGCCCTCGTCCATGGCACCCCACCTGCACACGGATCGCCAGCCCTGATCTAGAATGCCCACAATCCCTCAAACTTAGCAAATTAAAACCAGGCTCGGACATCGTGCCCGTCCATGGTGGCGGCCTTGTCTCCCCCGTTTGAAGTCTCGGGGTTCTTGTTGGCACATCTGCCTCCCCCGAGCACTTCTTCTGGGACAATCACAGTCACTCCCAGACAGGTCTGTGGCCCTCGCCCCCACCTCTTCCTCCATCAGTCTAAAAAATTCAGAAATCTGAGGAAACTTGAGGAGATTTTGACGATCTCAAGTCTCCCAGCCCCAGCATTGCCCACCACGGCTCATGATTTCCCTCCAGGAAATCTGCCCCAATTCATCCTGTGTCTGTCTGTCCCCCTCTTGGATTGTCAGCCCTGCCAGAGCAGACCCTTGTTCTTGTCTTCCCTGGCTCTTAATAGCCGTTTATCAAAAGGGAGCTAGTGCCCAGGGACTTGGACCAGCACCGATTCACTGCCTTCTTTCTTCCTCAGTTTCTGATCAAAAGGACAGCCAAGGCTCGGCACAGCGCCCCCAAGAAGGACAGCGGCCCCCCGGGAGTCTGGGACATCGTGTCCATTCAAGAGCTGTATCCTTTTCCAGCAGCGTGTCCCGAGCCCTGGCCTCTGGGAGCTCGGCTTGGGGCTCACCATCGATCCGTTATTTTCCGTAACTCTGACGTTCAGGATTGATGTTGAAGCCAAAGAGGAGACCCTCCTGAACTCGTACGCAACGCCCTCCAAGGTGAGTGATCGCTTCTTCCTAAAGCTCGTCATTCGAACCCGCTGCTCCCTTTAGCAGTCATGTCCAGGGAGAGGAAGTAAATGTGAGTCTGACCTTGCCCCTCTTCGGCTCAAGGTGGGGTCCATTCATACACCATCAAAGAAGGGCAGGAAAAAGAAAAAATCCAAAGAAAGAGTTTGCTTTGGTTTGGGGAGTTTTTAATCGCTTAAGATTTTTGTCATTTAAAACTGTGGTTATCATATAAAATTGTACCTCTATCCATCAGTGAATAAGCATATATTAAGTGCTTACTGTGTACCAGGCACTGTGCTGAGCTCTAGGGATACAATGCCCTCGTGAGCTTCCAGTCTAAGGGGAGAGAACGAGCTCTCCACAGAAGGAATCAGGGACCATCGATGGAGGGAAGGCACCTGCCTTGACAGGGAGCAGGAGGCTGCTAGGTACTCGCATTATTGCTCCCTTGATTTGGGGGAACCAGAAACCAGTCTTGAAATAAAAAAATGTTATTTTAGAGACATTTGGAGCTGTTCTTTTTTAATGCGCCTCTAGGAGGAGCCCAAGGACAGCCTCTGCCCCTGCTTCCGCCTCCACCTCTGGCTTTGGCTCCAGTTGCGGGCAGAAATTTTTTATCATTCTTCCTTTTCAGCCAAGTTATTCCTCGGCCTCCCCCAGGGATAGCAGAGCCCCATTTTTCCTCTTGTCTACGGTCTGGCAAGCTTAGTTAGAGAACGTGGATTCTCAGCATTCCAGCAGGTTTTCCTCACAGACCAAGGCTCCTTCCAGGCCCTCGATTTGAGAGTAAAATACCGAATTTAGAGGCGAAGCTAAGGTGCAGGACCCACACGGGAGTTCAGACAATGACTAGCTGGAATCATTCCCTTTTTTTGATTTGAAAAAGATCGAACAAATAAACTACCAAAAAGGGGTGGGGACTTGGCCCCCGCCCATCTCAGAAAACTCGTGTCAGGTCAAGATAGCTTGTGCCAAAAAACTGATGGAAGGCCAGAGATAGGGAGAGGAGAAGGAGGCCTTCTGGTCACCCAAGAATCAGCAGGAGAAATGTTCCCGTCTTGTACTTTTTTTGAGATTTCCAGAGTTTAGGGGTAGCTAGATGATGCAGTAGACAGATCACCAGGCCTGAAGTCAGGAGCACTGAGTTTAAATCCAGCCTCAGACACTTAACACTTACTAGCTGTGTGACCCTAGACAGATCACTTAACCTCAATTGACTCACCAAAAAAAGAGAGAGAGAAGCGTCCAGGGTTTGTGACTATTGGTAGGTGATTTATGGAGCTTGCTGTGACCCAAAATTAATCCCCCAGAAGCTAGCCTGCTCTTGGACTGCTCCAAACTTTAGTAAGCTGACCTTTATCCTGCAGATACATTCTCATCCCTGTCCTATATTGTCACGGTGTGGTAACTCAGGAAGAACCTTAGGAAGTCTACAAAGGCCCAGGGTCTCCTTACTACCGTGAGCCATCAGAACAGGGCTTTTGGTGAAATTTTAAGTGGGCGTGTTTATGTATTAGTATGTGTGCCTTGAAAATGGGGGTTTGCTTCCTTGTTTTGGACCAGCTGCCCCAAAAGGGCTAGTTTGGGCATCCAGAGAGCTAACGCGGCCCAGTCCCTCATTCATTTGCAGACTCTCCCTTTCTTTGCTTCTCGAGACCTTGCGCTTGTCAGCAGGCCCTTGATGTGCATCTCATTCCAGGGTTCCCAGAAGCGCAGCGTCAGCACCCCGGAGACCCCCCAGTCCAAGCGGAATGTGTCAGCAGCTCGAAGTCCCCACCTGCTCTTCTCTCCGTCCAGCTTCTCACCGAGGTAGGGGATCACGTTCTCTTCCGTGACGTCCCCGTCGCGCCAGGAACAGGGGTGACCGTGCACAAAACCCTGTTTCATGCCGTGACTGCCCTGCCCCTCACCCTCTCGGCTCTTCCTTTCCGTGTGGAAAATTACTGTATCCTAGAGTCATTGAAGAAATTTGGTTCCCACCCAGTTTTCAAGGGCTTCCTTCCAAGATAAGGAGCTGCTGATAGTGACCTGGCAGCTGGTTCCAATAGGATTTAACCTGCTATTT
The DNA here is from genome assembly GCF_016432865.1 of Antechinus flavipes. Classification (NCBI taxonomy): domain Eukaryota; kingdom Metazoa; phylum Chordata; class Mammalia; order Dasyuromorphia; family Dasyuridae; genus Antechinus; species Antechinus flavipes. The sequence goes on from NC_067403.1 coordinate 255,865,157, forward strand.
TCAAAAATGGCCAAAGGGTTGGGAGCTGTTGCTTTTATATGTTTTTAAAGGAATCTAATCAGCACCTATAATGTTACCTAACCTACTTCTTGTCCCTCACTCAAATTACTCGAAGCTGGGACATTTCCTGGCCATTTCAGCTCCAGGCTGGCTGATGATGAGATCATCGTGCTCATCCACAAAGGCTGGTTTACGATTCCGAAGTGAGGAGCTCTGTCACTAATAGTGGCCCGGTGTGGAAGAGCATCCCCAATGCTTCCTGGGTCGGGCGTCCGGGGACCAGGCTTCCACCCCCGACTCCGCCACTTGCTGCCCCAAACGAGCCGCTTCCCCAACCTTGGGAGGCCACACCCAGCTCTCTGTCCTGTGCCGGCCAAGGCGTACCCGAGAGCCAGGTCGTTCTGCTCATGGGATGCTTCCTGTGTGTCTGGTGGAGCACTTAAAAGTTAGCCTGCCTTATGGCTGGCCCCTGATTCCTAGAACAAAGCACTGTGCCAGGCACTGGCTTCAAAGAAAGCTAAAAAGACAGGTCCTGCCCTCAGAGAGCGTAAAATCTAATGGGGGAGGGGAACGGCAGACAGACAGACAGACAAAGCAGGTTGTATACAGGCTCAGTAAGAAGTAATTAGCCGGGGAAGGTACTGGAAGTAAGGAGGAGAGAGGGGAAGGCTTCCTGTGGAAGCCGGGAAAATCAGAAGTCAAAACAGGAAGTAGAATGATCTAGGCCTGGGGAACGGCTGCAGAAAATGCGTGGAGCGGAGAGGTGGAGGGTCTTGTTTGGCAACAGCTTGGGAAACCGGATGGGTCAAGGGGTGAGGCGTGAGGAAGCTGAAAGCAAGGAGGTGATAAAGGCTCTGGAGGCCAAGCAGGGTGTCGGTGGCTCTGGAGGCCGGAGCTGTTGGCAGTTTGTACGGATTCTAGTAGACGCTGCTCGCTTCTGTTCACGGTGGACGTGGCCAGAGAATTGTGGGGTGTCCTTGCTTCGTAACGTGGCCCCCCCCGGGTCTGGGGCAGTGCTTTGTAGTTTTAACTATAACCTTTCAGTAAGAGTCGGCTTTGTTGTTGGGCCGCGTCCAGTTCTTGGTGATCCCGTGAACTGTCACATCCTAGTATTACCTGCGGAGGTTTCTTGCCAGAGAGAATTTCCTTCTCCAGCTCATTGTACAGATAAGGAAACTGAGGAAGACAGGGTGAGGTGACCTGCCCAGGGTCTTACAGCTAGTCTGTGTCTAGGGCCAGATTTGGGCTTGGGTCCTTCCGAGGCCTCCTTCAGCTCTATCCCCTGAGCCCGCTGACTGCCCGGTGACCTGTGAGCCGGGAATAATTTGGTGCTTCACCCTACGAATGACAGGAAAGCTGTATTCTCTTACTCTTCTCCCCATTGTCCACACACACAAGCTCGGAAACTTGCAGCTTTTCCGTAATCCCCAGTCACGCTCAGGAGTGAAAAACAGTGGGATGTGAAGCTTGGGATTTCAGCAGCCCAAAGAGTTGCCTTGTTTTGTTTTTCTTTAGCTGAACGTTATAATTATAATGTCCAGGCTTGGCTCTGAAAAGGACTCGGATTCAGCTTGGTTAGTTTTGATGAACTTTTCTCCCTCTTTAAAATCCTTTTCACATATAGAACATGGCTCTGGAGTGCGGGCAGAACTAAGGTAGTTGTCGAGATGAGCCTTGTGCCTTGTGCTGGGAAGGTACCTCTGGGTGCAGGGGCCCCGCGTGGGTCCAGAGCGTCTGGAGGAGGAGGGCCTCCGGGGGATACCAGCCTAGGTGCAGTGGAAGGACCCGGCAATGGCCGGAACAGACTTCTGGCCTCATGCCAGCTTCCGTAGGATGGATGAGCAGTTCAGCTTATTGTTAGGGACACCAGAAGGGAGGAATAAGGGCACTGGGTGGGCCCTGGGAGGCCTGTGGGTGGGCGCCATGGATGTCACGGAAGGAAAGGCTGCCTAACAATTCTTAGGGAGAAGATCCCCATAGGAGGAGGGAGCGAAGCTGGGAGCTCACCAGTCAGGCCAGTGGTTCAAATAGGACTTGGATTCATGGTCCTTCCCACTCTGTGCGCTCTCTCTGACCTAGCAGCTTCTACACTGTCATTGTTCTAAGGGGAAACACATCTCCAGAAAAGGGAAGTGATTGAGGGACACAGTGTGAGGAGGGGCTGGCGTCCCCAGGGCCCCTCCTGCTCCATCCCCCTCTCATCCCCATTGTCAGCAGTGGTCCCAGGTCCTTCGGGTAGCTCCGCTCCAGGGTAGGGCAGGCCGGCCCCACTCTGGCTGAGAGAGGGTCAGAGCAGGCCGTAAATGCCCAGGTTCTCTCATTGGGGCTGGGCTGGCCGACGAGAGCTTGGCTCGGATGGGGCATAGGGCACCAGGAGCGGAGCGGTGCTGGGGGACGGGACGAGCGGTCACTCTCAGCAGGGGCCTGCTCCAGCGGGCTGGTGCTGCCAACGTGGCACCAGTAGAGCCTGGCAGTCTGGGTGGTAGTGCCTCTGCATGGCAAAGCTGGTGCCTGATGGAAGGCCCATTTTGTCCCACCCAGCGCCACGCCCTCGCAGAAGTACAGCTCCCGAAGCAGCCGAGGGGAGGTGGTGGCCTCCTTTGGCTCCACGCAGGGGATGTCGTGGTCCGGGAAAGGAGGCAGCGGCTCCCTCAGCGTGAAGGTCTTGGACGCCGCCAGAGCCCTCACTGGGAACTACAAGTCCATGTTCCAGAAGCTCACAGACATCCGAGAAGGTGATCCACCCCCACCCCCCCAGTGGTAGCCCTGGCAGGACTTAGAGGGGCCACCGGGGGTCCAGCGAGAGCCCTAAGCCAGTCACGCCCCTCACTATCCCCCAGACACCCCTTTCAGGAATCAGAAGGACCTGGGCTCGTGGCTTTGCTCCGAGTAAATCCCTTACCCTCAGTTCCATCAGAACATGGCGAGGCTCTCAGGGCTCCTGCCTTCCCCTGGCGGTTCTTGGGGGAGACGTCCCTCGGGAAGGCAGCAGCCCTGGTGGAGGCTGAGGCTCAGGAGGCAGATCCGGCCGGTCTCTAGTAATGAGTGGGGGGGGGCGGGGAGAGGTTCTCCGGGATGAGTCGTGGGGGTTGTGGCCGCCCGGAGGGTCCCAGGGCCGGGACTTGGGCAGCACTGAGCTCCCCAGGGCACCTCGGAGAGGGCTCCCTCCCCTGGCCCTTCACATCTTTGATCCTCTCGGCTTCAGTTCTCACCTGCAGGATTGAGGAACTCGGCTGGGAACTGAAGGAGCTTCACAAGATTGAGGCCTTTAGCCCCATTTCAGTGCCGGCCCAGGTGAGCGAGCGCAGTGCTGAGCATCTGCTCCTCCGTCCACACACTCTCCTTGAGCCCACGTGGCCAGACACGCTTGGTGGCTTCCCATTGGGGGTCGGTTCTTGACCATGTCCGGACTGGCGAGCGCACCCTGTGCCAAGGGAAGCCGAGGTGAACGTGCCCAGTGTCTGAGTGCCAGGGCCTACAGTGGGCATCGGGGGATGGGGCCCTCGCAGCTGCGGCCCCGGGTCACTGCCCGTGCTTTCCTGACATGTGACTACACTAAGGGGACCTTGGCTGCCCAGATTCACCTCTGACCTTTGGCATTTCTGAGCTCTGGCATTCACCTGGGGCAGGATGGGGCAAGGAGCCGAGGTCCTGTTTGCTTGTTCCCCTCCACGGCTCTGACGGACCAGGGAGTCCCCGTCCCCCCAGCCTCCACTGACCCACTGTCACCTCTCCCCTAGGAGCCGATCACTTTGCTGGGACAGATTGGTTGTGACAGTAATGGGAAACTGAACTCCAAGTCGGTGATTCTGGAAGGAGACCGGGAGCACTCCCTGGGGATACAGATCCCGGTGGATCTCTCGGAGCTCAAGGAATATTCTCTGTTTCCTGGCCAGGTGAGGCGCCCGGCCCGGCCTGATGGGATATGGGATCGGGGCAGCCTCTCAGAGCTTGGCACGTGTGGGGGGAGTGCGGCCCCTTCCAGGTGCTCCCCAATGCTGAGAGACGGCGCCAGTCACATGCACGCGTGCCCCGAGGCTGCTCTGAATGCCGCGGAGAGGCCGAGGGGAGCACTCAGGAGCTTCCTTCGGAGGAGCCTGCCCGGCCATTGGCCCTTCCTCGCCTCCCGCGGTCACGGGGTCTGCTCCTTGTGTTTCAGATCGTCGTCATGGAGGGAACCAACACAACAGGGAAGAAGTTCATTGCCACCAAACTCTATGAGGTAATGACCCCCTCTCCCCACCTCCCCCCGGCCTCTCCTCCTGGGGGTCACCGGCCCAGGTCTCCCCTGGTCTCCGGAGCCTTTGCTTCCCAGGCCCTGAAGGCCGTGGCTGGTGACCATGGGCGGCCCTCAGGGGCCAGACACCGGCCTGGCGTGGCAGAGAGCGCGCCCAAGCACCCATCAGGGGCGGCACGTGTTGGGTGCTTTGAAAGCTTCCAAAGGGAGGCCCCCCGCCCGGGGCTCCTCGATCCAGATGCAGGAAACAGCCGTGACTCGGGTCTTTGTCTTGTTTTTAAGGGAGCGCCTCTTCCTTTCTACCAGCCCACAGAAGAGGATGGGGGTGAGTTGGGACTTGAAAAGTGGCCGGGCTCGCTTTGTGCAGGCCGGGTCCGGGAGGGTGGCTTTTCCGTCCCGCAGCCGAGGCCGGGGGGCAGCATGGCCTCCATGTGGAGGGAGCCGGGTCGGTCACACGCAGCCCCCGGGAGTGACGGGAGGGCCATGAGCATAGCCCAGGCTGAGGGATCTTGGGGAACCGGTGGGAGCCACAGCCAGAGACTTCCGAAGGAGGGCAGAGCTGGGGCGGAGCGAGGATGTCCTGCTGTGGGCCCGGCCGCTGGCCAGGGAGGCACACGCAGAAGGGCTGTAATTGGCCCTGGGGCATGAAATTTCTCACAATGCCATGGTCTGGACGGACTGAAGTCCAGACTCTTTGGATAGAAATGAGGATCTCTGCAAGCAAAGTGGGACCCTGGGAGGGCACCTCATGCTTCCCGGGGAGGTCAAAGTCAGGGATCGGGGCCCGACAGGACCCAGCAGAGGGGCGGACCCTGCCCAAGAACCTTGGGGGAGGCTCCCGGCAGAGCTCGGCTCCTCTCCTCAAGGAGGGCGGTGGAGCCGGCCACGCGGACAGACCTCTTGAGTCACGCTCTCCCTCCCTCCAGACTTGGACCAGCGGATGCTCCTGGTGGCCTGCGGGCCTTACACCACGTCTGACAGCATCACCTACGACCCCATGATTGACCTGATCAGTGTCATCAGCAGAGACCAGCCGGACGTGTGCATCCTGGTAAGGCTCCGGCAGCCGCGCGGCCCGAGCCCTGTGGGGGCCACTTCCTGGGCCCTGGTGCCCCGATCCGGCTCTCTGCCTCCTTCCCCCCTCTGGCGTCGCACAGAAGGCAGGTGTCTGACCGCGGTCCCCCGTGCCCACGAGGACGGCACCCCTCGGAAAGGCAGGCGAAGTGACCGCTTGCCCAGCCAGCTGCAGGCTTAGGAGCCCCTCCCATCCAGGGCCCCCCTTGTTCCCCACTGCTTGACTTGCCCCACTTTTAATCTGCTCCCTTGTGCCTTTGTTTCTCTGTTGCAGCTGGGACCTTTCCTGGATGCTAAGCACGAACAAGTTGAGGTAAGAAACTCACCCGGGGAAGTCCTCGGGCCTCCTCGCCTGCCAAGGAGTGTCGGCTGCTCGGGGATGTCCTAGGCCCAATGGGGACCCAGGGGGGTCCAGGAGACCCCAGCGAGCCCCCCAGCAAGGGGGCCCCTTCAGAGGCGTCCGGGCCTTGGCTTCCCCTTCCCTGGGAGATCCGGGTCCCTGCTGTGGCCAGCTTAGAAGCTGGGGCCGGGGCTCTCCCCGGGGCCAAAGCGCTTTCTGGCCTCCCCCGGCACCATCTTGGTTTTGAAATGCTGGCTCCGTGCAGCGAGGGCCGCGGCCTGCCGCCTTCAGACGGCCGCTTTCCTTTCTTGCAGAACTGTCAGCTGACCACCTCGTTTGAGGACGTGTTCAAACATTGTCTGAGGATGATCATCGAAGGGACGAGAAGGTGAGGATGGGGGCGCGACAGCTAGCAGCACCCGTGGGGACTTCTGCCTCCCCGGGGTTTTCCCATGTCTGCAGGCGGGGTGGGTGCTGAGCATCCCACAGTGAGGGGAGCTGGGTCTTCCTCGTCCCAAGCGTCTGGTGCCTTGGGAAGAGTCCTCCTCCCCAGGAGAAAGCAGAGCAAGAGGCTGGCCCTCCCTCCCCAGCCCAGCCCCTGCCCTTTTTCCTCTGGGTGCCCACCTGTGGGGAGGAACGTCGGAGGGGGCCCAGGGAGCTGGCCCAGAGCCGGCCCCCCCTGCCACATCCTCCGGGGCCTGCCTCTCGCCCTCGCTGTTGGTCTGCAGTGGGGGAGGCAGTGGGGGACAGCCCCTGATGGAACTGAATTAGAGTTTCTGAGCTCTTCCCGCAAGCCAGTGGAGGGGCCGGAGCAGATGCAGAGGAGAGAGCACAGTTCTGCTTTGGGGATAAAGTCATTCAGGAAAGAGGCCTTCTCGGGGGTCAGGGGCACAGGGATGGCCTCCCTTGGGGGGGCTCCCCCACTATGTCTGAGAGCAGAGCTTTGCTCCTGAAACGAGCTTTGGAAAAGCCGGTCAGAGCCACAGAGGCACCGGAGGCACAGCCTTTGCCCACCAAGGGAACTGATCCCCGGGTGTGACGGGTGGGAAGCTTCCTAGGGGGGCAGGAGGAGCCCAGGCTGACCGGGCTCCACACAGCGGTCCTCGCCTGGGCGGGTCACGGGCGCAGGCCCCTCGGCTGCCGAGGCAGGTGTTGGTCCTGGCTTCCCGGGGCCTTCCCAAGGGTCAGCAGGGCCCAGAACATGGTGAGATCCCCGCATGGGAGGGGTTGGTTCTGGCCTCCCTCCACCCCGTGGTACCGGGAGCAGCGGGACAAAGAACAGAGCCCACATTGTTCCCCAGGGGCCGTGCTCGGCACCACCAGGCACTTTCTGCTGCTGCCAGAGACGGGGGCGGGGGGGCCTCCCAAATTCCCTGGACTTTCCTCCGTGGTCAGAGGGCTGTTCCTCCGCTTCCTTGGGAGGAGAAGGGTCTGCTGCCCGGGGGGCCCCCAGGTTCCCATGCTGGGAGCTGAGGGAGAGGCTGTGGGAACCTCCTGCTGCGAGGTGTGAAATTGGGCAATCCCGGAGCATAGCTGGCATTTTCTTGCCAGTCCCTCCCCCTCCAGCTGCGTTGTAACCACCGGCAGCCAGGCTGTTTCCCCTTAACAAAAGCTCTCTGAAGGCACCGCACAGCCGCCCCCTGGGAACAGGGCGCAGAAGGGCCCGGGGCCCGCCTCCCGACAGCGCTCACAGAAGCTGGCTCGTGACCTTCACTGATGGGAGCCTTCGGGCCCGAGAGCTGTGGTCCAAAAGCCCCCGGGGACACCGCTGTGGCCGGGGAGGTGCTCGTCAAATGTCTGGTTCCCCCCAAGTCATTCCCTAGAATGCGCAGAGCAGTATCTAGTCCTCGGTCAGTGGCATTTATTGAGTACCTGCTGTTTACAGGACACTGTTCTCTAGGACTCAGAGAGGGGAAAATGAGCTGTGGGTGAAGGGATTTACCGAGAGCCCCACCACGACCTCCACTGCCTTCCCAGCAGCCCTTTCTCTACCACAGACAGCTCCTGGAAGCCACGGACACGGGCTTCCTGGTCTCGTTTCCTCCTCTCTGCTTTTATACGACCAGGGAAGGCAAACAGTTGAAGGCGGAGGGTTTGGTTCTTCCCCCTAACAAGTCCATCCTTTGAGCCCTTCGCCGCTGTAGCTCTGAAGCAGGACGCGGGGCCTCGGAGGAAGCGGCTCCCTTTTGGCGGTCTGCCGAGGGGGCTGAGGTCTCCGACGGAGGGAGGGGCTCTCGCCCACCCTTGAGAATGCGTCTTCGTTACCTGCTAGTTATGACCCGCTGTTTGGCTTAAGGCTCCGTGTCCTGCCCGATTTTTCCAGGGAGCAGTGGGAAGCCCTTGTGCCACTTTACTAAGATACCAAATGGACCGATTTAACACCAAATAGCTGAGTCTGGTCTCTGGTGGAGTGAGGACTTGTGGGGTCCCAGCCCTGCCACCCCCAGGCCCCTCCCTCAGACCTTTCTCTAGCAGAGAGGGAGAATCACCCCTGTGCCCCCCGGGGTGGGCGCATTATAGAATGTCAGGCTGGATGTGGCGTCTCGGGTTCCGAGGACTGTGACATCCCAGAACCGAAAAGGGCTTAGAATGACCCGGTTGGTAAGAACATGAGCCCGAGTCGGGCTTGGAGGAGCCCAGCATCCGGGCCTGCAGACGAGGCCCCGGCCTCCCCGACCCTTTGGAGACTCATGTTTGCCCTGAGAGCCTCCAGTGGCTCATGAACTGAGGACAGAAGAGGAGGCTCGCGGTCAGCTCACGGCACCGTGTCCCCATTCACAAGCTGCCCCCAAAACCCTCTCAGCAAACGCAGTCCGGCAAAGCGGGCTCGGGCCCTGGGTGCGTCCGCAGAGGTCTGGCCCCCATCGGGGTTCTGCCCCAGGCCCCGCGAGGCTGGCCCCCCGCAGACATCCCTGGGGCTTGCCTTGTGTTCCCCTCCTGTCCTAACCGGGCCGTACCTGTTCCCTGCTGTGCAGCTCAGGCACCCACCTGGTGTTTGTGCCGTCCCTGCGAGACGTGAACCATCGGCCCGTGTACCCCCAGCCACCCTTCAGCAGCTTGGAGCTCCTCAAGGAGGACAAAGAGGTACCAGACACCCCCCCACAGAGCCGGGCCATGTAAACCCTCGTATCCGAGGCTCGGGAAGCCCTTGGCGCGTCTAAGAGGGGAAGGCCCGGCTCGGGCAGGGGGAAGGGCCTGGAGCCCTGAGCGGGAAGCGAGCTCGCTGTGGGTCCGAGGCCAGAATGCGGGATCTTGGGCTCGATGGAGGGGGGCCCGCCCAGCAGCCTCCTGGAGGCTCCAGGAAAGCGGGATGGCCATTTTCAGAAGGCAGGAGAGGCCGGGCAGCCCTGAGGCACCCACAGGGATGGGCCCCTTCAAGAAAAGGTGGGGGGAGCAGAAAGGGGAGTTCTGGTTCAGGCTTGGATTCAGTAAGACCCTCTGGGGTCCCCTGAGACCAGCTCCGTGCAGAGGCTGCCTGCCGGGGGAGGGGAGGTTAGAGAGAAAGCCACTTTTAGCACCAGTGCGTTCCTGGGCTTCCTTCCCCCGTGACCCCCAGCCCATAGGAGGCCTCAGAGCTTTTCATGGGTCTCAGGGCCGCTCTCGCTTTAGCGTGCCAACCTTGGGGCCGTCCTTTCCCCCTCCAGCGCGTGCACTTTGTGTCTGACCCCTGCATCCTCTCCATAAACGGAGTGATTTTGGGCTTGACCTCGACAGACCTGCTGTTTCACATGGGAGCCGAGGAAATCAGCAGGTGAGAGAGTCGGGGGGCTCCCGGCCCGCCCTCCCTGTGGCCTGAGGAGCGCCCGGTGCTTTCTTCGCGGCCACAGTCCCCCCCATCCCCCCCCCCCCGAGGCCGAACGTCCCGTGCCCATCGGTCACCTTGATGTCCTGCAGCTGGCGTGGTCACGTTCGCTGGCCCGTCCACTTCCCTGGGCCCACGTGCTCGCCTGCGTCCCCAAGATGTCCTTTCCTTTTTGCCTTCTGGGGGATCCCCAGTTAACTAGTCCCCCCCCATCCTCTCTCCGGCATCCAGAGCTGGAGCCCAACCAGCCTGGGGGGGATGACGACGGCCTGATTTATTTCCGCGGGGTTTCCGGCCTCTCTGGCCGTGCTCGAGGGGGGGGAGGCTCCGAGGCTCGGGGCCTTCTCTTCCTAGAACGGCACGCAGCTCCGGGAGGAGAACAGACCCCGTCCAGCCAAGTCCCGGCTTTGGATTTGGCAGCTCGGCCCTCGGCACGTCACCGAGGGGAAGGAATGTTCCAAACGGGCGTGGGCCGAGCACTCGGGCGGGTGCTCGTTGGCCGGGTCAGCCTCTGGCCGGGAAGTCGGAGCGGCCTTGCCCGGTTCTGTTTCGGGGTCTTCGTGACCTCGGTTCTGGAGGGAGGGGCCTGTGCATCCTGCCACCTGCAAACGTCCCACCCATGAAGGGTCCGCGGGCACTGCCCTCGGTCACCCAGGTTGGCAGCAGGTGCCCCGTGCCCGGCACTCAGGCCGACATGTTCCTTCTGCAGCTCGTCCAGCACCTCGGACAGGTTCAGCCGGATCCTCAAGCACGTCCTGACCCAGAGGAGGTGAGACCGACCGCTGCCAGCGTCACCCGCGACCGGCTAGAGGGAGCAGGGACCCTGTGAGGGCCCGGGCTGCGGCCAGAACTCACGGGCCTCCTGAGGGTCACCTTGACTGGTCTTCACTGCGCCCCCCCCCCAAATCTGGGGAATGGGGAGGGGCGGCAGGAGCAAGCGAGAGCTGGGGGGTTAGGAGAGCCCTGGGTTTGGACCGGGGCAGAGTATCACGTGGTGTCTGACCCGCCCCCCAGTTACCTTTAGTCTGGGCTCGGATCCCAGCTCTGTGATGGGGGGGACCAGTCGCCTCCGTGTGCCTCAGTTTCCCCAGCTGTCACTGACGTCCCTTCGGTGAGCCTCTGCCCCCGACATCGGCGTGCCCGCCTTCTTTCTCTGTCTCTGCAGCTTCTACCCCCTCTACCCGCCCTTCGAAGAGATGAGCATCGACTATGAACATTTCTACTCCTACGCGCAGCTTCCCGTCACGCCGGACGTGCTCATCGCGCCCTCAGAGCTGAGATACTTTGTGAAGGTCAGTGGGGGTCGTGGCGTCTGACGGAAATGCACGGGGAAGGGCGGGGGGGGGGGCAGTGCCCCGCTCGGGCCTTGTGTCCCCCACCCACCAGGCACGTGCACGGGCCCCTCCCCCCCCAGCAGCGCTCTTGCTGACCTCTTTGCGGGGAGAAGAGCTGCCTCGGGGGAGCCGGGCCGCAGAAGGCCGCCTGGTGCGAGGGGGTAGGGTGGGGCTGCGGCATCTCCACCCGCCGGCCCCCCAGGAAGAGGCTGGGTCTGGAACCCTCGGACCCGCGGCCGACTCCAGTTCTGTGGCTTGTTTGACCTTAGCGAGCCTCAGTTCCTTCCTGCCACTCTGTGGTGTGTTAGTGGGGAGGGCAGGAGGGTCTGGGTGCGAGGCCCCGCGGGGGACCCTGCCCCGACGTACCGCCGGGTTCTCCTTCCTTTCCAGGACGTCTTGGGCTGCGTCTGCATGAACCCCGGGCGCCTCACCAAGGGGCAGGTGGGGGGCACCTTTGGGCGCCTGTACATCAGCAGGCAGCTTGCCGACGGTGAGAGGAAGAGTCCGTGCACGGCGGCCCAGGTGGTCAAGATCTGATGCCCTCCTCGGGCCTGGAGTGACCTGCCCTTCTGGCCTGAGCTGCTGGACCCCTCCCTCAGGAGGAAGCAGCCCCACCCCCCGCCAGGTCCGCGTGGTTCGCACTCAGCCCCGAGTGTGGACGTCGCTCACTCGATTCTGGGGAGGGAAGGGAACGTTTGCTACATGGAATAAAAACAAGACTGTGGAAAAATTAAATTGCTTTACGTCCAGCCGACGGAGGGGCTCGGGGTGTTCCTGTCTCGGGAGAGCCCGTCCCCCGCACGGACCAAGCACGGAAATCGGAGCTTCTGTGGCGCTCGCTCTTCGTCCCTGCCCAGCGAACTCGTCTCAGGCGGCATTGGGCCCGACGGGGCTGCTGGGCTCCCTGCCGGACGTCTTGCTCACGCTCGAGGGAGCAGCCGGCCCTGGGCCGGGCCCCCCCATCCTGGATCCCCGGGACGGCCACTTTGCCCCAATGCCCGGGTGGCCCAGAGCTCCAGGAGGGGAGGGAGCCTTGATGGCATGTTCTGTGCCCCAGATGCCCAGGGCGGCCCTGACTGGCAGGCAGGCCCAAGCCAAGCGTCCATTCACCTTTCCCAAGGCCCCTGCGGTGGGGTCGGGATGGTTCCTGCCGGTAACGAGACGGGTGAAAGGGAATCCTGTGGGGGGCGGGGCGCCCGATCAGGTTTCATCAGGGTCCCACAGGTGCCTCCCGTCCTAATACCTGGTAAGAAGAGAACCAGGAAGTGGCCGGCCCAGTGGGCCTCTCCCCTCCCCCTCCCCAGGCTCTGGGAAGAAGGCTGGTGACCTTTGGGCCCCACTTCAGGCCCCACTTCGGGCCCCACTTCAGACCCGTGGTATTTGCTTGAGCCACAGACGGCCCCCTCCCTATCTGGACAGTGAAGATTAACCAGCAGGCCCTGGGGAAGATCAGCCGGGAGCCGGGTCCCCTGCCCTTGGCTCCCACCCACCCCCACTCGGCTACTGGGGTCTGTCCGTCCACGTGGACGGAGGCCCGAGGGAAGCGGAGAGCAGCCCCCCACCCCTTGGCCACACAGCCGGGCTGGAGGGACCGACTTCCCCCCCGCCCGTGATCACGGCAGCTCCTCCTCCTGGCACCTTAAGGCCTGACAGCAGATGTGAGCTTCCCTGGTGACCTCGGGAGGCAGGGGTGCAAAGGTTAAGCCCTCTGTGCAGGTGCGCAAACAGGCCTGCGCGGCCCAGGCTGACCTCGGGGCCTCGGCGGCCTCAGCTGGGGAGAGCGCAGAGCCTGGGAACCTCGTGAAGGGCTCGGGTCCAGGTCTCTCAGACCCGCCTTTTCTACCACCTGCCCCCAGAGGGCCGGGGGCAGCAGGGCGGGCAGAGAAGAGGGGCAGGGGCCGAGGCACTGAACTGCGGACGCCAGAGCCCGGCTGGCAGCAGTGGGAGTGGCCGGGGTGGGCAGAGAGCGGGCAGGCTCTGGGGATGCTGCTTCCCGGCCATCGGCCCCCTGAGGTCCCAGACCCTGCTCTCCCGGGTCCAGGACAGAGGCGAGTGGGCCCCGGGAGCTCATGCGAAACCTCAGGGGCTCCCGCAGAGCTTCCCCTCCCTTGGAGCAGCCGCCGGGCTCCCCAAGAACACGAGCCTTTTGTGGGTCAGTTAGGGGCGGTTTAGACCTGTTTGTGGGCAGAGGTGGAGCCTCCTCCCGCCTGTTTGTCCTGCTTGGCCCGGGCCTGGCCCTGCCCGCCTCCTGTGCCCTCGCCCCTTCCCTGGCAGCCAACACCCCCTTTGCCGGGCACTGGGGATTCTGCCGCTTCTGGAGAGGCCCCCGGGGCCCCGGGAACCCGCCTGGGCGCCACAGAGTCACGCTGGGCCCTTCTCGCCGGGCCCGGCCCTGACATCTGCAGACCGTCCTGGCCGCGGTCAGGGGTCACCGGGCCCAGCCCTGCTGCTTCCCCCCCGCTGGGATTTGTCATCCCGTCTCCCCTTCCCTCAGTGGGGCCGGCGCAGGGAGGGCGCTCGGGGGCCAGGCTCCCCCGCTGGGCTCGGCTTCCTCCTACTGCTGAGGGGGCGGCTCTCCGGCCCAGGCGGGACTTGGAAGGGATTGGGGGGGGGGGGGGCTTGGCTCCGAGTTCACGCAGAGATGGGATGCGCAGAACCCGGGTCTCGGCTGGAAGGGACCCGTCCCCGCAGGAGCCCGCTCGAGGACAGATGGCCTGGGGGCCGCGGTGAGGGGGACGGAGCCTGGCTGGGCCCGGCCCGAGGGGCAAAGTCCCGCCAGCCCTGATGGGCTTGGGCAGCTCGCGCCTCCTCCTGGAGCAGGGGGGCAGGGTGGGCAGGTCCCCGTCCCCTGTGGGCCGGCCTCGGGCCGCCCCTCCCCGGAGGGAGACCTTTGTGCCCTGGGCCCCAGGCCCCGATCCTCCCCCGGCCCTCAGCCCTCGCTGGGGAAATGGGTTTTGCCTCAAACTGAGACCTGGGAAAGGCCCTAATTCCGTTCTTTTGTTTATTTTTTTGTCCCTGGGATTAAGTGAAGATCAAATGAGATTTTCCGTATGCGAACAACACGGGCGCACGCAGATAAACACTCAGAGACATCTGGGGGGGGGGGGGGCGGGGGGGGGGGGCTGCTCTGAAGTCCAAGAGACCCCAGCTCGGCCGCGGCTCCTTCGCGGGCAGCGACTCCGGGCGGGTCACGGTTTCCGCGGGTTTGTATCTAACACACCGAGTTATAATCGCGCTGGGGAGAAAAAGCGAGAGGGAGACGGAGGCGGGAAAGCGGGAACGGGACGTGTGACGACACCCGGCCCCCTTGGCTCTCTCCGGGCGCAGGCGGCGCTTCCTGCCCAGAGTCCGTCGGGGTCGCTTCGGAGCCGGACGCGGAGAACGGGCCCTTCTTGTTCTCGCCGTCGCCGCGTCCGGCGTCTTCCTGCTCCTTCCCTCAGCTCCCGTCAGTCTCCCCAGCCTTCCTAGAAGCGGCTCCTGCGTCATTTTTATAGAACGGTCATGATCCGTCCCCTTCTCCTGCCACAGCCTGCCCCCCCCTCCCCCCACAACGGCCGCTCCTTTCCCAGGAAAAACCACAAAGAGGTGCGATAAACGATAAACGCGCACGGGCCCTTTTCCCTCCTTGAGGACTTCCTTGGCACACAGGCCCAGTGCCAGTCTGCCTGGTAACAGCTAAGGAGGGGAGCGGCCAGAGGTGGCCGCTGGTCCTGGGGAGGGCAGGTGCCCGGGGAGGGAGGGCTGTTGCTCAGGGAGGGCAGGTGCCCGGGAAGAGCGGCATTCATGATTGTTACTTCATCAGAAGGTGGAGGGGCCAGAGACAAAGGCCCGGCAAGGGGAAGTTTGTTGAGTCAGCTCAGCCCCGTGAGGGAAAGGCCGGAACAGGGATGCAGCGGATGAGTCACTGGGAAAGGAGGAGGAAGCGATCACCTTTGGGCTGCTCTCGACCCGAGGGACAAAGTGGGGGGTTTCCACCATGGGGCCACTGTGACCATCCAACCCATAAGAGGGCCTGTCCCCTGCTTTGGCTCAACCCCGCCCCCACAGGGCCACAGCAAGGGCAGAGGTGAACAGAAGCTGGAAGTGAGCGTGCACACACACTCACACACACACTTACACACACACACACTCACTGACTGACACACACACACACACACTCACACTGACATACACACACTCACTGACACACACTCACACACACACTCACACCCCCTCCCCAGCTTCTCTGCCCTCCCGGTAACTCGGGACCGACTCCCCGGCCGCTCTGTCCCGTCCTAGGTGGGGCAGCCGCTCCCCCTCAGGACCCTGGCTCCCTCAGAATCACAGGCTTGGAGCCGAGTCCCTCCTTTTCCAGGTAAGGAAACGCCCGGAGGGAGGAAGGACCCGGGGTGGGATTTTAACCCAGGCCTTCCCCACTGAGCCAGCCCTGAGCTGAGAGCCTCGCCCCTCGTGGGCAAGGTGAGGGCTCCCTGCCCCACAACCCCCGGAGACAGGGCGAGGTCTGCTCAGCACGGACTGGAGCCTGAGGACGGGCATCCAAATCCCCGCTGGATTCACCAGCTTCCGAGTCGCCGGCTGTGTGACCTCTCGCCTCAGTTTCCCCTCTGTGAGTGAGGGTGGGCTCATTCAGAAAAGGCTTTGCTGCCACATAGACCCAACAGAGGGGAGAGGTAAGGAGCTTGCTCCTTCGGCTTGAGTAGATTCCAAAGTCAGCATTTATTAAGTCCCTACTGTGTACCAGGCATCCTGCGGGTGCTAAAGGTACAATGAGAAAAATAAAACGCCTTCAGGGAGCGCACAGAGCGGCAGGGGGAGCAGCACAGATTAGAGAGAGAGGAGGAGGGAGAGAGAGAGAGAGAGAGATGGATAAACATAGAAGGATGGACGGATGGATAAACAGATAGATGGAGCTGGTGGAGCATCAAAGACTTCCTATGAAAGGTGGCACTTGAGCTGAATAGTTAAGAAAATGAGTGTTTCTAAGGGATGTGAATAAACAAAAATCCATCAATCAACAAGCATTTATTAAATGCCTAGTGTATACCAGGACAAAAGAGAAATAAAACAATGTCCTCAAGAAGCTTTCACTCTCTGAAGGAGGCAACATGGAGGTACACATAGGAGAGAGAGCAGCACGTGGGATTTCACCGTTAGAGAAAACTCCCAGAAGCACCCTCTCCCAGTACGTCGGCACCCTCTGCCCGTTACCCAGAATTGCCTGTGGCCTGGCGGCGCACGGCCCATAGAAGCTAGAGCAAAGTCTCGAACCTCAGGCCCTGGCTCTCTTCTGTTCTCCCCGAGGGACCGGAAAGGAGCAAGGCTTGGCACAGTCTGCCCGGGGCTGGGGAGGGAGCAGGGGGTCCGCCTGACGAGAGACCAGGAGCTCCTGAACACGATCCCAAAGCACAAATCCCACAGAAATAAGGGCAGAGCTGAACAACTGGCAGGAAGCGCGGCTCCGGGCCAGGGGGAGCGAACAATAAAAATGACAGTTCTCCCTAAAGAACCCGCTTGTTCCGGGATACACCAATCAAACTCCCAGACTTTATAGAGCAAGAGAATAATCAACCTCATCTGGAAGAACAAAAGATGGAGAACTTCAAGGGAATCCAGGAAACCCTGTCCTCGGTTGGCCAGGCCGTGAAACCCACCAGTGGGGGCTCGTGAGCCAGCGTTCTGAGTGGGCCTCAGGCCTGGGGGACTCTGCCTCCCCCAGAGGGAGCCCCCAGATGCCACGAAGGGAGTGGGTGAGAGAGGGGGTCTCTGCGGGCCCTCCTGGCTCTAAGGGGGCTCCTAGGCATTTGTGAGGAGAGAGGCCGGAGGGAGAGCTGTGGCTCCTGGGCCACCTCCTTCTGCCTCCCTTTTAGTCCCTCCCTCCTTGGGTTTGGCTTTGGAAGCTTCGCCTTCCCTCTCCAAAGCACGTTCTTGACTTCTCCCTCCCGAGTTTTCCGGCATCTGAGGCTGGGCCAGACTGGGGCGCTCCCTCTCCCCTCTCCTCTCTCCCTTCTCCCTCCCCCCCCTCCCCGACCCCAGACCCGAGTCCCAGGATGCTCTCGGCCGCCCCAGAAAGGGAGATTTCCGTAAGCTACAAGGCAGAGCTCCCCAGCTGGTCGGGGCCCCCAAGCCCTGGGGCTGCAGCGAGGCAGCGGCCTCCTCCTGCGCAGGAGGAGGATTCTAGGAGCCCGAAAACCCAGGAACCTGGAGTGTCGTCAAAACACTTACACCCACCCCTCCCCCTCCCCTCCTCTTTTCCTTCCCTCTCTCCTTCTGTTTCCCCTCCCCCTCTCCTCTCTTCCCCTCCCCCTCCCTTATTCCTTCTCTCCCCCTCTCCTCTTTCTCTTCCCTCCCCTTTCTGCTCGCCCTCTCTTCCCTTACCCCTAATGCTCTTTTTCTTCCCCCAAACCCCTCCTCTCTCTCTTCTCCTTCCCCCTCCCCCCCTTTCTCATCTTTGTCCCCCTTCCCTTTCCTCCCTCCCCTCCCTCTCTTGTTCTCCCTTTGTCTCTCTTGGTCTCTGTATCTTATCTCGGTCTCTCACCCTGAGCCCAGCACAGCCCCCAAAGGAGCTCCTCCTCATTACTCTCCGGTCTCCTCCCAGAGCAGGCAGGGGCTTCAGAGCCCCCCCCTCCAACTCCACCTGACCAGGAACGCCCCCCCCCTCTTTGCCCGGTGTCCCTGGGGGGTCACCCTGCCCGTTCTCCTCTGGGACGGCTCTGGCCATCTGCCTGACCGGAGCTTAAATGTCAGCCTCTCCCTCCGAGCTCCCCCTTTTTTCTTTTGTTCTCTGTCGAGGTTCGTTTTTTGAGGAGGGGGAGAAAGGGGGCCACATCTCCATCCCCGGCTCCCCGAGGGGAGCATCAGGAAGCCGCAGCTGAGTGTGCCTGTGACCGGCCATTGATCTGTTCCCCACTGGGCAGCTGGGAGCAGAGGGGACATCTGTGGGTGTTTGACCCTGCCTGACCTCTGACCCCAGCGCCTAGGGTTTTATGAGAACCGAGGCACGCTGCCAAAATGGGGCCCTTCCCCGGCACCCAGGCCCCTGCTCCCTTGCCCTCCTCCTCCGCTCCCTGCAAATGTTCCCATGGTCAGAGCATTTCCTGTTGGGAGAGGGAGCAGGGCACATGGGAGGCCTTCCCAGCCCCCTCCCAGGGAGGGCTTCCCCTCCAGGAGAGATGGGCCCTGACAGGGGCTGCCGCCGGGCCCATGGGAGCCTCCTCACCGCTTCCCAGAGGCCACAGGGCCCATGGGAGCCTCCCCACCCCCTCCCAGGGAGGGCCCGTCCAGGAGGGATGGGCCGGGACAGGGGCTGCCTCTGTCCAGCTGGGAATCACAAAACTGCAGAGTCTGACAAGGATCTGGCCACACCCGGGGAGGCTATTTCCTGCTGGAAGGACTGCAGCCCCAGTGCAGGACCTCTGGGTCTAGCTCCCAAACCACACCCCAAACCTGCAGCCTCAGTGGGTTCCTGCCTCTCCACTCTCCTCCCCACGTGCCTTGGCTCCCACCTTCATCCATCTCTCCCACATCCATCGTCTCTCCCCGACCACCGCAGCCGCCTCCCCGGCTCCCGTCTCTCCAATCCACTCTGCACAGTGGCTTCCCCCAAAGTGGCAGCCCTGACTGCACGCCCCCCAAGAAACCCGCCCCCCAAAAGCCCACCTAGGCCCAGTGCCCTCAGCAGCTGCAGTGGGTCATCCCGTGGCCGAGCCACCTGGTCCTCGAGCCTTGCGTTCTTTCCCGTTCCCGGCTCCTTTCCCACTACTCCACTGGGAGCATCCAGCCCAGGGCCCCGTTTGCTGCCCCCCCCCCAGCTCCGGGCTCCCTCCCGGGCGGCTGTCCCTGCCCAGAACATGCTCCCGGCCCTCCTCACCCCCCTTAGGCTCCCCGGCTGCCTTCAAGGCTCAGCTCAGCCTGGGCCCGGGATCTCTCCCCCTGCTCCGATTATCCCGGAGCTCCTCAGTTCCCTGGGCTCCTCTCCCAGAGAATGTAAGCAATCTGACAGGAAAGGCCCCGCTGGGGCCCCGAGCAGAGAGCGCCGCGGATGAACATCTGGCTCACGGCTCACAGCTGGACTGAGCTGCTCCCCCAGCAAGCGAAGGGAAGTCGGGCTTTCTCTGCCCCTGGGCTCCCGTGTTCCAGAAGTGAACCCTCTGGGGATGGCCCCAAAGGCTCTCTTCATATAGAGAGGATCCGAGGAGATTCTCAACACATCCTCAGAGGCAAATAAAATAAGTACCCTTGGCCCAGATGGGGAAACTGAGGCTCAAAAGTCCTT
This sequence comes from Antechinus flavipes, assembly GCF_016432865.1. NCBI lineage: Eukaryota > Metazoa > Chordata > Mammalia > Dasyuromorphia > Dasyuridae > Antechinus > Antechinus flavipes. Next base: position 255,884,216 of record NC_067403.1, read on the forward strand.
CATATAGAGAGGATCTGAGGAGATTCTCAACACAACCTCAGAGGCAAATAAAATAAGTACCCTTGGCCCAGATGGGGAAACTGAGGCTCAAAAGTCCTTCATATAGAGAGGATCTGAGGAGATTCTCAACGCAACCTCAGAGGTAAATAAAATAAGTACCTTTGGCCCAGATGGGGAAACTGAAGCTCAAAAGTCCTTCATATAGAGAAGATCCAAGGAGATTCTCAACACAATCTCAGAGGTGAGTAAAAAGTACCCTTAGCCCATCTTAGAGATGGAGAAACTGAGGATCAAAAGTAGTTCTCCTAAGGCCAAACAGCCAGTAATTGTCAGTCATGATTCAAACTTGTATCTCACCCGACTCCACTTCTTGTCCTCCAAGCCTCAGGCTCCCCATCTGTAAAACAGGGTGGCAATTATCCAGTCTGCTGGGCTGGGCTGCTATAAAGAAAGATGGCTGCCAACTTTAATGTAGCTTATTATAATTACAGATTTCCTGGTTTTCATGCATTCGTTCATTTAACAAACATACATTAAGTGCCTGCTGTGTGCACCGCTGAAGGAGAGCTGAACCTTTTGGAGCTCACTGTCTCCTAAGGGAGCTTTCCCAACACTGACGGATCTGGGATCTCCTGGAGAGGAGTGCTCCCTCCCAGCCCAAAGACAAGACTAACTGGGAGACTTTTAGAGCCAGAAAACAAAACAAAATAACCTCTGGCTCCAGGAGCCTCCGTTCTAAAGGAGGGGATTTGTGCACATATGTCGCTATACGGACAATAAATCATAAATACACGGTACTTGTGATTTTACAGATAGAATGAGGGAAAACTCCCTTAAGAACAGCCTGGCCAAAGGCACCAAGCTGGAAGGTCGCGGGTCCACAGTCTGCGCAAGAATGGCAGGAAGGTTAGGTCAACCTGCACAGAGGGAGATGAAGATCAGCCGAGGAGAGAGCAAGGGGAGTAATAAATAGGATTAAGCCCAGGTCATGAAGGGTGTTAGAGGCCAAACAGAAGGAAGAAGTAGGGAGCCAGTGAAGTTTAATGAGAGGTAGAGTGAATGCAATCCAAACCTACTCATACCCTCTCAGCCCTCCTGGTCCCTCCCTAACTCCTCCAGGGACTCCCACCCAATATTCTGGAGCCTTCGGATCAGGATGGTTATCCCCCGAGGGGACCATGGGACTGTGCCAGTGGCCCAGAGGGCTTCCACGGTCACTCAGGGCTGGGCTACCTCCTTTTCCATCTGACCCCCCTCTGGTGACATCCTTAGCTCTCTTGCATCATTCTTCTCTGTGACATCCCGCACTCGGGGCCCGCCCTCCATTGGCTGGGGCCCTCCATTGACCTTTGGACAACTTACAACTTCCATTCTTCCCAGAACCCAGCATTCCATGGCTCATGGCCACAGACCATTATCCCTCAAGTACGGTTCTTAACAAGTTGGGCCCTTGTTTGGAGAGGAAGCCTGGAGTGATTAAAACTACTCAAGCCGTTCCCCAAAGGCCACCCAGCCTGCCCTCCTGCTCCTGTTCTCCCAGGGTCCCCTTCCAGCACAGTGCCAGGCCCACACTAAGGCCCCGCTGACCGAACGTTCCATTCGGGTCCCAGCCATTGGCCATTGGCCACATCTGTCGGAAATGCTTCCACTGAAGCAAGGAAGGCTCACAGAACAATGGGCCTTCTTCCTCTAAACACCAGCTCTTCTGCAGGACACCTTTCCAGGCCTCCCTGCCCATCCTCCCCATCCTTCGCCTCTGAAACTCCCAGTCCCTCAAAGTCAGGACTCTAATAGGCACCTAACTATTAAATGTTAACTCTTCCGAGGCAAGGAATGGTTCCCCGCCTCTGGGCTGCTTTGTTTGTTTGTTTTATCCCCAGAGTTCAGCACAATTGATTTGCAAAGTGAACCCAGAATTCTCTGGTGGTCTGGATCTGTGCTTTCCCGATAAAAAGGGGATCTGCTCTGCATGTCTTTGACCCAACACTGACACCACAGGGTCTGTAGCCTAAGGAAATCCTACAGGAGGGAACCCAAGTGTGCAAAGATATTGTAGCAGCTCTTTTTGTGGAGGCAAAGAATTGAAAAATGGGTGGACGCCCATCAAATGGGGAATGACTGAATAAGTTATGGTGTATGGAAGTAATGGAATATTATTGTTCTATAAAAATGATAAACAGGCTGATTTTAGAAAGGCCGGAAAAGATTTACGTGAACTGATGCTGAGAGAATCAAGCAGAACCACAAATACAGTGTATACAGTAATAGCAAAATTATGCAATGATCAACTATGGAAGACTTGGTTCTTGTCAGTGGCTCAGTGATCCAAGGCAATCCAAAAATTCTGAAAAGAAAACACTGTCTGCGTCCAGAGAGAGAATGAATGTAAATCAATGCCTGCCGTGTTCACTTTTTTCTTTTTCTTCTGTTTTTTTTCTTCTTTGTTCTGTTTTTTTTTCCCTTTTGTTCTGATTTTTCTCTTCAAACATGATTCATAAAGAAATATGTATTTTTAAAATGAATATATAACCATAAAAAAGAAAACAATTAAAAAAAAGAATTGTTCAGTGGGTGAATGAGTAGTGGGAGAATGAAATAAATGCCTATAAAAATAAATTAATTTTTAAAAATACAAAAAAAAAAAAAAAAAAAGAAGGAGGAGGAGGAGAAGGATCTGCACTCATTTTGCAATGACGAGTCTGGACAGTTTGCTTAGAGACACTGAAATGCCATACTTGCCAAGTGTCTGATTCCTATAGGATTTGAACCCAGATCTTCCAAAGTCTGTAATCAGTGCATTAGAAAACCTTGGATCTTTTCCTAAGGAAGGAAAGATGGCTCAACTCTTCTTGGCCAGGATAAAGCTTTCACTATCTGCAAAGTCCTGCTGCTTCAAAGGTTCCCAGACAAGGGGGATTCATTCAAGCTTTCACTCAACCCACAAGCATCTATTAATCCACAAGCACTTTTTCTAATCTAAACTCAGCACTGGGGGGTCAGAGATAAATTTGGGATTGGGGGCTGGAGTCCCTGCATTTGGAGGAATGTCTCCCCTCCAGCTGTCCTCTTCCTGTTTGTTCACAAGGAAGCCCTGGAGGCCGAGGGCGGCCTATTATTTAGCCTTGGAAGCTGCTGACCAGCGTCCTCAGCCTTTGTTGGGGACCAGAGTCCGGGCCTGGCCTTGTGCAAAGGGGAAGGAAGAGATGAGGAAGCAGGGGGGGCTGGAGCTTGTGGGGGTGAGAAATCACACGGAGTCCTGAGGGTTATTTCAGGACACAGTGGTCCCTGGAGGTCCAAGAGGGCTGGAGCAGGGCTTTGTGGGAAATGCAGGAGTGCAGAAAATCGTGTCCGCTCCCTGGGGCCCAGGATGGTGAGCCCTGTTGGACCCTCCCAAGGCCTTGGCCACTCCATCCCTGCCTGTGGGATTGTTTTAAGGCCCTGCTGTGTGCCAAACTCAGGGCTGGAGACACAAAGAAAGGCCGAATTGGGGTCCCTGCCCCCTTCTTGGTCTCATGACCTCGCGATTCTGGGATCACTGGCCCTGGAGATGGGCAGACCTGAGAGCTCACTTCTGTAGAGGAAGCAGGCTAAGTGCCCGAGGTCCAGGGCTGGGACACAGGCCCTCGGTCTGCGCCCTCCCCTCCCCCCCCCCCCCATCTCAGATTTAGACCCAGAGCTCACGGGATAAATGCCGTCCCCTCCACCGGGGCCCAAAGAAAATGGGTGTCGACACAATAGGTCAGTGACCTTGCTCGGCTCCAGGACCCCTGGCCCCCATATAGACCCCCTCCTATTCCCCTAGGGAAGGGCCAAGCAGCCCCCGGAGGAAAGGGAGCCAGAGCCCGGCTCATCCTGGCACCTGGCGCCTGAATCTCGGCCTCGTGTTGCAGGGGAGAGGAAGCCGGCCTGCCCACCCGCTCCATTCCCTGCCCCAGCCCAGTCCTGGTGACAAGTGATGCTCTCTGTAGAGGAAAGGAGAGTCAGCGGAAGGAAGGAAGAGGCAAACCCAGTCCCCAGCCTCTTGGGCAGATGGCAGGGCCAGCCTGGGGTGGGGGGGGAGAGAGGGCTCCCCAGTCCGTGGGGAGAGGCAGAGCCCCCAGCCCACGACCAGCCGCTTCCTGGCTACGATGGACCCATCTCCCAGTTTCCCTTAGTCAAGGAAAGCCCAGGGAAATGTCTCTGAGATGTAGGACCACAAGGGAGAAAACCAGACAAATCGGGCAGTAAGCTACCTTGGAAAGATGCCTTTCGTGGGCTACCAAGTGAGCTCAGTTCAAACCCCAGCGCTGACATTTACTGAACTATGTGACTCCCTCTCTCTCTGAGCCTCAGTTTCTCAATCTGTAAAATGGGATAAATGTGTCTTATCTCCTACCAAACTAAGATGTAAAGGAGGCAGAGTAACCAGAATAATGGAGTTGGGGTCAGGAGGACACAGACTCTTACTATGTGACCCTAGCCAAACTATTTCCCCTCTCTGATCCTGTTTTCCCAACTGTAAAATGGGGATTCAGTTTCTCAATCTGTAAAATGGGATAGGTGCGTCTTATCTCCTACCTTACTAAGAGGTAAGGAAGGCAGAGCAACCAAAATAATGGCGTTGGACTCAGGACACAGATTCTTACTATGTGACCCTAGGCAAGCCACTTCCCCATTCTGATCCTATTTTCTCCAACTAAAAGAATGGGAATTCAGTTTCTCAATCTGTAAAATGGATAAGTGCGCCTTATCTCCTACCTTACTAAGAGGTAAGGAAGGTAGATCAGCCAAAATAATGGCGTTGGACTCAGGAGGACACAGACTCTTACTATGTGACCCTAGGCAAGCCACTTCCCCTCTCTGATCCTGTTTTCCCAACTGAAAAATGGGGATAAGCTTACCTGTGTTTCCTACCTAGGAGGATTAGCTGACTAGACTCAGTTTCCACCCTGACACTCATTAACTTGACCATGGACAAGTCCCACCTCTCTGAGCCTTCTTAGATTAAACTCATTAGATAAATTGCTCAATAAGAATTAAGGATCAAAGAGCTCTGGGAAGGGCATCCTCAGGAGGTGTGCTCCCTGGCTAGGGCACCGAGCTTGGGGGAGGGGAGGAGCTGGGTGAGAAGGATCCCTTCCCCCACTCTCCATACCGGAGAGGACGTCCAGCCTCAGCTCCTGGCCCCTCAACTTCCCGAATGAATCTCCCGGGGACAGCAAACGGACACTGTCACATCCTGGAAGCCGTGACTGTCTAGTTCCTGGGCTGAACTGTCAGCTTCCTCTGCATCACAGGGCCTGGGGTTTTAGAGGAAGTTCAGTTCTGCCAAGGATCAGCAGAGTCCTCACCCGACAAAAGGATTCTGGGTCGCCTCCTCTTTGCTAGGGGCCAGGGAGAGGCCGCTGGGAGGAGGAGAAGACAAAATAGGGTGTAAAAATGTGTCAGGGCGGGAACCCAAGGCTAGGGCAAGGTCCAAGGATGAAGGGGGGGAGAGGAAAACAAGAGCTGGGCTTGTTGGGAGCAGGGGTGGGAGGGACAGAGAATTGCCCCCTTTGGCTGGGGCACAGTGTTCGTGAAGAGGAAATGTTGGAAAGGTAGGGAGGGCCATGTTAGATTGTGGAGGGCGAAGAATTAAACTTGACCACTGTGTTCCTGGGAAACTGAATGTAAACAAAACGTATCGTGTACGATAAACTGAACGTAAGGCAAGATTTTGTTAAATAAAAATAATATATGGAATAGTATGAACCAGAAAAACAATTCAGAGCAGCAAGGTAGACAAGAAAACAATAAATACAACGACTGCAACAATGTCCAAGGAAATGAGGGCAAGAACATTGAATGCTGTGTCAAGATTGACCCTAGAGAGAGACCCCTCCCTTGTTTACTCCAGTTCAAAGGACTATGGACGCAGAACATCTTATACTAGCAATCTTATCAGTTGATGGGAGATTTGTTTTTAGTTTAGTGAACGGAGTTGGGGTTTTTCTTTTGTATTTTTTGTTGCAGGAAATAGTTCTCTGGGCAAGGGATGGGGAGAAACATGGGGTGAGGGGTAGAGAAGGTGACGTCAAAAACAAAAATGAAAGGATAGAAAATAAATCTAACATGTTCAGCATAAAAGGGAAGGGGAACAAAAGAAAATGGTTTACACGAGTTATAGAAAGGGCAGCATCCTATTGTAGATAATGATGATGCTAGCAATAATAAGTAGTATTTATAAGAGGCTTTTATGGTTTGCACGGCAAACCACACCTTTATAAATATTATTTCATCTTAACCTCACAACGACCTCTGGGAAGTAGGGGTTATTATCATCCCTAATTTACAGGTGAGGAAACTGAGGCAAAGTCTCTTGGCCACAGTCACACAGCTAGTCAATATGCCTGAGGCAGATCTAGCCTTGGATTTAGCAAGATCTTTCAAATTCTGCTCCTTTCACTCTTCCGGGTCCTTAAGCAACTCAAAGGCTGTGTTACAAAGGAGTTATAGAACAATCTCGATGGAGGAAGTTTCCACCACTAGAATTCTACCAGTGGATGAAATCCATGAATCATCCACTAGCATTTCTTAAGGCTGACAAAGCCTCCCAGTATCTGCAATCGCATCGCCGTAAACTGCAAATCTGTTGGGTAGAGTTTGTCTTTCTTTCTAAAGTGTAGGATATTTGTACACGGCAACAACAATATTATACGACGATCAATTCTGATGGACGTGACTCTTTCCAACAATGAGATGATTGAGGTGGGTTCCAATGATCTTGTGAAGACAGACATCTATGCCCAGGGAGAGAACTGTGGGAACTGAATGTGGATCACAACATGGCATTCTCACTCATTTTGTTGCTCGTTTGCATTTTGTTTTCTTACTCGTTTTCTTTTCTTTTTTGATCTGATCTTTCTTGTGCAGCAAGATCATTGTATAAATGTTTACCTATATTGGATTTAACATATATTTTAACATATATAATATATGTTAGATGACTTGCCATCTAGGGGAGGGGGTGGGGAAAAGGAGGGGAGAATTTGGAACATAAGGCTATGCAAGGATCAGTGTTGAAAAATTATCCATGCATGAGTTGAAAATAAAAAGCTTTAAATTAATAAAAAATAAAGTATATGATAAATCACATAAATAATATGTGATTTTCAAAGCTCTCCTGCCTGTCTATGTATTTGAAGGGGGAAGGGATCGAACTTAGATTTCCTTTTCCTTCTACCTCCCATCAGCCCTTCAAAAGCATCTGGGGAAACCACCCAGATGCAAAGTCTGGTGCTCCGACTGGAGAAGAACACTTTGATTAGCTCTGAAAATCAGAACTGAGTAAGAACAGTATCTGCACCTCTCCCCAGATCAAGCAAAGCTTTTCCAGGGGAGGCCGAATCCCACCCTATACGCTATGAGTTTTTCTCACTGTATCTCTGAATTTGTGTATTATGGAGAATGGGGGGCGTGGGGGAGGGGGAAGGGGAGAAGAGAGGAATCGGCTTCTGGGCGTCTGGATTTGAGAATCAGCTTGGAAGCCACAGGAGAACTGAGTTCCTGCCCAAAGGGAGATAAGGAGGAATGTCACTGGTTCCCCTGGCATCTCGGGAGAGGCAGCCAGGCCGGAGGAGGCTCCAAGCTTCTCTCCAGACACAGATCTAACCGCTGATAATTTAATCTGTCATCCACTATTGGGTTATCAAAACGTTTCCGATAAGTTGAATTTTGCCTCAACCACAAAGAGAAGAAGAATAAAGGCAAAGTTGGGTAGAAAGCTTAATCTCTGCTCGATGGATGTTGGGAAATTTCTAACCCGAGGCTCAAAGAAATTGTGATTGAACTCAAAACTTTTCACCTAAAATAAACTCTCTAAGGAGGAAAAAGGAGAGACTTTTGCCCTTCTTCCTCCCTTGCAGCTGGTAGCTTCTAATTTATACTTGTTTTTTGTAAGGAGATTGGGGGGCGGGGGGGAGGGGAGACAATTGGGATTGACCTCCCCAGCCTCACAGAGTAAGTGTCTGAGGTTAAATTTGAAGTCCTCTTGACTCCAGGGTGGGCACTCTATCCACTGTGCCAGCTAGCCACCCCTGATTTATACCAGGTCGTCGATATGAAACATAGTCACATTTATCCCTAGAAAGGATACAATCAGTCTTTAGGCTCCCAGAATTGCAGAATGCCAGGTACGCAAAGGGATCGTTTTCAAAATCTTATCTCCCCTTAAGCCAGATCCAAGGACCCCCAAATTCCCCTCCCCCTTTCGCCTAATCTCTCAGGTCCCATCCAAACCTTGAAGTCTCCTTATCTGCCAGGTGGAGATAACTGTGCTAATAATGCAGTTCCCAGACTCATGTGGGGAGAGTACTAAGGTCCCAGAAGAATCCTTATTTTCTTTCAAAGCTCCGATTAAATTCACCTTCCGCATGAAGGAATGGGAGGATTTATCACATGTTTCCTGTATGTTGGGCACTGGAAAGCTTAGGAAAAATAGTTCCTGCCCCCACAGAGCTTACAGTCCCCCAGAGAAGAAGGGACTTGGGGGTGAGGCGATTAGAGAAGGGGAAAGGATAAGCATTTATAGGGCACCTACTATGTGCTAAGAGCTTTACAAATAGCTGGGAGAGGGCAGGAGGGGGAGGGGGAGGAAGAGAAGGTCGCTTTCCTGGGAAAGCTGCTCTCTGGAGCCAGCCTGGAGTGGCTTAAACGGGCTAGTTGGGGAGATTCTCTGTCACAAATTAGTTCAGTTGGGCTGACATTGCACAGATGTGTGGCTTAACTCCCCAGGGAGGGAACGCCCCATCTTGGGCGCCAGCCTTGGTCCAGGTAGGAGAATGAGGGTCAGAGGTGGGACCTCAGGGGGTGGTCCAGGGCTCCACGGGCTCCCCCAAAAAACATGTGGTCCCATTTTGTACATTTCATTCCTGTTTATGTACATGAAACATGTGTTTGTTTATTTATAATAGACCGTGAGGTTGTGGACCATAGCCAGGGTGGACAAATCAGCAAGGCTTGTGTTCAAGTTCCAGATCTGCCTCACATCGGCTCCACTGTGTGACTGTGGACAGGTCCCTTAACCTCTCAAAGTTGGTCAGAACTAACTGGCCTTCTCAAATTGTTTGGTCTCAGGATCCCATTTACAGACTTCAAAACAGAGAATTCTCCTCAATTATTTCCAGGCTGATGTGGGATTTATGTATGCCTGTATATGAGTCACAGGTAGCCGCCAACACTCCAGCAGTACCGCCAAAATCCATTTGACTTTCAGGAGCCCAGTGGGAGAGCCCCTGCTCCAATCACTTACTGGGGCCGGGCCAGCATAGAGGCCAAGGTGAGATCCAGACCCATTCCTTTATTTAGTGTTTCCTGGAACCCTCACCCCACCCTGTCGGAATCTCAAATCCCAAAGTGTTTGGGACCCCAGACCCTAGTCCGGCACCCAGGGCACTTACCAGGTGCAGGGGCAAGATGGAATTCGAGGAAATGCTTTGTGAGTGATAATTGACTGAGTGACTGAATGGCTGACTGACACTGATTGACTGAAAGACTGATCCTGGCTGGCTGATTGACTGACACTGACTGACTGAGTGACTGACTGACACAGGCTGGCTGGCTGGCTGACTGACAGACTGACATTAGCTGACTGACTGACTGACTGACTGACTGACACAGGCTGGCTGGCTGACTGACTGACAAACTGACATTAGCTGACTGACTGACTGGCTGGCTGACTGACAGACTGACATTAGCTGACTGACTGACACTGGCTGGCTCGCTGACTGACTGGCTGACTGACAGACTGACATTAGTTGACGACTGACTGACAGACTGACATTAGCTGACTGACTGACTGACTGACTGACACAGGCTGGCTGGCTGGCTGACTGACAAACTGACATTAGCTGACTGACTGACTGACAGATTGACATTAGCTGACTGACTGACTGACTGGCTGACTGACAGACTGACATTAGCTGACTGACTGATTGACTGACTGGCCAAAGAGATGGAGCTCCCCAGTCCGACGTGCCCCAGGCATCCTCCGAGCAGAGCCCGGGGCTGCCACGAGCTGGGATGGCTCCCCCCCACGCTCCCTCCTTCCTCCGCGCTCTCTTTCCTCCCCACTCCCTCCCCCTCCCACTTTAGCCCACCTCAGGGCCAGGGCGGAGGACAGCCCGGAGAGGCAGCTGGCGGGGCGGAGCCGGCTCCGGCCGGGCTCGGCCGGGCCGGGCCAGAGCCAAGCTACCATAGGCTCGTCGGGGACCCGGGGCGGGGCCCGCGGGGGCGGAGCTGTTGGCCCGGGGCCTGGGAACATTTCGCTCCCAGCTGCCGAGGGGCTTCGCTGCCGCCGCCCTTCCTTCGCTGATTCTGACCCGGCCCGGGACGGCCCAGCTTGGCCGCGAGCGCGTCCGCGTAAGTGCCCGAGGCAGAGCGGGCTGAGGCGGGGGGAGCGGCTCCGGGAGGTCCCCACGCCGGGCTCCGGAATTTCCCGGGCTGGAGAGGAGCCCGGCCCGGTCCAAATCCCGGCGGGAGGGGAAAGGATGTCGCTCAATGGCACAGGAGGGCTGGGCCCCCGGAGCCCCCTCCAGCTTTTTCTGTCCCTCCTGCTGCACTTTAGGCTCCCGCTCCCTCGCCCTGGCGTCCTCCGGGGCCGCCTTGCTCCTTCCCTCCCGGGGAGCTCCAAGACCCTTTCCCAGCTCGGGGGCCAGCGCGCCTCCCTCAGCCCCCCCCCCCCTCCCAGCCTGTCCTGATCCCTGGCCCGGGGCTGGGCTAAGAGCCGCCCCCCGCCCTCCGTCCGGCCCCGGGGGGAGGGGGAGAGCGCCCCGTATTTTTAGAAAGGGCTGAGGTGTGCGCCTATCTTTAGCCTTGCCCTGAAACAGATCCCGGCGGGGCAGGGCAGGGCAGGGCAGGGTAGGGCTGGGCTGGCAGCGCCCTGTTTGGGGCGTGAGGGCGTCCGAAGAGGAGAGGGCCGGACGGCCCTCGGGGCTGCTGTCCCAGCAGGAAGCCTCGAGCTGGGGATCCTTCGTTTCCCTTCGTGCCGGAGCCCCGAGCCCCGCGGGAAGCTCAGGCGGCGGGGGCGTCCTTCCTTTCCCGAACCCGGCCGGTGAAGGGCCAGGTCCGGCCTCCCTCCTCCTTCCTACCGTGGGGGTCTTATAGTCTGCTCACCCCGCCTTAGGAAAAGGTCCGGGCAGGCTCGAACCCGCAGCCCCGGAGCCAGACCGGCTCTTCTCCATCACCCGCTCCTGCCCAGGGTGGGACCTCGCAAGGACCGGGAGCCAGAATTCTCACCCGGCTCCCGGAGCACTCCGTGCTGGGGGCGCGTGGCGCCATCTAGTGGCCTCCGACTTGGCCGCTTAGCTCGGGCCCGAGGGAAACCCCGAATCGCTGCTGGGAAATTCTCCTCCTGAAAAAGCCCCCGGAGAGTTAAGGGTTAGAGTGTGTGAGAGCGTGTGTGACAGAGACGGGGAAGGAAAGGGAGAGAACTGAACCTAAGGAAGCTTGGGGCGTGGGCACGTGAGCGAGATAATTAACTGCAGGCAGTTTGCTGAAGGGAGTTGGGCCGAAGGTCAGAGGATTTGGGATCCTGAGCCTCGGTTTCCCCCCCTGTAAAATGGGGTTTGAGTCCGCGACCTCTGGGTCACCCGCCCTACTGGGGGCCATCTTCCTGGACTCCCAGGACAGGGCTGGGAGGGGCCCAGAAGGTGAGGAGTCCAGTTTTACAAAGCTGCTGGTGAGTCAGGAGCTTCCCAGAGTTCCCACCTGTCTCAGGTGATAAATTGGCCGGAGCTGGAAGCCGGCCTGGGGGCTCCAGGCTGTCGTTAACATTAGTTCATAAACCTTTGGGCTATCGGACAAGGACCGGCTGGACTTGAGGCTGGTCTGAGCCCTACGGAGGCCTCTGAAGGGAAAGGGATTTCCTGGGGTCGCTCGGAGTAAGGGGAACGGTCCAGGCTGCCCGGCCCTCCCCTAGAGGCCCCTCCCTCATCAGGTGGGATCCAGGTGACAAAGGCCTGCCTGGGACAAGACACTAGGGGACACCTGGGAGATCTGGTTGCCAGCGCCCCCCATCCCATTCTTTCCCTGTTCAGCCTCACATCTGGAAATGGGTGGACACATCTGGCCCAGAATGAGGCAGCTGTCTGGCAAGCACTTCTGCCCACCCAGGGTCTTAGTTTGTTGTGGAAACGCTCCATCTCTGGGAACGGAGCGAGAGCCTCTCGGCTGAGCCAGGAGATTGCCACCTGCCTCTCGGGGTGGGCAGGAGGCTGGGCCCTAACTCCTGGCTCTGGAGCTAAGGGGGGGAGCACCGTGAAGATCTGGGGTGACTCTCACAGGCCGGGCTGCCGAGGGGAGCGGGGGAAGGCAGGTCCCTCACAGGAGGAGCTGTGCCAGGATTTCAGGGGTCTGTGGGTACAGGGCCTGGCCCTTCTGCCGGTCCCCACTTAGTCCCCATCAGGGGAGTCTTTTCTTCTGGCTCACGTATCTGATCTCTTCCTGGGATTCCATACCAATGAGGCCTTTGGGGAGGAAGGTGCTGAAGGAGGCTCCAGGCTCACTCCCCCTGTGGGAGGCAGCTGAGCCCTCTGGGAGTTCCTGATCTGGGTGGGCCTATGGAAGTGCTGCTGTGTAGGACATATACTCCGGGCCTAGAAGGTAGCAGCTGGTGCAAGGAGCCGGGAGTCTGCTGGGTTCCAGTTTTGCCGGTGTATTCTCAAGCAAGTCCCTTCTCTTTGGGACTCGGGTCCCTCTTCTAAAATGAAGGGGTAGAGGCACTAGATGGGGCCATGGAGAGAGCATCAGCTCTGGGAGCAGGAGGCCCCGATACTTGACACTAGCTGTGTGATCACTAACCAAAACAAAATTAAAAAATGAGGGGGTGAGCGATCCATAAGGTCTGCCTCTCCCCTCCCCCACATTGTTCTAAGGTCCTTCGTTCTAAGTTGTCTGACATTGCACGTTCTAGGATCTGAGCTCCCTCCTTCTTACTGCTGGGAAACCAGGGGCCCAGATTACTGCCGGAAAGCATGGAAGGGACCAGGACGAGAAACCTGGGATGTTTGGGGACAGCTCCCCACTGGCTGGGCAAACTCTCACCCGCTTCTCCCTCTTCTCTTGCAGAGTGGGCCAGCTTCCGGCCCCGTGAGTCCAGGAGAAAGTCGCCTGCCTCCGAGGGAGCCGGGCAGGAGAGCTGCCTCCCCACCGGCCGCAAAGGCCGCCACGCTGCCCCTCAGCCATTTTTAGACTTTAATTTTTTTCACTTTTCCTCGATTCAGTGACTTTGGTTCAGCTTAGCCCTTGCCCCCTTTGGGTCCAGCTGCCATTGGTGGATCCTCAAGGGCTCTAGGAAGGCTTGAGGATACCCACAGTCCGGTAGAAATCTAGCCGGTTGTGGGAGCCAGTTCTTGCCGTACCGGGCCCTCCGTGTTTGGTATGGTGATATGTCTACCAAGGTGCCCATTTACCTGAAGCGGGGCAACCGCAAAGGGAAGAAGGAGAAGCTTCGTGACCTGCTGTCATCAGACATGATAAGCCCACCGCTGGGCGACTTCCGCCACACCATCCACATCGGCAGCGGTGGCGAGGGAGACATGTTCGGCGACATCTCCTTCCTACAGGGCAAGTTCCACCTGCTACCTGGCACAGTGGGCGAGGGACCTGAGGAAGAGGAGGAAGATGGCGCCTTCAACCTCCCCTTCCAGTTTGCCCGGACCAACACAGTCTGTGAGCCTCTGGGGCTGTCCGACGGGCACTCCCCTCTGCTCAAGAACGCCATCTCCCTGCCGGTCATCGGGGGGCCCCAGGCACTCACCCTGCCCTCGGCTCAAGCCCCGCCCAAGCCACCACGGCTGCACCTGGAGACCTCCCTGCCAACCTCCCAGGAGAACGAGGGCTTGCAGATCTGGAGGACTCAAGAGACTTCCTCTCCCCAGAACGGCTTCCTGCCCGAGCAGGGCACCGAGGAGCCATTCCTGTCCCAAGCCAGCTCCCTCCTTTCCCTGAATGTGGACCTGGGCCCTTCCATACTGGACGACGTCCTACAGATCATGGACCAGCACCAAGACGTAGACAGAGTGGAGATCCCCACATAAAGCCCCAGGACGGGCGGGACGGTGAAGGGGCATTAGGCCCAGGGAGGCAAGATGTGGATGTGGGATGGATTCCCCAAGCCTTTACCTCTGGGATCGGAGGGCAGAGCATCTCTCGCTCTCGGTTCCCCCCCACTTTGTCTCATGGGAATAATGTCCTTCTAGAGAGACCAGCAGAAAAGCACTTTGGGACAGCCAGGTGCCAGAAAAGCAGCCTGTTCTTCCAGAGAGTTCCTCAGCTCCATTCTCAAGTACCCCGGCCAGCAAACTGTGGTTGGGGGAGACCCGATTCTGCCTTTCCTCGGTTAGAGCCAGGATGGCCAGAGGTAGTTGCAGGATGGAGAAGGCTCCACAAAGGACTGTGGGAATCCACCCGGGTCTGGGTAAAAGGGGGGGTACCCTTACTCTAGATTCTAGTCATCTCCTGGAAAAGACTCTGCAGGCAATACGAGCCCGGCGTCAGCCCCTTTCCCTCCCCCTGACCTTGACTTAGAGTGAGCTGTGAAGGCAATAAACCATGCTGGATTGGTGACAGCTTCCTCCGCCTCGGTCTCCTTCCCTGTCCCCCGTCTCAGGTTTGCTTTGAGCCCAACTAACTTGGATTTAATAACCAGCCGGCAGAGTGCCGGACATCAAAGGTTTGGCCCGCTGGGCAGAAGGCACAATCCCTGCTTCTGGTCGTAGGATCTAGAAGTTGTCTCCCCATTTCACAAATGAGGGAAACTGAGGCTCAGGCTCACAGGGTTTGCCAGAAACATGCAGCAGAATGGAGACTCGTAGCTAGCTTTTCCAGGGAGGACTTTTCCCCTAAACCCCACAGCTCCGCAGACACCCAATGAGCACATTAAGTCGGGGCTAAGCTCCCTGAGGGCAGGAATCCTGTCTTTTTCCTTTATTTTTCCCTAGCATATACAGGGCCATGAATACAGTAGGCATTTAATAAATGTCTCCTCAATAAATGAGATGAGAAACGAAAGATGGGCCGGATTGTGGGGCACAGACTGCATTCGGACCTGCTTGGGCAAGCCACCAGTCCCTCCCAGCATTGTACACCTTACGATGCCTTGTGTTGCCCTTGAAGTAGGCAGGCTTCCCAGAATCCTCCTCCTCTCTTGGGTAGTTTCCACCAGCAGGCAGAGAGCCTGTCCCTCCTCCCCGCCGGGCTGCTCATTCCTCTGGGATCCTGCTAAGCTCCCAGCCACGGCCACCATCCCCTTCGGTGCCCCCTAATCCCTGAGCGGATGACGGCCGCCAGCGCTTTGCTCAGGAGCCCCAGACCTTGCAGATCAGGGCAGCCCTGGAGGCGAGAGGAGGCTGGGCTGGATGGAGGCTCACTGCGGCCACTGCTCTTGGGGACACTCTAACTGCAAGCTAACCCAATACCGGGAACTCTTTGGAGGCCAGGATAGCCACGGCCTCCCATAAATCCCCACAGAGGCAGATGCAAACACTTCTGTGCCACATCTTGCAGACAATTCGTCAGCTCCATTTTTTGTGGGCAACACATGAATCTGGGCGATTTTTCACTTGCCAAAAGCCTGTTTACAAAGGACTGGGAAATAAGGCCAGGGGTCCTTTTAAAAGAAACCCAGTCTACCGGGAGATGCGTATGCAAACGCCCAGTGCCTGCTTCGCTCCAGGGTCCTAGGCCTCGGGCCCCTGACACTGGTCACCTCCAGCTACCTCCTTTTCTAGAGAAGGGAAGAGGCTGGCGCTGGCTTGTGGTTAGTAAGTTGCAGAACTGGCTCCAAAACCAGATCCAGTTCCCAACAACCTTAGCCCTGAGCTGACCCGTGTGGCTCGGAGGGAAGGAAGTCAGGCTGCCAGGGGGCCGGCCTAGGTGGTCACAATCCCCCACTCCCGCACCTGAGTCTGCACTGCAATGTTTTCTGCATGCAGGTTGGCTGCTGTTTGTTCAGAGCAGGGAAAAGGCAGTGCCCTTGTAGCCGGTGTGTCCCCACTCTGCAAAGTCCCCTGGGTGACTGAAAAGTGAACTAGACAGAGCCTTCGAAGCTCTCTCACAGACCTTCCTGACCAGGTTTTCTGCTTCCAGATCCTTTCAAATCTCTGTCACTCTGTTTTGAGGGTGCTCCAGGCTAAATTGAAAACTGCAAATGGGACGGGAGCCCTAACCCTTTTTACTTTGCACACCCTCCCCCTTGTGGGCCAGGCCCTCCTCCCCCCTCCCCTATTATCACTTGTGGGAGTCTGTCACCCTCTAACAGTACTTGAGGACCTTGCTGATGGCTCAGACGGACCGGGAGGATCATTCCCCTACTTCAGGGAGGGCCCCGAGAGAATATGCTTAGCAGTGGCTTTGGGCATGGCCACTATTGCTGGTCAGCCCCCCTCCCTCCCCTGACAGGCTAATGGGGGGGCCCAGCTCTCGGCGGGGAGCCGGTACCGGGCCGGAGCAGGAGTTGTGATTTTCTGCTTTTGTTCAGCCATTTCTGACTCGTGACCCCATCATGGGGCGGGAGAGTTGGCAAAAATACTGGAATGGTTCCATTTCCTGCTCCAGCTCGTTTTACAGATGAGGAAACTGAGGCCTTGCCAGGGACACCCAGCTAGTAAGTGAGGCTGGATTTGAACTTGGGAAGACCCCTTTCTGACTGCAGGCTTGGCGCTCTGATCTCGGGGGCGCCACTTAGCCACCCTGTGCTTTTCACCGGGGCCTGGTTTGACCTGACCTGGGAATCGCATTTGCTTTGAGACAATCCCTTTGAATGGGCCTCTTGTCACCCAGGAAGGCGGAACAGCAGGGGATGGAAAGCCATTTTTAACAAAAGTTGAGGGGCCGCGATGGCGGGCTTCTCAGAGGTGCAGGTGACACGAGCCCAGGAGGGGGCGCACCCCCTGGGTAAAGGGTCCATCAGGTCCTGCCCAGTGAAAATGCCGAGATGATGTTTAATAAGCATAGAGATGACCGTCCTGGCTTGGACTCGGAAATCGGTTTCACAAGTCACAAGATGGGGAAGGCTGGACGGCGGTCTGAAAAAGATTTAAAGGTTTAGTGGACCACAAGCTCAGCGGATAGCTAGGTGATACTCTGGAGTCCGGCTCAGCTTCCCGAGTTCAAATCGAGCCTCAGATACTTACTAGCTGTGTGACCCTAGGCAAGTCACTTGACCCTATTTGCCTCAGTTTCCTTATCTGTCCAATGGGCTAAAGAAGGAAATGAAGCCATTCGAACATCTTTACCAAGAAAAGCCCAAACAAATCACAAAGAATCAGACATGACTGAAAGCAACTGCCCCGTGGGCCTTATTAGGAGGGACTTTGGTGTCAGGACTAGAAATCATCCCATTGCTCTTCCGTGGCCAGACCACATCAAGAAGCTCAGGTTCGGGCTCTGGGGCCATGTTGATAAACCGGAGCATCCATAGATGGGCAAACAGCCTGGTGAAGGGCCTCCTTGCCCCTTCCGAGCCCAAACGCAGGGCTCTTTACCCTCCCCCTTACACCTCCTGAGGCCATGGGAGTCCGCCCACCGCCATTGTGAGCTTCCCGAGATCCACAGTATCAGGGGCCCAATGGACCAGACTAAGGCAGGGAGAAGCTGGTCCTCCGGGGCCCTAGTTGCCCTCTCAGAGGAGCGTTTCAACCTGCCAGGAACCCCCATGACCACTCGAGCCCTTCTTTCTTGGCTACTGTCCATGGCGACTTGGCATATTTTCCCAGCTTTCCATCTGGTCTCAGCTCACTGTCCAAATGCAGTATGTCTGTCTGTCTGTCCATGACACATTCAGATGGATGGACCAACACTGAGCTCTTTCTGGCACAAGTAATTTGTGGGAGCTTGGGGCAAGCAGCCAGAGAGCTGGCCTGGGGGCCAGGAAGGTACCTCTGGCACATACTGGCTTCTGGGGCTCAGTAGGTGGCACTCAAATCCAGCCTCCGATACTTAACTGGTTGGGCGAGTCTGTGAGCACTTACTAAGTAACATCTGCCAGGCATTGTACTAAGCACTGCAGGTACAAAAGCTCAAAAGAGACAAAAGATAATCCCTGGCCTTAAGAAGTTTAGGGTGGCTCGGTGGCGCAGTGGATAGAGCACCAATCCTGAAGTCAGGAGGAGTTCAAATCTCATCTCAGACATTAAACACTTCCCAGCTGTGTGACCCTGGGCAAGTCACTTAACCCCAATTGCCTCAGGGGGAAAAAAAGAGACCCTTATAATCTTACCACATAGAACCAAATATGTTCGAACAAGCTTTTATACAGAATAAATTAGATGATCACTAGAGAGAAGCCATTAAAATTAAAGGGGATTAGGAAAGGCCTCCTGGGGAAGGTGGGATTTTTTTTAAAGCTTTTCATTTTCAAAACATGCATAGACAATTTCCAACATTCACCTTTGCAAAACCTTGTGTTTCAAATTGTTTTTACTCCCCTTCCCCCGAACCCCCTCCCCTGGATGGCGAGTAATCCAATAGGTTAAACGTGCAATTCTTGTATACATATTTCCACAATGATCATCCTCAAGAAAATAAAGAGCAAAAAGGAAAAAAAACGAGCAAGAAAACAAAATGCGAGCAAACAACAAAAAGTGAAGATGCTGTGTTGTGGTTCACACTCAGTTCCCACAGTCCTCTCTGGGTGTAGATGGTTCTCGCCATCACAAGACCATTGGGACTGGCCTGAATTACCTCGCTGTGGAAAAGAGCCCCGATCGTCTAAATTGATTGTCATATAATCTTATTGCTCTGTCCAGTGTTCTCTACTTCATTTAGGTTCAGTTCCTGTCAGTCTCTCCAAGTCTTTCTGTATTCGTCCTGCTGGTGGTTTCTTACAGAACAATAATGTTCCATGACATTCATATACCACAGCTCATTCAGCCATTCTCCAACTGATGGGCAGCCACTCAGTTTCCAGTTCTGAAGGTGAAATTTGAAGCTAGGCCCCGGGGGAAATCATAGGTCTGATCTAATCTACCCATGATGGGATACGGTGGGAAGTTATGGGGTCTCCCAAGTTGACGTTCATGAAAGGGCCTTGGAGTGTGGGGAGGGGGGAAAGGGTTACTTCAGTTTACTCAAAACGTAAGTAATGAAGGCACAAGAGTGACGAATCTCACCAAGGAGCGTGAGTGGGATGCAAGGAAGAATTCCATGGGAAAGGAAAGATGCTGCAGAGAGAGATCGCCCAAGAAAGGAGGTGCGTCAGGCAGGCAGTGAGAGCATGTGCCATTGACATCCGGGCAGGCAAGGCAGGTCTAGGAACGGGCCCTGCTGAGAGTCTTGCCGAGTACCCTCTCTGGGCCTCAGTTTCTCCTTCTGCAAACAGAAGAACTTGGAGTGAATGGTCTCTAAAATCTTAGAATCACAGGAGCTAATAGGATCCCAATTTCTGACGTTAAGTCTTTGGAGAACTCGGGTGGCAAGAATTTACTCCTGCGGGACAACGGCCTTTGCAAAAGTGTGGAGGCCAGAGGCTGAATGATGAGTTTAAGGATGCCAAGGAGACCAGTTTAGTTGGAACCAAAGTCAGTGGAGGTTAGAAATACACAATCCTTCTGGGACTGGGTCCTGGAGCCATGAAATTGTCCATGGGTCCAGAAGTCCAGGGCTCTTATCCCCAACCAGCTGTGTCTCTTTGTCTGGACTCCCATTTTCCCCCACCTATAAAAATCAGCTGGTTGGATCAAAGGTTCCTTCCATTCAATGCTACTCTAATCAGACCAACCTGGGGCTCTTAGTGCCCCCTAGTGTTTGACTAGAGAGTCAGCTCAGATATAATTGCAATCTGGTTGCTCAATGCAGGACACCCACTGTCCTTTGCTGTCTCATCCTCTCCATGTGCTTCTCAGGGGCTGAGCTATACCTGTTAATGCATTAACTTGCCTCCTAAATGCCTTTCCCTGCAATGGGAAGAGTCCAAATAAATAAATAAAAATAAATTTTATAACCTTTATACATTTATAAATTATATATATATAAATTATAAAAATCTAAAATTATATTTATAAAAATAAATAAAATGATTTTATTTATTAACTTTATATATTCATAAATTATAAAAATATAAAAATAAAATATATATCAACACATTGGCCCTCTGAAGCTACCTCTTCTGCACCTGTAGTCCACCACTTCTATCCTAAGAGTGAGGAGTACTGCTCAACCCCAGTCCTCTGAAGTCATGAGTACATTCACACGTCTGCCGATCTTGTTTCCTTTACATCGTGGTATTCATTTTGTAGCTCATCTTTTGGTGCTACTTAGTATTTCTCTGCATTGGTTCTTAGGAGCCTCCCAGAGTTTCTCCAAATTCTTTTCATCATTCCTTATTGCATTTGGATAATAATAGTTCGATGTGGTTACCCTGTGGGCAACCACATTGGAGCCATTTTTTTAGCTACAACGAAAACTGCTACTCTGAATATTTCTGTACCTATGAGTCTTTACTCTTTAATTAGTTTTGCTGAATTTTGTTTTCTTACTCTTTTTTTATTCTTTGGTTCTCTGGAAGTGGAGGGGGAATAACAGTGGGAAATGTAAGTGACATAAAAATAGAATATGTCAACAAGAATATTTAAAGCTTCCAAAAGAGCTCTACTGTCAAGAAGAAGCGAGGTAAGGGTCCCCACTCAGACTCCCGCTGAAGTAATATGCTAAGTTCTGGACATCAGACTTTAGGAAAGATGTTAAGCAACTGGCAAGTATCCAAGGGAAAGGTGACCCACATGGGGAAGGGCTAAGGAATATCTGTCAAATGAATCGGAAAAGGAAATGGCAAACCCCTCCAGTATCTCTGCCAAGAAAATCTCAAAATGTGCTCACGAAGAGTTAAAACAGGTTGAAATGCCCTCTAGAGGGTGGAACCAGGAACAACAGGGAGGGGAGAGAACTCTTCTGTGTGAGGAAAACTTTCCTGACTTCAGCTTGAGGTATCTACCCATGGAATGGGCTTCCTCAAGAAAGAGGGAGTTCCCCATCCCTGGAGGTCTTCCAGTAAAAGTTGTTTGATTCCTTGTGGATCAGATCTTTGACTATGTATGGATTAGAGGAGATAAGCCCTGAGATCCTTTTCAATTCCAAAACTTATTCTTGAATCGGATCTCAGGCTAGAAATGGAACTTCAAGGGACCTTAGAAATCATCAAGTCCAATTAATATTCAAGTTCTCCTATTTAGAAGTACTAAATACTAGCTAACATTTCTATAGTGATTACTATGTTCTGAAGTCAGAAAATAGACTAAAAAATGAGAAAAAAGATTCCCAACATAAAAAACTATTAGGTTGACAGGGACGCTGTCACAAAAACAGAAGAAGAAAATAACTTCAAAACAGCAAAGAAAAACACAACCTGGATACAAATTCAACTAGAATTCTGGGAAAGGACTTTTTAAAAACATTTTTATAAATGAACATCACGTAGTGATTACTACATGCGAGGCACTAGGCCAAGAACTTTAAAATTACTTCATTTAATCCTCACAACAACCCTGCCAGACAGATGCTGCTGTCCTCATTTTACAGAGAAGGAAACTGAAGCAAATAACAATTAAATAAGTTGACTAGGGTCACACGGCAAGTAAGGCCTGAAGCAGACTTGAACTCAAGTCTTCCTGACTCCAGACTCAGCACTATTCATTCTATTCATCTTATCTCTTTGGGACTCAATTTCTTCATTTGGTAAATGCTAATAATGATATTCCCAACTTCACTGTTTACCACTCTTCCATAATGAATGGAGGTTAAAGGAGGCTTCAAAATTATCTGATATAAATCCTTCACTATACAAATGAGGAAACTGAGGTCCAGGGAGATCAAGTGGATAGAATGAATAGAGTGTTTGCTCAGGGCATACAGCCATTGGATGGCAGAGCTGGTCTTCTAAGCCAGGTTCTTCCAGCTCTTTCTGGTCCACTCAAGAAAGCTGGATGATATCTGGGCAAATCTCAGCTTTGCCCATTCCTGCTGATCTGTTAAGTGCTCATTCTCTCTGGATATTTTATACATATGGACATACATGTTATACATATATCTTTAACTTACTTAACTGGATTTGTCCATTCTAATTTTCACGGAGTTTGTTTCCTGGGCAGATTTGGTGTCTCTTCTGCCAAGCTGTTAATTCCCTTTTTAATTCTTTCTTCCACAGCTCTTGTTTCATTTGTAAACATTTTTTTTTTAATCCTTTCCCGGAACTCTAGTTGAATTTGTATCCACGTTGTTTTTCTTTGATGTTTTGAAGTTATGTTCTTCTTCTGTTTTTGGGACAGCATCCCTGTCACCATAATAGTTTTTTATGGTAGGAACCTTTTTTCTTTTTTTTTTTTTTTTCCATGAATCTTAGTTGTTTCTTTCTTTCTTTTTTTTTTTTTTAAATAACTTTTTATTGACAGAACCCATGCCAGGGTAATTTTTTCCAGCATTATCCCTTGTACTCACTTCCGTTCCGATTTTTCCCCTCCCTCCCTCCACCCCCTTCCCCAGATGGCAAACAGTCCTTTACATGTTAAATAGGTTACAGTATATCCTAGATACAATATATGTGTGCAGAACCGAACAGTTCTCTTGTTGCACAGGGAGAATTGGATTCAGAAGGTAGAAATATCCCGGGAAGAAAAACAAAAATGCAAGCAGTTTATATTCATTTCCCCGTGTTCTTTCTTTGGGTGTAGCTGCTTCTGTCCATCTTTGATCAATTGAAACTGAATTAGCTCTCTTTATCGAAGAGATCCACTTCCATCAGAATACATCCTCAAACAGTATCATTGTTGAGGTATATAATGATCTCCTGGTTCTGCTCATTTCACTCAGCATCAGTTCATGGAAGTCTCTCCAGTCCTCTCTGTATTCATCCTGCTGGTCGTTCCTTACAGAACAATAATATTCCATAACGTTCATATGCCATAATTTATTCAACCATTCTCCAATGGATGGGCATCCATTCATTTTCCAGCTTCTAGCCACTACAAACAGGGCTGCCACAAACATTTTGACACATACAGGTCCCTTTCCCTTCTTTAGTATCTCCTTGGGGTATAAGCCCAGTAGAAACACTGCTGGATCAAAGGGGATGCACAGTTTGATAACTTTTGGGGCATAGTTCCAAGTTGGGAACCTTTTTTCTCATTTTTTAGCCCATTTTCTGACTTCAGGTTTGTTATAGGGTCAGATTTTTTTGTATCTCTGGAGGGAACATGTAGACTGGCCCTGTTGCTTTTTTAGAGTACTGAATATTGTGTTATTCTAGCATCTCACGGACAATTCAAGCTGGAGACCCACGAGTTTTCATTGCTCCCAAAGTGGTCTAATCCAAAGCAAAATCTAATTGCTGTCCTCCTAACCTCACTCCACCCCGAGTCAGAGCTCTGGAAATTCTTGCCCAGGCTTTGGGTCCCAGCACCAGTAGATACTGCTGAAATCATCCCATAACTGCCATCTGGAAAGCTCTGAGTGACTTTAGTCTGAGATTCTGGTTATTCTTTTGCAGGCTGGGCTAGAAGCTAGAACTGAGATCTACTCTGCTCCTGAGATCTGAGCCACCCTGTCACTGCTGCAGGCTTCCGAACTATATCAACTCAGCCCTCAATTGCTCCTTACCCCAAAATACCATCCCTGAGTACAGGTCCCCCCCTAAATTCACCTTGACCTGTGACCTAGATCTGTGAGCTGGGATGCTACCAATTGACATCCATTCCTGTCCTTCCATTTAGGTCCAGGACCTCCTCTTGTTCTAGTCTACAACATGGAGCACCTCCGGCCAGACCCGTCTTATCTGTCTCCCTAAACCAAACCGAGCTGGCAAAAACAACTCACTGGGACTTTTTCTTGGATTTCTCCACTCAGATTAAATGTGGCATATTTTCTAATTATATTTGGGGGACATAGGGAGCGGGCACTGGAATCCTAGCTGGGGGATTTCTTGTTATTCTGTCATCTCAGTTTCCCCATTCTAATAAAGAGGAAAACACTCCTAGTGGCTCAGGGAGGGTCATTTTGAGCCTGAGGGATTTCAGAATGATGAGAAGAGTCTAGTGTACAATCTAGGAACTCATCCTTTCGAGGAATAGTAGAGATTGGATTATTTTTTGTTCCTAGAACAGTCAATAAAAACATTTGTTAAGTACATACTGGACTATATGATGGGGGCTGTACTAAATGCTGAGGATGCTGCAAGACGGTCCTTGCTGTTAAGGAGCTCACTGTTTAATGAGGGAGAAAATGTGCGAACGCTCTGAACAAACTATATACGGGAGAAATTGGAGATATCAGAAAGAAGACACTGGCATTAGAGGGAGACTCTAGCTAGAAGACAGAATTTTAGCAGTAAAAATAGGTAAACATCATAGACTGAGGAAAGGAGGATACCAGTGACAGAAACTTGGCCACAGCCTATCCTGGTGTGTCTAGGAGTGCCTCTCTATCTTGGTATATCTAAGGGAACTACCTCTATCCTGATCTACCTAGACAGAGTCCAAGGAAGGGAAGCATGGGAGGCAGAGGGAGGGAAAGCACAAATAAGCCCTCAGCAATAATGCAGGATGAAGGCCAAAGGGCCTCCGATCCAATCTCCCTGAGCTTGAAAGTGGATTAAATTCAGCAAAAGTTCATAAGATTCCAGATCGAGGCCTCAAAGGGACCTTAGATATCATCTGGCCCCAAATCCTCATTCTACAAGTGAGAAAACTGAGGGCCAGAGAAATCACCATTAAAATGGTTTGTCCAACTCTGCTCAAAAAGTTATCAGACTGTGCGTACCCTTTGACCCAGACGTGTTTCTTCCGGGCTTCTATCCTAAAGAGATACTCAAGAAGGGAAAGGGACCCGTATGTGCAAAAATGTTCATGGCAGCCCTGTTTGTAGAGGCCAGAAACTGGAAACTGAGTAGATGCCCATCAGCTGGAGAATGGCTGAATAAAGTGTGGTATATGAATGTTATGGAATATTATTGTTCGGTAAGAAATGATCAGCAGGAGGATTTCAGAGAGACCTGGAGAGACTGACAGGAACTGATGCTGAGGGAAATGAGCAGGACCAGGAGATCATTATATACTTCAACAACAAGACTATATGATGAACAGTTCTAATGGACGTGGCTGTCTTCAAAAATGAGGTGAACCAAATTAGTTGCATTTGTTCAATAATGAATAGAACCAGCTACACCCAGGGAAAGAACTCTGGGAGATGACTATGAACCACTACATAGAATTCCCAATCCCTCTATTTTTGTCCACTTGCATCTTTGATTTCCTTCACAGGCTAATTGTACACTATTTCAAAGTCCGATTCTTCTTGTGCAGCAAAATAGGACATGTATACATATATTGTATACTTTAACATATTTAACATGTATTGGTCAACCTGCCATCTGGGGGAGGGGGTGGGAGAAGGAGGGGAAAAGTTGGAACAAAAGGTTTTGTAATTGCCAATGCTGAAAAATAACCCCGTGCATATCTTGTAAATAAAAAGCTATAATTAAAAAAAAATGATTTGTCCAAGTTGACCCAGATGGTACATTATTTCTAGGAATTCAACTCTGGTCCCTCTCCATTGAGTATCAGTAAAACTTTTTCTTTAACTTTAGATTTGTTTGTTTGTTTTTTTTTTTAAATTAAAGATTATAAATCAGTTTAAATTGATTAACAACATAAGTTGGAAGAAAAGATATCCTTGAAAAATGCCAAAAATTCAAAAGAAGTAGTTTTTTAATGAGCATATGTAGAAGTACGCAGCAGCACAAAAAAAGGATTAGCACCATAATGGAAACAGAAAGAACAAAAAAAGTTTGTAATAACCAAGTTTAACTCCGAGAAGAGCTGAGAAAATGCACAGAGGCAGAGCTATGGGAGTAGATATTGTAGTTCTGTCGGACACAGTTAATGCATGGATAGCTTTTCTTACTTTTTTCTTTACTTTTAATTTTCTGTTAACAAGAGATGGCTTGCTGGTAAGAGGGGAAAATGAGGAGGGTGAGCTCTTGCGCCTCAGAAATCGGAAATCCTTACAAATCGGGGTTTGATTTATTTTTTGTTTTAGATTGGCTAGATTTTAAAAGTGTAAATAATCAGATTTCACTTAAAAGTGTTAGAGCAAACTTTTTTTAAAAAAAATCCCTGCAAAATCCGGTTGTTAAACATAGCCCTGGTTATAGTCGGAAATGAAATTGATGAATGTTTGTTTGTTGCAGACAAACATACAAAGCAGATACAGAGTAACTGGGGCGGAGAAACTATAGAAAATTGATACAATGTAACTTTTAACAGCTGCACATCCCCAAAAGAGAGTGAATAGATTTGTTCCAAATTCCCGGAAGGAGGAGTCGATGGGGCGGGGCGCGACGCTCCTGAGGGGGCAGACTGGTGTTTGCCCTTCTGTATACGTCCCGTTTAGCACAGTGCCCCACGAGCAGTAGTTGTTTAAATGCTGGCTGCCCGTGACTCTCGCCCACTGCAGAGCAAAAGTTCAGATTTGCGTTATTCCCATTGCTGTTTTTCCTTCCTCGCTCCGTCCCTTCACAATTGGGGTCCTCAAAGGGAGGTGAAAGGAAAAACCTCGCAGGAGGTTTCGGCCGGAGTTAGACGCTTTCATTAGCGGCCCAGAGATTTTTATCACTTTGGATTTTCAGCGTGCCTGCGTTAGAGATATAAACAGGCTCGAATAGCGCGTGCGCATTGGCGTAGTTTTGTTCTCTTACCAGATACAGGCTAGGTCTTGCTATTAGGAGAAAAGGGCCCCCACCTGCCTTCTTGCGCTTGCGTAATTGAGCTGGGGAGGGGAGGGGAGATTGGAGGGGTATGGGACGTGGGGAAGATGGCCGACCTTTTCGGCGCCTGCGCGTTGGATGTGAGCTGGCTTTGATGAATATAGGCGGAGAGCACTTCCGTTTGAAGCTTGGGCGAGGATGGGGTGGAGAGGCGAATTCTTTAGGCTAAGCGCCTGCGCGCTGGGTCTGTAGTGAGGGGCGGGAGAGAGATCGTGCTCTCCGGGACCGGCGCCTGCGTGCTAGCGCAGAAGCAGCCTCGCTCTCCCGATCACACGCATGCGCGCTGGCGTCGTAGCCGGGGCGGGGGCGGGAAGCGCGCGGGAGCGCGGGGGTGCGCGCTCCGGGATGGGCGCCTGCGCACTACGGCCCTGGGGGCTCCCGGGCTGAGGGAGAGGAGGAGGGAAGATGGCGGCCGTGGTGGAGAATGTAGTGAAGCTGTGAGTGGCGACCGCCGTCTCTCTTCCGAGCCGGGGGGGGGCGGGCCCGGGCCCGGGTCCGTGGAGGGGGGCGTGGCGGTGGCCTGCGCGGAGGCGCCGCTGGGGCAGGCGCGGGGAGGCCGGTTCCGGCCGAGGCCCAGGGGCGGTTGAGCGCCGGGACGGGGCGCGTGGCAGCCGCGGGCGCGAGCACTTCCGGCGGGGGGCGCGCGCGCGAGCCCGCTGCTGCCAGGCGCGCCCCCGAAGGGGAAACTGAGGCCTGAGCTCCGGCACTTGGAAAGGGACGTCAACGGGAAAGACGTTTGGCCCAGGCCCTCCGATCCGACCGAGGGGTAAACTGAGGCACTTCGGACAGTGCCATGCCCAAGGTCACGGAAAGAGTCGGTGGGAGAGGTCGCGGGGGTGGGGCCCGAGGGACCATCTAGTCCGACGTCATCTTTGACAGGTGGGGAAACTGAGGCAAGGAGTGTGATTCTGTCTAGGCTCTGAGAAGCAAGGGTAGCATTCGAACCCAGGGCTGTCAGCACTCTCCCACTGGCGGAGGGCCTGTAAGGGTGGTCATCCTTTAGCCAGCCTGTGCCTTTGCTTCTTCCCCCTC
The DNA here is from genome assembly GCF_016432865.1 of Antechinus flavipes. Lineage (NCBI taxonomy): Eukaryota > Metazoa > Chordata > Mammalia > Dasyuromorphia > Dasyuridae > Antechinus > Antechinus flavipes. The sequence continues at coordinate 255,912,015 of NC_067403.1, forward strand.
CATGGGTACCCCCTTGGGGTCCCGAAGGTACTCAGAAGATATGGGGGAGACCCCTAGCATCGCCCCTCCTATCTAAGGGGGCCAGTAGGAGAGTAGGGCCCAGGATCCCCGTCGTCATCACCCTCCCTGAGAGCAGCCAGATGGGTTTTGTGAAATGGGGGGGGGGCGTGCAGAGATTCTGGATGGGCTCAGAGGAAGGGGGCAGAGGAGGGAAGTCCCCCCCCCACCCTGAGCTGAGGGCCGGGCCACATGGCAGGGGCCTCGAAGATGCCATCCAGGGGAGAGTCGGCATCCCTTCTGGTCTCCAGGTGCCAGATTTTTACAGGGGTACAGGGAGTTTTTCCAGGTAACCCTCTGCCCTTGCTTTGTGGGGGGCTGAGACTTTATGGTGAGGGGGAGCATGCCCACTGCCTTTAGCTGGGTGCCCTCCCTCTCCAGGAGTAGTTTGGGGGGGCAGAGCTCTCAGGCAACCCCACCCCCTTCACCATTCTCTTTCTCTCTGATCTGGCCACCCCCTCTCCCCCAGTCTTTCCCCAGGCCGATAAATTGCACTGATCCCCCACTCTGTCCTTCCTGTCTCCCCCGTCCCATCCCCTTCCTTGGGTTTGGACCCCCCACCCTGCGGGGGCCAGAGCAGCTCTCGCAGGTTTCGCCCTGAGTTGGAGGGAAATCCTGGGAAGAGCTTCTACGGAGAGAATGGAAAGAAGTGGGAATGGAACGCTGCGAGGGGGAGCCCTCCCGGTGGTGGTAGAGGGGCTGGCAGGGCAAGCTTGCCATCTTCCTTCCTGAGGCAGGCCGTGGCTCCTCCGTCTCCCCTTGAGGATTCAGGGGTTCTGAGTGGGCTTGGGTTTGGGGTTCCTGTACCACACAAGCGGGGGGGCAGCTGCTTCCCTCCCAGCACAGTCTGCTGGGGCTACAGACAGGCCTTCTTTTTTCCAGGGGAGTAACCGTCCTCCCCTCAATCCTCCCTGCGCCATGGCCAGGCTGTCTGTGCTTAGTGTGAGAAACGGGACACTGTTGTGCTCCGTCCCCATGGGCTTCAGGAGCTGGGACTCTCCCCGGCTTAATGGATGAGAACGGGCTTCTGTAAGGGAGCCGCCCACCGGCAGCCAACACCCCAAAACAGCCAGCCCTCTATGTGGGGGCCGCTTAGTGGGAGCCTTCTCGGTCCAGGTGCCAGGCGCTCTGGCCGGAGTTCTGTGGGCCTGACTTCCCCGGTCGCTGCCCCCATGCCCTCTGCCCTTTCCCCGATACACCTCGTTCTTGGGGAAAGCCGTGTGGCCCGTCTCCCGCCGGGGATCTCCCCGCTGCCCTCCCATTTCCTCCTGAACGTCCCTCTCAATTTCCATCTGTGGAAACAAAGGAGCTGCGCGCCTCAGCCTTGTTTATTCCATTTTCTTCTCTGTGGAGAGACGTGGAGGCCGATTTCTGAAAGCGCGCTGATGTGCACCCATTGCCGCCTCTCCCAGAAGGGGCCTACCTCCAATTACAGTAATTACAGCTCGTTGAATGAAGCCGGCTGGCGGCCTTGCTGCCGCTGCCTTTTGGTTCGTTGGGGGCGGGGATTTCTTTTCTAGAGCGCTCCCGATCACGGTTCGGGGTTAAGGCAATTCATGGCCTGGGCCTCGGCTGCCAGGACCCCACGGGGGCAGGTCGGGCCGCGAGCCCTCCACGATGGAGCGGGGCTGTCCCGCGAGGCCGAGACCAGAGCAAGCCAGGGCCCTGGAGCCCCGCCTTGAAGCCGAGGAGGAGGGAGGCTGCAGCTTGTGAGCCCCGTCTCCCGCCCCTTGTGTCCCCCGCAGCCTCGGGGAGCAGTACTACCGAGATGCCATGGAGCAGTGCCACAACTACAACGCGCGCCTGTGTGCCGAGCGGAGCGTGCGCCTGCCCTTCCTGGACTCCCAGACCGGAGTGGCCCAGAGCAACTGCTACATCTGGATGGAGAAGCGCCACCGGGGGCCAGGTGCGGCGGGGGGCGGGCCCTGCGGCCTCCTTTGTTCCTGCCCCTCCCACTCCACTTCCTTCTGCCCCCCCCCCCCAACTCTCAGTGTTTCCTACCTGCTGTCGAGAGCCTCTCACCCCAGCCTCAGAGTGAGGGGCTGGTGCAGAGGGCGCTCCCCTTCTCGGGTCACTGACTCCTCTCACCCCCACAGGACTGGCCTCGGGGCAGCTGTACTCCTACCCCGCTCGGCGTTGGCGGAAAAAGCGCCGGGCCCACCCTCCCGAAGACCCCCGCCTCACTTTCCCCTCCATCAAGCCAGGTAGGTGGAGAGAGCTGCTGAGGGCACGGCAGACCCGGAGCCTGGGGTTCTGGGAACGGGAGGGCCTTGACTTCCAGCACGTCTCCTTGGGGCTCATCCGCACCTCAGCGCCCCCAGGCCTGGCTCCCAGCGCCCATCCGTATCTCAGGGCAGCTCGGCTCTCCTTTCAGACACAGACCAGACCCTGAAGAAGGAAGGACTGATCTCCCAGGATGGAAGCAGCTTGGAGGCCCTCCTGCGCACTGACCCCCTTGAGAAGCGGGGTGCCCCCAATCCGCAGGCGGACGACGATAGCCTGGGGGAGTTCCCAGTTACTAACAGCCGAGCAAGGAAGGTACCAGCTTCTCTCCCACACTGGAGGAGCCCCACAGGAGGGAAGCTGGGGCAGGGGGAGTGCAGGCCAGTCGGTGGAAGCTCTGGGCGACCCCCTCTGCTTGCTCCTCCCTGCTTCAGCCTCCCCCTTTATTCTTACTGAAGGCGGACCTCAGGAAGGGAGCTAGTTACACTTCATCTGCCATTGGCAGGCTAACAGCCCAGAGTGGGCAAGTGCTGTGCCCGGCGACGGTGTCGCCCCGTGCATTCTGGTTGGGGGTCGTGTCCCAGCATCCTTGCCCCTCTCCCACCCATCCTAATCTTCCCCCCCCAGCGGATCCTGGAGCCTGAGGACTTCCTGGATGATCTGGATGATGAGGACTACGAGGAGGATACGCCCAAACGCCGCGGCAAGGGCAAAGCCAAGGTGAGGGAGAAGGGCCCGGCAGCCCCCGCCTGCCCCTGCCCCCAACACAGAGCCCGGGGGTGTGGGGGGGGATTGCACGGCAGGGTGATCAGCTCCTCTGTCCCTCGGACAGTCATCAGGCGCCCACAGGGCGAGGCACAGGGAGCCACACGGGACGCTCGACTGCCCGGGGCCGTGGGAGCCGGGTAAAGGGGCCTTCCTCGTTCCTATTGGCAGGGCAAAGGGGTGAGCAACGCCCGGAAGAAGCTGGACGCTGCGATCCTGGAGGATCGGGACAAACCCTATGCCTGTGACAGTGAGTGCTGCCCAGTCTGGGGGAGGATGGGCCCCCTGTCGGGGGGAGACATTGGCTGCCTGAGCGGTGCCCCCCTTGGCGCGCGGGGTCCCCAAGCTCTGGGAGGCGTCGAGCCAGCCGCACGGGGAGCGCCTCGGGAGTCCCCCACTGAGTTTGTTTAATGCAGTTTTCTCTCTTCCTTCCTCTGTCCTGTCTTCCTCCTGCCTCCCCTTCCCCACTTTGTGGCCCTCCAAGCGCCCCCCACGCTCGGGGGCTTCTCTCCCTTGGGTTCTCCCGCCGCAGCTGCTGCTCCTGTCGTGTGTGCCTGTGAGCGTGCCTGTGGGTGCCCGGGTGTGAGTGGGCGTGTACGGGCCTTCCTCTCACGACTTTTCTTTCTGTCTTTCAGATAGTTTCAAACAAAAGCATACCTCGAAAGCACCCCAGAGAGGTAGTGGTCCTCTCTCGGCGCTCTGCCTTTGTGTTTCCCTTTCCCTTGCTCCTTCCTCCGACGCTCCTCCTGCCTCTGTCTTCTGTCTGAAAGTCTCTGCAATGGCGGCGGGCTGGGGGGGACGGGGAGGGAGTCTTTGCTCCGCTGCACCCCCGGACCCCGGCACCCGCCTCTGCCCCCACGTGTCGTGCACAGACTTGCTCCCCTAGCACCCGGGCCCTGGCGTTGGATGGCTTCTAAAGAGAGTCGAGGGGAGCCGGCTACAGTGGGCGGAAGGGGGGCCTCCTCTCCCCTGAAGTGACCCTCGGTGCCTGTTCTCCCTGCCCCCGATCTGCTGGGGGCTAGCCGGGGAGCAGCCCCTGAGGCCCGGCTGCCCTTGAGGCCGGGCCCTTAATGGGGCTCCCCTTGGACCCGCCACGGACGAGCTAATAACCTCACTGGCCGCCTTCCCACCCACCCCCTATGGTTCCTCTCAGTCGTGTTGCCTGGGACCTCTTGGGTCCGTTCACTTTAGGTGGGGAGTCTGGCGGGTTCCCCGAGCTCTCGGGCCCTGGTTCCGAGCGTGTGCCTGGGAAAGGGTCTCCTGCCCCCTGCCCCTGCCCTCTTGTAGCAGCCTGGCCAGAGAGCCTCGCGCCCCCCCTTCCCCTCTCCTCGGCCCGGAGCACTCCGGGCTGGGCGGGGATGAGGCGAGAGGCGGCCGGTTGGGCATCGGGGGGGCCTGCTCTGGGGGGCGGGGGAGGAAGGGGCCGGAGGAGCAGGCGCCCGGCCACCTACCATCAGCGACATCCACTAGAGGTCCGCCCCCGAGCCGAGCTGATGTTCCGGGTTGGGGAGGGAGGAGGGGAGCCTCCTTGCACCCTGACAGAGGCCCGGACTTTGCAGGGAGCAGGGAGGGGGTGCCTGGGGGCTCACACCTCTCTGTCCATCCTCTCCCCAGTCTGTGGGAAGCGTTACAAGAACCGCCCCGGCCTCAGTTACCACTACGCTCACTCCCACCTGGCGGAGGAGGAAGGAGAAGACAAGGAGGACTCCCAGCCTCCCACCCCCGTGTCCCAGAGGTCCGAGGAGCAGAAATGTAAGGAGACGATGGGGGCGGGATTTGGGGGGACCATCCCCCTCCCTCTCTAACGTGGGAGTCGGCTCATACCTTGCGGGGCGGGCCCCGGGAGCAGCGTCACAAACTCTGTCCTTTGCCCCATAGCCAAGAAGGGCCCCGACGGGCTGGCTCTGCCCAACAACTACTGTGACTTCTGCCTGGGGGACTCGAAGATCAACAAGAAGACGGGGCAGCCCGAGGAGCTGGTGTCCTGCTCCGACTGCGGCCGCTCAGGTACCTCCCGGGGCGGCCCCCGGGGACCAGGGGAGGGGGGACCCCGGCCGCCCACGTCCCGAGGGGGCTCCCGGGGCAGGCCCGGCCTCCCTGCTCCCGCCTCTTGGCCTCCACTTGGACCCTTCCGTTCCCACAGGGCACCCATCCTGCCTCCAGTTCACCCCTGTCATGATGGCTGCCGTGAAGACCTACCGCTGGCAGTGCATCGAGTGCAAATGCTGCAACATCTGCGGCACCTCAGAGAACGATGTGAGTGCCCGCCTGCCGCCTCCCCCCACTGCCCCCCCACGGCCTGACTAGAACATGCCGATCACCCCCATTTCCTGCCCCCTTCCCTTCTGTCCCCCCAGGACCAGCTGCTCTTCTGCGACGACTGTGATCGTGGCTATCACATGTACTGTCTGACCCCCTCGATGTCGGAGCCGCCCGAAGGTGAGTGTCCCCGGAGAACCGGGCCCTTCTCTGGCACGCGCCAGTAGGCACGAAGGCCAAAAAAGAAACGGACCCTCAGTTCTGGGGGGCGGGCGGCGCACACTAGTGTGCCCGTGACGGTGCGGACGGGTGGAGGGGAAGGAGGAAAGGCTTCCCGGCCTCCCCCGGAGTGATTCCAAGAAGGGGGGGTCTCAAGGAGCTCAAACAGGTTGGAGGCCTTGTCTGTTGCCCAGCCCCGGGGGAGAGAAGGGCAGGGCGAAGCAGGATCTTGCCGGGCATCTCCCCTCCCCCCACCCCGGGTTCTGCCTGTGTGAGCTGCCAGTGCATCCTGGCCGCAAATCTTGGCCCAGCCCCTTAGCTCGTGTGTAAGAAGAGGGGATCTGCCTCCAGCGCCCCTCCTAGCTCTAAAGCAGGATCCCTGGTGAGCCAGAGCCCTTCCCTGTGGGAATGAGGCTGGAGCAGGGCCCACCCTCTTGCAGACCCTGGGGCAGGGCTCAGCCATGGGGGCCTCGAGGGGGTCCTCCCCCAGAGCAGCAGGTGGCAGTGACCGGGGTGACTCTGACGTGGGACTGTCCCTCCCGGGAGAGTCTAGAACTCACAGCCGGGGCCACAGACGTGCTTAATTGCAGTAGAAATGCTGACCAGCAGGATTCTGAGGGCCACGGGGGGCGGCGAGCCTCTACTCGGGAGGCCACCCCTCGGCTGCCGGCCTGAACCCCTGCAATCAGGGAGCCGGGGCCCCACACGCCGCCTCAGGTGCTGGCTGTGCGGCGCCGGGTTTTCGCTCCAGGATCTCTGCCGGGAACCCCCCAAGGGTCAGGGTGACCGGGCCCCAGTGAGCGGCGAGTGAAGGGGCAGGACTCGGGCCTGTCGGACCCCGGGTCCTGGCTCTTTGGCAGAGGATCCCCGACTGGGGCTGCCTGCAACGTAACCCTGTCCTCTTCCTCCGCAGGGAGCTGGAGCTGCCATTTGTGTCTGGACCTGCTGAAGGAAAAGGCTTCCATCTACCAGAACCAGCACTCTTCTTGATGTGGCCGGAGCCCGGGCACCCCAGGCCCCTTCCCCGGACGGGGCTCTCTTTCGAACCTCTCTCTCGTTTCCCACTTTCTCCTCTCCCGTCCTCCTCTTTGGCAGGCCCAGGGAGGGCAGTGCCAGGTTGTGTGGGGCGGCAGGCCAGGCTGACCTGGCAGCTCGGACACTGCCTGGCCCCGGCCCCTCCTGGAGATGGGGGAGACAGGCTGCCCCTAGGAAGAACGGCCCGGCTTCTCCTCGCTCCTTTGCTCTCCGTAAAGTGCATTCACTCTGCCTGCCTTGGGCCCAGGCCCTGCTTCTCACAGGGTTCAGCTGTGCCCTCCACGCCGGAGCAGGAGGGCAGCTCACTCCTTTCCCAGCTCTGTCCACTCTGCCCCTCGGGTTTGCCCTCCTTGCTTTCTGAGGGCATTCCCAAGGGACTGTGGAAGCTGGGCAAGCGTGGGGGGCTCTCTGCCCCCCCCACCTCTCCACTTTCCCACCTCCTCTCCTTCCTGCCCCTGCAGCAGAAGGGTACCCGGGGCCCGGCATGACCTCGCTCCCCCCGGCCCCTTGGTGCTGCCCCTGGCCGCAGTGACCCCTCCCTCCCTCCCGGCTCATCTTCTGCAGCCTCTTTAGTGGCGAAAGTGATTCTCTACCTTGTGCGTCCACTCTCTTTCCTCAATTCCCCTTCTCCTTGTTGTTGTTTTGTTTTGTGGGGAGAAGGGAAGCATCAGGGGGCCATCCAAGCAGTGTGGGGGCCAGAGGGAGATGTTGGATAATGTGCCTGTTTTTTAACTCTACTTCAAGCCTACCTCCAAATCCCCTTTCCGTTCTTCCTCCTCCCTACCTGGGCCTTCAGCCTTCTGCCCTCAATTGAATTGGGAGCCCCCCAGGCCCCCACACCCCAAGCACCCGAGCTCCTGAGTCACAGGGGAGCCCCTCAGACATCCTCTCCTTGCACGCTTGCTAGCAGCTGGTAAGGCCTCGATGCCCCTCGTCGTTCCTCGGGCTTCTGCCAGGCGAGGCTGGCAGTGGTGGGGGAGGGGCACAGGACGTGGCAGTGCCCCCGGGGAGCCCTTTCTGCTTGGCCCCGAGACTGGGCCTCTCTCACTGTCACTTTGGAGTCGAGGTGTCATTTTTTTAAGTTCCTGTATTCCAGACATTAGTACAATAAACATTTTTACATGGAGCCTCTGCTGCTTTGTGGGGCTTGTTGAAGGGGAAGTTGCACTCGGTGCCTGTTGGGAACGTTCCAGCTTAAACTGGTGTTTTGGAAAGGGTTCTGGGATCCTCTTCCGAATAGAGGCGGGGGCTGGGGCACAATTTTGTCTGAGTTGTGAGAAAGGTGCGTTCGGTGGAAGGAAGTTATCTAGAAATGGCTGTGGTGTTTTGGATTCTGTTGGGGATGGCCATTAAGGGGGGGCCTTTGGTAGAACATCCAAAGTGTCTCATCTGTGGATCCCAGCATTTTGTTTCCCTGCCTAAGTCACCGAACAGAAACATCTGTTCTGGTTTGGACCCGAGCGTCTCAGGAAGTCTCCCCCGGCCTCGACCAGTCCTGAGCACATCCTGGCACCTGAGCCGCAGCTGCCTTAATAAACGTGCATGGGCCCTGAAGTGTGAGGTGGCCCAAGGACCGGGCTGAGGGTGAGCAGACAGAGTGGGGGGAAGTAAAGCCTCCGAGGGACCGGCTTCAGTACTGGGGAGCTCTGGCCCATGAAATGGTTGGACTCACGCCGCCTGACTGGGCAGGGCAGAGCCGGGTTCTCCACGCTGCTGAAGCAGCGGAGCCCCCGGGGCTGGTTCTGCGTCTGCTTCCCGGGTTCTCCTGGCGAAGACTCCGTTATGGAACGGTCAGCCTCCTGACCGCCAGTCACCAGCACTGGCTCCTGTGTACCGGATGCCAGAGACAAAGGGCACCACCTCCTGCTCTCCCGGGGCTCTTGTCCTTTCAAGTGTGACGGAGACCCAAAATACGAGCGAGTTTCTAAGGGCGGGTGGCGGTCGGGGCCCTTCTTGGGGCCATTCTGGGCATTAAATTGTTCCGTTTGAGAATCTACACTTCAGCAGTCAGTAAATGTTACAAGCTAGGCCTTGATTTATTCTTTTTAGGGATTGAGAGGCAGAGATAAGAAAAAGGGGGTCGTAGAGCTCAGTGGGTAGAGAAGCAGCTCAGGTAAAGGCACAGAAGGTAGAGGGGACAGATAGCGTGTGTGAAAGGGAATACGCACAACAGCCAGGGTGGAACCCAGTTTGGGAAGGGCATTACATGCCAAGGAAGCCTGGTTCTGATCCTAGAGGAGACAGGGAGCAGTGGGGACATGCCTGCCCCTGAGTGCCCAAACTGGAGGGCTGTCTGCGAGCCTTTCTGGGGAGGGACACTTGCCCCAGCGGGTCCCCAGCAGCCATTAAGGAGGTTCTGGGCTCCCCATGGGGAAACGTTTTCCCTGAGAAAGCAGCCACTGACAGTCTGTAGGAGATGGTGGCCCGTAGCACCAAGCTCCATGCTGGTCCTGGGTGGAATCTCCAGCTTCAGCCCTGGAGAGCAGCCCCTGGGGTTGCCATGTGGAGAGCCTGGGGGTCCACCTCCCTCCACAGCAGCAGGCAGGGGAGCCAGAGATCTCCGGAGCCAACTTCCCCAAGCCCTGGCCAGCCCCTGGGTGTCCTATCGGCGGGAACTGACCTCAGGCCGGTTCAGGGGTGTCACACCGTGGGCTTTTGGGGCGGGTGCAAGGTTCGGGCCTTGGTCTTGGAGCCTCTCGAAGGGCACTGTGGCGGTTCAATCATGCCCGACTCTTGGGGATTTTCTTGACAAAGATCCTGGGATGCTTTGCCATTTCCTGCCCTACCTCATTTTAACAAATGAGGAAACTAAGGCAGAAAGGGTGAAGTCTTTGAGACCAGGGTCACCCATCCAAGGAGTGTTTAAGGCCAGCTTGGAACTCGGGAGGTTGAGTCCAGACTCCAGGCCCAGCGCTCTATCCACTGCGACTTGAAGGAACACGGGCTAACGAGCCATCTCGGGACTGGCTCCCCTCAGCTCCAACCGATGGAGAGCTGTCAGATTATCTGCCTGGGGCAAGGAGAAGATGGGGAGAGCTCGTCTGGGAGTGTGCTAGGAAGGAGTAAACCCGGACTTTCTGCAAGGCTTCCGGCGCCCCACTGAGGAAAGAGAGGCAGGACATCCGGGACCTGGGATCCACTGGCCTGGGGGAAAGAATCTAGGCGCCATCACTCCTGCTGAGGGGCTCGAGGAGGCTGCAGCTTTCTTGGAAGGGCTCCGGATCATCCCAGTAGCCCGAAGGGTACAGCATCCTGCAGAATCTGGAAAGAAGGGGGGATGTTGGAATCTTTACAAACTGCTCATTCATTAGAGTTGATCTGACCTTACAAGAAGACGTTTTGGGCCAGAACCTGAAACTAGGTACTAAGTAGAACTAATTAGTACAATGCTTGTGTTTACACCTTTACTCAGCGGAGTTCACACGTCTGCCAGATTCACAAAGTAAACTTGGTAACTTGGTGAGTTCACACCTCCCTTGAAGCTCTTAGGGCCAGAGAGCACTATGGGAGAAAACCCATAATCCCTCTCTCTCAGAAGAGTCTTATATAAGGCCAGTGAAGAACACTTCATTCCAGAATATTTTCCCCTTGGCTGCTGGTGGTGGAAGAGGAGTTTCAGAGGAAGAAGCTACGAGTGAGAGTTCAGCGGACAACCAGATTCACCTTCATCTCACAGCGCTGTGGTGGCTGGGCTCCTGCACTTCCCCCGCTGGGACCAAGCTGGTCTGAAAGACTCACCAGAAAGCTGGCCGAGCCCCAAGTGGAGGAGACAAGAGATTCATTCCATCTCTGTGCTGGCCGGAGGCTGAAGAAAGCAGAGGCAGAGGCTGAAGGACAAAACCCTTGGGTTTGGAGACATTCGGAGGGCTCTAAGCTAAACCGGCTGCGTTTGGAGAAGAACAAGAACTCCAACATTTGAACTCCAACAGGGGAGGGGACAGAAGGGGGGGCGTAGGAGGGGTGTGGATTTGGGGCAGTGGGGCAAGGTGCATCCATTAGTGGGAAAGGGAAAGGTTACAGAGAAAGGGGTAAAAAGGGTGGGGGAGAAGATGAGGGAGGGATCATAAGTGGGGCAAGCAGAATTAGAAGAGTTAGCAAGAATGGGAGATAAGAGATCCGCACGAGCACTTAAGGCTCTGAGTAGTATTTGTTGGGGAAAAAAATGAGGCTCTTATTGAGATCACTGATCTCAGTCAATCAAGAGCCCCTGGGGGGGGGGGCCTCTCGTCCTCCGGTCGCCCTCAGGCGTCCCAGCGCCCCCTTATTCAGATGCCACCGCTCCCCTTTCTGCAAGGAGACCCTCCCAGCACAACATCTCCATCAAACGGTCAGCCATTAGACGTCTCCCCCCCACCTCCGAAAAGGGGGAAGGGTCTGATCTCAGGCCCAAATCTGTCCCTTCCCCAGGGACCACCCTCCTCCAGGGCAGCGCGAGTGCGTTCTCCCGGAGCCAGGCGCTCCCGGCTCTGCGCCCAGCCTACCCCAAGCGCCGGGGACAAAAGCCCTGGCTGGCGCTCTGACTGGGGGCTTCCGCCACGCCCCCTTACCCCCTGACTCTCCAAGTCCGGCTCCTTATCGGTCACCATCAGCCCAGCGTGCCGACCTCTCACGGCTAGGCCCTCCCCTCAGCACCTACCTTTGTCCCGCCCCCGTTCTGCCCATCACCACAAAGGCCCGCCTCTGGCACCTGCCTGTTCCCCCCACACCGTTCCCTTAGGCCCCACCCCTCAATCGGCCTTATCCTCACTTCCTGGTCTTGTTTATTACCATGAAGACCCGCCCCTGACACCTGCCTTTCGCCTCATTCCCCACTCTGGTCTATTGGCACAAAGGCCCGCCCCTCAGTGCCAGCCTTTCTCCTCACTCCAAGTGCCCGCCCAATGCCTTAGGCCCCGCCTCCAGCACCTGCGTTTCTTCTCACTCCTAGGTCCCGCCCCTCTGAGGGCGGGGCAAACACCGGTTTTGTACTGAGGAGGCCGAGCTGTGGCCTGGGCTTAACCGTCCCTTCCGCGGCTACCAATGGAGGCCGGCTGTAGGCGGGACTTTGTCAGCTAGCAGCCAATCACCTTGATCAGGAGGGAAGGACCCTGTGACTTCTGGGTACCGGAGTGGTTGCCTCTCCCCTCGCCCCGGAGCCCGGGAAAACCCGGAGCGGGGAGCAGAGCCGGGCCGGGCCGGTCCAGGCCGGGCAGAGTCAAGCGGGTTCGGGCCGGGCCGGGGTCTGCATCTCGTGGAGCGCCCCCGCCCCCGCCATCGCCCCAGCCCGACGCTGCAGGGACCCGGCCGGGAGGTGGGTGCTGGGGATTGTTAGGGGATGCTGGGGGACCCTACGTCCCTTCCCATCGCCCACTAGTGAGTCTCCGACCCTTGACCCCCTCCCCCACTCCTGGTCCCCTCCTTCATTTTCCCTCCTCCCTACTCGAGGTCCCCTTACTCTTGTCGCCCCTCTCCTACTCTTGGTCCCCCGCTCTCGTCCTCGTTCCCGTCTCCCTCTGTCGTCCCCCTCCACCCCCCCATTCTTGGCCCCCTTCTCCTACTCTTGTTCCCTCCCATTCTTGCTCTCTCCATTCATGACCCCTATGCCCATTCTTGACCCTCCCTCCCTCCCTCTGTGTGCTGCCCCTCCCCCTTCTCCCTCCCCTCCCCCACTCATTGGCTTCACATCTGCTCCCTTTGTGTCCCCACCTGGCCTTGGGCTTCTCCCCCTCCTCGGGGTCCCCCTCCCCGGCCCGTCTCCTCCCATCCCACTCCCCAACCTCCTCCCCCCCCCTCCTTCCTGGGTCCTCCCTAGCCTGCTCCAGCCCCTCCCTGCTTTGCCCCTTAGGATCCAGAAGCCTTTAGAGAGGCTTCTGCAGTCCGGCCTGGGTGGGTGAGATGACATTAGTATCTCGTGTAAGTAAAGATGGCACCATGCCCAGCGGGCACAGTAGGTGCTGCATGAAGGCTGGCGCCTGCCCCTGTGGGCTGCCTCCTGCTCTGCCCGTCTGGCCTTCCTCGCCTGCTCCCCTTGTGCTCCTCTCTCCCCACCGTTTCCCCGCACTGGCCGCTCCCTCCTCTTGGTCCTGCCCACGTGTCCTCTGTGGTTCCCACCTGCAGGCGCCCCCCGAGGAGCCATGGAGCTCGGCGGCAAGAAGAAGCTCCACGCCCTGTCCCTGGCGGAGAAGATACAGGTGCTGGAGCTCCTGGACGAGTCCAAGATGTCCCAGTCGGAGGTGGCGCGGCGCTTCCAGGTCTCCCAGCCCCAGATCTCCCGGATCTGCAAGAACAAAGAGAAGCTGCTGGCCGACTGGTGCAGCGGCACGGCCAACCGGGAGCGCAAGCGCAAGCGCGAGTCCAAGTACAGCGGCATCGACGAGGCGCTCCTGTGCTGGTACCACATCGCCCGCGCCAAGGCCTGGGACGTCACGGGCCCCATGCTGCTGCACAAAGCCAAGGAGCTCGCTGACCTCATGGGCCAGCGCTTCGTGCCCAGCATCGGCTGGCTGGTGCGCTGGAAGCGCCGCAACAACGTGGGCTTGGGGGTCCGCCACGTCCCCCCTCCTCCCCGGACTTCCCCGGAGACGCCTCCCCTGGGCGCCGACCCTCACACGCCCATTACCCTGAAAGACTTTTCCCCGGAGGATATTTTCGGCTGTGCCGAGGTGCCCTTGTTGTACCGGGCGGTCCCGGGTGGGATGGCCCCGGGCGGTCGGTTCCAGGTGTTACTGTGTGCCAACAGCGGAGGGACGGAGAAGCGTCGGCTGCTGGTGGTGGGGGGCCGCCAGCGCGCTCCGCGGTGCTTCTTTGGGGTCAGCAGCGAGGCTCTGCCCGTCCTCTACCGCCCGGGCCCAGGGATCCCGTGGGCGGACTGGCTGGCCCAGCTGGACCAGGACATGGGGCAGCAGGGCCGACACGTGGCCTTGCTGCTGACCGCCCAGCCGGCCAGGGGCGCCGCGGACCTGCCCGAGCTTCAGCACGTGAGGCTGCTGCCGCTGCCCGCTGACGGCCCCATGCCCTGCTTACCCACCCCGGTGGTGCGGGACTTCAAGAGCCGGTACCGGCACCGGCTCCTGAGTAAGCTGGCCGCCCTTCGAGGGGCCGCCGCCGGGGCCGGCGTCACGGTGCTTGACGCCTTGCATATGATGGCAGCCGCCTGGGACAGGGTGCCCACCAGCTTCATCAGGAGCAGCTTCGCTCTGGCTGGCCTGTGGCCCGGCAGAACTCCTCCGTCCACAAAAGAAGTGCCCACGATGCCCCCCCTGCCCAGCGGGCTGAGACCTGACGAATTCTCCCGCTTTGTGGACCTGGAAGGCGAGGAGGCAGGCGGGGGAGGATGCAAGGAAGAAGGAAGCAGTGAGGGCGAGGAAGAGAATGGGGACGATGGCTTCGTGCCTTTGCCAACCAAGGCAGATGCCTTGCGGGCACTGGGTACCTTGAGGCGATGGCTCGAGTGTAACGGGGCTTCCCCAGAACTTTTTGGGAAATTTTATGACTGTGAAGAGGAGGTAGAACGCATGTGCTACCAGTGAGGATCCCCCAGGCCTATCAGGGTCCCCTGCCTTCTTGTTTCCCATGGAAACGCTAACCGAGGGCACTTTGGGGATTTCTTTCCCGTGGAAATAAGAGGACTTTTTGTGGAGAGGGGGGAAGCTGAGTCACCGGGGGCCAAGTTCTGAAGGCTTCTTCATCCTTGAGCAGAAGGGTTTTAAACTGGTGCCAGCAGTGGGCCAAGTGGTGCTGAATGCATTGCCTGGGACTACTTTAATCCTCTGGGAAAGTCCAGTCAAGGGGGAGACTGGGAACGTGGGTATGGGGAAGCTCAGCTTTAGCATCCGCCTGAGAACTCCGTGAACTCTGTGTTCAGAACCGGTTCTGCTGAATTTAAACCGGGGAGCCCGAGCGTCACCTGATCCAGAGCAGAGGCAGGCTCCCCACCACCTTCCCCTCTCCGCCGAGCCTCTCAACATCGACTCCAACTGCTGCCTCTTCCCCCTCAGATCACGATGCTGCGGCCCAAACTTCCAGGCAGGATGAGTCTCCTTTCAGAAGGCCCCCAAAGCAACTGGAGAGAAGGGGAAGCCGCGTTAACCACCCTGTAGCATATATCCCCAGTAGGAAACGATTGAGTCCGGGAAACAGCTGGGAAGTAGTTCGGGGAGGGGAGTCGCACCCGGGACTCTTGGGTCCCATAGAGACGACCGGTGAGTGCTCCTTTGTCTCACCAAGGCCAGGCCCCTAATAGTCCTGAAGACTTTCTAACCATCTTCTTTCCCCAGGAGAACCAGGTCAGGAGGCCGGGCCCTGATGAGGGCATCTGGCCAGTCCCGTACTCCTCCAGCTCAGAATTTCTAGACTAGCAGAAGGCAGTCGGTCCCTGGGGAAGCCGAGACCGTGTGACCCGGGTCTCCAAAGCGAGACCTCCTTTGCTGCCGTGAAGGCCGAGGTGCGCACTGGTACCTACAGGAAGTGCTCACACAGAAATGGCCGAGTCTCTCCGACGCGGGGACAGCTCCGCACCTCGGCCTGAGGGGGTTGGGCCGGACAGGACCCCTTGGAGTTCTGACTAAGGTCATCTCAAACTGAGAGCCTGAAGAGAAGGCCAGAGTTTCAAGGGATTTTTGCTTTTTTCTTGCCGAGTCCCCGGAGTAGGAAATGATTGAGGAAAGCAAAATCGAGAGTGTGGGAGGAAGTCGTGGCTATCTTCATTTACTGAGGACAGACCCCAGCATGGTCCCAGCACCCCCTCATAGTACACGAGTCCCTGCAATGCTTCCTAGTTTCGGATGAGCCAGCCTGCCCCTGCTACTTATTTGACACCAGTGGCTGCTTGCGCCTAAATTCTGAGTTTGGCTGTGGCCATGGCAGTCTCAACTCATTCTTTTTTTGAAGCAGCAAATACACTTAGGAATATTCTTTTATAACTCTAGGGAAAAAGAATGTGCTATTCAGCTGGAATTGGGGGAGAAGGGAAGTATTTAATAGTTTTAAGGAAAACTTTATTCCAGGATACTTTGAGATCCTCCTCATGACAGCACAGTTCCGGTTCTCCTCCTTATCCCTCCTTTCAACTTCCCGCCATTGAGCCATTGTAAGAAGATATTCCAAAATCCCTGGAGATGTCTATTTCAGACTTTGGATTAGGCGACGTAGGCCCCCGCCCCACTCACACGGCCCTCTTCGTCAGGGAGAGGAGGAGGCCAAAGCAGAGGCACAGCCATGAGTGTGTAAGGGCCTGAGAGTCGATCAGGGGAATAGGGCTGAAAAGGAGCTGGGGTGCGACCGATCCTTTTGCAGGGAAACTCGGCAATGACTGGCCCAAAGTGATATAGTTAGGAAGTAGCAGATCTGGTAAATTAGCAAGCCAGGATTTGAACCCTAGATTTCTGACCCCGTGTCTTGTGCTCTCTAGGTAGAATCAGAGGAATCTCTCTCTCCCCTAGAATTACAAAGCTGGGAGGAAGTCTTATCCAGGCCCCGTCTCTAGGAAGGTTATTGATGAACTGGCTTCTCTCTTTAAAAGGTCTTTACAAATAAAGATTCTACTTCTTCCCTTGGAGCTTCTCCGGTGTTGGGTTTTCTTATAGGCCCGTGGTTCTCCCTTTGATCTAATTTGAATTTCTTGTTGAAACACGTCCGTCCCAACCTTTCTCGTCATCACTGAAGATGAGCTGGTTAACGTTCTAGGCTCACGAGAATTCCTGCCATTTCTGGAGACGTCCATGAATCATTTGCTCAGCCTTCTATTTTCTCAAGTAAAGAGCCTCCAACCTGCTAGTCTTGCTCCCCAGGACCTCTTAGTTTCCTTATTTTAATCTGTGGAAACCCAGATTTGACCAAGGCCAAGCCAAATGTAAGGAGCTACTATTCGACTCCTATGTTAAGTGAGCCTTTATTTATTCATGACCTACCCCACACTTACGCCAACCTCCGCCAAAGTCATCGGCCGTTAGGGGGGTAACGGGGGCCTTGGGTTCCGACAGCGGTGCATCAGCTGTAGCAGGTCTTACCGGGCTAGCAAAGTGAGAACCCAGGGGCAGGCCGCCTCATCCCCTGGGCTCAGGTCTGCTTCTTGGCTGGCTGCGGCAATAGGAGTTTTTAAGCCACACGTGGCAACTTCTGACAATATTCTCTTAAGTCCTAGAGGAAGGACTGAGATGTGAGTTGGTGGCCAGACCCAAATAAGCAAACATGCTTCCCCAATTGGCTCCTTTTCTCAGGATCCTCATGAGCTTGGAAGGACCCTCAAGAGTTATGCTGGCCACCCCCACCCCCCACTGTACAGATAAGGAAACTGAGGCACAGAACAGTCTAGTTTGTTGTCTTTTATGTTTGTCTGTGCTCCCCTCCATCCCAGTCTTGATGGGTCACTTTTATCCAAGTCAACTGGAACCCAACTCCTGCCACCCAAGGAACAAGGATTTTTGGCCAATTTAGGTAACGAGCAAACTGGCTGGCCTTCCACCACTGGCACTAGATTTGGGGAACCAAACTCAGAAATGTCTGGGGAAACAGAAGCTTCAGTTCAGGAACCGGAGGAGATGCTCATAGCTGAAGAAGGTCACAGCGTTGACCGGAAAGGCCCGGGCACTATTAAGGGTCAGTCCCCGGAAGAAGACACTGGGCCCTTCTTGCCGGGCGCTGCTTATCACGCAATCCAGCAGCCCCCGGTATTTTCGCCGCTTAAGCCCGTCCATTTGCATCCGTGACTTGACCACGTCCATAGGAGTGGCTGTGGTCCAGGACATTATTCCCGCAAAGCCCCCAGCCACCAGCATTGTAGCCGAGCCTGCAATCCGGAAAAGGAGAAGGCCCGCCTGAGAATTTCCTCCTCTGTACTCGTTCACCTTCGAGTGAGGGCATCCAGAAAACACCCTTGGATATCCCTACCCCCCCACCCTCCAGCCGGGTTGTAAAAATGAGTGTTCGGCTCCTCTCCTCCCCCTCCTTCCTACGGAGCCTTTACTCACCAGGTTCCTTACTGTCCGAAGTAAGCCACCGACTGAGCCCTTCGTAAGTGAGGAAATAGAGGCCCAGAGTAGGAGTATCCCTTAGCACCAGGGCCCAGGCTCCCCGAAATAAGCCCCGCGGGCCCTCCTCCCGGATGATGGTCCTGGCACAGTGCAGGGGACCCCTGTACTGAGGAGGGGCCGCTCCTGGCCGAGCTCGGGGCTCTGTCTGGTTCTGCAGTCGAACTTTGATGAGGTCAAAAGGAGCCAAACAGTAGGCCTAGAGGGAAGCAAAGGAAACCAGTCGGGAGGGGAGACTGGGTGAGAGCAGTCTGCTGAGAGAACTGCTCACCCTCTCTTTAGTGGAGCATACAAGGGAGACTGAGAGGAGAGCAGGAAGGTGTGTGAGTGCCCGTAGGAAGATAACGGCTAAGTAAGTGACTTCTCCTAAGGTAACACAACTGAACAGTGATGAGTTCTGATCCCGAGTCTAGGGTTCTTCGTACTTGAAGCCCTCAAGTATCAAACCCCTGACCCTTAGCCTCATTTAGCTTTGTGCTGTTTCAGTCGGCTCCATCCCAAAGGCTCTCAGTGACATTCCCCCCAGCCGTGACTCCCAAAGTCTCAAGACCTCGGCGCTTCAGCAGCCCCCGTTGCACCTCTGAATTCCGCACCTCTGAGTGTGGCCAGCCAGTGAAAGGCTTGGCAAATAATGGTCCTAGACACCTTCGGTAGGAGGCTGGACTAGGGAAAAGACTGTGGGAGCTGGTGGTACCTTGGAATACTGAGATTAGAGTATGGGAATCTCACCAGCCTGACACCAAAGTGAGGGAACAGTGATGGGGGCTTCGGGTGTCCAGACAGAAACCGGAGCACTTTCTTGTTAGAATTCTTACAAGGTACTAAGTCAGTGGAGTTGATAGCGACAATAATTATCCAATTTAGCTGGTACGTAAGAGTTCTCTGGTTTACTAATGTACTTAGTACTTATTAGAGTTCCACAAGATTCACCACCTTTAAGAGAGCATATATAAGGAGGAGCCCACTAAAGGACAAGCCCACTCTCGGAGGCGGAGTCAGATTCATTCCATATTCCATCTTTGTGCTGACCGGAGACTCGGAGGGAGCTGGAGGCTGAAGCTGGCAGAGGCTAAGGACTAGCGGCAGGAAACAAGGAGAGGGATAGGCCTCTAAGAAAGCTAATCGGGGCCCAGGAAGGAGACAAGATTTAAAAGGAAACAAAAGGATGTGGACTTTAACTCCTGGCTGAATTTGAGGTGGTTATCACAAGGCTGCCTCCAGAAGCCCCCCAAGAAACCTGCCAGAGAACATTATACTTTAGAGAAGAGAATATTACACTTTCTGACCAAAACAGGACAACTAAGAACTTCCTGATTTGCCTTAATGATCATTTCATCCTTCAAAAAGGGGCCGCCAAGGTGAAAACACAGGTTGAACCTGATTCTCACTAACAGGGAGGAACTGGCTAATAGGGTGGAAATGGCAAGAACCTTAGTGGGAAGTGACTACTCCCTCCTAGAGTTTGTGAGAGAAAAAAGGAAACCCAGGCACATGCAAAACCTCTAGGTTTGAGGAAGGTAAAATTTTAAAAACATATACATAACAATAACTAGCATTTACAGGACGTTCTAAGGTTTACAAAGTACTGTCCACATCTCATTTAACCTTCACAGAAAGCCTGTGAGCTAAGTGCTATTAGCAGACCATTTTACAGATAAATAAACTAAACCTTGGCCCGAATTTGAGCTACACCTGTTTTTCTGACGGTTGCTAGGGGGCGCAGTACTATCTCTCACTATACCATCTAGTGGCCTAGTAGAAGCAAGGTCAGAAGATGATAAGTTCCGAATGGTCCTGTAACTTTAGTTTCAAAGCTTAGAAGCAGCTGGGGCTGGCGAGGGAAGCTAGGGACGCCAAAAAGGTTAGGATGTGAGAACTGCTGTGCAGATAGGACGCTAAACAACAAACGAAGGACCCTGCTCCTTTCTCTGCCAAGGAGAATGTCCTTTGTGCTCAAAATGTCAGAACAAAAATGGCTAACGAAGCGTGGATATGAGAGACAAGAACTAGTCAGAGAGCCCTTGGAAGCCCCTGATAAATCCAGATCTATCCTTAGATCCTAAGGGAATGGGCAGATGGGATTGCCAAGCCCTATCGATGATATGTGAAAGGCCATGGAAAATGGGAGAACTCAAGATGGAAGAAGGGCAAATGTCCCAGCGTTCAAAGAAGGGAATAAGTGAGCTTTAGGTAAGTGCATTGACTTTTAATTCCTGGGGAAACTCCAGCCAAATCATTCTAGAGATGGCGGCAGACATTGAGAAAAGGAAACTGTTTATACAGAACCAGGTTGGTTTCCTCAAGGCAAGTCACGCCAGATTGACTACATTTTCTTTTTTGTGACAGCTCGATATCTTGATTTTAGCAGAACATTTGATAAAGTTAATTAAAATATCCTTGGGGAAAAGATGAAGGGGAGATAGGTTATTAATAATACAATTTGATGAATCAAGAATTAGTGGAATAAGCAGAGAGAAATCCTTAATGGATCAATGTCGGGGAACTACATAAGTCACAGAGGGCATTCAGATGGGCAGAGGATACCCTTGATAACAGAATCGGCGATGTTGACAGGCTAAAGTATTATTCAATAGACACAAAATGTCTTCCACTTGAATGTCTTCAAAAAAAATCAACCACGTAAGTACGAGGTGGGTAAGCTTTCTGATTAGACAGCAGTTTGTCTGAAATAGATATTGGGTTTTAGCAGGCAGCAACCTCAATGTCAGAAGGCTACTGAGCTGTATGCGGAAGGACAGAGAAAAGGAGGGGGGGAGAGGGTATCCCACAATGCTCTGGAGAACCAGAGTTAGCTCTGAACTTCATGGCCTGTCAATGAGTTGGAAAGTGTCCAAATGGGGAGCAAACAATGTTTATTAAGAGCCTATTATGCGCCAGTGTGCAAAAAGAGACAAGACACAGGCCCTGCCCTAGGAGCTCACAAATAGAGGAGAGACAATATGCAAGTAAATACATACAAACAAACTCTATACTAGATAAATAGAAAATAATCAACAGAAAGACACTAGAATTAAGTGTTGAGAAAGGCTTCTTGTGAAAGGTGGGTCTTAAAGGGAAGTCAGCAGACAAATGAGGAGAATGGGCGTTCCAGACAAGAACACAGCCAGAGAAGATGCCCAGAGTTGGGAAATAGAGGGTCTTGTCCGAGGGACAGTCGGGGGATGGTATCACTGAATGGAAGAATACAGGTTGGGGTAAGAATAATGGAAAGGTAGGAGGGGGCAGGTGAATGCCAAGCAGGACATTTTGTATTTGGTCCTGAAGGCAGTAGGGAGTCATTGAAGTTTACTGAGTAGGGGGTGACATAGTCAGAACCATGTTTTAGGAAAATCATTTGGGTGAACAGAGAATGGATAGAAGGGGACAGAAATATTCAACAGGCCCCTCAGCAGCTCATGTGAGGTGTGGGAGGAGATAGTGAGGAGTTGGGGACAGAGATACCAGGATATTCAAGACCCTGAGCTCCTGGCACCGAGTTGGTTGATGGAACTGGGCACGTTTATAGCCTGGATCAGAGAGGACTGGGCAGTATCTGGGATGGCACATTATCTGCCTTTAGATATTTAAAGGGCTGCCAGCTCTCTGACAGATTAGACTTGTTCTGATTGGCGCAGGGAACAGAATCAGGAGCTTTGGGGCTGACGCTGAAGAGGTGAATTGAGATGGGCAGGGTCCCCTTCCCCGAGGGCTTGGAAGCAGAGACTGCGGCCCACTTCTCCAGGATGCCCCAGCAGACTGCTGGCTTGCACTAGATGGCTGCTGAGAAGACTTTCTCCTGGAGAAAAGTGGGGTTCTGGAACAGAGATGAGGGCCTGCGGCCTTGATGAGGCTGTGGGGGGAGGAGGCTTAGGTCTCAGCCACTCTAAAAGTAATAATAAAGCTTCCGTGATATAACACATGAAGTTTTGCCAAAGGTCGCCTCATGTGGGCTCCCCCCTGTCAGGACACAAATGGATGGTTCCCATATTGCCACCGAGGCTTGTTCATTGTCACACAAAACTCCTGCCTGGGGCCTTTGACTTACTCTCTCCTTACCACCCAAAGGGCTTCCCTACTGAAACCTCACAGGAGGTTCTGGGCCAGCCCAGGTTGGTGAATAAGAACAAAGTCCTAAAGGGAAGCAGTTAAAAGTGAGGGAGGGCTTCTAATTGTGGACCTGAGCTGACCCTGGGGTCAAGGGCTGGGCTGGCGGCTTAGCCAAGGATGGCCCATGGACTGAGGCTCCTTGCAGGGGGGATTGATTTTTATAAAAACTTTAGCAGCCCAGTTCTCCTCAGCCAGGGGGCAACAGGCAAACAGTAGACCCGACTATTGGTAGATCAGCCTGCACCTCTGCCGTCCCCCTCTTCTGGCCTTCTCTGGCTGATGCTCTCCAATACTACCCACATCTCCAGATGGGGGAAGCTGCAGTGGAGAGTCAGGAAGAGCTGAGTTCAAATCCAGCCTCAGAAACTCACTAGCTGTGTGACTTTGGGCAGGTCACTCCCCCCTGTCTGTCTCCATTTCCCCATCTGTCAAATGGGCTGGAGAAGCAATGGCAAGACCCTCTAGGATCTCTGCCAAGAAAAGCCCAGAGGGGGGTCACAGTCACCTGTGACTAAAAGAACTTGGCAACCCTAGCCAAGCAGCCGTCTCCCCTAAGGGCCAGGCTCTCCTTTAGCACCAACCTTTGTTTTCATGCCCAAGCCCTTCTCCTTTTCTTGGGGAATGCTTCGTTCCCTGGGACTGGAGAGTGGGGAGCAGAGTTGAGCAGGAAGGGGTATCTTGGAGCCTTTGTGATTTCTCTGCTAAGGAGGCCAGCCTACACTTAAGAGCCTAGAACACTGGGCAGAACAGGACATTGCCCGAGTTCTCCCCAGCTCCCCTCAGAAGCAACGCCTCTGAATGGATGTTGGAGTGCCAGAATCCACAAACATTCAAGTAATCATTTTTCAGCTTAAGATATCTTGCAAGGACTTCAGGAAAGGTCAGTCTCAACCAGGCAGGGGAGATCGTGACCGAGACTTCTCTGAGAGACCCGGCGTGGGGAGACCCTGCACTTGGAATCTAACAGAAGGTTCGTAGACAAAGTACAGCAGCGGTCACTATGTTCAGAAGGACAGTGAATCAGCAGGTCAGCCGTGAAACCTCCAATGCAACCACCGAAGGCAAATTGTGAGCCCCCAAATCCCGGCACAACAGGCAAGACTAGGCCAAACCCAGTGGGAAAGCCCTAGTACAGTCGGCGAGAGGCCCCTGTCCCCCTGCAAAAGAAGCTTGGGACAACCTCCCATGTGCCCTAGGAGCAGAGCTTGACTTTGTAAAATGAGCACAGAAAGATACTATGGAGACAATGAAGATCAGAACACAAACCTAGAAGAGGACAGGAATGGCAAAATAAAGTCCAAAGCAAGATAGTAACTGGTCTCAAGCTCAAAAGGCTCTCTTGGAAGAGTTTAAAAAGGATCTTAAAAGGAAAAAAAGAAAACTAATGGGTCAAAGAAATGAGATTTATGCAGGAGAATTATGAAAGTTTGGGAGAAAAAGCCAACAGCTTGGAAAAGGAAGCACAGAAATTGACTGACAAAAATAAACCTCTTAAAAAATAAAACTGGTGAAGTGGAAAAAGAAAACAACTCCTTAAAAAATAAGAGTTGGCAAAATGGGAAAAAAATTCACAGAACAAAACAACTCCTTTAAAAGTTCAACTGGCCAAATGCAAAAAGAGGTAAAAATGCTAACTGGAGGGTATAATTCTCTAAAAATGAGAATTGGATAAATGGAAGTAAATGACTCATGAGGTATCAAGAATCCGTCAACAAAATTTTTAAAAATGCAAAAATAGAAGAAAATGTAAAATGCCTCACTGGAAAAACAACTGACCTGGATCCAGGAGATATAATCTAAGAATTATCAGACTATCTGAAAGCCATGATCATGAAAGCCCGTACAGCATAATGCAAGAAATCATCAAGGAAAACTACCCTGATGTCTTAGAATCAGAGGGTAAAATAGTCATCGAAAGAATACCCCCTGTTGTCATTTGGTCACGTCAAACTCTTCATGACTTTATCTGGATTTTCTTAGCAGAGACACTGGAGGGGTTGCCATTTCCTTCTCCAATTCATTTAACAAATGAGGAAACTGAGGCAAACAGGATTGAGTGAGTTGCCCAGGGTCACCCAGCTAGCCGTTTGGCTGGATTTGAACTCTGGAACATGAGTGTTCCTGACTCCAGGCCCAGGCCTCTTTCTACTGTGTCACCCACCTTCTCCCCCACTACCATCCCTTTTACTGCAGAGGACTCCACCTTCCTTCCAGTTCTCAGGCTTACAAACAGTGGTCTTCCTAGACTCTCTCACTACCACCAATCCCTCCCACATCCAAGCTGTTATCAAAGCCTGTCTGTTATCTTCGCAGCATCTTTAGGACCCCCCTTATTTCTGACAATGCCCCCACCCCCATGCAGGCCCTCACCCCCTCACACCTGGCCTACTGCAATGGATGTCAGGCCCCAGATCCAGAAATCCAGCCTTGTTTTGGAGAATTCCAGTCCAGAGGCTTTGGGGAGACTAAAGGCGTGTACCCCCAGCCAGGCTAGGAATAAAGAGAAACTTGAACCTTTTGGGGGGCATTAATCATTAACTTTAGCAAACAGCCCAACCCTTTGTCATCACTGTGGACTGTGATCCTCATTAAGAATTAGAAATGTGGTGCAAAATAGAGATTTGCTAAAGTGTCCCTGGGGATTGAGCTAGGGAATACCATGGATAGGGAAGGCAGATGTGTTCAAATACATTGCTGGTTCCCTGAGCCCCAATTTTCTAATCTGTCAAATGGGTACAATAATACTCACTGTCCTAATATAGGAAAAAGCATTTCCTAAACCTCCAAGTGCTATCTATCTAAATGCCGGCTCTTCTACTCTTATCCTTTACCCAACATGCTCTACCAATGGGAAGAGCTCGGTGCCTACTCAGCATGGCGTAGGACTCGGGAGCTGCTCGTAGCACACGTTGTTACTGTTTGGTTGCATCTGACTCCCTGTGATCCTCTCTGGGGTTTTCTTGGCAAAGACACTGCATTGTAGTTCCTCCTCCAGCTGATTTGCCAGATGAGGAAACTGAGGCGGAGTGAAATGACTTGCCAGGTTCACACAATTAGGAGTGCCAGAGGCTACATTGGAACTCAAAAAGGCAGGTCTTCCTGACTCCAGACCCAGTGCTCTGTCCCAGGCATCACCTCGCTGTACACGGTGGCTCCTTAATAAACATTTATTGATGATGGGCTCCCAAAGAGCTCCCTCATAGAACGCGGCTCCCCGTCACCCCATCCCCAAAAGGCTCATGAGACGAAGCGTAAGCACAAAGACCAAGTTACCTAAGTTACTTAATGATTAATATGGCACCACCTCTCGTCCCTGAGATCTGTGGAACTAAGTGTTCATTAATAAGTCAGGCTGTCAGCAGAGCCAGGAGGGTGCGGAATTAGGGCAAGGAGAGGAAGGAGGTCAGGGGAGCGTTTAGCGGCTCCTTGGGCCTGGTGCTGGCTGGGGGGCTATCAGTAGCGCAGGAGGGAGGGTCTTTAGAAGTTAGTTTAGAGTGGGCTATATATACCTTTAGACTGCATGGTTCTTTAGGGTTCTATTTGACATTTCAACTTTTTAAAGACACATTTATTAGGCACTTACTGAGTGCCAGGGACTGGGCTAAGTGCTGAGAGTACAAAGGCAAAAATGGAAAAATGGGTCCCTCCCTGCCAGGACCTCCCACTCTCTTTGGGAGTACAACCTACACATAGATAAGTGGGTACAAGATGATTTGGGGGGAGAGCAAATACCAGCACCTGAGGGGAATTGGGATCGGGGATGGAGGGGACACCCAAGGTGCATTCTGGGCCTGGAGGTGCACGGGTACATGCCCAAGGCCAAGGAGCACAGTTTGGCAGGAACAGAGTGTGTGGGAGGGAGATGAGTAAGAGAACTCAGTCTAGGAAGGCTGGCTGAGCCACACTGGGAAGGAGCTTTTAAAGCTGACCATTAGATTGTAAACTCTTTGTGGGTAGAGACTGTGTTTGTACCCCCAGGGCTTAGCACAGTGCCTGGCATACAGCAGGTGCCCAATAAATGTTGACTGCTTGACTGAGCAGTTTCTTTTCTTTTCTTTTTTTTTTTTTTTTTTTTTTGCTAAGGCAATTAGAGTTAAGTGATTCGCCCAGGGTCACACAGCCAGAAGTGTTAAGTGTCTGAGGCCAGATTTGAACTCAGGTCCTCCTGATTTCAGGACTGGTGCTCTACCCACTGCACCACCCAGCTGCCCTGCAGTTTACATTTTATTAAGGGGGAAAGTGGAAGCTACTTAGAGCTCTGGAGCCGAAGACAGAACTGGGCAGATCTGGGCTTTAGGAAGGTCATCTCGGCAACTGGATGGAAGAAGGATTAGAGGGAATAGAGCACAAGGAGTGAGCCGAGCGAGGGGCGGCAGCCGCTGTCTGGGGCAGGAACGTCTGACAGCCAAGGAGACAGCGCGGGAGAAGGGAGAATCGACCCCGGAGTAGCAAACCCCCCGACTGGAAGGGTGGCGGTGCCATCAGGGAAAGCGGGGAAATGTGGGGAAAGATGGCAAAGGGTCGTCCCCCAGAAGATGTCCATCAGGAGTGGGGGGCATGGTCAGGAGTGGGGAGCTGACTCCAGAGAGAGCTGATTGGGGGGAGCATGAGATCACCAGGAAGAGCATGTGAAGGGAGAGAAGAGGCTTCAAGTAGCACCCAAAGGACCCTCGTGAGTAGGGGGGAGGAGGAGGATGGGAGAAGGCATGAGAACAGCGGGGGTTACTTCCCGGAGCCTGGA
Organism: Antechinus flavipes; assembly: GCF_016432865.1. Lineage (NCBI taxonomy): Eukaryota > Metazoa > Chordata > Mammalia > Dasyuromorphia > Dasyuridae > Antechinus > Antechinus flavipes. The sequence goes on from NC_067403.1 coordinate 255,938,427, forward strand.
CAGGAGCCCAGAGCAATCTCACAACTCTTTCATTCTATGGATTACGAAACTGAGGCCCAGGAGATCAGGGCACCGGCCCTCTGATCCCAAGGCCCCTCGCCGCTCCCACTACTCCAGAACCGTGAATCCAGAGGGCCCTTGCAGGGGTCAGGAGGTCCCACCCGGGACATCAGATGGACAGGATGTGGAAGACTGGCTTTGGTGGCTCCACTTCCCTCCCCGCCTTTTAACCCCTCTGGGGTGCTCCTCGCCCCTACCGCGTGCAGACCCCAGGCCTACGCAGACCTTCAATTTGACGGGGACGCCAAGGGGCCGATGGCCGCTAGAAGCTGGGACATTTCTACGTTCGGTGGAAGGCTTTGGGGTCTCCCCATGAGGATGTTGGGGGGCTCAGGCCGTCTTCCACTGAGGAACGGTGCCTTTATCTGCCAGAGAAGCAGCCTGGGGAGGAGCTTCCCTCTTCTGATCCCCGGGGACAGCAGCTCGGGAAGGGCAGGATCATCCCCAGGCCCAGGCCTTGGCCCGAGGAAGGCCCAGCCAGGAGCCGAGGCCACCTCCCTGGTGGCCGGAATGCGGGTCCCGCTTACCTGCACGAACCCCGCGATGCTGCCAGCCACAAAGACGTGGCCATAGTTGGGGGGCTGGGCCTTCCGGTCCTGGGGGGAGGCGGAGCTGAGCAGGAGCAGGGAGTTGCTGTAGGTTCCAAAGAGCACAGAATTGACCACGGCCACGCTGCCGATGGGGAAGCTCATCCCCTTAAAGAAGCCCAGAACCTGCGGGCAGAGAGAGGGCCAGGCCGGGGCTGGAGGGGGGCCCTGGTGGCGGGCTCACAGAGGCCGTGCTCTGCTCCCCATCATTCGTTCCCTTCTTCCCACGAGCGTTCAGACGCTGGACAAGAGGCTGGGAACAAAACCCCGAGCCAAGTAGCCCCTCCCCCAAAGGTTGACATTCTACGTGAAATGGGGCCTACTCTTTGCCTACAGAGACTGGGAGGCCAGGAGAAATCCTGAAGGCCTGTAACGGTCACCGAATGTCACAGGCAGTAACCCTGAGTCTCCTGTCCAAACTCCCTCCTTCCGGAAGGGAGCAAGCTGGGCCCTGCAAGGGAGAAGAGTGGAGGAGGGGCCTGGGCCTGGGTCTCACTCACCCCCTGGATGCCCTCACACAACCTGCTCGGAGCTCTGTGAGCCTCAGTTTCTTCATTTGTAAAATCAAATGGCCTCTTAGGTCCCTTCTAGCAAAATTCGGACCATGTGAGCCTCAGAGATCAGAGGCAAAGCCGAGACACGGGCCCATGTCCAAGCCGCCCAGCAGAGGTCTTGCCTCTCAGAGCGCTTCCCTGCCCGGGTGTAATGGGAGCCGGTGCCTGGGGGAGGGAGGGGGAGAAGAGACCTGCTCCTGCCCAAGCTGCCCCCTCCTCAGGAGAATCAGGGCCTCTTACTGACTCCCGGCGGTACGTCTTGATCACACAGTCCACGACGCCCCGATACGTGTTCTGGGTCTGCAGCCGAACCTGGGGGCGGAGGACACGCCGGGATCACCACCGGGAGGTGGAGGGAGGACGGGAAACTTGCTGGGGGGGAGCCGAGGCAAAGGGCTGTGACGGGGAGCCTGCAGCTGTCCCCCACAGTAAATGGGCCCCCCATTGATATTTGTGCTCCCCAGTCAGGGACCACCCCGGGATAAGAGCTGCTGCTTTGGAGGCGGGCTTCTTGCTGCACGGATGGCTTGGGAATCCGGGCCGGAGCCCAGGTGGTCCAGATGTTCAGCCCCTGCTTCCAGATGTTGACCATGGCTTTACTCACCTTCACTGTGTCTATGGGGTATCCCAGCATCAAGCCCGCAATTCCTGCAGACAAGGAGAAAGAGCTCGGCCACCGGCCCTCGGCCGGACCAGAGTCCCCCCTCAGGGCAGAAGCTACTGCTCCCTCCTTGCCAGGAATCCAAGAGGGCATCTTCCTCTTCTCCAGCCCAGGGAGGAGCCAGACTCGGGGGCGCTCACCGGCTGCCTCCGGCTCCCAGACTGGGGCCATCTATCCTCCCCCCACCCCCGGCCAGCATCGCTTCTTCAGAGGCCGGGAGAAAAAGCGAGGCTTGTGGGCAAGAGACTCGGCCTTCCAACCCCCCAACCCTCCTGTCCCAGCCCGACACTGCTCTATTAGGCAGGGGGGTCTCAGGGGGGCATCTCGACCCCTAAAAGCACGGGGAGGCAGATCTGGAAAGCGCTGCTGCCTCTGGGCCCTGGGGAGGTTTTAAGGGAACAGATTCCCTTAATTGTTGGGAGTGCTGAGCTCTACTGGGAAAGCGGGCAGAGGGCCCGGGCACTCAGGGAGGATGCCCACGGCTCGAGGGCTGGCTCTGCCATGAGCCCGAGGTCCAGCCTCCCTTCCCCAGCCCTAGAATCCACCTAGACTGAGCCCCGGGGGCTACTAGGGACAGAGCAGCCTGAGAGGCCGTCCAAGCCAGGCTGAGCGAGGGTCAGGAAGGGAAAAGCGGCCACCTTTCCCTCTGGTCCCCACGGCTGTTTCACTCAAGGGGCACCTGTCCAAAGGTGGCACGATGAAAGGCAAGAGAGGCAGGACAGGGAGCTTTCTCTAATGGTGGCTCAGATTGTTCATGTGTCCGAAGTCGGGGAATCCAGATAGCACCGTGGCCTAACCATGGCGTGTCACAGGCTCTGGTCTTGGTCACAGCCCTCACCATGTCTGTCTCTTTTCTCTCTCTGATGTCTCTCTCTCTCTCTCTCTCTCTCTGTTTCTTTCTCTCTCTTTTCTGTCTCTTGTTCTCTCAATCTCTCTTCCTAACTCCATTTCTGTTTCTCTCTCTCCTTTTTCTGTTTCTCTCCTTTCTTTCTCTCTCTCTTGTTCTCTCAGTCTCTGTTTCTTTCTCTCTCTCCTTTCTTTCTGTCTGTTTCTCTCCTTTCTCTCTCTCCCTTGTTCTCTCATCTCTGTCTGTTTCTGTTTCTTTCTCTCTCTCCTTTCTGTCTCTTGTCCTCTCAATCTCTCTTTCTAACTCCATTTCTGTTTCTCTCTCTCCTTTCTCTCTGTCTGTTTCTCTCCTTTCTCTCTCTCCTTGTTCTCTCATCTCTGTCTGTTTCTGTTTCTTTCTCTCTCTCCTTTCTGTCTCTCTCTTGTTCTCTCAATCTCTCTTCCTAACTCCATTTCTGTTTCTCTCTCTCCTTTCTCTCTGTCTGTTTCTCTCCTTTCTCTCTCTCCCTTGTTCTCTCATCTCTGTCTGTTTCTTTTTCTTTCTCTCTCTCCTTTCTGTCTCTCTCTTGTCCTCTCAATCTCTCTTTCTAACTCCATTTCTGTTCTCTCTCTCTCCTTTCTCTCTGTCTGTTTCTCTCCTTTCTCTCTCTCTCTCCCTTGTTCTCTCATCTCTGTCTGTTTCTTTTTCTTTCTCTCTCTCCTTTCTGTCTCTCTCTTGTCCTCTCAATCTCTCTTTCTAACTCCATTTCTGTTTCTCTCTCTCCTTTCTCTCTGTTTCTCTCCTTTCTCTCTCTCCCTTGTTCTCTCATCTGTCTGTTTCTCTCTGTTTCTTTCTCTCTCTCTTGTTCTCTCAATCTCTCTTCCTAACTCCCTTTCTCTGTGTGTCTGTCTCCCTCTTTCTCCCATACTCCATGGAGGGATGCCCCACGGAAGGCCACCCTGACACACCAGAAAGAAAATCTCACCAGAGATCCAGCCAGCCACAAACTCTTCCACAGGCATCGTCCGAGGCTCACAGGGCCAGGAACAGGGGGCTCTGGCAAGGGGAGAAGTTGGCCCAAGTATAACTCGGCTCCTCTCCCAGGCCTGAGCTGATAGCTTCTCACTAATGTTTAAACCTAGATGCAGGGGGTGAGAAATGGCTCAGTGCCCAGCCCAAAGACCTTGGAGGGAGGGACGGATCCTGGATAAAGTGCAAGAAGAGAAGCGGCAGAAACTGAAATGTTCTCAGAGGCGGGGACGGGGAGATGGCCAGGCTTCCCAGCAGCCTCCTGGGCTCCAGGTTCTCAGCACCGGACAGAAAGAGCTCTCCCCCTCACGGCTAAGCCGGACATCCTGCCTCCAGGCCCGGGAAGTCCTTAAGGAGGTTCTGCCTCCTGAAGTTCCGCTGCCCCATCACTCTCCCTTCCCGTCATCACCGGCTTTGTGGCCGCTCACCTCGAGGGGACTGGCCAGAGAGCCACTAGGTGGCAATGGCAGCTCGCTGAAGGCAGCAGGGGGGCAGGGCGCCCCATCCCTGGCAGTCGCCCCCCGGAGTACCCGGTGGGCTGGTTCCTCCTCCTCCCACATGCAGTGACTCCACCCTCCTTTCCTTGGGCTCGACGCCAGATCTTGTGCAGGGAGGGAGGCTGTGGGAGGGGCGAGGTCAGAGGCTGCCGTCTAACCTTTGCACAGCCACAACCCAAAGCAAGGAAGGCCCCAGAGAGGCCGGAGATGGCCAAGTCCGCTGCAGGAGGTCTGTGGGTCCTCCTTCCCCTGGGGCAGCATCCCCCCAACCCAGACTCAGCTCTTGATGACCCTCCAGGCCCCGGGAGCAGCAGCCCTGACGCTGTCTGGCTGGCAGCCCTGCCAATCACTACCAGCGACTCGCTTTCGGGGCCTGTTCCCTTGTCTTTAAAGCTTTGGAAGGGACCCAGGGACCATTTGGTGAAACCCCTTAGCTTCACAGAAGGGGAAACTGAGGTCCCAAAGGCTAAGAGCTTTGTCCTCGTCTTCCCCGCCTTTTTCTAGCGGCCCGCAGCTCTCCCCCGCCACGGATCACCCCATCCCTCCTGATCAGAGGCTTTCTGGGTGACTTCACGCGGTGCTGTTCTTGGGAGCTCCTCCTCGTGCCGGGTGTGCCCCTGCCTTTTGTTCCACCTGAGTAAATGCAGACCAGTCATTTCACCAGGGAGGGCTCTGGCACCCAGCAGGAGCAGGGGAGGCTTCCTGGAGGAGGTGGCCCTGGACCTGAGCTGCAAGCAAAGGGTTCTAGGAGGGAGGTGGGAGGGGCAGAATCCTCTCCAGTTGGCAAAAAGGCCAATTAGGGCTGAAAGGAGAGAGAAGAAGAGACTACACCCTGTGCCTGTGAGGTAGTCAGAAGGATGAGGCAAGAGGGAGCTACTGAAGCTTCTTGAATAGGAGAGGGACCTGATCAGCTTTAAGACTAGCTGGATGGCTCAGTAACTGAACAAGAAAGCCGGGAAGATCCGGGAAGAGCTGGGTCCACATTCTGGCTGTCGTGCTCTCTGATCCTGATCAAATCCCGCCCTGATCTTAGTTTCCTGAGATATAAAAAGGGGCACAAAGTGTAATAACCCTCAAGAGCATCATGAGACTGAAATGAGCTAACCTGGGAAACACTTAAAGCAGTTCGTAAACGTGAGCTGGGATATTATCGGCCACAGACTCTATAGATCCCCTGCACGGAGAACACACTGGGGAGGGATCAAAACTCTGGAGCAGAAGCTACGAGATCCTGGTTCAAATCCTGGCTCTGCCACGTCCAGCAGGGACTTTGGGTAAACTGTTTAGTCTCTGGGCGCAGTGGGTAGAGCACCAGCCCTGAAGTCAGGAGGACCTGAGTTCAAATCTAATTTCAGACACTTAACATTTCCTAGCTGCGTAACCCTGGGCAAGTCACTTAACCCCAATTGCCTGGGGGGGAGTGGGGAAGGAATTAGACTAGATCAGAGGTTCTTGACCTGAGACCCCTGAACTTGTGTTTTAAAAATAATTTGAACCCTTTAACTACAATAGATTTCCTCTGTCCTCCTATAGAGTGTATTTTATGTGTTTAAAAACATGATCTGGAGAATGGCTTTCCCCCGGGCTACACCAAGCAGCCGGAGGAGCCCATGACACAAATAAGTTCACAAAGTCTGGCTGGATGGGCTCGGGGTTCCTGCCGATCTTAAATCCCGTGTCCCAGCCCAGGCCTCGGCTGTCTCTGCCATCACACGCGCACACACACACACACAAACATAGATACAATACACATATACACACATAGAAACACACATATATATGCGTATACACATATATATACATACACACAACCACATAAACATACATACACATATACAAAATAGAAAAACCTATAGAAAGCTATATATATACATTTATATAAACACACATATAGAAACACACACATATATACACACACATCCACATAATAATAGAATATATATAGAATATATAGAAATATAGAAACCTATATGTAAATAAATAGTCAATGTTGAAAGGCTGTATACAGAGACTTATACGCACACATACTACTTTCCCTCAGGCCAGTGAGTTGACCCAAAGCCTCGGACTTTTCCTCTTCATCAGCAGAGGACTGGGCTGACTTCCAAGCCTCCTCCCAAGGTTCTCCCCACAGCTTTATTCCCAAGAGCTGCAGCCTCCTCTCACCTGAAGGCTGCCAGGCCGGCCTTTCCCAAGCCTGGCTTCCCTTGGGGCTCTCTGACCTCATCCTGCCTTGGAGGATATTCAGCGTATGGCTTGTTTGGTGAGTCTTCCCCGAGATCTTTCATGGATGTTGGGAGAAGACAGACAAGAACCCCCCACACACACACCCAAAGGCATTTCCTCGGGGCTCAGACACTGGGGGGGGGAGAGACTGGGCGAGAGAAGGATTCCCAGTGTGAAAGGAAGGTTCGTCTAGGCCAGACAGGAGCGGCCCTGTCTCTTGCCCCAGATTTCCAAGAGTCCTTTTTCTTGACTATCAATACACTAGAAACGCTCAATTCTGAGCTCTTTTCTTTCCAGCTAAGAGATGTTCTTCCATTGCACGTGGGAAGCAGGAGCAGTATTAGAAGTGACATAGGCCTGTCTATGTTGACAACCCCCAAACAGTGGACACTCTTTCTTTCTTGGGTTTTGTTTTGTTTTGGTTTTTTGGGGGTTTTTTGCCACTACAAAAAAGGCTTCTCTGAATACTTTGGTGCACCTGGGGACTGTCTCCGAACACTTTCAGAACTTTAGTAATCAATCAGTAAACATTTATTAAATGCTTTCTGTGTACCACAATAGGGCAAAGGATAGTCAGTTTAGTCATTTTTCTCACACAATTAAAAATTATTTCCCATAACGATACCAATGCTATGTATCCGGGTACCTATCTTCCTACAGCCCTTCAACATTGACTACTAACATCTTTGATCATCTTTCCTATCTTGAGAGGTGTGAAGTGAAACTTCAGGTTGCTTTAGCTTGTATTTCTTTTTTCTCTTTTTCTTGCTGAGGCAGTTGGGGTTAAGTGACTCGCCCAGGATCACACAGTGAGGAAGTGTTAAGTGTCTGAGGTCACATTCGAACTCAGGTCCTCCTGACTCCAGGGCTGGTGCTCCATCCACAGCGCCCCCTAGCTGCCCCAGATTTTCTCTTAATATAAATGTCTTGGAGGTCGTTCCTATGCTGATTAATGGTATGCAATTCTCTTGAAAACCATTCGGCACATTTGACTTATTTCTTTGCTCTCGTCCATGTTTTCGTTTTTATTTTTTAAATCCTGTGTAATTCTTGTCCATATCCTCTCATAAATCTTCCTTGGAAGATCTATCTTCCCCTGGGTCTTTTAGCATCTTGTGGCTGCCCAAGCAGCACTTTACTCATCTTTTATGCTCTGTCCTCAGGGGCACATGATCAGGCTACCCCCACATGGCAACGTGGCTGGTTATTGGTCACATCCTGTATTCTCACCAGGCATCTCTGGGGTCACCCATAATTTGGTTCTTTGGCGATTCTGAGGTTTCAGGATTTGCGTCCCCAGAACATCCTCATTAAAAGTGTGAGTTTTTCTGGGGATCGCGAAAGCCCTGCACGACTCCTGCCGTTGTCTCTGCAGGTGCGGACCTAGCTCCTCCACCATCTGCACTGTCTCCCCAGGCCTCCAGGAGTCACCTGCTCCGTAAGGAGATCCTGTCCAAGTCCCACCTAACGGCCCACTTATTGTAGTCAAAACGCTCTCCTTGGCGTGGGGCTCCCTTCCAGTTTGCTCCCAACTGTGGCCCATCTGCCCCTGCACTGGCTGGTCTGCGTTCTTCAGGGATTTCTACACCAGGGTCACCCTCCGCATCGGGTCCCGGGCGCTTCCCGGCCTTCCCTTGGCTGACCCTGCAGGGCCCCGTGGAGCCCATCAGCCCATGTGACCCTGAGCGCCGTCCTCAAGCTCCGCTCTTCCTCGGAGCTCAGGTCCGGCCGCCCGAGGGAGACTCAGTAGGAGGCTGAGGTTACAGGACCGGGAGGGGGGGGGGGGTCATCCCGGCCCGGGCGTCCCTGACGCCGCCACGGCCACCCAGCGGGCCTAGGGCCGGGACGCCGGGCCGTTACCGGGAGGCTGCCCCTCTCGCTACCGTCACTTCCACCCCGCGGGCCAAACGCTCCCATCCCTTGGTCCCCCCTCCCAAGACCCTCCTGAGGCGCCCGGAGCCTCTGACCCGCGGGTGGGCGGGGCTGGGGGCTTCCAGTACGCCAGCCTGGGCCATTTCTCCAGCTCGCCGGAGGCAAACGGGGTAAAGGGACTTGCCCAGAGTCACACAGCTTCAAGAGCGCCGAAAACGCCCCGGAAGGTAAAGGACGAGCTCACGGTCTAATGAGGTTTCGGCAAGTTCCAGACTCAAGTCAAAACACCCAGAGTACCCTGCGGGCAGAACCACGTGGGAGGCCGAGGGGCGGACCCGATCTTTTCAAAGGCGCCTTACAGAGGCGCACGCGCTCCGCCTCCGGCCTCCGATTGGCTCTCTCGGGCCGAGGGGGCGGGAATCGCGGGGCTTGGCGCTTCCTGCTACACTCCCTTCCGTAAACCAGAGGCCGCCGGCCCGACCGGAGGTGAGATCCCGGCGCAGTTCTGGGGTGGGAGCCCCCGACCTCGAGCTCAGCGGCGGAAGCTTCCGTGGGAGCGGAGCTGGGTTCCCTCCCCGGTCCGCTCAGCCTCGCTCTGACATCCCTCTTCCTCCAGTCCGCTTCTTGCTTTGCAGCCTCGCTCTGACACCCCCACGCCCCCGTCCCGCCCCCAGCCTCACTGTGATTCCGCCGCCCCCGTCTCAGCCTCGCTCACCCCTCCCGCTTCCTCAGCCTCTCTCTGACCCCCCCCATCTTCAGCCTTGTTCTAGTCCCCCTGCTCCCCTGTTCTCTCCCTGACAACACGCCCCCTCCTCTCTGGGACCCCCCAGTCCTCTGCGGGCCTCAGCCCTTCCCCCCAAATGAGGGGCCCGGCCAAGCCCCCGCCCAGGGGTCCCAGGGTGCCTTGCCGTGACCCTGCCCAACTTGGGCAGGAGCTTTCCAGCGCTGGGCCTGGAGTCGGGAGGTTCCGGGTGACCCCGGGTGAGTTCGGGCCCAGCCTCATCGCTGGCTCCCTGCTGTTCTCTTCCTGCAGATGGAGGGAAGCGAGGGGGGCTCGGGGGCCCCGGGCCCGGCAGAGAGGTCCCACCGCAGCAGCGTGTCCTCCGTGGGAGCCCGAGGTGGGTCCTCTTCCCGCCCCCCCCTCACCCTGGGAGGGCTTGGCCTGCCTGAGACCCGCGGAGGAGGGGAGAGCCATGGGGGGGGGAGAATGGGGGGCGCATAGCTGGGAGAAGGGGGTGATGGGCCCGGCTGATGCGACATGACAGGGCAGCCTGGGCAGAGGAAAGAGGGGCTTCATGGCACCCCCGGTGTGGGCACAGGAGGGGGAGCCTTCCTGGAGGCAGGGTCCCCAATGGTCCCCAGGGGACGGTCGGTGTCCCGGGGATTTAGCCGAAGAAATGGGGGGTGTTTGGAAAGGGGGCCCGGACCATCCCATCCCCCTGTGGGGCCTGGAGTTCAGAAGAGAGATTAGGGCTGGATGCCTCGATCCAGACGGGAACGGAACCTGGGGCTGATGACCAGGTCCTGAGAGAGGAGGCAGGCGGGCGGAACCGGGCCATTTGCTGGAAAAAAGATCCCGGGAGAGCGTCGGGGGCCAGGGGTTTGGCCTTCCTTGGCCCTTCTCTTCCCCTGGGAGTGGAAGCCGCTTGAGGGCAACCCTGAGGACCAAGTGACGGGGCCGGGTTCGGGTCCAGCTCCGTGTGTCCCACGGTGCGGTCGGACCCAGAGGAGCTCGGGCTGCTCAGCTGCAGCCTCTGGGCTGACTCCGCTCCCTTCGCCCACACGCATGCGGGGCCAGGGTCTCCCTTGTCAGTTGTAAAGTTCTTCAGAGAGACCTTGTACCTGAGTGTGACCACCCCGGGAGCGCTGGCCGGGGCCCCGCCCCCTCGTGCTCTCTGCCGTGGAGCCCAATGCTTTATGCCAAGCACGGGCATTAGCACATAGTAGGACCTGAGTCCATATCCAGCCTCAGACTTAACCGGGAGACCCTGGGCCAGCCGCGGCACTTCTGCTCGCCTCGGTTTCTCTGTCTGTAAAAGGTGCCCCCCTCTCTCCCGGGGCCGTTGTGGGATTCCGAGGGCACCCCATGAAAGGCTAGCCGCCGTTGCCACGGTCAGATGGGATTTTACACGCCCAGGGTGGGGAGGTGGGGGGTCTTCCAGACAGACCCTCAGCCACTGTGGCCACCTTCTGACAGAGGCCCCAGAGCAGCGTCTCGAAGCTGGGATTGTCCCCATTTTACGGGAAACCTTGAGTCAACACAAGACTCAGCATCAGGGAACCTGGGCCTGGACCCCTTCTCCTCCTCTGCTCCCCAGCCTTCCCGTTCCGCGGGTGGTGGTTTGGGGGGCCTGTCGGTCCTGCCCTTGGGGTGCAAAGCTGGCTCTCCCCGAGTCTCCTCTCTCTGACCTCCCGACCTTGCTGAGGTTTTCTTTCCGTTATTGGCTAGGGAGATTTTAGGGGCAGCAGTGCTAAGCATCATGGGTATGGAGGGAGAAGGGGCCTTGGCCACCATCCGGGCTCCTCATCCTGGGGGGGGCCTCAGGCCTGGAGATGGGAAGGACTGGCCAAGGTCGCACATGGAGTGACAGAAGCAGAGTTTGCATCCAGGTCCCCCCCCCAAAGTGAGTGGGGGGTGTTGTGCGGCTCCCCACACATCTGGCTCCCCCGCTGAGGTTTTGAACTTGGGTCTCCCAGAGCCCTTTGTGAGCTGACTTTGTTTGGCCAGACTTGCTCCTGGGAGTGAGTCCGAAATGCGCGCCCCCCCCCCCCCCCGCTTACTCGTCTTGGGGAGCTCAGACAGCCCCTCGGAGCCAGGAGACTGTGGCCAACCTGCCCCGGCAAGCTTGGGTTCACTGCTCCTGGTGACAGGCTCTGGGCCAGGCCCGAGGGACCTGAGAAAGGCAGGAAGGAGCGGGCGAGGGAGGAGAGAAAGGCGATTCCCGGGCAGTCCCTGAATCGGGCGCCATCTCCCAGCCCCGGCCTTTGCGGCTCCTGCCCCCCCGGCCCCTCGCGCTTTCCCTTCTGGCTCCTTTGGGAAGCTTTTCTCCGCGCCCCGACCCTGTGCTTGGTGCTCCCTGGGAGGAAGTCCTTCATCCCATTTGAGGCGAGAGCAGGCCTGCTGAGGGGGGGCAGATTCTGCCCCCCCCTTCCTCCACCCCCCCACCCCAGCTTGAAGAGCTTTGTGGCAGGGACCTGGGCCCGTCCTGCATTGTGGCAGGCCCGTGAGCTGAGCCCCTGGGCCTGCGCTGGCACTGCCCTGAGCCTTGGGGAGAAGTGTCGGGGGCTTTCCTGCTGTGGCAGCTCCACGGGGAGGACGAGGGAGACCACAAGCGGGGGTGGGTGGGAGGGGGGACTGGTGGGAATAGGAGCACAGGGCAGCCCGGGAACTGGGAGGGGCTGGGGGAGGCTTCTGGGAAGGTGGGATGGCAGCTGGGACCTACAGGAAGCGGGGGAGGTCCGAGGGAGAGCCAGAGCTGGAAGGAGAGGCTGGTTTGGAGGCCAAGATCACCGGACCCTGGGGGACGTGCGGCCAGGGAAGGTGGGAGGGAGCAGGGGGTGCGGGGCTTCGAAGGCCCAGCCGGCTTTGTCTTACAGGCTGCTGGTGGGGACGGGGAGGATGGGAAATCCTTGTTGCTCCTTCCTTCCCAGCCTCCCCCATAGAACCCTCCCGGAGGGGGGGCGGGACCCTTCCTGCCAGGTGGACCAGCCTTGCTTCTGTGCCGCCCGGCGCCCCTGCTCTCCCTCTTCCCCTATCCTTCCCAGGCTCCTGCACATTTGATCTCTCAGTTTGTGGAGCCGCCCCCCAGGACCTGCCCCCCGGGACCCGCCCCCCTCGCCACTGTTGCTGTCTGGGCCTGTGGCCCCCTCTGGGCTTGGCTGCCTGGGGCAGGCGCTCCGAGGGGCCCTGGGGCTCAGTGACTGACTGGGCTCCCCCATGGCTGCCCCTCCATCAGCACAGCTGGAGGCAGAGCCGGGCCCCCCCCCCTACACCCCCTGCTCCCGCCGTGAGCCTTCGGAAGCAGTTTCATCTTCCATGTGAGGAAACCGAGGCCCGGGAAGGGTCACACGGCCGGCAGAGGTCTCGGCTCTCACAGACTGGGCGCCGTTGGTCAAGGAGCCAGCACTTATTAGGCCCCAACTATATGCAGGGCCCTGTGCTCGACACGAGCCCGGCCTGCCCTCGGGGGTCTGCCCTCGTACAGAGACAGAGTCTGGGCGGAGAAGCAGCTGCGGGTCAGTGAGGCTCCGCCGGCAGTCGGCCTCCCCAGAGGCCGGTGTGGGCCCGGTCCCAGGCTGCCACGTGCTTGCAGGAGGGGCCCACGTGCTGGGGCGGGCGCTGGGCCGACGGAAGAGCTCGGGACCCTCTCCCCACAGAGACCCCCACCCGGGCCAGGCCTCCCCTGGGGGAGGCCCCATGGGCAGCAGGCTCAGGGTGGCTGCGGCTTGATCCCGGCCTGTGTTCCTGCAGCCGACGTGCTCGTGTACCTCATGGATGACAGCGCGCTGCCCCTGGCCGTGGAGAACGTGGCCTCCGTCACCGCCCAGGACCTCCATCGCACCATCCGGGAGGCCCTGCAGCTCCCCGACGTGGCCGTGGAGGCCTTTGCCCTCTGGCTCATCTCACCCTTGCTTGGTAAGGGCACCGGATGGGGCGTCTGGTGTGTGGGAAGGGGCTGGGTCCCGCCTCCCCTCTGGGCCTTCTCTGTGAACGGGGGTGGGGGGAGGAAGGTGGTGGAGAACTTGGCCTTTCTTGGGCCCCGCTGTGTGGGGAGCAGGGCGGTGAGCAGAGGGGGTGGGGCTTTGTACCCCACAATGACTCAGGTGCCCGAGAAAAGAGTCGCTCCCATTCCCAGGGGGCTCGGAGACTCAGGAAGGGGGACAGCGGGGAGCGGGGGGGGCCTGAGACCTGAATGGGGGGTGGGAACTGGAAATCCAGTGCTAGAGGCTGGCTCCCACGGGCCCTTGGGGACCGCCAAGCACGTTGCAGACGTCTGCCCCCAGGCCTGCGGCGGCCCCGGACAGGTTTGTACAGCAGGCGTTTTTGTCCCCGTGTCACAGGTGAGACCCCGGAGGCCCACCCGCCCACGGCCTCCCTCTGCACCCAGTTTCTTTTACATATAACCCCTCCCACTCCTGCTCTAAGAACCAAGAACAAAACCTTTTTTTCTCTTAAATTTGCTACTGAGCAAGCACAGGGAGCAGAGCCCCTCACAGCAAAGCGGGGGCGCGCTGTGCCCCTCGTCCACCACCCCTCCCCCTGCTCTGGGCACATGGCTGACTCCGGCCGTGGGAACCGGCCCCTTGGCTGGCCTGAGGCGCTCCGGCGGGGGTGTGCGCTGTTCCCGGGCTCCTTGTCCCCCCGGCCCCGGGCAGGGAGAACGGAACCTCCCGAGGAGGCGTCTGTGTCTTTCCAGCTGCGGTTCCCAGCAGGGGAGACGGGGAACGAGCCCCGGGGGCCGAGTAAGGTCTGAGGCCCGAGCCCTGGGATGGTGGGAAGCAGTTGCACAGACTCCACGCTGAGGCAGTGGGCGTCGACCTCCCACCACGGCGCCAGGCTCTGCCCACTCCTAGCCTGGGGCCCAGGGCAGGGCAGCCAGCGGGTTTCCCCACGACTCAGCCACTGGGGGCCCACCGTGCCAGGCTGGGCCCAGGAGCTCACCCTCCCGAGGGAGGCGCCCAGGGCTGCACACACTGCCCCGGGGGCCACTGGGGAAGGGAACGGGGTGGGAGGAGGGGGATGAGGGCGCAAGGCTGATGGAAAGAAGCGTTTTGGCCGGGGGGGTCGGGGAGGACCGAAGAATGGGGTGGTGGAGAGGTTGGGGGCAGGGCACGACTGAAGGCTCAGGGGGTCAGTGAGTCCCAGGGTCAGCCGCACAGTCGGGGGCCTGGAAGCTTCCCGGGAAGGCTTCGCTTGGACAGCTCCCCCGGGGCAGCAGCAGGAGGCGCGAGGGGGCCGGGGCAGCAGCAGGAGGCGCGAGGGGGCCGGGGCAGCAGCAGCAGGCGCGAGGGGGCCGGGGCAGCAGCAGCAGCAGCGCGAGGGGGCCGGGGCAGCAGCAGCAGGCGCGAGGGGGCCGGGGCAGCAGCAGCAGGCGCGAGGGGGCCGGGGCAGCAGTAGCAGGTGTGTGGGGGCCGGGGCAGCAGATCAGAGGGCCCGGAAGGGGCCACTGTGAGAAGTGCTGCCGAGTATAATGGGGCGGGGGACGTGGGGGTGCCGAGGCCCCCGGGGTCACAGAAGAGCCTGAGAGGTCACTGAGTCTGTGCCTGAGGCCCGAGAGCCCCTGGCACAGGAAGGTGGCGGCAGGGGAGCCAAAGGCGGCCCTTCCCACTCTCCGTAGCAGACAAAGTCACTTTGTACACGGGAAGTACCTCGCGAGCTGCCGCCATCTGTGGGTGCGGTGGAGACCGAGCGCGGTCCTGGGCTCATACGCCCCATGGAGAGCTGCCCTCCACAGGCCTGCTGACCTTCGGTCCCTGAATTACCCGCTCCCATCGCCCTGCAGCGCGGCCTTGCCGGGGTCTCCCGAGGGCCCTGGGCCCCCTGCCACCCCCTGAGGCCCCTTTCTGCTCCCCCGGCAGAGGTGCAGCTGAAGCCCAAGCACCAGCCCTACAAGGTTTGCCGGCAGTGGCCCGACCTGCTGTACCGCTTCACGGACGCCTCGGAGGACGACATGGCCACGGGTCGGTAGCACCCCCGCCCTTGAACCTCCCTTTTCCACTTCAGGCAGGGCTGGGTTTGCTACTTAGATAAGTCCCGCTCTCCCCTCAGCCTGAGTGCAGCCCTGGGGCCAAGGCGTCCGGCCCCACCGGCCTTCTCCCGACTCGTCCCGGCCGGCCCTGCTGGTGACCCTCTCTCCAGCCTGTCCACGGCCACCACTGGGCTCCATGGCGCCGGCGGGAGATGGACCGAAAGGCTCCCTGAGGCTGTCCCCCGGACAGTGGGGGCATTGCGGGGAGCCCTGGGCGGGGGGACGGGGCCCGTGACCGTCTCGTCTCTGTCCCCAGATGAGCCTTCCCTGCAGTTCCGAAGGAACGTCTTCTTCCCAAAGCACAAGGAGCTGCAGGTGAGGTGGCCCGGCCCCCCAGGTCAGACTCCCCGGGGCGCTTCCCGGCTCTGCCTTGTCTCCCACCTCCCTCCGCCCTCGTGGCCCTGCTCTGGCCCCCTCGGCCTCCCGGGCCCGGCCTCCGCCTGAGGCCCTTTGCCCCCTAGGTCAACAACGAGGACGTCTTGAGGCTGCTGTATGAGGAGGCCAAGTTCAACGTGCTGGAGGTGCGCTACCCCTGCGACGCGGAGGACTGCGAGAAGCTGGGGGCCCTGGTGTGCCGCCTGGAGCTGGGGCCGTACCGCCAAGGCCAGCAGACGGCCTGCGCCGTGAAGTAAGGCCGGCTCGGGGGGCGGGGAGGGGGGGGGGCTCGCCTTTCTGCCCCTCGGACTCACGGCGATTCCCCCAAGTAGTTAATACGTTCCTGGAAAGGGGCCCGGGCTCTGCCAGAGAGACCACTGGTGGGGGCTGAGCAGGGGGGCGCGAGGCCACGGCCCCAAAGAAGCCCAGGCCTGAGCGAGCGGGCAGCGGGTGGGCCTGGAGGGCTGGGGGCCGGCCTGACCCTCTCACACTCTGAGGGGTTTCCCGTCTCCTCGGGTCAACACTCCCAGGCCACGCCAGCCCTGCCCTCCCTCAGCCCCTGGCTTTGGGGAGGTCCCCTCCTGGGCCCTGGTTGTTTCCCTCCCCTGGGCCATCTGCCCCCCATCTCCGGCCCGAGAGAGACGTCCGGAGCCAGACGTTTGGGAAGCCTTCTCCTGGGGCCGGGGCAGGGGCGGCTCAGACACCTTAGCCCCAGGGCTTCGGGGGGGGCTGCTCTGGGGGAGCCCCCTCCCCTGAGGGCGCACTTCTGCCCTCTAGAGAGAAGCTGGACTCCTTCCTGCCTGCCCATCTCTGCAAGCGACCTCACAGCCTCTTCACAGCCTTCCGCAGTCGGGGCCCCCGGCTGGTGCCCGGGGAGCAGGGCCTGCTGAGCGCCTACCGGGAGGTGAAGGAGGAGGCCGTGGGGGCGGAGGCCGAGCTGCTCACCAGGCATTACCGGGCCTATCTGCTCAAGTGCCACGAGCTGCCCTACTACGGGTGAGTCACGCGGGAGGGTGGCCCCCGGAGCCGGCCAGGCCCGAGCCTGACGGCCGGACCCGTCCCCAGGTGCGCTTTCTTCTACGGCGAGGTGGACAAGCCGGCCCAGGGCTTCCTGCACCGCGGCGGGCGCAAGGCCGTGACCGTGGCCATCAACCTGGAGGGCGTCCACGTCATCGACATCAAGGAGAAGGTACGGCCTGCGGGGGCCCGCTCGGGGTGTCGGGACGGGCCCCGATGACTCGTGCCGGCACGTGCTCCCCGACACTTAGGAGGCCTCGGTCAGCTCCTCCCAGCATCTGGTCCCCCTTGGTGAAATGGGGAGCACTGAGCGCCCAGCGTGGTTGTGGGGCTCAGGTGAGGTCACATGGAAAGCCCTTTGCTGGTGGCCCTTCCCGGGGGCTGAGGCGAGGCCGGCACGGAGATCTTGGAGCTTTGGGGAGGCTGGCAGAGAACCAGGGAGCCTTCTCGGAGCCACAGGGGTCACAGGCAGGATTCTGTGACCTCTCGGCTTGCCCTGCCCCCCGCCGGGCCCCCTCCCCCTGACCCCTCCCTGGCCGTCTCGTTGCCAGCACGTCCTCCTGGGCCTGCGCTTCCAAGAACTGTCCTGGGACTACACGTGCTCGGGCGACGACGAGCCCGTCCTGTGGCTGGAGTTCGACGGGGAGAGCGAGGGCACGCCTGTCAACAAACTGCTGAAGGTCTACTCCAAGCAGGTAGCGGCCTCGGCCTGGGCGCAGGGGCAGGCTCCGGCGTGTCCCCCAGCCTGGTCCCCCAGCAGGGCCAGAGCCCCGGGCCAGGCTCTTCCCCCTGGGCCGGGCTCTTCCCTCTGGGCCGCACTGCCTCGGTCACGGGCCCAGGTGACTGCGGGATGGCCTCGGCGGCTCTTGTCGGAGCGCCGCCCCCAGGAGAGGGTCAGAATGCACGGGCAGGTCAGGGCAAGGCCGCCCGGTAACTGAGGGCGGCCTCTGTCCCGGGGGCTCTGCTGCCCCCAGAAAGTTGGGCTGAGCCTGGGGTCTGGTTCCCCTGGTGCTGGCCCCCGGACCCTTTGCCCCTGGCCCTTCTCCGGCCTCTTGGCCAAGCTCCACTGGGGCAGAGGAGGCCGGCCTCGGGGCTGGTGCTGTGGGGGTTTCTCCTTCCCTTCGTGACCCTGTTAGTCAGCCCCGTCCCTGCAAAGGGTGAGGGTCACATAATTGACACCTGGGTTTACGACCAAGATCCCATAGCTTCGTGGGCCTGAGAAATAGTGGGAATAGGCTTGGGCCCATTTTACAGAAGAGAGACCGAGGCTCAGCGGGTGAGAGCGCTTGCCTCCTGTCACAGAGCGGGAAGCAGGAGCTCCCCTTGGGGCGTGGACGGGGCAGGTCAGAGAGCGGGAGCTCCGGCTCCTGGGGCCCCCCACAGTCCAGAGGGCCCAGCCTCCCTCCCCTTCCCCCGGCTTTCCAGGCCGAGCTGATGAGCGGCCTCATCGAGTACTGCATCGAGCTGAGCCTCACCAGGGAGCCTCCCCCGGCCCCGGAGACGAAGGTCGGCCCCCCGGCCGGGCCCGGCCCCTCTCAGCGCCACAAGCTCCGGAGGCAGAGCAGCGTGGTCTGCAGCCGGCTTCAGCACCTGGCCACCATCGACTACGTGGATGACGGTGAGTGGCCGGGACCCCTGGGGCCCAGAGGGAGGCCAGAGGCCTCCGCACCCAGAGCCCCCGGCCTTGCCCCTCACAGCCCCCACATCCAGCCTTTGCCTGGAGATCCTCAGGGGGAGGAGAGCCCCGGCGCTCCCCAGCTTGGGTTAGATCCACACCAGGGGCCGGCGCTGCCCTCCTAAAGCCGCCAACACGTCGAGTCCGAGGCTCCCTCTCCACAAGTCCCCTCCGTCGCCAGGAGCTCTGCCCCCTGCCCCCCCAACGCTTCAAAGTCTGCCTTCTCCAGCCCAGGAGCCAGGGTCGGGGCTCCTCCATGCCGGGCCCTCCCAGGGAGCCCCTTTATCCCAGGGTCCCGCTATTCCCCCTCCCAGCAACCCGAGCCCCCTTATTGGTCAGTCAGCAAGCACTTATTAAGCACCTGCTGTGTGCCAAGCCCTGTCCGATGCACCAGATACTGAGAGAGGCAAAGGCAGATGACAGGAGGGAGGCAGCTCCCTCGTGGACAAAGGAGGGGAGGGAAGATAACCGGGAAGTGAGTCAGGGCCGGGCTTCCGGCAGAGAGAGCGTCGTCCGGATAACCGAGGTTCTCTGCCGGGCCCGGCTTCTACCTCCTTTCCGCTTCTCTTCCCTGTCCCCTCCGCTGCTCCGTGGTGCGCTTGGAGGATAATTATTGCTTCTCTTGTCCCACCCTCGGTCTTCACCCAAGTGCTTTCCCCACTCCCACCCTTGGTTTCCTCAAGTATTCAGCAAGCCGTCACTAACGACCAACCCAAAGATGAGAGACCCCGTGTCCCCCCCAGGTCTGCAGTCTCTTGTTTGTGCACACGCGTGCCACAGAGACACATGCAGGGATGTGTGCCCCCCCCCCATGACTCTCGTTCATCTCGCTCATTGCCCTCCCCTCGGGTATTTGTGAACAGTCAGCGGGCGATGAGAGCCTACTGTGCGCCAGGCACGGCGCCGAGCACTTTACAGAGAGGATCTCATTTCATCCTCCCAACAACCTGGAGGAGCTGACATCATTCCCATTTTACATTTGAGGAAACTGAGGCAGAAAGGTCAAGTGGTCGCATGAGGTCACATAGCTAGGTTGTGTGTGGGGCTGGATTGGAACCCAAGACTTCCCGGCTCCCGGTCGGCCCACCACCATCAGGCCAGAGCATCAGATGGGTGGGGCTCGGAGGGGTCAGTGGTCATCCAGGAGGGAGAAGGGGAGAAGGGCCCTCTCTAGCCCCTGCTTTCCTCACAGGCTTTTTGGGGCCAGGTCGGGTCCGGGCTGAGGCTCGTGGGCTTCCTCTCTCCCCTTCACTTTAAATCTCATTGATTTCTGTGGCCGCTCCTGCCCGCCCCCCTGTTGGGGAAACTCCCTCCGTGGCCGGGGCCTGCCAGGCCTGCGTCCTTGAAAGCCAGGTCTCCTTCCAGATGCCGTGACTGGGCTTCCAGGAACCCCAGGAAGGGAAGCAGAGGTCACAGCCCCCCCATTACCCGCTGCTCTGATGAACCCTGACCGGTAGAAGTGTCCCGGCCCCCAGCAGGGCCAGGGGACTGTGCCCAACCTGCACCGGGACGTGACCCGTCTCCTCTCATCCTCCCCAGGCCAAGGGTAGGGGGGAAGGGCGGCCTGTTCTCACGTAGGAGCACCCAGCGCCCCCTGCCAATGACCTTCAGACCCTTGTGCTGACCTCGGCCTGGAAAGTGGGCCTCCATCCCGGCCCCCACTGAGCCGAACCTTTTCCCTCCCTCTCGATCCCAGGCAAGGAGATCAAGCGGGTGAAGCCCAAGCGAACGACTTCCTTCTTCAGTCGCCAGCTGTCCCTGGGCCCAGCGGCCTACACCGCGGTCCAGCCCGCGGACAGTCTGGAGCAGGGCTGACGGGCCCAGAGGACCAAGCGCCCGCCTGACCCGCAGCCAGCACTGCCCTGGGGGCACCGGCCCGCCCTCGCCTCCCGGACGGGCCACTCTGCTAAATTATTCCTCTAATTTATACGTGCTTCCTTCCTCTGCCTGTGGCCGGTGACTCGGTGATGGGACCTTGCTCCCCTGGGCCCAGAGTTGGGGGCCTCGGTGCCCTCCCCCTCTGCAGGGGCCGGCCTTTCCCTCCCCACAGTGCCTGCTACTGTCTGAACAAGCTGGGCCTTGAAGAATCAGCCAAAGGAGCATCCGGCTTGGGGTCGCAATGGCGGAGCCGGGTTCAGGGCCCCTCTCTGGCCCAGCGGCCGTGGCATCGCACCATCCACATTCCTTCTGCCAGACAAATGGTCACCTTCCCCTCCTGGGGCCGCCGGATGCCCCCGGCTCTCGCCCCCCACCAGATGGCCGGGGAGACCTGCCCCCCAAGCTCTTCCGGGAGGCCCCAGCCTCTCCTCGGGTGTTTCTGCTGGCCCGCTGCTTGTTAGGTGACAGAAGACTGGGACGGGCTGGCTTGGGGGCACTCTGGTGGGCTCGGAATTCCCATTGTCACCCGGGACACAGTCTCCCTTTCATCCCCATGAAAGTTCTGCTTTCTGGGTTGAGCCCGTGCCACCCACGGGCCCTTGGTCTGAATGCCCACTTGTTGTGCCCGGGGCTTCTGGGACCCCCACGAGTTCCAGAGCTTCACCCAGGCCTATCTACACTGACTGTTTGGATTCCCCAGGCTGGCTCTGGGATGCCCCGCGGGCCCAGCTGGTGTGGGCAGCTGCCTTTGTTTCCCCCCTGCCAGCCTGTGCTCAGCAGGGGCACCTGGAGGGATTCTCTGTCACCTAAAGCAAGACAGCTTAACTCCGTGCCTTAACTTTCACGGAAGCACAATTCTAATGGAAATTTTAATCATGTTCTGGTTGATTGCCCTCCCCCACCCCACCCCCCAAAAAGAACAACAGACCAGGCCTTTCAGCAGGGAGAACATTCCCCATCGCCATCAAAACTGGGTTGGGGATTTCTTTCACAACTTGCCGACGGTCGCTGCTGATCCCATAGGAAAAGGAAGCACGTCTCAGGGGAAGAGGCAGGGGGACCCCCCGGGATGTCCCTCCGCTTCCTGCGTGCTGCTGGGAACGCTCTCGCCGGGGACCCCCAGGTCTTCTGCAGGCCCGTTTCGGGGCCTTCTCTTGAAGCTTTCTTTTTGAAAATCCACCTCAAGGATGTTGAGATTGAAGTGCGCCTGGTGCCCACCCTCATGGGCCCCGGGGAGGGGGGCAGGCAGGGCCCCAAGAGACTTCACCCCGGGCCGCCGGTGGCTGAGGGCATTCCCTCCGAGCCTTCTCAGGAAGGGGAGGGGCAGGTCAGGGACGCACCTCTGCTACCCAACTGATGCTTTTTTCTTTATTCTCTCCTTCCCATCCTCAAACACAAGGGGTGTTTCTTTACTAATAATTGTTACTTTTTTAAGTGGAAATACTAATTTTTTGTATTCTATAAATAACCATTAACAATAATAAAGAGTGTTTCTAACATGTTTGGAGTGATTTGTGACAAAATAATGAGGATTTTGTACTTTAGGGAATTTCATCGCAGCTTTTTTTCCCCTGAGGCAATTAGGGTTAAGTGACTTGCCCAGCTAGGTAGGGTTAAGTTTCTGAGCTAGATTTGAACTCAGGTCCTCCTGCTCCATCCGCTGGGCCACCCAGCTGCCCTGCCCCCACAGTAGAACTTTTATTAAGTAGAAATCCAAGGTGTGGTCTTCCTTGAGTTGCTTGATGTTTGCCGGCTCAGAAGCCAAGATGACACATCCTGGGTGCGTTTGGCTGGAGCTCGGAAGTATTCCCAGCCGCCCCCTGTGTTTTATGGAAGTTGAGGTTCTGCCTCGGGCCTCCTGGGAGAGGTTCTGCCCCTTTGGGCTGCGCCCTAGGAGAAAGAAACGCTATGGTATGGCCGGCGCCCAGCAGGATGGCCGAACCACCATGGCTCTCCCGGACCGGCCTCTGTGACTCGGGCTGCCCGGCCCGGCCCCCCTCCATCAAGGACAGCTCATGTCGTGTGAAGACCGGCTTTGGCATTGAGAGCCCAGTCGCGCTCAGGGTTCTACCCCGCCACATCTAGAACCCCAGCTGGTGCTTCCGGGAGGGGGGGGGGGTCTTTCTTGTAAATTGGATCATCGCCAAGGTCCCTTCCAAATTCAGTTCCGTGACACGTGAGATCTTGGACATGGCCCAAATGACCTCCACGGTCACCTTAAACCCGCGCTCTTTCTGGGCCGTAGTTTCCTTACACACCATTAAATCCACAAGCGCCAGGGCGCCCTCACCCACACGGCCCAGGCCGCGTACCCATTGTGTCGGTGACGAAATCGAATCCACGCAGAGTGGCTTCTCCAGACTTTGGTTCCGCTCCCACAGCTAGTGTAGACTCACCTGGAACAGCCTCAGGGAGGACTGTGGAAACTCCCCAGAACTTCCTTCGGAGCTGGGGCCCGTTGCAGGCAAGCTGACTGGGATCGGGCTGGAGTCGGACCCGCGCCTGTGAAACCGGATCCCTCCTCTGGCAGACACGGGTGCGAGGGAAGGCACAAGGGCCCGGCCGTTCTCGGAGAAGGCTCCCGCCTGAAGGGGGCCCAGGGGCCTCTGGCAGACACGGGGTCCTGGCTGATACTGGAAGGGGCCAGGAGGCAGAAATGGAGGAAGGAAGAGTTTCAGGCCCAGGGGTGGGGGCAGCCACGGAAAGGGAACCAGGGCGAGAGATGGCGGGCCTTGGGCAGGAAACAAGGAAGGGGAAGGCAGAGAACAGGGACGAGGGGGAAGGCAAGAAGAGCTAAGGATTTCAAAGCCCAAGGATTTGCTTTGTGATCCTGGGGAGGGAGCGGCGTGATCAGAGTGAAGAGTGGATCGCAGGGGAGAGGCCGGGCACTGGCCCCAGTGCACCCCAACGGGGTGGCCAGAAGGGGGTGATGGAGAGATGCTACAAAGGGCGCCACATTGGGTGGAGGGGGCGGGGCGGGAGAGATGGGGAAGTCCGGGCTGACTCCTAGGTCGAGGGCCCAAGGACCGGCTGGTGTGGCCCAGACAAGTAGGGAGACGTGGGGGGTTGGGGTGTGTTTGGGGGAGAGACCCCAAGCTCCGTTTGGAGATGTCGAGGTGACACGCTATGGGACATCTGGAGCCGGGCAGGCGAGGACGTGAGATTGGAGCTCAGCAGAGGCGGAGAAGGGGCCGCAGGCCCCAGAACTGGGACGGCCCGGTTTCCCGGACATCCCACCCGGGTTTGTTTGCTCCTCACTCCTGACGTGGTTCTTCTCCCATCTGGCCCGATTCCTCTAAATATGGAAGTGCATTTAAAGGGATGGTACGTGGTTCACTTACGTCAGACGGCCTGTCGTCATGGGGACGGAGGGAGAAAACGGGGAACAAAATCCACCAAATCTGTGTTGGAAATGACCTCTGAGTGTATTTGGAAAAAGGAAATACTATTGAAAGAACAAAAAAAGCCCTGCCTTCACTCCCACTCCCACCTGGCTCCCGGGGCCCCTCGGGGTCTGACCAGCTGCTCGTCGGGAGCCTCTTCCCTGCACCCCTCACAGGTACCAGCCATGTCGGAGTTCCATTTATTATTATCAAAATACACATGAAAGCGAGGCAAACTTTTGGGAAGGAGAGCACCAAAGGGGCTGGCTGGGGGTGGGCCAGAGCCCAGGAAGGTGAGCCCGGGAAAAAGGTCGGGGTCCCGGCAGATTAGTTAGCAGTTATGTTCTTCCGTGACGGACGGCTACCTTTCAGAGGCAGAGTGGCTCAGGGGAAAGGGCCTGGAGTCATCAGAAAACAGGTTCGCAAATTGTCTCTTCTGGGGACGTTCTGTCAAGGGCTCAAGGCCTCAGTTTCCTGAGTTCCATGCAACCACACACGCACACATGCACACACACACACGTGCACAAACACACTCACACACTTGCACACACACACACTCACACTGACACACACACTCACACACGGGGCGGGGCCTCCTCCAGCCCTGGGTCCGAGCTCCACTTAGAGCTCAGACCGAAAGCCACGGGTCAGCTTCCTTCAGGTCTCACTGAGCGCTGCTGCCCGTGACCCTGCCCTGTGACCCTGCCCTGTGACCCGGTCCCCCCCAGACATTCTCCTCATTGGCTCGGGGTCCATGATGGGCTCCAGGCCCTCGGCTAAGGGCAGGCTGAGAATGGCAGCAGCTGCTATTTTAACTAGATGGGGACAAAGTCGTTTACATCCAGGAGCAGACAGGGTGTGGAAGGCGATCTGCCCGAGGAGGGACTGGGGGGAGCTGGAAAGGCCTCCTGGGAAGGGTGGGATCTGAACTCTGGCCCCTTCGCCTCTGAGGCCGAGCTGGGCAGGCCAGAGCCGGCTCCCACGTGGAGGAGGCGGCAGCTGCTTCCTGCTGAGTCTGAGCTCATGTTCCTCCTCCAGGGCCCTGCTGAGAACTCCCCCGCGCCGGAGCAGGAAGCTGAGGGGCGGCAGCAGCTGGGCCTTTGTTTTTTGTCCTGGGGTGAGATCAGCACGGGGAAGGGCCGGAGTCCTCAGGAAGGGGGCTGCCCCACCCTTCCCGCTGCGGCCATCTCCGAGGCTGGGGTGGGGGCACTCACACACCCCCAGATCGCCGAGCACCAGGGAGAGCCCGCCCTCCCATTTAACTGACAAGGAAACTGAGGCAAAGCGGCGCCCAGCTTGCCCAGGCTCCCAGAGCTACGCGGCCCAGGCCGGGTCGGACTCGTGTTCCCGTTTCCAGGGTCGGAAGGGGGCCTCCCCTCCCCAGGGTGCTCTGGCTGTCTCCCCCTCACACAGGCCTCCTCTCCACCAATCAGAAGCCACGTGTCCCAAACCCTCAGGTTGCACATTGGGGTGGAGGAGACTGTACATGTAAGAAAATGGTGGCCAGAGAGGGAGCCGCCGACAGGCCCCGGCCGGGACAAGAGCAAGGCTGGTCTGCCCGCCCTTCTCTGGTCCGAGACCAGAACCTGCAAGTGGGGGGAGAGGAAGAGGAGGCCCTGGGGGAGGGGCCCCAGCAGGAGGGCAGAAGCCGCGGATAAGGGTGCCAGCAGCCAGGCGGGCGCCCCATGAGGGCCTCTGGGCATGGCTCTGCCATCTCCCGGGAGCAGGGAGACCCCGAGGGCCAGAACCACGTCTGCGCTCCACGATCGGGCCTTTCGTGAGCCCCTGGGCTGTCACTCGCAGCCCCCTGAGCCGCCCACCCCCATTCCAGGCAGGCTCCCAACTCTACAGCCCGGCTTCCCACGTCCTCCCTAACCATTCCCAACCAGACTGTCCGGTTCCCCTTCACCCTGGCCACCCTTGGGGGCCCCTCAGCTTTGATCTTCCACCTCAGGGACTTTCTGCAGGTTGCCCCCCCATCTTGGCCCATAGCATCCACCTCTCCTTGACTTTCCCAGAATCCCCCCTTTCTCTCAGCCCTTTCCCTCAGGGATCACTTAAGAGCCCACTTTGTGCCTGACACAAAGTGTCGCCCTCGGAGAATTTAAGGCAGCACGCAAAGCTGCACACGTGTGGACACGCATGTATTCATATGTCGTGGCTGGGCTTTGTTCTAGAAGAGGA
Organism: Antechinus flavipes; assembly: GCF_016432865.1. Classification (NCBI taxonomy): domain Eukaryota; kingdom Metazoa; phylum Chordata; class Mammalia; order Dasyuromorphia; family Dasyuridae; genus Antechinus; species Antechinus flavipes. Next base: position 255,964,000 of record NC_067403.1, read on the forward strand.
CCCGACAGAGGGGAGGGGGAGCCATGGACGGGGCTTAGACGAGGGAGGGCCGGGCAAGGGCCAGTTACAGAGGTACAGAGGTCCACCCTGCAGTGTGACAGGAGTAAATCCCAGAGGGAAGGGGGGAATCTCAGGGGGGACAGGGAGGGGTTCCAGGAAGGGCATCCCATGGGGGGCCAGGAGGGGGTCCAGGAAAGGCGTCCCATGGGGGGCCAGGAGGGGGTCCAGGCAGGGTGTCCCATGGGGGGCCGGGGAGGGGGGCCAGGAAGGGCGTCCCATGGGGGGGCCGGGGAGGGGGTCCAGGAAAGGCGTCCCATGGGGGGCCAGGAGGGGGCCAGGAAGGGCGTCCCATGGGGGGCCAGGAGGGGGTCCAGGAAGGGCGTCCCGGGTGGTGGTCCCCATGGAAGGTGAGGTCAGGCCCAAGGTTAGTTGCTAGCACCCGTACAAGGGCTCACTAAATGTTTGACAAATTAAATCCCATTCCACAACAAGAAGGCCCGGCCCAGCCCAAGGGCCCTGGGTCTTAGCAGGGAGTCTGTCCAGAATGCTGCCAAGATGACTCACATCTCAGGACCCGGCCTCCCCTCCCCCTGACTCCTCAATGTCAACAAGGGACAATGCCCTCATTCAGAAAGTTGTCCGGGAGGGGGCTGGGCGTCCTGGAGGAGCAGGATTGGGGTGGGGGCGGGGTGGGCAGAAGGGCACCCCCCCCCCCAGCCTGGGCAGAGAAGGCCCACGCACGGCTCCCGCAGGGCTGGAGGCCTGGTGAGGCCCTCTTTGATTCATTATCAGTAAGTCAGGCAAGAAATGATGTCATGGAAGGGACTGGAACTGCAGAGCATGGCCGTCATCTGCAGGTAGCCAAAGGGATGATGGGAAGGGCGGAGCTCAAGGATTTGGACCCAGAGCCAGAAAGCAAGGCAGAGGCCGGTGACCTTTAAACTTCATCTTACAGACGGGTAAACTGAGGCCCAAGGATCAAATGACTTGTTCAAGGTCACACAGGAAGCAAGTGGCTTGGCCAGGATTTGAATTTAGGACACTGGTGGGCAATCTGTCCTGCTCAGCTCAGAGAGCAAAACTAGAAGCAAACCCGGGGGGCAACGGGCGGGGTCCCGGCTTCCAGAACCCCCTGTAAGAGTGGGCAGGGACCAAACCTGGCTCCAAACCATGCCTAGGATGCCCATGCAGCCTCAGTTTCCCCATCTGTAAAATGAGGCCGTTGCTCTGGGAGGGCCAGGCCAGCTCTAAAGCCAGAGCTCGGGATTCTGCCGACTCTCCCTCCGACTCCCCGGGGCCTCCGCCCAGCTGGGGCCCGAGGCGTCTTCAAGGGAGGGTGGGGCTGCCGCCCCGCGCGCGCACGTACACACACACAAGCTCACGTCTCTAGTTTCTATCGGGGGCGCGCCCAGATCTCTGCTCGGCCCCGCCATGAGCGGCCCGGGTCCGAGGTTCGGCTTCCCGTTAGCAGCAGAGTACGCGCGCGCGCTCCCACCCCTCTTGTTTCTATCGGGGGCACACGCAGCTCTTTGCCCCTCCCCCCATGAGCGGACCGGCCCGAGGTTCGGCTCCCACCCCTCTTGTTTCTATCGGGGGCACACGCAGCTCTTTGCCCCTCCCCCCATGAGCGGACCGGCCCGAGGTTCGGCTCCCCGGGTGCCTCAGCCCGGGGGGGGAGGGAGGGGAGGGGAAGAAGGGGAGAGGGGTGATTGGCCCTCTCAGCCCCGGGGCCTCCCGCCCAGAATCCCGCTTTTCAAGGCCTAAGGCGGGAGCCCCGGGAGGAGGAGGCTGAGCTCGGGCCGCTGCCCCGGAGTCCGGCTAGGCGCCGGGCCCCTCCCTGAGCCTCGGAGGGGAGGCCGCGAGGGCGGTCGTTCCTCCCGGCGTGGGAGGGCGGGGCGCGGCCGAGGAGGGAGGGAGCCGGCCGTGCCGGGTCCAACCAGCAGGTGGCGCCTGAGCCTCACCGTCCGCCTCGGCCCGGCCTCCCAAACCTCCGCAATGCGCAAAGCGGGGGCGGGGCCCTTTGGGACGAACAAAAAGGGACTGAGAGCACGAGCTCACCTCATGGGGGGAGGGGGGCGGGGCAGAGCCAGGGCTCTGGCACTGTACGGGACCTCCGAGAACATCTAGTCCACGCCCCCATTTCTCCAAAGGGGAAACTGAGGCTGGGGGAAGTGAGTTGCGCATAAGAGGTCGGCTTCCTGGGGAAGGGGGGGCGCAGAGGGGCTCGGAACCGCGGCTGCGAGGGGCGGGGGAGGCTGAGGCCCCGGGCGATCCTGTCCGGACTCCTGGGTGAGGTGGCCAGGCTTCAGGGGCAGGAGCCGGGGCTGGCACTCCGCGGTCCCGGCTGCGGGGGCACGGCTGGATTTGTGGGCGGCGCCCCCGGAGCCAAAGCTCGCCTCCGACACCTCCGAGCCGTGTGACCCCGGGCAGCTCCCCATCCTCTGCCTCAGTTTCCTCGTCTGCCAAGTGAGGGCGACACCCCCCTCCCGGGGCTGTCGGGGCCCGAACGGGCATTTGGCACGGGGTCTGGCCCACGGAAATGGTTGTGGAAATGTGACTGGCAGCCAGGGAGACCCCCGAGGCCCTCGGGCTTCTGCTCCCCGGAGGCAGCCCCCTCTCCCTCTTCACACTGTTCCCGGGACTGGCAGCTCCCAGAATGGCTATTTTTAACGAGGGGGGGGGGGGGGGGGGAGGAGGAGAAGGAGGAGGGAGCGGCCTTTCCTAAGGCTCTGATTAATCCCCCAGAGCAGCCCAGCTGCCACCCTTGGGAGGGGCAGAGAAGGGGCGCCTGAGAGAGGCAGAGAAGGGGCTCCTGGGAGGGGCAGAGAAATGGCTCCTGGGAGGGGCACAGAAGGGGCTCCTGGGAGGGGCAGAGAAATGGCTCCTGGGAGGGGCACAGAAGGGGCTCCTGGGAGGGGCAGAGAAGGGGGCTTAGGGGAAGGGCAGGGGAGGGAGAGGGGGCTGCCTCCAGGGAGCAGAAGCCCGAGGGCCTCAGGGGTCTCGCTGGCTGCCAGTCACATTTCCACAACCATTTCCGTGGGCCAGTTCCGAGTTCCCAGATTGGGGAACTGAGTATCCTGGAGGAAATCACTTTTTAAAGTGTTTGAAGTTTTTAAAGTGACTCCCCCACAATAAGTGACACAGAGACAGAAAAAGAAAGATACAGAGACAGAAAGAAATAGAGACGGAGACCGGCTGCTTTCCCATTTTACAGATAAGGAATGAGTCTCAGAGAACACACAGTCTTCATCCCCACTGGAACTGATCCAGTTTGTTGCCTCCAAAGCCAGAGCAACTACACGGGGGAGGGGAATGAATAAGCATTTATATAGTGTTTACTGTGCACTGGGAACTGTACAAGTGCATTTTAAACAATTTTCCAACTATTATCTCATTTGATCTAAAAACCATCGTGCCCTGAACCTTTCCTTCTCCCTTAACTCCCGTCTCTCTCACACAGAATTATGTTGGTGTCCTCCTAGAAAATTCTAGTCTATACATCAACAGGCACTTATTAAGCTCCTTTTGTCTACAGAGCCCTGAGTGAGACTCGGGGGCAGGTAGCTCAGATATTGTACCAATTGAAATCTGTAATAAAGAGCAACCGAGCCCATTCCATTTATCAGCAAGGCTCTGGTTCGGTGGGCTCAACTCTTGGAGACAAGACTGGGTCAAGGACGGCTGCAGGGGTTGGTCATTTCCTTCTCTACCTCTTTTGACAGATGAGGAAACTGAGGCAGACCGGGGGAGGTGACTTGCCCAGGAGCATTCAGCTGGGAAGTCTCTGAGGTCACATTTGAACTAAGGTTTTCCTCAGACCCCAGATGGGGACTCTGTGCATACGGTGTCCCCAGCTACCTATTAGCAAGGGTGAATCATTGCCATTAAACAGGGTCTGGGGCTCCTGTGAAACTTAACAGGACTTTCTGGCCACAAAATCTGAGGTAGAATGGGCGCAGAGTTTGCCGCGGAGCGGCCGCTGCATCTGGGGCACCTTGGCCAAGGACAAGAGGAGGGAAAGCAGGGCCAGAAATAGATTAGGAGCCGGGACTATTTGTGGGCAAGGGGGCCTGCAAGGCCGGGCAACATCCCTCCTCTCTGATTGGCTGGGCCGCCTGGCAGCTGGTCACAGCCCCAGAAAGGAGCCCGTGTCATGTGGAAGGAAAGCTGGTGATTTTCCATGAGTCCAAATGAGGAATTAACTCATCTAAAGAAAGGCTCCTCTGACTCACCCAGAAAAGGGGAATTTTCCAAGCAGCCTCCTGGGCTGCCGGGAGGGGGAGGGGCGTGCAACCCTCATCACTAACACAAGCTCCTTTGTGTGATCATTCCCAGCAGGCTCAGCTAAAAATCAAGTCGGGGATTGATTAAGCAGAATTTCCACTATCTTCTCACTGGGGGGAGGGGGAGCACTGTCCCAGGTATCGGGGATACTGATATTACTCAGTGAATAACCAAGGGCTGAAGGGGAAGGTCATGACCAAGGTGGCGATGGGGGTGGGGGGCTGGAGAACTGGGAAGCCCGCCTGGAGGCGGTGGGCTTTGAGTCAGCTTTTAAGAATACACAGCAAGAGTGAGGTGAGCAGAACCAGGAGCTGCCATTGTGCAGTGACCAACCCTGTCGGTTCCAACATGGCGGAAAAGGCCGCCCACATCCAGAGGAAGAAGCAGGGAGTCCCAATGCAGATCCAAGCGGCCGACTCTCCCTTGGTTTTCTCTTTCTTTTTTGTTGTTTCTTCTCTCAGCACATGACTAATGTGGAAATATGTTTTGCAAGACTGCACAAACCCGGATCAGATTGGCCGCCATCTTGGGGAGGAGGGAGGGCAGGAGGAAAACGTGGAACTCAAAAGGTTCCCCCCCAAATGAATGTTGAAGATTCTCTTTACATGTGATTTGGAAAAAAAATAAATGTTTTTTCAAAATAAGAAAACAGCCGTTGGAGGTCCGAGGAAGGGACACACCCGCAAAGGCTCAAGGACGGGAGAGCACAAAATTGTGTCCAATTTGGCTGGAACCCAGAGCGTACAGAAGGGGCCATAGGGAAGAGGCTGGGAAAATTGGATACAGGGCCTTGAACGGCAGGGCAGGGTTGAAACTCAGGGCCCCTGGTGGGTTTGCTTGGGGAGAAGCGGGAAACGGGCTGGTCAGACTGGGTGGACCACAGGCTTGTTCACTCCTTTCCAGGGGACTTGATGTAATCTGGGAGAGCACTGCTTCCTCTGGCAGATAATTAGACAATGGTCGGTTGGCCTCTGGGGCCTCCTCAGCAGTCCGTGCCCCCCCCCCCCCCAATGGCTTGGTTAGTTTGCACACACACTTATTCCCAGTGAATTCTTGTTTTGGCCACGAAATGCAGGCACAGAGCAGGTGATGAGGAAACAAGCTCTGAAGGGAAATCATGGAGCGGTCAGAGATCGGGGACCTTCGGCACTCAGGGACAGGAGGGCGAGTAAATACAGACGGGGGCTCTCACCCAGCTTTGGGGATAAGAACTCACTGACAAAAACTGCTGGGAAAGTTGGAAACCAGTGTGGCAGAAAGTAGGCATCGACCCACACCGAACACCGGACCCCAAGATAAGGTCAAAATGGGTTCGTGGTCTAGGCAGAAAGAACGAGATTATAAATAAATTCGAGGAACATAGGATAGTTTACCTCTCCGACCTGTAGAGGAGGAAGAAATTGGTGACCAAAGAACTAGAGATCATTATTGATCCCAAAATAGAAAATTTTAATTACATCAAATGAAAAAGCTTTTGTACAAACAAAACTAATGCAGGCAAGATTAGAAGGGAAGCAATGAACCCTGGGAAAACATTTTTATAGTCAAAGGTTCTGATAAAGGCCTCATTTCCAAACTATAGAGAGAATTGACTCTGATTTATAAGAAATCAAACCATTCTCCAATTGAATTGAATCCAGCAGGAGGATTTCAGAAAGAGAGACTGACAGGAACTGACACTGAGGGAAATGAGCAGGACCAGGAGATCATTATATACTTCAACAACAAGACTATATGATGATCCATTCTGACAGACGTGGCTCTCTTCAACAATGAGAGGATCCAAATCAGTTCATTTGGTCAAAAATGAAGAGAACCAGCTACACCCAGAGAAAGAACTCTGGGAGATGAGTGTGAACCACTACAGAGCATTTCCACTCCCAGTTTTTGTCCACCTGCATTTTGGATTGCCTTCTCAGGTTATTCTTTACCTTATTTCTAAGTCCGATTTTTCTTGTGCAGCAAAATAACCGTGTGGACATGTATACATATATTGGAGTTCACATATTTAACATGTATGGGACTACCTGCCATCTGGGGGAGGGGGTGGGGGAAGGAGGGGAAAAATTACCCTGTAAAGAAAGAGATGGGGGCAGCTAGATGGTGCAGTGGGCAGAGCACAGCCCTAAAGTCAGACATTTGACAAGCTGTGACTTTTAATCCTAATGCCTCTCAAAAAAAAAAAAAAAAAGTTTATTGATTCACCAAAGTCAAAAAGGGCCGATGGTCCCCACTCCACACCCCATTTCCAGAACAGGAAACTGAGGCCCAGAGCTGGAAGGCCCTTGGCCAGGATCACCAGGGAGGAAGGGAGCCAGCACCAAAGCCAGTGTCCTCTGTTCCCCAGAACTCCTTTCTCAAGCTCTCGGTGCTTGTTAGAGACCGGAGGTCACCTTGTTTTTAATGATAATTGTGGTCTGAGTCAGGGCCAAGCAGTCCCCCAGATGAGCGACGGGGAGCCGGCAAGGCCGAGGTGCGGGACGCGGAGCTGGCCGGTGACTCATTGGTCCGAAGCTGTCCGAGCTGGCGCTTCTGACGAAAGGGTAGGTGGGCAGCCCCAGTACCTTGGGATGCTGCAGGCTTACCAGCCCCCGACACAGGCCCTCCCTCCTCAGGCGTCTGGACATGTATGGCCTGTCTCTATCCTGCCTCGGGACCAGCAGAGGTTACGGGACCCCGGAGACCGGGCCTCCTGAGCCGAGCCTGGCACAGGCCTGGGAGCTGCTCTTGTCATGGCGTCTCTCCACATGCTGTCTCCCCCAACTCAACGCAAGCTGCAGGGCAGGGACTATTTCACTGGGGCCTCCATATCCCCAATACCTGGCATACAGCTTGGCATACATTAGGTGTTTAATAAATGCCAGTTAATGGATTGATAGGGCACCAGGTGAGTAATCCTGGAGGGCCCAAAGCTCACAAAGACCCATCTTGTTAACAAGCTGTGGGCTCTGCTGCCCTGGCTGCTCCTCTTTCCCTCCTGGTCTTCCTCTCTCTCCTCCTCCCCAGCCCCCGCTTCTGACAGAACAGGCCTTCACCGCCTGCCGACCCTTTCTGAGCCAGGCGGCCCCCCTCCCCCCCTTTCCCTACAATAATATAAGAACTAAGGACAGGAGGCAGCTGGGTGGCTCAGTGGAGAGCAGCAGGCCTGGAGTCCAGAACCTAAGTAGGAATCTGGACACTTATTAGCTGTGGGACTCTGGGGGAGTCGCTTTACCGTGCCTGCCTCAGTTTCCCCATCTGTAAAATGAGTTGGAGAAACTGCCTCAATATCTTTGCTAAGAAAACCCCAAACGGGGTCACAGAGTCAGACGCGACTGAACCACGGCTGACTGCTTGGATCCCCAGGGCCTTGGCACAGTGCTTGGCACATGGCAAGCCCAAGAGATGATCTAGCTAGCTCAACTCCTCTTTCCCCATCATCTCGGCCGCTTCCTGCGGAGGCGGGACCATCTGCTGCTCCTTGGACCCCCCTGTTTCATCCCGAGTCCCCCCTCTCGCAGCCCCCAAGGCCCTGGGAAGGGCTTCTTGCCAGACATTCCCACTAAGCCCCAGGAGAAGAAGTGCTCCCTGAGCATTGTGGGGGACGAATGCCGACACCAGATCTGGGCGCCAGCCCCCCTCCCCCACCCTGAGCCGCGGAACTGACTTCCCGTGGAAAGATACCAGCTCCGGCAGCTGCTGTGGGGGAGGCGCCAGGGAGGGGGCGCGAGCCATGGGAAAGAATATCTCTGACACTCGCCCAGGGGCCCAAGAAAGTAGCTGGGGAGAAGGCAAAGGTTTTGGGTGGGCGGGAGGGGGACAAGCAGCTCCCCCTTAGTGGGAAGGAGGAGGATGGGGAGGAGGTAAGGACATAGCAAGGGGAGGGAGGGGGAGAGTTAGGAAGGGTGGGGGATGGGGAGAAGGAGGGAAAGACATAGCAAAGGGAGGCAGGGAGGAAGGATGGGGGAGGGAGGGAGAGAGGAAGGATGGGGGAGGGAGGGAGGGAGGAAGGAGGGAAACCAGAGCAGCTCCGGCCCCAGCAGCCTCCAGCAGGAAGGAGCCAGCTCCTCCCGGGCCATCCATCCTGCCCAGCAGCTTCTTCCCGCAGGAGCCCTTAGCTTAGCACAAGATGTTCCTCCTCCCCGCCCCCCATCTCTCCACACCCAGCCCCCTCCTCCATTCCTAATGGAATAAGCGGTTTTATTGTGAACCTACTACGTGCCCCGCCCTGTGCCGACCTCTTCCCAAAAGTGAGCTCATAGATTATCTCAGCCACGAAAGCTCCTTTATCGCTCCCTTCGGTTTCGAGGCAACCTTTGCTACAAACAACAAATACATTCTCCCGGAAAAACAAAACGAGTCCTCCGACCCGGATTGACCCGAGCGGGCCCCGGGTCCTGGAACTCCCCCAGCTCCCCCTTTCTTCCCCCACCCTCTGAGTCTCTGTCTTTGTCCCTGTCTCTCTCCCACTGTGTGTCTGTTTCTTTGTTATCTCCCTCGGTCCCTGTGTCTCTCAGTCTCTCTTCTTCCTCCCCTCCGCCCACCGGTACCTCTGGCCCGGGCAGTGGGCAGACAAGGACAGACCTCGGGCACCCAGGGCGGTTTTCGAGAATGCATTTCCGCCTTTTTGCTGCCCCTTGTTCGTGCTGCCCCCGCAGAAGGGTCGCTAGGGCAGAGGCAGAACATTTTCTCTCGCTGACTGCGTGTGTTTTTCCAGAATGGCAGCCGAGAATTTGCCCGCCCCTCCCCCAGTGGCAGGGTTTGGGGGCCCCCTCCCCTCCCTGCGAACACTACCCCCCTCTTGAAGGCTGGAACCCTGATAATCCGAGGAGAGGGCCTCGCTTAGCTCCTTTTTTATTTTATTTTATCGTTCTTTCTTCAGTTGTGTCGCTGCCCCCGCTGTCTCTCGGGCAGACCCCACAGGAGACGCCGACCGGAAGTCAGCAAAGGTGCCCCTTGTTTTAGAAGGGGCTGAATGGGGCCTCTTGTGCTCCGTGCAAACAGGAAGCTGCTCATGGCCCGGGGTCACTTCCAACCCCTTTCGGAGGCAAGATGCCCTGGAAGGAATCTCAGGGCGTTCTCAGCCGAGGAGTCTGGGATGTGGAGCTAGAAGGGACCCCAGAGACCATGGCATGCAGCCCCCTGCGGCTCAGCCTGGCTGGGGCGTCCGAGATCCGGGGACAGGCAGGGCCTGCGAGGGCTCAGATTCCGGGAGGTCCCGGGGCCAGCCCCCGGCTCCACAGCAGCGGTGGGGTGCAAACACCCCTCCCCCACCCCTCTAAACAGCCGGAGCCACAAGCCTCCGCCTGTCCTCCCCCTCCCTCCCTTCCCCCTCCGGCTTGCTCAATGTTCCTGGCACCGAGTCACCAGCTCCAAGGGCAGCTGGCGGGCGGAGGCTCTTTGGCTGCGCGCCCAGTCACTGCGGCCCCCTCGGGCGCCATCTTGGAGCCGCGGGCTGGAACGCCACAAGCTGTTTTCTTCCTTTATCTTCCCCGCCCAGTTACCAGGCCCTCCCGCACCGTTGTTGTTTGTCCTGGTCGTGCAGGACCCTGGGAGGGGCCGTCACCCCAGACGGCCTCCCTTCCCCGGCCAGGGCCTCTCCACCGTTGCCAGGCCCATGGGGGCTGCAGCCCATGGCTGACGGTCCATCCGGGTGACCTTCCATTCCCAGGGGGAGGGGGAAGAGGGAGGTATGGGGGGGCGGGGGCTTCTGTGGACAGATCTCAGGGATTCTGAGCTAGGGTGGGAAAAACCTGGGGGAGAGGTGGGTAATTTGGTAATTTCTCAAACTGGAAAGAATAATTGTTTAAACTCCGGAGAAGTGGGCGGTCTGCTACCCGGGAGAGCCCGAGGGGCCGGGACCCACAAAGGTTAGGGACCCAGCCTCTCGGCTAGTACTTAGGTTTGCCCCGGAGCCCTCAGGCGCGCCTCCCAGGAGGCTTATCTCCGTTTGCCATTCCCTTGAGTACAGGGCCAAGTGACCTAGTTAGTCCTCCCTTAAGAGTTCCAATCCTGTTAAAGGAGGGGAAAATGTTGGTGGCAGCCCTCTTTGTGGCGGCCAGAAACGAACCTGAATCCCATCAGTTGGAGAAGGGCCGAGTACACTGGGATATGAATGTTATGGAATATTATTGTTCGGTAAGAAATGAGCAGCAGGAGGATTTCAGAGAGGCCTGAGATTGACAGGAACTGATGCTGAGGGAAATGCGCAGGGCCAGGAGAGCATTAGCCACGGCTATATGAGGATCGATTCTGATGGACTTGGCTCTCTTCGGCAATGAGAGGATCCAAATCAGTTCCAATTGGTCAGTGAGGAACAGAACCAGCCACACCCGGAGAGAACTCTGGGAAATGCATGTGGACTGCTTACATTTTTGGTTTTTTCCCCGGGTTATTTTTACCTTCTTTCTAAATCCAATTTTTCTTGTGCAACAAGAGAACTGTCTAAATATGTATACATGTATTTGATTTACTTTAAATGTTTAACATGTATGGGACAACCTGCCATCTGAGGGAGGGGATGGGGAGGAAGGAGGGGAAAAGTTGGAACAGAAGGTTTTGCAAGGGTCAGGGTTGAAAAATCATCCATGCATATGCTTTGCATATAAAAAGTTATAATAAATAAAAAGTTCAAATCTTGGCTTCCCCACCTAGCACCCACTGAGATCCTGGGCTGGTTACTTCCCTTCTCTGGCTTCCTCAGTTTCCCCACTCTCATTTAGACTAGGAGTCATCTGAAGACTAGCTTGGGAGTCCAATCCAACTGGTCCCACAATGCCTGGGTCTCTTCCCTCCTGGAGCCTGTTTATTCCTCCAAAAAATGGGCTGGTCTTCATGATCAGTCAGGGAAAGCCTAGGAGCCCTTTCATAAAAGTTGTGCTTTTAAACAAGGAAGGCCAAGGCTTGGAAAGGGCTCCAAGTCCTTCCCAACTGCAGGACTTCTAAGGCCCTTTCTGGTGATTACCAGTTGAATGGTTTAGTGGGGAGGGGCCCATAAGGAGGCAGGAAAGCCCGAGTTCAAAGATGGCCTCAGACACTAGCTGTGAGACTCAGGGCAAGTCACTTCATCCTGGTTGCCTCGGTTTCCTCAACGGTCAGATGAGCTGGAGAAGGAAATGGCCAACTGCGCCAATATCTCTGCCAAGAAAATCCCCAATGGGGCCACAGTCAGACACATACCTGAAGGTGACATAAGTCATTTGCCTCAGTTTTGCTTTAAATTTTCTCAACTGTAAAACGGGAATGAGCCCCTCTCTCCGAGGGTGGAAGGAGATATGGGAGGCCTTGCCCTGCCCTCAGAAGGCTTGCTGCCTCTCCCTGGAGTTTCAATCTTCTGCCCTCCAGCCTCTCCTCTCCCCAGCCCCCCAGAGGCTGTTACCCCCACCTTCCCACTCAGCTCCCCTGGGAGAATGGAAGCTGGAAAGCCTGGAGCAGAGATGGGGGTGGGGGCACCCCAAGCACAGGCAGACAGCTGGCAGAAGAGGACCCAAAGACCTTCCAGATCGCAGGACACCGGGAGGGGAGGGTCCAGCCTGGCTGGGTGTGGCCTTTAAATGTCAGTTTCTCTGGCCTTGGAGGGGATCATGGGCTGGGAGTACGATGACCTCAGCTTCCAGCCCTCTTGTACTAGAGGACCGAGGGCCCCTCTCCGGCTCCGGGCCTCAGTTTCCCCCTCAGTACTCCCTGATCCCAACCCCCACCTTGGACTGGCTGAGCTCTAGACCTTCCCTCCTCTCTGAGCCTCAGTTTCCCCTTGCGTACAAGGAGGGGAGGTGCTGGAATGCCTGGCTTTTAAGTCCGGACCCATTTTTCTTTGTCTAACTAAGGCACCGCCCCAGCCCCATCCCCCCATTCTGCAGGCGCCTTGCTCTTTCTGCGCATGCGCACTGAGCCTCCCGCCCTGGCCCCTCGGGAGCGCGGGTCGCTGTTGACGTCAATGTTCAAATCACGAGGCTGCAGCTGCTGTCGCCCCCGCCCGCAGTCACGCGCCTCTGTGCGCACGGCCCCAAAATGACTGTGCATTCTAGCTCGCCCCTCCGCCTCCCGCCCTGTAGGAGGACGCGGCGTCCTCTCCAAGTTCTGCGATCCTCCGCAGAGATCCCTACGCCAGCCGCGCCCTGGGGAGGCCGGACCTTCTTTCTTTCCTTTGTCTTGAGCGCGGGGAAAGTCGGGATTGGGGTGGGCTTCTGGGCTCTTCTCAGAGAAAAGCGGGGGGAGGGGCCATTTTCTCAGATCCTACAAAAACATTTCCTTAATTAAACCTTTCGTCCTTTTGTCACTTAAATGTTCAAGTTTGCGTCTCATATAAGGACTGTAAAGTCTTCAAGGGGCATCAGGCTGAGGGGATTCGGGGGCTCCCTCCACTCCGAACCCCGAATCTTTGATTTCGAAGGGGGCAGGGCTTGGAGGAAGAGACCAAGGACAAAGGTTCGAGAGGAACTCTTTTTTTGAAGCTCGCGGAGGAATCGTCCCGATGAGCGTCAACTCGGTGACGCGTCCCGAGCCCTATATAAGCCGCTCTTCCTGGCTCCGGAGAAGCATAGAGCAGGCGGGAGGCTAGCGTAGCCATTCAGAGTAGTTAGCTAGCTGCCAGAGGGAGTTGGGTTGGGTCTTCCAGGAATGGCTCCCAGGGAGAAAGAAGGTTGCTCGGGGAGAAAGGGGCATTTAACAGGAACCTCTCGGGAACTTAGTGAGCTGTGGACGGGAGAGACGAGAGAGGGACGGGTGGAGAAACGCTTTGTGGGTTGAGTGAATTTAATTTTTTCGTAGTAAATATAGGGTTTTGTTCCACGGCTGTTAATCTGCCCGTTGGAGAAGAGGGCTTTCTGGAACGGCACCCCCTGAGATTATGGCTCAGACGGGGGTGCCCTGGTTTGTATGGAGGGGAAGAAGCGATACCTAGGGCTGATTACATTATGGACTGGGGTGAGACTGTCTCCTGGCCACTTAATGTTGTTCATGAGACTAAAGGGAATAGATGGCTCTAGAAAGTTCTGGGGAAAAACGAGGATAAGGGGCTCGCTCATGTAGGCTGGAATGGGGGCTGTTTGGTTTGGGGGCGGGGGACTAAATTTGAACGTGTCATACCAGCAGTCACTTTTTTTTCCAGGCAAAGGGTTTGTGGACCATCCTGGGGGTGTGAGACTGGGAAAGCCCCAGGAGGTGCTGCTGAGCACAGATGTTGTGGAAAAGGACTTAGCTCCTGGAGGCTCAGGGTGGTATGTAATTGTGTCGACGAGGACGGGCACTCCAAGCCAGGGAGGGCTAGTGGATGCTGGAGGGGGCCCGGGGGGGTCCCGGGACAGCTCCACCAGGTAGGGTTGTAAGAGCGTTACTCTGTTGACGGCTAGGTGGCGCTGCAAGGTTTGATGTGTTTGTAAGTTGCTGGGGTGGGGGAGGGAGGGAAATTGACACGTTTTATCTTCCAGATGGCAGGATTCTCCGTGGGGAACCTTTCTTTCCTTTAGGTTGGAAGCTAACTTTAGGTGTGAAGTACCCAGTCTGCTCCCTCTACCTCTGCTTCTCCTTCCTTTATTTCACGAGGTTTTCAGTCGATAAGTTCAGTTTTTAAATTCTGGTTCTGGTGAGGCGTAAGTAAAGGGGAATATCCCGAATATGTCCTTAAGGTGGCGCATATTGGCTCAGTAGCCTTAGGCCGTCAGTGTTGGAAACTGACTCGGCAGCCACAGGCAGGTCTCCTTGAGCCTTGGGGTGGGGCAGTATTTTTAGGTGGAAGGCACCCCGCCCCATCCCGATATGGGAACGAGGCTTCTAACAGAAGCAGGGTGTGACGTAGATGGAAGGGGTGGGGCCCCAGCAAGGAAGCCTTGATCGGTACTTTAGTTGACCATTGGGCTCGGGTGGCACGTTTTCTAAGTGCGTTTTGCTGTACAGTAAATGCTTTTTGGAACATGATTGGTTATAGTGTTCATCCGGACGGTCTGATGGCACCATCAGAAATGGAGCAGTTTGCCCAATGAGTCCCTAGCAAGCGTGCGGCAGGGAGAGAGCTCACCGAGAAAGTTTGTTTCCTTGTCTTCAGAGCCATCGTAGTTGATGCCTCCAGAGTCTTGTAAAGAAAGTTCATCAGCTTAATGTTGGCAGAGCCCATTCAGGAAGTGTTCTGCAGTCGGGGTTGCTGGCCTTTTTAATGTCACGTGGGTGTTGATAAATTGACCACAAGCGTCAGCAACCTCGGGGGGAAACGCCTCCAGTTCACATCCTGGTGTATCTGCTGTGGATGTGCCGCTGCTGCCTCGGAGCCTCGGCCCCTCCCGCCATGTTTGTTGTTAGGGCCCCAGCAGTCCAGCCAATCTCTAAAAGTTCCTGGGGGGTGGGGTTTGTCAGGTGCCAGCTTCCAAATTTGAGGCTTCTTCGCATAAGCCGGTTTCCAGTTTGGTGATAAGGAACTTCTTGGCGCCAAGAAGACCGAGCTGGAAAGCGCGGGCCGTGCTACGAACTATTGTAAGATCGGAACTGAGATACGGACCCCGCCCGCGTGCGGCCGCTTCTAGAGTGGCTGAGGGATCGCGCTGCTGCACTGCTTAAAGCCAAAGGACCTGAGCAGCGAGCTCGCGGCAGAGCTGAATCGTACACCAAAAGGGGGCGAATTATTTAGGGGCGGCGCCTTTGGGTTAAGGGGATTGGAAATCGGCGGGGGTGGGGGGCGGTCAAAGCAACTCGAGTTTGGATTAGGTTTAAATGGGGAGAGGGGGGACTTTAGGGAGGGCAAGTTGGGAGGGCGTTAACTAGGGGTGATGACTACAGCCCACTCGAGTAAGGACGAGCTGGGCTCTAGTCGGTAGTTGGCTGCTAAGCGGGTCAGCTGTCTTTTGGGAATTGGAAGACATGGAAGGGTTGGCGGTGAGGGGGGAGGAAAGGGTTTTGGGGGTGGCAAACAACCAGGCTTGGTTGGGGGAGGGTGGTGGGGGGGGAGTGGAGGAAGTTAAACATGGGTGGTTAAGGGTGGGGCGGGGGCATTCGAGGGGGGGGGAGGACATATATTAAGTTAAAAGGAAAATAACAGGCTAGGCCTGGTTTTGGGACCTGCTTGGGAAATCTTAAGTCTACAAAACACCAGAGATCCTTTTGGGTTCCACAGAAATGCTTTGGCAAGTGTGGCCCACTTATGTGCCCATCTTGGGAGGAAAAAACCAGAAAATTTCTTTAAATTCGCGCCATTTAAAAGATGAGATTGATACTTTTGCATCTAAACTATAAAGCTTTTCGGAAACAATTGGGAACTACATAGAATCGGCTTTTAAAATTGTTGGGTTTCAGGAAAACTAATAATGGTAATCAAGGTAAACGGGTGGTGGTTAATTGAAGACTTGAAAATACTTTAAGTGTTCTCTGTTGACTGGGGGGGAGGGGAGATAATGATCAGCTGCCAGGTTGTGTCTGTACCATACGTGGGTCATTGTAACCTTTCAATAAAGTACCATCAGAACCGTGTGTTGTGAACTTGGGAACAAAGGGATGTGTTGGGACTGATAATTGTATTGTGACCATAATTAAATGTGAATGAAACTGGGAGTTAGAAAACTAGATTGGACTTTTTAAGGAGCAAATTGGATTTTGTACATTGGAAAATTACCTCAATGAACTTTTGTCAGTACTTTTTACCTAGTTTAACTTGTAATTGTTTAGAAAATGAAAAGGATGGGTTTAAGTGACTTTGTATCATGTTCCTTTGCTAAAACTGAGCCTTAAAGCGTCTTTGTGCCAGTGACTCCCAAGCTGAAGGCTAGGGAGCACAACTTGAATTTTCTTTGCTGCCATCTTGTGGTTTTGTTGACTTGGCAAGGCTAAAGGTGAATTTCAGTCTTGGTTCGTGATACAAACAAAACTTAAGACACGATGTTAGTGTAGATAGTCCTAGAATTGTGTAAGTGGTTAAAGTAAGTATATTGGGCTTTTTGTACAGTTATAAACCATGACTTGTAAATGACTAACATTTTTCTCCCTTAAGCAGCACAAATAAAAATTTTGAAGTTTTTCGTTTTTTCCAAAAGTTTGATGTTGCTATTGTATTTTTATCGTCTATTTGTACTGAAAACTTGGGTTATAGCATTGATATTTTGTTTTCCTAATGCAATGTGAAATGTGATATTCCTAAGCAGTCGACTTGTACAATTTGTGAGTCCCTTGGTGAAAAATAGTCATGACATTTTATGTCCAGACCCTAAATGATGTGCTCTAGGAGGTAGAAAAGCTCACCCCATGGTAATTTTCAACAAAACTGAATATTTTTAAGTCATTGCACTGTAACCTGTTGGTAATTACAAAATGTGAGTCCCATGATGGGCATATAGTAATGCAAGTACTGGGGGAAATTTCATGGGGGACTGTTTGAAAGAGGTTACCAGAGGCTCCTTGCCTCTAAGGTCAGGCTTGGTTATTCTATCTAGGATGGTGGCTGTCGGCTGGGGTTTTGGAGCTGGACTCCATAACACTGAACATTGTTTGCCAAGCTACTGATGAGGTGACTGAGACTTTTGGGCAGCATCCATGCCCAGTGGTGACAGTCCTAAAGTGTAATATTTAGTTTGGTTGTGAAGAATGACCTCTTTCTCCCCCAACCTCCCTCCTTGTGGTACCATGCGCTTAAGAGATGCTTCTGGACTCTGGCTGTCCCACTGCCTCTTGGGCAGAAGGGGAGGGGCAGGCTCAGTTCCAGATCCGGGTTCATAACTAAAAGCCAACACTTGGCAGCTTTTGGGCCGTCTAGGGCCCTATACTTTGAAAAACTATTAAAGGGAGATGTTTTGGCCAGTGTGTAATGGCCCAAAATTGAAGTGAAGTTTTGTGTGAATCTGAATTGGGATCTTCCTCACACCAAGGTCAAGGTTGAATATGAACAATGAAGCAGTATTGGCATTTGGGGAGGGGGATGATGGTTGAGGTTTGTCCCAGGTCAGAAGTAAACCCAATTTCCACCACCTGTACCACCAGGAGCAAGTCCAGAACTCGAGTAAGTAAATTCTAATTGTCTTTTCCTTCCTCAGTGCCAGGCTGGATTCAGGTGAGCCAACTTTTTATACATCAATGTTTTGACCCCAATTTCATTATGATGCTTTGAAATCATCAAACTGGCTTTGTGCTTCCGTAATGGGGGGGATTGTCAGATGTTAACAAGTCTTAGTATCGGCGTGTACCTTTTGAATTGGGTGAGATAAACAAAAAGTTGGAAAACTTTTCAATAGTTGTGATGCATAAGTGATTGTGGTTTCTGAAACCATCAGATGAGTTGAAGGCTCTGGCCTTGGTGAATTGTCCGGGTGTTGGGGACAAATGGTAACCTTGGGGACCTTTCTGTCAGCCCAGTGCACCCTGTCTACCGGGTTCCTCACCTTCCCCCACCGTTACACTCCGCCTGAGAACACTACTTTTCCCGATTGGTATTTTCCATGTAGAAAAAAAAAAATCTGCTATTGACTGAACGTACTGGCCCTCCTGGTGTCAAGTACTGTGGAGATCTTTGTGTTCCTCTATGGGGAAGGTTAGCTTGTGAAGCACTGGTCCTAGTGCCTGCACTTCTGCAATCCCACCCCTGGGGAGATGAGGACAAACAGGAAAGGCTTGGGCCTTGTTAGGCCGGAGTCTGGTCCTTGTCTTGCTGCCCCCGCCCCCCCTCTCCCTTTATGGTCTGGCTCTCTCCTGGTCACCGCAGCAGGCTTTTAACTTGGAATTCTTGTGCTCGATCCCGCTCAGCACAGGCCTTTCCTTTGCCAAGATTGACTTGACGGTCCCCATCATCCCACTTGTGGGTCCTTGGGATTGTTAGGATGTTTTAGCAATCTGGGTCAGTGCTGAGCGGGTCTGTTTCCCTCCCTCTGCACCAGCTTTACTCAGCCTGCCTCTGCGGCCCCTTACCGGTGCCCAGGAGGTTGGGTCAGGTGTGCCAGGGCCTTCCCTCTCCCTTGACCTTCCCCCCACTGTGGGACCCCCCCCATTCACAGGCCATTCTGCCTTGTCTGAGCTGGGGTCCCCTTTGGCCCCCGGGGAAGGCGGCTCTTGTACTTCTTTGTGATCCTAGGCCAGTCTCCTTCCTTGGAGCCCCCACTGTGAGGTGATGGCCTCTGTGTGTTTGCAGACCTCCAGTCTGTGGCATTCACCCTGCTGCTTCAGCCTTCTCTGTCCTGTTCTCTCCTGTACCCCATGGTCTCGAGCCTTACGGGCTTCTTGGTGGCCACGGGTCACTCGTTCCCTATTCCTGCCTCCCCTCCCACTTGTCCTTGCATCCGGCCTTACCCTAACCTGACCCGTGTCTGCTGCCAGATGCTACAATCCCCCCCACCCCCCACGGTCTTATCTCCCCGTGCTTCAAAAGGTGTGATACCAGCATTTATTATATGATATTCTTATGGCAATGATGTGGCCGTGTTTAGCTATAATACACCACACTATGACATTTCTGTGCTACGGCTGTTCTGTGACCGCACTGGGAAGTTTTTGGCTCTTTATAACTGCCGTACAACTTTTAGGCTTTTCCAAGTAGACTCCAATTGTTGGGTAAGAGTGGAAAGTGTTAGGACAAAATACTTAGGTTCCAAACTTTTAAAGCTTTCCTATCTATTGAGTTTACACATTTTTGTGCCAGACTTGTGGCCAGGGACCTCTCACCAACTCACAACCCACTCTCCCAGGCCTGGACCGGTCTCATAGATAGAATAAGGTGCTATATGTCAGTCTTAAATTTGCATTTCTGCTCATTTGAATCATTTCTCAGATGGGACTTCAATGGGTTCCAAATTTTTGATCAATTACATAATGAGAAATGAATCTTGAATAGAATTTAATTTGTTTTAGGTGAGATTTTATTAAAAATGGACTTTTATTTGCATTTTCTTTTGGATGTATTGCTTTTTGAGGTATTTAGAAATTTTGGGTAATCAAATCAATATTTTTGTAGAAAAAAAATTCTATACTTGTGATAATATCCCATTTTTCTGCTTCTCTTATTGTGGCTTTTTCCATTGGTTTATTAGCACTTAATTAGAAAAGCACCAGATGGTATGAAGTGGATTTGATCTCATTTTTAAGATGTTAATAACCTCGCTATAATCTGAGGAAAGACCAGTTGGTTGTTTTTAATGTTGAAATCCTTAAATTGACTCTTGAGATCCAGTTCATATGGTCACATCTGGGAAGCTTTCTGACTTTTCTAAACCCTCCCACATACCTCTTTTCCCCTTTTGGACCTGATCTAGAACCTTGGCCCCTTGGGCACTTCCTATCTGAGCTCTGTGTGCCAGGGACTATCTTCCAGCTCCTGGAGTGCAAACCTGTGGAAAAGCCTCAGGACCCCATAATGTACCTTAAAACAGTAGCTAGAGACGAGGTGTGGCAGGGTGTGCTGGCCAGGGCTGTTGGAAGGATGGCAAGGTCAAGGTTTTCCGTGTCCAGTCGGGCAATGCTGTTTGCACCAGCATCCCGGAGACGTTGGGTATCTGGGTTCCACTCTGATCCTTGGGAGTAGCCGAGATCTGGTTCCCACGGCTCTGGGACAGGCTGGTCCAAACTCTTTTTTACTTGCAGAATAGGCGTGTTCAGTTTTGTTGATTTATTTTAGATTTTAGTTTTTGGGAGTAGGATTTCCACATGTACGTACACATCAGTGTATTTCTCTAGAGTCTAAAATGTCTCCTGACTCCTAGAACTGGGCTAGTTGGACCTAGACAAAAAGGCAATGCTTCTGTTCTTGTAGAGACTGAATGATGTACAATCTACTAAACTATATACTACATGCTATGTACCGAGAGAGAGACTACCAAATATGGCTCTGAGGGCGGTTCCCTGCCTGTGATGGAACTCCTGACTTCCATTTTATATTTAAACAGTACCGTCCATTTTAGTCTGAATGCCACGATTATTTGAAATGCATGTTACAATAGATTTTTTCTAGTCATTCCTTTTTTAGATCTTTGTTTTCTTGTGCAAAACTATTCAGTCATTTCATTTCTGCTAATTTGTTTACTGGCAAAAATTTCCCTAATTCAGTGATATGTAGATGGAGCAATTCGTTATTATTTTCTCATTTTTATTGGTTTAAAGATACAACATTTGCAATAGGAAAATCTGGTGCTGTTCATCATCCTTTTCTGTTCCCCACCTATCTACCCAAATACTGCCACCAATTTTCCTCTGAGTAATCGGATTTCCTTTTATTTTTTTATTTTTTTTGTGACAGAGATTAAGTTCTACTTGAACACTCGCTATGTTTATTGATATTTTCTCATTTATATCTAGTGCTGATTAGTTCGCTCATTGTTTTAAGTCTTCTCCGTAATTTTCTTTTTCATTTGTTACACAATTTTTTTTTAATTTAGTAAGGTAGTCTGTGGATTCCTGGGGCAATGCAAGATCAGTGACGCAATCTCAGTATATTATATTTATCTTCCAGGCTGAACCCAGCCATGTGCTTTGATATTTGCTGTTTGATATCTCTCTAAACTGTTTAGCAATTGCCTTTATGAATGCCCAGGAATTCAGTGGGTTCTGTTATAAATGGTATTTCTATCAATCATTTATTTTTGGTGAGGTAATTGAGGTTAAGTGACTTGCCCAGGGTCAGACAGCTAGGAAGTGTCATCCAACTGCCCCTCAGGTGTTTGTTTTTATAGGATTATCATAGTCTGTTTTTCTTCCCAAGTTATCAACAAGAATTGATTTAAGAACCTACTAGGTTCAAGGTACCATAAAAAGGGCAGCTGGCATTTTAGTGGGAGCGGGCTATATGGCAACAGCAATGTACATGGCACTGAGGGAGATCTGTAGGAGCAGCTTATCCAAGGTGAGATTTTAGGGGAGGCTTGAAGGAAGTCAGAGGATGCTCCCATGGGGGCTTGTCCAGGCCAGGGAAACAGGCAGGGAAAATAGCCGGGATTAGGAGGGAGAATGGCTGATGGGAAGGAGAACGCAGGAAGGTCGGTTCCCCAGAGGTCTGAGACAGAAGCAGCCTGAAAGACCAGGAAAGGGCAAGTAGAGGCTCTATTATCCTGCACTATTCATTTCTTAGGGTCAGCAATGAAGTGAGCACTTGGTCAGTCGCTCCATAATGCGCTAAATGGCAATTCTTGGTATGTGAACCACACAAGTACTGATCCATCTTTCACTCTCAATGGTAGATTTTGATGAACTTTCACAAACAGTAGCAATCGTTCCCTCCCGAATGATGGTTTGCATTTATTCTCTCTATCTTTATTTCCCATATTCTTGGGCTCACGTTGCATACATAGTATATTGGGGTAAATCGTGGCTCCAAGATATCTGCGGTGTTCTGGTTGGAATGCTTTAATATAGGTACCGATTGTCATTTTGAAAATTGCTTGTTTAGCTTTTGCTCGTTTGGTCTTGGAAAATGAATGTTTTTTGGGTTTTTTTGCACAAAAATCATTTTATTAAATATAGCATAAATAGGACTTAAAAAGACACATGAGACCCTTGTAACTTTCAAAGATGAAATTCAATTTTTGCAGATCTGTTGATATAATGAGAAAAAAAAAACAACTCTTCCTTGGTAATCCTTAAAATTCTCTTTTGATCTTCATGTAGTTTTTTTTTTTTTTTCTCTCTTAAATGCAGGTGGACAAAAATAGAGGGATTGGGAATTCTGTGTAGTGGTTTATAGTCATCTCCCAGAGTAATGAACAATATTCTTATAAATTCTTTATTTTCAATGTCACACTTTTATCATAAAATTCACTCTATAAGTTGCTCCATTTGTTTTGAATAAGTAAGGATTTTCCATCAGCATAATTGTGAAAAAAACATCTTTTCTCTCCTAATTCTACAAAACTTTAAAAATGTACCGGTAAGTTTGCAATTTATTTGGCCATACAGTGTGAGGGGTGGCTCGTACATTTTCCATGTGCTATCAGTTTTCCTATCTATTTAATAATTCGCCCCTTTTTCGATGCTTTGATACTGGGTTTCCCAAACAGTCCATTCTAGGCAGGTTTTCATTTTAAGCTGACAATCTGTTTCATTAGCTTCATTTAATTTTGGTTATTATAAAATATTTTGCAATTCAACAATCTCCCTTTTTTCCTCTTATGTAAATTTTATTAACTAATAATAGGTTTTATCAGGTTTTCAAAATACTTTCTCAGTGAGGCTCAACTAGGATAATGTTAACCTCTTCCCAGGAGTTAGGTCAAACCTCAATCGACCCTCTTCTCCCCCCAAAATTGACCTGCCCTGACTAGTCACACAGCTGGTAGGAATCTGAAACGGGAACATCTTCCAGACTTCTCTACAGCCCTCCCTAGCTGCCATGTTCTCTGAAGTAGTTTATTCATCCTGAGATGAATTTCGCCCCAAACGATGGTCAAATAATAAATAGTTCTTTACACTGAGATTCTAGTCTCTTGTGCGGTTCTCCATTGGCTATTTTCTTTATAGATCATACTACTATGCATGTGTTCTAGAGCCAGGTTCTTTTTTGTTTTGTTTTCCTTGTTAATATTTTTGCAAAATAGAGTTCATGGGATTCTTGTAGTAAAAAAAAAAAAAAGTCCAAGGAATATTGTGGTTCTTTATTATGATTCCACGTTTCACTTGAAAAAAGTAGACCAATTTCCATCATTGTCTTTCACCATGGTTCTCCAAGCATTGGGTGTGATCTTTCTCATTCCCATATTTATGAGGTATTATTTGAGTTCTTGTTTGTAGTTCTATTGCTAATTTGAACATTTCTATGTAGATTCTAACTTTTTTTTTTTTTTTAGAAGCTTGCTTGTATCTTTTGATCATTTGTCATTTGGTGAATTAGCATTGTGGGTAATTTAAGGAACTTTATCGAAAATAGTTTTGTTACACAAATCCATTTCTTGTCTACCACAATTGCCTTAAGTAGCTGATAATTTCCCACTTTTCTGAATTACTAATCCTTTTTAAATTCTGTATGATGATTTAAAACAATTGCAGTTTGGTTGCAGGGTATATCTAATTCCATTTTCCCAAAAGAAACGTGAGATGTACAAAATGAGAGAAATTACCCCCAATGTTCATGGGGACTACGTGTCCAACCTGTGACAGCATTTTGAGCTTGTATTGGGCTGATCAGCCAGAGTCGGACATACTGTAACCCTAATATAGTGAAGTCATTTTGGTCTCCTAAAACAAAGGACGACCACCGTAACAATACACAACTTTTGGTTTCCTTCTCTGAATGACGCATCCCCTCTAGTGCTTTGGTATTTTAGTCTATCACATGATGTACGTGTGTACTTCCATTTAAGCCTTCTTGATTTTGGTTCATTGACCTTTCCCAATGTATATCTATTATTAGATAGGTTTTTTTGTACTGTGAGTAATTTTGAAACCTGGTTGTATAAACCTTTTAATCCTTTTTTTACTCTGCCTCTTGATTTGTTGCTTAAATTGTATTTCATTCATAAATAGGCCGTGGATACTGAGACAACAAGTAAGCCTGGGTGCCAGGTAGACTCTGTCCAGTTTGTTTTTCTAAAAATTGTGATAAATTTATCTCTAAAAAATAGGTATCATACATGTATTTTATTATGTCCTGTTATAAATGCTCTTTCTTTGAATTAATTGTGGTCCTTTTGCTAGAGAATGATCAAGAAATGTTGATAAATTACTCAATATCCTGTTTTTATTCCTTATTCCTGTGTCATGATTAGGTTTCTTTTTATAATAATGGGATTTAATGCTATGGGATAACCAGGAATACTGACTTTCTGGGGATAAAGGATTTGAGATTATCAGAACTGTCCCTACTGGAAATGAATCCTCTGAAATGACCATAAAGACCTAGACCTTTTGAATACTTCCAAGGAGATCAAATTATTTTCCTTCTCTGAAGAGATTGTGTTGTTCATGGTGTTGCTGTGATTGTGGGGGGCACTGTTCCCCATTTACTGCCCTGGTAATGTCCTTTTGGTAACGTGTGTGTACCCAGACTTGGTCCTAAGGCGATTCTAAGCCTGCTGCCCACCGTGATCCAATGCCGTCTCCAGTTCCCAGATCAGGGTCTCCCATATGCTGGGTTCCAATCTCTGAGATCATCCATTGTTCCTACACCTTCTCCCCCACTTCCTCAGGCTCTCTGTTCCATGTGCTTCTCTAATCATTTTGGGTTTTGGTCTCATTTCCTCTGACCTGTATCTTCGTGAGCTCTGGGTCTTCGTGCCAACCAGGCTTTGTGCCCCCAGTGAGAGGCCAAGGAGAGAACATCGTCCCTCCTGGTGTCCCAGTGGGTGTGAAGAGAGCATGGCGTAGGGAGGAGGTGATGGCCATGTTCTCATTGATATCATCTATGACCAGGCCCAAAGTGATTTGTCTCTTTTACCTCCTTTGACTCCTGGGCCCAGTGGCCTTCAGGCACCCCAAGCTCTACAAAACAACCCCAATGCTGCCGCTTCCTACGATCCTGCCCTCTCGCACCCCCACTCGGACACTAGTGACCGTTTTTGGGCCTCAAGTGGCAGGCTTTGGTTTAGAGGTCTATGTAGTTGAGTTAATTTTAGACTGTAAGAAGTTGGAAAAAAAATCATCACAAAATCGAACACAATATGGTAAAGTAGTACCAGTCATCCCCCTCATTACAGGTATGTTTTCCCGTGTTTGTAGTTCTTATGATTTTGGCTGGAACTAATATTTGTTCATTTTTAAACTTTTTAAATCTGTACTGTTTCCTTTAGAATACCGGTCTCATTCAGAGAGTATGGCTTGTGGGGTCAGTAGGATTTGCTTTCCACC
Source organism: Antechinus flavipes (assembly GCF_016432865.1). NCBI lineage: Eukaryota > Metazoa > Chordata > Mammalia > Dasyuromorphia > Dasyuridae > Antechinus > Antechinus flavipes. The sequence continues at coordinate 255,988,990 of NC_067403.1, forward strand.
CTGTCCAACAAGGCCCTCCCCTCCATATCATTTCCTTTGGGCAGAGTTTGGTACTCTATTTCTGAGCTGACATTTGAGAGTCCATCAATTCACAGCTGCGCCAGCAGCCAATTCCCCCAGTGGTTTTGAATGCTTTCTATTAGTTAACAATTTTATTTCAGATTTTATCATTTGAGTCTTATAAGATCTTTTGGGGAATAAAAATTATTCCTATAAATTCTTTATATTTGATGCCATGATTTTTTATTTTATTTTTTTACCATCCAACCCATTTATTTTCTCTCCTACGGTTGCTTTATTTGATGAATAACTAAGGGTTCCCCACCTATTTAATTGTGATTACATCCTATATTGTATTTATTCCTTCCTGTAGCTCTAAGGTAATTGGGTTCACTGGAAAGTTGGAACATGTGGGGTCAGTCCCCAGGGGTGCCCTCCCCAAGCCTTCAGGATGCTAGATTGTTCTACCTTCCGGCCCCTTAGGTAATACCATGTTTCATTGACCTTATATCCAGATCTGGTTGGTTTCCATTAATCCTACTTTAGATTTTGAGATGGAGCTGTACAACCTTTTCTTCCTGTTTTCTTTCTCATTGTGAATAATAATAATAGCCTCTGACTAGCCTTGAAGTTTTTCAGAGAGTTTTATTTAGGTGACTTCAGTTGATCCTTATAATCCCCATTTCATGACTGTGGAAACTGAGACCCAGAGAGGTTTAAGTGACTTGCTGTTACTTGGCTAATAAATGCAAGAGGCAGGAGCCAAAATGGTGTTAGTCTGTAAAGTAATTTAAGGACACTGCTAAGAGAAGGCAATATAAAATCGGCATTGTAAGTAGGGAGAGTTTTGTTTTTAGAAGCATAATTTTATTCTCTTTTAACTGCATTATCCCCTTGTGGCTAGTTTTGTTCCCCCCCAGGTATTTGTAGTGGGTATAATTCTGACTAGTGAATATTCTTTTGGATCTGCTTTAATATCATGTGATTTCTTCCCATAGTTCTTTTTTAAAAATTTAGACTTAAGAGTTGTGATTATAAGCCAAATGTTTGTGAATTGTTCAGTCGATTATCGTAAATTAATTTTCACCAATTTCCTTTTTATTTGTTAGAGAACAATATTTTTTAAAACTGGTGTTTGTGGTTTTATCCTAATCCTGTTTCTGCTGAAGTTACTATCTTGCTCCAGGTCCATTACATTATTGTCTGTGGATAATGTACTGTATCGGTCGCTGTAGTCCCACAGATTGTGGGTGATCTGATTTTGATTTGCTGCTAACCATACGTGCATGAGAGTCCCATGGGGTACTGTAAAGACCCTGCGCCTTGGGTATACCGTAAAGATCATATTCCTTTTTCTCTGAAGGGAGCACATTCTCCTTAGTATTGGGAGTGCTGTCTCTAGAGTAAGATCAGAATCCATTTATTCTTCTGAAATCCCATGGGTCCTTTCCTTATGTATGTCTGATTCAAAGCCTCTCTTTGCCCCATGATCTGGTCCCACCTCCCTTTAGAGCCCCAGACGGACTGCCCTGTCGGGGTCTCCCACATGCTCTGCTTCTCTAAAATTTAATGTTTTCTTTATGCTTTGTAGCTATTCCAATCCCAGCGGATGAGCTCCCCTCAGCCCTTGGTTTCTTCTACTCCTTATACTTTTCACATGATGTTTTTAGATAAATAGGTTTTATGTCTCATGCTATTTTTGGTAAATCCCAGGTGCTTTTGGCTTACCTGGCCACTTTGTGCCCTCTCTCTCCCTTCCCCATAGCACAGAATTTGCTCAAGCTGTACATTTCCACTTCATGCAGAGTGACCTTTCTTGGGCCTCACCAAACAAAAGTTGGTTTTAGCTCTAACCTAAATTGGTAATTGTAGGATATAAGTTTTTAAAGAGAAGCCTTCCACTAATTGTGGTAGATTTTTATTCTCTTTAATAAGCATCAACCAACCAACATTTATGTTCTCCCTACTCAAGAGTTTATATAATCAGTGGTCAGTGTGAATATAACTTTGGTTCTATAAAATGTGATTACCTTCCCACGTTTTCTTTTTTCATGATTCTCATTTCAATGTTCTGTCATATTGCAGTTATCATGGCTTTCCTGCCATTTAAGAAATAACGTCATTTCTCATTATGCTATCCCATGTTTCAATAAGAATGAGGTCAGTTCCTAGCTGCCCCAGCAGGGTTATGATGTGCCTCTCTTGCCATGGCTCTATCAGAGACACTTTACCGGTTCTAGTCGTGGGGTTTTTTATCTGAATTCTCTGCAGGTCTAAACAGTTCCATGTAACTGTTGGTTTATAGTTTTTGAAAACTTCTTTATGGTGATTCTTCAGGTCACTTTTGCAGTTTGTTGGAATATATAGTGAAATATATCTCATTTTTCCTATCCATTAGATCCTTTCCTTGGTGTTTTGGTAATTTAAATGATCATCAGTGTTACACTTTTTATTTTGATTTATTAATGTAGTTATTTAGTTTGATTCACTGCTCATTTCTTGTTTATATCTTATGTGTATGCATATATCACAGCTATATATAGATGTATATGTATATATCTGATATACCATTTCTAATTATTGCAGAAGCTATATTGCTATGCAAGCAGCAAAACTCAATGATTTTGGTCCCTGGGTTTGATTGTCCAATTTAATTATTCCTTTAAAACTGGTAGAGTTGACTGAAGGTCTATCATGTTTCTTGCCCAAATACTTCATAGATTCTGCTGTTGTAAATGGCTTTTCACTCAATTTCTTCTTGGCGATTTTAGTTAAAAACTGCTAAGAATTGTGGACAGTTGGGCTACTTGGCTCCTGGTTTTTGCCACAGCTGGCTAGCACCGTGTTTTCATCAGGTGTGTTTTTGTCTCTTTGTTTATGGTATCAGTGCCGTGGTTTTTACCCCATGGTCACAGTTCGGGTCAGGGCCTGGCTATAATCAGACTTTTTTTTATTTCTCCAAGTTGTCAGTGCAAGGATCCATGAACAGGAAATGCTTCACGGTGTTGAAATTGAATCTCATGGAATGACCATAGAGGACCCTATCCCATGTTATTATTTATCGTGGAACTCATTTCCAAGATTTCCTCCTGTTAGTGTTGCCAGGAAGTGAGCGAGTCCATTTACTGCCTTAGGTTCACTCTGTGTGTGTGTGTTGTGTGTGTGTGTGTGTGAACACAACTGTGTTCTTTAATATGGCTGTGGCTCAATGCTCCCTACCTTTAGGACCCCAAGATTTCAGCAATGAGTATTAGAAAGCCAAGTACAAAACCAGACTTGCTTGATTATGGTAGATTTTTTACTGTCTTAATAATCCAGAATGGTTAAGATTCCTTCTTTTTACCATTTATAATTTTTTCTGGAGTTTATATAATATGAGTCAGTGTTAATGTTGGCTCTGTTATATTTCTTGTCTCCCCATGTTTTATTTCATTCATATTTATACTTTCTTATGGTATATTAATGATGTCATTCGGATGGTACAGTTCAGGCCATTTCCCAGTTGTCACACGTGTGCATTTCTAGGATTTCTGCCCTTGAAACTAATGCTGCTTCCCACAGTCATCCATGTTGTCTTCTCCCTGTTATGCTCTAGAATGTAGCTTAATGGACAAATACTGAAGTGAAAAAATATAAATGCAGGAGTTGTTTATTAAGTATTTCTCCCCGATGGAATTTTTTTTTTTTTTTAAACAAAAGTTCCATGGGAATTACATGTACATTTGTGATATATTGGAGTGTGTTGTGGATCCCATTTTGCCAATTCCCATTACCAGTTTTCCTGTCATTCAGTAATAATTTCTGTTTCTCAGCACTTTGATAATGGATTTGTTGGCTACTCTAACGTGCTTTTAGTTTCACTTTAGTTACTACAGTGCTGCTCAGAAACTTTACCTTCCCTTACCTTCTTATGTGATTTAGAGCCCTCCATTACTTTATGGCCTCAGCCAGACTGGACTGGTAAAAGCTCCCCTAGATGCTCTGCTTTCAGCCCCTTCCCTAGGCCTTGTGATCTCCGAACCCTCAGTTTGAGCGACCCCCTTCCCCTTTAGACTTCTCACAACACTCGATTTCAGCCTCCCTTGTACTTCTCAAATAATGTTGGATAATAATCTGTGTTAATCTTCCTCTGATCTGCATTGATCTGCTAGATCTCATCCTGGCTATTCCAGGTCCTGCCTACTATGGGGGCCATGTGTTTTGTGGGTCATCTTGTCCCTTGTCCCAGTGTATACATGTTACCTGTATGATGTTTTGGTATTTAAAACTGAATTTATTATGATGCCTCCATTGGTCTTCACTTCTTCCACCTCTGTTGTACGGTGAGACACCCCCCTCTACTTTTTTATGTGATTGGTAATTTCAGAGCATTAACAAAGTAAAATAGAAAAAAAGAAAAAGTTTCATTTTAAATGGCAGTTTTTTCTTTAATTAGCAGCAACATTTCTCGTAATTTTTTTATTTGCATTTATTCTTTCAGATTCACTTTGGTTTCATGGTATGTGTTCACGGTACTTCTATTTTTTAATCTTTATTTGCTCTTTCTCATGGCACCCACGCAGGCTAGCGTGACTTACTTAGCCTTTCCCCCATTATTGGCACGTGTATTTTGAGATTCCTGTAATTGTAATAGGACACGGTACTCAGGCTTTTGTTTCCTATCAGTATTCAGGTCAGGGGTTGCCTAAATAGCATAGTGTACAGAGGAGATTGTAAATGTGTTTATTTCGTTTTGGTTTTTAAAAAAGCTTATTCTGAGCTCCATGAACTCAGCCATGCAGCCTCCTCCCAGGCCCCCAGCCTCTGTTCTCTGAAGGTAGAATTCTTCCCCAAGCTTTGTGAAGTCTAGCTCAAAGATGGCCTCTTTGTGGCCTTCCCTAATGGGCACTGACCTTGAGCCTCAAGTGTGAAGATATTTGGTTTCAAGCTATACTTTACTTGAAGACTGGTAATTTTAGGATATAAAATCTTTTTTTGTTGTTATACATACAATTATTTTATTTTTAAAATTATTTTGTCTTAGTTCATATTCCTCTATGAATTGTTGAGAGGGAAAAATTGGAAAAACAAAAGTGAACATAACATGTGTTGATTTGCATTCAGTTTCCTTAGTTCTTTTTCTGGAGACAGATGCTATTATCTGTCCAAAGTCTATTGGGATTGCCTTGAATCACTGAACCACTGAGAAGAAACAAGCCTTTCTTAGTTGATCATTAGTACAATTTTGCTGTTACCGTGTTCAATGTATTCCTGGTTCTGCTTGTTTCTCTCAGCATCTGTTCATGTAACTATTTCCAGGCCTTTCTAAAGTCAGCTTATTCATTATTTTTTACACAATATTATTCCATTACCTTCATGTACTACAACTTGTTCAGCCATTCCCCAATTGATGGGCATCTGCTCCTTTTCCAATTCTTTGCTACCACAAAAAGAATTGCTATGGTTTTGCATGTGTAGGTCCTTTTCCCTCCTTTATGATTTCCTTGGAATACAAACCCAGTAATAGTATTGCTGGGTCAAAGAGTATACAATTTTATACCTCTTTGGGCATAGTTCTAATTGCTCTCCAGAATGGTTGGATCATTTCACCAACAATGCATCGGTATCCCAGTTTTCCACATCCCCGCCAACATTTATCATCTTTTCCTGTCATTTTAGCCAGTCTGAGAGATGTGAGGTGTTATGTCAGTTGTTTTAATTTGCATTTCTCTATAGTGATTTAGAACATTTTTTCATATAACTATATGTGGCTTCAATTTCATTATCTGAAAATTGCCTGTTCATATCCTTTTGACCATTTATCAATTGGGGAATGACTTGTAATCTTATAAATCTGACAAAATTCTTTATATATTTTAGAAATGAGACCTTTATCAAAAATACTGCCTGTAAAGATTTTTCCCAGCAAAAATCTGTACTTTCCTTTTAATTTTATTTCTGTTGGTTTTGTTTGCAAATTAAAAAAAAAATTACTGTATTTTTATTTAATTTATTTATAAATGTTTACTTATTTATGAATTAATTCATTTATTTACTGTAATCCAAATTGTCCATTTTGCGTTTCATAATGTTTTCTAGTTCTTCTTTGGTCATAAATTCCTCCCTTCTCCAAAGATCTGATAAGTCAAGTGTCCCTTATTTCCTGACTTGTTTACAGTATCATCCTTTAAGCTCAAATTATGTATCCATTTTGAGTATGAGGTGTGAGATGTAGATCTATGCCAAGTCTCTGACATTGCTTTTCAGTTTTCCCAGCAATTTTTGTCAAATACTGATTTCTTATTCCAGAAGTTGGAGTTGAGGGTTTATCAAATATTATAGGCCTTGCTTTAAATGTGTCATGTGTATCTAATCTATTCCACTGATCCACCACTCTACTTCTTAGCTAGTACCAAATGATTCTGATTATTGCTACTTTGTAATGTAATGTTGTTTAGGTCTGGTATTGCTAAACCATGATCCTTTGTATTTTTTTCCCATTAATTCCCCTGATATTCTTGATCTTTTGTTCTTCCAGATAAATTTTATTTTTTTCTAGTTCTATAAAATAATGTTTTGATAGAATGGCATGGCACTGAACCAGTTCCAATTGTTTAAATCTGATTTTATTTGTGTGAGAAGTGTTTTGCAACTGTGTTCATATAGCTCTGGAGTTTGTCCTGGCACGTAGGATCCCCCTCCCCCAAGTATTTTATTTTGTCTACAGTAATTTTAAATGGAATTTCTCTATCTCTTGCTGATGAGCTTGGTCAGTAATATATAGAAATGCTGATTTGTGTGGGTTTATTTTATATCCTGCAACTTAGTAAAGCTGTGAATTATTTCCAGTAGGTTTTGGGATGATTTTTTAGGATTTTCTATAATGATGATGATACTTATCATATCTGCAAAGAATAATAGTTTTATTTCCTCCTTGCCTTTTCTAGTTCCTCTCTTTTTCTTATTGCTAAAACCAATATTTCTAGTACAATGTTAAATAATAGTTGTGATAATGGGCATTCTAGTTTCACTCCTGATCTTATTGGGAATGCTTCTAGCTTCTTTCCATTATAAATTATATTTGCTGTAGGTTTTAGATAGAAACTGCTTATTATTTTAAGGAAAGCTCCCTTTATCCCTATGCTCTCTAATGTTTTTGATAGAATGGGGTGATGTATTTTGTCAAAACTTTTTCCATTTCTATTGAGATTCTCATGGTTTCCTTTGGTTTTGTTATTGATAAGAGTCCATTATGGTAATAGTTTTCCTGATATTGAACCAGCCCTGCATTTCTGGTATAAAAATCCCACTTGGTCTAGTATATTATCCTGCTGATAAGTTGCTATAAATTCTTTGTTAATATTTTATTTAAAAATTTTGCATCAATATTCATTAGGGAGATTTGTTTGTAATTTTCTGTTTTGGCTCTTCCTGATTTAGGGATCAGTGCCGTATTTGTGTCATAGAAGGAATTTGGTAGGACTCTTTACCTATTTTTCCAAATAGTTTACATAGTATTGGAATTAATTGTTTTTTAAATGTTTGGTAGAATTCACTTGTGAATCCATTAATGATTTGTTCAATTTCTTTTTCTGAAATGGGACTTCGTAAGTTTTTCCCTCTACTGTTAACCTATATATAAAATAATTAGAAACGACTAAACCAGGCTTTTTTTATTTTATTATTTAGGATGATTTTTGTTCTCTCTAAAAAGCCAGATCAGTCACCCTCTTTGGAACATTTGTGAGCTTACCCCTGGTGTTTCTAGTTTGGCTAATCACAATCAATATAAATGTTTATTTTAATTTTGCTTTATTATTTTATATCTTTCCACATTAAAAAAAAAAGTACCATATATTTCACCACACATTCAGATTATCATAATTTGCTTAGCTCTTCCCCAACTGTTGTGTTCCTTGGGCTTTTTTGTTATAAATAACACTGCTACATGTATATTTTACAATTGGGTCTTTTGTTCCCTTGAAAGGCATAATCCCACCATGGGATTATGGTTATTTATGCATGAAAGCATGCAATATCAATTTATAATAGCCCCATCACTCACAAGGTGCCTCTTTTGCCCCACCTCAACCAGCATTACTGTCGTGTACAATGTTTACATTTTTCATTAGTTTTACTCTTCTGTGTTAGTGATTTGTGTTTTGATACTTGCATATTTCTAACCTTTGACCTTTTAAGTTTCCCAATCTTTATATTTTCTTGCCAGCCTTTTACAATGAAACCCATTTATTTTATCTCTTATACACTGCTGTATTTGATGATTAGCTCAGAATTTTCCATCTGTATATAACTATGATAGAGCATTCTATTGTGTCCTATAATGTAGGATGATAGTTTTAAAGTAAATGCCATGCATTTGTAATTCATTGAGAGATGGATATGATTTATATCTGATGCCATTTCCCCCATATGCTATTTGCTCCCCAATTTTCCTGTGTATTGATTAACATCCCTCTCTCATTTCTTTGGGTATACTGAGCTACTCTGTGTTATATAAATTTGGTTCCACTTATGGTGACTTACTATTTCATTGCTATAAATATTACATGGTTTTGATTGTTACTTTGGAATATATTTTGATTTCTAGTTGTATAAATTCCCCTTCTCCCTTATAATTACCTTTCTCATTTGTTATATAAATTTTATTATAATAATTATAATAGCTAAACTTACACAACACTTTTCAGGTTTGCAAAAAGCTACATATAAACCAAAATCTTTGGAGATAGGAGACCTTGTCTACTTTTTGGAAAGAAGGAAGAACAGCCTTACTGGTTAGATGACTTGCTCGTGATCCCCTGATCAATAATTGCCTGAGGTAGGATTCAAACTCTGCTCTTGATTCCTGAGTCTGAACCTCTGCTACCCAGAGCCCATGTGAATGAGCCCATTGGGGTAAGACCATGTAATATCAAATCAGATAACACTGTAATAATGCATGTTGTGTCCCTCCAGTGGATTTATCTAAAAATTGTCTGATCATCGGCTTCATATATCTCATGTGTATCTGTATAAACTCAAATATTTTATATATAGTCAATCTTTGAAAGTGTTACTTCCACAGATTTCTTTAAATTAAAAAAAAGTTTGATTTTTAGAGTTTTATCCTGTATTTTGCTGAGGCCATTATAATCTAGATTAGTTTCTCTTTTGTGTTTTGAAAATATGGTGTATATTATTCATGGGCCACACTAAAGTCTCATCTAGGCTTTGATTTGTCCCAGTATCAGAATCTAGATACCATAAACGCTCAGAATTATTGGAATTGGATTCCAGGAGATGACCCTAAGGACCGACTACCCCTTTGGAATACTAAAGTCCACTTAGGGCTCTAGAATTCTATATATCGTTTCTGTACCTGTGTGTCTGTTTGTCTCAATAATGTAGTTCAAAGCCTTCTCTTCCCCTTCCCCTCAGTAATCTGACGCCCTTTACAGCCCCAGCCACCTGAACTATGATAGGTCTCCCATATGCTGAGTTTTTCTCCCCTGAAAATTCTACTCTTTTCTTCCTGGAGCTTTGTATGAATTCCAGCAGCCCCCCCACCCAATCCCTCCAGAGCTCCCCCACACAATGAACTTCCCTCCTGGACTGCTCCCCATCACTTGTATTTTCTCAGATGTTGTATATTGATTTTTTTTTTTAATTTCAGTTTCATTTTTGACAAACTAGACTGCAGAAATTCTCTGAGATGGTGACTTTAAGTATAACACCAGAGCAGTGATTCTTTGGGGCAGTTTTTTATCTTAGGTGCTGACCTCGGCCATGTGCACTGTTTCCTTGTCTGAGTCTCTTTTCTAAATGGTAACTATAAATACTGTGTAAGTATATGTATGTGCACGTATGTGGATCAACGGCCAAATACTTCTGTGCAGATATTCTTATTTTAGTCACAAATCCTTCAGAAATGATAATTGTTCTGTGTCCAAGTATTTCTATCGTCGTTACCTCAAGACAATTTGAGGTGACGGTTGTAGGAGTCTTGAGTTACAGCCCTACCTAAGCCAGAAGTTCAAAGCCAATTTGGGGTTTCTATCCTGCTCTAAGTACAATAGACCAACTGTCACTAAACTACTCAATTCCTGCTAGGACTGTCCTCAGGTGGAAAGGGGGGCCTTCCAGTGATCAGTATCCTAATACTTGCCACGTGGATGAAAGGCCACTGGACTTGGATCAGGGAATAAGGAATGCTCCTAATTCCAAGGCACATTTTTGTTCTGTTTGTCTCTTTATTCACAGTTGTTCATTTTTCACATCCTTTTGTGAAGAGAGAAGGTCTGTGCAAGGTCTTAAATCAGAGTAATAATATTTCTTATTGTTTTTCCATTGAAACAGAAAGATTTTATGATTTGTATGCATCCAGTGACCGTATAGAAATGTTGATTTTATTTTTGTATTTACTTTACATTCCATTTTCTAAAACTACTTATTGTTATAATTATACTCGAATAACCCCTTGGTTCTAGTCCCATGGCCATGGCCCATGATGGTAGCAACTAGATCTAAGCTGTCCCCCTTAACCTTCCTAAGCTCTCAGTGCAGAGTTCTGCAAGTAGATGGTTGATGATTGTTGTTTTTAAATGGAATGCCCCGTGGAAAAGGTAGCGTCCTGGTGTGCTGGGATAGTACTAACTAGGCTTTGTTTGGTTTGTGACTTCGGTGGTCATTTTAAGTTTTATTTCAGTGCTGATTTCAGATATTCCATATAAATCCATTAAGTGCAATTTAATCAAACATATGTGTACATTATGCTTCATGGAGACTATTAGAGCCGTGCCGTGTAATATCAGAGAACTAGTATTACGCTTGTCTGAAGTGATCCTGTTCTTCCTAGAATTGCTCTGCATACAAGAGGAAAGCATCCAGTTACTGCTAAAAATGCAGGAGCCCTTTTTCTCTGCTCATTTTATGGATATTTGTTTCTTGAACCATATTCAGAAGCTCACATACCTTCCTGCTGCCCAGCAACCTTTCTCCCGAGACTTTGTACAACCAGATTCTTACCTCCCGTGTATTTTCCACAAAAGTTTAGAAATGTTTGGTGTCTCCCTGCAGCCCTCCCACTTCCTACCATCCAGGGGGTAGTGACCTTTCTCAGACCTCAAGTGGCAACCCTTGATTTATAGCACCCTGATAGAATGGATGCTTGGTAATTTTAGGATAAAAGAAATTATACAAAATTTCAAACTCCACAAGACCTATTCATGTTATGTTTTCATGACTTGAAGTAGTAGTAATGATTGTTTCCTGAACATTTCTGTGTCTTTGAGTGTTTCCTTTTATGTATTGTCAATATGACTTCGTTTATATTTCCCCCTTTTTTCCCAAGCAGCTTTTTTCCTGTTATGGGCCAGAACTCTACTTGAAGTCTGTCTTAGTCCCAGAACTTGTGCTCCAGCCTCCAGCTACTGTCTTCCTCCAGTCTATCTCCAAGCCCTTAATACCTTGTAAGAATCCTTGTTTCAGAGTTCTGGCCCATCCTACAATTCAAATATTATTCAAATGTTTAAGCTGTGCAGTCATTCTTTGCTTGTGGGACATGGGGATTGCTAGGGTTTTACTGTTTTGAATAATCTTGTTCCTACCAATGGATTTGCTTCAAGCACAGCACTAATGGAGTCGGAAGCATTGGCAGTGCTGCCGAACTTTATTGAAGGGCATCATATTGTATTGAGATCATACTGATTTCTTACTGCCACTATGGCAGCACATCGTGGCCATTTTGCCACAGCACAAACGGCAATTGAATATCGTCTTCCACAATATTGGCCAATTTGGCTTCACTGTATTATGCCAGTTTTTCTAGTTTGCTTTTCTCTTAGTTGTATTTCTTTTAAAAGCCATCCGAGTATATCCTAATCTTTTGGGAAAATGATCATTACTTATAGAGATTTTATACTTATATATAATACATTTTAATATTTTGATTAATGGATTTTAGTTTTTCCCCCAAGAGTACCTCCTCCCCGGCCCTATATATTTGCTTGCCTTTTTCCCTTTGTTTTATAATTTGTCAGTATAGTACCTCCTTTACATGCCTAAAATGCATTTTTGTTCAATTCACTACTTGTTAGGGTCCCGAGCGTGGTATTCACGGCAAAAGCAGGTCTCCTTCCTCCGCACTCTAAGTCCGTCCTCTGCGGACTCAGCTTCGGGCGTCCCCGGATCCCTCGAAAGGGAAATGACTAGACAGGGAGCCGGAGTTAATGCAGCTTTTTATTCAAGGAGTAGCAAAAGAAAATGTTCCCCCTACAAGTCTGTGCTTCTTTTATCCCTCTAGGCTTCTCTTCCGGTATTTTGGTGGTCCCTCCTAGATCCTCCCCGAAGGTGGAGCTATGTTCCTCTTGTGCCTTCCCAGTGCCCTCGGTCTCTGCCTACGTGGCAGTTCTGGGTGGGCGGGTTCAGACATGGAACCGCTCACTTCCCATCCAGGAGGTCTATTCTGGAGCCCCTCACAACTACTCAAATAGTGCAAGATTTCCTTTCACTCTTAATTCTTAATGATTTTATAACTACATTTATATTACCTCTGTATTTGCAATATATCTGGCTAAATGATGTCAAAGTTTATTTTATTTTTCCCTTTGAAATAGAATTTTCCTTCTGTCCTAGCCTTTAGCTTTTGTATTTTATTAAGTTGTATATTGTATAAATAGAGTTTGTTGATCTTTTCTAACATCTAATATTAGATTTTGGAGTTACATATAAATCCATCTCCCTACTTTCATATAAGTAGCTTTTAAAATTTGTCACAAAAGTTTTTATTTAATCCTATAAAGTACTGATCTTGAGACATTGTGTAACACCAAAAATCAATAAAATAGGTCAATTTTAATCATTTTTAGGGTATTGACTGAATCTAACTGTATCCGAATTCTCCAATTTCCTTATTCCTCAAAAAAAATCTTTTATCATTGACTTAAGATATGTTTAATGAGGTCATCAGTCAGATATGATTGAAAAATAATAAAAGGGTATTTAGGATGACTATCTAAGTGTTCTGTTGATGCAATGTGGTTCAGCTTAGCAATATGTTAAGCAATGTTTAGCTAATTGGTTTCTCTTTCCTCATCTGACATAGCAGTAAGTCCTAAGTCCTCAGTTCTTTACAACTAAGTAAAAGGAATCACATTTACATTAGGTAGATTAAAAACAAAAAAAATTTAATTTTAACAAAGTATTGAAAAAATTGCTCTTGTTTTATATAACACCTCCCCCTAAGAAACCAAGAACTTTTTGCTATCTTGGATGGTGTGCTGTGACTTCCATAATTATATTCAGTGTGAATATGCAGGTGTGTATAAATAGATATTTCTAGCGCAGCTTTCTTCACGTTTCCTTCTTTCCTTGAGTCATTTCATTCAGCACGATCATGTGTCACTTATTTCCAGATTTACCCTTGTCCCCCATGAACCTTTCCTTGGAATCAATTAGAAAGCTCCTTAGAAGGAAGAAGTTCTTGTATCGAGTTGCATTTTTCTGATGTATATGTAAGTTTCCAATACATTTGGCAAAGATATTCTCTTTTACCCTGTTTCGTTTCTTGATTATTTTTACTCTGCTGCCTATAACGTGTCTTGGTTGAATACTTCAGAATTGTGTAGCAAAGTTAACTACAACATTCCTTTATCTCCTAATACTTATTATTTGGATTATTGAAATCATTGGAATTTCTGGCATAATGTAGAATATCCCTTCCTCGGTGTTTTCCATGATCTTGGTTTTATCTAATATTAGTCTATCTGTTTGGTTCTGCGTTTCTGATTTATTTGATATCAGATACTTTGAAAAACATTTAAGGACACGTTATCAATGATTGATTTTCACTAAATTCTGTGAAAGTGCAAGACAGAAATCCTTTAAATGGATCTTTAAACTTTTCTTAGTTGCAGGGGGTTTTATTTAAGAAGTAGACATTAACAAGGTAATGGCATCATGCTCTTTTCCATGCCTTTCCGGTGTGGTTTGCTATTTATATTATATACTTGTTGCCAACCATACCCAACAGTTGAACAGATGGAGTGTTTCTGATTTTTCTAAGAATATTTTTGTACCAGGGAGAGCAAATGTGGACCTTTCAGAGCCAGACTGAAAATAGGGCTTCCTGGCACTAAGGACAGGAGTCTCATCTGTTCCTCCTTGATTTCCCCTCAATATGGAAGCTATGAACAAGTTTATTTGAGTTTTGTCATATTCAAAAAAATGCCCTTGTTTATCTCGAGTCCTTCCAATTAGGGATTGCAAATATTTTAACTAAAGTCTTTGCCCTCTAAAATGTATAAGATAACATCCTGGTGCTTAAGTTACATTCTTCTTGCTAGAGGTTGAAAATTTTCATGTGGATTTTGATTTGTTTTCTCTTGGGAACTGCTTGTTCCCATTTGTCTCTTGTGTTGGTAGCTCATAATATCACCATAAGCTTCAATGTCAGAATTATATCCAAAAACATTGATAAAGATTTTCCCTTAAATTCTTGGTTTTCTTGTACCTATTGAGGACACTAAGACACTTTGTAATCATTGTGGTAGTGGTATGATATTTAATTCTTAGCTTTTAAAAAAAATTGTATTTGCTATACTTTTTCACATGGTCTGTTTTTATTTAATATTTCTTCTCCTCAGTATTTGTGATCCTGGAGTAGTTATACATTTGATTCTAGCTCAAAATAACCTGTTCACATCAATGTCTTTTTCTGATTCATAACTAGCTCCAGATAGTTTTAGAAATGTTGCCATGCAAATACCTCTTTTTCCTTCCCATAATTTTCTTTGTTCTTCTGCAAATTCATTTTTACTTATTATTTTGAAATAGCCTATTGGTGGTATATAAGTAATACAATAGCAAACGAGTAGGTTTAATATATTAGCTCCATCTAGCCAAGCACATTGAATCTCTCAAGTTATTAGATCTTTGCTCTTTTTCTAAAATACATAAATAGAAGCAGCTAAATTGTACAGTGGATAGAGTTCCTCCTGGAATTAGAAGGACGTGAGCTCAAATTCCACCTCAGGCACTTTACATCCCATTTGGATCAAGAATTAAAAAAAAAAAAAACTGAAGTAGTATTAAATATTTATATTTAATCTTAATCTTAAGTAAATGCTTAAAATACTTATACTTAAATATTAAAATAATTTTGTGATAGGTCTAATTACATCTTGGTGTATAAATGTATTTGCTAGATGGTCATTATCACCATTTAAATTTATTTTTTGTCTTTTGTGGCTTTATTTTAAGTATGAAAATTTGGGAGTGATTTATCTTGGTTTTAATTTTTTTTAAGTTGCATTTCTTGGTAATATGTTTCAGTGAAGCCATTTGCTTTTGTATCTTATCTTGTAACTTATTCCCTTCCCCTCCCATAATATGCCCTTTAAGATCCCTTACCCCGTCTTTGTTGTAATCAGCCCTTCCTCCTCCTTGCCAAGTGGATGCTTCCCATCCCTTCTCATCTCATCATGCTTAGATAATAAACCTGTCCATTTCCGTGGTCTCTCTATATTTGTCATTTTGTGTGGGACAATTGGATCCCTGAAGATCCATATAGGCTGACTTTTTTGCCCCCCCTGGTGGGCAGACACATGAGTTGTTCAGAGCTAAGAATATTAGGTAAA
The DNA here is from genome assembly GCF_016432865.1 of Antechinus flavipes. NCBI lineage: Eukaryota > Metazoa > Chordata > Mammalia > Dasyuromorphia > Dasyuridae > Antechinus > Antechinus flavipes. The sequence goes on from NC_067403.1 coordinate 256,004,604, forward strand.
AAGGTTTCCTCGTTGATTGGTTACATTTTTAGTTCTAATCAATTGATGTGACATTGTCTTGAATAGAGATTGTGGCTGTCCACAGAAGTATTTGCTACAAAGATTCCACTTTATGCCCCCATCTGTGGTTCATTTTGTTGTACTGTTAAATAATTATCTATTTGGATACCAAGAATTTTTTACCTCTTGGATATTATAGTTCATTTTCTATTTCTTTATGATGCTTTAAATCTTTATTGACATAATTGGAATTGTGATGTGTGAGATGTGAATCTAAAACAGCATGACTAGAGTAAAATTTAATTTTCTGGTTATTAAAAATTAATATCTCCCTAATATATTAACACTTCAGGTTAATCAGGCTGTTGTCTATCGTGCACACTTTGGTTTTGACCTATTAAGCGAAATTATATACAGATTATTGCTTTTTTTATAGAGTATATTTTGATTTCCTTATATAAATCCTCCTTCCAAACACCGTCTTCCAATTTTCTTTGATACTAGCCCTATGTTTTCTTCTAATTATTAAGTAATGAATTGATATTAAGGAACTGGGGTTATATTGGCATCTTGGCTGTAATTTATTGGTTTTTCTTCAACTTATTTGTACAAAAAATGTTTGTAATTTTTTAGGCTGTATGTCTTAATCGGTGAATACTTTTCCTCACTGCTCTGCTCTGACCATATTCTCAATGTCACCAAGACTAGGGATGCAGCAGTTTTTGCCTGTAATTTCCTCCCCAAAAGACCACCCCTCATAGAGACGGCAGAATCCAGCAAACACTGGGCCCCGGGCCACACCCCCAGATGTGTTGTAAGCATGTGACCTCTGACCCAAGGTGAGTGGTGGGTTTCATCTCGGTTTTCCATGCCGCGGCTCAGGATGCCGTCGGGTTTTCTTGGGCGCCACTGGTAAACGGTTCTTGGTTTGCGGGATCTCCGCTGTATCAGTTCCTACAAGTTTCCAGATATTTCTTGCAGGCCAATAATCTAATCATAGACCCAAAGTGCTTAGTGTACTTGTTGGACACTAGAAAGGTTTTTGTACGTATGGTCCTTTTCCGCTTTTGTAACCTTTGCCCATCTGATGGACATAAAATAGAAACAAGTTGTTTTCATTTGCCTTTCTTGAAATATTAGTGATTTAGAGCATTTGTATGATTTTTTTGATGACCTGGCTACACGGTCATATGCTTGGATCACTTTTAATAGGGCTTTCAACCTAGTGCAAAATTCTCTTAGATCTAAATTATATATAAATACATACACACACGTATGTATGCACAGATACAGAAATATAGTTATTTTCTGTTTTTTAAAAAAAAAGTATCTTGGAAATGAGACCTTTATCAGAGAAGCTTAAGTGTTTTTGGTTTTTTCCATTAACCTATTCCCTCTGGCATTACTATATTACATTTGTTTGTGCAAAAACCTTCAACAATTTGATCCCAGTTGTTCCTTGGATGAGCTGTTTCATGTTCTGTTTATCCCAGACTTTCCTCTACCCCTAGATCTGAAAGGCAGAAATTTCCCTTTCCTCTGATTTGTCTGGCTCGTGTATCCCTCTGAGGAGGGATTTTGTGTGCGGTTTGCCCTGACTTTCCTTCTCCCGCTGTTGGCTGCTGTGACCCTTGGACCAGAACTTCCCCAGACCCAACCCTGCTGCTGTATGGGGTAGGTCTGTCCTGCAGGCTCCAGCCTGGGCCGGCCTCTGTACTGTTCCCTCTGGGAGGTAAGACCGTGTTAACTTGTCCTAACCCCTTCTGTTCACATCTTTGATCCTTGAGTTGTTGGCCACGGCCCATTGATACCTGTAGCTGTTGCTTCTGTGTCTTGGGTTTTATCGGCCGTTCGTTTGGATGAGGACTTCCAGCCTCGCCGCCATTTTGAATGGTCCGTGCTATTCTGACTCGGATCGTGGTTCCCTCATATTGAGCTCGTGTGGGACCTTCGGAGCGTGTGGTGTGAACTGCTGCTCCCACCCTGTTTTTCCCACAAATTGTTTTCCACGGTTTTGTGGACTTGGAATTGTTCTCCCAGCTTCCTGTGGCCCGGTGGCCTGGTAGCAGCTACTTCTGATAATTGCTTTGTAATGTAGCTTGAGATCTAACAGAAGCAAACCCCTGCATTCCCATTTGTTCATGATTGTCCTTGACCTTTTGTTCCTCCAAATGAAATCTGTCTCATTGTCTAGAGTGACCCCTTTAGAGAGTGTTATTTCACCTAAAATCTCCCAGACCTGCCCTGTTCTCCAAGGAAAATCCCTCCCTGCATCCAGGCCCCAAGCCTCTGGCTGTCCGAGCTTCCTAGACCCCCAGGGGCCTCCCTCTTCCTCCTCCTTTCCTGTAACAATCACTGTCCCTCCCATGAGCCCTCTCCCTCCCCCCCAATGGTGACGGCCTCTTTGGTGACTGGGGGATGGTGGCTGTCTGAATCCCTCGGCTTTCTCAGTGCCCCCAACCCTTGACTCCAGCCCCTCACCCACTTGGAAAGTCTTCCCTCCCGGACTCCCGGGTCTTTGGGAAGGAGGCCGGGGAAGCCGGCCATGGACCGTGATATCAAGGGAGTGAGATGGGCCAAAGCTGGCCACTCCATGTGCAAGCAGATGGGAGACCCTCCTCCATCCTCTGGAAGCGAGCGAGCAGGAGCCACAGGGAAGCAGTGAGTGAGTGAGTGCCACAGGACGTGGGCCTGGGGGGAGGGGGCACGCCTGTGGATGACCTTGGAGGCAGCGGGGAGAAGCCCACGTTCAAATCCTGCTCTGTGACTTGTTGTGGGACCTTGGACGGGTCTCTCCATCACCTTTTGTGTAAAGAGAGGAAGCTGGCTGTGGCCCCACGAGGGCTCCATCAGGAAGGTGGCTGCTGGGAGCAGGACGTTCTTGGTTGCTCAGTCTCCTTGGCTGGATTTTTTACCCCGTGGTCTTGGGCAGATGATGGGATAATGGAAGATGGGAGGAAGATGGCCAGCTGGGCTGGTGGCGGCTGCCATCCACAGAGACCCACTGTGTGATGTAGTGGGGGAAAGCATGGCTGTCAGGAGGGGGCGAGGGGTCTCTGCCATAAGGAAGGTGTGCTCAAAACCCCAAAAGGCTGAGAAGCTCTTGTCCTAGGACATCTGTGGAGGAGCTAGGGCAACGTCCAGGAGAGACCCAGGGGAAGGGGCAGAAGGAAGGTCAGCCCCAGGGGTTCCCCTCCCTCCATTCCCTTCCTTCCTAGGGTTCAGCAAGATTAAATGGAAAAAGAGGAGCAGCTCAAGGCAGGCTTGGTAAGATTTCCTTGGGGGCCTTCGAGTGGGAGGGATGGAGCAGCCAAGAGCCACGTCTGTGGGGAGGGGGGCGCCGGCCAAGGGCAAGGCCGGGCTCTGGTGGGCACTAACTTTACTCCTCTAGCAGCTCTGGAGGCCAGGCAGGAAGTCTCCTTTGTCCTCGGCTTGTCTTGTGAATGACCGCACTAGAACCATCTCGTCAGCAAAGAGCCAGCCCTGGGGAGCAGGACGAGGGGGAGCAGTGGAGAGAAGTTACGGAAGGGACAGATGAGAACAGGCTTGGAGAGGAGGAAGGAAGAAGAGGGAATGGAGAGATGGAGAAGAGGGAAAGGAGAGTTGGAGAGATGGAGAAGAGGGAAAGGAGAGTTGGAGAGATGGAGAAGAGGGAAAGGAGAGAAGGAGAGAGAGAGAAGAGGGAAAGGAGAGATAGAGAGATGGAGAGTTGAAGAGGGAAAGGAGAGATAGAGAGATGGAGAGTTGAAGAGGGAAAGGAGAGATAGAGAGATGGAGAGTTGAAGAGGGAAAGGAGAGATGGAGAGATGGAGAGATGGAGAGTTGAAGAGGGAAAGGAGAGGAGAGAGAGAGAAGAGGGAAAGGAGAGGAGAGAGAGAAGATGGAGAAGAGGGAAAGGAGAGGAGAGAGAGAAGATGGAGAAGAGGGAAAGGAGAGGAGAGAGAGAAGATGGAGAAGAGGGAAAGGAGAGAAGAGAGAAGATGGAGAAGAGGGAAAGGAGAGAAGGAGAGATAGAGAAGAGGAAAGGAGAGAAGGAGAGAGAGAAGATGGAGAAGAGGGAAAGGAGAGAAGGAGAGATGGAGAAGAGGGAAAGGAGAGAAGGAGAGATGGAGAAGAGGGAAAGGAGAGAAGGAGAGTTGGAGAAGAGGGAAAGGAGAGTTGGAGAAGAGGGAAAGGAGAGATGGAGAAGAGGGAAAGAGAGATGGAGAGTTGAAGAGGGAATGGAGAGTTGGAGAAGAGGGAAAGGAGAGAAAGAGAGATGGAGAGTTGAAGAGGGAAAGGAGAGAAGGAGAGATAGAGAAGAGGGAAAGGAGAGATGGAGAGGTGGAAATGGAGGGGAGAGGAGGGAAAAGTCAGATGGAACGAGGAGAGGAGGAAGGATCTTGGAGAGAAGATAAGTCAGGAGAGCAGGGGAAGCTCAGATGGACAGAAGAGAAAGGGAGAGGAAGGATCTTGGAGAAAAGAGGGAAGGTCAGTTGGAGAGAAGGGGAGATGAGGAGTCAGCAAAGGGAGGGCCAGAGCCTGTTCCTGGAGGCTGAAGGGGAAGGAGGCTCCTCCTCCCTGGCAGTTCTGGGGGACAATGGGGGGCAGCCCCGTCCGCGGGTGTTTCTTTTCCTGAGGCCGCCTGGCAGCCTCAGGTTTTGCTTTTCACCCTTAAAATGTGTGAGAGAGAAGGTGCCAAAAAGCAAAAGGCACTGGTGGTGGCACGCCCAGTGGGCCGGGGTTCGAGTCCCCGCGGTGCCTCTGCTGCTACTGGCTCCCTTCTCTCCCGTGAGGACTCCAGCTGGGGAGGGTCTGGGTTCCAGGATTGGGGAGGGGGCCAAAGTTGCTTCTCTTGGTTGTTCTGGGCCCTGAACGGGGCACCTGGCAGTGGGCAGGCCCGAGTCACAGAATCTGAGCCGGGCTGAGCTCAGACCATCAGGTTCCCTATATACCAGCCATAAGGACAAAAAGGAAAAGTCCCCACCTTCAAGGGGCTTGTATTTTGATGGGGGCACTTACATGTGGGCATACAGTAGGTGACAAAAACAGCCCTTGGAGTTTTGCAAGTTCTATACGTGACCTTGTGAGTTTATATCCCCATTCTTACAGATGAGTAAACCGAGGCCCAGAGCTTAAGCCACTTGCTCAGGATCACGCAGCTTCATTAGGAAGTGGCTTTTGAGCCTGGAACATCATCCGAGGAAGAGCAGGGAGGCCGGACCGAGCTGGAGAGAGGAACTTCTGAATGTCGGGCGGACTTTGTAGTTGGAAGCCCCAGAATAGCTGGAGTGTCTCCAACCGGAGTGGGGAGTCCCTGGCAGCCGCAGGGGGGAGAAGGGCAGGGGAGAGGCCAGAGCCGGGTGGCGTCAGTCTGCAGGACCCGATGAATGGGCCCGTGGGAGGAGGGTGGGAGAGCAGGAGAGTGACTCGGGGCGCTCAGCAGCTCCAGGAGGGCAGAGAAGGGGGAATGACAAGACTTGGCAACGTGTTTCTGCAGGAGAGGTGAGGGTGGGAGGCGGACCCAGAGTTGGGCAAAACGGGGAAAATGGGCAAGAGAGGATGGTTGGGGGTGAGAGGGAGAGACAGGGTGTCTACTGCCATTCAGTCAGGGTCCAAGAGTTAGCCACTGTGAGACCGAGGCCCGGAGAGATGTTGGGGCTGTTACACAGACCCAGGAGTTGTTGGCACAGAAGTGATTGGACCCGTGGGAGTTTGACGTCACCAATTGATCAGAAGTATTGAGGGAGCCGTCTTGGGGGACTCGGGGATTGTTGAACTGGATGAAGATCTGGTGGAGGAGGCAGAGCAGGAGCCGTCTCCTAGCTACGGAACAGAGAGAGAGAGAGAGAGAGGAGGGAGAGAGAGAGAAAGGGGGGAGAGAGGAGAGAGAGGGGAGAGAAAGGAGAAAGAGAGGGGAGAATGAGGAGGGAGAAGGCCTGAGGATTTAGAGAGGAGCAAGGGAAAGCAGGAGATAGAGTGCCAGAAGCTGCAGGGACAATGAGCCTGAACACCAGCCTGGGGGGGCCCGGCCACTCGGGATGCTGGGGGGAGCCCCGAGCTGGTCCCACAGCCCATCCGGGCTGCCTGCCTGTTCCAAGCTTTACGGGCGGAGTCAGTGACCCTGCACTTTCCAGAAGACTCCATGCTGCTGGCTGTGGCCCAAGCCCGAGTCTCCAGGCCAGGCCGGCTCTTCCACGGTTCCTGCCTTGGTCATGTTTGGTGAACCAGGATGTGAAATTCGAAAATGGAGGATAGATGTCTGACCTGCCTGTAATAGGGGCCACAGAATGACCCCAGAGAGTAGGCGTGATAGGGCACAGTCTTTAGGGACGTAACAACCCCCAGGTTAGCGGGAATCCCAACCGGAACAGACACCCCAGTGCTTGTCAAGGATCCCCCAAGCTGGGCCTTAGGAACAGAAAATGTGCAAAAGAAAGGGAATTGGGCCTGGAAGCTTTCTTCAGTTACCCTTCAAGGACATCTGGGGTGTAGCCCAAAGTCTGGGCTGCTGATTCCCACTGACCCAAACTCTGAGCACTTCTCAGTGTAAGAAACATCCCTGGGGCAGCTGGGTGGCGCAATGGGTAGAGCACCAGCCCTGAGGTCAGCAGGACCCGAGTTCAAATCTGGCCTCAGACCCTTAAGGCTGTGTGACCCTGGGCAGGTCACTTAACCCCAATTGCCTTGCCAAAAAAAAAAAAAAAAAGTGGGTTAGGGCAAGAACAAAAAGCCTTTTTTGTTGTTGAGGCAATCCGGATTAAGGGACTGGTGCTCTATCCACTGCATCACCTAGCTGCCCCAGAAGGCTTTCTTAGGAAAGGAAATGCATTAAGGATGGAAACCATGAACCATGAACAACAAATCTCTTTTCTTATCGTCTTTGCCTTTCCCATCCCTTGAAGCAAACGGGCCACTGGTCCAGCTCTGGAGAGTCCGGGGCTCACCCAAAGGCCGACCCTGATCCCCGAGGGCCCGTTTTCAGTCCTTCAGAGGAACGGTCCAGGAAGGAAGCCCGGGATCCAGTTTGGGAACGTCACCCGGAAGCTGTCATTTCATCTTTGATCCTCGCTCCCTTGTTGGAAATTTCTATAAATGCTGTTTCAAATCCTCTTGGGGAAGGGGGAGAAACTAAGGTAGTTTGGACGTCTTTTGCTCTGGCTTAGAAACTCGCCTACATCAGGTTACGGATGGATTACTGCGTGAAAGACATCACTGCGGGGAACGAGGCTGTGGGAGCGCGTCACTGGGCCTGTGCACGTCAGGCCTGTGCAGTCATAAACTCCCCACCTCGGGGAGCCCTAACAGGGCTCTGTGCGCTGGCTGAGGGAAATCCTATTCTGAGCCGCATGAATCAGCGGGGCATGCAGGGGGCGGAGAACAGGGCGGGTCTGGCTTCCAGTGTTTTTCCCTTGCCTCAACCCTGTATGTGTGCAAAGATGGCCGACCACGTGGCTGCCGCTGGGGAGCTGCGGTATTCGTCGTGTGTGTTGCCCACGATTTTGTTTTTAATCCGAGACATTGTATGGATTGCGGTTCCTCTGGGTAAAACCTCCTTGAATTTAGGAATCACGTTTAGTGTTTCATTTGTCGTGCTCAGATAGGAAGATTTGTGAAATGATTGCAGGATTCTGCGTTCCCGGGTACAAGATCTCAAAACCTGTCTGAATTTGTTCAAATTTAGAAAAATCACGTTTAGTGTTTCATTTGTCGTCGTCAGGAAGATTTGTGAAATCATTGCATGAATTCTGTGTTCCCCTGTGCAAGATCCCCAAACCTCTCCCATTGTTCCATGGAATTCAAAGGCAGAAACGTATTAAAAAGGGGGAGAAGGAAAAAGAATTTGGTAATGAGGCTGACGGGAGTTGGGCTTGAATGAAGAATGAAAACAGATTTAAGGAAAGGAGAAAGTTGAGAAACAGTGCAAAGGGAAGGAGAGGTGGGGCAATAGTTAATGGTGGTGGATGGCTCAAGAGGGACCACTAGGTCAGAGTGCACAGAGCCCCAAGAGGATCCAAAGCTGGTCTCACTAGCCGGGTGACCCTGGCCAAGTCACTTAACTCCGTCTGCCTCCGGTTCCTCATCTTCAAACGGAGCCGGAGAAAGAAAAGGCAAACAGCTTCAATATTTTTGCCAAGAAAATCCCAAATGCGGTCGTGAAAACTCAACAAAAGTCATGTCCCCGCCCCTCCCCACGTTGTATTGGGGAGATTGGTTTTTTTGAACTCAGGCCTAAGACTTCTTTCTAATTTATTTTTTCTTATTTTTAAAAACAAGGTTAAAAAAAAAAAAAACCCAAAAAATAAAATTTTCTGGGACTAGTTGACTATCTCAAGGGGAAAGTATATTTTTCAGAAATAACCATGATGAAAAAACAAAAAAAAAATCAATAAAATATATGAGAGCCTAAAAATAAAAAAATAAATAACAAGTGTTCCTGTAGAATTCCATCCAGCTCAGGGCACAAGGGTGGTGCAGTGGGTAGACCTGGCCCGGAGTCAAATCAAGGGAGCTGGGTCCTAATCCCATGCTGTATTTCCAGGCTTGGCTTTCTCCAATCTGTCTCCCCAGAGCAGAAACCCTGAGGTGATCTTTGGTCCTTATGGAAGCAAGTGAATCTCCCAAAAGTCCCCACCAAATTTTAAATCCCTCTCCAGTGCTTTTGTCAATGCGAGTGTTTCCTCAACAGTAAAATGAGTTCAGTTGTTTCACTACAGGGTTGTGTTGAAAGGAAGAGGAGCTCTTCCTCAGCAATCATTCAACAAGCACTTATTGAGCACCTACTGTGTACCAAGTGCTGAGGCAACAAACATGGCCATAAAACCACATTCCAAGTTCTCTTTGGGGAGAAAATTTGCACACGGGAATAAATGTCAGACAGTTACCCACAGAGGGAATTTATTGAGGGGAAAGACAGAAGGAAGGGAAGGAAGGAGCAAGAACAGTCAGAAGTGGGGCCCAGAGAAGAATGAAAACAAGAGTGACCTGGACGTTTTCCTTAAATGGAGACTGTGGAGGAAGGGGCCAGAGTGGCCTTCAAGGCCAGAAGGTCAGGGGCGAGGAGGGGGCTGAATAAGGAGGGGCAGCCTCCAGGCTTGAGGAAGGAGTCCTAGTTTAATGTCTGCCTGAGCTTCCCTTCCCCCATGAGCCTAGAAGCATTTCCTGTGAGCCAGGCCCCGTGGACACACCTTCCTGCCCACTTTGACCCACACACCTCCCCACCTCTGGGACTGCTCCAGCAACTCCAAACCAACTATTCTCAGCTTTCCCAGCCCCCACTCCCAGCATCTCTTTGGGCATCAGGATGGACGCCCCCCAGTGGGCAAGGCCTCTCTGCTTTGTTGGATTTCCAGCACTAGAGCTTAGCCTTCTACCAGGTACTTCAAAAGTGCTAAATAAATGCTCTTTCCACTTATTCATTCACAAAAAAAGAAACTTAGCCTTAGCTGTGGTGGGTAGCGAGATAAGTGTGAGATAAAGCAGAGGCTGATGGGAATAAAAAGAGAAGGCAAAAGCGCTTCAGCAAAATCTGAGGAGAGAAAACTTTTAAATTCGAGGTAAATGGAGGCGGCTCCCGCCTGCTGAAACCCACCGGAGAAACAATTTTTACAGCCAGCATTTCTGCTAATTTTCTAAAACATACAGAGACCGAGTCAAAGGTAGAAGAATACAAGTCATTTCCCAGTAGAAAAATGGCCAAAGGATCCGAACAGGGAGGTTTCGGATGAAATCAAAGCCATATCCAGTCACATGAAAAGGTGCTCTAAGTCACCATGGATTAGACAAAAGCAAATTAAGACAACCCTGAGCTTGTACCTCGCACCTCTCAGACTGGCTGAGATGACAGGAAAGAAAAATAATAAATGTTGGAGGGGAGGCGGGAAAATCGGGATACTGCTCTGTGGGGAGTTGTGGGCCCATCCAACCATCCTGAAGAGCAATTTAGTCTGTGGCCAAAGCACTATAAAACTGCGTACCCCCCCCAAAAAAATTTAAAAATAAAAAAAAAAAACTGCGTACCCTTTGACCCAGCAATATGGTATCCCAGAGAGATCTTAAAAGATGGGAAAGGACCCACATCTACAAAAATGTTTATGGCCCTCTTTGTGTGGTGGTGACAATTTGGAAAACGAAGGAATGGCCACCAGCTGGGGAACGGCTGAGCAAGTTGTGGGGGGAAAATATAAGGGAGAGGCAGCTAGGTGGCACAGTGGGTAGAGCACCAGCCCTGAAGTCAGGAGGACCCGAGTTCTAATCTGGTCTCATTTAATACTTCCTGGCTGTGTGACCCTGGGCAAGTCATTTAACCCCAGTTGTCTCAGAGGGGAAAAAAGAATATAACAGAATATTATGGTTCTGTGAAAAATGAGTGGGTGGGTTTCAGGAAACCTGGACTTACACGAACCGATGCTGAGTGAAATAAACAGAACCAGGAGATGATGGTAACAACGGTAAGATTGTACCACGAGCAACTTTGACCCCCTCTTTGCTCTTCTTGCCAGATCTAAGCCAGTTCTAAAAGACTCGGGATGGAAGAAGCTGGCCAGAGAAACAACCCTGGCGTCTGAATGTAGCTTGAAGTGGACGGTTTTCTCTGTTATTGGGGTTTTTCTTCCTCGGGTTCTTTCCTTTTGTTCTGATCCTTTTTTCACGGCATGACTATTGTGTTTAATATGATTGTACACGTGTAAGCTACAGCAGACCGACTACCATCCTGCGGAGGGGAGAGGGGAGGTCAAAAGAAAAAAATGGAAATCAACATCTTCTGTCAAAAACTAACAAATAAATTAAAAATAAAAAAGAATTCAAGTTCTGTGGATATTTATCTCGATATAATTTTTAAAAACCCTGCGGCTGAGCCAGGAGCAGCCCTCAAACCCAGGACTTTGCCAATTCTGGGAGGCAGGAAATACAAAAGTTCCCATTTTATAAATGAAGAAACTGAGTCTCAGGAGGTCAGCAGGTCCTCTGGGGATGTGTCAAGAATCACACAGCTAGCCGAGGCCTCCAAGCTATTCTTTCCCATAAGCTACCCTGCCTCTGAGACTGAATGAGCATTTATGTTTGACCGTATGTATGCATTTGAGGGCGAATGAGCACATTTACCTTCCAAGGCACTGCGTTTCAGGTTGGGCCTAAAAACAAAGAAAAAGGGCATTCTGGCTCCCCAGGGTATTCACCCCCAAGGGCTGACAGAGAGGGGGATGGGGAGATGCTTGATGGGCAAAAGCAGCGTGGGTGTGTCTGCTTCCATGTGGGACAGCGAGCTTCCCTTTGACTCGACCACGAGGCCATCTCGAACTGGAGACAATCCAATGGGCCGCGCTGGGCATCCCAGAGAACTGGCTCAGGAATGCTGGGAAGCCAGGGTGAGCCCGCTGGATAGGCAGGAAGAAGAAAAAAGGCCGCCAGACCGATGGGAACATCCAGACAGCAGGCACCCGCAGAGAGCTGGGCCCCAGGAACCACGGTTCCTTGAGGGCCAACTCCTGGGTCCCATTACATTGTTGTACCGAGCTCGGGCCACGAGGGGGTGCAATGGTTCGATCTTTATAGCCCCAGTGCCTGGCATTCAGTAGGTGATTAATAAAGGAATGAATTCACTATGCCGTCAAATGGACAAGCATTTATTAAGCACTTACTGGGTTCCAGGCACTGTGCTTGTAAATGTTGAAGATATAAATAATGTACAAGCCAAAAAAAAAAAAAAAAAAGTGCCTGTCCTCAGGGAGCTTATATTCTAAGGGAGAAGACAAAACCGAAAAGGGACATGAAAGGGGGGGAAGAGGGGGAGGAAGGGAGGGTCCCGGATGTGCTGGGGAAGTAGAGGCTGAAGAGCGACTGGTCCATCTAATGGAAGGTCTGGGAGGGCCTCAGCTTCTCTCTGTGGCAAGAGGGCACCAGGACAGCAGGAGCCACACGGGCTTTCCCCTTCTGGCGACTTCCAAACAGTCCCAAGGCGCTGAATTGCTGGGTTTGCACGGTTTGCTTTCTCCTCACTGGCCCAGGGTCCGAGCTAGGGAGTGTCAGAGGTCGGATTTGAACTCACCAACACAGGGAGTCCAGGGAGTCCTGGGCGTCCCGGGCGTCCCGGCCCAGCGGTACCACGACGCCCCCTAGCGGCCCAGACACACTACACACAACACTGGCTGCAGAGTTCCTGCACATAGTAGGCACTTTGTTGTCCTGGAAGGCATAAAGTCCTTGTTATTCCAGAAACAAAGACGCCCCCAAGGGCGTTTCCCTCTGGTTTCTGAATCCCCTGACCCTTGCTGGGCACGCACCCAGGAGAAGCGCAGTGCCCTCGTCCCCTTGAATTGGGGCTCCCTGAGGGATTCTGGCAGTTGGCACCTGGGCGCCCCTCGGGCATTTAATGGTCCACTGGGCTGGGCCGCAGCTCCCGCCCCCAGGAAGCTCCTGCTCTAACGCTGCCAGGTAAGGACGGGGACCAGAAGCCGAGGGCCATGAGCTGGCAGGAAAGGCGAGGACCGGAGCCCGGCAGGGACAGCCGGGAAGGGGGGGGGGGGGGGGGGGGGGCCACGGGCAGGGACAGCCGGGGGGCCGCCACGGGCAGGGACAGCCGGGGGGCGCCACGGGCAGGGACGGGGGGGGCGCCACGGGCAGGGACGGGGGGGGCGCCACGGGCAGGGACGGGGGGGGCGCCACGGGCAGGGACGGGGGGGGCGCCACGGGCAGGGACGGGGGGGGCGCCACGGGCAGGGACAGCCGGGGGGCCGCGGGCAGGGACAGCCAGCGGGGCCGCGGAGCCCCCAGACCTTCCCTAGCTATCTGCTGCCCCCCAGGGAGGGGATGACAGAAGCAGGGAACATCTCATCCGAGGCCGTAACCGTGGCCGGGCTTTGGCCAAAGCCAGGCCCAAGGAGGCTGTCCCCTCTGATCCTGGCTGCTCGTGGGCGGGGCCGGGCCGACGCCGGTCTGGCCACCAGGGGGCCCTCGCGGACAGCGAGTCCGTTCCAGAGCGGGGCGGGCCCCCCTCCCACCTGCCTGCACTGTGGCGGGCACTGCAGAGATGCGTCATGTCTGCGGGCAGAGCGCTGCCCCCCCCCCCCTCCGCAGGAGAGGGGGAGGGGTGGGGAGGCGGCCCAAATCTGGCCTCCAGGGCTCCCAGGTGGCAGGGCCTGGGCTTGGGGAGGGGGCCGAGCCTGGCAAGCCCCTTTTAATGGAAAAGGCAGCTGGGGCCTCGTGGGGGAGGGGCCGGGCCCAGGCTTCCCAAGTGTAGCGGGCGGGGCTTCCCGGAGCTCGCAGAACGGAGGCCCTGGAAGGGAGGGTCTCTTTTACAGAGGAGTAAACTGAGGCACGGGCTAGGACCAACGCCCCCGTCAGTGATCCCAGCAGGACGTGACCAGTACAGACTTCCTGGCTGCCCACGTGGCACTGCCCATCCGGCGGCCCCAAGGCTTTCAGGCCACCCGCGGTGGATGACCAGCAATGTTTTGCTGGCTATATTTGGAACTCCCAGAAGCCCTCGGGGTATTTACAGGCTTGGCGGTGGCAATAATAAGCTAAGCTGAGTCACCGGAGAGTGACAGAGAGCTAGTCCCCAAGGCCCGGGGGCTGTGACGCACTTCCTCTCCCTCCCGGGCCGGGCTCCCACTTTAATCTCTAAATTCCTGGTCCCCGGTTCTGCTCGGTGGGCACAAATCCTGTCGGCTGGTCCCACAGTCGTCTGAGCCCACGACCTCCTGGGCCCCGCCCTCTCTAAAAGCCAGTTATGCCCCTGGCTTTAAGTCTTGCCCTCCTCAGAGCTGAAAGGCTCAGGAAGCATCCCAGAAGGCTCCACCCCCATTTTACAGATAAGAACACTGAGGCCTAAGGTCACTTAGCTTCAGAGGGTAAGGAATCCAATCACCCAGACTTGAACCCTCAGGGTGGCTCTGATAAAGCAGAAAGAGCCCAGAGTCTGCAACCTGGCTCTGACGAGTGTTATCTGTGTGACCTTGTTCAAGTTATTGTCCCTCTGTGGACCTCAGTTTCCCCATCTATAAAATGTGGTGGTGGAATGGCACTAGCCCCTCCCCTTTCCTCCCCACCCTCACCAAACTAGTCAAGGAACCATCATGGCCTGCCTCCCCTTAGCTTCCTGCTCCCAGCTCCCCCCACCCGTGCCCCTGCTCCCTGGAGTCTTCCCTTCCCCAGTCTGCTCAGCCTTTCCTCCCATCTTTTGCAGACTCCTGGCTGAGGTGCAGGGCGGCCCCTGTTCCCCTGGGAGGCCGTTCCTCCCAGGCCAGAAGGCCTTGAATGTGCCAAACCCTCTGAAGCCGAAGCCCCGAGCCCAGGCCCCACCACCTGGCTCCCACCTCCCACTGCTCCCCCGGCCTTCCTGGGGAGCGAGGGAGCCGTTCCTTTTCTGCTCTGGGACCTGCTTTTTTCCAGCTCTGGTCCGGGGTTCCTTGGTGCCCGCTTGTCTAGAGCACATCCCTCAAGTGGGTACCTTCTCTTCCTTCCTACCCAGTACCCCTCCTTCCAGCAGCCTTCCCTGTTCCCCTCCCCCCGGCTGAAAGTCTTCTTCCAGAAAAGTCAAAGGGTCAGAGGATCAAATGAGATGTTTGTAAAGCCCTTGGCTCAGGCCTGGCACCTTGGCTTCAATTGTTTTTCACTCTGTCTGACTCTGTGTGACCCAGTTTGGAGTTTTCCTGACAGAGAGCCTGGTGTGCACTGCCATTTCCTTCTCTGGCTCATTTTACAGATGAGGAAACCGAGGCAAGCAAGGTGAAGTGACTTGCCCGGGGTCACACCGCTAGTAAGTGTCTGAGGCTGGATTTGACCCCAGGATGATAAGCCTTCCTGAATCCAGTCCTGGTGCTCTATCCCCTGCACCACCCAGCTGCCCCGTTTCAGCTTTGGGGAACATTTTCTGGCATTCTATCCATCGTGCCACCTAGATGTCCCTATGTGACTGACGCATAGTAGGCACTTAATAAATGCTTGTTCTCTTTCCTTTGTGAGCTGGGATTGGAAGTGACCTCAGTCACCCGGCTTACGTGGCTCTCTCCCACAATGAGATGAGTCAAACTAGTTCCGATTGTTCAGTGATGAAGAGAGCCATCTGCACCCAGAGGGGATTGTGGGAACTGAGTGTGGAGCACAACACAGCATTCTCACTCTTTCTGTTGTTGTTTGCTGGCATTTTATTGTGCTTTACTTTTTTTTTTAAACTAGTTTGATTTGATTTTTCTTGTTGATAACTTTATAAATATGGATGCAAAGATTGGATTTAACAGATTTCTACCATGTTTAACATCTATTGGACAACCTGCCAGTCAGGGGAGGGCGTGGGGGAAGGGGGGGGAGGGAATTGGAACACAGGGTTCTGCAAGGGCTGATGTTGAAGAATTAGCCACTGTTTTGAAAAATAAAAAGCTTTAATAAAGGAAGGAAGGGAGGGGAAGAGAAAGAGAGAGGGAGACAGAGACAGAGAGAAAGAGAGACAGAGACAGAGAGAAAGAGAGACAGAGACAGAGAGAAAGAGAGACAGAGAGAAAGAGAGACAGAGACAGAGAGAGACAGAGACAGAGAGAGAGAGAGACAGAGAGAGAGAGAGACAGAGAGACAGAGAGACAGAGAGACAGAGAGACAGAGAGACAGAGAGACAGAGAGACAGAGAGACAGAGAGACAGAGAGACAGAGAGACAGAGAGACAGAGAGACAGAGAGACAGAGAGACAGAGAGACAGAGAGAGAGAGAGACAGAGAGAGAGAGAGACAGAGAGAGAGAGACAGAGAGAGAGAGACAGAGAGAGAGAGAGAGAGACAGAGAGAGAGAGAGACAGAGAGAGAGACAGAGAGAGAGAGAGACAGAGAGAGAGAGACAGAGAGAGAGAGACAGAGAGAGAGACAGAGAGAGAGACAGAGAGAGAGACAGAGAGAGAGACAGAGAGAGAGACAGAGAGAGAGACAGAGAGAGAGACAGAGAGAAAGACAGAGAGAAAGACAGAGAGAAAGAGAGAGAGAGAGAAGGAGGAAGAAGAAAGGAGGGAGAAGAAAGGAGGGAGGGGAAGAGAAAGAAAAAGAGCGTGAAAGAAAGAAAGAAAGAAAAGAGGGAGAGAGGGAAAGAAAGAAAGTACGGAAGAAGGGGGGAGGAAGAAAAAGGAAGGAAGAAAGAAAGATTGATCACAGATTAGGAACAAAAAGGGGCCTTGGAATCCATGCAGTCCCACCCCCTCTAACAGAGAAACAGTAAAGAGCCAAAATTCAGTTCCAAAGATCGTGACTCCAAATTTAGAATATCTTTACACTGCGTTTGACTCAGTTTCTCACTTTTGCTCTATCTTCCTTACAGGGGTTTCAGAGCTAGCTGCCTCACTTAAAAGGGCCACAGAAAAAGGTGAAGGGACTCCAGACTAAGAAGGACCTGAAGCCCCAGAGCTCACCTCTCTCATGTGAGGTCCCCCAGTTAAGCCAGAATTTAGCCGGGGTCTACCCAGCATCCTTTCTACTGAACTAAACTGAAATGACTTACATACGGGAAGGCCCCCTAAGCCTTGGGCTCAGAGGGGCTTCCCGGGTCGCGGGACCTCATTCCGGACCCCTCCCTGCCTGCCTTTGTCTGGCACCCTAGGCCACCTCTGCAGAGTCCTTCCCAGGCTCCTTCCGCAGCCCTGAGTCATGCCGCAGCACCAGGAGATTGGCAGGAAAGGACGCCCACGGGATTGATGCAGGCTGAGCTCATGCTGCGGCAAGCCGAGGCGGTGGCTGCTGGGAGCCCATCCTACCAGGGAAGTGCAAGCAGGGGAAGTTTGCAGAGTCTGAAATCGCTGACTCCTCTTCCCAGGATGCTTTGGTTCTGAGACAGAAAGCCAGCTCTGAAGCAGGAAGAAATGAAATGAGCCAGAAGATGGTTTCCACTCAGAAAGCCCCAGAGGGAGGCAGGCCAGCAGGGGTCAGGAGATTTCCTAAGCCCCCCTGAGTTTGTCCCCCGGGCCATGGAAAGTTTGGGGGCTTGTAGGGTCACAAAGGCAGAGGAGGCTTTTTCCACACTGGCCTCTCCCTAGCCCCGCCTCCACTGGGAGAACTAGTCTAGAATTACAGACTGATGATTACAGATGAGGAAACTGAGGTCAGACAGATGAAATGACTTCCCCCGTATTAATCAATAAGGATCAGGGGTAGAATTTGGACCTGGGTCCAAAGCTAGTGTTCTGTCCAGTGCTGCCTCTCATAGGATTTCAAGTGACCCAGATTCTGGTCCCGGTTTTGTCACTAACTTGCCGAGGAAGTATCCCAATTAGCCCCTCCTGCCCCAATGTCCAAACGAAGGAAAGCCTTGGGACCCTGGAGAATCCCACACCAGGGAGAGTCCTTGTTTTTAGGCCTCCAGGAAAATCCTGCAGGAAGCCTCGTGAAGGTTCCGCCACATCCCTGGATGTCAGGAGATCAGGAACCACTGTTTTCCAAAGCTGAGGCCCCGCAAGCCAGCTGAGGCCCGAGTTTGGCGGAACAACAATCCTTTGTGCTCCCCTTCTGGGTGATCTCACCCTCTGATAAAGTCACATAATAGTTGTACGGTCCATACCGGGTGCTCTCCGAGCTCCAACAAGTACTGCAGGATCACGTTCGGGTCATGAAGCCAGCTTGTCACATCGGCCCTGTGGCCCCTCCTTGTCAGGGCTAGAGTTCACTGCTTAGCCACTGATATAAGTCTTGAGATCTGCTCGGTCTAACTGGGGTCCCACCATCGGGTCCAGAGTCCCGGCACATGAGCCTCATCTGCCTCCTTGCAGCTTTCCCTCACTTTAAAAGTCTGACTTCCAACCTGCTCTGTTCGGCTCTGGCTGCCCACATGTTCCAGACCAGTCTGGTCCAGATGACCTAGATTTGAAGGGAGCACACAGGGCACTGCCCGGGCAAAATCACAGAGACGGGCCCCTTGGGGGCAGGGTCTTCCCTAGCACTTCGCTGGCACACAGTCGGTACTTCTTAAATGCTGCTGCCTCTGCAACATGAGGAGGCTGGACAGAGCACTTCCCCACGTACCACGCCCCATTCTGAATCTGCTTTTTGTGTGTTCTTATGCTCTCAAATTTGTCCAGAGCCATTATTTAAATGAATTTGGAACTTTTTAGGGCAGACTTCCTGCCTTTACTCTGTCATCTTGGCTCCATCTCCAGAATGCAGTATTTTTGAGGATGGTTATTAGCTCATTTTATTTGTTTTCCTCAAGCTAATCACACATGACATATTTTTAGCATAAAAATGCTCATCGACTGAATCGTCCTCTATTTTACTGAAAGGTATAAATAATAAAACAACTAAGAGACTCTTGAAGAAAAGTAAGTGAATAAAAGATCCCTTTCAAACACAGTTGCGATGGGATACTTCTCTTAGCATCTAAGGTTCTATGACCAAGAAAATTGGGAACATTTCCTATTATTTGATATTTGAGTCAAGAATGAGCTGGTTTGTCTGTGATTTTGATCAACTAAGGCTTCCCATAATCCAGTTTATGGAGTACAATATATATCCAGTTGCCTTGTTAATTTGGATAACTGTACCTCTATCTGGGAGCAGGGGGAGTAATAACCTGCATGTAAAAAGTTTTCTTAGGAAACTAAAGTTTTCTAAAGAAAACTTCTTTAGAACTAAAAAAATCTACTTCAACACTAAGGGATAATTAACGATGCAATTTCATTCATTTGATATTCTGGCTATGGAAAATTAACCTTTTCTTTTTTTTAATATTTTATTTTATTTTATAATAACTTTATATTGACAGAATCCATGCCAGGGTAATTTTTTTTTTTTTAAACAACATTATCCCTTGCATTCGCTTCTGTTCCTATTTTTCCCCTCCCTCCCTTCACCCCCTCCCCTAGATGGCAAGCAGTCCTATATATGTTAGATATGTTGCCATATATCCTAGATACAATATATGTTTGCAGAACCGAGCAGTTCTCTTGTTGCACAGGGAGAATTGGATTCAGAAGGTAAAAACAACTCGGAAAATTAACCTTTTCACTGTACGTGGACATTCAGAGGGTTTTGCTGTAGTATTTTTTCAGTGTAAAATGAGGTATGTTCCAGACCTGAAGGCTTATTCATACTGATTGCATTTATAAGGAAGAAGAGGATGTGGGAATTTATCAAAAATATCAGGGTTTAGGATGAATATAAGAACTGATGAGACTACTTCGTAAATGAATATAAAAGAACTGTATGTTTAAATATGTAAACAAAGAGGTTGAAGGAAAGTTTTTGACTTTGTTTAAAAGAGAAATACGTGAGAAACTTCATTAACTGTAAAGGGTTGAAACTTTTGAGTTGATGCACTGAGGTTGGACAACCGAGAACTTAAGGTTAATACACTGTTAGCATATGCTTGGAAAATGGCCCTTCCCACTATCCTATGCTGGCTTGATCTGTTGGTGTATACAGAGAATTGTAGGAGGGATTAGGGGGTGGAGTAAGACTAGCCAGTGTCACTTCTGGGTGGGAGACGAAGAAGAAAGGTCATGGACATTCTATGTCCATCCAATTCAATCCTACCCCTAAAGACCAAGGACTTTTGCTTATCCTGACTCAGGCTGATTCTAAGGTATCCAGGGTGCTAACGCGGTCATCACAGTTAACATTGGGGAAAATGAATAAACATTTTAAAGTAAATAATAAATAATTTACAGAGAACATTGAATAGCAATGGGTTCTTTCTGAGATTGTAGAACCTAGCTTTTTACTAAATTAAAATGTGAATTTCAATGTAACGATTAGGGACATTTTAAATCTAACAATAGACAGCACTTTGCCAGCAAATTATCTTAAATAGTAGAGCCCATAATATAAAATGCTTGGAATAACTGGCCCTTAAGAATATACTAATAAATAAAGTTATAATTAGGATTTTGTGTGATACCATTTGGGAAATTGAACCAGGTGTAATCCCCTTACATAGACTCTCTCTTAAAACAATGTGTATGATATCAGAATTTGTTCTACCATTTGGCCTTGTGGTTGAATGTTAAGAAAATTCATGAATCAAAAAAAAATCTATTAACTGAAGGAGCTAAAATATTTCAAAGGAGGATGCGGAGAGTTGGTTGAGCTGGTATGTGATTATAATGAAATTCTTATGCAAAATGAAATCAGCAAAACCAAGAGAACACCATACACAGTAAGAGTAATTGCTCCTGTAAGATCTATCTTGATTTTTGTTACAAAGGTACTTAACCCCAGCTACACCCAAAGAAAGAACACTGGGAAATGAATGTAAACTATTTGCATTTTTGTTTTTCTTCCCAGGTTATTTCTACCTTCTGAATCCAGTTCTCCCTGGGCAACAAGAGAACTGTTTGGTTCTGCAAACATATATTGTATCTAGGATATACTGTAACCTATTTAACATGTAAAGGACTGCTTGCCATCTAGGGGAGGGGGTGGAGGGAGGGAGGGGAAAAATCAGAATAGAAGTGAATGCAAGGGATAACATTGTAAAAAAATTACCCTGGCATGGGTTCTGTCAATAAAAAGTTATTTTTTTAAAAAATGGGAAAAAAAAACAACACAAAGGTATTTAACCCCAATCCCCTCAACTTCTGGCATTTTGTTCTGCCTTTTTGTCAAGTCAAACCAGTCTCATTCCTCTTCTTTGTGACCTTTCAAAGATCTATGGGCAGATATTACGTTATCCCCTTTGAATCTACCGACTATGATTTGTACTTGTCTACAAACATATTGTTTGCTACTGGTAGAATATAAGTACTTCAAAGAGGTCCTGGTTTTGTTTTTTTCCCCTTTGTATCTGCAACATCTAGGACAGTTTCGGGGATATTAAAGGTACTTGCTGAACACTTGTTGAGTTGCATTTATTTTTTTTTTAATAGGAATTTATTTTTTTCGAATGACATCAAGACAATTTTTAGCATTTATTTTTACAAAATGTTGAGGTCCAAAATTGTCTTCCTTTCTCCTTCCCTCTTGTTTAAATGACGGGCAATCTGATATAAGCTGTATGTATGCTCAAATTTTACAAAAATGAAAATAGAAATCCATCATTTCATGTAATTGAAGAAATAATATACTATCAAAATAAAATGAAAAGAAATTGGAAGTTTTCTGAGAAAACAATAAACATTTCAGGAATGAGAGTTCAAAATGTCCTAAAGGGAGGGAAACCAGGAGGTTTAGAATAAAAGGCAATGCAGATAGACTCAATGTAAAACATACATAAAGTCTTTCAAATTTTAAAGTTCTATTCCAATGCTCAAAATGACGATAATTGTTGTCATGAAAACCCCTTCTAGTTAAGTAGCTGCAAAATGCTAATGTTTGTTACCAGTTCTTATCAGCTACTTTTAATAGCTGATTTTGTAATCTTTTGTAAAGGTGGAAATAGAATGGTGGGCAGTGGGACATCCAGGGAAAAGAGTGTTCGGATCTCTTCTTTGTGCCAGAATGAAGGATAGAAATGGAGACTTGGGAAATCGGAGCTAATAAGCACAAATGGACTGATGGCTGGGTAAGATACATTCAAGAAAGCTGCCGTGGGCATCGAACACTGATCATGTTTCTCAAAATTAAAGAGAGAAAATGGACTTGACCGAATAAACGGTGACACAGGTGCTCCCCAATACCAAGATGGGGTAAGGGGTTCTAGTCTCGGGGACCATCTGGATAATTTGCTGGAACTGGGAATATGCTGGACTTATGGATGGTGTTTTTGCAGGAGAAGCACCAGGCAGCCACTGGCTACGCCCATAAATCCTACACACAGGAAATCAGGAAGAGAGAACAAAATGACAAAGAGTGAGACTCTGAACGCCGCTGAAACAGATTCTGAAGAGTCCTGGATTCCATACCCTTGTGTTGTGACTACTTTTGTCATTGTTTGTATATACACAAATACATAGACATTCATCAGTATGGGTAGGCTCCAGCAGAAAAGGCACAATAGGAAAATGGATATTGAGGCTTGGGTTATGAATTCTGACCGTATGGAACAGGTAAAGAGCCTGATGGTGATAATCTAGAAAACCAAGGTAGCCATTGGTGACAGAGACTGCAGGCTGCCAAGGGCGGAAAACAAAGCCACAGCTGACTGGAGGCAGGAAATTTTCCAGCCCCAAACCAACCATAGTCTGAGGTATTCGCCTGGAAATGGGGGGTGGGGGTGGGCTGCTGCTGCCCGGCCCTGCAGGAGGCTCCTCCTCCTCCTCCTGCTGCTGCTGTTAGAAAAAATAGGATCCCATCCTTCTTGTGGGTCACAATCTATTGTTACTGGGATGACATTGAACCAATAACTATCGGCTTCATTTCTTCATATGAACATCAAATTCTGGCCTGAGTTTCTTCATATAAAACACACAATAGGTATTAGATCGATGTTCATTTCCATCTCCCATTTGTACTGACAAATTATGTCTCTACGGCATGCTGCTTTTTAGTTATCTTAGCCTCTGAGGGCTTGGGGTTTTTCCAAAGATCCTCATACGTCTCTACCTGCTCCGATCGGTATCATGAACTCAATAATCATTTAGCCAAGTCATTTCCTAAGAAGCTGTAGCATTAATAACCAAAAGAAAGCAGGTTGTATTTTTACCTTTATCAAGGTTTTATTGACCTCAATGTCCCTGCTAATGACCCCAGGTGTAGCTGGAAACTCTGAAGGCTCCGATGGAACTTCCAGTTTACCTGACCATGGTTTTCTTGGACCTAAATACATGCAGATATACACGAGAGAAATTAAAGCCATATATGGTGACAGACACATGCTGACTCATTGTGAAAAGGGCATCTTCTCTATATTTCCATTTCTGGCTTCTAAGAAGCTATGCCTCTATTATATATAAACAATGTTTTGCTTTAGCAACTCCAATCAAGATCTCTGATAATTATTTAATCAATTAGGATAATTTGTAGAACGAGTACACAAACTAGAAATAAATTCCCCAAACCTCTACTTATTGATACAGGGACACATAATATTTCAACGCACTTTCTCCATGACCCACGGGAAGAGAGATAGGCGAGTGTTCCCCAAAGATGTGGGTAGGAAAATTAGTTCTTACACATTTTTTTTTTAGATTGATAAAAGAGGTTTATTATTGGGTAAGCAAAGTTAAAGTATAGGCGAAGGTAGAGATAAGGAGGGCACTGGACAGAGGGTCCAGTGGACAGAGGGTCCTCACATGGTAGCCATGTTTGGAATCTCTGCCCACATTTTCAATTGTTATTAAAATAATTGTGATGGGGAAAATAAAATAGCTTTGATCTTAAAATATAAAAAGTTTTGGTCTATCCCTCATATTTACAATATGCTTTACTTGATCAATGACTCTATTTCTATTGAATAATTAGAATAATGTACCCCTCAATTTTAAGACAGGAAATATTTTTTATGTATAAAGTATTAGAATTTTGGAAATAGCAACATATTTAATTTTACATTAATATGTGTGTAAATATAACTATACTCTTGTAAATGCTTATGTGAAATATTAATTCTTAGAAAAAAGAAGCAAGGAAGAATGAGGAAATAACAGGGAGACAATCTGGGTGTCTATTTGTAAACAGCTTGCACTGTTTTCATTTTTTGAACTATTAGGAACGAGAATTATTGAATTAAAAATTGACTAAAATGTTTCCATTTATAAACATACTAAACCCTCTGAATTATAATTAGAGCATTTTACATTGAACAGACAATAAGTGAATCACGAAAAGTTGACATAATTTCCAAGGTCATACATCTCTACTGACATGGAAAATGGCTCTCACTGTGTATGTTTCTCTGTTTCTGTCTCTACCTGTTCCTGTATCTGTCTGTTTGTCTCTGTTTTTCTGTCTCTGGTCTAGTATTTTTGTCTTTCTCCTTTTTCCTCTTTCTGTCTCTACCCATTTCTCTCTCTGTATGTATGTATATATGATCTGTCATCTATCTTCTGCTCTCTTCTCCTCCCCTCTCTACCTACATACTCCCCCGATGAAACTAGAAATAGAGATATCTTGAAATATTCCAAACTTTCATCTGATGAATTCTCTTTCTTTCCAACTTTTGTCTTTGGATGATCAAATTTCAGTTAACACAAAGTCTATCAACAATACTATTCTAAAAATCCATCTCATTATAATCAAAGAAAAGCATAAAAAGAAACATAACCTGCACTCTCTAGAATCAGATGGCAGAAAATCTTTTCTAAGGGTTTAAAACCACCAAGTTCAACAACACTGTTGGAATTTAGAACCCCTCAACACATACCAGAAATAACAACAATAGTAAAAACAGAAAAGATCACAGGAAACAGTTTCTTTAAAAAAAAAAAAAAAAAGAATGTCTCTAAATGAACCATCAATTTCTTTGGGGAGCTGTCTTTCTTTTTAAAAATAAACCTGTAAACAGATCAATTTATCCAATTGTAATGACCTACACCTTTCTAATGTCAAATTAAGTTATCCATGGGTTTTTTTTTAATAACTTTTTATTGACAGAATCCATGCCAGGGTAATTTTTTACAGCATTATCCCTTGCACTCACTTCTATTCCGATTTTTCCCCTCCTTCTCTCCACCCCCTCCCCCAGATGGCAAACAGTCCTTTACATGTTGAATAGTTACAGTATATCCTAGATACAATATATGTGTGTAGAACCGAACAGTTCTCTTGTTGCACAGGGAGAATTGGATTCAGAAGGTAGAAATAACCCGGGAAGAAAAAAAAATGCAAGCAGTTTCTATTCATTTCCCAGTGTTCTTTCTCTGGGTGTAGCTGCTTCTGTCCATCCTTGATCAATTGAAACTGGATTAGCTTTCTTTATCGAAGAGATCCACTTCCATCAGATATCCATGGTTTTCTTAAACTATGTATAATGGATGAAAGGTTCATAATTTATAGATGGTACCGGCCACAAAATTTCAGTAAAAATGTCAATGCACTTTCAGGGATGGGTTTACTCTTTCACTTGCTCATGAGACCATTTAACCTCGGATTGTACCAGAGTCTGTTTGCAACCGTTACTTTAACCTTAGTCTAGTCTATCTTTGATATAGACTAGAGCCGCCAAAACAGGACCCTCTTAAAGCATTAATAAATCAAGTTCAAAAGAAAATCACCAGGCTTTTCCAGGAACCTGGAAGTCATTCTAGGAGTCAATCACTGCTCATATGACATAGGCAGATTTCTAGAATTCTGTCTCATTTACTTTGGATACAATTTGAGTTTGTAAAATTAAAAGTAGCATCACACAAGAGAAGAGGTTTTACAGGAAAAAACACTACTCTAAAAGACTACGAGGCATCAGCCTGTGAAGGATGTATGAGACTCTAAGCCAACATGACTACTCAGAGTTCACTCTGTAGAAAGCAGAAAGATTGTTTGTTAAAAGCTCCAGAGGAGGAGCCCTTCTCTCAAGATAAGGCAAAGAGAAAGCTTGTGGTAGGAGGGCTAAAGTAGTAAAGATACACAGCCTTTATACAAAAGATTACATCACAAGGAAGAGAGCATTGAGAAGGGGAGAGGGAGGCATCTAATTGGTTGTTGCTATCAGGAGAGATGGGAATGGAATTTTCCCCAAATCCTCGGATTTCTAAAAAAACAGAAAAATCAGGCCATCAGGCTTCAGATATCGTGGCCAAGGCTCAAGCACATTTGGGCCTGCACGTAATCGAGCCGATGGTGATCAAGCTCATAGACTCGATATCGATAGATGTCAAATACTGATAAATGGCATCAGCTCAGGTTAAGTAAATAGGTTTCTAGCTGGGCGAGGCTCAAGTAAACATGGGCCTACACATGTGATACAGGTCAGAGGGGAAACGCAGAAATAATGAAAATACAGAAAAAGAATTCACACATTGCTGTAAGTTCTCTATTCCACAGTTTCCCTCTTGCTCATATTTCTATGATTTGCTCATATTTCAATGAACTCACACACTGTTCAAAGTCAGTTAACATATCTATACATCGTTTATCAAGTTCACCATCAAGATCATCCCTCTCTAATACATCCCAGCCTTTTCTCTGAAGAATCATCATTTTCATAGCATCTTCTGTGTGCTATATTTCGATAGGGATCGTTGAACTATTCTGGTTACTAAGGTAATTATACAGAGCAGACATAGTGGCGACAGGATAATACCATTGATTGCAATAAGTCCATACCATAAAAATTGCTTCCACCAACTCTCTTGGAAGCAGTTATCACCCAACAGATTGGTGTTTAGCAGACATAAAAATACAAAGCTAAATGAACAAAGATGACAATCTAGAGAAACTGAGGCATCATCACACACTCTCCTGAATAGTTGAATAATTAATAATTAAAAATATTTATTAATATAATTAATATATAATATTAATATATCATTATAATGTATATATAATTATATATAAACATCATAATATAATATATAATAATAAATAATTCACAATAATAAAATGAATAATTAATAATTATAATAATATTGATGATGATTTAATATTAATTTGATAATAATTTAATATTAATAACTTGAATTAATTAACTCCATATAAGGATATTAATAATTAATTTGAATTACCTCCCCCGGATACCTGGGAGGTCTCAGCACTATAATTTTGACCAACCCAATGTGAAGCAAATAAATCAAAAATAAAACAAGAAAATCCAAGAACTTATAGCAAAGGCAAGTCTCTTCCTGACAACCCCAGGGTTATCAGCAGTCCAAAGGCCCTCATCTCAGCCAGAGAATCCAGTTTGAGATGGATGGTTCACTATGTTAGGGGGTCTGCAGTCATTTGTGCACTTAACTCAGCTTCTGCTTATATAAGGAGTAGCAGGGCTTAAGATAGCCCCATGCTAGGAGGGGCACCCCAAGTCTGTCAGGGATTCCAAAGGAGGGAAAGAGTGGGGCCTGGAGTAGCTCTACCTGTCCCCTCTGATGGAACAGAAGAAGCTACGAGGATCCAGAAAGGATTTCTGAGCAGAATATGCACAGTTAGACCACGAAGGCAGGCAAACCCCGAACTTAGAGGCTTGCTCTCCAAACTGCAGTGTCCTATGAGAATGCCGAGATCCCAATTAAGAAACTGGGGTTACAGGGCCAGAGACTGCCAGGCCCAAGATGGGTGTCTATATCTTGGAGATTTCTTAAAAACAGGCTGCCAGAGCAATCCCAACAGAGTAAGGGATTTCTAAGCTAAAGCATCAAATCATCATCCCCCATAGAAAGTTCCCATACATCCCTAACAGCAATAATTGCACAGTTTAACAGTTTCCATCCCAAATCTTAAACGCACACCTGACCTCTCTATTCCACACAAACCGAAGCAGGGAAGTCTGATAGGAAGAAAAAACCTTACCTTTGCGATTCCACTCCAATGTGCTGCTTTCATTTCCATCACTCTGGGACTTCAGGAAAGTTAGAGTCGTCTCATTTCTAAATTTTTGGAGAAACTTTCATTATAGTTCCAGGAGAAACAAGGTAGAATCTGGTCCATTCATTCAATCTCCTAACCGAGAGTGAATAATTTCAGAAATTAACTGAAAAGAAAACCACTTGAAACTACTTGGGGTGTCCCTCACTAGGAAATGACTTTCTGTTGGAATACACAGGAGCCACCTGACAGCGGCTGCTGGAAATCCAACATAGAATGGATCTCTTCTTGTCACAGGATGAAACTAGGAGACTGAAACAGTCACTGTTCTTTGACGGAGAGGCCGCTGCCTCGTCGAACCTCTCTCCTCCTCCCTCTGCCTCCAATTTATCTCATGCCCAATCTGCAACACCTGTGTCAGAAAAGGCTGCCTGCGACTCCTTTATCTGCTATGATCCACAGCTGTGGAGGCTTTCGGAGAATTGACCTGTCCCGTAACAACTTTCCAATCCAAGAATATTTCTTTAAGTAGAAATGGGGCCCCAATAATCAACCTTTTCAGAGGAAGATACATAGACAATGAGCAGTATTATATAAAGATTCTATTCCAATACTAATATCTTTCAAAATAGGGAAAACCAAAGTGGGGGAAGGTTTTAGCCAGCCATTTGGTGTTCAGAAAGCAAAATGATACCTCCAAGAAATACAATAATCTTTGTTTAAAGAAAGAAAAGGAAAAGTGAACATTTAGAAAGTTTTATGCTTGTTGCAGATGCTATCTACTCAAGAACTGCAGACATAAGTTATAGATTCAAGATTCTCTCTTCCCTTAGAGATGTGATTGTCATGTCAGTAATAAGACAAGTAGTGTTGACTTCACACAATCTCAAGAGTATCACCAAAGGCTTGAAATTTGTTCCACATAGAAAATATCAGCCGCTATTTTTATTGATTGGTGATGATACACCTATCAAAAATTACTAATTAATAATGATTATGAATTAAAATAATTTTTAAAAAATATATTTATGAGCTACTTGAGAAACTTTTGCAGGTTACCAAGAATGGAGGGATGTGAAATTTAAACAATATCCTTGGAGGATGGAGATAAGAAAGAACAGCTGAGGAGTGTTGAGTTTGTTTTTTTTTTTTTTTTTTAAGCTGGCCTGGTTTTTCAAGCTTTGTTCTGGATTTTAACTAAAAAGAATCTTTTCTCGTATTCATTTCTTTAGGTTAGTCACTGATTATGATTTTCTGCATAAAGACAACATTGTTAAAATATTTTATATTCTCATCTGTCCATAGAACTTATCAAATTTATAAGTTTTCAAAGCTTCTTCTTCCAATCTCTATCTCTCTTTCTTTTTCTCTGTTTCTCACTGTTTGTCTCTGTCTCTGTCTCTGTGTGTGTGTGTGTCTCTCTCTCTCTCTCTCTCTCACACACACACACACAGACAAAAACTATTGAATACCTACAACAAATTAAGGGAATGGATTGTAGTTGCAGAAGAGAAGAAGAGATCCAATCCAACAATAACAATTTTTTTTTTTAATGAAGAAATCTTCAATGCAAAGATTCTTGAAATTGGAAGCACTATGTACTAATTCCAGCTCTGAAACTTAGTAGTTTCATGATCCTGTCTGAGGCAACAAATATGAATGTCATTTTTCTTTTTAATAAAATTTTTTAAAAAATTTTTTAATTATTTAAAAAATTAAAAATTTTATTAAATTATTAAAAGAAGGTTTAGCTGAGATAGCTCATAATAAAAACATGGTGAGAAGGTATTAAGTGTTGTTTATAATGAGAATTCACATCCTAGGTTCACATCCTTCTTCTGTTATTTGTGACCCGAGTGACCATTTTTATAGCACTCAAGTTTCTTCATCAACAAACCTAACTCTCTAGATTTTTTCCCTTTCTCCATAACCGTTTGGCTCACCTTGGTCACCTCTCCACTCCTTCTTCTAGGGCCTTTTTTATGTTTTGAATTCCTTATTAGAATGTAAGTTCTCTGAGGCCAGAAATTGCCTCGATGAGGTTTATATAAAAACCTCAGACGGGGCTTGGGTCATATGATCCTCGGAAGTTACAAACATCTTCTCAATTTGGAAATAAAAGAAACGAACACCAAATCAAATGAGAAAATATTTGCAAAGTGCTTCGAAAAGTGCTTGCCATATACTTAATGCTACATAAAATCCAATTATTATTACTGTTCTTATTCTTTTGTTGTTGTAAGAGAAGTACTCAGATGGGGAAACTGATGTCTTGCCTGTTTTTTATAAGGCAGTTGACTTTTGAGGAACTCTCCAGAGAAAATAAAGAAAAAAAGGGACAGGTGGCAACAGGTTAACCATCAAGCAGCGTCTGAAACATCTACAGTTTCTGTCTTCCAGACCATGAGTTTTGACTCCTAAATGATGAATTCTAGATGTATATGCTTGTAGCAGAAACATGAAAGAAAAAAGACAAGAAGAATGGGCAGCCTTTGTTCTGGCCCTGACTTGTGTCTATTTAATTATGGGTGTTTTAATCCCGTTCAAACGTGTTTGTAAATTTTTTCATGAATACCCATGGATCATCATCACCTTAAGAAGACTGGATTGAGGAGGTTGTGAATAATGCACTGAAAAGGAAAACAAGTCAACAAAAAATGACAAGTCAAGGCAGTTTATTAGGAATGGATACTCAAGTGTGAGTCCCTGTAGTCTTTCAATGAACAAGCACACGTAGTGGGGTGGGCTTCTGCAGGAAGGCAAACCCAGATGGAGAAGCCAAAGCTCAGTTTCTGTCCTTATCTGACATAAGAGGCTGGTGGATTCGCAGGCACTATGAATGAGGGGAATCTTTTTATTTATTTATTTATTTTACTTTTTTTTTTTTAATAACTGTTTATTGACAGAACCCATGCCAGGGTAATTTTTTACATTATCTCTTGTACTCACTTCTGTTCCGATTTTTCCCCTCCCTTACTCCACCCCCTCCCCCAGATGGCAAGTAGTCCTATACATGTTAAATAGGTTACAGTATATCCTAGATACAATCTATGTGTGCAGAACCGAACAGTTTTCTTGTTGCACAGGGAGAATTGGATTCAGAAGGTAGAAATAACCCGGGAAGAAAAACAAAAATGCAAGCAGTTTACATTCATTTCCCAGTGTTCTTTCTTTGGGTGTAGCTGCTTCTGTCCATCCTTGATCCATTGAAACTGAGTTAGATCTCTTTGTCGAAGAAATCCACTTCCATCAGAATACATGAATGAGGGGAATCTTAAAAAGAGTCGATGAACCCGGTGAAAATTCAACATGATGATTTTGGATCCAGGCTGTTTTGGGAGTCTGAGGTAATGAGAAGTTGGTTGGATCCTCAATGAGAAATAATATACATGTCTGAAGATGTTATTTTCCCTTTTTAACACTTTTAAGCATGCTTTTCTCCCTAAAATGTTCTGTTGTAACTCTCTACAGAAAAGCGGTATTATCAACCAACAATAGATAAAAAAAAAAAAAAAGACTGAAAGTGTTTTGTTTGTTTTGCTTTCCTTTGCTTGTATTCTTTTCTCATATTCCAAGATTAGCTTTCTCCAAACTTGATACAACGTAGGGTATAGTTCTGGATTTCTTGGGAGTGTGAGCTAAAGGACCAGAATATAACATAAGTAGCGAAAAGTACATATATTCAACTGTTGCGATGGGAGGCATAAAAGAGGCCTCACACACATTTTGCCAATGTTGCTTTTTATTGCAATCAAAGAGATTTCAGAAATGTGAGGATGGCAAAATAGGAAGAAAAGTATGTTAAGACTTTTGGGCAATTTTTGAAGGTCTGATGACTTTTATTTGTTAGCTAATTTGTTGCGATGATACGAGAGAATCAATAATAACTATATCTAAGGCTACCTTGGAGAGGTATGAAGAGTGAGCCTTGCTATGTGAGAAAATCAACTCAGGGGAATAGAATCAAATTGTCTGAGTTTTGCTTTCAGATTTTTTTTGTGTGTCCTTGAACTAATGTTTCATGAGTTCAAGAAAAATGCCCAGCTTAACGGGAATGAGGCCGGTGGATCTCTGTCCACATGAAAAACGTTGGAAGGGAGAGCTGGAGAAGGCCAAATTAATATTTCCTGACTTAGTTTCCCCTGCAAGAATTTTTTCACCTGGTTATATTTGAGTCTGGTTGAGGTATCCTGTCATACACTTGACTTCTTTTTCTAACCTTTTTGAAATCATTTGGATCTGAGGTGCTTTATCTAATTAAACACATGCTAAATCATTTTGGGTCCTTGGACGTAGGACTCGTGAACTAATATCGATGTTGTTATAATCATGTCTGTTCTTTATTTTCAAACAAATCTCTTTTACTAAGGTAAAGTTGATATGATATGACATACTGTAGCTTGTTGATATGATATGAAACACTGTATCTTATCAGTACTATATTTTGTCACTTCTATATTGCTTTAAGATAAAGAAAGTGAAGATTTTATGCTTTTCAATCTGAGATGATAATCATTTCCATACTGAGATTTGTAAATGACCTGTTCATAGTCATGTATTCCTGCATAAAATATGGTCCTTGAAATTTCTAAAAATATCAAGTCAGTCGGACCAAAGTATAAATCAATGGCTTGGTTTAAGTTGAAAACAGAAACTTTTCCAGTTTGCTCAGGAAGAAAATAATTTGAGGGAAATCAGTTTTCTTAGAGGAGTAACTTATGGAATACCTTATGTTATTCAAAAGAAAAGTCAGTTTGACTTAGGTCTGTTATTTAATGTGAATTAATATCTCTTTGTAGATAATGTCCTGAAATATAAACATGTCTTACTAGCAGGCAATGTTGTGCCACAATTCCCATTTAATGTCCTGACCCAGTTTCCCTAATTGTTCTATTTAGTTACTCTGCCTCAGGTTATAACCGTTCCCTCTTAATGTTTGATAGGATAAAGGTCTTCTATCTTAGACCTTAGGCCAGTGGTCCTCAAACTTTTGTTCTCAATATCTTCATCTTATTAAAAATGATTGAGGATCTGTCCCAAGAGTTTTTGTTTATGTGGTTTATAGTTATAGATATTGATCACATTAAAAATAAAAACTAATTATGAATTTGTGGACTCTCTGAAAGGATTTCAGAGATTCCCAGGATGCTCTGGACCAGACTTTGAGAACCATTGCCTTAGGCTATACTCATTCCCTCTTAATGTTTAATGGGATAAAGGTCTTTTTCCATTTTAGACATCATTAGGATATCAGGAGCCTCTTCAGTATCTCCCATTATGTCATCCTAGGTGCCTCCCCCCATTAGGTCATCTCCATCCAGGTACCTCCTCCATTATGTCATTGTTCTTGTTATTCTATAAAAGAGTCTTGTGTCTGATACTCGGGGCTGGATTCTTTGAGACCATAGTCTCATTCAGCCCTGGGACCAAACATGGATCCATTTGGTCCCACTAATCTCTCCATTTAATAAACTATTAAATTGTTCTCTGATCTCTGTCTTGCTCAGTTTCTCCAGCGTTACAGCAACTCATTTGATATATACTCAAAACATGTATACAATTTGGAATTAAATACTTAGTTTGCTTGCTCATCCCATCCCAGGATTTTTTTAAAAATTATATATGAATGAAATTTATACATGTAAGTAAATGCAGTGTGTATTCCTATTTCCTATAAGGCTAAGATCCTTAAAAGCCTCTACTCTTCCTAAGGAAAAAATTATGTCAGAATACATTGTAATTCTAAAAGGAAAAACATTGAATTGAAAAAATGGGTCACTTTTTTCCCTGATGCAGTTGGGGTTAAGTGACTTGCCCAGGGTCACACAACTAGGAAGTATTAAGTGTCTGAGAGCACATTTGAACTCAGGTCCTCCTGACTTCAGGGCCGGTGCTCAATTCACCGTTTTACCGAGCTTCTCTGAAAAAATCATTTTAAAAAATTATTCTTATAGCATTATTTTATTTAGCACATTTATATCAATTAAAGAGTTTGAAAAAAAGCAAGGGTATTTAAAAACTGAAATACTTTGAAAGTTAAAGAAAACTGTAGATTGTTAATGATTTTCTCATCACTATTATTGATCATTTTAGAACCATAAAGTCTGATCTGAGTTTAAGGGATTATTAGAGAAGTAAAATTTAAGAGTATTTACTAAAATTGCTTTGAGATACATTTTAGAAAAAAGGTTATAAAAAGAACCCCTAATGATCTGTAAAATATATAAAATTAGTCAGCCAACTCTACTAAAGAGGATCCCCATTCAGAGTGACCCTGAGGATGAGAACAATTCCAGAATGTCCAAGAGAACTGCTAACAGAGAATCGGTCAAAAGAGTGGGACATTTGGAATTCAAGAAAAAATCTGCTGATTAAACGTTCACTGGGTGTGGGATACAAGAAGATAATTAATGTTGATCATCATTCTATAATTTGGGCTTTTAGTTCACAGTTATCGAGGTTTGCAGAGTTTTCTCAGTTGCCAGGAGACATGCAAATCTCCTTTCAGAATTTATTTTATGATTTCAGATGTTATTATGGTTTGCATTGTAATTAATCAACATTGCAATTACAAGAAAACTTTGCATTAGTTAATCTTTTCAACTCAGTTTTGAATAAAGGGAGAATTTAAAATCATGATTATAATTCTGTAGCATTTTCCTATAGATCCTGTTTAGAAGTACTTAATCTTGTCCTATAATTGCTTTTGTTCTGTAACTCCCTAAGTCATGATTCTTTGTCAATAAATTTTGTTTAGAATTCAGCTGGCTCCCAATGGATCTCATCTTCTCTATTCTTGCCTAAACGAACTTAACTGACCTGAGGGGATGATTGTGAACTCACCAGGTCTAAAGTCTTCAGACCACCAACCTTTCCTTCAAGGATTTCTGGTTGGTTTTTATGCATTTGGACTCTCAGAAGTGAAGGACGGAGGTTGCTGCTGTTTTACCAAACAGCAATTGCCAAACTTCCAATCAATCATAAGAAGCCCCAGCTCTGCAAGCAGTTATGTTGCTATAAACTATATGAAGTCTCCTGTCATGTTCTGTTCTTTCTTTTGAACTCTTCCAAACCAATAAAAGCAAAAATGTCTTTGCTCTGAAGTTTTGGCATAATTGGAGGCAAGCCGTTGACCTATTTCACAAGCAGCATACCCCCTTTTTATTATTAAAGTCTTTTATTTTCAAAACACTTGCATAGATAATTTTTATCATTTACTCTTTTTCTTTTCTTTTTTTTTTAATATAGCTTTTTATTTACAAGATATATGCATGGGTAATTTTTCAGCATTGACAATTGCCAGACCTTTTGTTCTAATTTTTCCCCTCCTTCTCCCCACCTTCTCCTCCACATGGCAGATTGACCAATACATGTAAAATATGTTAACGTATACATTAAATATAATATACATATACATGTTATTTTGCTGTACAAAAAGAATCGGACTTTTCATCATTTACTCTTGCAAAACTTTGTGTTCCAAATTTTTTCCCTCCCTTCCCCTAATCCTCCCCTAGATGGCAAATAATCCAATATATGTGAAACACGTGAAATTCTTCTATACATATTTCCACCATTATCATGCTTTACAAGAAAAATGAGATCAAAAAGGAACCAAATGAGAAAGAAAACAAAATGAAAACAGATAACAATAAAAAAAGTGAAAATACTATGTTGTGATCCAAACTCAGTCTCCGCAGTCTCTCTCTGGATACAGATGGCTCTCTTTATCACAAGACCATTGGAACTGGCCTGAATCATGTCACTGTTAAAAAGAGCCGTGTCTGTCAGAATTGATCATGACATCATCTTGCTGTTGCCGGGTACAATGATCTGGTTCTGCTCACTTCAGCATCAGTTCCTGTCAGTCTCCCCAGTCTCTCTGAAATCCTCCTGCTGGTCATTTCTTACAGAACAATAATATTCCATAACATTCATATACCACAATTTACCCAGCCATTCTCCAACTGATGGGCATCCACTCAGTTTCCAGTTTCTTGCTACCACAAACATTTTTGCACATGTGGGTCCTTTTCCCCTCCTTTAGATCTCTTGGGGATATAAGCCCTACAGTAAAGCCACTGCTGAAACAAAGGATATGCACAGTCTGAGAACCATTTGGGTATAGTTCTCAATTGCTCTCCAGAATTATTGAATCAGTTTACAACTCGACCCACAATGTATTAGTCATCCAGTTTTCCCATATCCTCTCTGACATTCATCATTATCTTTTCCTCTTGTGTTAACCTACCTGAGAGGTGGGTAGTGGTACCTTAGTTTGCATTTCTCTGATCAATAGTGATTTAGAGCCCCTTTTCATATGACTACAAATGGTTTTCAATATTTCATCTGAAAATTGTTCTTATCATTTGGCCATTTTCTGTAATGTTCTCTTCTCTAAAGTATAATGTTCTCTGCGAGCAGGTTTCTTGGGGAGGTTTCTGGAGGCAGCCTTAGTTTCAGTTCAGAGTAATAATCACCTCAGATGTAGCCAGGACTTAAAGGCCAGCTCCTTTATTGTCTCCTTCCTTGGGCCCAGTTAGCTTTCTTAGAGGCCTATCTCTCTCCTTGGTTCTGAGAGCTCTTGCCGCTGGTCCTTTGTCTCTTCCAGCTTCAGCCTCCAGCCAGCACAAAGGTGGAAGATGGAATGATTCTGACTCCGCCTCCGAGAGTGGGCTTGCGGGTTAGAATCTCCTGGACTCCATCCTGGTTGAGGCTCCTAACTTATATATGCCCCCTTAAAGGTGTGAATCTTAAAGGTGTGAACGCTAATAAGTACTAAGTACCCCTAGAGAACTGTTAAGCACCCTGCTAAACAACCATTGTCTCTATCAATTCCACTGACTTAGCCCCTTGTAAGAATTCTAACACTCCCGCCCCAAATGCTCCAGGTGACTTATTACCCTCCCCTCACCCCCTCCACCTCCATGGGTCTGTTTGTTGCCTCTTGGGTGAGCTGGACCTTTAATTTTCCAGAAAACGATTGGAAGCCATAGAACATTATGGGAAAGATTTTTCCAGAGACTTAGGATTCACTCAAAATACTTCCCAGTGTTCCAAAAGACCCAGGATGTTCTTCTCCATTTCTTTACTTCTGGGCCCACAGCACTGTCCACCTGCTAAAACTTTCCAGGAAAGCTACCCTGATATAGGACCAGTTCTAGGGCTTGCTCATCCCCTTCCTAACATAGTCCGCACCTTAACAAGCACTGTGCATCCACTTTGTTTTTCAGATGTGGATGATCAGGCCGAGTTCCTGGGAGTGATCATGAGCCTAAGTTCTGCTGTGTTCTTGGCCTTGATACAGTGTCATGGCCACCTCATTCCCTTTATCCTGCCCTTTGGCTGGACAGTTTTCCCACTGTGCCTGATAGTTTTTGGCTTCTCCTTTCCTGGCCCTTTTTGTTTCTTCTGCCTGGATTACATCCTTGCTCCTCTTCCTACCCCGTCCTCCCTCATTGAAATCCTGCCCATTTCTGAAGCCTTCTGGGATTCCCTCCGGTGCCCAGACCTCTCCTCTCGCTCTCATTGGCGCTCCGGTTCGCCCTCGGGTTTCTACCCATCTCCAGAGCCTCATGTTCTCCTTCCCCACTAAAAGGGACACCTGAAGCCAGGCAGGGATGGCTGTTAAGGTAGCCCACCGAGGGGCCACTTGGGAATCTCGAGGGGAGCAGAAGAAGGCCCAAGGCTGGCCCAGATGCTCTCTTCAGAGAGAGAGGAGTATTTGAGAACAGCATCTACTGCCCTTAAATACTATTGCTCTAGAGGCATGATTGAGCTGAACAACATGCCCACAGCTGCCCAGGTGCCCAAGCCTGGGCCCTGACCAGCAAAACCTGGCTTCACAAGAGAGAACAAAACAGAACTGGGGCCGTTTCCTTCTTGTGCAGCGTCTGCCAGGTCTGGCTCAGAGCTGTGTGCTCTCTAGTTGGAAAAGGGGCTTCCAGGATGAAGGGGTCCAGGCCAGTTAAGCCCCCATGGCAGGATGGGAGTGAAACGTGGTCCGAAGGCAAGTAGGGAGACATGGGTTGGGATGAACTGCCCACCCGGTGAAGAAAGGCCATGGGAAATGTTCCTGGGCCTCAGTTTCCCCTCGGTAAAATCTGGGGGTTGGTCTGGATGATCTGTACTGCCCGGCCCTCCTGGCCAGCTCAGGATCTCCTGATCCTTATTTATCTTTGTGTGACTGGGTAGAAGAAACTGGCTGTAAACACTAATTGGATGAGCTCATCTTTCCTTTCTGATCCTTTCATCCTCCTCTCCCTTCAGGCCCTCCCGGGGAGGGGAGGAGGGGGGGAGCTGGGGATGGGGACAGTGTCCCTCCCTAGCCTTTTCAGGTGAAATCAGAGAAAAATCAGCCTCCAGGGCGGCCTTAGATCGGGGAGGAGGCACCGGCCCCATCTTGAAAGAGGCTGGGGCTGGGCCTGGGTGGGAAGGGAGGGTCCCTGGGGAGCCAGGGCCTTTGTTTATGGGAGAGGTTGTTTGGATTTTGTTTTTCTTACTCAGGTCTCTTTCTCCTGAGGCTTCCCAGCTAATCATTGGGGAGGTGGCCAGGAGGCTCAGAGAAGGGGGAGGGTGTGTCCAAGCCAAGGCTGGGCACTGCCCTAGTTCCCGGCCTTGTTCTCCAGGGCTCTTGCCCTTGGGACACGCCCTTGCCCTTGGGACAGGACAACGTGAGCTAGGGACTCTGGCTGCCTCAGAAGGGGAATAACTGGGTCTTCCTGGGGGCCACACCATCCCCAAGTCCAACTCCTCTGCCCTTTGGCCTTCTGGGACGGAGCCAGGACATCAGCCCTTCTTAACTAGGGGACCCTGACCATATTCTTGAAATGTATTGTTCCCTGTATTTCTGTATCATTGGCTTCCTTCCTCGTCCTGTATATTTTACCCTTAAGACCTTAAAATGCGATTGTGTAGTCTTGTGATGGCGAGAGCCGTCCGGACCCAGAGAGGACTGTGGGAGCTGAGTGTGGACCACAACAGACCATTTCCACTCTTGTTTTCTTTCTCATTTTTTCTTTGTGATCGGATTTTTTCTTGTACAATAAGAGAAGTGTATAAATAAACATATATTGGATTTAACAGACTTTTACCATGTTTAACATATATTGGATTACTTGCCATTTGGGGAGGGGGGTGGGGAAGGAGGGGAAAATTTGGGGCACAAGATTTTGCAGGGGTTAATGTTGAAAAAATAATCCTTGGGCATATTTTGAGAATAAAAAAAAAAACTTCAATTAAAAACAACAACAACAACAAACATAACTGTGACAAGGAGGCCACAGCTACCAGAGGGTTTGGGCCCCCAAACCAGAGAACAACCTCTGGCCTGGCCCACCCACACCAGCTAGACCAGAGGGAGGAGTCCAGAAATAGGTAATATTGGGGCCATGCAACTCAGGGAGGATTCACCAAAGGCCTGCACTTGCTGGGGGGCTTAGGGACCCTGATGAAATCAGCCAGCATTGTTCCTGCATGGGGCAGGTCCATCTCTCCAGCTCCACTTGTCACCAGATTGCCTCCTGGGATTGTCTTCCCCTTTTGAAAGTAGGGGCAGGGCCCGAGTTGTATTTGTGTCTCATACTTAGCACAGTGCTGGGCACACATGAAGCTCCTTCAATCACTGAATGGATTAATGATTCATCCATCTAGTGCATTACCACCTCCTCTCAGCTAGCCCACAAATGCCTTGGCCCTCTCTGGGTAGC
This sequence comes from Antechinus flavipes, assembly GCF_016432865.1. Classification (NCBI taxonomy): domain Eukaryota; kingdom Metazoa; phylum Chordata; class Mammalia; order Dasyuromorphia; family Dasyuridae; genus Antechinus; species Antechinus flavipes. The sequence goes on from NC_067403.1 coordinate 256,043,590, forward strand.
TCGGGCCCCTTGGGGCATTTCTTCGGCCTCAGTTTACCTCACAGGATCCGACCCCCCGGGGTCTCTTTTTCTCTCTCCGCCCTTTACTTGGGCTTTCCTCTCCTAGTCTGGCTTCTGACCTCATCCCCCCAGCCAAAGTTCCCAGTTCATCCCCACGGCTGAAGGTCTTCCCTCCGTCCTCCTCCTCCTCACCTTGGATACTGTCATCTGGCTTCCCTCCGTCTGAGGGGAGAAGTCAGTGTCCAAAGGGGGCCCAACCTCCTTATTCCTGCCACAAGTGTAGCCCAACTGCGGTCAATGAGCCAGACCCCTGGGCCTCCTTCCAGCTCAGCCCCCAGCCCCGTCTGTGACCCTGAGCCAGAGACAAGAGGCAGCGGGTTCCAGGAAAGTCTGACCCCAGGGCCCTGAGGATAAATGGCCGCCCCTCGGGCCAGCTCTCTCCTGTGGAGCCAGAAGGAGGGAAGGGCAAGCCCTTGGCCCTGCCAAGAGGTTCTCCTTCAAGGTCTGATCAGAAAGAGCAGCCTCCCCCCTTGCTGGGCTGATGCCCTCTGGGACCCTGGGGCTCTTGTGATTTGTGGATAAAACCTTCCCTTGGTTGTCTCTCCCATAGAATATGAGCCACAGTCCTTAGCACTTAGTAGGGCTTAGTAGATTCCCTCATCCATTTAATCAATCAAAACATCCAATCAACCAACCAATCAACCACTCTTCTGGACAGTTTTTTGTGAGCATGGGGCGGATGTTTTGGACTTTGTTTCCCCAGGATTTCATCACGCAGTAGGCACTTAATGCACACTTGTTGAGTTCTTTTTGTGGGACCTCCTCTGCTGGTACCCTGCCTCACCTCCCTGGCCCCCTCCTCAGTCTCCTGTGCTGGATCTTCTCTAGATCATACCCATTATCCCTGGGGGGTCCTGAGGCTCTGGCCTGGGCCCTCTTTTCCCTGCAGTCTCTGGAGTGACCACCTCATCAGCTCCCGGGGTTCAGTTCCCCCTCCCCCAAATGATGCCTTTCAGACTGGCCGTCTCACAGACATCTCAAATTCAGTGAGTTCCCAATGGAGTCTTCATTGTTCCCCTACATCCTGTCACCAGAGCCAACCCAGACAGATACGCCCTCCCCCCAACCCAAATAGCTGTCACCCTCCTACGGGGTAAACCAACTCCAGCTGCTCCCTCGACCCCAGGAACCAAACACGAAATCCTCTAGTGGGCGATGAAAGCCCTTCCTTCCCAGTCTGGCTCCCCACGTTCCCAGTCTCACGCCTCACCCCCCCCCCAGCCTACCACCCCCCACAGATCTTACTGTTCTTGAACCCCAACAATCCACTCAAAGCTCCTCCCTATCTCCCTGACCTTGTCCAGCCTCTGCCTTCTGACTCCCCGGCCTTCCCTGAGACTCAAATCCCACTGTGATCATCCACCGAGATCTGGGATTCAAGGCAATTCCAATAGACTTGGGATGGAAAATTCCAGCTGCCTCCGAGAACCGGGGACAGTGAGGGATGGAAGCGGGGCCTTTTCACCTTTTTTATTTGTTTTTCGTGGGTTTTTTCCCTTTGGTCGGATTTTTCTTGTACATGACAGATCTGTTTCAAAGCATTGCACCAATTTACCCGCATCAGGCTGGGAGAGGAGGGAGGGGGGGAAGAGAGGGAGAAAATTGGGGAACACAAAGTCCTACAAAAGTGGATGCTGAAAACTCTCTTTACATGTACTCGGGAAAGAAAAAGTTGGGGAAAGCTGTTTTTAAAAGGAGCCAATCCTGTCTTTTCCAGAGGCGTTTCCCAGCCCCCCCTTCTCCCCTTCATGGCCAGCGGTTCCCATTTAGCTTATCTACTTATACATATATACACACACCTATAGAAACACGCCCCTCCCCCCACTGACCGACACGTGCCTTCTGCTTGGGTTCTTCCGGGTGAAACCATCCCCTCCACAGACGCGTGTTTACATGTGCGTATACATGTACCTGGAGGCTCCCATATATGTACAGGCATGTGTATGTTTTATTGGAAGTGAGCTGCTTTTCCTGAGGGACAGACTGTGTTTTTCAACAATAAATCAATTTTTAAGCAGCTCCTACCCGGTCGCTAAGAGCGGACCCTGCCCTACCCCCATCCTCAGTCTCCCTTTCTGTCACAAAGGATGACCTCCGGCCTTCCTGCCCGCTCCAAAGTCTCCGGCGAGGCTGCCCTGCCCCCACCTCGCTTTGGAAGGTAGAAAGGAAAGGGAGATGTTCTCTCTCCCGGCCAGAAATAGAGCGAGAGCTGTTGCCACGGCAACCGGGGAGGGAGGAAGGAAAGGCGGCCAGGGACCACCCACTCTCCTCCCGCGTTCCCGAGGCTGAAAGTCGGGCTCCAGCCTAGCAACAAGCCCGGGCCAATCTCCGGCCAGGATTCTGCGGGCCTGGGAAGGGAGAGCCAATGAGCGCGCCGCTCTGCCTCGGGAGCTGGGGAAACAGCCAGGAGCCGTCACGTGGCCCGTTTCCATGGCGACGGTCCCTCGGCAGGCGAAATTCAGGCTTGTTATTGAGTTCTGGGAAATTCCACTCGGAGGAGTGGGAGGATGGGTAGGAAGGAAGGAAGGGAGGAAGGGAACGCGCATTTTTACATGTCGCCCACTGTGTGTCCGGCCCTGTGAGAGGCGCTTTACTGATGGATGGGGGGGGAGGGGCACGCCTCTTTCCCTGCGGTGTGACCCTGGGTCAGGACCTGCCCATCTCCCGGCCTCAGTTTCCTCCTCTGTGGAATGGGAGATCTGGCCGGAAGGGGCTCTGGCCTTCTAGCCCTGGGGGTCACAGTCCCTGTTGCTCACAGTCATGCTTATATTTAGGACGCCATGCCCCGGCGAAGAACCCTGGTTTTAGTCACGTTTGGGGTTCCTTAGAGAAAAGAGAAAGGCCCAGGAAGGAGCCCAGAAAGTCACCCCCGGAGAGAAGGGCAAGGTGGGGAGGGTCGCCCCTGCTCTGCCGCGGCCCAGTCTCCAGGCCCCTCACTCCACTGTCCTTCCCCCGCCGCTGGGCCCCCTGAAATCCGATGCCGGTCCAGAAGGGAGCCGCCTTGTTACACATTCCAGCTGTCAGCAGGGCTCGGGGGCCAGGAATTCACACCGGGCGGCGGAGGCTGGGAATGCGGCCCCCGGCCTCCGCCCGCCCCCCTTCCTGTGAGAGAGGCCCGGGCTGTGTAAGGGGGAAGGGAATGGGAGAGAGCCTGTGGTGGGTCGGGCGTCCACAACTGCTTACACAACAGAGACAAGATCGGAACCTCGAGTCCAGCATCCAGGGCGGGACCGCGGAGGTCAGAGGCCCAGGAATGCGGATGTTATGCCCAGGCTGCCCTTCTCGGCCTCCTGGCTCTAGGCCAGAGCCCAAGGGAGGTCAGGAGGCAGAGCAGGAGCTTCTGCAGGGCCTGGTCAGCCGAAGGCTGCTCCCGGGGTGACTCAGGTCCCAAGAAATGCCATCCCCTTATCAAGGTCTCTCAGCTGACTCAAAGGAGGAAATTTTCAAGAGATCTCATCTGACAGCTATGGAAACCCTCTGTGGAATGCTAGGGCTCGAAAGACTTATCAGTGGGTCCAAATGAGCCCAAATAGGGGCCAGACAGACGCCCAAAGGGCCCCAGACACCCAAGTGGGCCCAAACAGACACCAAATGGGCCCAAATGGCTCCAGACACCAAATGGGCCCAAATGGGTCCAAACAGATGCCCAAATGGGCCTAACTGGGTCCAAATGAGTCCAGACAGACCCATCTCAGCAACAAGCTCCACCTTGAAATTTTACAGAAAAAAAGGTTTCACAACTTTCTGTATAGTCTGGGGTCTAGTGAGAGGAAACCATTATTTTTATCAAGCTAAATATCTTAAAATACTTAACTGAGCTCCGTGGTGTATGAAGAACTGGCTGCCATCCCCCCAATTCATTCATTCTTTTGTTCATCCATCCATAACCATTTATGAAATATCTACTGTTTACCACCATCCATGCAATGAATGCAAATCAATTAAAATGTCGCTTGGTCATCTATACTCAAGGAACACAAATGCAAAGGGTGGGCTTTGCTTATTGTCGGGTAGGGAGAATCAGGGGCCTACATAAGGATTGTACAGTGCAAACGTCCACACTCTTGGGGTCCAGACAGAATCTTCTGGGAAGTTGGAGGGAAGAGCTCGATGGCAGCTGAGGGGAGGAAGGGCATCTTAGAGGAAGGGCACCTGAGCTAGAAGGAGATTTCCAGAGGCAGGGAAGGGACTGGGGCCAGCCCCGGGCAAAGGCCTGTTGGCAAGAGAAGAGAGGAAGAAATCGGGGAATGGGAGGGAGTTCAGTCGGGTGTGGGCACGGAGCCCGCCCCTGAAGGGAGTGGAGTAAAATAAAACTGAAAGGACCAGTTGGAGCTGAGGAAGGCCAGGGCCTGACTGACAAGGAGCCAACATTTTATCCCATGGACTATGGGGAGCCTTGGAAAGGTTTTGGGCAGGGGGTGAAGGGTCTCATGGGAGCCCTAGGAGACAGTCAGGCATGTGGGTTCCTCCAGTATGTAGGGTGGCCTGCAGCTCACCAGAAGCCGCCAGCTCCACAGTTGGGTCTGTGGCCTAGGGAGTCCTGGGGACCCAATGCCTGGCCCTGTGGCTTGGACCTGGGGTCTTGTGGCTCCTTAGGCGGCAGCCCCTTTAGGAATGATGGGCACCTGCTTCTGGGCCCTCGAGGGAACCTTGAGTACACACAGATCAACCCTCAGAACTGCCCCACCCAAGGGGAAAGTCCTTGAGTTTGACACAGCTGGGAGTCCATTGCTAAGCTGCTCTTGGTTCGGACAGAGGGGCCTGGGCTTCTCTGGCCCATGGGAAAGCTCCTTCCACACAGGGGCTGGCAGGTCCAGAATAGAACCTCGAGAGCCAAGCCCTTTGGCCCAGGGTCCCACAACCTCCTCCCGGCTCCCTCACACCCGCACCAACTGCCTCTGGAAATATCCCGGGGAGGGCAGAGCCAAAGCCAGTCCCTTAAGAGTCAGGGCCGGCTCTCCCAGGGCATTCTCTCCACTCCCCAGATCCGGGGTTCTGAATCTTTTCTGGGGCACAGCCCCACAGCAGATGAAGCCTCTGGATTTTTCAGAATAATGTTTTAGTTTTCAGAATAATGTAATGTTTAATAATGTTTCATAACCGAAGGAAATGGGCTATTTCACTTTGAGGTCCGTGAAAATCAAGATTTTTTTCCAGCCACATTTCTGGAGTCCTTGCAATCTGCCCTTGGATGCCCCAGTCTCAATGCCAGGGGGCCAAGCTCTCAATCCCAGAATCCTTTGGGGGTACGAGACCTCTCAGTCTGGGGAGCCAGGACCCTTGTTCTCCGCCCCTCCCTAGGGAGCTTCCACCTTCTATTTGAAGGACCTCAGTTTCCCTGGAGACTGGGCTGGGGGGAGGGGCTGATTTTGCCTTCCCCGAGATGTCCCTTTTTGTCTGAGCTGGGGATGATCTCAGCCTCTTCACTTGCTTCACTTTGGGGACCTGCGTCACCATGCAGGCAAAAGCTTCCGAGCCGCAGAGGCTGCCGCAGAGGCTGCCGCAGAGATGGGGGAGGGGAAGGCTTGTGCCTCGTCAGAGCCCGCAGAGTTCTGGGTGGGAGGGGAGCTGGGAGGGAGCCCGCCCGGAGCCAGAATGGAGGAAACGCTCCATCTCAGCTAGCTGTCATTGTTCCTTTCTGGGCCGGGAGACAGAGTCAGCAGCCCCAGAGCCCTCTGATTCATCCTTCCCCTCCTCCCCCCTCCACCCCAGGGCAGCTAGGAGCTGGCAGGACTAGGCAGAGGCACGGTGGGCTTGGCCCTGTGGGGGATTGAGCCTCAGTTTCCCCGTCTATAAAGGAAGTAGTAGAGTAGCTGCCACTCTTGTCTATGGAGGAGGGCATGCCCCCTCCCTTCCCTTCTGCCTGCCACCCAGGGCCCTTCTCCTCTGCTGATCGACCAGGAACAAAACCAAAGGACTTGAGAGATGGGCCCCGAAAAGCTCGAAATCTCTCCTTGTTCTTCAGAGGAACGGGCTCCCCAAACTCTGGGCTGGAGCCTGAGAGAGGGGCTGAGGTGGGCAGAGGGCGGAAGCGGGTCCTGGCAGACGCGGGGGCATCCACAAAGGCTCCATTGTAGGGGCCCAGGCCAGCGAACACTTGACTTTTCATCACTTGCAGCTGCGCCTTGGGTGGGAGGCAGCGGCATCCATGGCCCACTTCCTGCTCCCTGATGGGCCACCTGTGGGCTACCCCTCCCCCACCACGGTCCTTCTCAGAGCGGCCCTTACTCCCAGGCCCCCCTTCAGCCTCCTTTTTAGCCGAAGAACTGGAGTGAAGCCTTGCAGAGATTCCCAGACACCCCAGATCCAGAGACTCAGTGTGGGAAAGGGCCCCCGCCTTCCCCAGAATGCTCTGGAAAACGAACCCACCAAGTCCTCCAAGCTCTACTTGGAGACTCATTGCCCATTCCCCTGTGGGGGCAAGCTCTGAATTCTGGAAAAGCTCTTTTCCTCTTGGAGAATGACTGGGAAGAATGAGAGGGAGGGCTAGAAACAACTAACCTGAATTTTGTTTCCTGAGTCTATGAGAATATAAGTTCTTTCTGTAAAGAGACAATAAACTCCTAAGTGGGCAAGACAGCATTGAATTAAACTTTTGAGACTAAAAGGTTTTTTTGTTTTTGTTTTGAATCAGATCTTGTATGAACCGATTGGGATTGGACTAGGTTCCCTGAAGGGCCCCTATAAACGCCCTGGGGGACATGAGGCCTTAAGGATAGAAGACAAGAGTTCGAAAAAGTGAGATCAGCGCCTGAAATAGGTCGTGGTAAAGGGGGATGAGGAGATGGACTTTAGGGGGGCATAAAAGGGAGGATTAGTGAGGTTAAAGCCATCCCAAGGTGAATGGGAAAGGCCTCGGTTGTGCTTCTGGTGCCCATTGACTGAGGAATGGTTAACCAAATATTGGTCTAGGAATGTCCCGGAATTTTCCTGGGCTCTGGGAAGTGATAGATGGGATGAATCTAAGTCGGCCGAGCCCAGAAAATATTAAGACATTCTATTTGTGATGAGGTGAATGCAAATGGAAAGAACCAGAGAGCCCCGTGAATGCAAACTGTAATGAGGCCAAAACATGGACTGTGAAAAAAGATGGGAGAGCAGGCGCCTGCTCAGCCCTTTGAAGGAGTCTGGAGGTCAACAATTATCGTGCAGTGCATCCTGATGAATTATCAGCCATACTGATCCCCCCCCCCCCTCTTTTTTTGGTCTTTAATAATACTAGTTGTTAAATGGGATGAGCTTTGGGAAGGATTAAGGGAAGGGCTAACTGGGGTATTCTAGAAGGATATTTTAAAAAAGATATTAATAAAAACTAATTTTTAAAAAAGTAGCTTCTGAAACATAATTGAAAGCCCCCTTGAGGAGAGAGGGATATAATAATATAAGTATAATATAAAAGGAATGCAACGATGAGCGTGGGTCCAGCTAATTCAGACAAGGAAATCCTGAGAGGGCCCCATGATGCAATCCGAGAAGAGCAACTGGAGAGCATTCCGATATGAGAAAGACAAAGATGGTGATTCAGTGATGGCGTTTTCTGAGGTTCTCATCAAAATTAGCCTCAGCAGAGAAAGCTCCATTCCATGGGGCGGCCTCTTTCAGGCAGCTGTCAGGGCCGATAAGCCCTTTGGGTGCCAGAGGACATTTCTGAGCCTCTCCCCAATGCAGCAAAGGGACAGCTGGATCTGTGCTCTCCTAGAAAACTGAGCTCCAGTGTCTGGCCGCTCCTAGAACAGTGACTGACTGTCAGCAAGGGCCAGTTGCCCATGGGCTCCAGCTGGCTCTTATCTCTAAAGTGGGGGCTGCTCTTTTCTACTCCCCCCAGGGCTAATTACAAGAGTCCAGACCACAACAGGACTCAGAGTCCTTGTTATTGTTAATTCTAGGACGGTCAGAAGGGAGGAGGGGCAGGGTGACAAAAGGGGGCAGAATGAGAGCAATGTGACCCACGGGAAGGCTCTGGGCCTCAGGTTGGGGGGTGACTAACTGGAAGCCCGGACCTCATTCTCTGGCTCGCCTGCTTCACTGCTGGGGGACCCCTCATTTCCCAAGGGCCCCAGAACTGCAGCTGCTGCTCCCCTTACCCCCCATTTACTTTTCCTACCAAGAGAAAGAGAATTCAGTAGGACACAAGCAAAGCTGGCAGCCCCCAGGGGCTGGTCTGGGCGATGTGGCGGGGTGTGGCCACCTGTGTGATGGGGCTCTGGCTAGGCTACGGAGGGAGGCCCCAGCCGTGAGGGATTGGGACCCTGGCCGGCCCTGGCTTCCTTCTAAGCCGAAGGGGCAGCGCTGCATGGCCTTAAAAGGATCCCCAGCCCTGCCCCCTTCACCCTCAAACAGGCAAACAGGTTTGTGTTCTTCTCCCTTGTGCCCCTCAAACTCCCCTTTCTACCGTGGGATGGAGGGGGGGGAGAGGAGACTGTCTGCCCAGCCCGGATTCTTTCTGTGAGAGGGAACCCACCCCCTCCCACGGGTTCACAGGATTCCCCACAACCTCCCCTTGCCCCATTAAACGCTCTTTTTTTCTGCCCGGACTCGTGGTCCCTTCACATCCTGGGTCTCAGTTTCCCCATCCTGTAAAATTTGGGGGTTGGGCTAAATGGACTCAAGGGGATCACCCCCCCCCCCCAATCGTTCTCTGGGCCTCAGGACGCCACAGAAAAGGGAGAGAGGACATCATCTTCTTCCCTTCCCCCACGAAAAGCAGAAAAAGGCCGCAGTAAGAAGATGGGGGCGGGGGGGGGGGGAAGAAAAGAGCAACGCATGCGCAGTGACTCACTGCACCAATTCACGCCGCACCCGCGGGCGGCCAGGGGCGGTTGCAGCCGGTTAGAACCGGCCGAGGCCGCACGCGCGAGCTGAGCAAGACACAAAGGGAGGGGGAACCATCTCACCCTCTGCAGCGATATCCCTGCGCCCGTCGCCCCACCTCTTCTCTGCGCATGCTCGTTTCTCTTCTCTCGCCTCTGTCTCCTTCCTCTCCCTCCCCCCCTCCCCCAACCCAGGGAGCCGAGCTTGCTCTGACCCCCAGAAGGACTTTAGCGAAGGGGAACTATTAGAATGGGGAAAGACCCCGGATGGGCCGTAGCTGTTCCAGAATCTTTAGAATCTGGCCCCGTAGGCCCCGTGGTACTTGAGTAAATACGGGCCCGGAAGCCTCCTTGACCTTGGGAAAGGAAGGAGACTTCCCAGTGTGGGGGCGCACCCGGGGAGGGAGGGGGTTGCAGATTCCCGCCTTTGAGCCCCTCCGGATCCTGCGTCCGGCCTCTGCCTCCTCACAGCCGACCTCGGTCCTCAAAACCCTAAAAGCGAGTCTGGTCATGTCCCCCCCTCCCCCTCCCGTGTGCCAAGCTCCCTTCGTAGCACATAATACTGAAGCCTGCCATTTTGTGGGGCCCGAAGGGGAAAACCAGGTTCCAACGTTGCAGACGCTATTTCATTCTGCTTGAGACGATTGATTGTTAAACCAACAAAAGTAAATCAGGCTTTTCAAGGTTCTGCACAATTTAACTGATGTCTTTAAGCCAGCTCCCTCCCACCTGAAGGGCAAACAAGTAAAAGTTTAAGTCGTGCTTTGCCAAATGAGATTATCAGCATTGTTAGGAAAAGTGCAGTAGGAGAAAGGGGAAAAGGGGAAAAGGTCATTTCCATTTTTCTTAAACTTCTTAAATCTTGTTTTGATATCAGCGTTTTCAAAAACTCCCCTCAGTGTCCCCTTGAGCTCCTTCCCTAAATAGATATTAAAATAATCAGATTTGTATTGTGAAAATCCTGTGTCATTAGTCATTTTTGGAATGGTTAACCTCTCCCGAAGATGTTATCCGGGAATTGCACAAATCATGAAAGGCTACAGATTGGACTGGAATGGAGTGGGGAGCTCCAAATGACTTCCAAAAATCATTTCTATCCTGGCAAATGGAGGCTTAAAGTGTTTTATCTACATGACCTTGGGCCAACATCCCCAGTCTCTGGGCTAGCCTGTAAATTAAGGATATTGCATTATGGAAAGTTAAATTTCTCTAGGATCTGTGCCTCAGTTTCCTGATTTGTTCATCTTGATCTAGATTCTAAGTCAGAGATTCTTCTGTGTGTAAATCTACGAATAGATATTTCTTCAGTATATTTTCAAATGCATAAAATACAGAGATTACAAGGGAAACCAATTATGTTGAAATAACAGCGACATATATATGTTGACATCTGCACATATTCATACAGATAGTTAAGTTCATGGGCTTCTAAGGTTTTTCTCAATCTGCAAATTCAATAAAATGCCTTCCTGGGCCATCCTTTCCTCATCTATAAAATGGAGGAGGTGAAGTAGAAGGAGGCTTTTTAATGTTCCTGCATTTCTGACCGTTAGTTCAGGAACGGGGAGAACAAAGCGTCTGGAATTAGTTAAAAGCCAGCCTCTGGTCTGAAAACCAAAAAAAAAAAAAAAATTAAGATTTTCACTGATGGGAAACATTTAAAAAAAAGCTGAGTTTGTGGAGGGACAAAATGGAGACAGGCCTTTTGTGATGCATCAATCTTGCATTGCTGAGTTTTAGAAAATGCAGAAACTTCAAGTAGGAAAACTAGACAAATTTTCCTAAAAATCAAAGGAACATGAAGTTGTCCTGAGTATAGAATGTTGGAACCAATTTTGCAGCCATCTGGCCTTTATTTGCAGCCATTTTCTTTTTTTTTTTCCTAAATAGTATTTTATTTTTCCAAAATCCCTATATAGTTTTCTACATTTTTAAAAAAGCTTTTTACTTTTCCAAAACAGTGGACAATTCTTCAACATTAGCCTTTGCAAAACCGCGTTCCGATCTTCCCCTTCCCCCCACGCCCTCCCCCAGATGGCGAGTAGTCCGATACATGTGCAAGCATTTTCAAGACAAGACCTGGAATAGAAAGCTAATAAGGACTTTTGGGGACTCCTTCCCTTCCCCATCCCCACGGGGCAGGAGAAAGGGGGGTGCTTTTTAGTAGCTCCGAGGGAAAGTGGCCGCAGGGCAGGGGTCCCGCAGTAGGCCCGAGAATTGAGAGACAGAGAGAACACGGAGAGAAACAGAGAGAAGAGAGAAAGGGCCAGACAGGGCCGAGGCGGGTGGGAAAAAGCAGAAGGAAATCGGCCCGCAGCCTAGGGAGGCCCGGGGCTTACTACAGAGTTGCCCCTGGCCATTGTTCTCAGTTCTTCCCCTTCCCCCACACTCCCCTTGTTCTTTTGTAAATCTCCCCTTTGCTGCGCTTCTCTCCCCTCCCCCTCCTTGTTCACGTCCCGGCTCTGGGGCTTTTCCAAAGCCCGGGGCGGTGGGGACCTGGAAAGCCCGAGGTTTTAGGCTTCGGGGTGGGGGCTCCCCGCTAGGGCCTTTCCAGAGGATGCCCCTACCTCCGTTTTCCTAGGTCTAAGCTGGCAGTCAAATGGCTTTGCGGGACCTTAGATTTTTCTAGAACTTCGTTCTCTATTTAATGCAGAAAATTAGCTGGCACTATCTCCTCCGCATAAAACTCACTTTCGGCCCGAGTTTGAGAAGGGGGGGAGGTGAAAGGAAGTAAAATTTGGCTTGCCGGGTGGGGGGGATCCTGCTAGGGACTATTTTTGCTTGCCTAACAAAGGGGGCGGAGGGTTATGTGTTCTTGGCGGTGAGGCTGTCCGTGGTGTATAAATACAGCTCCTCCCAACGCCCTCTCAGGCAGACGGCAGGCAGAGCAGCTAGGCGCTAGACCAGGTAGGACGAGGGAGCTGCAAGGGAGGCCTTTTGAGGCATTTTAAGTCGGAAGTTGTTTACTGTTTTGAGGTAGGAGAGCTGAGGCTTGCGTAGGTGAAATGGCTTTTAGCTAGCTTTAATTCTTAATCTCAATTTGAGGCATTTTACGCTTTTATGTAATGAAAATTGTTTTAGGAAGCCAGATGGAGGTTATTGGTTTAAAAGACTATCGGAAGGAGGCAGATAGGAGAAATGAGCTAATTTTAAAAGGAGAAGGTTGAAGCCAGATCAGGAAAAATAATTGGAAAAAACTCCCAGGGAAGGAATCTTTTATCTCAATTTAAAGCCGAGACTTCTTTTGTGAAGGGCAAAATCGGCCATATTTGAGCTCATTTGGAATGGGAAGGAAATTGGAATTTGAGTGATTTGTATAAAATAGGCGCCAGTCTTAGGTCTAAGCAGCAAAGCGAGAGCCTTAGCGAATGTATTGAAGATGGGAAATTTCACAAAAAGATCAAACAGAAAACAATAGAAAATAGAAGAAAAGAGGGAGAGGAACAAAAACTTTTAAAATGGCAGCTTTAGAGAGAAGATAGCAAGACAGAACTTTTTCAGCATCTGAACGGCAGGAACAAGCAAAGAGAAAAAACAGGAAACTACAGAAATAGATCCAAAATCAGCGAGGGAGAGGGGGAGGGAAAACTGCGAGAGAACGTTTAGAAGAAAAACGTAGGGAAGATAGCAAGAACAATTTGAAGAAAATTGAGAAATAAACAAGATTGAAAGAGGAAGATTTAGAAGTAAGGAAAAGATAGCAACATTTTGAAGAAGGAAAATAGGAACAATTAGAAGAAAGAAAATAGAAGTTAGAAAATTGAAGAATAGAAAATTAGAAAAATAGCAAGAGGTTTGAAGAAAAATAGGATTGAAAGAAATGGAACAATTTGAAGAAGGAAAATAGAAGTTAGAAAAGCAATTTGAAGAATAGAAAATAGAAAATAGCCGAAGAAGGAAGATAGGATTTAAAAAAATAGCAAGTGAACAATTTTGAAGAATGAAAATAGAAGTTAGAAAAAAACAAGATTGAAGAGGATACTAGAAGTTAGAAAAAATAGCAAGAGGACAAATTGGAAGAACAAAATAGAACAAATTGGCATTGAAAGAAAGAAAAAAAAACTTAGAATCAACTTAGGATGAGTAAAGAATTTGAGGACAGGCTACTAAATGAATTAGCAGAGCATTTTTGGAATGGTCATTTTGACAGAAAAAAAACTAGAAAAATGGTAGCCATAGAATTTTCAAGAAAAACCCAATAGAAGAAATTCTAGGAAATTTGACAAGATAAAATTAGCTAAAGGAATAGGGAAAAAATAGAAAAACCACGGAAGAAAATAGTTAATTAGTCAAAAATAGGAAAATAGAAGAAAAGAAGACAAAAATGGAAGAAAATTAGGCAAAAATTAGCTTAGTAAATTAATCTTTTATTAGAGCCAAATTTGAAGATAGAAAAAATAGCTTAAAAAAGAGCTCTTTAGGAGGAACTAAAAATTGCACCCTCCTAAGCTAAATGTAGTTGGTAAATCAGGTTAAGATTGGAAGCTACAGAAGAGGAGGCAGCCAGCGTAGAAGAGGAGCGATTTAGGATTCCAGGAAGAGGGCACTCCCTCGGGCAAGGGCCCTTTGAAAGCTAGTTGACGTAGCTGCTGTTAGGGCCATGGACTTAATTTTAAAAGGCCAGCGTTTTTGAAGATGATTAAGCTAGAAACCTGCGTAGGGGCCACTAGCTATTTAAAGCTAACTTATTTTAAGATGATTAAATATGGGACTTTAAAAAAAAAAAAAAAGCCCTTGCCCATTGGACTGAGCTATTTTGCAAGAGTAATTGAGGGAGTGCCCGGCGGCCGGAGCGGCCGCGAAGCCAGCTAGAAAGGAGAAGCGGCAGCGGCAGACAGGACCAGGACCAGGACTCTGGACAGGGCCAGCCCGCGAGGACAGGAGGAAGGAGCAGAAGCAGCAGCCACAGCAGCAGCAGCAGCAGCCAGGCTGGTTGAAGCTAGGAAGGAGGCCCCCCCCACCCCCGCCCTGACAGGAGAGAGCAGCGTGCGCCCCCCCTAGGCGAGCCAGGACCTCAGAGCAGAGCAGAGAGCCGCGCGGCGGAGGACAGGAAGGCAGGGCCAAGGAGGGCGCAGCTAGCGCGGTGCCGAGACGCGGTCGGTGCAGCTGGGAGCCAGCGTGGCCACAGTAGGGCCCTTAGAGGCTGCGGCAGGGCCCTGAGCGAGCGGTGGTAAATCGGGAAGCTTTGGTTTGTTTCTCTGCTTGATAAGCCAGTAATGAATGCCTCTGAATGTGGGGACGGGGGGAGTACGGTGTGGCCTCGGTAGCTCAGGCACGGTACTCGGGCAGCCTAGCTGTGGATTTGTATGTAACGAGTTTCTCTCGGGGATGTCTGTCTGTTGGTCGGTTTTGGGGTGTTTGTAGGGTTTCTCTCTTTTCAGTGCCTCTGTCTTGTCTGAAGCTTTTGGGGGCAGTCTGCCAAGCTGGAGTGTTAACTGTCTGCCCAATTAGGATGCCTGCAGGTTTCCTTTCAAATAAGAATGAATGGTAGCTAGCCATTATTGCCATAATTTAAAAAACAAAGCAAATTGAGGGCAATCAATCGAGTGAGCCTGAAGAGAGCTGGACACCCCTGCACCTTGTGAGGAAGTGTAAGCAACTGGATTGCAAGCAGTTAAGTTAATCTTTCAGCTTGGACAAATTTTGAGTATTTTTATTTTATGCCTAAACTTCTTTTTCCTTCCCTCCCACCCCTCAAATTTTAATTTTCGTAGTAAGAATGTTTTAAACTGTTTTTTGGGGGTCTTTAAAACGGGTAGGAATTGGGGAGGGCAAAATTTTGTTCAGTTCTTTTCCCCCCAGGTGTTTTCTAGAGCGCAAGGTCAGATGACTCGAATAACAAAGAAAAGACGCCAGTATCAGGATAAACATCACAAACGAGGTTTTACAGTTTGTAGAAAAAAAAAACCTAAAAGCTTAAGTTAAGCTCTCAATTAAGGTGTGATGAAGCTGGGCAGCCCTTTGGAAAAGATGGCGGTAGTTATATTGTTTTTTTTCCAACGGACTTTAAAGATTTGCAGATAATGTACTTTTGGGGAGTATTAAAGTTTTTTACTGAGTTTTTTGGGTGGGGGTAGATGACTATGAGCTTGTTTCTAAGACTTTCCCCCCCACAGATAACTAGTCAAAATGGGTAGAAGCATTGATTGCACTGCAGTGCTGTTGGCAAGAAAAACGCCAGAGATGGCGCAGCTGGCTTTTTTACATTGGAAGAATTGGAAAATGCAGCATGTTGATAACATTTCAGTCTTCTCCCTGGAGAGTCTCAGAAGAGCGATAGGCCATGAAGTGTTAAGGAGGTTCGGGGGCCCAAAAACAGTCTGGAGTGAGTCGTAGATGTTGGAATTGTGGCGGGCTTGGGGCTTGGGTAGGTAATTGTTTATATTTTCAGATTACTGAAAGCCAGAGTCTAATAACTTAGACTGAAAAAAAAAAGAAAAGCAATTTTCAGGAACTTCCAGAAAGTTGGCAAGTAATTCCCCAAATGTGGTAAATCGTCCATTTAAAAAGTTTGGCAATTGGGGAAAAAATACCTTTTAAGACCTTTGGGTCCCTGGAAAAAGTTACAATTCAAGGAGAGAGGAGGAGGAGGAGGAGGAAGGAGGAGAGGTAAAAAGTTCCTAATTGAATCTTTTAAAGTGGCTGTTCCTAAAAAGTTAAGGAAAGGAAAAGGAAAAAGTGCAATCCATCCATTCATCCATCCATCCATTCCTAAAGTGAAAGGTAAAAAAAATTGGGGTTTTGAAGGGTTTGTGATGTTACTGTGCTTTTTTTGGCTGAGTGTGTGTGCGTGTGTGTGGGTGGTTTTTTTCTCTTGGCATTTTTTTCAGGTGCTTAATTAATTAATAATAGAACTTCAGAGGAAAGGCATTGCTAATGATCCTGAGGGATTCCTTCTCATTCATGGTAGCTTTATATCAAGTAAGATTCTGTTTTCGGTTGTTAAACAAAGTCTCTTCTTAGTGGAGGAATAAATAAGATGCTTTTCTTTTTGTATGACTGCAACAAGATGTTAAGGTATGCTCTTTTAAGTTCTGTACATTTTGAAATTCAAGTAAAAGTTTAAAAATGAATCTTTAACCAAAGTAATTGATTAAAAAAAGTAAGAACTCTATACTCTTTTGGTGAGCTTAAGCTCCAAATGTGTTGTCTTTTCTTGTGCGTTTGCGGTGGGGAGGGGAAATCTTTTTTTTTTTTCTGTAGACTCTTTTCAGATAACTTCATCTGATTCATAACCAGCTTGGCAAAATGGCGGCCTAAATGGAGAGAGAGGGACCAAGCTCCTTGGTGAATGATAAGTAAAAGGCAGAAAAGATTCTAAAATAATCATACCTCATGGGAGGGAAAAATAACATGCCCTAATAACCTGAGAATGATGCTAACTCCTGGTCAACCACAGAGAATCCATTATCTATCTGCAAATGCAAAAAAAAAAAAAAAAAAAAAAAGGAAAAATTAAAAAGCGCTAAGCAAGGAAAAAGCTTGTCAATTTTTAAAAAGCTATATGGCTTGACAAATGAGAGAGATCAAAATGGCAAAAATCTTTTAAGAACATTATTTATTTACAATGAAGAGAAATGTCACGTTGAAATGCTGCTTTTACAAAAGCAGAATAAGAAAAAAATGAGAGAATTTATTACTACATACGAATCATACACGTATACTAAAAATTCCCGGCCTTAGAAGAAGCGAAATGATAATGCAAAGATGAGTGGGAAATGGAGTTGCACAGTTTGGATTTGAAAGGAGCCTGTGTGCTGTCTGTGTCCGTTTCGTTTGCCTCAGACAGGTGTCTCTGTTGAAGAGTTCATTTCATCTGGGAAGCAGAAAACAGCAGGCATCTCTTAACAGATAAGTTTAATTTGCCTTAGCAGTTAATTGCATGTCAGGGATAATAAGTAAATGCTTTTTAAGTCATGTTTCAGGTCTGAGGCCTCTGTAAAGTAGCCCTTTTTCTGCAAAAATAACCAGTAGCTTTTCTGTTCTGTAGATGCTGCACTGGGGAGAACTCCCCCCTAATCTTTAGAAATAGATGAAATCTAGTTTTATTTTCTCTGCCAGAGTTGGCTTTTCTGAAGCTGGGATGGATCTGTGTTCCTCCCGGTAACTGCAGTTTAGCTAAAAATAGCAAATGTTCTTTAAGAGTAGGATTGTTATTTTTGTAAAGTCTCTAATAATTGCCTATTTAAGTAGAACTTTAATCGACTTTTGTAGGCTGTCTGTTTTGTGGTTGGTGTCGGGCAATCTTGGGGGGGGATTCTTCTCTAATCTTTCAGAACTCTGCGAACAAACTTTAATGGACAAGATCAGGATTGAGCTGAAGATGGAAATTGAACTTAATACAGGCAGGAAAGACTTAAAAAGAAACTTTTAAATCCACCCCTCGGCAATGTAGAGCTAAATGACCAGCACTAATAATCCAGGCACTTTGGGCAGTAGAGGCCCTCTAAATAAGGAGTAAAAAAACCAAAACAAAACCAAAAAAAACCTCTTAGACAGTTGGGACACATGTGCAGGTAATCGCTTAAATCATCCAGCAGCGGTAAGGGCTTCTATATCCAGAACAGGTGATTGTGGTGATTCGGCAGCAGCCAGGCTTGAAGATTTGAACTCAGGAAGAAAGCTCAGGCAGTTTGCACACTCCCGAGAGACTGCATGCCGATGTGGAATGCTGACGCCATCTCATGTAGCCTGTTATTCTGGGGCCGGGGCATGTGGGGGGGGGGGGCTCTTTTTTGTTTCTAGACTTTTCCTTTGCAGAGAGGCTTCATTTCACCCTTCATGAAGCTGCTCAGGATTTGACATGCATAATAAGCAAGCGCTTGGCTCTGCTCTTCTAGTGTGTGAGTCCCCGCAGTGATGAGTAAATCCTTGGTCTCTTGGAAACTCTGCTCCTTTTGTTCTGAGGGAAAGGGCGGCTCAGGCCGGGCGGGGGGCTTACTTGTTTTGTAGCTTTTCTTTTTACAGACTTCACCCAGAATGAATGCAGTGTCTTGACAGCAGGTCTGGTCTGTTGGCAAGTAATGGGCCGTGTGCTTGGTCTGCTGGGTGTAATAGAGCGCATTTTGAAGCGACTGGAGTATGAGTTATTAAAAATGGTTCCCAATGCTTGGAGTAGTGATTGTGGATGGAGAATCCAGCTGATGAGTGGTTATTTATTTAAAAAAAAACATGCTGAGTGTTGAAAGGAAATTTCTGCAGCTTTAAGCAGCCGTGTTTGTGATTTGAACCCCCTCAGTCTGGCAAGTTGTGCTTACTTCCTTTTGGTAAAGATGCTTTTTTTGTTCCCTTTTCTGTCGGGGCGGTGGGGGGGCACTGAAGCCTTTAGTCTTTTCCAGATGGAGTCATTAAAAAATCAGTTCAAGAAATTACATTGCAAACAAGCAGAAAATGTTGAAGACACTTAATGGCAAGTGAAAATCCAAAATTGCAGCAGTTCAGTAGCAGTGCATATTGTCCAAGTCTCTCTCTTTTTTCCCTCGCTTGTCTTAACTGTCATATGCAGGAACACACAAAACTCGCTTCTCCCTTGTGATGGGCCACAGAAGCCAAGCCAGTAAGAACTAGCTCACTTTCTTTCAAAGCCATTTAAATGCCATTTTCATGGTGGGGGAGTTTGGGAGCAACTCTTTTGAGATAACTCTTCACAGACTATTAGAAAGGACATGGAAGAAAGAGATTTACTGCAGTGGACACAGAACCAGGTGAAGTTTTTCCTTTTACTCAGGTGTGAACAACGTAGCGTGCAAGTGGAGCCGTCCCGCTTTAGGCCGGACCGGCAGTTAGCAGCACTAGCTTGGAGGTGTGGAGGACAGAGAAGGGTGGAAGAGGGGTGAGGTGGGCGCTAAGCCTTTTTTCTTAAGATTTTTTCAGATACCCTTCCTTAAAGGTGGCACCTAAAGGCTTAAAGTAGCAGCTCCCTTTGGAAGCCTTCTTGTTTGTGGCAAGTGATGGATGACAAAGCAGTGGCTATTGATCATCTCTGGGGGAGATGGCGTAAAGCAACTCCAGTGGATAATAAGCAAAAACAGTATATTTTGATTATCTCTGGGGAAATGGCTTAAAACCCATTTAGTGGATAACAACAAAGCGGTGTATAATTAGTATTTGGGGGAATCGGTGACTTTAAACCATGTATATTATTGTCATAAGCATTCAGCACCTCTGACTTGGCCAGCTTCTGCTGCACCAAGAGTCTCTGGGAGGATACACCAAGGGATGGAGTATAAATTAAAACTGCCCTCCCCCCCCACTCCCCGTTTGCTTTGTTGTTCTAAAGTTTTATAACCAGAAAAAAGTGGATTCTGATCCTAGGCCCCCGCACTTAAGTGGTGGACATCTTCAAGGTGTCCCGAAGCGGGCGGCCGCCGGCACGTCCACTCGGACTCCGGCCTGGTGCTGCGTAACGGAATGCTTATCTGGGTACCTTGCTGTACCGGGGCTTTGTATCTGGGGCACAACTGTTTTCAAAGCAGTTTCCCGAGAGCCCAAGTGTGTTTACTGAGGGGGAGGGAAAGGGCAAAAAATTGTTTTCCCCGCCCTAAAACACACATCATAGAAATCTAAACCGACCTCTCCCCCTCCCCTAAGTGACTCCTTGCTGCCACAAGGCGCCCATTCTGCCTGAATCTTTGGCCTAGCCCAGACCACACCCCCCTCACTTCCAGGCTCGGATCCTCGCCAACGGGGCACTTGTAAGGTAACGAGAACGGCCAGAGCGCTGGCTCCGTGTGGGCATCTTCGGACAGGAGCTCAGATACGGACGCAGAGCAAAGACGTGCAGAGTAGCAGACATCTGAGCGCTAGAGGAGCAAGTGGTTAGAGCCGTGTGGGGTCAGATCCCTGAAGGGTGGGGCCAGGGCAGGTAGCCATCCACTAGGGATGCCCAGCGTGGGGGGGGTGCCCAACTCTCTGCTCAGACTTTTTCAGGTGAACCTCACACACACAGCAGCTTAGCCGAAGCCGATTCTTCTACTCCATACATTGCTCCAAGGTTTTTCTTTTCCTGAGAAAACAGGCTTGTTTCCTCAGGTTTTGCTTTTTCACCTTTTCCATTTAAAAAAAAAAAAAGCAAAAGATACTGGTGGTTGGCACTCCTGGTCTCCAGGACGGGGTTCGAGTCCCTGCGGTGTCTTTGCTTTCTTTAAATGGAGCTGTCTCTCACTCTCAATCTCTCACACACACTCTCTCTCACTCACACTCTCACACTCTCACACTCACATCTCCACCTTAGGAGTAGGGAGGACCTGAAAGCTGCTTTTTTCCTTAATCTCCCACTGAGAAGAGAAACTGGCAATAAAGAAAATGAATTTACATCCTGTTGTGTTTGTTTTTCTGGATGCGATGGGCCCGGGTCTGACCCATTTCGGGGTGGGGGGAAGAGAGGGGTTTTTACCCACATCTAGGACCAACCTTGTAACAAATCTGAGACAGAAGTGGAATTTCCCAAAGTACAAAATTATAGGTGAGTTTAGAGGATGCGAGACACCTAATAATTATGACCCTTTTGTAGAAACAATACATAGCCATGGCCCTCAGCACCCTCCCCCCCCCCCCCTGTAAATACTAGGTCACACTAGGACTCCCACTCCCTTCCCCTTCCAGTTCTCTCCTAAGAGCCCCAAAGCTGACAGTGCCAACGACAGGCAAAGGTTTAATGTGGCTCAGGCCTGGCCTTGGCAGCTGTCCTGACCTCGGGCCTGGCTGGTGGTGTGGCCACTTAAGCCTTTTAGCCAATAGCCACCAGTGTGGGCTTCCTGCCCCTCACTGCTCCCAATTTCCTGCACTGTGTAAACATCTTTCTCACTGGCTGAGAGAGGAACCTGCAGTGCCCAGGGAAGGCTGCCTGGGCCGGGCTGGATCTGCCTTAGCAAAGGGCCAGCTGCAGGTCTACTTCCTGGGTCAGGGGCCCACAGGCCGTCCCCTCTAAGGGGCCAAGATGAGGCTGGCCGCTCCCACACCCATGAATTCTGCAGCTGGCCGGAAGTCCTCAGTCACTGAGAAAACAACTGAAAGAGCAGAATTCTGCTCAAGGGAGTGAGGCCGACCAGACTGCTGGAGTGGCTGCGCCCCCTCGTGGCAGAACGGGGGCATTACTTGGGCTGCAGACTGCTTCGTGGGGACAGATCTAGAGACTGGGGGCTCCTGGGCGACCCAGAGGCCACTGGCTAAACAGGCAGCCCTGTGCCCTGAGGAGGAGCGCCGGGAGCTGCCCTTGGCCAACGTGCGCAGACACTGTTGGGTGGGGGATGACCCTGGAGCATTCATTCATCTCTGCCTCTGGATCATTACATCCCTGTCCCCACCCTGGGCAGACAGACCCTACGAGGATTTCCCAGAAGCCTCTTGTTCCTTGAAGTGCAGACATGCTTGTACAGGCAGATTCTAGATGTCATTCCCCCTCAGGCTCCCCGCAGTCCCCTATTCGGACCGCTCCAGCCTATCCCAGAGTGCCTCCCCCTCCCCCATACTGAACCCCCAGTTTCCTTCCATGAAAACCCCCTCTCCACCCTGGTAGGAGCCAGATGAGCTCTATCCCTGCAAGAGGCTAAGCAGTGACCTTGAGGTCCTCCCCTGAGGAGTCTGGGGCTCCTTACAGCCAATACTTAAGTCAAGTGACATGCTCAGGGTCACACAACTACCTTTGAATGACCTCTAGGAGAAGAACCCTTAAGTTTGTCATTCTGACGAATAGACAATGGGCAAGGTCAGAGGCATCCTGGGGGCCAAGCGCCGGTGTGGGTGCAAAATGAGGCCGGACTGGGCCAGAGGGTTTGATCCTCCTCAGCGGGATAGTTGCCTTCTTTGCACTTACGGTCCAGGATTAGTGTGTGCCTGACTGATCCCTTTGTATCCCGGTTTGGAGTTTTTTCCAGCTTATTTTGCAGATGAAGAAACTGAGGCAGGCAGGGTTAAAGGTCACATAGCTGCCTGAAGTCAGATTTGACCCTTGGGAGGAATTCTTCCTGAGTAAGTAGACAGAGGTCCACGGAACCACGTAGCAGCCCACCCTCATTTTAGCTGATGGTAAAGCAGAGCTACAGAAAGGGTCCAGGGTCCCAGAACGGGAAAAGGGCTCCCAGAAGCTGGGAGGCGGCTGCCCCTGGCCTCCACTTGTCACTGAGCTCCTTCCTTCCCAGCTCTGACGTGGGGGACAAGGAGGTCACCTGTCTGGGCCCATACCAGTGACTTTGGGGGTCCCAACTGGGAAGCCCCTCTCTGGGACTTGGGAGGGCCTCCAGAACCACCGCCATTTTATGAAGATGCAGGGAAGTCCACCTGGAGGAGGCCCCGCGAGGGCCTGCAAGCAAGGAGCTGAAATCAGGGTTTTGTCTTATCTTGGAGGAGAAAAAGGGAGCAGAAATGGCAATGGAGCCCAGGCTGGGAGGGGGCAGTGGAGGCCAGGGTTGGAGGAGATGGGACAATAGAGGCCTGCTGGGCTCCCCTGGGATGGGGACAGAGTCGGGCCGGCGGGGAGAAGCCCCATCTTTAGGGGGCGCCGAGGCTGGCGGCCACGGTGATCGCTGCGGGAGGCCCTCGTGGGTGCCCCGCACGGCTGGCCCTCGTGCTCCCCCCTTGGAGGTCGCCGTCCCATCCTCCAGGTGCCTCCTGGGAGGGTTTTTCAGCAGGCGGGAGGAGCACTGCGGCAGCCGGCAAGTCCGGGAGGCTCTGGGAGCGCGAGCTGGCCGGGCCTTTGCTGCCATCTAGCGGCCGCGCGCATCGCCGCAGTCACGGGCTTTCCCGCCTAAGCGGAGGGGGGGGGCGAGGGGGAAGGGGAGAGCCCGACCTCGGGTGTGGGGGGGAACACAACTCATGTGGACAGAGAGCAGCCCGAATGGGGGAGGGGCCGGGAGGCGCGGCGCCTGACGGTGGTCCCCACGGTGGCCCCCGAGGGCAGATGTGAGGCCCCCAGGTGGGCGGGGCCAGGAGGGAAAGGTCCAAAGGGAGGACATCAGAGGGAGTAACGGGTGATGGGGAAGAAGGACGGGCCCAATGGCACATGGAGCCGCGGGGCCGCGAGCTGGGAGGCGAGAGGGAGCCCCCGGAGTCCTGAGGTGGCCGCGGGCCCCAGGGCTGGGCTGCAGGACTTGTTAATTGGGCAGTTCCCCGGAGGAGAGCCGGGGGGAGGAGGAAGACTGGTTTAGAAGAGTCAAAGGCAGAGGCAATTGGGGTTAAGTGACTTGCCCAGGGTCACACAGCTAGGAATTGTGTCTGAGCTTAGATTTGAACTCAGGTCCTCCCGACTTCAGGGCAGGTGCTCTAACCACTGCGCCACCTAGTTGCCCCCAATTTTATTCTTAATTAATTCTGGAAACTCCCCACTCAGGAATCACTAGTGGCTCCGCATAATGGAAACTCCTTGAAGCTGGGGCCTGTTTCATTTTTATCTTTGCATCCTGGTAGTTAATACAGGGCCTGACAGAACCAAGGCGAAATGTTGGGAGCTTTATTGCTACCTTCTTTCCAAATTTTAGTTGATTCCTCTTAGTGAATTGTGTCTCCTGACTAACTGGACATAAGGTGAACTCACTGCTGGGGGCTTTAATCTTAGGAGAGTGGACCCACAGACTACCTTAACCCTAGAATAATCATTTCCCTCTCTAACCCAATCTTTCTCTCTGTTTCTCTCTTTTCTTCCTTCCTTGCTCTTCTTTTTCTTACTCTTTCTTCCTTTCTTCCTTTGTCTTTTTTTCTTACTTTTTCTTTCTTTTTTCTTTCTCTTTTTTCTTACTTTCTTCCTTTGTCTTTTTTTCTTCCTTTTTCTTTCTTCTTTTCTTTCTCTTCTTTTTCTTACTTTCTCTTCCTTCCTTCCTTCCTCCTTTTTCTTACTTTCTCTTCTTTTCTTTTTCTTACTTTCTCTTTCTTCCTTTCTCCTTTTTCTTATTTTTTCTTTCTTTTTCTTCCTTTCTCCTTTCTTCCTTTCTATTTTTCTTCCTTTCTCTTTCTTCCTTTTCTTACTTTCTCTTCTTTTTTCTTTCTCTTCTTTTCTTTCTTCCTTTTTCTTTCTTCCTTTCTTTTTCTTACTTTCTCTTTCTTTCTTCCTTTCTTTTTCTTCCTTTCTCTTCTTTTTTCTTTCTCTTCTCTTCTTTACTTTTTCTTTCTTTCTCTTCTCTTTCTTAATTTCTCTTTTTTCTTTTCTTTCTTTTTTTCTCTCCTAAATTATGTGTCAGGCAATGGATTAACTACTGGAATCCAAAGTGTGTGTACGCCAGCAGAAGGCTGATTCTGCACCTTTTAGAGAAGCAGGCCGGGTTTTCAAAGCTATCTGGCCGGGGGCATATCATCAGCCCAGCTAGAGTCTCCTCTCTGGCTTATACCGCCAGGTGACTGCGAGATTTCAACCTCAAAACCTATCAGATTCCTGAAAACTTGAATATATCTGTTATACATATTTAACATATATAGGACTGCTTGCCATCTTGGGGGGGGAGGAGGGAGGGAGGGGAAAAAACGAAACATAAGTGATTGCAAGGGATAATGTTGTGTAAAAATTATCCTGGCATGGATTCTGTCAATACAAAGTTATTATTAAATAAAATTAAATTAAAAAAAAAAGAAAAGAATATATCTGTTATATATGTAAACATTATGTATGTATATATACCCCCATATATATATGCACACATTGCGTCTGTGTGGATGTGGATGGTAAGAAAGACAAGAAAAATAAAGAAAAAAAAGAGAAAAATTAAGAAAGAGAAAGGAAAAGAAGAGAAAGACAAGAAAGAAGGAAGGAAAGAGACAGAGAAACAGACTGAAACAGAGACAGAGAGACAGAGAGAAAAAGACTGGGGGGGAGGGAGGACAGAGACAGAGAGACAGTGAGATCTAGCCTCAGACTCTGGAGAAGTTACTTTATCATGCCTGTCTCAGTTTTCTCATCTGTCAAATGAACTTTCTAGCCGCTCTGCTAAGCTTAGCCAGCTCGTTAATCACGGATGCTACACCGTCCAATCAGCTTTCAGCCACTGATCCAATAGCCAATTGTTGCAAGAATCCGTCTTCCCCTTTCCCCTTGCACCAGGCCCGCTGGGAGGCTCCGCGGCTTGAAGAGCCGCCGATGATGCTCGAGCGTCCTCCAATGAGAAGCAGCCTTTTTCCAGCCAATCAGGAGAGAGCTTCTGAAGCCGGCTCCGCTGCTCAAGCTCTCCGGCCCGACCAGGTGTGATCCTCACTCACCTGTCCCCGCTTTTTCCGCAAATTTATTATTGATTTATTATAAATTAGCGATTTCTTAATTAAATTTATTATTATCAAATAATTATTTATAATTTATTTCTATTTATCTATACATGTTATATATTATAATATTATGTAACATTTATAATATAATTTATAAATAATACAAATAATTTATTATGAATTAATAATAATGTGTTAATTAGATGTATTAGTTAAAGGTAATATTTTTATTACTTTTAATTCCCAGGGGCAGCTAGATGACGCAGAGGATAACGTGCCAACCCTGAAATTAGGAGGGACCTGAGTTCGAATTTGACTTCAGACACTTAATACTTCCTAGCTGCCGGACTCTGGGCAAGTCATTTAAGTGTCAAATACAAATGACAACCCGTGGTGAAACAAAGCTCAACTGTTATTTTAAAATAGAATCATTTTTAAATTTTAAATTTTAAAAAATCCTTTTTAAATATTTTTGTTTCTTTTAAATATTTTTGTTTCTTCACACTTACATTTTATACATTTCTTGATAAATGAGTCCTCCTATCTCTTCAAACGGTTCATCTGTAAACAGAGCATTACTTCATATTATTTACAAGATAATTTAAGTCAAGTTGAGAAGCATTTATTAAGCACCTGGCTAAGAGCTGGGTGTACAAGGGCAAAAGACAGTCCCCAGTCTCCAAGAGCTTCAAGTCCAGGAGGAGAAAATACACAAACAGCTGTATACAAACAAGCTATGAGGGGCTTTGGAGAGGGTCTCAGAGAGGAGCCACTAGGATGAAGATCTGGGGAAAGCTTCTTGCATAAAGTGGGACACAGGGTGATGGGAAACCAGGAAAAACTTATTTCTTTGAAAAATACTGCCTGCCATCTAGGAGAGGGGGTGGGCAGAAGGAGGGGAAAAGTGGGAACCGAAGGTTTTGCAAGGGCCAATGTTGAAAAATTTTTGTAAATAAAAAGCTATAATAATAAAACAAGAAAAGAAAATGATGTTTAATAGCTTTTATTAATTATTAATAAGTTTATTATTCTTCTGCAGTCAAATTGTTTGCCTTCAAGAAGGGCATTAAATTACACACTTCCCAAAAGAATGTATTTCTTCTCCTTTATCTTTTATCCTTTTCTACCCTTTAATGGGTGTTTGTTACCTCATAGTTGTTCTTGGTTGAGATTTCCTCAAATTTCTTACCTTTTTTCTTTTCTTTTCTAAATTTTAATTTATGGAATAAAGCAAGCATTTGCATATCATACAATTAAAAATATGATTGGATATAAAACTGCAAACAATTTCTTACCTTTTAAAAAAAAGCCCAGGCTGCAACTATCACATTGGATAATAGGATAAAAAAAATTATAAATGTTAGAGATGTGGGGAAAAAGTCACACTAATAATTAACCATTGGTAGAATTCTGGATCCAGCATTCTGGAGAGCAATTTGGAACTGTGGCTAAAAGGTTATAAAACTGTATGTATGCCATTCTCCCTGTGCAACAAGAAAACCGATCGGTTCTGCACACATATATTGTATCTAGGATATACTGTAACCTATTCAACATGTAAAGGACTGCTTGCCATCTTTGGGAGGGGGTGGAGGGGGGGAGGGGAAAAATCAGAACAGAAGTGAGTGCAAGGGATAATGCTGTAAAAAATTACCCTGGCCTGGGTTCTGTCAATAAAAAGTTATTAAAAAAAAAACACTGTACGTATGCCACTGCTAAGCCCGTATCCCAAAGAGATAAAACAAAAAGGAAAAGGATCTATTTTTACAAAAATATTCATCGCGGCTCTTTTTGTGGTAGCCAAGAATTAAACAGGAGGATGTCCATGTCTTGAGGAATGGCAGAATAAGATGTACCACACGAATGGGATAGAAATATAAGAAATGAGCAGCAGGATGATTTCAGAAAAATCTGGAAAGACTTACCCGAACTGACGCAAAGTGAAGTGAACAGGATCAGAACATGGTACATAGTGAGAGCGACACTGGCGATGAAGAATTGTGAGACTTAGTAATACAATGATCAAGACAATCTCAAAGGCTTCATGATGAAAACTGCCTCCATCTCCAGAGAAAGAACTAATGTCTGAATACAGACTGAATTCATACTCTTTTTTTGTTGTTCAAATATGAAATGAATAATACGATAGTGTTTTTTGTGATTGTACACATATAACCTCTATGTGATTGCTTACCATCTCAGGGAAGGGAGAGGGGTGAGAGCGAGAGAAGGTTAGAATTTAGAAATTAAAACTTTAAAACAAATGTTGAAAATTATTTAAACATGAAATTGGAGGAAAAAAGTTTAAGTTCTTGCTATAAACTTGATGTGAGCCGGGAATTTCTCAGGATCTTTCTGAACCGCAGATCCCTCCCCTTCCTCCTCCAATCTTCCTCAGGCCAGACTGGAGACTGAGGCTGGCCAAGTATGAACAGCACACTGTCTACATTCAGGAAAAGAGTCAAAACCAAGATGTAGGGGAGAAAGCATAGCTCACTCATTCCCAGAAAAGTCCGCAATGCAGCAGGAAAACTTTCCTCTCCCCCACGGCTACGGTCCCTTACTGTGTTAATGCACCCTTTCAAGCAGGGATGATTTTGCTTTTGTTTGTATCCCCAGAACTCAAAACAAAATTTGGCACAGCATAAGTGGCTTTTTTCCCATTTATTATTATTATCATTATTATTATTATTATTGAAGCTTTTTATTTACAAAATATATGCATGGATAATTTTTCAACACTGACCCTTGCAAAACATTCGGTTCCAAATTTTCCCCTCCTTCTAGATGCCAGGTAATCCAATACATGTTAAATATGTTAAAATATAACAATATACTTTTTATGACTGTTTTTCTATTTACTCATTCACAAGTATGAATGCTACATGTGGACAAACTGACGCCAGTTGTGGCTGATTATGGAAAATCCTCTTTGGAAGGATTGGATTGACTGAATGTAAGCTCCAAAAGGGGGAGGAAAAAAAAATTATTCTCTTAAGATCCTTTGAAAAGAAAGGTGAAAAGTGAGTCATTTGAAACTTAAAAAACAACCAACCCATGTTTTTCAAATCACAAACTCAAGTAAATGTCACTCACTCCATGGAAATAAAAGACCATTAGTTTTTTTTCAGTTGTACAAAACATTTCCATGTGAGTCATGTTCTAAAAGAAAAACCAGAACTCTCCAAGAATAATAAAGAAAGTAAACAATATTCCGCTTTAATCGACATTCCGATTCCATCAGTTCTTTTTCTGGAGGTGGAGAACATTTTTCATCATGAATCCTTTGGAATCATCTTGGATCAGCTTTGCTCAGAATAGCTAAACCATTTTCAGTTGATCATCCTCTGGTATAGCTCTTATTGCGTACAATGTTCTTCTAACTCTGCTCACTTCATTTACCTCAAATGTTCCTGTGAGTCTCCCCAGGTTTTTTGGAAAGCATCCTACTTATCATTTCTTGTAGCATAATATTTCATCACACTCATATTTCTGAATGGATGGGTACCCCTTCAACTTCCGATTTTTTGCCACCACAGAAAGAGTTACTATTAATATTTTTCCACATGAAGGTCCTCTCCCCCTTTTTTTTAATGCTCTCTTTGGGATGCAGACTTAGTAATGGTACTATGGGGTTAAAAATTAAGCGCACAGTTCTATAGTTTCGTGCACGATTAGATCAGTTCACAACTCACCTCATAAGCATTTACATTTCAATTTTTCCACATCTCTTCCAACATTTGTTATTTTCCTTTTATATTAGCCTGATGGGTGTGAGGTGGTACCTCAAAGTTCTTTGAATCAATAGTGTTCTAATCAATAATGATTTAGAACAGAGGTCCTCAAACTTTTTAAATAGGGGACCAGTTCACTGTCCCTCAGACTGTTGGAGGGCCGGACTATAGTAAAAACAAAAACTTTGTTTTGTGGGCCTTTAAATAAAGAAACTTCCTAGCCCTGGGGGAGGGGGATAAACGTCCTCAGCTGCCTCATCTGGCTCACGGGGCCATAGTTTGAGGACCCCTGATTTAGAACTTTTGATATAGATAATTTAATTTCCTCTTCTGAAAACTGCCTGTTCATATCCTTTGATTGTTTATCAGTTGGAGAATCACTCATATTCTTAATACATTTTATATGTCGTTTCCCCAGTTGATTTGATATTTGATAAATGAGGCCTTCATCAGAGAAATGTGCTGTAAAATTGGTTTCCTCGTTCCCTCCTTTCCTTCGAATGTGGGCTGCATTGATTTTATTTGTGTAAAACCTTTTCAATTTCACGGAATCAAAGTTATCCATTTTATATCCTATGATGTTCTTTATCCCTTGTTTGGTCTCAAAGTCTTCCCTTATCCATGAATCTGGCAAATAAAATATTCCACACTCCCCTAACTTGTTTATGATATCAACCATTATGTCCCCATTTTGACTTTATCTCTGCATATGGTGTGAGATGGTTTTGTTTTGTCTTAATATAAAAACACGCCCTTTTATTATCAGGACGTCAGAGGCCATCTGTTCCAATGCCATTGTTTTACCACAGAGGGAAACAGATTTTAAATTATAATCCTCACTGACTTGATTTATTGCTTTGGTTTAAGAGACCAACCCTGTGAGCACCAAATGTTTGCTGAATTCTATGAGGATTGGATACTGACCATAGAACCGGCCTCCCTGGGGGGAACATAGTCTGGGCCTTTGCTCAGGGCCTTCAATACCAGTGGCTCCTGCTTGGTGCCTGGGAGGAGGACTGGGGAGCTGGGGATGGGCCAGGAGGCCTGGTGAGTCAGCTGTGAGGAGGATGAGAGAGGTCAGTTCTTTGCTGGGAAAGAGGAAATTCCAGCCCCTCTTTCAGCCAGGGGAAGAAGAATTCCTCCTCCTTCCTCTCAGCAATGATGGCAGCCAAATGTAGCAGCAGCAAGTTGGGTTTGCCCAAAGCTCGAGTTCAGTGGGCTTGGTCGAGTCTGGCTGCCTGGTCTGTGTTTCCCTTCCAATTTGGGGGGGGCCCGACATTAATCTCTAGATGGAGACGTCCTGCCCTGGTGATAAATCAGAGCTGGTGGTTTCTGGGTGTCGCCGGGAAGCAGGAGGTGATTCTTGGGGCTCTTCCAAGGAGGAAAGGGCAGCGCTGGAAGGAGACCGAGCCGTGCCCTGGTCTGCCGGGAGCCCGCAGCTTGAGTTGACCCAGACGGGGCAGGGACAGGGGGGAGTGAAACACCCGCTCTGCCGTCCTGTCGAGATCTTCGGTTTTTTGGCGTGAGCTGGAATCTTCGGAGTTTTAAGCATTCTAAAATCGTAGTTTATGTATTGCATTTCCATTGTTATGTATTTATCATAATAGATTATAAATTATAATCATACAATACAATAGATCACTTATTGTAATGTTATAAATTATAGACTTAATTCTTATGGTAATAGAGGAAATAAACAACTGTTTTCTACCTGCAGTCCACTCCTTTGTGCCCGGACATCTGATCCAGAAGGGACCCTGCCACCCCGCCTCAGCCTGCTGCAGTGGCTGCTGGGAGTCTGCCTCCCTCGGGTCTTTCCCCACTCCAATCAGGGAAAGAATTTTCCTAAAACACGAGTCTGACCGTGTGGTTCCCAGTGGCTCCCTATGGCCTCCAGGATCAAACACTTGGCCTTCAAAGCCCTTCCTAGCCTGGCCCTCTCCGACCTGCCCAGGCTCCCATCGCCTTACACCTGCCGTGTGTCCCCAGCCCCCTGCTGTTCCGTGAACAAGACCCTCCACCTCCCAGCTCTCCCTGCCTGCTTCCAGGCCTGAAAGGCTCTCCCTGCCTCCGCTCCCCACTCTCCCCGGCTCTCTAAGTTCCAGCAAAAATCCTTCTTCCAGGAAGGCTGTTCCAACCTCTCTCTTCATTCTAGTGTCTTTCTTTCTTAATTATTTCCTATTTATTCTGTGGATAGCTTATTTGTAGATTTGTCTCCCCCGTTAAATTGAAAACTCCTCGAGGCAAGGGCTCACTTTGGCCTCTTTCTGAATCTAAGGCCCTTAGCACAGTGCCTGGTACACAGTAGGTGCTTAATAAATGGTGAGGGATTCTAGAAATGATAGGATATGGAGTTCACTGACTCAGAAAGTGAAGTCAAAGCTGTGTTTAATTGGGAGCCTTACTCAGTTTTCCCTCGTCCATCTTCCATCGGTGGGAACCCGAACAGAGCCCAACCTTTCCTCTCGGCTTTTGCGAGAGCCGCAGGTGTGTGGCTGGTTCGGGGCCTTCGTCCCCCTCGCCTTCCTGGAGGTCGGAAGGCAGAAAGGCGAAGGGGGCCTGAGATGCCAGGCGGCGGCTGCCCCCTCGGAGGGAGCCCCGTCCATCTCCTTTCCTTTTTTGACCTGTTTGGTCCACAACTCTCCGCTCCCGGCCACTTCGGGGTCATCCCCGGGCACCTCGTTCGAACCCTGCCCAGAGATCCAGGCTTTTGGGGTCCTCAGCCACCCGGCCCCGGTCATTGAGACCCTTCCTTGTAAGACGGAGGCAATAAAAACATGCGGCCGCCTCCTCTGGAAGTTACAAGGGATTTTCTCAGAAATTTCAGGGGCCACTGTGCCTGTTAGAAGCCATTTCCTCCTCAAACCAAGAATGGAACGGGTGTAGACCTAATGATGGCAAGAATAATTCCTACCAGGCCCAGCCCATTATCCATAGCCTGAGGGAGGGGGAGAGTCAGCAGCAAAGTTAGGAAGTCACCCAGGGTTGGGCCCGGTTGGCATGGGCGCCCTAAGGCTGCCCTAAAGCCGCTGTGCCTCCTGGGAAGGCTTGGCAGGAGCCAAAATGTGGCTACTTGGGATCCGATTCAATGTTAGATGTAGAAAGGGGACTGGTGGCAGCTGGGGGGTGCAGTGGTTAGAGCACCAGCCCTGGAGTCAGGAGGACCTGAGTTCAAAATCCGACCTCAAGCATTTAACACTTTCTGACTGTGTGACCCTGGACAAGTCACTTAACCCCTATTGTCTCAGGAAAAAAAACCCAAAACATAAAAGGGGGTTGCAGGATAGCAGCTGGGGGAGACGCAGCCATGCTTGACTCTTCATGAAGCCATCAGTTTTTTTTTTTTTTTTTTTAATGATTTAACTCCTTTTTAAATTGTCACCGAGTGGGGTGAAGAGGGCTGACAAACAAACCAGCTGTTTAGGGGTTTTCTTGGTAGATACTGGAATGCTTTGGTCTTTCCTCATATTACAGGGGAGGAAACCGAGTCAAAGGGTCGAGCCATCCCAGGCCACACAGCTCTGCTCTCAGGAGGACGCCTTTTCCCGACTCCAGGCCTGGGGCGCTAACCACTGTGCACCGGGCCTTTCCCTGCACCCATTCACTGTTCCCTGTCCATTCCCGGGTTGATGGCCCTTGCTTCCTTCCTTGCTGGGCTTGGTTGGTTTGCCTGTTTTATTTCTGCTCTCACAGAGTCCGGCCTTTGCCTCCCTTTGCACCTGCCCAGTGGAAAGGACCCGAGTTAAAGAACGGGCTGTTTCATGACCTCTCTCACCTCATCCCAGGCGGATCTCTAAACGCTTGCTCCCATTGACCTCCCCACTGTGTCGGTCTCTGGCTCAGGGGGCCTAAACCTGGGGTCACCTTTGCCAAATTGTGGGGTGTCGAGTGAGTCCCTCGGTCGTTCCCCTCTCCGTTGCTCAAGGAGAGAATCTGGCACCCGGTCCTTCTCCACCTCCACCTCTGGACGTCAAAATACATCGGCCAGTGCCGGCCACCCCCACCCCCCCATCTCACTATTCCCACAGCTTCCGATTCCGTGATTCGAACTCAGGACCGTTCCCTGATCACAGCTGCCTCCTCTGTCTCTCCTGAATCTACCTTCTATCCTCTGTCCTGTCTGTGAGTCCCTCGGTTCCCTCCCAGCCTCCATGTCCCTGCCCCCACCCCTCAATCCATCTCCATCTACTCCATCCTTGCTCCTGACCGCTCTCCGGCATCCTCCCGACAAGGAAAGCTCCAGAAGGTCCAGAACATACCTTTGAACTGGTCCCCCCTTCCTCCTCCTCCCTCAGACAGGCCGGGAGGGAGGGCCCGGCTTTAACTTTGGACATTTCTTTGGCTTGCTGGGCTTGCTGGGGAGGATTCGGAAGTCACATGACTATCAAGAGTGAATTGTGGCCCCTTTTTCTTTAAAATTTTTTTATCTTCAGTTATTATATATCATTATTAATATTATATATAATTATATATTATATTATTAGATATATAATATATCCATTATAGAGATGAAGAAAGGCAAATCCATTTCCACATTAGCTGTGCCGCTCTGCATATCCTGAAATGTTTCTGATTGCCAATGCTAGTTGGAGTCATTATTTAAAAATGTTTTTAGGAAAGAAAAAAAGTGAATTATTGCATCCAGTTAATGGGAGTGGGTACTGTCTGAGGGAGGGAAGCCCTTGGGAGGGGTCTGGGGGGATGACGGGAGGGATGATGGGAGCGGGTACTGTCTGAAGGAGGGAAGCCCTTGGAATAGGGTCTGGGGGGATGACGGGAAAGATGATGGGAGGGGGTGCTATCTGAGAGAAGCCCTTGGGAAGGGTCTGGGGGGATGATGGGAGGGATGATGGGAGCGGGTATTGTCTGAGGAAAGGAAGCCTTTGGGAGGGGTCTGGGGGGGATGACATCTGTAGTAACATGGGCTATAACACCACATTATATCTCTCAACCTCTGCTGACCCCAGGGCCAGAGTCATCACCAAGGGCAGGCTGGGAGCCAGCAGGAAGGGGTGAGAAAGGAGGGGTGTGGCTCTCCTCAGGAGGGGTGAATGTGAACACTGGGGAGCTTACCTCCTGTGGCCTGAGCCCTGAACGCGTGGCGCCGGCAGGGACAGTACCCAGCGGGCAGCGGCACAGAGGGCCCGCGCGATGATGGGCTCTCTAGCCACGGTCCTACGGGGACCCCCACTTGGAACTATTGCATAGAGACCAGACCTGTGTGTTTGGAGAGATAGAGAGAGGGCAAGTCCTAGAGAGACAGGCCCAAGCAGGAAGTCACCCTTGCCCTCAAAGGGCCTCCACTCCAGCGTGGAGGACATCAGATGAAAGGGAGCTGAAAACCAGGGGCCGGGGATCCAGGAGTAGGGGGAGGTACGGGCGGGGCCAAGTCTGAAGGAAGCACGGCTGGTCCCAGCACTTCCTCAAATAGAGTTTTGTTGGTTTTGGTTCCTTGCTCTCTCAGTGGGCCCTAATGACATCACCACGTGGAGGTCAAGGTTCAGCGTGTGGCTGTGGCCGGTCAGAACAACCTGACTCGAAGGCGCCACCACAGGTCGGGCCCAACGTCCCGTGGACATCTGGATATCTTGCATTTTTCTGAGTTTTGTTTGGAGCGGCCCCTTCTCCCCTGGACGCTCCCGGGCCGGTGTCTCCCCTTGATGGATGACAAAGTTCTCCCGAGAATGTCCTTGTTTCTCTTCTCCTGCCCTTAGTGATGGCACCCGTCGCATGAGAGTTCCCCGTAAAATAGTCTTTTAGGCAAACGTTGGTTGGACATTGGAACAACCCGTGGAGTTTGGCTCCCTCCTGGGCAGCTCAGCTGGAGAAAGGCCCCAGTGTCTGGTACCTCCCGTTGCCGGGGGATCTTCAGCCTCTTCCTGAGACAATTCACATGGAAGCCACCGAGGCTCCTGGTGCGGCGCGGGTAGGATGTCCAGCTTTTAACAAGGTCAGCAGAGCGGCTCTGGAGCCTTCGGTTTGGGGGTCAGTCTAATTCCTCTTCTTCCTCCCACTTTCCTTCGGAGCCTCCCAATCCGGCAGCACGTGGATCAATCTGACGATCATGTGGCCCTATGTGGAAGTGCACTGCCGAGGCAAGGGGACCTGTCCCCAGCATTTAACGTTTCTGCTTTGCCAAAAGCAAAAGATGGTTTCTCTATGGAGCGCCGCTGGCCCGGGCAGAACCCGTTTTCTTGATGTTCGTTGTCGGGTCCGAATGAGCTCGAGCAGAACAGAGCCGGGCCACGCTCCTCTGAATTCCTGCTTCAGAGGCTGCGTCGAGCCCCGATCACCGAAGTCCCGCACCGTCACTCCCTCCGCTGTCATCTCGGCCCACCGCCTTTTTAACTCAAATAACCCACCTCAGCGGGGCGGCGTCTGCCCTCATCCAGGACGTCTGGCGATCTTGCCCAAAGCATCCGCGTGGGAGTGAGCGCCCGTCCTCGGTGACTGGGAAAGCTCGAGGGATTGCCTGCTGAGCGGAACCTGGAAGGCGCCCCAAAAGGGAAGATTGTGGATGAAAGCTCCCGGTAGGAACGTTATGGGTCCGGGCGAACCTTCAGCGTGGGTCATCCCCGGTGGTCACCGAGCAGAGTCCTTACGTTTTCCACAGTCGGTTTCCTTTAGTTTGGCTCATGGGGGTAAGCGGGCTATCTCGAGGCTCACGACTGCGGGCCCGGAGAGCATCCGACATCTGGCCCCTTTGCTGTCGTTTGCCCTTTAGATCGGAAGGGGACCGGCGTCATCACGGGTGAGGAATTGCCTGCTGTGAACTAGATTGCACAAAGTCATCAGCCTGCCGCTCTCTTCCAGAGTTGTTTTGTTTTTTGCTGAGGCAATTGGACTTAAGTGACTTGCCCAAGGTCACACAGCCAGGAAATATTAAGTGTCTGAGGCTGGATTTGAACTCAGCTCTTCCTGATGTCAGGGCCGGTGCTTTAAGCACTGTGCCAGCCAGCTGCCCCTCTTCTAGAGTCACTGAAGTCCAGTGGCAAGAAAGAAGTCAGGGTGGCAACAATGGCCCGGGAGGCAGCGGACGGCCTTGGCGTCTCCCATGTCTGAGCAAGCTCAAAGGCACCTTTGGAGAGTGTCAGAAATTGGCTGCCCACGGTCGTTACCTTTGGGGAGAAGGGAACCGAGTCCGGGACAGCCAGGGCCGAGTGATCCCTCCCGTTCTCTGAGGGCCTCGGGCCGGAACTGGGGGTCTGCTCCCCTAAGAGTCTGGGCTTCGAAGGCCCCTCCCTCAATAGTTCCCCAGGGAACGGTAGCCCTGCCTTTTGCTTCACCAGCTTAGCCCCGGCCCAAGAAACACGTCACAGCCAGGGAATAGGAAGCAAGTCCGGTTAGCCAAGCAAAACGGCCGCTGTGAGGCTTGCCCCGCGTCCCCTCCGAGGGGACCCTTTTCTCTTAGTGGCCCCTGGGTGCATCTCTCCCACTCTAAATAACGGCCAGCGTTTATATGGGACCTACTATGTGCCGGGCACTGTCCCGCGTATTTCCATATATTATCTCATCTGATCCTGAAGAAACTGAGGCACATAAGAGGGCGAGTAAGTGTCTGAGTCTGGTTTTGAATGGCGGTCCTCCCAACTTCAGCCCTAGTGCTCCAACCACTGGGAAGCTGCCTCCATGACTAGTGCTAGTCCCTGGGCCTTCATTCCATTAGTCGCTTAGCATCCATTTTTTCCCCTTTTTATATGAAGCGTCATTTATTTGTTTATTTATTGTCAGAAATGCATTTCATGAAAGCAAAGAAATATATAGAAGACGACATGTTTAAAAGGTTAAATAAAAAGTAAGTAAAATATATAAGACAAAATGAACATAGATAACAAAACAAATAAAAAAGAAAGCAAATTACTTGTTTGCTCTTCTCATCTCTTTCTTGCTTTCTCTTATTATCCTCCTGAACTAAATGGATTAACTCAAGTGATGCTTATTGAAGCTTTTTATTTTCATTGATTTTGTTTTTTTTTTTTTTGCTGAGGCAATTGGGGTTAAGTGACTTGCCCAGGGCCACACAGCTAGGAAGTGTTAAGTGACTGAGGTCAGATTTGAACTCAGATCTCCTGACTTCAGGGCTGGTGCTCTAGTCACTGCACCACCCAGCTGCCCCAAAGCTTTTTATTTTCAAAACACATGGGTAGATAATTTTTCAACTTGGATTCTTGCAAAACCTTGTGTTCTAATTTTCCCTCCTTGCCCCCACCCCTCCCCTAGATTAGCATCAATTATAAAAGGATATTCACACACACCACCCCTCCCCCCGCACACACACACACACACACACACATACAGGCAGACGTGCATCCACAAGAAATGCTTCCCCTTCCCATGTGGTCAGCAGAGCCGACCAAGTCCCAGGCTATCCAGGCCCAGATCTCCAGTCTAACACCCTCCAGATGCTTCGGCACAGGCTTTCCACGGGGGCGCCGAATGAGGTGCTCCCCGTAGGGGCCGTGCTCCCCAAAGGCACCGTGCTCCCCGTAGGGACTGTGCTCCCTGCAGGGGCCTAACTCCTGCTCCAAGGGTTGACAGGTTTCCCTGGACCACAGAGAAGCCAGGAGTCAATCGGAAGGGAGGCCTGGATGGATCAGGAGGGAGGGGGATATATTTGGGAACGAACGTGGGGGACCCGAGAGCTTTCCAAGCGTCCGAAGGAAGAAGCGCCCTGCACGAGGAGAGAGGCGCGCTGCCCCCCATCGAAGGAAGCCTCCATCTGTCTGGCTTGGCCCCAAAGCTTAGACCAGGAAGAGCCGGGCCAGGGAATCCAAAGAGGAACCTCCCGAACAATCAGAGCTTTGGGAAACCTCGGGAGGGAGGAAACTTTCTGGCCTGTGGATGGTCCTCCGCCCCTGAGACGCCCTTGGACAGCCCAGCCTCTCACCCGCCGCTCCTTCCAGGCCTGAACCTGCAGGGCTTCAGACAAAGGCTGGCTGAGCACTCATCAGGGAGCAGCAGTTGGATCCGGAGCCAGGGAGGAATCTTTCCACTGTGGCTCAGGGCCAAGGTCCCCGGGGCTGCCGCGGAGGCCATTCTGGGCCAAGCCAATGAGGAGTCTGCCTGGGTTCCCCCGCGGGTCATAGAGTGGGCTCTGGAGTTAGGAAGACCCGAGTCTGCATGCCTCTGGCTGACTCTTCCCACCGCTTTGGGGTTTTCTGGGCAGAAATGCTGCAGGAGTTGGCCATCCTTTTCCAGCCATTTTACAGCTAGGGAAACTGAGGCAGAGAGGGTCCCAGAGCTCATCAGTGTCTGAGATGGGATTTGAACTCTGCACTTCGGGACCTGATTTCACCCAATCAAGATGATGGTGGCCTGCAAGGTTCTCTCCTTCCTTCCCTGATGAGTTTGGTGGCCCCTCCTTTCCCGGCTCCTGCAGTCCTGCTAGGGGACTGTGAAAGGGACCTCCCAGTTCTCCCCCTCACATGGGCCCAGCCGAGGTCCAGCGCCCCCGGGGGCTCCACTTGTGCCTCTGAGAGTCCCCCCACCCCACGTATCTGGTCATCAATCTGCCCCCCCAGCTCCCACGCCCCACTCTAATCCCTTCCCCCTCATCCTTCCAGGGCCCCACTCCTCCCCCCCCCAGCCCCTAAGAGGTACAACTCTCCCTCTCGGCTCTGATCCCCCACTTCTGCTGCGCATCTTCAGCCTCAGCCTTGGAGCGCCCCCCCCCATCCTGGAGGGGATGAGGACCCCAGGCCATCTGGTGGCCTCCTGGCCAGCCTCTCATGTCTTAGCTGGGAAAACTGGGGCTTGCCTCTAAGGGCTTACAGCAGGATTTGAACCCAGGTTCTCTGACTCGGAGACTCGCTGGAGGGATGGCGGTGGACGATTTCCCTTCGGAGCCTCAATTTCCTCAGATGAAAACTAATAAGGACGAACACCACCGGCCTGGCCCTGGGGCCCTGTGGGCGCACAAAGCCTCGCGCTCTCAGAGGACTAGCATTTATTAAGCGCCCACTGCACGCACGCCCAGCCCACGGTGATAAAGCTCTGCCAACGTCACCTGCTATTACGCAGCTCCCTTCCGCTTCCTCCTACTTCTCTTCCTCCTCGCTCCCGCCTCTTCCTCCCATCTTGCTCCTCCTCCTCCTTCTGGCCCTTAAGAAGCCCCGCCCCAGAGGCCCCGCCCCCTCGCGCCTGACGCTATGGGAAGGCGGAGCCAGGGCAACCTCGCTAGGCGGAGGAGCGAGAGAAGGAGGGAGGGTAAGCGACGGGGAGGTGGGGCCTAAAGAGCGGCGGGCTCCGGGAGGCGGGGCCTGAGGTGGCAGGCCCCCCCCATGGAGGGGGAACCCGGGGGTGGCGGTGGAGGCGGCTCTAGGAGGCGGGGCGTCATTGGCGGAGCCGCGAGAGGCGGGACCTCAGGCGGGGCGGGGCCTCGAGGGGGCGGAGCCGGGCCCGGGCAGAGTCGGAGCCGGAGCCGGAGCCGGAGCCGGAGCCCGAGCGGAGCCGGGGCCTGAAGCCGGGGCCGGGGCCGGGCGGAAGATGTGGTTCTTCGCCCGGGACCCGATCCGAGACTTCCCGTACGAGCTGAGCCCGGAGCCCCCCGAGGGCGGTGGCGCGCCGGGGCCGGGGCTGTGGGCGCTGCACCGCGGCAAAAAGAAGGTGACGGGGCCGGGGCCCGGAGCGGGAGCCGGCTGAGCAGGCCGCGGGGGCCGGAGTCCGGGCGGCCGGAGCCGGCCGGCCCCGCCCCCGGCCCACCCCCGGCCCGCCCGGCCTGACGTGGCCCCCGCGGCCCTGGGCAGCCCGGGGCGGGGGAGGGCCCTGGAGCAGGGGAACTTGCCCCCCTCCCCCGATCCCCCCACCGCGTGCGAGGCGGGCCGGGGACCCCCACGCTCGGAGCCCCGCCACCAACCGCGTTTCCCCGCAGGCCACGGGAAATGCCGTGTCCGTGTTCGTGTACGAGGCCAAGCCCGGGGACGAGGAGCAGACGCTGGTGGCCAAGGCAGCCTTCAAGCGGCTCAAGACCCTGCGGCACCCCAACATCCTGGCCTACCTGGACGGGCTGGAGGTGGGCGCGTGGCCCCCCTCCCTCCCTCCGCCTTTCAGGCCACCCCTTCCCTCAGTTTCCCCTGCTGACCCTCATCTGTTCCTTCTCTGCCCCAGGATCATAAGGACCTAGAGATCCTCCAGCTTTAGCCTCCTCATCTACAGATGGGGAAACTGAGGTACCCTGTTCAAGGTCACAGCCGTGGGGCCACAGCAGGGATTTGTGCCTTGGTCCCCTTTCCCCCAGTCTCCTCCTCCCCCTTTGTTTGTAAGACTTCCTCCTCCCCCTCCACACCCCTTGCTCAGGTCCTCCTCAGGCCCCCGGCCAGGTCCTCTCCCTCCCTTTCTTCCCCTTGACCCTAACCCCTGAGCGTCCCCACCGTTGCCTGCCTTCTCCCTTTAACCTGGGGGCTTGTTCCTGGGCCGATACTGACCTTCGGCCTCCGGTCCTTCCCCAGACGGACAAATGCCTCCATGTGGTGACTGAGCCTGTGACCCCACTGGGGACGTACCTGAAGCTGAAAGCAGAAACGGGGGGCCTGAGTGAGCTGGAGATCTCGTGGGGACTGCATCAGATTGTGGTGAGATGTGTGGCCGGCGCCCCCTGTGGGGATGGGGAGGGCGGGGCTGCCGCCCCCGGAGCTGTGCCCCCAGCCTGTCCTCACCCCCACAGAAAGCCCTGAGCTTCCTAGTTAACGACTGCAGCCTCATTCACAACAATGTGTGCACGGCCGCTGTCTTCGTGGACCGAGCTGGGGAGTGGAAGCTGGGGGGCCTCGATTACATGTACTCGGCCCAGGGGGACAATGGGGAGCCCCCCCGGAAGGGCATCCCCGACCTGGAGCGCTACGATCCTCCTGAAATGACAGAAAACAGCAGCAAAAGCGTGGGGGAGAAATGGTGAGCACGGAAAGGGCGGGGGGGTCGAGCCCCTCTGGGAATGGGGCCCAGGGGTGCTGGCGGATGAGGAGTGGGAGATGGGAGGATGACCCCCACCCCCCTTCCTTGCTCTTCCTGGTCTCATGCTGTGCCCCAGCCAAATAGAAATCTGGGGGGGGGGGGAGGGCGGGGGGGAGGTAGCAGGAGTTCCGGTGCTACCCGGCCCAGCAGGGCCTGAATCCTGTCTTTGGGCCACCTAGGTCAGCTGACATGTGGAGACTGGGCTGTCTCATCTGGGAGGTGTTCAACGGTCCCCTGGCCCGGGCCTCCTCCCTGCGCTCCCTGGGGAAGGTGAGTCTCTGGGATCTGTGCCCCCTCCCAAGATGCCTGCCTGGTTTCTGGGCTCTGCCTTTCTCCCCGCAGCCACGGGCCCCTCTCCCTGCCCTCCCGCCGCCGCCTCGTTCAGGTCCTCGTCTTCCCCGGCCCGCTTGGGCCCTGCTCACGCCTGCCCTTCTTCCAGATTCCCAAGTCTCTGGTTCCTCATTACTGCGAATTGGTGGGGGCCAACCCCAGGGTGCGCCCCAACCCGTCCCGCTTCCTGCAGAACTGCCGGGCCGCCGGCGGCTTCATGTGCAACAGCTTCGTGGAGACCAACCTCTTCCTTGAGGAAATCCAGGTGAGCTCAGGCCCTGAGAGCGACGGTTCCGCCGGCGGCCTTCTGCTGCACACACATGCATACACATGTACATACACGCACACACGTGCACACACGTGCACACACACAGGATCCCCTCACATTCCCTGGCGGGTGACCCGGGGTCCCAGTGCGGACGCTGCTCGGTGGCTGACCGTCCTGCGTAGCCTGGCCCGGCTGCGGTGAAGCAGGACCCAGCTTAGTCCTCTGTGATCAGCA
Organism: Antechinus flavipes; assembly: GCF_016432865.1. Lineage (NCBI taxonomy): Eukaryota > Metazoa > Chordata > Mammalia > Dasyuromorphia > Dasyuridae > Antechinus > Antechinus flavipes. The sequence goes on from NC_067403.1 coordinate 256,085,157, forward strand.
GGCCGAGACACAGGTGACAGGTCGTCCCGGACCTGGCACAAAGCAGGGACTGTCGCACTCAGAGGAACAAAATTAAGACTAAGATGGGGGGAAGAGGGGGATGGGGGAAGGCCTGCTTTTTAAAACTAATGAGAGCCTGGAAAGCAGCCTGAAGAGCAGCCATGCTGCCCTGGGTCCAGCCAAGAGCAGAGGGAATGGCCGTTCCCCCCTGGGCAGAGGGGGGGAGGGGCGAGGGTGCGCAGTGTGGCGGACGCCTCCCGAGGCGCCTTGTCAGCTTCGCCGTTTGCGTTTGTGACTCCGGGGGCCTTTGGTGTGGGCTGTGGTGAAAAAGGACGGGTGCCGGGGCTTATGGAGAACCTCCATTTTGGAAAACGGGACGGAAATGTCTCCTCCACACAGGGACAGCTTGACAAGGCCCCTCTTGAGACCCTCAGAGTCTCCTATGGGATCGTAGCTGGGTTAGAAATGAAATAGAAAAGGTTCCTCCACGATCACCGGCACCTTGACGGCTCTTTGTCAGCAGGCGGGCCGTCCGGAAAGGGGACGACCCGGGAGTCAGGAGACCTGGACTCCTACCCCAGCCCAACGGCCACTAACTGAGCCGAGGCTTCTTTGTCTTTGAAGTGCCCTCCCAGGGCCCCTCCAGCCCCAGCCTTCTAATTCTGTTCTCTGGGACCCGCAGGGCCTTGCTTTTATGGACTGATCAGAGCCCTGATCAGAAGGCTGGAAGATAGAAAGACCCTAGTTCAAATCCATCCTCATTGTGGGATCCTGGGCAAGTCACTTATTGTATTGTTGACTCAGTTTCCCCAAATGTGAAATGAGAATAATAATAGTATCTACACAGGGTCGTTGGGAGGATCCAGTGGAATAATAGTGGTAAAGTGCTTAATGGCACACAGTAGGTGCTATATAAATGTCAATTCCCTCCCCCCTTTCCATCTGTACTCCATGCCCATCCTTAGAGAAGGGACCTTATTCACTAAGGGAAAGGTCAGGGCTGTGTAATGGAGAGCCCTGGGGAGGTGGTCACTAGCAGATGAGAGCAGGAGAGAACTGGGAGATCCCCTGGCTCAGCTCTTTCATTTGACAGATAAGGAAACCGAGGCCCACAAAGGGAAGTGATTACTCCCACACGCTAAGGTTTGAGTGTAGATCCTTTTGCCCCCAACGCAGCAGACTTCCCATTGCCCAGACTCTGGTTTGAGGACACCCCGGACGCCTGGTGGAGGCCTGGAATCGGGTGCCCCAGGCTACGGCCTAGGAGGTTTAACCTTTCTGTTAGTCTTGGATAAAAGCCAAGAGGACACACGCTCCCTTTGACACAGAGCAGAAAAGGTTGGCTGTTCCCAGGTGACAGGCTCCACAAAAAGAGAATTTTTAAAAGTTGTATAGATTGCTTTTGCTTTTGACCCTGCTAACCTTTCTCTTTTTTTTTTCCTTGAGGCAATTGGGGTTAAGTGACTTGTCCAGGGTCACACAGCTACCAGCCTGTGTCTAGCCTTTCTCAATACTCAGCATTCCCTCCCCAGATCCTTCCTTATAACAAAAAAAAAAAAAAACATTAAGCAAAAGCAGCTGCCCGCCCCCGCCACCGATGCGGTCCCCTCCTGGAGGAGCAGAGGGTCTTGGGAACTTGTGGCTTGTTTTTCCTTGGCTTCCTTCATCCAGGTCTTTCCGGGTTGCTCTGAACTTTGTGTATTCCTCTTTTCTTGCAGTACCATAATGTTGCATCACATTCACACTGCGTGATTTGTGCCCCTGGCCTCCAGTGGTAGGTAGAGGCAGATTAAAGCACTGAAAATAGGATCGGGAAGACTTGAGTTCAAGTGACCTAAGATACTTAACTTAACCTCTGCCTCAGTTTCTTGATCTGTAAAATGGAGGTTATACTAGTACCTCCCTCCCAAGGGGATTGTGAGGATTTGTGAGATACTTGGTCATGCAGATCTTAAAGCGAAATACATACATAAATATTGATAGAGGAAATATCCAGCGTGGAAACTCCTCCCTCCAGTGTCACCCTAGGACACGATGGTCTTCGAAGGCTCGGCACTCGGAAGAAGGATTAGCATCAGTCAGTAATTGCAGGGATTTCTAGACCTGTCTGGAGTCTTGAGGGGGTAAATGAGTCGTTCAGGGTGGTCAGAGAAGGGCCTCGAATCCTGCCTTTCTTCCAACTCTGAGGCCGTCTCTCTGCCCTTCTGTGTCTGTCTTCCAAAACACTGGCCGTTTTCGGCTTGAATTATCCTCGCCAATTTAACGTCCGTATAAAGTTTTTGTACGTTGTCGTTTTGCATTTTGTTTTTAATTTATTAGTGATTTGGAACCTTTTTCCCATGGTTGTTGATGGTTTCGTTTCTCCCTTTGGAAGCGGGAATGGAACAAGCATTAAGCGTGTACTAAAAGTGTTACAAATATCTCGTTTGCTCCTCCCAGAAACCTTAGCCTTTGGTGCCATTATTCCCACTTTGCCTTGAAGAAACTGAGGCAAATGGGTAAAGTGACTCGGCGCTAAATGTTTGAGGCTCGATTTGAACTCGAATCGCGCTTAAATCATTTCCCAACTGCCCCGATGATGCGAGTCAGAGGAGGAGGCTGGGGAAGGAGCAGTTCGTGGCAGGGGTGCGGGGCCTCCAGGCGAGGGGCAGCTTGGAGGCCAGGACCAGGGAGGTGACAGGCCCCCGTCATTCTGTCCTGGGCAGCTCTCGGCTGGGATGTTGTTCACTTGTAGTTTTAGGAAAGGGATGATGGAGCTGCCCATGGGGCCTTGGGAAGATGAAGGGAAGCACTGAGGGGACTTCTGGGGGGCGAAAGCCTTGGAAGGCTTGTTACCTGGGGGAAGGATTCGGTTTGTCCCACTTGACTCCAAGTGCAGCGTGGGAGGTAGCGAGCGATGTTGGAGAGAGGTGGATTCATGGAGAACGGCTGAAAAGCGGCTCGGGCGAGCCGTCCAAACTGTGGCCCGGTGGGCTGAACTGTGGCCCGGCGGGCCGGCCTGGCCTTGGAGGGCGCTTCGGAGCCGGACGGCCATCGTTGGGGTTTCCACGGTGGGAGTTCTCACTTGAACCAGGCCGGCCGATCCCTGCGTCCCCGGGCTCCGAGGCTCCGGGACCTTTCTCACCTCTGTCCCCCGCCCGCGGTTCTCTCCTAGATCAAAGAACCTGCCGAGAAGCAGAAGTTCTTCCAGGAACTCAGCAAAAATCTGGACTCCTTCCCCGAGGATTTCTGCCGCCACAAGATCTTGCCCCAGCTGCTGACGGCCTTCGAATACGGCAGCGCCGGGGCCGTCATCCTCACCCCGCTCTTCAAGGTGAGCCGAGCTCGGGGGGGACTGGGGGGAGAGAGGTGCCCGCGGGCGCGAGGTCCCAGACTGATTTCGGTGCAGGCCCAGGTTGAGCCTCCGGCCTCTTGCAGGTTGGGAAGTTCCTCAACGCCGAGGAGTACCAGCAGAAAATCATTCCTGTTGTCGTAAAGATGTTCTCATCCACGGACCGCGCCATGCGGATCCGCCTGCTGCAGCAGGTAGCCTGCCCTCCATCCCAGGCCAGGCTCCAGGGGCCTCGGGGCTGGGGGCAGGGGCATGGCTTGGCTGGGGGTGGGCCCTAGAGGAGAACCCTGGACTGGACTTGGGGAGTCAGAGTCCAGCAGCCCCAGGGACGTGGGACGAACCTCACTGGCCGGCTTTCCCCCTCGGGAGGATGCTGCCCCTGCTCTCCAAGGTCCCTTGGAGCTTCCCACGGGCGTGAGCCTGGGGAGGGCACCTCAGGCAGCCCAGGGCCTTGGCAGGGTTTCCCAGGGTGATGTCCGGGGCTCCTGCTTGAGCCCGGGATCAGGAGTGTTGCCTGCTGGTCGTTGTTGTTTGGGGATTGATTGGGGAAACGGAGGCGAAGGAGGCCGCAGGAGGGAACAAGCAAAAAACATTAAGTGTTTTCTATTTGGCAAGAGTCATGCCAGATAAATAGGGGCAATGCAAAATTACATCCTGCTAAAGGGACCAGAGTGGGGAGGGCGGCTGCGGGCCCAGGGAGGGGAGGGCGGCGGTGGCTGGCGGGGCCCGGGGAGATCCTGCCTTGCTCCGGGGACGCTTTGGTGGCTTTCCCTTGGTGGCTCTCCTGCCACGGGCTTCACGGTGGGTCCCTCTCCCGCCCCCATGGCCCAGATGGAGCAGTTCATCCAGTACCTCAATGAGCCAACGGTCAACACCCAGATCTTCCCCCACGTCGTGCACGGCTTCCTGGATACCAACCCCGCCATCCGTGAGCAGACTGTCAAGGTGGATTGGGGAGGGGCCGAACACCGGCTCCGTGGGGTGGGGGCTGGAGGGGACCCTTGTCAGCCCAGGGGCCAGCAAGCCCAAGCCGGCCTTGCTCTCGCTCCGGGGCTTCGGACAAAGCCTCTCGGGCCTCAGCTTCCCCTGGAACAGGCAGGGCTGGGACTCTGGGACTGCGTTAGCCCCGCTCCTCTCCCGAAAGTCCATCCCGGGGGTTTGGTTGCCGTGGGATCTCGGGAGGAGGCCATAGCTGGAAACGACACTGTCGGCCTGGAGCGGGGGCAGGGGGAGCCGGCCCGCCTCCCACAGGGGGACAGGAAGGGGGGGGAGGTTCCCTGCCTCCGGTGGGACCGGACAGAGGGCTTCCTGGGTCTGGCCACTGGCTCCGCCCTCACCGGTTATCGTGCCCAGAGAAGCCATGAATGGGAGCGCCCGAGCCGGGCCCCTCTTCGCTGAGGTTGGCGCCCCAGCTCCGGGTTCGGATCTCTCCTTCACTCATTGCCCCCGACACGGACCCTTGGGGGCCTTGCTGAGAGGACCTCAGGCCCCCGATCCTCCCCCTCCCAGGCCACCTGCAGAGGGGTCCTTCAGGGGCCCTCCCTGGGTTTCAGGGCTGCCCGAGTCTGGTTTCTCGGGAGCGGGGCCTGGGGCCGCCCGGGCCTGCAGAGACTCTGAGCCCCGCCCGGCCCCGGCCCCTCTCCCCCCAGTCCATGCTGCTCCTGGCCCCCAAGCTGAACGAGCAGAACCTCAACGTGGAGCTGATGAAGCACTTCGCCAGGCTCCAGGCCAAGGACGACCAGGGCCCCATCCGCTGCAACACCACCGTGTGCCTGGGCAAGATCGGCCCCTACCTCAGTGCCAGCGTGAGTTGCGCCCCGGCCCGTGCCCCCCCGACCCCGCCCGGGCCCCTCCCCAGCCCGGGACCCCGCCCTGAGCGCGTCTCCTCCCCCAGACCAGGCACCGCGTCCTGACGTCGGCTTTCAGCCGGGCCACCAGGGACCCCTTCGCCCCGTCCCGGGCGGCCGGAGTCCTGGGCTTCGCCGCCACCCACAACCTCTACTCCATGAATGACTGCGCCCTCAAGATCCTGCCCGTGCTGTGCACCCTGACCGTGGACCCTGAGAAAACTGTGCGCGACCAGGTGAGGGCCCCCTCCCCGCACAGGTGAGGCCCCAGCCAGGTGAGGGCCCCCTCCCCCAAGAGGTGAGGCCCCTGGTCAACTGAGACTTGGCTGGACAAGATACAAGCTGCCCAGCTGACCCGCAGCTTCGGCCCCTCCCCACTCCCCTGATTTCACAGTGACTTCTCCATTAGATCGTGGGCCCCTCTCCTGCCCCCGTTCCTTTGCCTAGGCTGTGCCCCCCAATGGCCCCCCCACGGGCTCAGGTGATCCGCTGTCCTCATGCTGTCCGGCCCTCTCCTGTTGCCTCTTCCTGGGCTGTTCTGGGCCACGTTTATCACTCTTGGAACCCAAAAAACACCCAGAGTTTTAGTATCTGAGGTCCGGAGCTGGAAGAGAGGCACCTTAGAGGGAATCGGGTCTAATCCTCCCGTTACAGATGGGGAAACTGAGACCCAGAGGTTGAAGGGCCTTATCCGAGGTGATTGGATCACGGCCGTGGAGCTGGAAGGGACCCCGCGGCCCCTTTTCCCCCCAGGCAGGAGCCGCCGGCCCACACTGATGGGTCCCCCTCCCTCGTGTCCCGTGGGCTCCCCTCCCCCGGGGCCTCTTCTTCCACCTCTCCCTCCCACAGGCTTTCAAGGCCATCCGAAGCTTCCTGACCAAACTCGAGTCTGTGTCTGAAGACCCAGCCCAGCTGGAGGAAATGGGTGAGCCGGTGTAGACGCCCCTCTCGGCCCAGTCCTTTCCCACTGTCGCCCCTCGCCCCCCTCGCCCCCACCCCAGGGACCTCACCCCAGCCTCCCATGTTGCCCTCTCCCTCCAGAGAAGGATGTGCACCGAGCCTCCAGTCCCCGGCCAGGGGCCACCGCGGCGAGCTGGGCTGGCTGGGCAGTGACGGGCGTCTCCTCCCTCACCTCCAAGCTGATCCGAGCCAACCCCGCCCCCACCGAAAGCGCCCCGGCCAGCGACGCCCCCCTCAAGCCGCCCCCAGAAGGTAAGGCTGTCCCTGAGGCGGCGGCAGCTCCGCAGAGGGCCCGGGTTCGGACCCTAACCGGGGGCCTTCCCTCTCTGGACCTCGTTGGCTGGGGCTGGACAGGATGGCCACTGAGAGTCCTTTCAGCCCTGGACTCCCGGAGGAGCCCCCGCCTCTGGAACTTCCAAGACCCATCCCCTTTGGGAGGGCTCGGGGCTCTCCGTGGGCCCCTCCCCTGCCCCCCTGGCCATGGCGGGCCCCGGGCCCTCCCCCAGCCGTTGTGGGCACAAGCTAAGCCGGGTTCTCTGAGGCCGCTGACCTGACGCGCCCCCTTTCCTTTCCCCCCAGCCCCAGCCCCAGCCCCAGCCCCAGCCGCTGCCCCTGCCCAGGCCCCTTCGGTGACCTCAGGTCGGTGGGACACAAGAGGGGCTGCGGGGGAGGACGAGGAGGCGGAGGCAGCGGCGGCCGAGGAAGGGGAGGGCTCCTCCGAGCGATGGGATGACGAAGACTGGGGCAGCCTGGAGGTAAGCGGCCCCCGCGCCACGGCCCTCTGGACTCCAGGCTTCCTGCCCCTCCTTGGCCCCCTTTTCCCAGGCTCCCCCTCGGTCCCTATCCATGAGGCAGCGGCCGGGCCCCTCGGGGTGCTGAGCGTCCCCCTCCCCAGAGAAGCGAGCAGAAGGCTGGGGGGCCGGCTGCCGAGCAGAGAGCCCCCACCTTTCCTGTCTCTGACCCCACCGTACCTCCCTCTTTCCCCTCCAGCCTTAGCCACCCACTTCGGCTACAGTAATGGGCACAGGGGAGGACTGAGGTCCCCAGGTGGCTCAGAGAGCAGGGCCTGGAATCAGGAATTGCCTTAGCTCTCTGCCTCAACTTTATTATCTGTAAAATGGGGGTCAATGGGGCACCTCCTCCCAGGGCGGTTTCAGGGAGCTGATATTTGTAAAGTGCTATGTCGGGCCCGCCTGTTTAGAACACACAGCTGGAGGGGCTGCTCGGTGCCAGACCCTCCACTCCTTTCCCCTCCTCGGGCTCACCCCCTGCCCTTCTCTACAGCAAGGAGAGGCTCAGCGGGAGGCTTGGAGAACCAGTAGTAGGGAGCAGCAGGCCAGGAGGGTGAGGCCCTGGGACCAGGGGTGGAGGAAGGGCCCGGCGGCGTGGCCCCTGGACCCCCCCCGACCCCTCCAACTCCCTCCCCTGCAGGCCAGCAGCCCCTCTCAGAAGTCCCCCGAGTCCGACTGGAGCAGCTGGGAGGCCGAGGGCTCCTGGGACCAGGACTGGCAGGAGTCGAAGCCCCACAAACCGCCGCCCGAGGGCACCAAGTTGGCCAGTGAGTACAACTGGGGTGGGGCGGAGAGCAGCGAGAAGGCAGACCCCTTTTCGGCCCTGGCACCTCGCCTAGCTGCCAACGCCCAGGTAACGTGGGAGCTGCCCAAGCTGGGGGGAGTGGGGAGCCTGCCTGGGGGCGGGTGGCGGAGGGATGCTGGGGGGAGTCTGGGACTTGGGGAGCTGTTAAGAGCCAGAGCCGGGTCACTGGGGTCCTGGGAGGAAGTGGGGGGGGGTGTGAAAGTCAGGTCTCCCAGCCGGCCCCTGCCTGACTTATTTCCCTTTTCTTTCCAGCGAAATCCAGACTCCTGGAGCACGGAAGCCTCGGGGGACTGGGGGACTGAGGAGAGCTGGGGGACCCTGGAGGCAGAGAGCAGTAGGTCCCCTGGGTTCCCTCTCAAGCCCTTGCCCAGCGGGGCTTCCTCAGAGGGGAGGCTTCTACTCCCCCCCTCCCCTCCCCTTGGTGCCCCCTTTCCCCGGCACTAACCACCTGCTCCTCCTGTCACATCTCCCAGGACAGGCCAAGGCCGAACTTGCTCGAAAGAAGAGAGAAGAGAGGAAGAAGGAGATGGAAGCCAAGCGAGCCGAGAGGAAGGCGGCCAAGGGGCCCATGAAGCTGGGGGCGCGGAAGCTGGACTGAGCCCCAGGGCCAGCGGCCCGGCTCCCGGAGCTGCAGAGAGGCGGAGGGGCGCAGGCTGCCCCGCCCCGCGCCCCGCGCAGCCTCTGCCCGTGTATTTATTGTACAAAGCCTGGCCCAGCCGGCCCAGGACCCCCTTCCCCATGTACATAAGCAGAGCGGGAATACATTTTATTTCTTGTCCTGCGGAGTCGGGCCTGGAGTGTTGGATCATGGGCTGCGCTGCCTCGTTGGGGGGAGGAGAGGGCCGGCGTTGAGGGGCCGAGCTGCCTCCTCTGAGGGGTGTTGAGAAGCTGAGCTTCCTGTGGGGGGACCCGAAAGCCTCGGGGTGCCTCTCGTGGGTCAGGGGATCCCTCAGGGCGGGTTTGCATCTTCCCTCTCCAGCATAGATCCACGTGACCTCTCCCAGGCCACCTCCAGGAAGACCCCGCCTCCGGGGCACCTCCCCTCCCCCATAGGTTAGGGGCGGAGCGTTTTAGGGAGCGGGCGGAATACTTCCCGACCAAGAACGTGAAGGACCAGAGTAGAGGGAGAGCTTTTATCTCTGCCGGGCTCCACAGACATCTCGGTGGGGGGGCAGGGTGACGGGGACAGGGTGGCCAGAAGCGGTCCGCCCGCGGGCAGGGAGCGGGCGCCCCGCTTTCTGTTCCTAAAATACAATCTCCTAAGAGCCCGGGGCAGGTGCCAGGCCGTGTCCACACAGTCAAGGAGCCCTCCGGGCGCGACGTCCCTCGGAGCTGCAGGGTCCCGGGGGGCGCTTCGTACCTGGCCCGGCCCTCCGAGAGCCAGGCGGGGGAAAGGCGCGCGGGAAGCCCTCTCCCTCCACGGGGGGCCCCTCCCCCGCCCGCCTGGGCCGGCTCTCCCGGGCTCCGTGTCCAAGGGCGGGGGCTCAGCGGCGGCGCTGGGGCACGCACGCCCCGTGCGGCCGGACGCGCACGAAGCCGGCCTTGCAGGCGCAGCGGAAGGAGCCGCTCGTGTTGACGCAGCGCTCGCTCTTGCACAGCAGCCCGCGCTGGTTCAGCTCCCGGCACTCATCAATATCTGCGGGGAGACGGCGGGACGTGGAGCGGGCCGGGGGAGGAGGCGGCCCCGCCCCGCCCCCCTCCCGTTCGGCCCCGCCCCGGCTCACCCACGCAGCGCGTGCGCGACGCGTCCAGCTGGAAGCCGCCGGGACACTCGCACACCGCGCCCCCGGGCCGGGCCACGCAGCGGCCGCTCACGCAGCGGCACTCGTCCGAATCCTCCTCCGAGCTGTCCTCCTCTGCACCGAGGGATGACCGGAATTACAATGGCCGACGTTTACTTGGGGCACCCTGGGAGGTGGGCGGAGGGACCCTCCCCACTTTACAGCTGTGGAAACTGAGGCCGACCGCGGTGTGAAGGGACTTCCCCAGTCATCCATAGGGCTCGCCCGCGCGGGGGTGGGGCGCCTCACCTCGGTGCGGCTTCCGCAGGAACAGGGGGCTCACGTCCCAAAAAGAGTTACTTTCGCTCTGGGAGTTCGGGCACTGAAGGCCTGGCGGGGGGGAGGGGAGGTCTCAGTTTAGAGGGCTAGGCTGCTGACGCCCCCTCCTCCCCCCCATTTACAGAGAGGGAAACCGAGGCCCAGGTGAGGGACTTGGTCAGTGGCCCCCGGGCCCTCTCTTTCTGATTCCGCTTTCCCGCCCTCTTCTCCAACAACTATTTGTGAGACCCCCGTGGGCTTTGCCCCTCCGCAGTCCCTCCTTCCCACCCTACCCTTCCCCACCCCCGGCTCACCTGGCCCCCGGGGCGGGCAGGGGCGACACTGGGCCCCCCAGCCCCGGCCTTGGCGGCAGCAGCACTCCTCGTAGGGCAGCAGAGGGCCGGCCAGGGGCCCCGCGCACATCCCGTCATCCCCCCTCTGGCCCCAGCACACGTCCCTCCGCTCCTGGGGCCTGTCTGCGGGGAGAGGAGAGATGTGGGGACCCCTCCCTGCCCCCCAAGCAGATGGGCTAGGGCAGGTCCCGGACCTCTGCCTGGCATTCAAGGCTCCCCACAGACAGGCCGAGGCTGCTTTTCTGGTCTTAGGCCAGTCACCACCCCCTTCTGCGCCCACCTGCCCACCCCCGGGCCTTTGCTTCAGCTGCTCCTAACGTCCGGCCCTCTCCTCCAAGCCCCTCGGGATGTCCCTGCCATGGCTGTGACTGCCTTTCCCCATGGAGCTGCCAGGACTCCTGGGTCCGCTGCCCTCTCCTTCCCAGACTGGCAGCTCCCTGAAGTCAGGGGGAGGCCTGTGCCCGCCTCAGACCACGCGCGGGACACGACGCGAGCCCTCACCTGCTGGGCCCTCCGGGAGCTGGCAGTCCCGGCCAGTGGGGCCCGGGACCCAGGGCAGGTGACACTCGCACCGAAAAGAGCCGGGAAGGTTAATGCAGCGCCCGTGCCGGCAGGCCCCGGGGTCCTGGCACTCGTCCACATCTGCAGGCAGACCCGTCAGCCTCTTCCCCTGCTGGCCGCCGCGCTCTCCTTCCCTAACCTGCGGCCCCCCCGCCCCCAGCCTCCATCCCCCTTCTCCCTACCCTCTATGCCCGCTTCTTCCACCCTCCATACTCCTTTCCTCCAGCCTCTATCCCCACTGTCCAGCCTCCATCTTCCCCTGCCCCAGCCACCATCCCCCTTCTCTACCCTCCATCCCTGTCTCCCCCAACCTCCATACCCTTTTCCTCCAGCCTCCATCTATGCTGCCCCCACCTCCATTTCCCTTCTCCAGCAGCCTCCCCATGTCCCCCCTTTTCCCCTAGCCTCCACCCCTGTCTCCCTCAGCCTCCATTCTCCCTCCCTTCCAGGACCCTCTCCCAGCTCCTCACCCATTTCTTCAGGGATCAGACACTGGCGCTGGGCCGGACTGTACTCCGCCGGGGGGGTACAGGAGCAGCGGTAGCCCCCCCGAGTGTTCTCACACACGCCGTTCCTGCACTTGGACTCATCCAGACACTCGTCGACATCTGAGCGGAGGGAAGGGGATGGATTCATGTTACCCCGCCCTCCCCAGGCCCCGAAAGCTTGCCCTCCGCTTCTTTCCCCTCCCTTCTGGCCCCTCTGAAGGGTTAGGCTATGGGTACCACCCCCATTTCCAAAGGAGAAAACCGAGGCCCGGGATCCTTCAGTAAGGGAAGCCCACGTGTCCTGATCTCTTGGGGACTCCTCTCCCCGCCCCAGTCGGACACATCTGGGACCCCCAAAGGAAAGGCACAGCCGAGTGTCCGGCCTGGGCAGCGAGGAGGAAAAGGGCCCAGAGACACGGGTGGGGCAAGGGAAGGAGAAAGGCAGCTGGGAATGGCTCCTCCATTCCTGAAGGTCTCCAGTTGGAGCTGCCAATGAAGGCTCTGATGGACATTGGACAGCCTGGCCCCTTGATGTGGCTCAGTCACCCATGTAACCCAGCAGGTGCCCAGCTCCCCCGCCCCCCCAGGGTGCCAGCCTCACCCACCCACTCACCCACACACTCCAGCAGGTTCCCATCATAGTAGAAGCCCTGCTTGCAGTAGCACTCGTAGCCCGGCTGCGTGTTGACACACTTGCCCTCCTTGCAGATCTCCTCTCCGAAGAGCACGCACTCGTCGATGTCTGGGGGGACCCGCGGAGGTCAGCGGGGAGCCCTCCCCCACTTCTCCCCCAAGTGGCTCCCCAGGCGCGCTTCTCCCCGGGCCTCTCGGCCTCCTGCCCAGCACGTCCGGCTCCTCTCCTTTACCTCAGAGAACCCCCTTCCAACCTCGCCTCTGGTACCTCCTCCTCCAGGAGGCCTTTCCTGATGCCCCCCGTTAACATTTTCCCTACACAATGACATTTAATATAATCTCTGTCTCTGTGTCTGTCTGTCTCTGTCTGTCTCCTCCCCCAACCTCTGTAGTTTGTGAATAAAAACCCCCTGCGGACAGAGATGATTTCCTTTTTGCTTCTGTATCCCCAGTTCCAACTTCACTTCCTGGCACACAGGAAGCATTTAATAAGTGCTTGTAAAGCATACAGCAGGTACTTGTTAAGTGCTTGTCAAGTGAATGAAAGAACAGATGAATGGTGGGGGGCGGGGGGAGAGCTCCTCACCCCGATGAGCAGGGATGCCGTAGTTGATGATGTTGTTCTCCTGGATGTAACCTTTCCCGTCGGGACAGAGACTGTGGAACTCCGCTGTGGGAGAAGAGGAACAGAGTAGGGAGTGAGGAGTGGTCCCTCGCCTTCCTCTCGGAGCATCCCGTGTCCAAATCCAGGAAGGGCTTAGAGACGGGGCCTCTACAGTAATGACAATGGCTTAAGAGTTTGGGAAATGCTGTCCCTGTTATCTCACTTGGTCTTCATGACATCTGGAAGGGAGGTGCTAATATTATAATACCCATTTTACAGATCAGGAACCTGAGACAGGTTGTTGGCTTGCCTAGGATCACACAGCAAGTAAGGGTCTGAGGTCAGATTTGAACTCGGGTCTCCAGGCCCCAGGTTCTCTCTACTTCAAGGCCACCTAGCTGCTTTAGAACTAGCAGGGAGCTCAAAGACCATCCGGGTCAACCCCGTTATCTGACAAATGGGGGAACAGGCCCAGGGACAAAGTATCCAAAAGGCAGGATCTGAACCCAGGACCTTTGACTCAGAGTTAAGGCTCTTGCTGCTGTACCATCCTGCCTCTTGCATCCTTCCCATTTTTTGGAGGAAGAAGGGAGCCCTGTGGCCCTTAGCGCCCCACTCCGGTCTCAACCCCCCTCGCTCCCCTGCCCCGGCCGGCCTCACGCTGACCTGAGCTGTAGACGGGGCAGGGGTAGATCTCACAGTGGTCGCCCCAGCCCGCGCCCAGCGAGCAGCAGCACTCCTGCTGGGTGACGTTGGTGGCCAGGACGCTGTCGCAGAAGATGGTGTCGTCGAAGTTCAGGTAGCACTCCTTCTTGTTGTGGGGCTGCTCTGCCTCTGAAAAGGGGGGCACGGGCTCAGGTGCCGGGGGGCAGGGAGGCTTGGGGGCCCAGGGAGGGGAGGGCACGGGCTCAGGCTCCTGGGGGTGGGGGGAGATGGGGGGCCAGGCGCTGCTCCGCCTCTGAGACACTGGTGGGGAGGCCGTGGGCTCAGGTGTCCGGGCTGGGGAGGAGCGGGCACTCACCCTCGCAGCCGTGCTGGTCGTGGGTGGGGACGAAGCCCTCGTCACAGACACACACGTAGGAGCCGTGTACGTTCTCACAGGCCCCGTGGGGGAGGCACAGGCCCGGATCCTGGCTACACTCGTCTATGTCTGGGCAAGGACAAAGACAGGGTGAGGTACCGGAGGGCTCCGGCCCCCTCCCCAGTCACGCTCCCTTGGCTGCACCTTCCTCTGGGTCGGGTCAAAAAGCCAACGACCAGGGGCGGGCCCGTGGGGAGCGCGTGGGCACGCCGTGCTTCCGGGGGGTGGCAGGGCTGCCGCTCCGTGCCCGCCTCCTCCGGCCGGGTGGGTACCTTGGCACTTCCTGCCACCCACCAGCCGGTGGCCTGGGGGGCAGAGGCAGCGGTAGGAGCCGTTGGTGTTGCTGCAGTCGCCTCCGATGCAGGCCGCCGGGAAGTCGCACTCGTCGATGTCTGGGGGAATCGGAGAGCCTGTGAGCCCAGGCGTCCCGAGCCCCTCGCTCCCCGGGGGGCCCCGAGACAGGAGCTCGGCCGGGGGCGCGTGCTAGTAAGGCCCCGTGGGATCTCCACGAGGGACAAGAAGCCCCCGACCGTCCCCTGCTCTCAGGGCCCGGGCAGCCCAGGTGGCGTCCCGGCCTTTCAGCCTTGAGAAGGAGGAACAAAGCGGGAAAGGCCGAGGCTGCTTCTCTGTGACCTTTCAGGGGGCAGAGGCCGGCCTCGAGCTGGCCAGCCTTGGGAATGGCCTTCCCCTTCCTGCCAGCACCGGCCGGACCCTTAACAGCCCACACCTGGGAAGTAACTCAGGCCAGGGCCCATGGGGAAGCTGGGTCAGTGGGCAGCCACCAGGGGGCGGCGTTGTGGACCACCGGCCACAGCCTGTACCAGGTGGTGGGGGGGGAGCCTGTGGATATGGCATCGTAGAACAGAGAATGCCATTCTGGGAGAGACTTCAGAACCTAGAATCAAGAAAGTTAGGGCCTGGGGGACCTTAGAACCCAGAATGTCAGACACAGAGGGCCCTCAGAAGATGGAGTATCAGCATAGCGAAGGTCCTTCCTTCAGAGCAAAGAACCTAGAACCCAGAATGCCAGGACAGGCCTTGGAGCTGGGAGGGATCCGGGGGCTTCTAGCCCAGACGCATTGTGTGGCCTGGCCATGGGGCCGGTTTCCCTGCGCCCTCAGCAACTGGAGCTGCCTTTGCTTCCCCACTCACCCTCACAGCGGCTGCGGTCCCGGGACAAGTGGTAGCCCGTGAGACACTGGCACTGGAAGGAGCCCGGGGTGTTGGTGCAGACCCCGTACTCGCACACACTCCTCGTCTCACACTCGTCCACATCTGCGGAAGGGAGGGGAGGAGGGGGTAGAGGTCAGTGTCCAGTCGGGGAACCCAGGCAGCCCTGGTGCTCCCCCCCACCCAGTCTCCCAGGCAGCCCTGGCGCTCCCCCCCTCACCCAGTTAGCCCTGGCGCTCCCCCCACCCGGTCTCCCAGGCAGCCCTGGTGCTCCCCCCCTCACCCAGGCAGCTTCGGGCGTCTGGGGCGGGAGCATAGCCCTGGGCGCACGTGCAGCGGAAGGAGCCTGGGAGGTTCTCGCACCAGCCGGGCTGGCAGGGGTTGCCCTCGGCACACTCATCCACGTCTGCGGGGGGAGGGGTGTTGGAAGGGCCGCGGACGGAGGCAGCCGGGCCGGGCATCCCCACCCCGCGCTGCCCATCCCCCGTAGCAGCGAAAAGGCTCCCACCTGCCCTCCCCCGCTAAGGCTGGCATGGACGGGGAGCCCGACAGGGGCGGCACGGGGAGCCGAGCTCCCATCCCAGGTGTCCCAGACAATTTGGCCAGCCAGGTCCCTCCCCCATCCTCTCTGCCCCTCCCCTCACCCCGGCAGGCCCCGCCCCCTTGACTCCGGTATCCAGGTTGACAAGCGATGCACTTGAAGCTGCCGGGTTTGTTCTCGCACTTGCTGTCCGGGCACGAGCTGGGGTCCCGGCACTCATCGATGTCTGCGGACAAAGGGAGGATGAGGCTGGGCCCGGGAGCCCGGGGTCCCCGGGGGGCCCCTTCCGCCCGGCCCGGCCCCGCGGTGCCAGTCCCTGCCGGGCCCTCTGCCCATCCCGGGCCTACCTTCGCACAGGGGCTGCCGGGACGGCTTGGTCCGATAGCCCGGATAGCAGCTGCACTTGTAGTTCCCGGGGAAGTTGATGCAGAAGCCGCCGTCCCCGCACAGGTGGGGCTTCACGCATTCGTTGAGGTCTGAGTCCAGGAGGGGGAAAGAAGAGGGGCTGGGCTCCAGGCTCCGCCCCCTCGGGGCCTGCCCCAATGAGAACTAGTCCTTCCACAGGCCCTGCCCCTTCAGCGGAACTAACACCTTAATCTCAGGTGCGGCCAACGCCGGAGCCCCGCCCTCATGTACCTCATTTGCATAATCACAGCCTCTAATAGCTCGGTCCCCACAGGCCACGCCCCCCGGGCTGAGATCCACAACTGGACCACAGCTGAACCCCGCCTCCCCGTCTCTAAGCCCCGCCTTATTGGTCCCATACCCGCGTCCCCAAGTAATGCCCAACTCCATCCTGAGTAACCACACCCGCGGAGGCCTGGCCTCGCCCCCCTCCCCTATCTCTGCTCCACAAGCTCCTCCCCACAGCCAGATGCTCATTAGCCTCGCCCCCTCCCCGCCCCCTCACGCTTTCCCACCGGGACGCGGAGCCTCGCTCGTACCCACGCAGGAGCGGCCGCTTGGGGTGACTTGCAGCCGGTAGCCCCGATTACAGTGACAGTTGTACGAGCCTCCCGTGTTCATGCAGACGCCTTTCCCGACTCCGCAGGGCTCCGTCTCACATTCATTCACATCTGTGCGGGCAAGAAGGGCGTGGATGGTCGGCCCCTGACCTCCCGGGGCTCGGACATCCGGGGTCGAGGCTCAGTCCCCCCCCTGCCGTGGGCCCCCCGTGCGCGGACGCTCCGGCTCACCGACGCAGTAGAGCTGCTGCGGATGGGGCCGGTAGCCCGGGTAGCACTGGCACGAGTATCCCGAGGGGCCAGGGACGCACTCCCCGTGGCCGCAGATGTTGCGGTTCACCCGGCACTCGTCGGTTTCTGCGCGGACGGAGAGCGGCGCCCTGAGGAGCCGGGGACCCAGGCGTCCCTGCTCCGTTTGCTCTCGAGTGGGCGGCCCCAGGGCGGAGGGGGGGAGGGGGCCTCGAACAACTTCCTCACTCTCGGGATCCCAGCCCCCTCCCTGGCGCCCGCTTTCCTCGCTCTGGTGTCCCTAAGCTCCTGGAGCGCACCGACCAGGTCCTTTTTCGTCTCCATATCCGCAGAAGCCGGCACATAGTGGGTACTTCAGCAGCCTGACTCGATCTGGTTTCGACGGGCGGGGCAGTGGGGGAGGGGCAAGGCCGCCTTACCTGTGACCTGGGTCGGGGCGATCTCCACCGCGCTCCGGGACGGGAGCAGATCCGGGGGGACCCTGCGCACAGCCGGCGGGGTGGGGCGGGAAATCAGCTCTGCAAGAGACCAGGCCGCGGCTGGTTCACGTGGGGGAGGGAGCCTCCTCCGGGCGCCGTCCCCGAGGCCCGGCCTCCCCCGCAGCAGGCCCCCACCTGCATTCCCGGGCTGGGCCGGCCGCTTTCCCCTTCCCTGGTTCACCTGGGTAAGGGCGCACTGGCGGCGGCGTGGTGGCAGGGGATTGGCCCTGCTGAACGGAGCGCTCCTCGGAGTCCATCTGAGATGGGGTGGGGAGAAGGTGGAGGGAGATGAGGCGGCTTGGAGCCCCGGCCCGCCCCCCCCCCAGGTTGCTAACTGGGCCCCTGCCCTCTCTGCCTCCCTTGGGGGTCTCCCCAGCTGGGCGGTGGCCAGGCTCGGGCCTGCATACTCACAGAGTCCGTGGTCACCCCTGGAAGAGAAAAACCCGGCTTTAGAGGCGGGGGCTTAGAGCAGGGAGACCCGGTCCCTCAGGGGGTTAGAGTTTTACCCAAATTAGGGTCCCGAGGGGCTTCCTGAGCCTTTGCTGTTGGGGCCTCTGAAGGACTGCAGGTTGGGGTATTGGGGGCCGGCTGAGGGGGCCCAGAGGGACTGGGGGATGGGAGAGGATCTGGGTCTGCAGGGGGCGCAAGGAAGCAGACCGAGGTGGCTGTCTCTGGCCCTGGGCTCCCCAGCGGAGGATGGGGAGCCTTTGCGGAGGGAGGGGAGCTGCTGCTGCTGACAACCTCCGCAGGTGCCTTTGGGCCTCCCCTTGGGGTTAAGCCCCAGCTTCCCCAGGGCCCGGGCCAGCCTCACCTTTCTCCTCCTCCAGGTCCTCCTGCAGCGGGGCCCGGCTGGGGCTCTCGGGGAGCGGCTGGGCCTTGGGGGGCCCGTCTGGGTGCAGGAACAGGGAGAAGTCGCTCTCTCCCTGAATGGTCAGGGTCTGGTGGGAAGTCAGGATGTGGTAGCCTTTCCCCGCCGGGCAGATCTCTTTGAAAGCAGCTGGGGGGGGGGAGGGGAGACGTGAACTCTCCCTGCACAGCCCCTGAGTTCCCTTCTCCCCATTAGTCCAGGGTCTGAGAGAGCTCACGCCCTCTGGCCCGGCCTTCCCCTCCCCCATGCCTGGGTACCGTGCCCCCACTCCCCTGCAGTGCCCCGAGGCCCCCCCCCAGCGCAGGGAGGGCAGCCTGACCCGTGCCATCGGCGGGGCACCGTTGGCAGCGGGCCCCCCAGGCCTTGCCCACGCTGCAGCAGCACATCTGGCGGGTCAGGTGGGTGGTGAGCGGGTGCTGGCACTGCAGGTCAGGGCTGACCAGGCGGAAGCAGAGGCTCTTCTCCTCTGGTTTCTCAGCTGGCCGTGGGAAAGGAAAAATCAGGACAGACTCCCTGCCCCGCCCCCCGCAGGGCCCCCGACCTCACGGCTCCAGGGGACCGGGACCCCCACGGGGCCTCCCCCATATGTGGTTCTGCCCTGCCCTGTCTGGATTATTCCCAGCCCTCCCCTCTCCCTCTGCACGTGACCTTTCCCAGGCTGCCCCCTCCACCTCACAGTGTGACCCCCATGCGATGCCCCGGGCTCTCACCCAGGCACTGAGTTCGCGAGGGGCCGAGACTGTGGCCAGGGGGGCAGACACAGCGGTAGGAGCCCGGGCTGTTGAGGCAGTCTCCATGACGGCACATCCCTGGCATGGCACACTCATTGATGTCTGCAGGAGAACAGGGGGGGATGGATGGGAGAAGTTGGGACCCCTCCCACCCCGGCCCACTTTGGCTCCCTCCTCCCCTCCACACTGTGGCCCAGGGAGCTTCCGGCAGGTCCCGCCTCCGAACCGTGGCCTGGCGTGGCCCTTCCCTGCCTCCCTCTGCCCGCCTGGCGCGGTCCCCATACCCTGGCAGTGGGTACTGTTCAGCCTCTTGTAACCCTGGGGACAGTCGCCCCCCAGCTCCCCGCGCACGGGGCCTGGCTTCTGCACACCGGTGTCTGGGGGAAGAAACGGTGATTTGTCATTGGGGGGGAGAAAGGAGGAGGAGGAGGGATGGGGAGGAAGGAGGAGGAGGAGGGATGGGGAGGAAGGAAGGGGTGGTGGGGAGGAGGAGCAGATGGGGGACAAACTTTGTGCGGAACAGGAGAGGGCAGGGGGTGGGCTCGGACTCACACTGCAGCTGGGGACACTTGTGACACTTGTTCTGCCCCCAGGCCGTCCCGATGCTCCCGCAGCAGTCCTCCTGCTTGGTCAGCCCTGGAAGCGGGTTGCTGCCACACTGGGGCCCAAGGGAGCACCAAGTCAGGGGGACCGCCGGAGCACGGCCCCCCTCCCCACGCCCAAGGCTCTCAGGCCGTCCCGGGAGGAGGAGGATCCCATTATCCCCTCGTTTACAAGAAGGGAAGGGACTTCTCTGCGCACCCACAGCCGGCCAGCTGGGCCTCTCCCACGGCCCCTGGGAGGCCTGGGTGCGCTGGAGAGAAGGGCGGAGGGCAGGGCTAGGGTACTATACACGGTTTGGGAGCTGGGGGGGTCCCCGGGGAAGGCCTAGGCGGTCTCGGGGTCACTCACGGCCTGCTTAGGGAGTGTGTCCTGGAAGCAGCGGCCCAGGGGCTTCTGGGTGGGAGGCCGGGGGTGGGGGGTCTTGGGGTGAGGGAGAAGGTGCTGAGGGGGAGCGGGGCCCTCAGCGCTCAGCCCTTCGATGCGGTGAACCTGGACAGAGGCCTCTGGGGGATGGTGAACTCTTACATTCACCAGGGGCGGGGGTGCCTGCACTGGGGGCGCAGGAGACAGCGGTCAGCGCCCCTGGCCGAGGCCCCTCGTCCCCGAGCCTTCCCCTCTAGCTCCTTCCAGCTGTCAGTCCCTGGGGCCTCTCCCCCAGCCCCCCCTTCAGTCTGTGTGTGTCTCTGTCCCCTTCCCTCCCTCCCCTCCTGTCCTCACACAAGCTTAGACCTGGGAAGGACCTGAGGCCTCCGGCCTTAACCTGAGTAGGGGCTTCCTCCCCAAACTCCTCGGAGCCCCTGGAGGGGAGCTGCCGCCTCCCCGGGGCCCCCTGCCCTGGCGGACCGGAGGTTTTCTCCGCTAACTCGGGCTTTCTGGTGGCTGCCCACGGGGCTCCTGGTCCTGCTCTCGGGGCCAAGCAGGGGGCAGTTCTCAGCCTCCCCCTTCTGAGGCTCCATCGCCAGTGCCCGGGAGGCTCCTGAGTCTGCCTGGGAGTGCCCGGGGGGCGCAGAGGCCGGAAGCCGCTGCCCGGAGGCCAGTTAGTTCCCCTTTCCCGGCCCGGGACACCACCTGAAGCTGGGGATCTCTTTCTCTCTCCCCAGCTCCTCCACTCCCTACCAGTGTAACCAGGAGCAAGCTCCTCTCCTCGGCCTCAGTTTCCTTTGTAAAACAAGGGGGAATCCCTATGGTCTCTCCCAGCTCTAACACCCACCAATGGATGAATGCATGAAAAAGCACATATTAAGCACCTCCTGTGTACATAGCCCTGGGGATACAAATAAACAAGGGGAGGCCGGCCTTCATTTCCAGGGGAGAGGAGCCCTCATGGAGGCCTCGGTCTGTGTCTGACTCCTCTGTCTCTCCAACCCCAGTCCTGGTCCCTCTCCCTCTCTGGCTGGGTCCCCTCTCCCCCCCATCCCTCCCGCCTCCTTCCCTCCTTGGGTACCTTCGGCCGAGATCTGGCTAGGCCCCAGGGGCACCAGGAAGGCGGCATGCTGGGCGGGGGGCTGCTCCCCGGCCCCCGGGGGGTCTGCGATCACCTGGACGGCGTAGATGGCATGCTTGCTGGCCACGGGCTCCCCCTCGGGGGCGGGAGGTGGGGGGCCACCCAGAGCCACACCTCGGCCCAGGGCTGCCCCCCCACTGCCCGCGGGCACCTGGCAGAAGCGGCCGGTGAAGTCCGGGGGGCACAGGCAGTGGTTCCGAGAGGAGCACTGGCCCCCATTCATGCAGGGCAGGGGGCACACCACTGCAAGGGAAGATGGGGCGGGGTGGGGGCGGGGTGTCACAGTGGTTAGGCTGCCCCACCCACATCCTAATCCAGGCCCCCTCCCCCTCCCCCCCAAGCTGGGCTCGGGGAGTCCTTCAGGGCTCCGGTGGCTGCCTCCCGCAGGGGCCTCTGGGCCGGGCGAGCCCACACAGACACACGCGTGCACACACCCACAGGGATCTGTGCTCACACACAGAGCTTGCACACGCGCACACAGAATAGTCCGGTGCACACACACAGGGATCTGCTCGCTTGCACACGCACATGCACACACGGGCACAAGCGGAAGGCTGCAGGAGCCGCGGCTGAGAGGGCTCGTTCCATCCCGTGACGGAGGGGCAGGCCCCCGGGCCCGGGGTCTCCAAGGACGTGGAGAACCTCACACACATGTCCCGGGGGCTTCGGTCCCTGGTCCCTCAGCTGGTTCCAGGAAAGGGCAGGAGCAGCCCCAGGCCCTCCCGCCCCGATGCGAAGCCGGAGGAGACCCGGAAGGCCGATCGCGGCCCCTTCCTTCGGAGCCGAGGACGTGGAGAAGGGCTTGCCGGGGTCTCCCAGGCAGGGCCGAAGCTTCTGGGCCTGGCGCGAGGCCCCCTGGCCCCCTCGGCTTTGGCCGTGCCCCCTGCCCTCCCTCCCTGTCCCCGGGCAGCTGCCTCCCAGAGCCGGGAACAGGGTGGGGCGGGTTGTTGTGGGCTCTGGCTCCTGCCGTGGCCGGCTGGGAAGCCCCCCGGCCCGGGAGAGAGCCTCCTTCCTGGCCCATCCATCCTGCCGGTCGGGGGAGGGGAGAGGGCCTCCTTCCTGCCCTCCTGGTGAGTCACTCCTGGTGGTGAGCTTGACCTCCCCGTGACACCGCCCACCCGCGGCCCCGGGCACCGTGCCCGAGGGATGTGGGCAGCGCAGACAGAGACAACAGCGCGGGCAGGAAGGCCCTGAGCCGGGATACACTCACGCTCGCACACACACGCACACTGGCACACTGGGCACCGTCGAACCCGGACACGCCAGTGTTGTCGCCCATGGAAGCGCCAGCCCCGGCCCCGGGACCCCCGAGACTGGCGTCTGCCCCGAGCCCGGCGCCCTGGAGCGGGGATGTTTGGGTGGCACCTTCCTGGGCCCAGCCTAATTACCCCCCAGGGGCATAATTAACAAGGGGCTCCTCCCTGCCCCCCCAGGGCCATGGGGATAATTATTAGAGGAGCCAGGGACAGAAGGAATCCCGCCCCCCTCCCAGCCTGCCTTCGCCCTCACTTCTTGGCCTGGAGGATTTGGGGGGAACTGGGGGCTGAGTGTGGGCTGAGCAAAATCGAAAGGAGCTGGGACAGTGAGCCCACAGCGGGGGCAGCAGGAGAGGGGGAGGGGGCAGCTGGGGCAGCGGGAGCTGGGGCCAGAGGCTATTCCCGAGCCAGGACTGCCCCCCCTCCATCCCCCCCCCCCCCCTGCTCCTCAGTGCTGCTCGACACTCCCGGCTAGTCCCGCGTTCTTCCCCTAACTCCCAGAATCCTCCCTGGATGCCCCAGGCGTCCTGCCCGCGCTCCCAGGACCCAAGTGCCCCCTCCCCCCAGCATCCCCATCCCAGGGCCAGCACCTGGCCCCACGTTTCTCCTCCGGAGCCCCGCCCTCCCGCATCCCCTCCTCCCGGAGTCCGGCCGCCCCCTCCCGCCGGAACCCCGGCCCGGGCTCACCCACTCGGAAGCCGGAGCCCGTGAGAGTGTCAGTGCTGTGCCCGTTCTCCCCGATCAGGGTCATGTTGCTGCCCTGCTGGCAGCTGTCCCGGCACTGCCCCTTCAGACACGTTCTCTTGCAGATGACGGGGGCGAAGACCACCTTGAAGCGCTCGCGGGCCAGCGCCCCTCCGCCCCCGGGGCCCCGCTCCCCCGCCGGGCCCCCCAGCGCCCCCCCGCCCAGGCCCAGCAGCAGCAGCAGCGCCAGCAGCCCGGAGGGGGGCATCTCAGGGGGCGCGGGGAGGGGGGCACTGCAGGCCCGGGGCATGGGGCGCTGGGAGGGCGGCGGAGCGGGCGGGAGCGGAGGGAAGCGAGTGAGCAGCGGGGATGGAAAGTTGTCCCAAGTCTTCCAGTCGGGGCGGGGGGAGCCCGGAGGATCCGGAGCGGGCGGCCGGAGGCGGCCGCGGGCGCGCGCGGGGGGCGCGCGGGCGGCAGGGGCCGGAGCGCGCGCGGGGGGAGCGGGTGCGGACGGCCCGGCCCGGCCCGAGCTCGGGAGCCTGCGATCCGGCCTGCTGCTGCCCGCTGTGGCCCCGGCCGCCTCCTCCCGCGTCCCGGCGCTGCTCCCGAAGGCCGGGGAGTGTGGGCTGGGCAGGACCCCGGCCGCCGGAGGGAGGGGAAAATGAGCAGTTGTTTTCCCTGGCTGGAGCGAGCGGGGAGCGCAGGGGAGGCGGCGCTGGGGGCTGGGAGGCTGGCTGGGGGCCAGAGGGGGAGGGCGGCTGGCTGGCTTTTTAGTCACAGCCCGCCCTCGCCTTCGGGGGAGAGAGGGGGGCGCGTCTGGGCCGCCGGTGCCCACCGCCGCACACCTGGCCGGGAGCGCCGCCGCTGCCCCCGCGCTCCGCTCACCTGGCCAGTGATGTGGCAGCCGGGCCCGGGGACATGCGGTCGGCGGCGGCCCGGGGTCCGGCCCTGCCCCTCTCCCTCTGCCCGGCGCAGCGCGGGGCCAAGAGAGGCCCTGATTCCTCCTGGAAACGGGCTCTCCCGGCAGTGAGCCCCCAGGTCCTCTCCCCTGCCCTGGGCCTCAGTTTCCCTGTTTGGAAAGGAGGAGGCTGGTTTGGATGGCGAAGAGTCCGCCCCACTCCTCCCTCGTTGGAAGTCTGGGCAGGGCAACAAGGCCCCATTTTGCTCCAGCTGACAATACCCCACCTCAGCCAGGAGTTCCCTCCCCCCTCGCACTGCAGAGCCCTGGGGACGGAGGGCAGGAAAGGGGGCAAACCCAACACTCCGAGAGCCGCTAAGCACAGAAACAGATGGCAAAGCTCAGCCCCCGCCGCCGGCCGCCGGCTCCTGGGAGCCATCCCTGTCGTCCCTCCTGAAACTTGGGGCTCCCTCCAGCCCCTGACCCGGTCCCTGCCCCTCGGGCCCCTCCTAGGCCCCAGGTCACCCACCTCCCGGACCCCGGGCCAGATCCCGCTGGTGTCTGGGCTGGGGCTGGCTCCTCGCCTCAGACAGTTCTGGCTGGAATAGCCAACGCCTGAGCTCAGGGCCTGGCCCCTTTCCCAGTCGGATGGCCCAGGAGAAGATGGGGAGCCAAACAGGGCCTGACCGGGAGATGGGGAGGAGGGAGGCACAGCTTTGGGGCCCAGTGCTTGCGAGGGGGGCAGCGTGCCCCGAGTGGAGAAACAGCCGGGGCCAGCCCCCTCCCTCACCAGGGTCTGCTAAGGGGATTAACTGGGAAGCCTGAGGTCCGGGCAGGGTGGGAACGCGGGTCTGCCAGCCGCCGGGGGAGGGGCCTGCTCCAGAGGAGGGACCCCGAGCTGCGGGAAGGTCCGGGCTCCTGAGCTCAGCTCCTCCAGCCTTGGCTCAGCATCAATGGCCTGCTCAGCCCATGGCACCGAACACATGACTGAGCAGGGCCCTCTCGGGGCCCCTGGTTATGGGAAATGCAGCTGAGCAAGAGACAGCCACCTTCAGACTCCAACAGACTTCGCCTTTGGTGTTTATTGAGCACTTAAGTAACCATCCAGAGACACTCAAATAACAGAGAAAATGCCAGAGTGGATGACATGGAAAACTTCTGGTAATGTTTGTTCTCATTAAAACTTGTAAAGACTCTTATTACAACTGACTTTTATTTTTCTATTTCAATACGATTTCATTTAAGACTCGTTCGTGCCGTCATTTTTCAGTCCCTGACTCTCCGTAACCTCTTTGGAGGTTTTCTCGGCAAAGAGCCTGAAGCGGGTCGCCATTTTCTTCTCTGGCTCCTTTTACAGATGAGGAAACCAAGGCAAACGGAGTGAAGTGACTTGCCCAGGTTCACACAGCCAGTAAGTGTCTGAGGTCTGAAAAGGAGTCTCCCAGACTCCAGGTCCTATAACCCCTTAAGAGTCATGAGAGGCAGTGAACAGAGTAATGATGGACTTGGCTCAATCCTGTGTGGCCCCGGACACGGCATTGCACTTCTCTGGGGCTTGGGCGGCTCCCTAAGATTTCTCTACAAGGTCACGGGTCACTGTGGAGTTCCCACCACAAAAAAAAAAAAAAAAAAAAAAAAAAACCACAGATTCCTTACACTTTCTAACTTTAAAAGTTTTGGATAACTTGCTATTACTTTTTAAAATTAAAAAGGGTAAAAAATAATAGGAAACGCTCCAGGTCTCCTGCTAATAGCTTTTTTTTTTCTTTACCGATCATGAATTTTTCTGGATTTTGATCTTTACAAAGCTCCCACTCTGGTGGCGAGAGGTGCGTTTGGACCCGGGATCAGAAGGCCTGGGATTCGGATCTGATTCTGACGCTGGCAGGTTCTGCGATCCTGGATAAATCCCTTAATCTCTCTCTAGGCCTCAGTTTCTCCATCTGTCAACTAGGAGAAATTCTCTCACTGCCTCCTAATTCTAGGCTCACACGGACTAGATGTGATGTGAGGGTCCCTCAGCTTTTCTGTAGCTTTTTAACCCCCCACCTCGTACCCGGGTTCCAGTCCCCAAGCTAGCGCTTGCTGAAAATAAGACTTTGTCTTTTATTAGTAATAAATGCTTTTATTAGTCCAAATAAGATTTTATTTGCAGCCTCAGAAAAGGCAGGTTTCCTCATAGACCTCAGCCCAGAAGTTCCACTTGGGAGGAACTGATGGGGTTGGAGGAGGATTTCCCATCATGCTTCCATTCTGGTGAATCCCTGCCTCTGATCCCCTCCTCCCTCATTTTGACAATAGAGGCCATTGAAGTCCAAAGAGACTAAGAAGTAGCTTAATTGGGATTTGAATCCAGGCCCCAACTCCATTCTACCGGGACAGGCAGAATCACCCAGACACAAATAACCACGGTGGGAGAGAAAATATGGGGGGGGGGCGTTAGGGGCGAGCAACAAAGCACTGTCTCAGGCCGAATGGTACCCCAGCCTGCCAATGGGTTCTTTGATGAAGGTTCCCTGACATAGGTTTATCTCCTCCCTTGACAATCCGGACAAACGGGGCCGGATTTTCTGGCTCGAAAGATTTCGGGGGCAACCCATAGGCAAGTGACAGCATCCTGAAATCCGCAGGGCGCCCATGACCCGGCTCCAGGGGAAATAGGACCAGAAAGGAAGAGGGAAATCTTGTAGGAATGGTAACAACAACAATAATAATATATATTTATATGTGTGTGTGTGTACATACAGAGAATGGGGGATTAGGATCGAGGGTCATGGCGATCACATGAAAGGAAATTACTTCATAAGTGCCGACTGAATGCCCATCCTCGGGCCGTCCCACGGGGACTCAGTATAAACCTTTGACAAGTTTACAATCAGTCTGGGGCAATGGTGGAACTAGGGCAGGACAAATAGGGCTTTGTCCCCAGGTACTGACATGAGGTAGAGGTGACTACTTCTCAAAGGTCCTATTCACTCCCCTAAAGCGGAGCCATACCCAGGGGCCTGCCAGAGCCGACCCTCTCCTGTGATCTCATTTCCTCACCAACCCCCATGGTTATAAAGGCTGAACTCCCTGGGGATCTATCCCATTTGATCCTGTGATCAAACTGCCCCCTGTCCCTAGCTCTTCTACAGGTGACATATATATATTTAAAAGTGGAAGGCCATTAGCCGGGCCTCGGTCTCTCCAGCTGAGCCCTTCAGAAATGTGGGCAGCTTTTTGGGGAGCTTGGGATGGTCTCGAGACCCCTAGCTCACTCAGCAGTAATATCTGAGCCCTGGAGGCCCCTAGTTCCCTCAATCTCCCCTCATCCTTCCAGGGATGGAAGGGTTGGGACTACTTGGAACAGGGAAGGACAAAAATCACCGACATGCAAATGATCGCCCTTCCTTTTTGTCTTACTGGGAATTAGGATTTCACCTGGGGAAGCCAACTTGAAAGTCAAATCTGGAATCCCAGCTGGGACAGCCTCACGTTAAGTCCAGACACAGACGCATTTATTAAGTGCTTACTGTGTGCCAGGCAAACCTCATGGGCCCTGCCTACAAGAAACTTCCACTCTAATGACAGCCGTGAGAATTCAGGATTTGCCATCCCAAGGTCCGGATCTGGGTCTGCCTGCCAAGGGATTAGCTGTAAGGCACCGAGCCGGTCCACTCTCAGGGACTCAGTTTCCTTATCTGTAAAGTAGAACAACATTCACCGTCCTTATAGCAAAAGGTCATTGTGAGAAAAAGTTCTGGAGGCCACGACTGGGTCCGGCAGGTGAAATCGGCAGAATGGTTCACTGTGGGGCCGGAACCAGAGGCCTGGATCTGCAATCCGGGGAGGCTCCACCCCACCAGGCTGCTATGGGGGGGGGATGTTTGGCTGCCAACTACAATGTTCCTGTCAGGGATAGGAGGCCCTATTCTCAGGAAGTCTCATTATAATTATTTTATGTTTTATTGTTGTTTTTTTTTGTTTTTATCGAACAGTATTTCCACTTATTACTAGTCCTCCTGCAGGGAGAATCCCTTTGTAACAAATGTTAATACTTAACAGAACACACTCCCCCGACCCTCAGGATAAGTGTCCCGGAGAAGGTCACCCTAAGGTTCCAGTACTCTGGGTCATATCCACTAAAACCATTGCTTTGGAGCCCCTAGCAATGCAGTCCGCTTTGCTAATCGGCCAGAAGACACAATATAGTTAAGGTAAATGCACTTAATGAAACAGCAGGGTAAGAAAAGTAGCTACAACCATTCTCCCCCATAAACCCACCAAAACACATCGGTGGGAAAAATGGACATAGACGGGGAACAAACACCGAATGGAGGTGGGCAACGGCCGCAGGCGGGGCAGTTCTCTATCCATGTCATTGTAGTATTAAGACAACTCTGAGACACCACCACACACCTGTCGGATTGGCTAAAACGGCAGGAAAAGATAATACGGGTGTTGGAGGGGATGCGGGAGAACGGGGACACGGATACATTGTTGGTGGAGTTGTGAGCGATCCAACCATTCTAGAGCAATTTGGAACTATGATCTGCAAGTTATCAAACTGAGGGTGTCATGGTGCTGATCCCCCCTGACCGGCCTCCCTCATTTCCCCCGGAAATGCTAGCCCAGTCCTACAGGCCATACGGCCCTGAGGCTTCTCTGGGCTCATAATGTCAGGCTTCAGCACAGTCCTTGGCTGCAGGTCTCCTAGCTCTTCCTCCTGAAGAATGGGCTTTGTGTTGATCTTTTAGGTCAAGGCCCAAAGAGGCTTTAAAAACGTTATCTCCAAGAACAGCCAGCTGCAAATATTTAAAACAAAACAAAACAAAAACCTGTTTTTTGGGGAATAACAGACTGGCGTTTTCCCCTCACCCAGTGTCCAGCTAAGGAGGCCGCTAAGGCAGAAAAGGCCTCTCCTCTCGGGCAGGAAGTTCTCGCCCCGGGCGCAGACTTTTAACAACAAAGAGCAGGGACATCCCTAACCAAGCGGTTAGTGCCCTCGGGCTCCAGTCTGGCCCGGCAGTAAAGGTTCAGGCTCAGCGGGCTCGGCGCTCCGGACTTATCCCGCTTTGCGGGGCCACAGGCCCGCCTGCCCCTTCCGCTCTCCAGTATAAGGCGCGATTCCAAGCCCGGGGAACGAGGCCTCTCTCCTCGTCTCTACGCCCAGTTCCACAACTTTTCTGAGTAAAAAGCTCCAAACCGACAGCTAAGAAGAGCAGCCGCCCGGTGCCGGCCCACGGGAGGGTCTGGCCCCCTCCAGCGTCCGGCCCACGTCCCTCCGAGGAAAGCGGAGGGAGAGCCAGACCGGGCAGGGATAAGGCCGACGACGAGCGCCCGCAGACGGACGCCTGGTGGAGGCAGCGCTGCAGGCGGGCAGAGGGGAAACTGAAGCTCAGACAGGGCGGAGGCCTTGCCGGCCACAAATGCAGCGATTTATACACCGGGCCGAGCCGGGGATCGGGGCGCCCATTTTGTGGAGGGGGCTACCGAGGCTCAGGTCCTCGGGCAGTGGCGGGACTAGAACGCGCTTCCCGGCCCCGCCCTCGGGCTCAGGAAACAGCCGTTTCCTTGAGGGCGGGGCTGAGCGCCGCGGAGGCACCACGTGACTCGGTCTCCGTGGCAACGCCTTAGCGCGTCTCAACCTCCCTCCTTCTTCTCTCCCCCTCCGGGGTGAATCCCCGCCTCCCTCTTCTCCGGCCCCGCGAGAGGGGAGGAACCGTCGGGCCTCGGGGCTCCGGAAGCGCGGCCCGCCCTCGGCCCGCCCCCTTACGGCCGCGAGTGGACGATCGGGGGAAAACGTCATTTCCAGAGCCTAAGAGCGAGTCCAGTTACCGCGGCGCCGGCGCTTGCGTCACTTCCGGCGCGGTGTTTGGTAGCGGCGGCAACGGCGACATGGCTCTGAACGGAGCAGGTGGGACCGGGCCGGGGCCGGGGTAGGGACGGGGCGGAGAGGCCGGGGCTGGGCCGGGCCGAGGGAGGGCCCAGGGTGGGGGCGGAGGCCGGGCTCCTCCTCACCGGCCCCGGGGCCTCGCGTCCACAGAGGCCGGCGAATCGGAGTGGGAGCCGCCTTCCGAGGCCGAGACCAAGGTGCTGCAGGCGCGACGCGAGCGGCAGGATCGCATCTCCCGCCTCATGGGCGACTACCTGCTGTGCGGCTACCGCATGCTGGGGGACACGTGCCAGGACTGCGGGGTGCGTGGCTTCATTCACTCGTGGACCAGGGGGGCGGGGCGGGAGCCGCAGATGAGAACAAACTGCGCCTGCGCACAAGGCGGGGGGGGGGGGAGCGTGGATGAAGATTGTAAAACTGGCAGAGTAAATGGGGGAAGGGGTGTTCCAGCGACTCCGAGGGGATCCCCAAGGGCTTCCTTATGGGGCACACCCTGAGCTGAGCTTTGATGAAAACCGAAGCACCCTCCCCCAACCTCCCCCTCCCCTCTTGTGCTGTCTGCTGCGCCAGTGGAGTCCGGGAGAGTCCTGCCTTCACTCCCACCGATGGCCGGTGGAACTGCCCCCTGTACCCCTTCTTGGCTTCCTTCACAGTCCATCCCGGGGGCCGGATGGGAGGCAGGTCCTCTGTGTCCCACCCTGACCCTCAGTGTCCTCCTCAAGGAAGGGATGACCTTCCCAGCTCTAGATAGGTAGTCCTGGATCCTTCATAAGCCTTCCTGCTTATTAGCCTCCTGTAGGGGGACTGGTGTCTGGGTGGCCAGAGGAAGCAGGGGAATACGGGCTGGGCTGTTGGCAGGGAATGGGCCCCGGACCACTTGGAACCAGAGCTGGCGCCTCCTTGAGCTTTAGAGGATTCCTCCCGGTGACCCCGTGGAGGACAGAGAGAGAAGGAGGATTCTTTGGGCTTCTTCTTTTCCAGACCATTTTACTCCAAGACAAACAGCGAAAAACTTACTGTGTAGCTTGTCAGGAGCTGAATTCAGACGTGGACAAAGATAACCCAGGTGAGGGGGTCCTGGGGATCCTTAGGGTGAGAGAAGGTCAGAGCCTCTGCTCTGGGTGGCCCAGAGGTGGAAGATGCCGTTTCTGGGCCAGAGAAGCGCAGGTGATCGAGGGGATGACTCGTCCGTAGGCAGGCCGATGTGTGCTCCTGTCCTGAGGGAGCCCAGGGGGCTGAGAAAGATGGGGTGATCGCCCGAATCTGGGGGAGCAGCCTCGTAGGGACCATGCCCCGTCAGTCTCCCCTGTGATGTCCTCTTCCTTCTAGCTCTGAATGCCCAGGCTGCTCTCTCCCAAGCCCGTGAACACCAGCTAGCCTCCTCAGAGCTCCCCACTGCTTCTCGACCAGCCCCACAGCCCCCTGTCCCCCGGCCAGAGCACTGTGAGGGGGCAGCTGCCGGGCTCAGGGCTGCCCAGGGGCCTTCTCCCACCTTGGCTCCCACAGCATCTCTGGCCCCAGATGTCTTGGCAGCCTCCCAGTCGGCTTTACTTCAGAAACTTGCCTGGGCCTCAGGAGAACTGGGCCCGAGCACCTCTTTGGAAGGAAGCATCCAGCTCTGCACCCTGATCCGGGTCTGTGCTGAAGCCCTGCAAGGCATTCGGCAGCTGCAACAGTGAGGGGGCCCGCAAAAGAAGAAGGGCCCCCGGGGGCTGGACTTGTCCAGTGTATGGGTCCAGGGTTTATTATGAATAGCTGCAAGAGAAAGGCACAGAAAAAACATTGGCCCCGCGTGGTTTGTTCCTTCCCCTTCCGTGCTTCTCCAGTCTGGACCCCAGCCTCTGGCCTGTGGGGGCCGCCCAGTGGGGCCGCTCTTGTGTGACCAAAATCATTCCACTTCTGGGTTCCGGGGGCTCCCAGGTGAACCGGAGACCCCTGCTTCCCATTGTATCTTTCCTGTTTGGGGGGTATCCTGGCACCTTTGTTGGGGGGTGAGATGGGGGGGTAGGAGGTACCCCAAGCTTTGAAAAGAGAAAAAACCCAGAAAGGAAGCAGATCCCCTTGCTGCAGAGAAACAAGACCCCGGGATGTTGTGGATTTGCCCGAGGTGACTTTGCCAAGGAAAAACCCACTGGTGGTAGATGGAGGGGGAGTCTAAGTGATGACAAAAGATATAAACACTCCCCCCTCCCTCCCAGGGCTTTATAACCTCGCCCGGTACCATGAAGGGGAGGGAAAGGGACGAGCGTCAGCTCGATCGAAAACGGGCCGACAGCAGGCGCTTAAGGTCAGGCAGGCCCTCGGTGACCTTGGTGTCCAGATTCATCCCCAACCAGAAGCCCACATTCTCGCCCCTAGGGCTCCCAGGGAGCACCCTGCACCTGGGGGAAACGACTCGGGCCTTTGCAGCCTCAAGTGCGGGCCAGCCCGGAGCCTGAAGCCTCTCGAGCGAGAGCAGCGGCCGAGGGCGGGTACCCGCCGCTCCCCAGAGCGAAGTGAGGGCTCCTGGGGTCTGCCCGCTCCTCCATCCCGCCTCCCACTGACGTCTCCTCCCACCTTAAAGGAGCGGCGTCCTCTTCCCTTTCTCCCTGTCGGGCCTGCCCTAAGAGCATCCCGAGAAGCTGGGAGCTGGGGTGAGATCCTCCCTCCCCGCCGCTCGCCCCTTAACCTCCCCGGTGTTCCGGCCCCCCTAGCCGCATCGCCGTCCCCCCCGCGGTTCGTTTTCCTTTTACGAGAGGCTCCGCCCCTCCGGCCGAGAGGAGGGGGTGCAGGGTGGGGCTTCTCCGGAGCCGAACAAAGCCGGCACTCGTAGGGGCAGCGGCGCCCGGGCCGGGCCGGGGCCGGGCGGCCAGAGAAGGAGGAGGAAGAGGGGGGCCGGGCCCTCCTCGCCGGCCCCCCCAGCGTCGCGCCCATGAACGGGTTGCCGGGGGGCCCGGCGCCGGCCCCCGCGCCCTCGCCCTCGGGCTGCCCGCTCGAAGGGCTCCCGCCGCTGCCCCGGGGGCTCAGCGGCCTCCTCAATTCGAGTGGGGGCTCGTGGCGGGACCTGGAGCGCGTCTACAGCCAGCGGAACCGCATCCAGGACGAGCTGAGCCGGGCCGGCCGCGCCCCCGAGGGCCCCTCGCAGCCCCCGCGCCGCCCGGCCAACCTGGACTCGGCGCTGGCCGTGCTGCGGAAGGAGATGGTGCGGGCCGCCCCGGGACGGGAGGATGGCATGGGAGGATGGCATGGGATGGAGGGATGGACGGCGGGGGGTGGGGCTGCCACGGGGAGGCGGGAGTTGTGATGGGGGAACGGGGCAGCCTGGGGATGCGATGATGGGGCGGGGCTGCGAAGGGGGAGCCGGGACGGGCTGGGGATGGGGCACGGAGAGGGCACCCATGAGCGACCCTGGCCTTCCCCAGGTGGGCCTCCGCCAGCTCGACATGTCTCTGCTGTGCCAGCTGTGCTCCCTGCACGAGTCCATCCAAGACTACAAGCACCTGTGCCAGGACATGAGCCTCTGCCAGGACATGTCCTCGTCCCTGCACTCGGACAGCTCCTACCCTCCTGACACCGGCTTCTCGGACGACGACGAAGACGGGCCGGACTGCAGCCTGCCCCGGGACCCGCCCCCTCTGCGAGTCCCCCAGACTCACAATTCCCGGGACAAGTGGCTGCAGGACTCGTTCAGCCTCTGAGGATGCGCCCCTCCCCCAGGAGCCGGCGGCCCGGTCCCCCTCCCCCAGCCCTGGGCAGCCAGGTCCCCGCACACGCCCCCCCAAGCCCTCCGGTCTCTCACTGTGCTAGTTAAAGGGAACGGCTGGGGCCCAGAGCTGGCAGCAGCCGCTTTCCCTGCCTTTGTTCAGGGGCCTCTCCCCAGGAGAGATCCAGGCTCCTCATTATTTCCCACCCAGCCTAGCCAAGCCTTGGACGAACTAACCCCCCCCCCACGCCCACTTCTCCCCTTCCAGGGCTTCTGGGCGCCTCAGGCCACTGGCTGGGACAAGAAAGCAGCATCTGGGGGCTGGCGCCCCTGACATCCCAAGAGCCGCTCCTGCCAACGGTCCGAGGCGAAGCTGACAGCATGGCAAAGGGGGACAGCTCCGGAATCCACTCAAGGCCGCCCGCGAGCCGCGGGGTCACACTTCCAGAGCTGGCTCGGCTATTGGGCAAGACCCGCCCCGCCCCCGCCCCCAAGGTTGGCCCGGCTCCCCGCCCCCGGCAGCGGGGCGGGCAGGGCGGGGCCCTGCCCATTATTTAACACGCTAGGGCCTTGGCCCCGGGGCCCCGCAAATAAATAAACGGCTCTTGTCTCTGCTGAGATCTTGTCTTCTGTGAGATAGGGCCGGGGAAAGGGGCGTGCTGGGACAATGGGGACCGGCTGCAGCGTCTCCTTCTGCCAGCAGGTGGGGCTGCGGCCGCGCAGCCCGGTCTGAAGTTGCCTGGGACTGGCAGCGAGTGCCAGTCTCCAGGCCTGAGTGTGAGAAGCCTCGGAGGGCAGGGCTCTGATCCCTGCTGTGCCCCCAATGGTTCGGACCTCCCGGGGCCGGGCCGAGACGCCCCTTTCCCTTCTGGGCCCCCACTTTTCTGTGAAAAGGAGCCGGCTGGCTTGGAGCTGCCAAGTGCCTGCTGCCTGAATTTGGCCCCGTTTGGAGCCAAGGGGGAGGGGGGTGGGGTGGAAGTGGAAGGAACCGTCCATCTTGAGAGAAACTTTCCACCCAGTCTGGGGGTGGAGTTGCAGCTGAGGCTGGGGCTCCCGCTGGGGCAGGAAGTGAGAGGGCTGCGCTCCCAGGCCCATCTTGGGGCCGCTCCCCTGGGGAGGAAGGGAGGGAGGAAGGAACGAGCTGAGGGGCCTGCTGCCCCACCCCCTCCCCATCCGAGGAAGAAAGCAGAGCCCATCGCCAAGCTTCGGGCGGACCTGGGGAGACCCTGCTCCCCCGGAGCTCAATGTTGGGGGGGGGAGCTTTCAGATCCTGCAGAGAATACGCCCCCAGCTCCGTTCTCATTCGGGCCCCTCGTGCAAGGGCGCAGCCTGAGTCCTCCCAAGTCCGCTGGGCTCCGCGGGCCGGCCGCCCCGCCCAGTCCGGGAACCCCCTCTCCCCACGCGCCAGGAAGCGGCCAGAAACCCGGCCAGACGGGCCACAGACACACCC
The DNA here is from genome assembly GCF_016432865.1 of Antechinus flavipes. Classification (NCBI taxonomy): domain Eukaryota; kingdom Metazoa; phylum Chordata; class Mammalia; order Dasyuromorphia; family Dasyuridae; genus Antechinus; species Antechinus flavipes. The sequence continues at coordinate 256,119,608 of NC_067403.1, forward strand.
GCCCTCCTCCGTCCCCGTGCCCCTCCCCGAGCCTTCCCGAGAGCAGAGGGCCCGGAGGCCGGCACCAGTGGGGAGGGAATGCTCAGAGCGGATCAAGCGGACTCTGAATGGATGACGAGAGCAGAGAGTGATCAGTGACTTTATAGACTCTTCTGTAGGTCTCCCCACAACCCTGCGGGAGGACCCAGGGAAGCATTTTACAGATGAGGAAACTGAGTCTTTGGAGAGACTTAAGTCCCTTGGGAAAGCTCACACACTAGTGTCAGAAGCAGGGGGAGGGGCTCAGATCTCCATCTTCCTGCTCTCAGACCCCTGGATTTGCCCTGTGTCTCACCCGCTGACATTGCTGTGCGTGAGGGGGGTCCGAGGCCGCCGTCCCTCCTCCCTCCCTCCTCCCTCCCCTGGATGTTCCCGCATCATTTATACCCTCCCTCCCTCCCCCATCTCCAGACATTGGTGTTCTCTCCTGCGGGGAATTCCCTCCGGAGGAAACTCCCTTCCCGGGCTCCCCTCGGGCCCTCTCTCAGGAACGGCCGCTTGTCCCCTCAGCCGCGCAGGGCCCGGCAGTCGGGTCCCCCTCCCCCAGCGGAGGATTTCGTACAAAGGGCCAGCCCGCGGGGGTGCGAGCCCAGCGCCCCGCGCTCCCCTCCACGCGCACCCCGCCTCCCGCACAGGCTGGGCCCCGGACAGCTCCCAACAACCTCGGGCGCGGAGGGCGCACGGCCCCCGGCCCGCCCCCGCCCCGCCCCCGCGGGCTGAGCCGCACTCCCTCCCCCCCTTGGGGAGGTCTGTCCCGGGGCCCGCGCCCACGAGGGATCGAGGGAGCGCACCGGCCGCCTCCGCCAGCCCGCACCCGCCCCGGCCCGGCCACCCGCCAGCCCGCACGCAGAGTTGACAGCGCGCCTCGCCGCCTCTCCCCTCCTCCTCCTCCTCTGCCTCGCAGGCCTCCGGGTCCCAGGACAGGCTCCCCCTCCCTCCCGCCCCGCCCCTCCCCCTTCTCCGCCCTCCTTCCGTCGGGGGGGGGGGGGGGTGCGGCTCCAGGAAACGGGCGCCCAGTCCGCTCGCTGCGAGTGTCCCTCAGCTCCTCGGGCGCGCGCCCCCAGCTCAGCCCGGCGCTCCCAAACTTGGGTCCCGGCAGAGCCCGGGTCCGAGACTGAGTCCTCGCTGCCCAACACTAGCCTGGACGGGACGGGCCGGGCCGGGCCGGGACTGGACCGGACCCCGGGGGACGCTCCGGACCGGGAGCCGCGGGTGTCGGGCCCCGGACTTTGAGACGCCGGCCCCGAGGGGTGAGGGGCGGTGAGCGACCCCCCCCAGCCCAGCCCCGGTACCCGGGATGGAGCCCCGAGCTCCGGTAGGGGCTGCCGGCCGCCGCGTCTGAGGGGAGGGGGCCCAGGCGAGGGGAGGCCATGACCTCGGTGTGGAAGCGGCTCCAGCGCGTGGGGAAACGCGCCGCCAAGTTCCATTTCGTGGCGTGTTATCAGGAGCTGGTGGTGGAGTGCACCAAGAAATGGTGAGTGAGAGCCGGCCCGCGGGGGGGGGGGGACCCCACGCACTGTGCCCCCTGCCAGGATGGCACTGCCCCCTCCCTGTGCCCGGCCCTGCTCAGCCCCCACGGGCTCCCCTGGGGGGGGGCTTCTCCCATTCCTCTGCCTGACAGGAGAAGCCCCCGGGTCTCAGTCTGGCTCGGATCCTCCCGGGAAAGGGCTCCCACCACAGGAGGTAGACTGAGGAAGGAGACATTTGAAGGGGGTCTCTGTGGGGGCCCATAGAGCTCCTCAATCCAGCGGGTCCCGCTGCCTTTGGGGGGGCAGGGGAGGAAGTGGGGCAGCTGCTCTGGCTCCTCAGAAGGGGGGGGCGAGACCTCCAGACCTGCCAGAGCTAGACCCCACTTCTCTCCCTGGCCCAGCCCCCCAACCCCCTCCCCCTTCCTGTGCCTCTGACCACGAAGTCCAGCCCTTTCCTTGGGTGGGAAGGAGGATCTCTCGGGGTGGGGCAGGGGAGCAGGAGTGGGGACCCTGGGGGGTCTGGGCGGAAGGGGGTGGGGTGGGGGGCAGGGAGAAGGTCAGAGGAAGGGCCGGGCAGCTGACGTCCCAGCTCTCCCCCGGGGAGGAAAGGGGCAGAGACAGGGCAAAGATGCCTGGCAGGGCAGGGAGCCACGAGGCTGAGAGATTTCTCCTTAAAAGGGGAAACTGAGACTGGCGAGGGAAGGAGGAGACTTAAAGGGGCCTGGAGGAAGTTCGGGGAGGAGGGGGGGAGGAGGGGGGGGAAGAGCCTGGAATCTCAGGGAGAGGGGGAGCAGAAGGGGAAAGGGCCCGGGGGCCCAGAGCCAGCAGCAAGGCCCGGGGAAAGGAGAGCGAGCAGAGGAGGGCCGGGAGCTGGCGGGGCAGGGGCAGGGCTCCCTCAGCAGGCCCCGGCCTGCCCCTGGCTCCCCGGTGCCATCTCTGACGGGCCGCTCGCCCTGTGGTCTGGGTGACCCAGCCCAAAGCAGGGCCAGGTGGCTCCTGGCAGCCGGTCCCACCCAGCTGCTTCTCGTCCCCTCGTCATAGCCTAAATATACCCGAGGCGGCGGTGTCAGCTTCCCCGGGAGCCAGGATTAGGGCCCAGCTGCCACCCTGGGCCCATCCTGCCTCAACCGGGGCTAAAATTAGCCTCCCAGCCCCGGGGCCTGGGGGGTGTGGGGGCACTGGGGGTGTGGGGGCACTGGGGGTGGGGGGCACTGGGGGCTATGGGAGGCACTGGGGGTGTGGGGGCACTGGGAGGGGCCCCCATCCCCACCGGGCAGTGGCTGCAGCTGGCTGAGTCATTTCTTCTCTGAGCCTCAGTCTCCTCTGTCAGAGGGCTAATCACTGGGGCAGGGATGCCGGGAGCATGGTGGGAAGATGCTGAGCGGGCCAAGGGCAGAGACAGGGGAGCCCGGGGGCTGGGCAGAGCCCTGGCGGGGATTAGTCTGGAGGACTGACTCAGGAGGCGTCCCTGTCACCCTGGAGCCTCTGAGGCTGGAACCGTGGCCCCCGCCTCCCCGAGCTCCGGGCAGCGGAGGAGGCAGAAGGCGCCGAGCCCCGGCCGACAAACGGGGAGGGCAGGGGCTTCTCCCTGGCCCGAGGCTCCGGAGCTGCCCGGCTTTGGGCCCTGCTGTTGCTCTCTGAGCAGCCCGCGTCCTCCCCGTGGGGGCCGGGGGAGCCCCAAAGGCGGAGAGCGGCAGCCCCTGTGCGTGTGCCCCTCCTGGGGGGATGCCCCGGCCCTCTGAGCCGCCCCCGCAGAAGCTGCTTCCCTTTGAGAGGCCGGATCCCGCAAAGATTGGGGGGGGTTCTCGATTTTACTCTGCTCCACTCTGGAACCCTCCCCGCTCTGCCTCCATCGCTGCCCCGCCCCCAGCTCAGATTCCCACCGCCAGGTCCTTGCTCAGGCTGTGCTGCCCTCGCCATCTTTACTGAATCCTTCACGTGTATTTTTGCCCCACCCAGCCCGGAAAGGCCGCAGGAGCCGACTGTGTCCTGGCCAAACCCGGTCTCCTGGGCACCAAGTCTGGCACATGGGTGCGGGGGGGCAGAGAGTTCCTTTCCCTTCTCCCCATAACCCCCCCTTCCAGGCCGGCCTTGCTGTGCCCTGGGGGGTCTGGCCCGGAGCTGAGCACAGGGAGAAGGGCCGGTCCCAGGGGGCCCTTCCTGAGGCCGTGGCGGCCGACAATGGGCGTCCCTCAGGCCGCTCGTCCCGGCCGTCCCCGGCTCGCTCCCTTCCACCCTTTGCCCTATTGCCCCATGCTCCACCCTGCCCCGAGTCTCCACCCTACAACTGTGCCCCGAGATAAGGGAGCTGCTGCCTGATCCTCCCCTCCCATGGGTCAGAGGTGGGGGGGGGGCTGGAGGGCGAGCAGAGGAGGCTGGGCCGTCCCACCGAGTGCTCCCCTTCTCTCTGCCCCCCCCCCAGGCAGCCGGACAAGCTGGTGGTCGTGTGGACCCGGAGGAACCGGCGCATCTGCTCCAAGGTACGTCCAGGACCCCCCACTTCTGTCGGGCTTTGGGGGGAGATGGAGAGCACGGGGGCTGCTCTGGGGCTGAGAAATCTTTCCACAGGCCCACAGCTGGCAGCCCGGGATCCAGAACCCTTACCGGGGCATGGTGGTGTGGATGGTGCCGGAGAATGTGGATATCTCCGTGACCCTGTATCGGGTGAGCCCCCGGCCCTGTGCCCACCGGCCCCATGGCACTGATGGAGCTCCCCGAGGGAAGCACCCACTGTGTGCAGGGCCCGGAGCTCTGACAAGGCAGAGCCAGCTCGCCCACGGGAGCGCCGGGGAAAGAGAACCCTGGTTCTCGGGGGGATCTCAGACCCCTGATGTCTGCAGGGCAGGAAATTCCCTGCACCCGTGGAGGAAGAAAGGGAGAGAGGGAGGAGGAAAAGGAGAAAGAGAGGGAAAGACAAAGGGAGGGAGGGAAGGAAAAAAAGAAAGAGAAAGGGAGGGAGAAGGAAAGGGAAGCAGGGCAAAAGGACTTATTAAATGTCCTAAATGCTTGCTTTCTTTATCTATTTATTCATCCATCCATCCATCTCTCTCTCACTCTATTTCTCTTTCTGTTTCTGTCTCTCCTTCTATCTCTGTCTCTGTCTCTGTCTTTCTGTCTCTCTTTGTCTCTGTCTCTGTCTCTCTGTCTCTCTTTGTCTCTGTCTCTGTCTGTCTCTCTGTCTCTGTCTCTGTGTGTCTCTCTCTCCATTCAGTTCCTGCTGCGTGCCAGGAACTGTGCTAAGCACTTAAATCTGGTTTCATTTGCCGCCCCAAGTCTTCACCCTTCAGTTTTAGAGAGATCCGGAGGCCCCTCCCCTGTCAGGGACAGGATTAGAATCCAGGTCTTCCCGGCTCCAGCTGCCCACTGAGCCTCTGCTTCTCCTCAGCTGGAAAGCAGTGACCGTCCCCACAAATTTTCCAAATCCTTTGAGTGACAATGACAACCACGATCATGGTCATCGCTCTAAGGTTTTATGGCTTCTAAAGCAATTAATTACCTCCCGACAATCCCGGGGTTAAGTTGGATGGGAGTTATTATCCTCATTTGACAGAAAGGGACACTGAGGCACAGTTCTAAAGCCAGGATCACACCCCTCGGGACGCTTGAGCCAGAATGGGAACCCGAGGCCCTTCCACTCTCCCACTTCCATGATTCCTTTTGTTTACCATCATTTCCTCTTGTCATCCACCCCGCAGCCCACAACTCTTTATCTCCTATTTAAGTATTTTATTTCCTCTTCTGTTAATCTGGGCAATTCATAGTTTTGTAAACATCATCCATTTTTTTTTCCATTTAAAATAGTTTTTTTTTTTTAAATTTTTATTATAGCTTTTTATTTACAAGATCTGCGCACGGGGAATTTTTCAGCATTGACAATGGCGCCCCCCCCCCCCGCCCCATGGCAGGATGACCCATACATGTTAAATAAAACATCGTCCATTCCGATTCGATTGTCAGATTTATTAGCCCTCGGTTGGGCAAAAGAGCTCCTAACGATCACTTTAATTTCTTCTTCATTGATGAATTCACCCTTTTCATTTTTGATGCTTCCAATTTGATTTTCTTCTTTGCTTTTTCTAATCAAATTAACCAAAGGTTTATTTTTTATTTTTTATTTTGTTTTCTTTTTTATATTTTCTTTTGTGATTTTTTTTCATAAAACCAACCGTTGCTTTTGTTGATCAGTTCACTAGTTTTGTTACTTTCAATTTGTTCATCTCTCATTTGATCCAACTCTTGTCTTCTAACTCTGCATGTATATGTATGTTACATAGAGACATATAGACACAGCCAAGGGATGACCCCGGTGCCCTTATGTGAGTCTCTGAACTAGTACGTGCCCGTAGTCGCCCCCTCTGCACCGGGGAGGCCAGTGGGTCCCATCGGAGGTCCCAGAATGGACACTGGTCATTGAGCCCCATGGAAGTTCCTCTAGGTTTCAAGCTGAGGAGCTCCATGGGGCGTGGCCCTGGCAGACAGACAGTAACGGACTGGCGAGGCCGGAAAGCCCCCCCGGCCTCCATCCTCCTCTCTCTCACCCACTTGTGCTCTTGACCGTGGTCACGCTCCCTCCGAGGGCACCCTGGCAGTGGGGGAACGAGGCAGGATTCTTGTCCCACTGGGAGAAGGGAAACGGAGGCTCTGAGAGGGCTGCAGAGTTCGGGTGCCTGAGGCCCCCCGAGGCCTGGGACGGGGACTGTGGGTTCCCTGGACCCTCAGCCCGACTTCCTCCCGCTCCCCTCCCCCTCCTCCCCCTGCTCTTGGGGTCTCACTCTTGCTCCTGACCCCCGCAGGACCCCCACGTGGAGCAGTACGAGGCCAAGGAATGGACGTTCATCATTGAGAATGTGAGGGACAGCCCCGGGCGTTTCGTTGGTTTAGGGGGCGGTCGCCAGATTCCCTGCCCCCGGGGGGGGGGCCGGGGCTCCTTCCCCTCAGGGAGCCCCCGTTCTGCTCGGCCACTAGGCACAGCTCAGGGGCTGAGGGCAGGCCCCACATTTGTCAGAGAGGGAAACTGAGGCTCGGGACACGAGAGGCCGCCCCCGATCCCCAGAGCCCCAGGGGCGCTCCGGGAGTATTCGTCTCCCCCTCCGCTTCACACGGCTGAGCCTCGAACCCAGAGCCTCTTTCCAGCTTCGCCGTGATTTCTGGCTCTCTCCCGGGGTGTCCGTCACGTGTGGGGGCGGGGCCGGGGGCCCCGGGCGGTCTTGGGGCCCTTTGACGGAGGAGATGAGGGGGGCTCTCGCCGCCGGCCCCCGTCTCTGACTTCCCGTCCCTTCTCTCCCAGGAGTCCAAGGGGCAGCGCAAGGTGCTGGCCACGGCGGACGTGGACCTGGCCCGCTACGCGGGGCCCGCGCAGTCCCAGGCGCCCCTTCGGTTGAAGCTGAAGCCCAAGTCGGTGAAAGTGCTGAACGCGGAGCTGAGCCTGACCCTGCTGGGCGTCCTGGTCAGGGAGGGCCGAGCCACGTGAGTGCTCCCGGTGGGGCCGACGCCCCGGCCACTTCCGCCAGGACACCTGAGTCCCCTCGTGCGCGGGCCCGGCGGCCCGGGTGCTTCTGTTCCGGGGGGGCTGAGGGCCCTGGGGGGCTCCCGGGCCCCCCTGACCCGGCTCTCGCCCCCAGGGACGACGACATGCAGAGCCTGGCCAGCTTAATGAGCGTCAAGCCCAGCGACGTGGGCAACCTGGAGGACTTCGCTGAGAGCGACGAAGAGGACGCCGCGGGCCAGGGGGCCCCCGAGGCCCGGGCCAGGCCTGGCCAGCCAGGTGGGCTCCTTGGGCCTCCCGCAGCCCCCGCGCCCGCTCCTGCCCCTCAGGCGGACCCCCCCTTTCTGGCTGTCTCTGGTCTCTGCTCTGCGACCTCTCTGGGTCTTTCCTCTCCCTCTCTAGGTCCGGCCGCGGCCCCGAGGTTGGGGCATTTCCCAGGTACGGCCTCGGGTCTCCCTCCCGGGTGGGGGGCGATCTGCGTGGGGGGGCCTGCTGAGCCGCTCTAACCCTGCCCCCGCCGCCCCCAGATCCGTCCCGGGAGCTGGACACTGTGCGCGAGGAGGAGGAAGGAGGCAGGCCTGGCTCCGGGGCCGTTTCCAAGAAGGGAGGTGAGGCCGGGGGCCGGCCCGCCCGCGTGTGGGTGACTGGGGGGCGGAGGGGAGGGGGCCGAGCGCCCCCTCACCCCGTCCCTTCCTCTGCCAGCAGCGGCCTCTGCCCAGCCCGCTGCCCCGGCCCAGCCGGCCCAGGCTCCGCTGGAGGAGGGCGGCGTTAAGGAGCCCGGAGCAGCCCCTGTAAGTGCCCCTGCCTCTGCCCCCGCGCCCCCTCTCAGGGCTTCCCGGGGCCAGGGGGGCAGGGGGCATCGCGGCCCGCCGAGCCCGGGGGGCCAGCCCAGGGAGGAGGCGGAAGCGGCCGGGGGCAGGATGGGCACCGAGGCCCAGCCGCTCCAGGGACCCGTGCCGGAGATGAGGTGAGGGCCCAAGAGGAGGCAGTCTGCCTCGGAGAAGGGGCGCGGGGTGGAAGGGCACATGTTGTCCCGAGACTCCTGGCTCCTAAACCCCCACCCTCTGGGAGCTGGCACGGACCCCAAGGCCAGCTGACAACCGAGGGCCCTCCCCCCCTCCTCCCCCCTCCTTTCCATGCTCTCCCCCTCAACCCCCCAGGCTCCTCCAGCTTGTTTCCTTACTGTGCTCCCCCTGGGCTCCTCCAGCCCGCCCCTTGCCGTGCTCCCCCCGCCCCAGGCTCCTCCAGCTTGTTTCCTTGCTGTGCTCCCCCTGGGCTCCTCCAGCCCGCCCTTGCCGTGCTCCCCCTTCCAGGAAACGCTCTCTCCAGATCACTTCCCTCTTAGCTGGGCTTTGGCCCGGGCCCCTCTCCAGGCACCTCGAGGCCCCTCCTCCACGGCCCCTCCCTGCTTCCTCCTGTGTCTCAACCAGTTTCAAGTGGGAAGTTCTGGGCCCAAAGAGTGGGGCGGGGGAGGGGGGAAGGAGCCGCCCCCTCCCTCCCTCCCTCCACGCCCTGAATCTTTGCTCCCCTGTCTCCCCAGGTCCCCGTGGCGACCCCTTGAGGATTCCCCCGTCCCCGCCCCCCGGCTCAGGAGAGTGGCCACCGCCCCCCTGCACCCAGCCCTTCCGCACCAGGAGGAAGCCCCAGGGGGCCCCCCAGGGGAGCAGGCGGGCCCCGGAGCGGGGGGAGCCCATCAGCTAGAGCTGGGAGCAGGAGAGAGAGAGCAGGGCAGCGGCAAAGCCAGGGACGCTTCCCGGGAGGGGCGAGGAGGAGGGCGAGGAGAGGAAGGAGCGCCCGCCCCGCCGGGCCCGAGGGCCCGGGACGGCGACGGAGGCGGGCGGGGGAGCCCGGAGCCCCGGCACAGGGGGCGAGGAGGAGGGGAGGGGCAGGGCCAAGGCGCCAGGGCCGGGGAGAAGCGGGCCGCCAGGGGGCCAGACGCCAGGCAGGAGGCCGCGAGGGGGCCGCGGGCCTGGGCCCAGACGGAAGCCCAGTTGGCGGCAGCCACTGACCGGGCCCCCCCGGAGACAGCCGCGAGCCAGGAAATTAGGGGGCCGGAGGCTAGGGGGGCAGAGGAGCCCACAGAGAAGCCCGGGGCCCAGGAGCCCGGCCCGGAGGAGCCCCGGGGGCCAGGCCCGTGTCCTCCAGCCCAGGCCAGTGAGAGCCCGCAGGCCCCCAGGCCGGTCCATGGCACTGGGCCGGGGGCTGAGGCGGGAGCTCCCGGGGGCGTAGCTGAAAGAGCTTCAGGACAGGAGGACGGTGGGAGAGCAGAGGAGAGGGGCCAAGAGGGGACAGGGGCCCTGGGGGTCCCTCCCACGGGAGCCGAAGGCACCATGGCCCAGGTGAGCAAGAGGGGCGCCCATCCAGGGAGCAGGGACAGCTGGGAGCGTGGGGCCGGGGCCGGGCCAGCAGCGGCTGAGGAGGCGGGCTCCGGGACGCGGAGGGACAGCCAGGAGGTAGGAGCCGGGAGGGCGCCGAGAACAGGGCCTGAGACAGGGGGGCTTAGGGCCGCGGGGCCTGGGACCGGGGGGACAGTGGGCAACAGGGGGCCGGGGGCCGAGACCTCGGGGGTGGAGGAGAAAGAAGCCGGGGTTTTGGAACCTAAAGGGACAGGATCTGAGATTCAGCCACTTGAGAGAGCGGGGCCCGCACTGGGAGTCCTGGGGGCTGAGGAGGCAGAAGCTGGGGGGCTGGGGGCCAAGGGCACAGGCACTGAAGCCACAGGAACAGACGCTGGGGCACCTGGGATGCTGCAGACCGGGGAGGCCGGAGCCTTGGGGACCGAGGACAAGGCCGGTGGGACCAAGAGAACCGAGGCCGGAACATTAGAGAGGGAAGAGCCGGGAACTGGGAAAGGGGCTCTCGGGGCGAGGGGGGCGGAGGAGCTACCCGAGCCGTCGGTCAGCGGGGGGGCGGGGAACGGAGAGACGGAGGCCGAGAGGCCGGGGGCCAGGGAGGCCGAGGCTGTGGCCCTGGCGCCTGGTACCCGGGGGCCCGAGGGGAGAGGCACTGGAGCGCCGGGGACCGGGGAGAGGGGCTCGCAGGCCTCGGCATCCGGGCTGTCGGGGACTGGGGAGGCAGAATTCAGGGGGTTGGAGCCTGCAGGGACGGCAGCTGAAGGAGTGAGGACTGAGGCTAGAGAAGCTGGGGGGATGGGGACCGAGGAGAGGGAGGCTGCAATGGTGGAGACTGAGGAGATGGAGGCTGAGGGACTGGAGGCTGAGGGGGTAGAGACTGAGGGATGGGGGACCGAGGAGGTGGAGGCTGTGATACTGGAGGCTGAGGAGGCTGAGGGATTGAGGACAGAGACGGAGGCTAGGGTGTGGCTGCCTGGAAAGGAGCCGTCAGCGGGAGAAGAGACCGGGTGCGCACTCTTGGGTTTGGGGGAGGGGTCAGAAGCAGAGCCAGCAGCTGAGGGGTCCATCCGGGAGCCACGCCCAGCCCCCGCAGGGGGGGCGGCTGGGGAAGACCCCGAGGCCCTGGCCGCCAGCCTCCCCCGGGAGGCCCCCGCCTCGGTGCAGGAGGAGGGGGAGGCCCGGGGCTCTCCTGCCTTCTCTACACCAACAGCCCCCAGCCAAGAGGGGCCTGAAGAAGACAGGAGGTCTCAGGGCTGGGGGGGAGGCCCGGAGCCTCCCCTGGGCACCAAGGTAGGGACAGTGTCCCCCGAGCCCGGCCTGCTGCTTGTTCACTAACCTCCCAAGGTCAGGCTGTGGGGCCGGGCCGCGCTAACCGGAGAGAATGACTCGTGCATGGGGGGTGCCCGAGCTTGTCCTGTGAGCGGGCCCGGCCCCTCCCCCGCGTGGCCCAGCATGGCACGGGAGGGGCGGCTCTGGGTGCGGGCTGTCGGGGGGGGGTCTGGCTCTTGGGGAGCTTCCCCGAGGCCCCACGTGGCCCAGCGGCCCCACGGCCTCCAGGCGGAGGGTCCGGCCCCTTTGTGGGGCCCGGGGCCGGGGGGAGGGGTGTGGAGGGCGCCCTGCTGGGCTCCAGCCAGGGTCAGCGCCTCCCCCCATCCCCCCCAGGTCAGCTCCAGCCAGTCCCTGCTGGAGTGGTGCCAGGAGGTCACGGCGGCTTACCCCGGGGTCCGGGTCACCAACTTCACCACGTCCTGGCGCAACGGGCTGGCTTTCTGCGCCCTCCTGCACTACTTCCACCCGGACAAGATGTGAGGGCCGGGCCCGGGGGCGGCGGGAGGGACGCGGGTGAGGGGCAGCCGGGGCCTCCCCCCTCTCTGACCCTGCTCTGGGCCCACAGTGACTTTGCTGCCCTGGACCCCCAGGACATCAAGCAGAACAACAAGCAGGTGAGTGGGAGGGGGCGGTGGTCCGGGTTATGGGGCAGAGACCTGGATTCAACTCCCTCCTCGGCCCCTCGCTCCCACGGTGACTGTGGACAAGTCCCTTGGCTTCCCAGTCTCATTTTCTCCTGTAAGAAGAGGGCATTGGAGCAGCTCGGCCCTCCTCGGTGCAGATGGACCCCCGGCCGCTCCCCAGCGCCCTGCGTGTCCGCACGGAGGCCCCAGAACCCCCCGGGTGGTTTTGGGGGGAGCCCATGTGTGGTCACAGGGGTGTGGCCTGGCCTGCACCCTGCCCATGCCCTCTGCCCTCTGCCCCATGCCCTCTGCCCTCTGCCCCATGCCCTGCCCATGTCCTCTGCCCCCAGGCGTTCGACGGCTTCGCGGCCCTGGGCGTCTCGCGGCTGCTGGACCCTGCGGACATGGTGCTCCTGGCCGTGCCGGACAAGCTGATCGTCATGACCTACCTGTGCCAGATCCGGGCCTTCTGCACGGGCCAGGAGCTGCAGCTGGTGCAGGTGGAGGGCGGCGGCCGGGCCAGCACCTACAGGGTGGGCGGCCCCGAGCCCGAGCTGCCCGCGGCCCTGGGCTCCGGCCACCTGGCCCAGCGTCTGCGCGAGCGCGGCGGGGACGTGGTGGGGGTCGCCCCCGCCAACCCGGGCCCCTCCAAGGATCCCGCCAAGGCGGCCGGGAGGCAGCCCAAGGAGGAGGCCGGCAGGGCCGGACTCCCCGACGAGGGCCCCACGGCCGGAGCGGCCCCAAAGAGCCCAGGGCAGGAGGCCAACGGGGACACCAGGAAGGGCGCCCCGGGGGCCCCGAGGGACGCCGGGAAGAAGGAGGTCGGCGGCCCGGAGGCCGGCAGCTCCGAGGAGGCCAGAGCCCGGGCCGAGGGCCCCGCGGTCAGGACCAGGACGCCGTCCCCGGCCGACGGGCTGCTGAACGGGACCGGGGCCGCCGCCGTCAGGCTCAGGCGGCCCTCGCTGAACGGGGAGGCTGGCATGGGGCCCATCCCCCCTCCCCGGGCCCACGGGTCCTTCTCCCACGTCCGGGACGCCGACCTGCTGAAGAAGAGGCGCTCGCGGCTCCGGAGCAGCTCCTCGCTCTCTGTGGACGACGCCGAGTCCGCGGCCGCCGGGCCCTCGGTGAGTCCGGTCGCCGGGCGGGGGGCGGCGGCCGCGGTACCTCAGGGGCCTCCGTCAGCGTCTGGACGGATCCCTCTCCCCCGGATGTGCCGCCGTGTGTCCGTGGCGCGGGGGGGACCCTCGGGCTCCCACCTCTGGTTTCTCAGACTTCTTGAGTCAGCTCATCTTCCCACAATCCTTCACTTCCTGTCAGGGGCGGGCTGCACGTGGCCGATGGGGGGGGGCTGCCTGTGGGGGCTCTTCGCACTCGCCTGATGCGGGGGGATGGGAAGGAGACGCCTGTGGGGGGCCGTCTGCTGAGAGCCGAGCCGGGGAGGGCAGGCCCCGTGTGGGTCCGCGGCCCCCAGGAAGTGACCAGGGCCAGGGCCGGGCCTGCAGGACCGGACACCCACGGATGAGGGTCCACGGGAGGGGGAAGGGCGGCGTCCCTGTCGTTTGCAGAGTGAGAGAAGGAGCTGGAGATGAATTTATCTGGGAGAGGACGCGGGGCCGCTCGGGCTCTATTTGCTCCCAGAGGCCAGAACTGGGGCACAAAATCCCTCCGAGGGCCGAGCCGGGGCTGGAGTGAGCTCCCCGTCCTAGGGGTATTCAAGGCGAGACCACATGGCCACTGCTGGGGGCGTCGTGGGGGGCCCCGGTTCTGGGCCACTGGGACTGGGTCTGCGCTCCAGCTGCTGCTTTTTTTTGGCAAGACTAGAGAGGGTTAAGTGGCCACTTTCCCTGGGGTCTCAGTTTCTCCAGCTGTAAAATGGCTTGCTGCCCGCCCCGCCTCCATCTGCCAGAGGGTCCCTCCGGAAATATCCCGGGAGAAGCTGTGTCCCAGGAGGTTTTCCCGAGGGCCTTCAGGAAGTGAGACCCTCAGGGCCTCGGCCCAAAGCCAGCCCTTCTGGCTCAGTCCCTGCAGACCCGGAGCGGGGCCTAGATGAGGCAAGAGCCGGCCCCGGGGGGCTTCCGGCCGACGTTCCCAGGCTTCTGGGGCCCGGAGGTCAGCCCGAGTCCCCAGGGGTGCGGAAGCCCAGACCTGGCTGCGGCCCCGAGGAATCGGGGGGATGAGTGTCCCGGACGGGGAGGAGCCGCCTCAGCTCTGCCCTTGCCTTCGCGCGTCCGGAGGGTCCCGGGGAGGCGGCTCGGGCAGAGTCAAAGAGCCTCCGGAGGAGGCCGAGGCGAAGGGGTCCCGGGAGCAGAGGCTGGAGGCCCCGCGAGGGAGGAGGCTCCGGAGGCCGCAGGAGCAGGTTTAGGCAGGTTTAGGCTGTGGGGCTGGAAACTCCGGAACAATTTAAGTGGAACAAGCTGCCTTGGAAGGAGGAGGGCGCCCTGTGATCGGAGACCACTAGGCCGTCGGGCCCCAGGGCGCCCCTATCCAGCGCCCCCCTTTCTCTCAACGCTGTCACTCCTTTTTGGGAGTTTGTTTAGCTTTTTGCTTTTCCAAATTGTGTACGAGCAGCTTGCAAAACCCTGGCTTCCAGATTTTCCTCCCTCCCTTTCCCCTCCCCTAGATGGCAGGTAACCCAGGCCTGGTGACCCCGGAGGTAACTGAGGCAGGCGGTTGGCCCGGCCCGGCGGGTGTGCTGGCTGCCATTGGCCGGCTGCAGGGCCCGGGAGACTCTTCTCGCCAGGGCAGAGGTTCTGGGAGGGGGCTTCCCTTAGGGACCCAGAGCAAGGCCCGGGGAGCGCCCCCTGGTGAGCAGTCGCCCCTTGCAAGCTCCTTGAGGGCTTTGCCTCTTTTTGTGTCCTGAGAAATTAGCTCAGTGCCTGGGAGGGCTTATGGGTGCTTCTGTGCAAGTGATTGACAGCTCCCCCCCCCCCCAGCCATCTTAGAACAGGGAACATTCACAGGGAGAGGGGCTAGGAACGGAGAAGGTCGGAGCGGTGACTTTGAGCGCATGAGCGCGCCTCTCTGGCCCGCATGACCCCGCTTGGACAACAGCGCTGGCGTTTTATGTTCTAAGACCTTCCAGCTCCGACATCCCACGTTCTAAGGCCCCTCCGGCTCTGAGTTCCATGTTCTCTGCTCCGATCCGGCTTTCTGTGTCCTAAGGCCCTTCCAGCTCCATCTTGTGTTCTGAGCCCCCCGGCCTCTGACACTCGCTGCTCTACGGCTCTGCTGTCATTTGTCGAGCCCCTCTGTTCCGGGCCCTGTTCTAAGCCTGTTCTAGCCCCTCCCCGCCCCCCCAGCTCTGACTGAAGTCAGTAACGTCCGCCCGCTGGCTTTTTCTCTTTAACTTGTTTCAGGCTGGGCTGCAAGGTCCCCTCCGCTCTCTGCCGCTCCCGGGCCTTGCTGCCCTGAGCTTTCCCACGCTGGGAGCCCTCGGGCCGCGGTCACCCAGGGGGGTGGGGAGCCAGACGGCCCCGGAGCCAGCCGGGGGGAGGACCGCTCTGTGGGTATTGGGAGGAGCTGGGAGGAGCTGGGAGGCGGCCCAGACTCGGGTCCTCTGGGGCAGAGGAAGGAAGGGCAGGGTGGGCGGCGGGGAGCTAAATGGGCAACTCTGAGGCAAGTGGGAATTTCCCAGTGAATGAAAATTGGCTGGGGGGGTGGGGGGGCAGAGGGCCCCGCCCCAGTATCTGGGGAGCCCCCTCCCACAGCAGGCTGGCCGAGTGGCACAAGTTGGGGCGCAGCCCTCGGCTCATTTCCCAGGGTCAGGGAGCACCCGGGCCCAGGGCCCCTTTCCTGCTGCCCTCTGCCCCTGGTGCCCTCCACCCATCTCCTGTTTCTGTGCCAGGTCCGGGGCCTGGTCCCTCGCCAAGCTCGCAGCCCCTTCGCCAGCCCGGGCCGGTTTTATGTAATCAACGTAGGGAGCTTGGAGGGGGAAACAAAGTGGGGCACGGGGGAGGGAGCGTTCTCAGGAGCAGGAAGGGAGGGGGCAAAGGTGGGACCCTGCGAGTGCCTCCGGGAGTGTCAGAGGAGCTGGCAGCTGAACGTGGCTGGGACAGGGGCCAAGCCCTTGTTGTGTAGGGACCGCTGCGGGGCCCTGGGTCAAACCCGGCCGCGTGACTCTGGGCAAGTGCCTTGACCCTGATTGCCTCAGTTTCCTCACCTGTCAAATGAGCTGGGGGCCCGCCGAGAGTTGAACCCCACTGAATGGTCCCGTTTTGCAGATGAGGAAACTGAGACCCAAGGAGGAGAAGGAGCTTTCCCAGTCACTCACGACTGGCAAGGCTGCTGTATGGATGAGGCTGGTTTTTGTCTCAGACACACAACACGAGGCTCTTTAAAATCTCTTTTCGGGGAAGGGAAAAACCTGGTTCTTGTAACTCGGGAGCTCCAGATTCCCTCAGTCCCCCCCTCCCCTCCCCCACCCCGGAAGGTGGGCTCTTTGACCCCGTGTGTGGCCCATTTCCGTCCCTTAAAATTGGTGCCGACCCCAGGTTGAGCTCGGGGGGCCCCCACCAGGTCCCCGAAGCACCCAGCTGTGCGTGGAAGGGAGGGGCGTCCCCCCGATCTCCCCCTTCTCCCTTGTCCCCAGCCGGTCCCCATCATTGTCGCTCTCTCCCCACGCCGCCGCTCGCTTTACTTCCAGGGGGCTCTGGTGCTTCCCCGAGCTCTTCAGTGGTTAGTCCTCCCGGCCGTTCCCTCCCGCCCCGCCGGCGTCCTTGGCCCCCGCCCTCCGAGCCCCGAACAAGCTGGGAGCCCCTCCCGCCGGCCTCGGCCCAGCTCAGGCCCCGCAGGTCCCGCTGCCCCCCAGGGCCCAGGCCGGGAAGAGGGCGGGGTGGGAAGTCACCTGAGCGAGGGGAAGACCTGGGAGGTCAAGAGGAATTGGGAACTCCCCGAGTCTCACTTCTCCTTTCCCGAATCCGCCGCGAGCCCGGACCAAGAGGGAAAGCCCGGCCAGGGTGCCCCCTCCCCCCCCAATCCTGGGCACATTGTGGGGAGCCCCCGGCCGCCCCCAGGCCAAGCACAGTCCGGCTCCGAGCTCGGCCCGGGGGGGCCCTGGGCCCCAGAAACCCATGGGATCAAGACCAAGACAGAGGCAATGGGGAGGGCTTCCTGAAGGGGGCGAGCTTTGAGTTGGACTCTGACAATTGAGCGCGGTGTCTGACAATTTAGGCTGGAGGCGAGATGTGAATGGTGTTGGGGGGGCCTAGCGTGGGGGACAGTGGGGAGGACTCAGGTCAGGCTGGAGGGCCGGGTGGGGCTGGCTGGGAGTGGGCTTTGCAGACCCCTGGAGAAATCGTGCAGTGGGGAGCCCCGGAGGCCGGCTGAGAGAGATCTGAGAGAGAGGCTGGAGGGCGTCGAGGTTGTTTTGAGAGATTCGCAGGAGGAATTGCAGAGGAGGCTTTTAGTCTAGAGAGGGGACCCAGAGATGGCGGCTCTGGCGCCCACGGGGCGGAGCTGGGCCTGGACTCCCTCGGCCTCTGTCTGGGGCTGGCTGTGAGAGAGCCGCTGGGCCCCCTGGGACGGAGAGCGGCCCGCGCTGGCTGCTGGGCCTTCCCGGGAGGGCCGGGCTGAGAAGTCTCCCGGAGGTGACTTAGCCCTTTGTGCCTCCTGCGCGTGAGAGGGTCAGAAATAAATTGTTTTATACCGGAGGCTCTAATACGCGCTCGGTCACAGGGTAACGTCCGGTGCATGTCACGTACGGTATCACGTGACGCGCTGTAATGCAGCGGCGGGACCTCGGGCGTACGTACCTTGGGGAGCACATGTCTGTGCACGTGATCTATGTCGCATTTTGTATTCTCTCCTTTGCGCTTCATAATAAGAGGAGACAGAGACAGAGACAGAGAGACACAGACACAGCCACGGCCAGGGTGTGTCAGAGGCGGGACCTGACCCGGGTCCACCTGAGTCCCAGTCCTGCCGACGGCCCCCCACCTGCTGCCTGCCTGGTGGGGGTGGCCGAAGGGCTGGGGGGGCGCGGCCGGCACGGCTCCCAGCGCGGCGGGCCCCAAACGCCGCCTGAGCCACTTGCCGGGTGACCCCGGGCCAGACCGAGCCCGGCAGGAGCCGTGGGTTCCCCGTCCGTAAGAGGGGGGCGTTTTTGGCCCATCCGGCCCCACACCTTCAGTTCCGTCTCTCCTGGTCCCCTGCCTCCCCGGCTCCGGGGCTTCCTCCCAGAGGTTCTGCTCTCGCACTTTGCTTCTGCCCCCCTGCCCAGTCCCAGGATGCTCGGCGTGTCTGCCTCTGGGCCCCCGCATCCTTCTCTTTGATGGAATCACAGACCCTTAGAGCACGGGACGCCGGCCCAGAAGGGCTCCATCACAGGACAGAGACCTGGAAGGTCAGAGCAGGAAAGGACGCGGAACGTGGAATGTGGCTAGAGCAGAGCCTGGACTGCGATGTCTCGGCCCAGGAGGGGCCTCTGGGATCCCCCCACTCCCCATTTTGCAGAGAAGCAGCCCCGGGCCAGCCCCACCGCTTTCCTGCCAGCCCCTCCCTTGCTCTCCCGCCTCGCGCCTGCCTGAGAGGCAGTTTCCCACGGCTCCTCGGGGCCAATCTCCATCCCGCGGGGAAGGTGCCCCTGACCCTGCCAGCCTGTCCCTGACCTGAGGTCAGCCCGGAGGTGTGGGTGAGGGCAGGGGGAGCCCAGGAGGTCGGACCGGGTCACCTGGGGCCCTGGCTGCCCTCCTTGATGATGGCACTCGGCCCCCCGTGCGTCGGGTGCTTCCCCCTTAACCGCTCCTGTTGCCGCTTCCCTCTGAGCCCCAGCGGCTCCCAGAGCCCGGCAGCTCCTCCCTGTTCTGTGGGCCAAGGGTCCCCTCTGCGGGTCCGGCCTTCCGGGCTCAAGGCCCGGCTCTAACACACAAAGGAAGGGCCGGGGAGCCCAGGCTATTGTGTCAAGGCCCCATTGTCAGAGAGGCTCCGGCGTTAAATGGCCTCCCCCAGGCCACGGCCGGCCCGGGGACCCCAGGGACCGGGACAAAGCAAGAACTCCCATCGGTGTTCTCTGCCCCAAAGCTCTGAGAGCTCCGCCATGCCCTCAGCAGCAGGGGAGCCGGGCTCTGGGGGCTCACGGACTGGACGTCCCGTGGGAGTGGGAGGGCACTGAGAGCATGGAGAGCCAGCGGCTCCCCCCCTCTGGTGCCAGCCCGGCCTGGCACAGGGAGGGCCCCGGCTCTCGCAGGAGACCCCCACCACTCTTGCTCTGTGCTTGGTGAGAGTCTCCAGAGGGGCCTAGAGAGAGGGAGGGGGGCTCCTGGGAAGCAGAAGGGCCGCCCCGAGCCGAGACAAGCTCAGCCCGGCCAGCGCCCCACAGAGGGCCTGTTCTAGGAACCTCCAGTGGGAGGCTGGAGCCTCCGGGCTGAGGGCCAGGTGGGAGAGAGGAGGCGGTGGAGAAATCCGGCGGAGGAAGCGAGCCCCAGGCCAGGAGAAGGCTGGGAAGGGGCACCCAGCTTGGTGTCCCCCTCGGGCACCATGGGACCTTAGCAGGGCACCTGCTCCTTCTGAGCCTCAGTTTCCCCGCCTGTAAAGGGCTTAGAGCAGCTGCTCTCGTGTCTCTTCACTCTGAGAGTCTGTGCTCGGAGGTCCCTCCCAGCTCTGACATCCCGGCCCAAGAGTTACCTGTGACATGCTAGGCTGGCCCAGGCCACCCTCGAGGGCCGAACTGGAGCCGGTTTCCTCCCCCCAAATCTCGCCTCCTTCCTGGGCTCGGTTTCCCCAGTTGTGGCCTTTGTGGCCCCCCAAGTCTAGCATTGGATTTTCCTCTGACATGCAGCTCCTATGCAGGGTGGGGGGAGCCAGCCTCCCTGCCCGGAAGGTCAGAGGTCAGCCCGGAGGGCGTGGGTGAGGGCAGGGGGAGCCCAGGAGATCAGACCGGGTCACGGCTCCCCGGGGGCTTTATTAGCGAGATCCCAGGGAAGGAAAAGCCAGGAAGGCAGCGAGCGCCAGCCCAGAGAAGGGACCCAGAGCATCCCCAAGTCCGGACTGGGACCCGGCCCTCGTCCTCCAGGACTCTGCTCCCTCCCTCCAGGCTGGAGACAGAGACTTCCTGGGAGGTGGAGGGCAAGTGACAGAATAATTGGGTGCGTCCCTGCACCCGGAGGCCCCTTTCCCATCCCAGCCCCCGCCGCCTCCCCCTTCCCAAAGATAACCACACCTGTCAGGCAAGTCTGGAGGGAAAAGGGATTTTCTTCCCATAAGCACCTTGTGAGAGGGATGGTACAGAGTTCCCCAGCATGGGCTCTTTTAACTCACTGCCCGTCTGGCCTGAGTGTGCCTGTCGTTTGTCTGCCTCAGTGGTCTCTTCTGTAAATGGGAATGACAATGTTGGCTCTGGAGCTATCTGCCCCCATGGCCTCCCTTTCTCTGAGCCTCGCCTGTAAAATGGGGGGGTCAGCGTAGAGGACCCCTTAGGACCTTTGTCACCCCCAGATCCAGGGACCCCATCCTCTGCCTCTCACCAGACCCACTTCCTTCTCCACAGGAGACCCCGGCTCCAGATCCTGCCTCAGTCTCCGCCAGCCAGAAGCCCACTGGTAAGCCCACGGCTCCCGGCTCCAGGGAAGGGGGAGAAGTGGGGGAGGAGGCAGCACGCCAGGCCCAGACTCCTCTCCCCGGGATCGGTCTCAGCCATCCTGTCACGCAGATGAGCTTCAGGGACCCCCACTTGGGGAGATAAAGTCCCCTCCTGGCCTCCTGGGGGCTCCCTCCAGCCCCGGGACATCTGGGCATTCAGCGTGACCTCTGTTTGCAGATGCGAACCTTCCTGCCGAGGAGTCTCTGCCAAGTTCCAGTTCCAGCGTCAGTCCCAGTGAGGAGCCTGGGATGGTGAGGAGGGCTGGGGCAGGGGGAGGGCAGGGGCGTGGGGGGGGAAGCTGGGCCCCCACCCCAAATCCTGGCTCGGAGGGGAGGGGGGGGCTGTTGTATCCAAGGGAAGCCATGGTTGAGAGGCAGCGAGTGGAGGAGAAAGAGAGAGAAAGAGACAGAGACACAGAGAGATAGAGACGAAGAGAGAGAGAGAGAGAGACAGAGAGAGAGAGACGGACGAAGAGAGACAGAAGTAAGAGGAAGAGGGAAAACAGAGACAGAGACAGAGTCATCAAGAGACAGAAAGAGAGAAGCAAGAGACAGAGATAGAGAAGCAAAAGAAAGAGAAACCACAGGTCTTCAGGAAGCCATGAGTTCAGGTCCTGCCTCCCCGCTCTCGATGCTCTGGATAGCTGAGGGAAGGAGCTGAGACCTGCATGTGAAGTTCCCTCCCACCCACGAAGGCTCAGCTCCAGGCCTGGCTGCTCTCCAGAGGCGCCAGTGGTCCAGGGGCTGGGCTTTGGCCTCGGGGAGGGACGGGGGGGGGGCAGAGCACTGGGAGCAGGGCTCTGCAGAGGGCAGGAGCGGCCCCCTCAGACTGAAAGCCCTCCTCTCCCCCCTCAGCAGCGTTTCCAGGACACAAGCCAGTACGTGTGCGCCGAGCTTCAGGCCTTGGAACAGGAGCAGAGACAGATCGATGGGCGGGCGGCCCAGGTGGAGACGCAGCTGCGGAGCCTCATGGAGACAGGTACCGGCCGGACCGCCCCTCGAGAGGAGCCTCACGGGCTCCTGTGTCCCCAAAGGGAGGTTAAGGAGACCCACGGCCCACTCCCAGATCTGATGTTCTTCCTTCTAGATTCAGAGTCCCCCTCGGCTCTGACATTCGGGGTTCTAGACTATCGGATGTGTGTTCTCTGTTCCAAGTCTCCCCCCGTGCCCCGATATTTGAGGTTCTAAACTATTCAACCTGTGTTCTCTGTTGCAAGCCCCATCCTGGCTCTCACATCCCTTGTTCTAGATTCGGAATTCCTCCCCCAGCTCTAGAATTCAGGTTCTAGACTATCCGGTGTGTGTGTGTTCTTGGTTCCAGCCTTTTTGGGTTTCCAGCATCTCTTATTCTGGGCTCTAAACTAGTCTGAGCTCTTCTCTCCCAGAGGCGGCTTTGCTTCTGACTTGTCCCCCGTGCTGCCCTCTAGTGCCCGACAGTGGAATACCAGGACTAGATTCCTAGACCTGCCATCCTAGGCGGGTTTGTCTCCTCCTTCCTGGATTCATTCAAACGTTATACAATGAATGATTCTTAAGCACCTACTGTGTGCAGAGGCCTCGCTCCGGTGTAATATTCTTCTCCAAAATGTCATGTTCTCTGGGAGCAGGTTCTAGGAGAGACAGAGTTCCAAAAGTTACAGTTTCTCTCCTCAAGGAGCTTACATTATTAGATGGCCATCATCAGGGCTTTCTGATCCATGTTTAACGAGCAGCTCCTTTCACTAAGATAAAATGTACACACGATACACTTGTGAGTTTAACATGCTTAGAGTGTGTGACATCACTACGAAAGTCTCGGTTCTCAACGCTCAGGGATCCAAAGCGATCCCATAAACTCTGGACAGAAAATGCCCTCTGCACCTGAGAGAACCAAGGAGGCTGAATGGAAACCATCCCCTGCTACCTCCATTTTTTTCTGGTTTTTTTTTTTTTAATCTCTCTCGTGGTTTTTCCCTTTTGCTTTGCTTTTTCTCTCCGCACCCGATTCCTAAAGCAGTGTGCGTTAAAAAGAAATAAAATGACCACGGAGAGAGTTTAATCCACTTTATGAACATTTTCTTAAGTGTAGAAGTTTTTGAAAAAGGTAAAATCAAGCCCAGATTTGTAGTTTTTGCCAAGTTTCCACTTGCAAATGCTCACGCTAAAAATTTAGCAATCGTCTCCAAGTCCAAGCTGGCTCAGGCGCGGTATAACCGAGTCTTGTAGCATTCTCAGGGTTTTGGTAGCTGAGGGAATCTGGGAAGGCTTCCTGGAGGAGGCTTTGAATTGGGCTTTTAAAGGAATGGCGGGAACCTTGATAGAAGAGCCAGGGGAGGGAGAGCATCCATGCTAGGAGGAACGGTAGCACGTGCCAGCAAAGCGCGGAGGTGGGACCACCCAGGCCGTCTGTACCTTCCCAGAGTCGCTATCAAGGGCAGGGCACTTACTGGGCAGGGTCAAGGGAAAGGCTCTTCTCCTCCCCACCCCTCGCCCTGCCCCCAGGTGGCTTTCAGCTGAGGGAGCCTCTGCTCCTTGAGCTGTCCCACAAGCCCCGTTCCCTTCCAGGTGCCAACAAGCTGCAGGAGGAGGTGCTGATCCAGGAGTGGTTCACGCTGGTCAATAAGAAGAACGCCCTGATCCGGAGGCAGGACCAGCTCCAGCTCCTGTGAGCCCATCCCTGGGGGGAGGGAGCAGTCCTCATCAGGTTCCCCATCTCTGGGACAGATCCTTCCCTTCACCATCAGAGTCTTTGAGAGCACCTACTGTGTGCTGGATCTGTCCTGGGGACCCAGGCAGACGATGGTCCCCTTGCACATCAAGCGACCTGACTGACTCAACATGCTCGGTCCCGAGAAAAATGATAAAGAAAAGAAGGAAGGAAAGAAAGAAAGGAGGAGAGGGAGGGAGGGAAGAAGGCAGGAAGGAAGGAAGAAAGAGAGAGGAGGAGGAAAGAAAGAAGGAAGGAAGAAAGAAGGAGGAGGCAAGGAAGGAGAGAGGAAGGAAGGGAGAGAGAAAGACAGAAAGGAGGCAAGGAGGGAGGGAGGAAGGAAGAGAGAAAGAGAGAGGGGAAGGAAAGAAGGAGGGAAGGAAGAAAGAAGGAGGCAAGGAGGGAGGGAGGGAGGAAGCAAGGGAGAAAGAAAAAGAAAGGAAGAAAGAAGGAAGAAAAAGAGAAAAAGAAAGAAGGAAGAAAGAAGAAAGAAAAAAGGTAGGAAGGAAGGAAGAAAGAGAGGAGGAGGAAAGAAGAAAGGAATGAAAAAAGGAGGAGGCAAGGAGAGAGGAGGGAGAAAGAAAAACAAAGAAAGAAGAAAGGAAGGAAGAATGGGAGGGGGAGGGAGGGAGGGAGGAAGGAAGAAAGGAAGAGAAAGAAGGGGAGGAAAGAAGGAAAAAAGGGAAGAAAGAAAAAGAAGGAAGGAGGAAAGAAAGAAAAAAGGAAGGAGAAAAGAAAAAAGAAAGAAGAAAGCAAGAAAGAGAGAGAAAGCAAGGAAAGAAGGAAGGAAGGAAGGAGGAAAGGAGGATTGACTAAGAGGGGAGTCGGGATGGGGGAGGCCCTCAAGTCCTTACTAGTGAGTTTGAAGGGACTGGGCCTTTCTCACCTGGAGAAGGGAAGTGGTGCTGGTGATGGTGGGTGACCAGAAGCTGCCTGTAAGTGTTTGAGAGAACACTGAGTGGGGGGAAGGGTAGAGAATGACTGCATCTAGGAGCAGTGGGGGGATTCTATGGGCCAGGCCTGCTACTAGAGGAGACAGAGAACTGGTCTCTGAGCCTAGAGGAAATGGGGTGGCAATGGAGGGCACCAGGAAGTCTTGAGTTCAAATCCAGGTTCAGACACTTCTAAGCTGTGTGAGTCCGGGAAAGTCACTTAACCTCTGTTGGCCTCAGTTTTCCTCATCAGCAAAATGGGATCAGGCATGACTGAAATAACTGAACAACAACAAAGTGGGACTAATTATAGCACTTCCTTTCCAGGTTGTGAGAACTAAGTGAGGTAATATTTGTAAAGCACTTAGCACAGAGCCTAGTATACAGTAGGCATTATATAGATGCTTATTCCCAGCACAGTCTGGTATGTAGTAGGCATTCTATAAATGCTTATTCCCTTCATCTTCCCCTTTATCCAAGAATACCTGGGTTCAAGTCCCGCCTCTGACACCTGGTAGCAGTTCCTATGTAAGATTGGAGGAGGTGAGACCTGCACCGTGAGGGGAGCTCCCACTATGGGTGAATCCCAGGCCCAGCCCCCGGCCCTCCGGGGAGCCAGGCACCCGACAGGCAATCCTGCCCTCAGGGAGCCTCCGCTCCAGGCAGAAGGGAAATGAGGTGCTTTCTGCCGTCGGGTTACGAGACAAAGCTAATGAAAGGCTGGAAGACCGGACTCAGAGCCCGGAGGGGACTGGCCCGGGGCCACCCACAGGGGAACTGCGGTATTCCATCTCCTGCAGCGCCACCTGGCGGCCCCTCGTGGTGTCCGAATTGTCTGCAGAGATCCGCCTCGGTTTATCCCATTGGATGCCGGGGGCTGCTCCTGTCTCCACCGGGGGCGAGGAGAGAGGGTCTCCACAGCGGAGGCATCTGGCTGTGACCCCGGGCAGGCAGCCTCCCCTGGGATTGGGGAGGGGCTTGCCGGGTGCAGCATTCCCATTGGCTGAGAAGCTTTATTAAGAGGAGGGGCTTCTTGGTGCGCACGCACGCGCAGGGGTGTCTGCAGTGACCACGCGGCGCTCCACAGGGCCCTCCGCAGTAGTCCTGGCGCCTCGGGTTAAGGCAGCCCTTGAGGCTGGATCGGGGACCTCAGGCGCTGTCCCCGCCTTGCGAGAAAGGAGCGACTTGTCTTGCATTATGCAGCCAGCAGGGGCAGCTAGGGGGCGCAGTGGATAGAGCACCAGCTCAGGAGGGCCTGAGTTCAAATTTGATCTCGGACACCTAACACTTCCTGGCTGTGTGACCCTGGGCAAGTCACTTAACCCCGATTGAGAAAGGGAGGAAGGAAGGAAGAAAGAAAGAAAGAAAGAAAGAGAAAGAAGGAAGGAAGAAGATAGATAGATAGATAGAAAGAAAGGATAGATAAATGGATGGATGCAGCCAGTAGGTCTCAGGAAACTCCAAAGCAGTCGCTCTGATGCGCTGAAGTTTCAGACCTTGTGAAAGACGCCCAATTGCCTTGTCCTGGGCACATAGTAGGTCAGCCAGCTGGCCTCTGGGGCACTCCTCCCAACGGGAGGCTGGGGACCTCAAATCTCCAGTACTGGGCAAGCCCCCAGGGAACTGATTGCCACTTGCTTCCTGCTGCAGGATAGAAGAACAAGACCTGGAGAGACGCTTCCAGCTCCTGAGTAGAGAACTGAGAGCCATGATGGCTATTGAAGGTACCGGGGTCGGCCGGGGAAATGGGGGATGGCCTTGGGCTCACCTAAGCTGCCTCTCATGCCGCCCCATCCCATGTACCTTCTGGGCAGCTGCCAAAATGCACTCTCAAAGGCCTGAGCTTGAGCGTGGTACTCTCCTGCTCAGAAACCTTCAGTGGCTCCCTCTTGCCCCTGGCACAAAGCCCAGTGCCCAAGGCACACCACAATTTGGCTGTGACCTACACTTCAGTCTTAATTGGTTCCGCTCCAACTCCAGCTAAATGGGTCCGCTTGGCCGGTTCCCAGTAAGTCAAGGGACATTTTTTAAAGCTCCTACTATGTGCCAGCCTTGTGCTAATCTCTGGGGAAGGAGCTTCCAGTCTACAAGCAAACAATGAATAAACAAAGATAGACCGATAGGGTAAAGTGGGGGTTACCTACAGAAGGAAAAGGACGAGGGAGGCCGGGAAAGGCTGGGATTTTTAACTGGGAACTAAGCCGGAAGCAGAGAGGAAAAGGGAGGGAATTCCTGACAGGGGGCACTGCAGAGAAAATGCCCGGAGTTGGGAGATGAAGAGTCAAGTTCAAAGAACGCCCAAGAGGCCATGGCCACCATGTCAAAGAATATGGGCTAGGGTGTAAGGAGCTAGAGGGCTGGTAAGGAGACAGGGAGCAGGATGTGGAGGGTGTAAAAAGACAAAGGGAGGGCCTCTCTGGGGCCCTAGGGAGTCACAGAAGTCTACTGATGAGGGCAGTGAAGGGTCAGGTCTGTGGAGGTTCTTGATGGTTGACTGGAGGATGGCCGGGAGGCAGGCGGCCTCCCAGCAGCTGTTGCAACAGTCCCGGGCATGAGGTGATGAGGAGGGGAGGGGGTGTGCATACGAGGTAGAAATGACAGGACCTACAACTGATGGGGTCCTGGGGTGGGGTGAGAGAGGGTGAAGAGCCTGGGTGACCCTTGGGAGGACTATGGGAATCAGGACATTCAGTTGGAGATGCAATCCTGGAGGCCTGTTGAGAGTAAATAAGCATTAAGCACCTACTATGTGCCAAATGCTTTAAAATTGTTGTCTCATGTTCCTTAGCGTAAGCCTGGGAGGTAAGTGCTGTTATTATACCCATTTAACATATGGGGAAACTGAAGCAAAGAAAAGTCGAGTGATGAGTTACACAGAGAAGAAGTGTTTGAGGCCAGATTTTGCTCTGGGTCTTTCTGAGCCCAACCCAGCACTCTGGGCACTGTGCCCCCACCTGTCTCAGCCTGGGATGGACAAACAAATCTGAAGCATTTGCATAAACATGATAGTTGGAAACATGGATTCAGATGAACACAGCCAGTGATCTCCTGTCTCCCTGTAGTGCCCTGGCCATCCTCCAAGTTTAGTAGCCACTCCTTCCTCATTTCTGCCTGGAAAACAAATCCTGTCCTTCTCATCCCTGTCTCCTTTCTCCCTCTCCCCTCAGGGCAAAGGCCTTGGGAAGGCACAACCTACCTTGTATTATCCTTATTTCTGTGTCTGTGACTATGTCTCTTTCTCAGGTGCCTTCTATTCAGTCTATCTTGGATTATTATCCTTGTGTCTATGTCTGTGTCTATGTCCCTTTCTCAGGTGCCTTCTATTCAGTCTATCTTGGATTATCCTTTGTGTCTGTGTCTGTGTCTGTGACTATGTCCCTTTCTCAGGTCCCTCCTATTCAGTCTATCTTGGATTATTATCCTTGTGTCTATGTCTGTGACTGTGTCCCTTTCTCAGGTGCCTTCTATTCAGTCTATCTTGGATTGTCCTTTGTGTCTGTGTCTGTGACTATGTCCCTTTTTCAGGCCTCTCCTTGCAGCCCACCTTGTGCTACTTCATGGCTGGACACTAGTCAGCACTAAGGGCAGAGACTGGTTGGGGGGGGGTCCCTTGGGCAGAGTAAGCCTTTAGTGGGTATGATTTGAAAGGAGGAGCCGGACAAGGCCCGGGAGCCAAGGCCCAGACACGCGGTCAGGTCCCGAGAAGCCCCCGGCCGCAGCCAGGCTGCTCACCCGCTCCTCTGCTGCCTTCCCCAGACTGGATGAAAACGGAAGCCCAGCAGCACCGGGAGCAGCTCTTGCTGGAGGAGCTGGTGTCCTTGGTGAACCAGCGGGATGAGCTGGTGCGGGACTTGGATAACCGGGAGAGGACGTGAGTGCTCCCTACGTGCGGGGCCATCCCCCGGGGAGGGCGCCATTGCTGTGGGACTGCTTTGTGCACTGGGGGGGGGGGGGGGGGGCGGGGTGCAGGAGGGTGATGCCCCTCCCATGCTAGTCTGTGGGGGAGGGGTCAGGGGCTTCCTCCAGCCTGCCTCTCGGTCCTCCAGTGTCCCGAGACCCCCTTAACCCTTCCCCCCAGAACCCTGGCTCTTGGCCCGGCCGGACGCTGCCCCTTCTTTTCCCAGAGCCCTGGAGGAGGACGAGCGCCTGGAGCGGGGTCTGGAGCAGCGGCGTCGGAAGCTGAGTCGCCAGCTGAGCCGCCGGGAGCGCTGCCTGCTGAGCTGAGCCGGGCCGGGCAGAACCGAGCCGAGCGAAGCCGAGCCGGGCCGGGCGGGCCGCGGATCCCCGGCCAGTCTCTTCGGGGGACCGCTCCCATTCGGGCTGGGTGGGGGCCGAGGGTCACGCTGGGCGTCCCGGGGATCCCTTGCCGGCGGGCGGGATGGGCCAGGAGGCCCCGGACCTGCGCCAGGGGGTTTCCCTGCCTGGCTGGGAGCCCCGCCCCCCAGCCTCCCCGCCCCCCAGCATCCGCTCTCCTTCGTCCCCGCCCCGCTCGTGCCTTTCAGCGTGTGGCCACCAGAGGCCGCCGTGGGCCTGGTTTGCGGCGCTGCGGGGCGTGGGGGCCCCTAGCGGTGGGCCGGCCCAGCCTCCCCCAGCCCGCCGGGCCGTATTTATTGCAGTGTGTGCGCGTGTCTGTGTGTCTGTCTGTGTGTGCGCGTGGGCTCTGGGCCCCGCGGGGGGGGAGGGGTGGGTGGGTGTGCGATTGCGGAGGGATCCCCCGAGACCTCTGGGCCCTTCGCTAAGCGAGGGGGAGGGGGCGGGGGCAGCGGGCGATGACTCCGGGCCCTCCCCTGGCCGAGCAAAGACTGGGTTAGCCCCTCTTGTTACTGGGGGGGAGGGGCAGAACCTCCCCCTCAGACCGCACCACCCTGGCCAGCAGTTTGACCTCAATAAATTCTGACTGGGAGCCAGGACTCCGGCCTGTCTTTCTCCCCTCCCCCCACACGGGGGCAGGGCGCAGGGATCCGTGGGTTAGGAGAGGGGAGGAGGGGCCAAGGTGGGGGCCAGGCTGGGGGGTGCCCGATACAGCCGTCCTTGGAGGAGCCGAGTGCCCCCACCCCGTCTGGAAAGGAGGTCGGGCTGCTGAGTCTGGGGGAGGGGAGAGAGGGGGCCTGTGTGACCCAGCACAGGGAGCCTCCCGGGCCGCTTCCTCCCGTGCAAAACCAAGGGGCGAAGACTGGCTTCTTCCAGCTCTGAACAGCTCCTGCTCCTCTGGTCCCAAGGACTTCGCTCCACATGGAGGAGGGGAAGGGGCATTGAACCCATTTTACAGATGAAAACACTGAGGGGTTGAGAAAATAATCCCGAGTGGCCTGCTTCATAAACTAGCCAGGCGGGACTTCCGGGCCTTGGCCAAAAGAGTCCTCCAGGGAGGACTCTGGGGCATTTTTACCAAGGCCTGGGGGGGCTTGTGGGGGAGACCGAGGCAGGTAGGAATCAGACCTTGCTTTTATTCACACCCCTAGACTTACACACATTCGCGGCCCCTGAAGCTCCCCAAGCCCTGCAGGGCCAGCCAGCTTCTGACTTGGCCATCCCGGCCCCCTCACCCCTCACCCCCCCCACACCTCGGGGAGGGCCGCGCCGGGCTCTCAGGCAGCGCTGGTGCCCTGGGCCGGGGCAGGGGCCGGGGGCGCGGGGGAGGCGCCGGGAGGTGGGCAGTGGCGAAGGGCCAGAGCATCCTGAGAGACAATGTCCCTTTGGTCCTCCTCCGAGCTCTGGGGGCTGGGGCTGAAGTAGCCCACCAAGGCCCGGACCTCCCTGAGCTCCGAGACCGTCTCCAGCGTCGACAGCAGAACCAGCAGCCCCAGAAGCAGGTAACCTGGCGGAGGAGGACAGAGATGAGGAAGAGGAGGGACGGGGCTGCCGGGCCTCCCGCCATTCCTTTGGCCCCGGGTGCTAGCCAGGAGCGGGCCTGCGTCCGTGGGGGGCAGCGCTGAGGCCGCCGGTCCTCCTCCCCTTCCCCAGCAGGCCCCCTTCTCAGCCGCAGTCAGAGGGACTCAGGGAGAGGCGCCGGATCCGGCCCTCCCGGGTGGGCCCCTGACAAGCGGCCGCTCACGCTCACTCTGGCGTCCCCAGGAAAGCTGCCGCGCCCGTACGGGGTCTCCCGTCACCCCCTTCACGCCTGAGGCTCGGAAGGGCCTTCCTGCTGAAGCAGCCCTTGGGGGAGCTCGGCCCCCCAGAGCCGGCCCTCCTTCAGCAGCTCCCGCTTGGAGCCCAGCCCCGGAAGCTCCCGCGGGGCGCTCTCGCTGCCCCCTGGGCTCGCCGTGGGAAAGAGCTCCGGATTGGGAGCCCGGGACCTCGTGCTCTGGGGGCCGTCCCGGCGCCCGGACTGGTGTGGGGAGCGGGTGCCCCCGGGCCCTCACTCACCGATGAGGGCGAGCTGGCTGAGCCAGTACAGGGCCGGGTGGCGCTCGCGGCCGGGCACGAAGTCCCCCAGCCCGATGGTGCTGAGCGACATGAAGCAGAAGTAGAAGGCGTCCAGCGGGCTCGCGCCGGGCTCCTGGCTCCAGAACACCAGCGTGGGGAGCAGCACGAAGACCGTCGCCACCGTCAGCCCCAGCAGGGCCGCCTGGAGCCAGGGCACGCGGGCGGGGGCCAGGCCGCAGCGCGCGGCCAAACGGCTCAGCAGGCGGCGCAGCGGGCGCAGCAGGCGCTGGCACAGGGCCGTGGCCAGCACCAGGCTCGCGGGCAGCCCCAGGCCGGCGAAGCCCACGCAGAAGGCCTTCCCGCCGTCCGAGAGCAGCGCCGCGTGGCCGTAACCTGGACCGCGGGGAGAGAGGGAGGGGAGGCTGAGCCCTCGGCCCCAGGGGTCCGGGCCGGCCCCTCCCATCCCTCCCTCCCTGACCCCCTTGTGGGAGCTGCCCCTCCCCCAGGCCCGGGACGGGGAGCTTTCTCAGGGAACGCTGGGGGTGCCGCCCCCTCACTGGGGGCTCTGCAGACCCCGGAGTCCCCTGGGACCTCCCCAAGAAGCCTCAGAGACTCCGGAGATGGGGAGCTCACTCCCTGCGGGAGCAGCCCCTCCTCCCCCTAAGCCCAGGTTCGTCATTGGTTTCTCTGTGACTTGCGTCGCTCCCGCCCGGGCAGAACAAGGGTCGAAGGAGGCACGCTGGGGCATTCGAGGCTGCCCGTGTTTGGGGGGAGCCGCCCCCCTCAGCGTCAGAGCCGCGGCTCGCCCGGAGCCGCTGGGCCGGGAGGAACCTCGGAGACCCGAACTTTGGGTCCGTTTCCTGATTGACAAGAGGGGAAACTGAGGCCCGGAGAAGGGGCCGGCTCGCTTGGGGTCCCCGCGGAGCAGGGTCAGGCCGGCCCGGGCCCTTTGCCTCTCCTTGCAGAGGGGACTCCGACAGTTCGATGCGCCAGAACTTCTGCCCCGGCTGGATGCAGGGATCGGCCCTGGAGCCCAGACCGTGCAGTTCCGCCCTCGGGGGCTCGTGGGCAGAATATTTGGGGTCCAGAGGGCCCGGGTTCAAGTCCCACTGCAGACACTGGGCTGTGTGACTGAGGGCAAGTCCCTTAAGGTCTCCAGGCTGTTTCCTCTTCCGCCAGGATCGAGATCCTGGGCCGCGCGGGGTCAGGGAACCTCACGTCCTCAAATATTTGAACAGTTGTGGGGAGGGAACCGGCCACGTTCTCCCCGGGGGCGGGACCCGGGGCACTGGGCCCGGACGCAGCCGAGCGGGCGCAGGGAGACCTCCGACCCTGGAAGGCTCCGAGCGGAGGGAGGCTGTCGGCCAGAGGGTCCCGGGGCCGCCCCTGAAGCCCCTCCCCAATCCGAAGTTCTGGCCAGGACCGGCCCTTGGGCGCTTCCAGAGGGAGCAGCCTGGAGTGGGTGGGGCCCCTGGCTGATAAACTGGAGGTACCGGTTGGGGAGCGTTAAGGGCTGGGAGACGCTCCCCTGGAAGGCGCTCTGGGAGCCGGGGCTCTGGGCCTGCCCCACGCAGGAACCGGGGGCGCCGACGACCCCGCGCTGGCCCCCGGCTCCTCAGCACGCGGGGTCCGGCCTCTGCGCCTTACCTGTGGTGGTGAGGAGGCTGACGGCGAAGAACAGGGCGGAAGCAAAGTCCCAGTTCTCGTTCCCGGTGACGTTGCCCAGGGCGGAGACCCCGGAGGCCTGGGCTTGAAGCACCGCCTCCAGCAGCCCCTCCAGCCTCCAGGGGGGCAGGCAGCCCCGGTGGTCTTCCTGGAAGGCGGCCAGGTGGCCCAGCAGCTGCTCCCGGAGCCGGCGCTCGGGGGGCCCCTCGGTGGCCATGAACACGGCGGAGCCCAGCAGCACAAAGGCCAGGTAGCAGGCCAGCAGCAGCCAGAAGCGGGCCCCGGGCCCCATGGGCAGGGCCGAGAGTGGGGGCCCAGAAACGGGCTCCGGGGACCAGGGCAGTGCCCTGTGTGGGGCGGCCGGGGATGAGCGTCCGGGCTAAGGGAGGAGCCTGAGGCTGCACGTGTGTGGGCTGGGGAGAGGAGGGAAGGGAACCACCCTGGGAACAGCCAAGCATCTGCAAGGGGCACAGGGGCGGGCGCTGCCAGTGGCGGGACCCACGGCTCCTGCCCCCTCCTCCTGCCTCCCCCCATGCCCACATTCTCGGGTGGCCCCGTGTCCAGCCCCAGGAGGCGGGAGGGCCGAGGCCCCTGCAGCAGCCACAAGCTTGGCTAGATTGCCTGGGTCCCCATCCTCCCTCACTTTATAGAGGCTCCAGGTCCCCGGACCATAAGGCCCGGCACGAAGCCCCCGGTGCTTTTGCCGCCCCCCACTTGGCTCCTCTGCTGGGAGCGCCTTCCCAAGCCCTCACTGCCGTCCCTCCTAGGGGCTCCTTTCCCCGAGCCCTCAGTGGGGTGCTCCCCCATCCCCCTTGGCTTAGGGTGTAACCCTCCATCTGATGAGTTATGGGGAGGGTCTTCCCCAACGGAACCTCCCGAGGGCAGGACGGCTCACTGGGCCCTCACTCTCGGTGGGTTGATGGTGTCTCGGACAGAGGCCAAATACCAGTTACTCCCAGAATCCTCTCTGGGGGTCAGAGGAAAAAGCCGAGCCTGTGTAGACAGCTGAAGAGTTTATTTGGTTTCAGTAGCACTCGAGGCCGTGACCTGCAGACCGGGGCTGGGGGTGGAGTGTTTGGTGCCGAGCCCCCACGGGAAGCCCTCGGCTGTGTCCCCTGGACCACTGGGGTGGGGAAACACGGGGGGACACGCTCCCAAGGGCCCCTTGGCTCCTCCCGGACAGCCCAGTCCCGCGCCTCCCTCCCCAGGGGCCACAACCACGTGACTTTGCACTCCCTGCTTCCCCCCCCCCCCAAGGCCGGGGAAAGGGTGGACAGTGATTCCCTGAGACAGGTTCTGGCACCCCCCAAACCAGCCAGTTACAGTGTTGAGCCCCGGGGGGAAGAAGAGGGGCAAGGGGATGGCTCCGGAGGCCCCTTGGGGACCTCTGCAGGGGGCTGGGAGAGGCAGGGGCGCCCCCAACCACCCTCCGGACTCCCCCCAGTGTCCAGTGTTAAGGCTTCAGGTGCAGCGTAGTGTTCCAGGGCAGGGAGGCTTCATCCCCATCTTCTGCGCTCCCCTCTAAAGAAAAGGGCCACCTTGGAGGAGAACCCAGAGCCTCTGGGAGAAACTGAGGCAGCTGCCAACGGGCCCGCGCTCCGAGAGACTGCTCAGTCCCTTCCGGAGGGACCGGGGGAAAGAGAAGGCAGGGGCCATCAGCCCCGTGGATCTAGTGGCCTTTGTGGGGTCTGGCCCCTTTCTCCTTTTCCAGTGTATACAGTGGCTCCTGGAGAGGGCCTCCCTCTGGCTGAAGGTCCCCCGGGGGGCATCCACCTCCCCGAAAGGCGCCGAGACACTCCCACCTCACTGTGGGGTACACCTTGCCCCCCTCGCTCAGGGGCTCCCCTCTGGCTCTGTGGCTCCCCAAGGAGCCTGACCCCCCATGTCTTTGGTCTGGGCTCTGCTGTTCTGGGGCGACTCTGGGCCAAAAGGGTTGAAAGGTGGGGGGTCCCGGAAGGGGTCCGAGTCTGGGAACAGGGTCCAAGGGGCTCGGCGGGGGGCAGGCTGTGGGGACGGAAGTGGGGACGGCCGGGGTCCAGTGGACACAAAACTCCAGGGGTCGATGCGGCTCCGGAGGGGTGAAGGCCGGGGCCTGCCGATGAGGCCCAGCGTCGGGGACCGGGGGGTGCCAGGGGGGGAACGGAAGGCCCCGGGAGGGGGGGACACAGCCCCACCTGCAAGGAAAGCCAAGAAGCTTAATGGAGGCGCCCGAGGGCTGCTCCCCCCAGGCTGGCCCAGGTTGCCTCACCCCAAGGCAACAGCAGCTCCCACAGGGAGGCGGGGGGCAAGACCCTCACGGGCCCCCATCCCACCGTGTTCTGATGTTCTGCGACTCCCTCTAGACCCCTCCCACCCCCCCATCCTAAGGTCTCGTTCTAGGTTCCAAGTCCCCCCTCCCTCTGGCAGCCGCTTCCCTGGGGCTGGGACGTCTTACCCCGTGTCTCTTCTTCTCGACGGGGGCTTTTGGCAAAGGGCTGCCCCCCGGGGGTTCCCAGGTCAAGCAGAGGGGGGCTGGGAGGTGCCTCAGGGTCCGGGCTCGCTGGAGAGGGCGGGGCATCCGGAGTTTTGGGAGAAAAGCGAATGAGAGGAGAGGGGGGGGACGACGCCTCTTCGGGGGTGGCGTCTCCCTTGTCTCGGGCTCCGCTGCCAGCCTGCTGCAGGTCCCGGCCCAGGCCCAGGGAGGCCAACAGAGCTGTTCCCCGGAGCAGGGCCCGCTGGATGATCTTGGGGGTCCCGCTGCGGTCCGAGGGGCTCGGGCGGCGCGGCTCCTCCGGCTCCGGGGGGCGGATGTCACCTGAGGAGGAAGCACAGAATGGCCGCTCCCCTCAGAGAAGGCCTTGGGCTGGGGAAGGCTCCTCCCTGCCCACTGCCGCCCGCTCCAGGCCCCGGCACTGCGGCAGCGGAGGCTGGGCCCCTGTGCTCCAAGGTCTGTTTCCGGGGGTTGGCTCTGACTCACTGCCCGGTCCCATCTGCACGCGAGGGCTCAGGGGCTCCCTTCAGGTCCTGGTCCCCTCCCCCCAACACCAGGGCTATTCCCTTCTCCCTGCACATCATTTCCTTCCAATAGAAGCGGAGGGGGTTCGTTTTTGTCTCGGGTTCCCAGGAACTATCGTCATGCCTGGCATACAGTGGGTATTTAATAAATGCTGGTTAAGTTCAACGGACCTGACTGAATCACTGGAGAGACTGAGCGAGGAAATGCCCCTGCTGACCCCTGAGCCCCCCAGCTCCTGCAGGAAGTCCTTCCTGGGCAGCCCAGCACCGACCGTGTCTGTGAACACGCGAGTCCTGGGAGCACGGAGAGCCCTCCGGGAGGGTGTGGGCGGGGGCTCTGCCTTCTCTGCCTCAGGCGGCCTCCTGTGTCTTCCAGGGCAGGCCCGACCCAGCCCCTCCCCCCGCCCCTCCTCCCTCTCTGGCACCCGGGCCTCCAGCACAGCAGGCGCCCGCTGCAGACCCGAGAGTTCCTGCCTCCGAGAGCGCCACGTTACTCGGAAACACCCCATTTAAACGCAGAAGCGCACACGGTCTCACGGAGGCTCCCCGGGGGGCACCGAGCTAATCCTCGGGACCAGGCTACGCTCGGGGAGCACGTGTAAGGAGAGGACGTGGGTACTGCCGGCAGGGAGGCCGGAGCCGGCACCCGAGGGGCCCCTCTGACACGCGGGCCCGAATCACCTTCTGCCCCTTAGGACCCTTGGGGTCTTGCTCCCTCATCCCTCCGCTGCCAGGGGCCAGCTAGCTCCTCCCCCGATGGAGGGCTTGAGTCTGATGCACGTTGGCACCGACCCGGGCACACAGCCAGGCGCCCGAGCCGTCCTCGTGGGGACACTGTGTCCCCGCCCCCTCAGTCGTCCCCAGGCTCCAGCAGGGATCAGAATCCAGGACCCGCCAAGGCAGTTTAGTGGGGCCCGAGCCCCTCCTGCAGGGGGAGGCCGCGCCCGGCCTCCGGGACACTCACCATTAAGCGTGGGAGGCGTGGATGGGGACCCCAGGGGGGATGGGTCATTGGAGTCCAGGTACCAGGTGGTCTCGTCCATTCGGGACCGTCTCCTGGGGAGGGGAGGGGAGCAGAGGTGAGCGGCGGAAACCGGGAAGAGGGCGGGGCAGGTGGAAGCCCGGAGCCGCCTCGGGACACTCACCTCCCATTCTGAGCCTCCCCTGGCTTGGGGGAACCGGGCCCCCAGGCCCAGCACTGGCGGCGCTCCCCACTTCCCGAGTCTTCCAGGCGGCGCGGGGATTGGCGACCCCAAACCTGTCCTGTGTCCGCGGGTTCCACTGAGGAGAGAGGAGGGGACCGAGTGTCGGGCGCCGGCCCTCGCGGGCTGAGCAGCAGGACCCCCAGGAGCAGGCCCGGCAGCTCGGGGCGCCCCCTACAGGTGGCCGGGGATTTGGAAGGCTGCCGGGCAGGAGGGAGAAGCCGGGGCCCCAGCAGAGACACCGGAGCGGGAGAAGGGCATCGGCCCGCCCCGAGTCCCGGAGCAATCCCGCACGTGGCCCTCCGGGCCTCAGTTTACCCCGTGGCAGAGTGAGGGCCCCTTCCCCGATTCCTGGCTGGGTGGAAAGGGAGAACTGGGCCTGGCCAATGAGGGGGACACCTGGCTCCCGAGGCAGGGGTCTCTTACACTGGATGGCCCTGAAGCGTGGGAAGGTGGGCGAGTCCCCGGCCCCGACTTCAAAAACGTTTTTCCTCCGGTCCAAGCCAGGAGAAGCCTGCACGGTGATCCTGTGCTTGAAATCTAGGGATGGTCGTAGGGAGAAAGGAGATAGCCCTAGATCCAAGCTGGCTGCCCCACCCCCGCCCCACCTGCAGCCAATCACGGGGCAACATGCAAACGAGCGCTCACTGGGCCCCGCCCCCACCCACTCACGGGGCAGCTTGCAAATAAACTTTTAGGTCCCGCCCGCTCCAGGAAGCCCCACCCCTTCCTCCATCAAGAGCCACTGACGGGGCGGCATGCAAACAAGCGGCTCTCGGACCCCGCCTCCCTCCGCCAGGAGCCACTCACGGGGTGACATGCAAAGAGCCCCGCCTCCTCACCCAGAGGCATGCTGATGCGCTCGCCGCCGTCCCGCGCCCGCAGCTTGCTGCGCTTGAAGGTGCCCCGGCGGCGGCGCACGTGCGGCCGCTCTCGGTCCACTTGCTGCAGGAGCAGGGTCAGCTCGCGCTCGAACACCTCCAGCTCCCACTGCGCCAGCAGGTGCTCGCGCCGCCTCAGCTGCTCGGCCTGAGAGCGCTGCTCCCGCGCCGCCCGGGTCAGCTCCTCCTCCCGGCTCAGCAGCTCCTGGGGGCGGGGAGGGGCGGGGCGTTAGGCTCTGGGTCCCGCCCCAAGGGCAACGCCCTCCCAGGTCTCCGCTGCCCCATCCTCGAGAGAGCCCCGCCCCGCTCTAGGAGGCTCCGGAAGTCTCATCCCCAGGAGAACTCCTGCCCCCTGGACTCTGGAGTCCCGCCCCCCAGAGGTGTCCCCCCCCTTCCCCCCCAGAAAACCAGCTTCCCCTGTCCGGCTCCCCAGCCAGGCTCAGAGAAGCCCTCATTTTCTAGGAAGGAAGCTAAGGGCGAGGGTGCCTGGTCTAGCCAGGGTCCCGCATTTGGCCCAGGTCCTGTGGCTCCGGAGCCCCGGGGATGTCCTCCACTCCAGGTCGCTGGCAGCCCGGGTCTCTTGTTCCTGCCCCGTAGGCTCCTAGGCTCCCGCCAGCCTCAGGCCAGGAGCTCCCCTAGTCTCCTCCCTGCTGGGGAGCCCTGCTCTGAGAACCCCAACCCTGTCCTGGCCAGAAACCTCATCACCCCCACTTCTAGGCCCCCCCACCTCTTTTCCAGGGACCCAGGTGTCCTGTCCCCAGCCTCCTGCACAGCAGGGACAAGTGACTTGGAGATAAAACCTGGCTCCAAAAGCAGGCTCTCCCCACCCCTTCAGGGGGACGGCACCTTTTCCTTTGCTCGGATCTCGTCGAAGAGACCCTGGATCTCTCGCTTCCAGCCATCCTGCATGGAGTGGAAGGAGTCCCGGGGCATTTCCCGCAACACCTGGGCTTCCAGGGCCGACAGCTGTTGCAAGATGACAGAGAAGTCGGGCCGGCGGTGGGGGTCCTGTGCCCAGCAGTCTTGGGGGGAGGAGAGAAGGGGGGGACATTGTGTAGCCCCGCTTCTTGCCGCCCTCCCCAAAGCCTTCTCTCTCACAGTCAGCCCCCCCCGCCTCGCATCTTCGGGTCTCTTACCGGCCATGAGCTGCGCAAAGGGCTCGGGACAGGTGGAGGGGATGGGCAGCGTCAGCTTGTTCACGGCGACTCCGTAGGCCACGGCCAGGCCGTCGATGCCGCGGTAAGGCACTTCTCCGGTCAGCAGTTCCCACAGCAGCACCCCAAAGCTGCAGGTCGGAGAACAGCCGTCAGCCCCCCACCCGCCGAGCCTCCGCTCCCCCCTCCCCCCTGGGTGGGGCCCCAGACCTCCAGACATCGCTGCCCTTGGAGAAGGTGGAAGCCTTGATGACTTCGGGGGCCATCCAGGCGTAGGTGCCCGCCGCGCTCATCTGAGTGGTCTTGTGCCACTCGCGGGCCAGGCCGAAGTCGGTGATCTTCAGGGTCTTGTGCTCCACATCGTCCCCCTCCACGGGCTGCAGCAGCAGGACTGGGGGGAGGCAACAGGAGAGGCCCAGTTAGGGCTGGTCCCAGGGCACATCCCAGCAAGCTTGGGGGGGGCGGGGAGAGCCGGGCATGGAAGAGCCTTCCTCGGGCTCTTCCTGGGGGGCAGTGTCAGACTGGGGGGGGGGGGGGTAATTGATGCAGAAGCTCAGACCAGCGAGCACCAGGCGGAAATAGTTGCGATGGCCGCCACCTCCAGCTCCCTAGGGTCTTCCCTCCCCGGCCACTGCCCTGGGAGAGACCAGTCTGACCCCAAACTGGACCAGCAGCAATTCTGCCGTCTCCTGCCCCCAAGCATCTGGCCTCAGCCTTCCACAGCTGGAGGCCCCCGGCTTCCCCTCTGTGCCCCCAGACCCTCCAGCCGTCCGTATCCTCCTCCTCTCCAATCTGTCCTTTGCCCCTCCAACCTTCCCTCTCAATTCTGGTACATGCTAGTGGGACCCTGGGCCCTTCTCTGGGCCTTAGTTTCCACATCTCCAAAATGGAATGGGAGGGGCCTGAACTAGGTGCTCCCCCAGGGGGGCCTGGAGTCAGGGAAAGGAGACTTCAGGTTCTGCCCCAGACACTTGCTGTGTGACACCGGGCAAGCCCAAACCTCTCTGGGCCTGTTTCCTAACCTAGACAATGGGGACGGGGCCCCTCCCTCCCGGGATTGTTTCCAGCCACCAATGGGACATGAACAGAGGGCTCAGCAGGGGGAGGGGCGCCCCCGCTCCCTGAGGGGCTGAGCCAGAGCCCACCATGGCAGCTTGGGAAGAGGGGAGCCCAAAACTCGGCCCGTGATCTGTGACGCCAGCACCGGCCCGGGGTTCCCGTTTTACGGATGATGGGACTGAGGCCGTAAGCGGCCTAGGGCTCGGCCCCCGCCAGGGCGGGTCCTCGGGAGGATTTTGGACCCAGGCTTCCCTCACCCCCAGCCTGGAGCTGGGAGGGAATCGGGCCTGGGGGAGGGGGGAGCCGAGGGGGATTCCTTTCTGCTTCTTCATTTCATTTCCTGTTTCCTCCTGGGCCTGGCCCCGCCCTCCCCCTGTGCCCTGCCAGGTACTGTGGGAGGGGCCTTGGCTCAGAGTTCAAATCTCTGAAGATGCTCCCCAGTTGGGAGTCTTGGGCCAATCCCCTCTCCCTGGGCCTCAGTTTCCTAGCCTGTAACGAGGGGGCCGGACGAGATGGGCACTTCTGGACCTTGCCCCTCACACTTTCCTTCTGGCTGCTCTCCCATCCTCTGGGCAGCCCCCCCCTCCCCCCCTCCAGTTTCAAAAGTAGGGAGGGTGGGGCGGGCCAAGTGGCCTCTTACTGAACCACGTGACCACATGACTTAATCCCACCTACCCACCCTCACTCCCCCCACAAGCAGAGACGGGCCAGCTGGAGGGCTCTGCCAGTCACTGAGGGAGCCCGGAGCGGGCAGGGGGCGCGCGCCCACCGCGACTGGCTGCCTGGGGCACGGGGACTAGAAGCGATGGCCTCCAAGGTGCCTCCGCTGCCCGGTTGTGACCCCTGACTTGCGACATCCTCCCCTCTACCTGAGGCTGGCGGCCGGGCCCCGTGTGTCCTCCGTCTCCAGGGAGGCAGGGGAATGTCACAGCCGCAGGCTCGGGGCTGGAAGGCCGCTGGAGTCCAGCCCCCCCCCCCCCCCCCCCCCCCCCCCAAGGAACGAACGTTCCCAGAGAACACGAATCATTTCGTTTTCTATCCCATCGGTTCCAGTGCTCGGCACCTAGCAGGCATTTAATAAACTTTTCACTGAATTGAATGGACTGGAGCCCTCTCACTTGACAGATCAGGAAACTGAGGCCCAGAGTCATGGTTAGCCAGGAATGGCTAAGGGCTCAGCCTTTCTGAGCTGCTCATGAGCCAGCTCCCCGGGCCCGGCCCGGTTCCTCCCTGCTTCCAGAGCCTCGACGTGGCCTCTGTGGTCTCCCAGCTCCATGGGCCCCGAACAGACTTCTTCCCCTCCCTTCCTGGTCCTCCCAGCTTCCCCTTTCTGAGCAACCTCAGTCGGGACAGCAGGGCCCTTCTGGGAAAGTCGGGGGGTGAGGGGAGCAGGTCCGGCCCGGGCTGGGGCCCTGGAGAGCTGGTCCTGTGACTCGTGGGCCTGGAGAATTCCCTCCCTCCTCTCCCCCGGCCGAGGCTCACAAGGACCCCATTGTCCAGGCCGCCACAGGAAAATCAGTCCATTGTTTTCTACCATGTCCCCCCCACCTCCAGGATAGGGATCCCCCCCCGCCCCAGTGCACTCAGGACTCCTGGGCCCAGGACCAAGGAGTCTGGAAGGAGGCGGGATGCCCAAGCTCTGGGAGGCCAGAGGCCCAAGGTGCCCAGGTCACAGGGGCCAAACCGGGGCTCGGCATCCCATCCAGAGGGGGTTTGCCTGGGGGGGAGGGTACTCCTCCCAACTCCCCCCAGTCTAACCACCCCCGCAGCCAGCTGTGCCTGGAGAGGGAGAGGGGAGGCCAGGGCAGGGACAGGAAGCCCGTTCAGGAAACGCAGGAAGTAGCAGGGAGGGCGGGGAGTGGGGGCTCAGGCTATTGTTCCATTTTCTCTGTAAAGAGAAGGGAGGAAAAACAGAAGCCAGGATTCCCCTCCCCCAGCCAGGGGTCCAGCTTACAGGGGAATCCCCCCCCGGCCCGCCGGGGAGAAGGGCTAGGGGAGCAGCCCGCCTGGCTTCTGGGGGTGGCAGGGAGAACAGGGGCCCTTCCCACCAGTCTAAGAAGCTAGAAGTGGGAGGAGGCTGGATGCTCTGCGCCCAGAGGACACAGGCTCGAGGCACAGGGGACCCTCTGAAGGCGGGGAGAAGCGAGGCTCGTGGAGGCCCAAAGCCAGCCTTGCTTTGTGCGGCTAAATACAGACACTGACTTTGGAGTCCAGCGGGGGCTGCCCCGTCTACTCGCCTGCGCTGTAGTGATGAGGAGGGGGACACAGAACTCCCCTCAGGAGGCCCAGGGGCTCCCTCTGCTCCCTGCCGGGCCCCCTCACACCTTCAGTGCTGCCCAACTCCCCAGCCTGGCACTCGAAGCCCTCCAGAAACGATCAGTCCTCAGTCTTGACCCAGGGCCCCGGTCCTTCCTCCCCTGAGCTTCTGCCGTCTGAAAAACTCTCCCTCCTTTCTTTGGCCAGGTCCCACCTCAAGACCTTCCTTCTCTGAGGCTTCCCCCGGCCCAAGTTCATCCCCCGATGCGCCGGGAGGGTCAGCGTCCCTTCCCCACTCTCCCGGGTGGACCGAGGGCAGGGCCCAGAATGCAACAGCCTCTCAGCCCTGGTGGGGACGGACCTCGGCAGTCACTGAACCTGATCTCTCCCGTTCAGTCCAGGACATTGGGAGAAAGCGACCTCCCTGACGGGTCAAACCACCG
Source organism: Antechinus flavipes (assembly GCF_016432865.1). Classification (NCBI taxonomy): domain Eukaryota; kingdom Metazoa; phylum Chordata; class Mammalia; order Dasyuromorphia; family Dasyuridae; genus Antechinus; species Antechinus flavipes. Next base: position 256,161,119 of record NC_067403.1, read on the forward strand.
GCCAGACGGACAAGGATTTATTCTCCGGCCTTCTGGACCGGTGCCCTTCGAAACAATTTTGGGGGGGAAATGGAGAAATAACTGCTTATTTATCCGGGGCACTGGTGGGGGACGGCCCAGTTTCCTGCCCTCTGGGAGCAGAATCTGGCAAATAAGCTGGGACAGCGAATGGTGTCGGGACAAACAGGACAGGGATGGACCAGATGTCACTGCGGGTGGGAGGAGGGAAGGAGGGAGCACTGCGGGCTGAAGTGCTCAGGGAAGGCTTCCTGGAGGGGACAGAAAGATGGATGAGGCTGCACTGGGGGCTCTCTTTCAACGCCCAAGTCAGCCAAACATCGTTTACAAAGCTTCCAACGGGCAGTCAGAGGCTGAGACTTTTGGGTGGAGGCCGGACTCTCCGGGGAAACAGATACTGATTTGAGGCCCCCCATCTTTAGCTGGGGGTTGCCTTGCTCCAGGTCAGTGTTTGCTCGTGGCAGCAAGGGCGGAGGAGGCTCCCTGGGCCTTAAGGTACCCAATGGAGCCGGGAAGGCCGGGCTTGGGAGCCAGACCGGCCGTTCCTCCCAGGAGCCCCCCGCGACAGCGCCACTCTCGTCAGCTAAGGCCCCGAGCACTCCTGGGAAACCCAGTCCCTTCCTCTCTCCGGACCCGGTTCCCGGAGAGGAGGAGGGCGTTGCACTCTAGTCCCTTCTCTGATCTGGAGCCTGCAGTGACAAGCCCGGGTTTCTGAAGCCAGGCTTCGACCCTGGAAACATTGGGAGCCAAACGAGTCCCCTCTCCACCTCAGTTTTCTCATCTGTAAATGGGGCCACCGGTGCCCTGCTAACATCAGAGGGAACATCGCCCCTTAAAAGGCAGGAAAGAGAGGCGCCCAGCCCTTTGCCTTGCACCTCCAGGAGAAAGGCGGCCAGGGCTGCCGACATCCTGCCCTACTCCTGACTGTCCTGGCTAACAGGCCGGGAGGGGACCCTGAGGTGGGCCAGGGGCCGGCCGCACTGCGGGAAGGGGAGTCCGCGTTACTCACTGTTGTTGGACTTGAGGTCCCGGTGGATGACGGGCACCAGAGCCTCACAGTGGAGGTAGTGCATCCCCCGGGCTATCTGCACCCCCCAGTTGACCAGCACGTGAGGGGGGACCCGGCGGCCGGCCAGCGCCCGGCTGAGGGGGCCTCCTGCGGCGTACTCCATCACCAGGCACAGGTTGGGCTCCTCCAGGCACACGGCCTTGAGCGCGATGATGTTGGGGTGCGCCAGCATGGCGAAGAGGCGAGCCTCTTGGCGGACGCTTTCGGCCGTCACGCTGATGTCCTCGTCGGGGTCCTGGCGGGCGGCCTTGACGGCCACCAGCTCGCCCCTCCAGCTGCCCCGGTACACCTTGCCGAAGCCGCCCACCCCGATCACCTCCTCCAGGCGCAGCTCCTGGAAGCGGGCCACCTCGGGCTGCGGGGGGCTGCCCCGGGACACGTAGTTGGACGGGAAGATGCCCACCTGGTCGCCCACCTTGCCCGCCCACCAGCCCTCGTCCCCGGAGATGGCCGCGTCCCGGGACAGCACCTCCACCCGGTCCCCTTTGCGCAGCGTCAGCTCGTCGCGGCCGCTCGCCTCGTAGTCGAAGAGCGCTGTCCATACCGGGTTGGAGTAGGCGGTCTTGGGGGCGCCCTCGGCCCGCCCCCCGCCGCTCCACGTCCCCAGGGGGCTCTTGAGGAGCAGGTTCTTCAGCGGCTCCATTCTGGGGGGGCTCATCGGGCTAAAACAGGCGCCTCATTGCGGCGGAGGGGGAAACCGAGGCCCAGGGAAGCCCCGACCGCTGCCCTGGGGGCCCCCGCATGGCGGGCTGGGGCCCCCGGGGGCCTGGGGCCAGGTCAGGGGCGGAGCGGCCGGGGGCGCCGCCGGGGGAGCATGGGGGCCTCGGCCAGACCTGGCTCTCCTTCCTCCTCCTCCTGGGCGCCCCGGCCGCGCTCCCTCCTGCTCCCTCCGAGCTCTCTTTGTACTTTGGCCCCGGGCGGGAGGCGGCGGCGGCGGGGGAGGAGTTTCGCTTTTTTCCGCTCTTCTCCCTCCTGCAGGAAACAGCATCAGATGACGCTGGCCCCGCGGGGCGGCCCTGGCCGGGGGACCCCGAGCCCCGCGCCCGCCTCTGGGGAACCCGCGCGGTCGTCCCCAGCCGCACACTGCCTCGCGCGCGCTCTCCTGGGGGACCCTCGGGGAAACTGAGGCGGCGAAGCGGCGGGAGCGCACTTTTGCGATGGCGACGGCCGAGCCCGAGCGCGAGCCCCTCCGCGCCCCTCCGAGCCCCCGGCACAGCTCTCGCCCTCTTACAGGGCTCCTTCGAACCTTCGGAGAGCGGGGCCGAAGCGGCGTCACCCGCCACCTCCTCTGCTCGCGAAGGAGTGCCTGTCTCTTTAAGAAAGTTGACGCCATCTGCACTCGCCTATTTCTGTCTGTCCCAAGAACTTTCGGCCTAGGCGCTAGCCGGGTCTGGGCCGGGATCTTAAAAAAAACGGAGACGACTCTAGCGGCTCATCCCAATGACGTCACCCATCCCTCAGGGCCACAGAAGTGGGGGGGTGTGCGGAGATACCTCCCTCCTACCCCAGCTCCGAGATCTTAGGCGTTTGGGCGTTTCTTTCCATTGGCGAAGGTGCATGTCACTTCTACTCTGTAAACCAATAGTCAACCGGCTCTCGTTTAAGCTGGGGGAGGGGGAGGGGGGGTGTCCGCCGGCTCGGCTCTGCGCATGCGCCTCAGCAATCCCATCAAGGAACTGTTGCTTGCCTGGTCCCGCCCTCAAATCGTCTGAGCCCAGGCTTTCGGCATCTACGCATGCGCCGAATTCTCCGCTAGTAAGCCGTTGCTCCTCATCTTTTTAGCGTCAGCCAGCTACACCTAGAAAGGATAGACCTGACCCTCTTATTTGACATACAGAGAAACTGAGGCCCAGAGAAGTTTATCACAGCGGGTATCCCTTACACAATTCGTATCTCATTTAGTCCTCACGGCCATTCTTGGCGCCTGGCATTAGGATTATCCCCATTTTACAGATGAGGTCCACAGAACTCGGGTAGGATTTGAACTCGGTCATTCCTGACTTCCTGACATTTGTACACATATCTTGAACGTAGGCAGTTGTTTGCATATTGTTTCTCCCCGTTAGAACGTAAGCTTCTCGAGGGCAGGGTCCGTGGCTTTGCCCTTTTATCTGCAGCGCTTAGCAGAGGCACGTAGCGCGTTAGCATGCAGCATGTAGCTACAGGCTCGTAGCAACTGCTTCATAAATTCTTGTTGACTGACTGCTTCCTCCAGGCGGAGTGACAGGCTCCAGGTTCAAAGGTGGGATTTACTCCCCAGCCGGCCGATCGCTACTTCTCCGCCACCTATCGGATTTGCCTCCGCCGCGCAGGCGCTTTGGGTGCCTATTTCCTCTCCCCGCCTCTCCGTATTTGTAGCCGGAATTGCTCCGCCCCCCACTCCTGTCTGACCCCGCCCAGACATCGGGCGCTTGGCACGGGCGCCTGCGCACTACCGGCCTCGACACTCCAGCGCGTGCGCAGTCGTTCGTGGCGATTTTCCCTTTCCGGGTCCCCCCCGGGTCCGGCGGGCGCATGCGCGTCCGGCAGCTGGCGGCTCGCGGCTCCTGCTTCCGGCCTTCACCGCCCCCTCCCCACACCCCTCCCCCCCGCCGGGGCCGGCACCGGGAGTGGGAGCATCTTCGGGGGCGAGCGCGGAGCTCCGGGGCACGCGAGCTGCGGCCGGCCGGCGGCGGGTCCTCCGTCGGGCGAGGCGGGGCGGGGCCGCGCGGCAGGGGGGGGCGGGGGGGGCGCGGGCCCCGCATGCGGCGGGCGCGGCGGGGGGCGGGGGGGGCGGCGAGGGGCCGGGCGCGGGGCCGCCCATGAGGGCCCCGGGCCCGGGCCCGCGGACGGCGCCGCCCCCCCCGGGCGGCCATGGGCTCCCAGGTGCTGCAGATCCTGCGCCAGGGCGTGTGGGCCTCGCTCACGGGCGGCTGGTTCTTCGACCCGCATCAGAGCACCTTCTCCAACTGCTTCCACCTGTACACCTGGCTGCTGCTGCTGGCGCTGCCCTTCCTGTTGTACATGGTGAGCGGGGGAAACTGAGGCACGTGGGGGGAGGGAGGGCCCGTATACTCGTGGGCTGCTGCCGCCGGCGCTGCCCTTATTGTGCGCGAAGGGGGGGAGAAACCGATGGGGGAGGGGGCGAGCGGGCGACATGGATACCCAGGGGCTGCCGCTGGTGGTCCCCTTATTGTACAGGAAGGGGGGATACCGAGGTGCGGGGAGCGGGGAGCCCATATACCTAGGGGCGGCTGCTGTTGCCCTTCCTATTGTACGTGACGAGCTGGGGGGCTCTGAGGGGAAACTGAGGCAAGGGGTGCAGGCCCGTTACGTTGAGCTGTTGCTGCTGAGTGCCCTTCTTGCTGACTGGGGTGAGGGGAGGACCTGCACCCCACCTGTGCACAGGGGGCTGCTGCTTCTGGCCCTATTCTTCTCACTGGATGTGGCAAGCAGGGAAAAGCTGGTATGGGGGGGCTGCCTGTACCCCAGCTGTGCTCATGGTGAGCAGCAGGGAGCTGAGGCACGAGAGGGGCTGCTCGCTCCCACCCGCGTGCCAGCCTGTGCCCCCGAGGCCGCTGCTGACCCTCTTCTTCTTGAGATCACCAATGGTGTTGAGGGGCAGGGGCAAACAGGCGGGGGGGGGGACCACCCATATGCCCGTTGTTCGCCCGGGAGCTGCCCTTGTTCTCCTGGTGAAGGGGAGGGACCTCTGGGGTGGGCTGACTGCTCCTGCCTCACACCTGATCGATGGTGACTGTCCTTCCTGGGCTCCAGGGGCGTTGGGAGAGCAGGGCCGGGACCTGAGGCAGAGGGGGTGGAAAGGTGCGGGGAGCGCGGGAACAGGGCTCTGGGCCGCGGCCATCCCTCGCCTTCAGCAGGCCGGGCTGGCCGGCCGCTTTATCTCCGGGAGGCCACGGGCTGGGGCCTGGGGGAGGCCCGGGGGCCCACTCAGCCCCCCGTCCCTGCCGCAGGTTCTGCCCCCCAGCATGCTGGTGGCTGCCGTGTACTGCCTCGTGGTGGCCGTCATCTTCACCACCATCAAGACGGTGAACTACCGGCTCCACGCCATGTTCGACCAGGGAGAGATCGTGGAGAAGAGGAACTCCACGCTGGGGGAGGCCGAGGAGGAGGCTGCCCCCGGGGACGGCGACGTGCCCAGGTAGGCTGGGCCGAGCGAGTGGGCGGGAAGGGGCGCCCGGCGGGGCGAGCCCTGACCGCCTTGTCCTGAACCCTCAGGGATCCCGGGGTAGAGATGACGGTGTTTCGGAAAGTGAGCTCCACGCCCCCCGTGCGCTGCAGCTCCCAGCATTCCGTGTTCGGGTTCAATCAGGTCACGGTGAGTCGGCCCCCTCCGCTTGTCCCAGCCCTTCTGCTCCGCAGGCGGGAAGCGTGGGAGCTCCGTCCCTCCCCGCTCTGGCCGCTGCAGCCACACGGTGTAAAGTCCTCCTCTCACACCCTCGTCTTTCTCCTCCGCCAGGAGCTGATTCCTCGGATCGAGGACACGGGGCCTCTGAGAGGTGAGATCCCGCCGATTCCGGGGGTGCAGAGGCCTGGGGCCGGGGCTCCCTCGAGGGTGGGGGGCTGCGGGCTCTGCGCTGACGGCCCCCCTTACGTTGCAGACATCAAGGAGCTGGTCCGGGAGCAAGGCAGCAACAACGTGATCGTGACCGCGGCCGACAGAGAGATGCTGAAGCTGAGCTCTCCGGAGAAGCTGCGTGAGTGGGCCCGGGAGGGCAGAGGGCCCGGCTCCGAGCTCCCTTCCCGCCTCCTGGGAGGCTTTGAGCTCCCGTCCCTCCCAGGACACGTGACGACTCTTCTCTTTCTGGCTCGTTTCCCTTCTAGTTGGTGGAGATCTCCCCCAGACTCCTCCAGGGCCTCCTCCCCCAGAGCCTTCACTGCCCAGCACAGACTCCTCAGAGCGTTCTCCCCTGGCTGGAAACAGAGGGACCCCCTGGAGTGGGGAGAGTGTGGTCGACACTCCCATGAGCCCTTTGCTCAAAGGGAGCCTGAGCCAGGAGTTGAGCAAAAGCTTCCTGAATCTGACTCTTCCGGACCGGCCGCTCGTGCGCACCAGCAGCCGGAAGGAGAAGCGCGGGGGGGCCGGTTACCAGCCCCTGGACCGGCAGGGCTCGGGGGATCCTGTGCCCCAGAAGGCTGGCTCCTCCGACTCCTGTTATAGCGGCACTGACAAGGAGACCCTGAGCAGTTTTAAGAGCGAGAAAACCAACTCCACTCACCTGGACAGTCCCCCCACGGGCCACGCCAGGGACGGCAGCGACACGGATCCGCCGTCCGAAGGTGACCTCCCCCCCTCCCCTGATGCCGGGGTCCCTTCCGACGACACCCTGCGCTCCTTCGACACGGTGGTCGGAGCGGGGACTCCACCGGGGGGCCCCGAGCCCCTTCTGGTCGTCCGGCCCAAAGACCTGGCCCTGCTTCGGCCGGGCAAACGCAGAACCCCAATTCGCCGGCATTCCCCCCCGAACCGAGCCTCCCGGCGCCCTTATCCTGCCCCGGGCCGCCCCCTGCTGGAAGGTGGGGGCTTTTTTGAGGACGAGGACACGAGCGAAGGCAGCGAGCTAAGCCCCGCGTCCAGTCTTCGGTCTCAGAGACGCTTCAGCACCGACAGCTCCTCCTCTACTTCCTGTTACTCCCCTGAGGGGTCCAGGGGGGCGGGGGGTAGGCCCCGGAAGCGGCGGGCTCCCCGAGGGCCCGAAGAAGGGGCCACGGTGCCCCCCAAGCGTCCATATGGGGCTCAGCGTACCCCTAGCACCGCCAGTGCCAAGACACACGCCCGAGTGCTCAGCATGGACGGGGCCGGGGGCGACAGTCTCCGGGTCCCGTCGGCGGGCTCCAAAGCAGAGCTGGAGGCCCAGGCGGGGGGCGAGCCCGCCGTGGCCTTGGCCTCCTTGCCGCCGTCAGACAGCTTTGCCCTAGGCAGCCGAAGGGGACCCGCCGCCAACCAGCCAGGTTGGCGGGGGGAGCTCCAGGAAGAAGGAGCAGTTGGGGGTGGTGAGTGCGGGACGGGGGGTGGGGAGCCTGCGGGTGGGATGGGATCTGGAGGGAAGCCAGCCCGGGGCGGGGGAGGACCCAAGGGCAAGAGGCTGATAGCCACCATGTGGGGTTCTCTCGGAGGGGCTGCTGAGGAGGGCGCCAAGCGAGACCGGTCGAGTAGCGTGCGGCGGACCCAGGCCATCCGGAGGCGTCACAACGCCGGGAGCAACCCGACCCCGCCCTCGTCCGTCATGGGCTCTCCCCCCAGGTGAGCTGGGCCCAGCCCCCCACGCGCGGAGGTTCCCCCGGCCTTCCGTGGGTGCTGATGGACGCCTCTGCCCGCAGCCTGCAGGAAGCCCAGCGGGGCCGCGCGGCCTCCCACTCCCGGGCCCTCACCCTGCCCTCGGCCCTGCACTTCGCCTCCTCTCTGCTGCTGCCGCGGTCGGGCGCCAACGTGCACGAGGCTTGCACCTTCGACGACACCTCGGAGGGCGCCGTGCACTACTTCTACGATGAGAGTGGTGAGCCCCTCCCCCGTCGGGGATGAAGGCTAGGGCCCAGGGGCGTAGATCCCCTCCCCCCACACTGCTCAGAGAAGCGGGCACAAGGCCTCCCCCCACACACTGCTCAGAGAAGTGGGCATGTGGCCCCCTCCCCCCCCACTGCTCAGAGAAGTGGGCATGTGACCCCCCTCCCCCCCCACTGCTCAGAGAAGTGGGCACCTGCCCCCCCCCCCCACACTGCTCAGAGAAGTGGGCACGTGGCCCCCTCCCCCCCCACGCTGCTCAGAGAAGTGGGCATATGACCCCCCTCCCCCTCACTGCTCAGAGAAGTGGGCACGTGACACCTGCACTCTTGGGGCTTTGTTTCTGAGAGCTCTCATCCTTCCCCGGCCCAGCTCGGCCTCCGACTTGTCCCTGGGGGGGCCGGGGGGCCCTTTCCTCAGGTTCCACAGCTCTCTGACGAACCTCCTCTTCCTGCTTGTAGGGGTGCGACGCTCCTACACCTTTGGCTTGGCAGGGGGTGGCTACGAGAACCCCGTGGGACAGCAAGTCAGCGGGGAGCAGGGGACCAACGGGGCCTGGTGAGTGTCGGCAGCGGCTCCTTCGGCTCCGTGCTTTGGCCAGGCCAGAATCTGCTGCGTCCCCTGCGGCCTTGGCAGCTGCTGCAGTTGGATGCTGGGATGGGGGCTGAGGGGGTTACAATCTCCTTTGAGAAACTCAGCCTGTGGGGATGGGAGGCCAGGAATGGACAGTCGGAGGAGGAGGAGGAAGAAGGGGTCGGGGGCTGGGGCCGGGGCTCTCTGTGGAACCTGCTTCTCCCCCACTTTTTCCTCTTCCTTCCGAGCCTTCCCGCCCACCCAGTCTCGATTGCCTCTGGCCCCGGCGCGCAGTGGGGTGTGGACGCCAAAGCCGTATCACGTTCTCCCCCCAGCCTTCGTTTCCCAGCCCCGGCTCTGTCCCCTCTGCACCCCTGCCCTGTTTCTCTCTTCCCTGCTCCCTGTTCCCTGCTCCCTGCCTTTCTCCTGCCATCTCTCTTCTTCTCTTATCTCTCTCTGTCTCTCTCTGTCTCTGTCTCTCCCTTTCTCCTCCTCTTCCTCTCTCCCTCTCCCCCCAGGGACCGCCACTCTCATTCCTCCAGCTTCCACTCTGCGGAGGTCCCCGAGGCTGCCGGAGGTCTGGCCCTGCTGCAGCCTCGCCCCGTGGTGTTGCAAGGGATGCAGGTCCGGAGGGTGCCCCTGGAATTACCCGAGGTGAGAAGGGAGCTGGGGCGCAGGGTCCCACGTCTGGTAGTGGAGGGAGACGGGGGGGCTGCAGTGAGAAAGGAGCAGGGCCCCGTGCACCCGCCTCGGAGGGGCCAGCGCCCAAAGCTTCCAGTCATTTCCTCTCCACAAGGGGAGTGAGCCGGCTCGGGAGGCAGCGGGCCCCTCTCTGCTGGGAGGGGACCTCGAGCCCGCCGTGGCTTGGCCTGTGGGTCAGCGTTCTCCGACCCCGAGGTGCACGGGGAGGGTCATCGTCTCGGGGGGACGCTCGGGCTTGACGTCTGTGCCTCGCGCTGGCAGTTTGACTTACTGGACCAGGACTCCCTGCACGAGTCTCAGGAGCAGACCCTCATGGAGGAGGCCCCCCCGCGGCCTCAGCACAGCTACAAGTATTGGCTCCTCCCGGCCGCTGGACCCCCGTGCGTTACGAGCGGCTGGCCCTGCTGGCCCTGCTGGACCGGTGAGCAGCGGGACCCCCACGGCGGGGTTTGATTAGACGGTTGCGGGGAGTCCCGGCCCAGCAGTGCGAGGGGCTTGTTCCTGAGGGAAACACCTGGGGCTAAACTGGGCAGGACCCAGAGGCCCTGGGCCCTGCCCCACGCCGTACCGGGCAGCTGCTTTTGCTTCTACGTGGGAAACCCCTACGGAATCCCCGCCATGTGCCTGGCACAGTGCTGGTCAGCCTGGTGCTGGCGGGTGGGAGCCATCTGTTAGACGTTTGACGATGATGCGGAAGGGAGCCAGCCCCGGCGCCCCAGCCCCTTCCGTCCCCCCCGAACGTGGTACTTTGCTCTGTTCCACGGGAGAGGGCTGTGGCCCTTGGATTTCCCACCCAGCGGGTTCTAGCTCTGTGGGCGGGGGGGGGGGGGTCTGCTGGGGCACAGGCCCATTGACTCGGTGACTCCCACAGGACTCGGGGGGTGCTGGAGAACATCTTTGTGGTGTGGCTGGGCAGTCTGGTGGCCTTTCTGGGCTACCTGCTCCTTCTCAAGGGCTTCTTCAGGGACATCTGGGTCTTCCAGTTCTGCCTGGTCATTGCCTCCTGCCAGTACTCGCTGCTCAAGGTCAGATGCTGGCCGGGCCCCTCCCCCTCCCGCTCCCCGTCCTTGGTGCCGCCGCCAGCCCCGGAGCCCCCTCTGACCCTGCCCTTCTCCCCCTCCCCCTCCCGAGCTCACAGCCCCCAGCCCTTCCTTCGCCTCAGTCCCGGCCCCTCGGAAACCACGGTCCCCGTTTCTTGCAGAGCGTCCAGCCCGATGCTGCGTCTCCCATGCACGTGAGTCCCCGCCGGCCCAGGAACTGACCTTGTCTCTTCAGGGGAGGGGGCCTTCTGATGGAAGTTTGGGGGGACCCTGAGCCCCGGGCCTCGTCTGATCGGGACAGGCTCGGAGCTGGGGGCCTGGGGTGGGGGACCCTGAGCCCCGGGCCTGCCTCGTCCAGCGGGGGGAGCCGGAGGGCCCAGATCCAGGACGTCTGGCTCCTTTTGCAGGGTCACAACTGGGTGATCGCCTACAGCCGGCCCGTCTACTTCTGCTGCTCTTGCCTCCTCATCTGGCTGCTGGACGCCCTGGGCTCGGCCCTGCCCTTCCCTCCCGTCTCCCTCTACGGCCTCACGCTCTTCTCCGCCCCCTTCTTTTTTTGTGCCCGAGATGTGGCCACTGGTGAGGGGGCTGGGGGGGGGGGGCGAGGTGGTTGGGGGCGGGGGCTTCTCCAAGCTTCGGGGTGGAAGCTGACGGCCTTCCCCCCTCCCCCCGCCCGTGTCCCTGCAGTCTTTACCTTGTGCTTCCCTGTCGTCTTCCTCCTGGGCCTCCTGCCCCAGGTCAACACCTGCCTCATGTACCTGCTCGAGCAGATTGACATGCACGGCTTCGGGGGCACAGGTATGTGGGGGGCCGGAGGCGGGGACCGGGGTGCGGGGGGGCTGCAGGAGGGCTGGGCCAGGGCCTGATTGCACCCCCCTCCCCTCAGCAACCACCAGCCCCCTCACCGCTCTGTACAGCCTCCTGCGGAGCCTCCTGGCGGCCGCGCTGCTCTACGGCTTCTGTCTGGGTGCCATCAAGGTAGGAAGAGAGCCGGGCCGCGGGCTGGAGGACCGTGGGAACTGGGGGAGCCTCTCTGGCTGTCCCTGCCCCTTGCTCTCATCCCGCCCCCGTCTCCAATCAGCGCTTCCTTCCCGCAGGCACCTTGGCCAGACCAGCACGTGCCCGTCCTCTTCTCTGTGTTCTGTGGCCTTCTGATGGCGATCTCCTACCACCTGAGCCGCCAGAGCAGCGACCCCACCGTCCTCTGGTTTGTGCAGGACCCCGGTCCCTGCTGCCCCCACCCCCGTTCTCCTGTCCCATAGCCCGGGGCCGGGCCTGGGCTCACCCTCTTCCATCCTTGTCAGGTCCCTGATACGCACCAAGCTTTTCCCTGACCTGGAGGAGCAGAACCTCGAGACCCCTCGTGCGGAAGCCCCCGACCCACTGCCCGGCAAACTGAGGCAGTCTGTGGTAAGGCCCTGGGGCCCCAACTAGAGGGACTTTGGAAAGGCAGGGATGTGGGCAGGAGGACGGACAACAGGAGGGTGAGAGGCTGCCCCGCAGCTGGGACTGTTAGAGAGGAGAGCTGCCCAGGAGGTGGGCACGTGGGCAGGGTGGGCAGGATGCAGTCAGTGGTCAGTGGCAATGGGAGCGGGCACGTGGGCAGAATGGGGAGGCTCCACTGAATAGTCTTCCTGGCCACCCCCAGCGGGAGATTTTGCACTCAGACCTGGTGATGTGCCCAGTGATCGCCGTGCTCAGCTTCGCCATCAGCGCCAGCACCGTCTTCATCGCCCTCAAGGTGAGTGGGGCCCGCGGGCCCGCTCTGCCATCTCGGCCTCGAGCCCTGTTGCCGTCCCTCCCGTTGGAGCAGAACTCGCTGCCCCCACTGGACGGGCTCCCTTGTGGTCCCCGAGTCCGAGCATCCGGCGCCCTCCCGGCAGTGCCGGTCAGCGCCTCGGCCGCCATCGGATCTGCAGAAGCGGGCAGGAAGCCCCTTGCCGGCGTGGGTCGGAGGCGAGTCCGGGGCCGCTGGCTCCGTCGGCGGTGCCCCCGGGCCGGCCGAGGCCCCTGCCTGACGCCCTGTCCTCCCCGCAGTCTGTCCTGGGCTTCGTCCTCTACTCGCTGGCCGGCCTGGTGGGCTTCCTCACCCATTACCTCCTGCCTCAGCTCCGCAAGCAGCTCCCGTGGTTCTGCCTCTCCCAGCCCGTGCTCAAGTCCCAGGAGTACAGCCAGTTTGAAGTGCGCAGTGAGTGATGCCCCCGGGGTCCGGAGCCTCAGAACCAGGCGGGCCCTGCCCGGGGCCTGGCTCAGGCCGATGCCTGCCCGGCTCTGCCCGCGATGGCCGAGGGCCCCCCAGGGCCGGGCCTGCGCCCGAGCAGCTTCTGTTGTCTCGCCCCACTTGGGGGCCTCTCGGGTCTCTGGGAACGCCGAGAGCTCCCTTGGCCCTCTAGCCTCCCGTGCCTTTCCTCTCTCCCGAGGAGCCCAGCAGTGGGGAAACCTTTGTCCCTTCCGGCCGGGCCCGGGGCCTTGGCTCCTGTGAGAGGAGGGCCTTCCCCGCCCGGGCCTCCCAACCCTGGCCTGAGCTCTGAGGCAATGGCTGCCTCCTTCGCCTCCCTCCCCCTTGTTACCAGGAGGCTCCTGTGGGCGTGATCCCCTGCCCGTCTTTGGCCCTCAGGGCTCAGCCTTCTCTGGCCGCCCCTTTGCCCGCTGTCGCCCATCAACCTTATGGCCCCGGCTCCTCTCCAGGCCTTCCCGGGCCCCCGCTCCTCCCTCGTCACTCAGCAGCGTGGCTCGTCTCGCCCCCTCCCCGGGAGATTGAGGGCCCGCTCCCAGGTGGTTTGGAGCACCAGCGGGGGCTCGGGGCCATCCTAGGGAGGAGGCTTCAGGGGCCCAGGGCTTTTGTCCTCTGCACCCCTCGCTGGGCTCGCTGTGTCTCTTCTCCCTCGGGGGTTGTGGTCAAGAGACCCGCAGTGGAGACCCAAGGCCCCGCTCCCCGAGCCTGACCATTGGCTGTCCCGGACCCCCTGGGCGTGCGGCCGCCGCGGTCCCGGCTTCTGCCCGAGGCGTTTGTCTCCGCAGGCGCGGCGCAGCTGATGTGGTTCGAGAAGCTCTACGCGTGGCTCCAGTGCGTGGAGAAGTACCTCATCTACCCGGCCGTGGTGCTCAACGCGCTCACGGGCGACGCCCACACCGTCAGCGGGCGGCCGGACAAATTCTGCCTCTAGTGAGGAGGGGCCTGGGCTGCTGGGGGGGGGCCTCCCTTTGCGGAGCCGGGCGGGGGGGGTCGGACATGGACACTGGGGGGGGGGGTCTCTGACCCCCCCTTCCCCCTCCTTTCCAGCTGTCGAGCCCTCCTGATGACCGTGGCCGGACTGAAGCTCCTGCGCTCGGCCTTCTGCTGCCCCCCCCAGCAGTATCTGACCTTGGCCTTCACGGTCCTGCTCTTCCGTTTCGACTACCCGCGCTTCTCCCAGGGCTTCCTGCTGGACTACTTCCTCATGTCCCTGCTTTGCAGCAAGGTGCTGAGGGGGAGGTGGGGGGAGGGTCCTGAGGGGAAGTGGAGCACCAGGGTCTCAGGTGCAGGTGCCATCGTTACCGCTTGCTATCCCTGGGTATCGGACTGTCCGAGAGCGTCCGTGTGCCTTCCTCTTCCAGAAAGGGCCGAAGCCGCAGGCAGGGCCACGCTCCCGTCCCCTCCACGCGCCCCATCCGTGCCAGGACACCCAAATGATGGGCACGGACTGGTGGAGGTGCCCATATCCTAGGGCATGGGATGGGTGCCCACTGCTGCTCCAGGGAGCCCTGCCCCCCACCTGGCTGGCTCACGGCCCCTGCTAACCCTGTGTTTCTCCATGTTCCCCCTCTCAGCTGTGGGACCTGCTGTACAAACTCCGCTTCGTGCTCACCTACATCGCCCCCTGGCAAATCACCTGGGGCTCCGCCTTCCACGCCTTTGCCCAGCCCTTTGCCGTGCCCCGTATCCTGTGGAATGGTCCATGGGGGCAGGGGGTGATTGGGGAGAACGAGAGGGCAGGAAAAGGCTGAGAGGGAGGCTCGGAGGGACTCTGGGGAACGGGCAGAACGAGGGGGTTTTGGGGTCAGGAGGGTGCCAAGGGGGGGCCTGTGTCTTTGGCACCAGCTTTCGCAGCAGTTCCACCTTGACCACGGCTGCAGACTCCGCCATGCTGTTCGTGCAGGCCCTGCTCTCTGCCCTCTTCTCCACCCCTCTCAACCCTCTGCTGGGCAGCGCCGTCTTTCTGATGTCCTACGCGCGGCCCCTCAAGTTTTGGGAGCGAGACTACAAGTGAGTGACGGGGACTCGGCCCAGGCCTCCGTCTGCTCGGCCACGGCCGGGTTTTGGCCCGGGGAGCTCCCGAGGGGTCGGGAGCCGCGCAGCCACAGGCCAGGGCAGGGGGGAGAGGCTTAGAAGGGGGGGGGGGCAGCTGCCCTCGTGGTAGAACACGATGGGGGAGGCAGGCGAGTTGGGTTTGGGGGGCGGCCGGAAGCCGAGGAGGTTATTGAACAGGGCTGCCTGCTTCTCTCCCCTTTTGGGGGAGCCACGCGGACACCTCTGCCCTCCCCTGCAGCACTAAGCGTGTGGATCATTCCAACACCCGCCTGGCCACGCAGCTGGATCGGAACCCCGGTGCGTACCAACTCGTGGGCTGCGTCGGTGTCCGGGGGGCCGACTTCCGTGGGGAAAGGCCCCCCCTCACCGCCTCCTGTCCCCGATGACAGGTGCCGACGACAACAACCTCAATTCCATTTTCTACGAGCACCTGACGCGCTCCCTGCAGCACACGCTGTGTGGCGACCTGGCCCTCGGCCGCTGGGGCAACTACAGCCCCGGGGACTGCTTCATCCTGGCCTCTGACTACCTCAATGCCCTGGTGCACCTCATCGAGGTCGGCAATGGGCTTGTCACCTTCCAGCTGCGGGGCCTGGAATTCCGGGGTGAGCTGCCGTGGGCTCCCGGACAAATGCCTGGGGCCCGGGCCGCCCTTGGGAGAAGGAAAGCGGGCGCTGGGAGTGAGGGCGCCTCCCGGGGGGTGAGAGGGGGCTCCCGCAGTACCAAGTCCTAGGTCCCCCGGAGGGCCCCGCTGTAAAGGGGAGATCTCCAGGAGACGTGCGGTCTTTGGCTCCCAAATGGTCCTTTTTGGGGAGGGGGTGGTGGGGTAGGGCAGCCCCGATAGAAATAACAGACAGAGAAGGCTCTAGAATAAAGGGGGGCTTCACGGGGAAGGGTCTTCCGTGGAAAGAGCAGAGATGTTGGATTTGTGCATCCGGGCGCGCTTCTGTGATCTTTGTTTCTGAGAATGGCTTCGCTGCCGACTCCCAGGGGCGATCGGGGGGCCCTGAGCGCTCGGGGTGGGGGGGGGCTGCCCGGGAGGCTGGGGCTCAAGAGGGCCCAGAGCTCTAGGTGGACGGGCCTCCGAGAGTGGCCCCGGGCCTCCGAGAGTGGCCCCGCGCCTTTGGTTTGGAGGGACCCGGGAGCTCGGCACCAAGCACGGAACGGTCTGTGGTGGTCGGGACGCCGGGCTGGGAGCCTTCGCCGCCGACAGGGGCCGCTCCCCGGGCGCCCGCGCTCCTCCGCCCCCTTCAGGCCCCGTTATTCTCCTCTCAGGGACCTACTGCCAACAGCGGGAGGTGGAGGCCATCACGGAGGGGGTGGAGGAGGACGAGGGCTGCTGCTGCTGCGAGCCGGGTCACCTGCCTCGAGTGCTGTCCTTCAATGCCGCCTTCGGGCAGCGCTGGCTGGCCTGGGAGGTGACCGCCAGCAAGTACGTGCTCGAGGGCTACAGCATCAGCGACAACAACGCCGCCTCCATGCTGCAGGTGTTTGACCTGAGGAAGATCCTCATCACCTACTACGTCAAGGTACCCGCAGCGGCCGTTGGGGGCGGGGGGGGGGGGGGGGGGGGGGCGGCGTCTGCCCTCGGAGAGGGGCTGGGCATGGAGAGCGTGGGCTCGTGGGCTTTGATCCTCTTGGCTCCCCCGCAGGCGCACCACTAACGTTTTATGATTGAGGAGTGGGCCTGAAAGGGCAGGTGGCACATTTGGGGCCTCCTGTGCCTTTGGCAGTCGGGGGAGGAGGGGTGCTGGGGGGAGGTCCGCCCCACGAGGGACTCTTGTCCTGGGCCGCCTGGGGCAGCAGGTGTCAAGGGCGCCAGGTTCGCGGCCTGACCCGGCACCCTGGCAGCTTCAGACTCTGGGCCACAGGCGCTCAACCAGCTCGGGCACTGGCAGCCGCCCCTCAGATGCCATTGAAGGACCACCTCGGTTCCCTTGGGAGGAGGGCCGCTCGATCTGCATGGCGTCTGTAACCCTGGCACCCCCAGGGCTTGCTGGCCAGGGAGTCCCTCACCCAGGCCCTCTTTCTTTCCCAAGAGCATCATCTACTACGTGAGCCGCTCTCCCAAGCTGGAGGCCTGGCTGAGCCACGAGGGCATCGGGGCGGCCCTGCGGCCTGTGCGCACCCCCGGCTACGCCGACTCGGACCCCACCTTCTCCCTGAGCGTGGACGAGGACTACGACCTCCGGCTGGCCGGCCTCTCGCTGCCGGCCTTCTGCGCCGTCCACCTGGATTGGATCCAGTACTGTGCCGCCAGGCGGGGCCAGGTGAGCCCGGGCCAGTGGCTCCGGGGCGGGGGTCTCAGGCGGCTGGGGGCGGCTTCAGCACCTTTAGGCCCGGCTTGAGGCCCCGAGGCCCAAGGCTGAGCAAGTCCTTTGGGGGGGCTTGTGTCTCAGCCCATGGAGCACGATTGGAACTCTCCTCTCGTCACCCTGTGCTTTGGGCTGTGCGTGCTGGGCCGCCGGGCTCTGGGGACCGCCTCCCACAGCATGGCAGCCAGGTGAGTGTGGCCCCTACTGCCCCCCCACCCCCCTCTGCTAGAGCCCTCCTTCCTCAGATCCCAGAGCCCCCCTTCCTCAGGCCCCAGAGCCCCCCTCGGACCCCATCCCTGGCCTCCCTCCCGCAGCCTGGAGCCCTTCCTCTACGGCCTGCACGCCCTGTTCAAGGGAGACTTCCGCATCACCTCCCCTCGGGACGAGTGGGTCTTTGCCGACATGGATCTCCTGCACCGCGTGGTGGCCCCTGGGGTCCGCATGGCCCTCAAGCTCCATCAGGTTGGTGGGCCGGTCCCGGGGCAGGGGCTGGGGGTGGGGTCGGGGACGGGTGTGACACCTCCCGCTCGCCCCTAGGACCACTTCACGTCCCCCGACGAGTACGAGGAACCCGCTGTGCTCTACGACGCCATCGCGGCCAACGAGGAGCGCCTGGTGATCTCGCACGAGGGCGACCCGGCCTGGCGCAGCGCCATCCTCAGCAACACGCCGGCCCTGCTGGCGCTGCGGCACGTCATGGACGACGCCTCGGACGAGTACAAGATCATCATGCTCAACCGCAGGCACCTCAGCTTCCGCGTCATCAAGGTCTCTGCCTAGACGGGCCTGTGCCAGGTCATTCGCGGCTCCCCGGGACCCCCGCCACCTGCCCGGAGCTAGGGGCAAAGGAAGGGCCACCTGGCCAAAGGGCCCAGCCCCGCCATGTTACAGATGAGCAGACTGAGGCCCGAGAAGGTCTTGTCGCAGCATTCCCCTCCTGGGCCGGAACCATGGTCACCTCAGCCGTGGGTGTGGGAAGGGGCCGGAGGAAGGACCTGGAGACCCTGTCCCTGTGACACGCACATGCGCGCACACTCTCTCTCTCTCTCTCTCTCTC
The DNA here is from genome assembly GCF_016432865.1 of Antechinus flavipes. Classification (NCBI taxonomy): domain Eukaryota; kingdom Metazoa; phylum Chordata; class Mammalia; order Dasyuromorphia; family Dasyuridae; genus Antechinus; species Antechinus flavipes. The sequence continues at coordinate 256,178,686 of NC_067403.1, forward strand.
TCTCTCTCTCTCTCTCTCTTTCTCTCTCGTGCCCGGCTTTGCTGCACTTCCCCTCATACCTGCCCCCAGCGCCCCTTGGCACTCACTTGGGCGAGGGTCTCCTCTCAGGAGCTTTTCAGCAGGGCCCTCTGTGAGACCCCAGTGTCATCTTGGCGGGCTGGCCCGGATGAACCCTATGGAACCCCTCTGCCCCACCCCCCCATCTTCCTAGCATCCTTCCTGCTCCCGGAGCCCAGCCCAGTCCCCTCTGACCTCCCGCCCTCTGACTCTGGTCCTGTCCCGTAGGTGAACCGCGAGTGCGTGCGGGGCCTGTGGGCCGGCCAGCAGCAGGAGCTGGTTTTTCTCCGGAACCGCAACCCAGAGCGCGGCAGCATCCAGAACGCCAAGCAGGCCCTGCGCAACATGATCAACTCGTCCTGCGACCAGCCGCTGGGCTACCCCATCTACGTGTCTCCTCTCACCACCTCCTTCGCCGGCAGCCACCCCCAGCTCCAGGCCCTCTGGGGGGGCCCGGTCAGCCTCCAGGCCATCGCCAACTGGCTCCTGCGCAGCTGGGAGAGGTGAGGCAGGGCCTGTGAGGGGGCCAGCCCGGGCCCAGCCCAGGCCCCGCCCGGGCCGGCCTCCCTAAGGCTCTCGTCCTCTGCCCTAGACTTCAGAAGGGCTGCGGGGCCGGCTGCAACAGCGGAGGGAACGTGGATGACTCGGACTGTGGGGGCGGCTCCTCCTCCATCAGCAATAACCCTCCGGCCCCCCACCCCACCCCCGAGACCACCGCCGGTAAGGAGGGGGCTGCGGCTGCCCGTTGGCACTGGGTGCCGGGCCCTGGGGTGAATTTGTAGAAGGGCCTTGGCTCGGGCCCCTCAGACTCCCACCCACTTCACAAAGAGGGGTGGGCTTTGGGGGCCGTGGGCTCACCTGTGATGCTCTTTAATCCGTCCTTCCCCCAGCCCGAGAGCAGCCCTTCCCCCTGGGCTTGGGTCTGGGCTGGACGCTGCGACCCTCCCTGAGCGGAGCCGGCGACGGCTTCTCCTCTCGACGGCGGAGAGAGGGTGGGCCCCCCTCCCTCCAGTGGCCCCCACCCATGGGAGCTCCCCGGCTCCCAGGACCAGCCCCTTCCCCCGTGCCTGCCTCACCGGCCCCCCCGAAGGCCCCCAGCCACCCCAGGCCAGCATACCTGCCCCCTTCAGCTACGAGGGGCTCAGTGGCAAGTGGAGCTTGGGAGGCAAGAAAGGTCTGGGAGGGTCCGACGGGGAAGCGACCTCCGGAAGCCCCAAAGGAGGACCACCCCTGCGCTCTCAGGTAAGGTTGCGGTTGCTCAGGGGCCACGGGGGTCGGGGAAGGGGGCGGCTGCTTGGGGGCCACGGGGGTCTGGGAAGGGGGCGGCTGCTCGGGGGCCACGGGGGTCTGGGAAGGGGGCGGCTGCTCGGGGGCCACGGGGGTCTGGGGAGGGGTAGCTGCCTGGGAATCTGCGGAAACCTCACTCTCCTCCCAGGCGCCCACTGCGTCCCCCTTGGACCTCGGCCTCCCCCTGGAAGTCAGCACTGATGCTTGTCCGCCTGGCCCTGCCCAGGATCCTTCTCTCTCGGCCAGACCAGACACCGGGACCCCTGGGGGTGGGAGCAACTGGCTGGCCCCCTCAGAGGAGCAGGAGAGTCCAGCTGCCCAGCCCTTGCTGGAACACCAGTACTGACCAGGCCTGACCCTGATGGGACTGACCGAGTGCTCAGGGGGCCCAGAGGCCGGCCTCCACCTCGACCTCGCCAAACCGATGGGCTGGTCCCGTTCAGAGCGCTCTGGAGCCAGGGGGCGGGGCCCTCTCTGCTGGGGGCCGGGACTCGGGACTCAGGGGCCTGGCACCGGGGGCTGGAGCCGGGCCGGGCCAGGGAGGGAGAGATGCTAGCCCTCCACCGTGGCCTCCCAGGGCCCTGGAGCTTGGGCCGAAGCTCGCAAAGAATGGGGGGGGGGAATCTTTTTTTTCCTTTTTTTTTTCTGCTTCTGAGACACCAGAATTAATAACACTATTTTTGATTTTGGTTGGAGTTTTCTTTGGTCATTTTGTGGGGTGAGGCAGAGGGACGGCAGCGGGTGGCCGCCGGGCTGCTGGGCAGCGGGCAGCGGGAGCTGGGCTCTCCCCGACATGGGCCGTCCCACCACTGATGTAGGTTGCGGCCTGTCTGTAGAACTTTGCCCCCCTGTTCCTTGGGATCATTTCGAAGGTGCCAGGGTGTGCCCCTCCCCCTTCTCATGGATGCAGAAGGCTCTTGTAGAAATCTGTGCTTCATGTCAGCATTCATTCAGCACCTGTTGTGTGCCAGTCCCCTGTGTGATGCCCCAAACAACCTGGGAGCAGCCAAGTTCAAGGAAGGGAAGGGCAGGGTCCGGAGGGCCAGCCCCAGCAGGGACGCAGTGAAGTAGGGAGGGGTCCGGGGCAGGAGGTGCGGCGCCTCAGGTGTCAATAGACTGAACCACTGAGGCTGAGGGGGGGCACTGGGGACCCCCCAGGAAGGAATGCCCACACCCCGAGGGCAACGGGCCGCAGGGTGCTCAGGGCAGAGCCCTTCCCAGTAGGCCGCACTGCCCAGAGTCTGGCCCGGGGACCCCCTTGGAGCCCCCCCCCCCCATTAGGAGCTGCCCCCAGGCTCTGGCCTTGGCCTTGAGCAGGAATCGGGCCGGCGCCGCCCCCTCCGGCCGCTCGGCTCCTCCCTCCTTCCCAGGGCGGGAGATGGGGGAGGAGGCGTCCGGGCTCCGCCCCGGGGCGGAGCCAAAGGCGCCGGGCTGGGAGCGGCGCGCGGGCAGCTCGGCCGGCACTCAGTGGCGGGGCGCAAGGGGGACCCCGAGGAGGTACAGCTGGGGCGCCCCGGGAGCGGACCGTGAGGGCGGGGGAAGGGCCGAGGCCGTGAGGGGGACCCCGGCCCTGAGCGCGGACAGCCTGTCCCGGGGCACACGGGGGTGAGTAGCCCCGAGGACACGGTAGGCGCGGACCGGGAGATGTGTAGCGGGGGAGGGGGAGAGTTTCCTTACCGCCCCCCTGCACGTGCCCTTCCTGACGCCCCCCGGGCGCCACTTTTCACTTCTGTTGCCCCCTCCCCCCTGCTACTTTGCCGTCCCCGCCCCCGCGCGTGCTGCCCCTCTGCGGCCCCCCGCCCCCCGTGTCTGCTGCCCCCCCTGACCCCCCCCATGCTCCCCCGCCGCTTCTCCCGGCCCCTCTGCTGCCCGGCTGCTGCTCCCGCCTGTCTGCCGGCTCCGCTGCCCTTGCTGCCTCTGCTGCTCCCTACTGCCCCCTGCTGCTCCCTGGTGCCGCTGATGTGCTCCTGCTGCCCCTCAGCGTCCGCCCCCTGCTCCTGCTGTCACCTTGTTACCCCCTGCCCTCGCTGCCCCTCCCCCCTCGCTGCTCCCCCGCTGCCCCTTCACCAGTGTCTGCAGGGCCCACAAGGTCTCCCAAGCTGGGGTCCCCGCGCCCGGGGTGGGGGTGGCAGCAGCTGGGGCTGGTCCAGGGCCTGTCCGGGCCCTTTGCTCTCCCCGTTTCCTCCATCCCCTCTGTGCTCTCCAGCCCAGCCCCCACAGGACCCGCCTAGCCCAGCTTGGGGAGGAAACATCTGTCCAACCCGCTGGCAGCTGGAACCAGGGTCATGACCTCCAGCTGTGGAGCTGAGAAGGGTCCAGCTCCTTCTCCAGGGGCCGAGGCTGGAGGGACTTCCGGCCCCGGGGGGCGTTTGGGGGATGTGCTCCTTGGCTTGGCCAGGGTGGGGGCCGGCGGTTGGAGCCCCGGGCCCCGGCCTCCGTCGGCCCCCCCTCGGTGACACAGGCCGCATGGAATGTCCCCTGGCCTCAATGGCCCCTGTGTGGGGCGGGGGGCTGGGACAGACGGGCCCATTGAGCCCTGGGAAGGCTCGGGCCGCGGTGGCCGTAGGGGGGGCGGCAGCACGTGGGCCGCGGTGGGGGGGGCAGTCAGGGCCCTGCGCACAGGCAGATCTGGGGGCTCCCCGCTGTCCCGGCCCATGGGCCCACGAGTCCCCAGCAAGCTCATCCTGTGACTGGGGAGAGGCCCCCCCCCCAGCCTCACATCTGGGGCCTCTCGCCCCGGTTCCCAGGCGGTGACAGCGAGGAGGGAGGAGGGGGACACAACGGTCTGTGCCCTGCGCCTGTGGTTCGGTGACCCCAGCACCTTCCTGAGGATGTGGTGGGGGGCAGGAGGAGCAGTCGGGGACCCGGAGCCGGGGCCACTTCCTGTCTCACAGGAAGGCAGTGCTCGCGGACCGGCCGCGCCGTGCTGGGGACCCCGGCCCCTCCTGGCCCAGGTAGCAGGGCCCGCCCGGGGCTGGGGTTGGGGAAGAAGGCCGCCAGGGCCCGGCCCCCACATCCCAGGAGGCCTAGGAGGCCCTTGTTTGCCCTCGGGCCCGTCCCCAGCCTTTAGGGGGTCCGCTCCTGCCCCGACTCCAGGCCTGCTTGAGGCCGGAGAGGAAAAGGGAGGGGCCCAGAGGAAAGGCCCCGGGGGACAGGACGTCCTCCTTTTGTCAGGGCCCGGGGTGGGAGCCAGGCCTCCAGGCTGGCTCTCCCTGCACCCCGCCATCGCCCGCCGGCAGCACCCCCTCCTCAGAGGGGCCTCGCGCCGGGGGTCCCAGATGCTGAGCTTGGGCGGCTCCTGGGGGGGGGTCGGCCTCGTGGTCGCTGGCTTGCAGCATCCTAGGCTTAGGGCTAGAGGGGTCTGACCCCCTTGGCTGCAGGGGAGAAACTGAGGTCCCGGGAGGCTAAGCCAACTGCCCGAAACGGCGCAGGTGGTGGGCGGGCCGGAGCCCCGACAGGACTGGGGTCCCTGCAGACCCCCGACCCCACCCCCCACGAGGTTCAGCAGGGGCCCCCAGACAGACCAGGACCCCCCCCTTCCCCCAGGGAGGAAATGCAGGGAAAGAGGAAGTGGCTTTGATGAGCCTGGGGCCCTGGGGGAGGGGGACCGGAAGCAGACCCTGTCATGGGGGAGGGGAGCAAGGCCGCAGACTCGATTTGGGGGAAGTGAGGGATGGGTTCCTGTTTTCTCACGGCGCTGCCCCGGCTGTCCCCCTCCTCAGACACATGAGCCTCCCCCTCTGAGGGGCCCGGACCCTGGAGGACGGAAGGACCCGCGTCCCGCCGCTGCGCCCTGCCCTCGTCCGCGGGGTCCCCAAGGAAAAGCAGCAAGTCTGGGCCCCCATGCGAGGAGTCCCGAGGCCCCTCCGTGGGAGCCGCCCAGGACCTGCGAGCGGTGGCCGGTAGAAGGGGCAGGCGGGTCGCCGGGCCGGAGCCCTGCCCCAGGCCAATGAGGCCGGCACATGTGGCCAGGCAGACCCGAGAGCCCCTGGAGGGGCGGGCCCCCCGCCATGCAGTCCGACGACCTCTTTGTCCGCAGGCTTCGCCAGCCCGCCAGGCCGGCCCTGACCCCTCACACCTTTGAGCCCAGGGTGTCCCCTGGGCCCGGGGCTCCCCTGCTGCGGAGTGGCAGCGATGCGGGGGAGGCGCGGCCCCCCCCCACGGCGAGCCCCCGCGCCCGAGCCCACAGCAACGAGGAGGGGGGCCGCGGGGCCACCCCCGCCCGGCTCTTCGCCGACCCTCTGGCCTTGCTGGGCCTGCCGCCCGAGGGAGAGCCGCCCCCCGAGTTCCCGGCGGCCCCGGAGCCCCGCTGGTTCGCGCACTATGATGTCCAGAGCCTCCTCTTTGACTGGGGAGCCGGGGCCAGGGAGCCCCCCGACACCCCTCCCACTCCCAGCCCCGCTCAGGCCTCGGGCTCGGACCTGCTCCTGGGGGCTCCGGGCTTCCTGAGCGAGGTGGGGGGGGAGGGCGAGCTGGGCCTGGGCGGCTTGTTGCCCCCGGCGCTGCCCCCCACGCTGCCCAACGCGGCCATCTCCATCCTGGAGGAGCCCCAGACTCGCTCTGAGCCGCACAGCTTGGAGCACACCGACGCGGGGGCCGGCTACTACCGCAAGTACTTCTATGGCAAAGGTGAGGGGCCGGGGGTGGAGGCGGGGAGGGCGTGGGGACATTGTCTGATGTCTGAGTGGGGGGGCCCTGCGGAGGAGGAGGCTGGGGGGGGGCGTCGGAGCCGGGACCCAGTATTAGAATGTAGGATGTCCGAGCTGGGACAGACTCTAGAACACAGAACGTGGAACGTCAGGGGGAGGGGCCTTAGAACAGGGAATGTCAGACTAGGAAGAACTTAGAACCTGCACCCCACTTCCTAATCCGACAAGTGGGAAAACGGAGGCTCCCAGAGAAGGAGGCGGCCGGCCCGGTGAGTTCACAGCAGAGCTGAGAGACTAGAACTCAGGACTCTGGGCTCCTTTTCTACTGCCCCGGAATCGGGGAAGAGGGAAGGGGCCCTGCGGAGTGAGCCTGTGCCCTGTGGCTGTGGGAATAATCCCCCTGCCTCCCTCCCCGGCCCCCCCGCTCCCCCTGCCCCCCGCCCCGGCCTCCAGAGCACCAGAACTTCTTTGGGATCGACGAGAACCTGGGCCCGGTGGCCGTGAGCATCCGGCGGGAGGAGAAGGAGGGCGGCGGCTCGGCCAGCCCCCAGCACAGCTACCGCCTCATCATCAGGACCACTCAGGTGGGGGCCGGGAGATGGAGGCCGGGGGGGCGCCGGCCCCGCGGGTGCCGGCCCTAAGGGGTTGCCCTCGTCCTCAGCTGCGGACCCTCCGAGGCTCCATCTCCGAAGAGGTCCTGCCCCCCGGCCCTCCCCGAGGCCTGTCCCCCAAAAAGCTCCTGGAGCACGTGGCCCCCCGGCTGAACCCCGCCTGCCTGCGCCTGGGCTCGGCCTCCCCCAAGGTGCCTCGCACCCTCCTCACCCTGGACGAGCAGGAGGTGAGTAGGGGCTCCCCTCCCAGGGCTTCCCTTGGGCCCCTGCGCCACCTCTCGGTGCCCGGGGGCGAGACGGCAGCCAGAGCCCCCGGGGCAGTGGGCAGAGCCCTGGGCATCGTCCGGCTTTGCCGCTTCTGGACGGGGGGGGGAGGGGGGGGCTCCCGTGACCCTCCCCTCCCCTCCCCCAGCTAAGCCTCCAGCGCAAGGTGGGCGTCCTCTACTGCCGGGCGGGCCAGGCCTCCGAGGAGGAAATGTACAACAACGAGGAGGCCGGGCCGGCCTTCACCCAGTTCCTGCAGCTCCTGGGGGAGGTGGTGAGGCTCAAAGGCTTCGAGCATTACCGAGCCCAGCTGGACATCAAGAGTGAGTGCGGGGGAGGGGGCTGCAGGCCCGAGAGCCCGTCCCGCCGGGACCCTCCGGCTCCAAGTGCAGGGACTCCCCGGCCTGGAAGTTCTCTGGGCTCTGGGGCAAATAGTGACAATTGTATGTAATCGAGAGGAAGGGAACGGCACTACCTGAGCACCTACTGTGTGCCAGGCCCCTCGATCCCCACGAGATCCCGGAGCGGGAAGCGCAGAGATTGTCCCGGCTTTAGAGGGAGGAGAGCGGAGGCCCCGGGTTAGGGAACGGGCCAGACCACCCCGGGGCCTGGGGGAGCGGAGGGGGGGCCGGGGGCTGGCAGCGCGCTGCAGGGGGGCCTGATATGGGGAAGGGGAGGCTGCAGGGAGGGAGAGCCCCGGGGGGCTTGTGGGCGGCAGAGAAGAGACAGAGACACAGAGAGGGAGGGAGGCGGCCTGCCTTCCCCTCCCCCGCGCCCTGGCCGGCTCTCGAGGCCGGTTCTGGGGCCACATCTGAAGGTCACTGGGAGCTGGCCGGAGGCCAGGGGCTGAGGACGCAAGGCCGGGAGCCCGAGAGCCAGTGCCCAGGGAGAGTTGGCGGGAGCGGCCGAGGGGTCAGGGGCCGTGGGAGCATCTTCCAGCTGGGGAGGAGGGCCCAGGGCAGATGCAGGGTCCCCGGGACGGTGCTGGGAGCAGGAGGGGGGCCTCTGGCTGCCCGAGTCCCGCTTGGAGCCTTGGCTGGGGGGGCAGGGGCCCATTCACAGGCTCCCTGCCGGTTAGAGCCAGGGCCCCCCTCTGGTGCTTCCAGGCTTAACGTGGCCTCTCCGGGCCTCAGTTTCTCCCTTTGTAAAATGAGATTAGCCCCCCCCCCGGCCCCTCCCAGCTGGGGGGGGGGTTTGCGGTCATTGCCTCTCAGTCATTTCTCCGGGGTACTTGTCAGTGCTCCTCCTTCCTTGGCCCCCTCCCCCTCCCCCTGCTGCTTCCTCTCCTTCCCCTTGGCTCCTCTCCGGGGATGGGGGGGGGCTCTTGGCAGGGAAAAGGTCGGGCCAGTCTGAAGGCCGCCCCAGGCCCAGGTCAAGGCCCACAGGGCTGAGAACGGGGCCTCTGAGGGGGCGGGGCTGGAGAGCGCCCTCCTGTCGGGCTCCTGTCTCAGACCCCGGGTTTCCCCCCTTCCCTCGGCCACAGCGGACTCCACGGGGACACACTCTGTCTACACCACCTACCAAGACCACGAGATCATGTTCCACGTCTCCACCATGTTGCCTTACACCCCCAACAACCAGCAGCAGGTGGGAGGGCGCGGGCCGGCCATCCTGCGACTGGGCTTGGAGTCGGGCGGAGGGCCTGGGGGGTGCCCGGGGGTAGGGAGAGTGGCCGCGGCCTCAGTTTCCCCAGCTGCCTGGCCGCGAAGGTCCCTCCCAGCTCCCACCGGGAGGCTGCTCTGCTCGGGGGGTTGGGGGCTCTTGGAGCTTCCCTGCCTCCTGAGCCGCCCCCGCCCCGTTCCCCAGCTCCTGCGGAAGAGACACATCGGCAACGACATCGTGACCATCGTCTTCCAGGAGCCGGGGGCGCACCCCTTCTGCCCCAGCACCATCCGCTCCCACTTCCAGCACGTGTTCCTGGTGGTCCGGGCCCACGCCCCCTGCACCCCCCACACCTCCTACAGGTCCGGGCCCGGGGGCGGTTCCGGGGGGCCCAGTCCCAGGGAAGCCGGGCCCCCCCCGAGCTCGCTGACGCCTCCTCTCCCCCGCAGCGTGGCTGTGAGTCGGACCCAGGACACCCCGGCCTTCGGCCCCGCCCTGCCCCCCGGCGGGGGGCCTTTCCCGGCCTCCCCGGCCTTCCGGGCCCTGCTGCTGGCCAAAGCCCTCAACGGCGAGCAGGCGGCCAGCCGCGCGCGCAAGTTCCACGCCATGGCCACGCGCACGCGGCGGGACTACCTGCTGGAGCTGGCCACCAATGAGGTGACCACGACCTCTCTGGACTCGGCCTCCCGCTTCGGGCTGCCCTCCCTGGGGGGTCGCCGGCGCGAGCGGCCCCGGGGCCCGGGCGGGGAGCTGCAGGCGCAGGGAGCCCTGGTGTGGGGGGTGCGGGCCGCCCCGGGGGGCGAGGAGGGGGCGGCCGAAGTCCCCTGCCTGCTGGGCGTCTCGGCCGAGACCCTGGTGCTGGTGGCCCCCCGGGACGGCCGAGTCGTCTTCAACTGCGCCTGCCGGGACATACTGGCCTGGACCTTCTCCGAGCACCAGCTGGACCTGTACCACGGCCGGGGGGAGGTGCTGACCCTGCGGGTGGGCGGTGCCCCCGGCGAGGCCGTGGGCGAGATCGTGGCCAGGCTGCAGGTGCGGCTGGGGCCGGGGGGGGGGGGGGTGTGTTTGGGGGGGGGGCCTGGGGGCCGGGCAGGGGGCCTGAGAGCCGTGTCCCCGCAGCTGGTGAGCCGAGGCTGTGAGACCCGCGAGCTGGCGCTGCCCCGGGACGGCCAGGGCCGCCTGGGCTTTGAGGCGGACGAGGGGGGCTTTGTGAGCCACGTGGAGCGGTTCACCTTCGCCGAGACCGCCGGGCTGAGGCCGGGGGCTCGGCTCCTGAGGGTCTGTGGCCGCCCCCTCCCCCGGCTGGGACCCGGGGCCGCCGCCGCCCTCCTGCGCTCGGCCCCTAAGGTCTGCGTCACCGTCCTGCTGCCTGACGAGAGCGGCCGGCCCCGAAGGTCAGAGCGCTTCCCGGCCCGCGGTCCTGCCCCGGACCGGCCGCTTCTTTGTCCACGGGAGGCGTTGGGAGTCTGCGGGGTCCCCCTGCCCCTAAAGGAGCCCCCCGTGCCTGGGCGATGGGGGAGGGGGTTAGGGACCGACCCGGGTGGGCTCTGGACAAAAGGCACCCCGGAACGCCCCTGGCCTCAGTTTCCCCTTCCGGGCCCGTCCTCCGGGGAAGCTCCATTCTCCTTTCTCCCCACAGGAGTTTTTCCGAGCTCTATGAGATGTCGCTGCAGGAGCCGGGGCGGCGGGGGCTCCAGGGCCCGACCACCCTCCAGACGCTGCACGGGCTGAGCCTGCAGGACGGCTCCCCGGCCCCCGGCCCCCCCCCAGGCCTCCCCGAGGAGAGGACCGAGTTCCTGCGCAGTCAGAGCGAGCCCTCCCCCCAAAGGTCGGTCCTGCTCCTTCCCGAGCCCCCCCCCCCAGCCTCCTCCCGTCTGCTCCCATCCTCGCCCTCCCCTCACCTCTCCCTCGCTGCCCCCAGCTCCCTGTCCGATGGGGTCCCCGTCCTGCCAGACGCCACCCCGGACCTCCTCTTGGTCACCACCCATAAGGCCCCGCAACCTGGTCAGGCGGGGCCGGGCCTCCGGACCAGGTAAGAACCAGCGGCAGCCCAGGGGGACCTCGGGGCTTCTGGGGATGCCGGGGTGGCCGGGGCGGGGGAGCTGGGCCCCGTGCCCTCAGTGTGCCCCCTGACCCAGGCCCTCCCTGACACTTCCATTGGACAAGAGGCTCTGGAAGCCCCGCCCCCGCTGCCCAGGGAGCTGAGCGATTCTTTCCTGCCTCGGACCCTCTCCCTGAGGAATTCCATCAGCAAGAGTAAGTCTCCCCAGGGCGGGGGGGGGGCAGACTTCCCCTCCCCCTTCTCTCTCTCTCCCCTCACCCCCCCCCCGTCTCCCCCCCAGTCCTGTCTGAGGCTGGCAGCGAGCCCCTGGACGAGGAGTGGAAATCCATCGCGGAGATCGCGTCCACCTGCAACAGCATCCTGGAGGCGCTCTCCCGGGAGGGTGAGCCTGGGTCCCTGAGGGCGGAGAGCTGGCCGGGGGGCAGGGGGGGCGCGGCTCCCGGGCCTTGGGGCCCCCTGCCCCTCCCCCTGTCCTTGCTTATCTGGGGGGGCTGCCTGGGGGGTCGGGGGTTGGAAGGGAAAGACTCGTGGAGGAGGGAGCACCGAGGGCTGTTGTCGCTGCAGGCCAGCAGCTGCCGGAGGCCCGGGATCCCAGGGAAGCCTCCAAGGCCGAGTCCGAGTAAGTGCCAGCGGGGCTGAGACCCGGGGGGGGGGGGGGGGAAGGAGCCCCTGCCCTCTCCCGTTTGGCCCCTCCTCCCACGTTCGGGGCCACCCAGCAGGGGCCTGTGCCCGCGGGTGCCAGACTCCTCAGGAAGCCTCCTTTCCCCAGCCCGGCCTCGGGGAGCCTGTCGGAGAAGGTCTCCCACCTGGAGAGCATGCTGAAGAAGCTTCAGGATGACCTGCAGAAGGTGAGGAGGGAGGGGGAAGTGGGGGCGGAGGGACGGCCCTGGCGGAGGAGGGAGGGGGAGGAGGGAGGGGGAGGCGGCCCTGGGGGAGGAGGTGGCTCCCAGGAGAGGAGGCAGGCAGCCTGGGGGGGGTCTCCGAGATCTGAAGCCTCCTCTCCATCCCGCATCCCTCCAGGAGAAGGCGGACAAGGCGGCCCTGCAGGAGGAGGTTCGGAGCCTCAGACACAACAACCTCCGGCTTCAGGCAGAGTCCCAGAGCGCCGCCGCCCGCCTGCTCAGAGCCTCCCAGCAGCTGGGGAGCCCGGGCCCCTGATGCCCGCCTGCACCCGGGCCCAGGACTTCCTGCTGGGGCAGATGTGGCCGGCGCTGCCCCGTCCCCCCTCCTCTGCCTCAGGGGTCTGGAGTGGGGCCGTGTACTGTGTAAAAGTGACCCCCTGCCCCCTCCTGGCCTTTCCCAGGAGCCTCCTGGGCCGCCTTCTCCCAGCCCATCTGTAAATACCACTGGGCAGAGCTGCCCTCGTTTTGGAAAGTAAAGAGCCAGCGGGCACCGTGCGAGCTGCAGTGGATGAATGACGAGGGGGAGGGTCTGCCCTGGAGCCCCAGGCCAGCCTCCTCCTTCCCAGGGGCCCCGGGTCCTCCCGGGCAGGATGGGACAGAGGCCCCTGGGGAGGGGAAAGCCAGGGCCCGGGAGGGATGGTGGGAGCCTCCGTCTGGAGTCAACGGGCCCGGGGGCTGACCCTCGTCTGTGGGGGGAGACGCGGGCCCAGAGACCGCAGAGGCCAGTCCAGTCTCTGTGAAGGGTCCGAGCCAGGATTTCGGCTTTGTCCCCTGATGACTCATGGGTGGGGAGCAGAGCGGGCGGGGCTGGCGGGGGCCCTGCCCAGCCCTGTGAGGGAGAGATTGCGCCACTGGCTCCTCTCCTGGCTCCCAGGGGGCTCCAGGCCCTCGTCCCAGAGATCCGTGGGCTGCCCCTCGCTGCCCTGCTCCAGGCTGGGCTCCCCTCCTGCCGCCGCCTCCCGCTCCCGCCTGGCATCAGCCTTAGTCTCCCTCCAGTCGGGTGGTCCGGCTCTGCTGCGCCTCCCCCCTCCTCCCCCACAATGCTCTGGGCCTGCAGGACAGGACGCTGGGTCGTCCCGGGGGATCAGCCCCAAAGCAGGGCAGCCGCTCCCGGGGCGGGGGAGGGGGGGGCTGCTGGGACTGCCCCCTCCCCTCCCCCTCTCCCCTTGACTGAGAGGCCTTTTGTCAGTGCACCCTGGGCCTCAGTGCGAGGCCCCCAAGGGAAATGAAGCTCTTCTTGTCCACCCCATGTCAGGGCCCTCCCCCCACCCCAGGCCGGCGGCCTGGAACAAACGGCTGCATTTACTGGGGTTCAGTCACGTTGGAGAGGAAATGTCTCCCAAGGGGGGAGGGTGAATCGGCTCCCTTGGATTGTCATCCCACAAGGCACAGGGGGAAGTAGCTGGGGCCTGGAGAACCCCCTGAGGGAGAGGGCGGCTGGGACTCCCCCTTATTCACTGGAGGTTCCAGAGCCAGCCCGCACTCTAGTGTACTGGGAAGGTACCCCAAGCTCCCCCTTTTCTAGCCACTTGGGGCTTCTCCCTCACTGACTGGGCACTCCAGAGCCTGCCTTTGACCTGACTGAGCTAGCAGGGAATACTGAGGCTCCCCTTTCCCCACTTAGGGAACTCCCCTCCCACACCTGAGTGTCCCCTTCTCTCATACCTGAGCGTCCCCTCCCACACTTCAGGGTCCCTTTTCTCACACCTGAGCGTCCCCTCCCACCTGAGCATCCCCTCCCACACCTGAGCGTCCCCTTCTACACCTGAGCATCCCCTTCTCTCATACCTGAGGGTTCCCTCCCACATCTGAGCATCCCCTCCCACACCTCAGGGTCCCCTTCTCCCACACCTGAGCGTCCCCTTCTACACCTGAGCATCCCCTTCTCTCATACCTGAGCGTCCCCTCCCACATCTGAGCATCCCCTCCCACACCTCAGGGTCCCTTTTCTCACACCTGAGGGTTCCCTCCCACCTGACCATCCCCTCCCACACCTGAGCGTCCCCTCCCACACCTCAGGGTCCTCTTCTCCCACACCTGAGTGTCCCCTCCCACACCTGAGCGTCGCCTCCCACACCTGAGCATCCCCTCATCATTCATTCATGGGAAGAACTTGACCTCGAAGAAATGGTGGTAGCAAAGCTGACCCCTGTTGGCCCCCTCCCCTCCCCCTCTCCCCTTGACTGAGAGGTCTTAACCTGCGAGCTGGACTTGTCCCTGACAGAGACTCCCCTCCACGAGATCCCAACCAGTGGTGCTGACCGCCCCGCCCCTCCCCCCAGTAATGGGGCGAGCTGAATGGCCAGGAAGTCATTCTTTGCCAGCCTCAGTTTCCCGCATCGTGGCACTCTCTGGGTCAGTGGGAACGAGCCTAATCCCTTCTCCTAGGGTCAGTCCACAGAGTCCAAGGAAACCTCCATCCCCTCGAGCAACCTTTCAACCTAAGCAAGGCCGGGGCTCGGAGCCCTTCACGTCCAGGGTGGGGGACGTCATCCAGAAATGAGGAAACTGAGCATCCGAACGCACAAGGGGGTGAGCTCAGCGAGATAGCTCTCCCGGGGGCGGGGCCGGCTGGGACACGCCCTTAAGGCAGAAGACCCGCCTACCTCTGAGAGCCTGAGCAGACTGACCGTCCTCGACTTTGGTCTGCGCATGTCCAACTTGGCAGGCAAGGGAGAGGAAATTGATCCAGGCCCGCTGCCCCCACGCCCTCAGTGCGCATGCTCGGTTGCTGGGCAGGCTTTAGGGTCGCGTCCCAACACTGCCTCGCCCCATCTCCTCCCGGACACTTCCCTCTCCCGCCCCTGGGTCGGTCGAAGAAGTTGCACTGGGGATTCATCACGTTTCCCTGAGGAGCTTTAAGGCAACTTCTTTTCCTTCCCCCAAAGACCAAAACCTTACGCCTGTGACGCGCACACGCAAGCCCAGAAACCAGTAGTTTTCGTACGCATGCGCCTCCCGGGGCGCGGCTGACTTTTTTAAACAAACTTTGGGTGGACAGGCCTGTGTGAGCCCACCAGTGCGCGTGCGCCGAGCTGTCACTCTGGCTCCAAGATCCCAAAGCGTACCGGAAGGGGGCGCCTCGGGACAAATCGCCTCTTGGGAAATCCCTGTGCAAGCTACCCCGCTGGGGGCGCCTGGAGCTCTCCCTCCCCGCCCCCCTCTCTTCCCCCCCCCAGTCTCCTCCCTCCCCCTTCCCCCCCCACAAGGGCTGCCCCTGCCATAGGGCCTGTGATTTCATGGAGCCAGCACACGCGAGGGCTTGGACAGGGTTTATTAGTCAAGGGTAAAAAGAACATGGCGTCAGCAGCCCCCCTCCCCCCCAGCCCACCCCATTTAAGGCACTTGATTGGGGGGCCCGGCCCAGGCTGCCCCCGGAGCCTTCTACATGTGAAGGATGCTGGTGTCAGGTGCAGAGAGAAAGGAAGGGGGCAGAACCTGGCCCACAGCCAAGGCCCGGGGTGGGGCATCCCGATGAACCTTGCTCCCCCATGGGGGGGGAGAGGACCAGCATGGCTCCCTCGTCCGCCAGCCCTCTACCCCAGGGTCCAAGGAGCCATCAGTGGGGGGAGCTGCAGGTAGAGATGGAGAAGGGGGAGACAGCCCCCCAGCCCCCCTTCCTCAGGAGTTAATGCTTTTACTTAAGCACCTCCAAAAGAGAGAGAGACGGCGGATAAAATACTAAAACAGGGTTCACGCCTCCCACTCCAGCGAGACGGCGCCCCCAGAGAAGCTCAAGGGGGTGGGAGCAGCATCGGGGTGTTCGGGTGGAGCGTGTCCCCCGTGGGCCCCCGGCCCCTCTTAGGAGCTGATCTGACTCAGGAAGGCCTGTAGGTCCATATCCCCCACAGAGGGGAAGACTTCATCCGCTCCCAGCAGACCGTTGGCCAGCCCCGAGGGCCCCGAAGGGGCCGGGCCGGGCTCAGGGGGACGCTGAGGCCCCGTCATCAGGCGGGTGATGGACTCGGGGTACTCCATCAGCATGGGCTCCCCTGAGGGCCCGGGGCCTTCAAGGGAGCCCGTGATCCCCTGGTTCAGCAACTGCTGGAACTCGGAGTTATCGATGGCCGCGAGGTTGGCGTAGGTGCTGTCTGGGTCCCCCAGGAGCTCGGTCAGGTCCCCATCGGTATCAAACTGCAGGCCCAGCATGGCATCGGACAGCATTCCCTCCCCGGACTGGGGGAGCTGGGGCAGGGCCGGGGTGGGGGCTGGCGGGGCTGGGGCCGGGCCCAAGGAGGGGGCAGTGGTGGGGGCGGGGGCCAGGGCTGGGGCCGGAACCTGGCCGGAGGCAAAGACCATGGGAGAAAACTCCTCCAAGTTGATGGTACTGAGGGACGGGGGGAAGTAGGGCTGGGAGACGGAGGCGGGCAGGCCGGGGAGGACACCTGCGGGGAGCGACGGAGACAGAGATGAGTGACAAAGGCCGAGACACCGTGGCCTAGGGGCGTCCTCCCACCCCGCCGGGGCGACTTCCTGAGAAGCCAGGATGGTCCGAGGGACCCTTACCTGGGGGCTTGGCGGCAGAGGCCGTGCTGCTGCGGGAGGGCACCGCGATGCGCCTGGGAGGCGCCCAGGCATCCGAGTTGCCTGCAGAGGGAGAGGCCGAGTTAGCCCGCGGAGCCCCCCAGCCTCGCCCCCAGCCCCCAGCCCACCGTGGGGCTCACCAGTGAAAGGACTCGTCTTCATGATGTTCTTAAAGGTGCCCAGCGTCCTCTTGCGCTTCTCCTCAATCCGGTGGCGGTCGTCTGGGGGGACGAGAAAGGCTCACTGGATCCCGCGTCCCGCTTCGGCAGCCCCCCCCATGCAAGCATGTGGCCTGCACCCCACCTTCCCGAGAGGCCTGGAAAGCGGAAGGGAAGGGGGCGCCCTCATTCTGCTCCTCTCTGCCCATGGTCGCGGCTCTTCTGGAAGTTGTCTCCTTTCCCTGTGCCCCCCATCGCCCCCAGCCAGCCCAGATCCCCAGGGGCTCGAGATGCCGGGTGGAGGCGCTCACCCCCAAATCTAGACCCAGAAGATGACAGGACCCAACCCACGGGGAAGAGGGCGGCTCGAGGCGGACCACCGGGGGTCGCCCAGAGTGGGGGGGGCCCACAGAGTCCAGATGGGAGGATGTCGTGGAGGGCGCCAGGACTCGTAGGGGGAGGCGTGAGAAGCGAGAACAGACCTGGGCTCACACCGGCAACTGTGGCGCTTTGGCCACACAGAGCTCGGGGCGCCCAGAGGCCGTCCGCAGCGGGTGGAGATGGGGCCAGAGTGCTGGCCCCCCTGAACTATTGAGTGGAGGCAAGTAGGAAGCCAAGAGAGTGGCCCCGGGAGGAGAGGGCAGGAAGCCCTGGGGAGGGGGCACGGACCCTGGCCTGGCCAAGAGCCTGAGGAGACAGTGGCGGGGGGGGGGGGGGGGGGAGGAGAGAGCTCCCCCACTTCTAGGCAGGCTGCTCTAGGAACCACCTGGCTGTGCCCCCCCACCCCCAGCCTCCCTCCTCCTTCCAATCTCCCTCCTGCCCGGTCTGTTAACCAGCCTCCAAGGAGTCCCAGGTCCCACTGTTCCCAGCCTCGGGTTCTAGTGAACCTCTGAGCGCTGATTCAGTATCTACTTGGTGCAAGACCCGGCCTGAGGCCCTGGGAGACAGATAACGCCTCCCTAAGGCAAGCAGCGGGAGGAAGGAAGGCCCCCATGATGCGGGTGGGCCTGGGGCTGCAGCCTCCGCCTGGCCCCCCCCCTTCTCCCCTGCCTCCCTTAAGTCCTGTGCCCCTGCACGTGCCGCCATCGCCTCCCGGACTCGGGGTCCTGAGAACAAAGGACAATTTTCTCCCCTGAGACCGAGGACCACGGCTGCTCTGGGGGCGTTTTATAGGCGAGGCTGCGGGGGAGCGAGTGCGAGGGAGAAGATGGAAGACAAGGACCAAGCAGATCAAAAGCGGCCACGTGACTGCGCGCACTTCCTCCTCTGCATGAGCCCAGGCCGGTCTGTGGGGGGGAGGCCGGAGGCCCCAAGCTCGGGGGCAGCTGAGGCTTCCCTGGGGAGCGGGACTCCAAGTCCCTGCCCACGGGGACAGTGTGACAGGAGGGCCCTCGGCCCGGACACCGGGGAGAAGTCCGAGACGCCGCGACTGAGCAGGATCTGGGAAGGTGACAAGTGAGCGGAGAGGACAGCCGAAGAACCGAGGGTCTGCCTGGGACCCACCCAGCACCCGAGGGCATCGTCCCCGCCGTGACCGCCCCCGAAACGACAAGTCCACACCCAGCTTCAGCAGCCTGGCAGCGGGCTCGGAGGCTCAGGACCCCACGCACCCAAAGGGGGAGGCCGGCCTCCATCCTCCCCCACCTGCACTAGTGGAACGTCGCTGGGCAGTGACCAAGAGGACCAAGGGTGACCTGAGACCTGGCGGCAGAAAGCGGGGAGGGGGAGCCGTCCTGACGTCCTCGCCGCGGCACAAGGACGGACCCGGGGATGTCGCCGCGACGAGGGAAACCTTCCCGGACCAAGTGAGCTGAGAAAGGAGCCTCAAGAGCCAGCGGGGGGATCCTCCCGCAGGAGCTGAACGAGATGAAGGCTCCTCCCCAGACAGACTCGAGGTGAGCTGGGAGGGCAGACCAAGTCCCTAGGATTGGGGGGCCCTCCCCAGGAGGGAGGGCAGAACAAAGGCGGGAGAGCTGGGGAGGCAGAAGGAGGGTGCGAATGAGGAGCTGCTGCAAGCTCAGGGGCCGGGGAGTCCCAGTCAGACAATCAGCCTCCAAGCCTGTTTCTCCCATTGTCCCCTTCTCTCCAATCCCAGCCTCCCCGGGGCCGGCTCTCGGTGTCCCTGCTCCAGCCCGTCCCCCTCAGCCGCCAACGCGGCCTTCCTCCAGTGCCCGCAGGTCTGAGCCGCTCCCTGCCCTGCTCAACAACTCCAGTGACTCCCCACTGCCTGGGACGGCGCTCCTTACCCCGGAGCCAGGACTTGGGTGGGGAAAGTTCTAATTTCGCCAGAGCTTCCTTCCTAATCCTACGGGTTTTACTCCGGTGCCGAAAGCTCTTGTCCCCTGCAGGCCGCGGCCCCCGCGAGGGCCCCCTCCCACCTCCCAGCTCGCCCCCCAGCCCCGGGGCTGCGCCTCCCTCCTCCCCAAACAGTAAACGCCACAGAGGCAGCTTCCCCGGGTCTCTGCCGGGCACACGGGCAGACTGACTCAGAACCCCCGATGCCAGAGGGGCCGGGGCTTCACCAGGAGGCGGCAGGGCCTCCGGGCGGAGGAGGCGAGAGATGGGTTTGACGGAGGGAGGAAAGCAGCTGGCTCTGGGGAGGGGGTTCCCCAAAGTTTGGAGATGGAGGGGTGAGGAAGGAGGAGAGAGGAAGAGGAGGCCGGAGCTGCCCAACTCCCCTGCACAGTTGGCCGAGAAGCTCGTCCAGGGCTGGCCATGCCCCAGGAAGGGGACCAAGGGCTGGCAGAACGTTCCTTCAGCCCCACTGGCAGGAGAGGCCCGCCCCGTACCTGTGTCCGGCAGATACTGGAACTCCATGGGCTCGCTGAGCTCCCGGTCGGACGGGCGCCGGAGCTGCATGTGGACCCGCACGGGCGCCGCCAGGGCGGGCTCTGCGTACGGCGGGGTGCGGAACACGATGGCCACCTGCCTGTGCACGTCGGCCTGCGAGAAGGAGCCTCGCGCCTCCCAGCCCTGCCCCGTGAAGCACACCTCGATGTCCTCTGCGGGGGACAAGCCCAGGTGTGGCGGCCCCTGCCAGAGCCCACCACCGGCCACGCCCCCAAGGCCCCCCCTCAGCCGCGCCATCCCCGCCCAGGCCCACCCACCCCCGACCACGCCCCCGTCAGAACCCTCAGCCACGCCCCCGCGCCCACCACTGGCCACACCCCCAGCCCGAGCCCACCCTCAGCCACGCCCCCAGCCCACACGAACCTTTCTGCACCTTGTCACAGAGGAGGAAGATCTCGTCCCCTCCCAGACAGCTGCCCGAGTTTCGGTTCACGCGGCAGATCTTCAGCTCCGCGGTGTTGGGGGCCCCTGATGGTACGGAGAGAGTAAGAGCTGCTCCCTGCGAGGCCGGCAGCCCCAGCCCCCAACGTCACCCTCAGAAAGGACCCGCTCCACAAAGAACGGGGAACTGGGCGGACAAGCGGTGGTCCGAGGGGACGGAACATTACTGTTCTATACAAAATGACCGATTACAGAAAGGCTGGAGAGACTGACGGGGACTGCGGGAAAGGAGCAGGCCCAGGAAGACGCTGGACGGGGCGACAGCAGAACCTGAGCCGATCTACTATGAAAGGCTCCGTTCTTCTGGGAGGGTCAGGGATCCGAGGCAATCCCAGGAGCCTCGGGACAGACCCCGCCTCTGCATCCAGAGAAAGCTCTGAGGCTGAATGTCAATCAGCACATGCCTCTTTGCTGCTTTTTGGTTTTCTTCCTCCCTCCTGTGGGTTTTCCCTTTGGCTCTGATTTGTCCCGGTGTGTTGACAGTAACTCAGTGAAGGGGCTGCTTCCCAGGGCTTTGTGGGAATCAACTACTTGGGAAGCTCTGTGGAAACCTCCGAGTGCCCTGCAGAGCCCAGCAGCATCAGCTCTCCAAGCTCCCGTACCAAGCTGCTCTGCGGGTGCCTTTCTGGTCCTGTCTCCGCGGCAGATTTCTGGGCTCCCCCTGCCACTGTGAGCTCGTGGTGAGAGAGGGGGCTTCATTCTCTGTACCTGTACCCTACGGGGCTGCCCGGGCCGCAGCGCCATCTGAGCACTGGTGACAGGCAGAGAATGGAGCGGTGGCTCCTGTGCCCTCCCGAGGCCCCCAAGTCTCCTCCCATCTGTGACTGTGTCCGCTGTGACCCCTCCCCAGGTGATCTCAGCAGCTCTGATGGGGGGGGGGGGGGCGCGCGCTATCTCCACTCACTTACTCCTCAATCAGTGTGTCCGGCCCTCGTTTACACTCTTCTCCCCTGAGTTTCAGTCCTGGATCCCGAACTGCCTCCTGGGCATTTCCAACCCAGAAACCGCAAACAAGTCCCAAGTGCAATTCCTAGCCTTGTCCTCCCTCACCTGACTACTGCTGGGGTTGGGGGGGGAGGCGGGGGCGGGGAAGTGTTTCTCGCCTTCCCTTAGGCTCTCAATAATGGAGCCGCCTGCCAGTCTCCCCACTCCTCCCCCTACTGTCAAACGGTTGCCAAGTCCTGTTGGGATTCACCCCACCACGGTTCTCCCGTCTGTTCCCTTCTCCCCACAACCAGCCAGCCTTTGGCCCGTAACCATCCCCTCCCCATTGGTCATCTCTCGGGGTCCTCCTCACCGCTCCCAAGGCTCACACCCATCCGACGCCAACAACGCGCTCTGTCTGCTCTTTTCCTCTGCCTCTTGGCCCGGTTGGTATCCCTCTGTTGGCCCCCAAACCCCGGTCCCCTCTCCTCACAGTTACCCGTTTGCGTCTCACATAGAAGCTGGGATGCCTCCTAGTCCCCACACAAGGTGTAAGCTTTCTGAGGGCGCCAGGGCTCGGGCCTCGTCTTTCCATCCCCAGACCCGACACAAAATAGTTAAGCAGATCCCAAATCTGGGGCCGGAAAGGACCAGGGGAGAATCTCGAGGACAATCTCATGTTGCTGAGAGAGCGCGGAAGGTTAAGGTCTGCCCAGCGCCGCTCAGCTGCTGAGACTCGAAGGCTGGATCCAGGTCCACACCTCCCTGGGAGCAGACCCGCTCCTGGACACCGTCCTCCCTCGGCCTCATCCTCCACGGGGACCTGTCAGCCTGTGCTCCCTCAGCCTTATCCTCCACGGGGACCTGTCAGCCTGTGCTCCCTCAGCCTTATCCTCCACGGGGACCTGTCAGCCTGTGCTCCCTCGGCCTCTTCCTCCCTGGGCCTGTCAGCCTGTGCTCCCTCGGCCTCTTCCTCCTTGGGGCCTGTCAGCCTGTGCTCCCTCGGCCTCGTCCTCCCCGGGGGCCTGTCAGCCTGTGCTCCCTCGGCCTCTTCTTCCTCGGGGCCTGTCAGCCTGTGCTCTTCTAAGCATGAGTGTCCTAGACCATCTTTACTCTGCCTCTTGTGGTGACATCACTGCTCCCACTAACTCATGGCCCCCAATCCAGACGATGTCTCCGAATCCCCTTCCTCCAGCTCCACCCGTTAACACATATTTGTTTTCCCCACCAAGCCCCTGGGCCCCGACCTCCTGACACAAGCGTCCTCCCTGCCTCTCCCTGCCTCTCCCTGGCCCCTGGGATGGGTCCCCCAAGCGTCCCCTTCTCTCTGCACTCCGCCAGTAGCCCCAAGTCTCCTCCTCAGAAGGTCGCTCGAGGGCCCCTCGGACCTACGTGACAAGAGTGCCCGGAGAGAGCCTGGTCAGCCAGCCCCGGGTAGGCTCCTTCAGCACGGCCCTAATTCCCATGAGGAACTTGTTCACTGCATCAGGCCCAATGGACCCTCTGGAAGATCTAAGGAGAAATCTTACCCCCAGCAGATGGTAAAAGCTGCTCTTGGGGCCCGGGACCTGGGTTCAGATCTCACCCCCGAACTCTCTTTCTCCCATGATTTCCTGTTTGCCCAATCTAGAGCCTCGTCTGCATGGTGCCCCCGGCCCCATCCACACTGAGGTCTGCCCACTCCATCTCCTCCAGGAGTCCAACATCCAGCCTCCAAACCCTTCCTTTTCCAATCACAGCTTCCATCCCAGAAAGCACAAGTGTTCCCAGGCTTTTCCAAGGAGAAAAAATCCAGCCTCCCTGACTCTGCCCGGTCTGGCTCCAGCCCGGCCTTTCACACCTTCCCCCATTATCTACCTTCTGGCCGCACGGGGCCCTCCTGGCTCAGGGCACTTCTGATGCCCTTCGGGGCTAATGCAAAGTCTTCGCTGAGAGCCCCAGCCAGAAGCACTGCCCGCTTTGTCGCCAGTCCTCGGCGCTCCGCCCAGCCCAGCCTGCTGGGCACTCCAGTTACCTTCTCGGGAAGGCGGACGCCCCTTTGGAGACCCAGCCCGAGGTACCAGGCGGAACTTGCCGTGGTAGGGTGGACTGAAGTAACCACAGAAGCCCACTAACGGTTTGAGTCTGCTGCCCATCCCTCCCTCCGCTCATGGCCCTCCCCGCCCCCCACTCACGGTTGTCATAGATGGGATGGGAGAGGACCGGGGGCAGCACGAGGGGCCTGCCCGCAGCGTCCCGGATGGTCACTTGGAAGCAGAGCCGAACAGCATTCAGGTCATAGTCTCCGCGCTGCTCTTCCAGGGGCACTGTGGGAACAGGGGAGGGTCACGGGGTGACAAGGCCCCCACAGAGCGGGGGCCACATAGCGTCGCTGGGTGACACTGGCAAGGAGGCATGGCAACAGAGCAGGGAATCCCAGGCTAGGCCGACAAGGCAGCTGAGAAAGGCAAAAAGACGTTTTCAAAACGTGCACGTTATAAAGTCCAGAAAGCGACTCTGAAGGAGAGTAAACTAATTCAGGGGGGCTGCTGGGAGGCAGGACAGAGACTTGAGGGGCTGGAAGAAGAGGCAAGAGCTACCCGCCACGGCTCAGTCACGGAAAGGCCGTGGGAAGACGGGCACACTGGTGCATTGTTGGTGGAGCTGTGAAGTGACCCAGCCGGGTTTTAATTCACAAGGAAGCAAGAAAAGGGATTAATGGGTCGTGGCTTTTGTGCCCGGGAGCTGATGGGGAAGATTTCCCAAAGAAGGCAAAGAGAAGTAGGAGAGCCGACAGAAATCACACAATTCTAAGAGCTCTCGTTGCTTTAAGGAAGCAGGGGCCCTCAGTCAGAGAAGAGCCGAAAAGGTCAGTGGGGGCTGACTCGGCGACGGGGAACGGCCACGAGGAAGATCCAGAGAAAGGTGGGAAGATCCGGGGGGCGGACGCAGAGTGAAACCAGGAGCCCGAGAGGCCCCGAAGCAAGCCAAGGCCAGAGCGAATGAGCGGCGGGTGGGGGGCTGGGAGGGGCCTCCAAACTTGCCCCTGCAGAGCGAGGGAGGACCCCAGGACAGACACTGCTCCGCCAGGAGGAAAGGGCCACTTAGAAGGAAGTGGCAGCGATGGCGAGAAAGGATCCTGAACCACTGACGAGCAGCTGGAGGGGGATGGGGGGCAGGGCTGGGCTGCCGGGACCCTGGCCACGCTGGCCAAGGAGCCTCTCACCATTGAAGGGGTTGTTGTTGGTCTGCATGCGGTGGGCAATGGCCTGCTCCAGATCTCGCTTCTTCACACACTGAATCCCCAGGTTCTGGAAGCTAACACCTCACAGCTGTCAGCCTGCCTGGCCTCCCAGCCCAGGGCCTGCCCAGCCCCGTCCGGTCCGGTCCTCCTCCAGAAACGCCCACTTGTCCTTCCCGCCACAGCTTGGGGCCCCACTGACACTGCTTTCTCCTGGCTCCCCCTCCCCCAAATAAACTAAGCACTTCCCAGGACGCCAGCCTGGCCCCGACTGACTCCCCAGGGTCTGCGTGGCCCAGACCCCCGCTCACCTGTGGATGCAGTGGTCAGGGGAGAGGTCAGCCTCATAGAAGCCATCCCTGCAGTCCTTCCCCACCAACTCGTGAGGGTGAGGCCGGTGAGGGGGCTCCTTGGTCACCAGGGAGATGCGGACAGTTCCCGGGCCTGTGTAGCCATTGATCTGGGAGGGGGGAAGCTGAGTCACCCCCTCGAGAAGGGAAGGTCGGGGTCCGGCTCCTTCAAGGGGCCAGTGTCACCCTTGGAACTTGCCTTCGGGTAGGTAGGAGGGGGGGCTCTGTGTGCTGCTCCCCTTTCTTGGGAGGTGACGCCCTCCCGGTGGAGGTCCCCAAGGCAGGTCCCCTCTGCTAGGGATGTTGGATGGAGTTCCCTGACCCGGTCCCCTCTGGTGGGAGGCGAGGACCCTGTGGGGAGGCTGGTGGGGCTTCCTGACCTAGTCGCCCCGCTGGGGACCCCCTGCCGGGGGTGGGGTGTGTTCGGGGCTCACCTTGATGGTGGGGTGCGTCTTGGTGGTGTCCGTGCTGCGCTCCCCGGGGATGCTGCCCGCAGACCGGCCCTCGCACTTGTAGCGGAAGCGCATCCCCCGCTGCTTGGGCTGCTCGATGATCTCCACGAAGGGGCCCCGGGCCGGGGGCGAATCTGGGGGGGCGGAGGGACGCGCGTACACGCCGAGCTCGGGACCTCCGGCTCGGGCCCCCCCAGTCCTCCCCTCCGGACCCACTCCAGCCCCCCCAGCGCCGCCCCCACTTACCCGAAGCGAAGAGCATGGGTAACAGGTCTGAAATGAGGAGGGGGCACAGGGAAAACTGAGTCAGGCGCCTCCCTCCCCTGGCCAATCCCCCTCGCCCCGCCCCGGGAGGGGGGACGGTCAGACAGACCTTTGGGCCGGCCCGCCCAGGCCCCTCCCGCCCTCCTCCCCAGAGGCAGTCAGAGGTCATGCTCACCCTCCATGGCCAGGGTCCTGGGGGCGGGGCCGGGGTCGCAGCTGGAGCCCCTGCGGCGCGGCGCGCGCGCTACGCCCGAGCCATTCGCCAGAGGCGGAAATGCGCCGCGCGCACTCGCGGCGTCACTGCTCGGAATGCGGGCCCGCGCCTGCGCACCAGAGCGTCTCAGGCCGCGCGCGCGCTGCGCGCACCCGCCTGCGGAGGCGGGGAGGACTGAGTGCGCAGGCGCGTGGGAGTCGCCGCCGAGCAGGGCAAGGCCTTGAGGGGCAAGGAGGCTTCGAATCCCGGCCGGCTTCACAGTGCTTTAGTTTAAATCTTTTTCTTCAGCTCTTCAAATCGCTTCTGCAAGACGTCACGGACCCAGTTCCCACCCAAGGCGGGTTGGGCGGGGCGGGTAGGGTAGGCCGCCACCCTGATTGGCGGAGAGCGCGACGCAGCAACGTGCTTACGTCATGCGTCCGCGAGAAGCACGTGGCCCCAGGACGCTCCGGGAGGAGCGAAAGGACTGTCCAGAGCTGGTGGGTAAAGAAGGCCGGCTTTATAAAAGCTTTTGCCCCTGCGCGCAAAGCACTGCTCCCGCCGGAATGAGAGAGAAGACGCCCAGGGAAGAGCCCCCGGGATGCTTAGGGGGCACGGCAGAGCAGAGCTCGACACGAGGGGGCACAAACGGTATCGGTCTCGGATGTTGAGCCGCTGGACGCCGCTGAGGGGTCCTGGGAGTTCGGGAAGGACCTCCCTCCGGTGTAGCCCTGGCCCCTGCCTCCTTTTTCCTTTTACCTTGCAAAGCCAGGTTCCCTTTATTCTTTGTTCCATAGTCCTGGAAAAAGCCGTCTACACTTGGCTCCTCCACCCTCCCTCCTGGAAAAGGCGTCTACACTAGGTGCCTCTACTGTCCCTCCTGGAACAGACCAGCTTCGCTGGGCACTCCACTGATTCCTTCCACTTTCTTTTCCCCTTATAATGGAAACTGCTCTTCCATTAGTTACTAATGACCCCTTGTGGCCTTTGCCCTCTCATTCTCCTTGACCTCTGCAGCCTGGACGCTGTTGGTCACTCTCCCTTTGAAACTCTATTCTCTATAGTTTGGGAGGATCACCCCTCCCTCCTCCTCCCTGGTACCTTGTTCTGTCTGTGGTTAGATCCTCTTCCGGATCACATCTTCCAACCTTAGGCTCCCACTGGGCTTAAAATTAATGGGAGCCCATCTTTCCTCCCCCCATCCCACCTTCCCTTCCCCCAGCCTCTCAGGCTTAAAATCCAAGAGGGATCCTGGATCCCCTCCCCCCCCCCCACCATAGATATCCAATGAGGTGATTTTACTTTTGCCACAGTCTCTCCAATACACCCCCATCTCCAAGAGGGCCCCGCCCCTGGGGCAGACCCCATCACCTCACACCTGGTGTCCCCCCCTTAATTCTGATCCCTTCCTCTTCCGTGTATATTTTCTCTCTATATAGCTTGTTTGCTTGTTATCCCCCCATTAAACTGTGAGCTCCTTGAGGTCAGGAAGCATCTTTCAGCTCTTTGCTTAGCCACCGGCTGGCACATAATGAGCACTTGATAAGTGTTTATTTGCTGACTGACTGACTTCACACGAAACCGTTTATGGGGTGGCCACATAAGCCACAGCAGCTGCCGGGGTTTCCTGGACAAACATTCCAGTGTCTTTACAAGGAGGATGAATTCCTGATAAGAGGAACACGGTTTCTTTCCACAGGTCTCCGGGGTCACATAATTGCAGGTTTGGGAGACAACATCTATGATGATGAAGTTCCCCGCAGTGACCTTGTAGCCCTTAGCAGAATCTAGAGGATCAGGCTTGTTCCAAAGAGCAGCCGAGGTAACGCCAGCCCCCGGAGGGGCAGAGATTAGGAAAAACAGGACGGGGTCCTGAGGCTCGGGGCTTTGCAGGGCACTGTGTAAAGTTTGGTTCTCTGGTTCTCCCAGTGGCCATCCCTCCCAGAATAGGATCATGGACTACTCTGGCCAGTACGTAGGTCACTCGAGGACCAGGACAAAAGCCTTGACCAGATCAGGGATTATCTTCAGAATCTCATCAGTCAAGTTCCTGAGAAGTTTATGATCTCAGAATTTTTCATAGAAAGGAAGAAGAAATATCTCCGAGGACTTCATCTACTGGATTAGCTCGATGCCAAGAATATTCTGGGTTCATGAGGAATAGAAACTTCAACTTAGAATCCCAAGTGACGTATCTGGGCACTGAGATGTTTTAGTGATTTCTCAGGATTGGCCGGGACTTAGCGACACTAAGCTTGATTCACTCCTCAGAAAGCCCCAGTGGCTCCTTGTTGCCCTGATGTCAAGTATCAGTTCCCCTGTGTAGCATTTCAAGCACTTCCCAAGTTCACCTCATCCAACCTCTCTAGCCTCTCTGCGAAGGACTTCTCTCCTGGCACTAGAGGTCAACATCTGAGTCTTCTTCCTCCCCCTCACGGAGGATGCTCATGTCATTGCTGAACCCCATGCTCCTCTGCCTCATTTCTGGCTTTTAAAATTCTGAATTTAGTGTGTGTGAGAGAGAAATGGTGAGAGAAAACTTCCATATACAGAGTAGGATAGAAAAAAAGTTGTATATGGATTCATGACGATAGCTTACCATTAGAAAAATCCATAATTTTACCAGAATACTTTCCAAGCTGTCCTGCTCCTCCATGTTTCATTCTATTCCCTTCTGTGCATTTTCCACATTACTTTAGTGACCTTCTTTACTTTCTGTTCTTTTGGGGGCAGTAGCTGCCCCAAATAAAACAAGACAAAAACAACTCAATCTTTGGACCGATTAACCATGGCCTATTTCCAGGCCTCGTCTTGCTCCGCACCATGGGAAAGTTATCACTTCTGACAGGCGATGGACAGCCCACTTTCTCATTGGCTCTCTGGACTTGTGACGTTCCTGGAGTTGATCAGTGTCCTTAATCCTTCAAAGGGGGTTTTCTCCATAGTCAAACCCTGGGTTTTCTTGGAGGCTCAGCTTCAGCACCCAGGGCTTTTCCTCAAGAGTAACTTGAATGTGTTTTGTGTGGTTTTCCTCATGTTGGAATACTCTGGAAGCTCAGGGTGATGTGGTAACCCAAAAGCCAGAGCTTTCCTTGGCTGCATGAAGAGGGGTCAAACTCTCAGGACTACAGAGGTGACCATCTCTGTTTTCTGCTCTGGTCATCTGGAGGAGTGTCCTCAGTTCCGGCGTCACGCTATCAGACGGGCATTGATAAGCTGGAGAGCACACAGAGAAGGGCAGTCAAAGGCCTGCAGTGATGCTACGTGGAATCAGTTGAAGGCACTGGGGGCATTTAGACTGCAGAAGAGAAGTCTGGGGGATGTGATTGCTATGTTCAGAGTTAAAACTAGAAGGGAGGTAAGGTGAGAAGAAACAGTTTCAAAGAGGCAGATTTAGGCTGGTTATTAGGGAAAAACTTCTGGACAATCAGAGGCATCCCGGAGGTCTGCCTGCCTCAAGTCTGTCCCCACTCCGGTCCATTCTCTTCTATTCAGCGACTAAGGAGCTTTTCCTAAAAAGCAGATCCTACCATGTCCTTCCCTACTTGGTGAACTCCAGTGGTTCTCCAATATCAAAAGCACATTACCGTTTGGTATTCCAAGCCCCCTTCTGCCTTTCCAGTCTTCTTATACCTCACTATCTCACTTGTACTCTTTGATCTGGAGACACTGGCCTTTGTGGTGCTCTCAACAAGCCCATTCAACTCTGGGATGTGGGCATTTCCTCAGGCCGCCTCCCATGCCTGGAACATCGTTCCTCCTCATCTCTGACTACTGGCTTCCTTAACTTCCTGTATGTCCCCAACTAAAGGCCTATTTTCCATAGGAAGCTTTTTTCTTTCTCTCTTACTTCTAGTGCTTTTCTTCTATTTAATTACTTCCTCTTTTTCCTGCTTACATACCATGTTTGTACACAGCTGTTTGTCTGTTGAGGAAACCCCATTAGATTGTGAGCTTCCTGAGGGTCCTTTTGCCTTCTGTATCCCCAGCACTTATCACAGTGCCAGCTGTTACGCCCCTATGGACCACTCTAACCTGGTCCTCTTTGAGCTACTCTTAATACCCATCCATCGACGGCACGGCTAGGCCGTACTTACCCGTCTTCGGGCACCAACCCGGATCCCACAGAGACAGACCACCAGGAGGTAGGGGGTGAACAAAAGAGAACTTTATTCTTAGTTAGCATATATTTATATCCCCTTGAGGATCCGGGGGAAGGGGAGGTCATAATGGAATTGGCCAGAGAAGGAGGAAGACATGGTACCTGGGGGTCAGACACTACCCCCTGGGACTATGCCCCACCTCCACGTAGGACTCGCCTGCGCCTCAGAACCTCCCGTCCCTCAGGTCCTCCCACATGCCTTGAGTTGCATTCCTTGCTCCCAGAGGCTTTTTAACCCTTTAACAGGCACACAGTAGGTGCTTAATAAATGTTTATTGACTGAGAACTGAGAAGGAACTTAGAACAAAGACTATCAGAGCTAGAAATGACCTTAGAGGATAGGACTTGAATTGTCAAAGCTCTGAATTCTCGACATTAACACACAGAACACAGAATCTGTTCATCAGGTGAGATGGTTCTGAGAACATGGAATGTTGGAAACTGAAGGGAACTTATCTCAAGCATGGATAGACATAGACTGTTAGTGTGTGAGAACAATGTGTATCAGAAAGTACCTTTGAATAAAGGACATTTGAAGAAAGAATATTATGACCTTAGAGAGACCCTAGAGCATAGCATGTCAGGGCTGGCTTGGCCCTTAGAGCCCAGAACTGCCAAGACGGATGGAACATTAGAGCATCCAACAGAGTGGCAAAGCTACCAAGGATCACAAACCAGAGAAGCTAGCTAACAGTGAGGCTGTTAGCTGAGGGTGACCTTGGGGCCGCTTGCTATAGTGGAAGAAGCATAAGTTGGGAACTTCAAGGACATGGATTCAAATTCTGCCTCAGACCTGAGACTTAACTTCCCTAGACTTCAATTTCCTCCTTAATAAAATGGCGGAGGGGGTGCCCTGGTCTCCAGGGTCACTTAATTGCAGCCTAATTGTTAGGCCACCTGATTTCTGAGGCCCCGATTTAGCTCCAGGTCTATGATCCCAGGAGGATACCGAATGTCTGACTTGGGAGAGGTCAAAGCTCATATGAGTCTTGGAACATCAGTTGTGAGAGTTTATGTCGCACGGTATCGAAGAGCGGCCCTGGGAGAAAACTGAGAACGCAGACTGTCAGAAGTGGAAGCACTTAGAACACAGAGGACAAAGATGTCAAGTCAGGAGCTTTCAAAGACAGGCTACAGACTCTTACTACTGAGAGTCTGTCAAGCGTTTATTAGTCTGCACCTGTTTGCCAGACACTGTGGTAAGTGCTGGGGGTACAAAGAAAGTCCCTGACCTCAAGGAACCCCCGGGCTGATTGCAGAGACAAAATATAAACAGCTTTGTACAAATAGCCGACTGTAAATGAATGGAAGGTGTCCCACTGGATTTAAAGGATCCAGGAAACGCTTCTTGCAGAAAGATGGGGATGAAGGGGAAGTGATCATGCTCTCTTCCTCTGGTCTTGGCAAATGTTGCTGGACAGTAGAAAACAGAATAGAGAATGTTAAAGTTTGGAGAGGCCTGAAAACATAAAACACGATTGGGCACAGAACACAGAGATGGAGGGCACCTCCGAGTCAGTCAGTCTGCTCTGCGCCTGGCATCTTGTGGGCACTGGAGATGAAAGACAAAAACCAAATTCTTTGCCCTCAGGGATCTGCCATTCCATCAGGGAAGTGATGCCGGTTGTGGTCCCTTTAAGAAACTAGATTGATTTATTCCTTTCTGATTCCCAATCCCATAATATCAATCCAGGAAGCCAGGACTTTTGATTCACAAATCCTGGTCAAAAGAACCTCTTTGAATTCCAATAGAAGATCTGGGCCTGTTCCCAGTCCCCACCTGGATCTGAGCCTGTGGTGTTCTCTTCTTTAAAATATAATAGTTCTCTCTGGGAGCAGGTTTCTTGGGGAGGTTTTCTGAAGGCAGCCTTGGTTTCAGTTGAAAATAGTAATTACTTCAAATGCAGCCGGGTGTTAAAAGTTCAGATCTTTTATTGCTGCCTCCAAAATAGCCAGGTTAGTTTTTCTTAGAGGCCTATCTTTCTGCTTGCTTCCGAGAGCTCTTGCAGTTGTCATTTGCCTCTGCTTTCTTCAGCATCCAACCAGCATAAAGGTGGAAGATGGAATGAATCTCTCTTGCCTCCGAGAGAGGCCTTTTCTCCCAGAGTGCTCCGTGTCTGTCCCAGAATGCCTCAGTGTCTGTCCCAAAGTGCTCTCTGGCCCTAAGAGCTTCTTTCTTAGATGAGCTCTCTAAAGGTGTGAACACAAACATTGTTTCTATCACTTTCACTTAGTACCTTGTTTCTTCTGGCCCATAACATCTCCTTGTAAGATCAGATCAATCCTACTGAACCGTGCTAAATTAGAGAATTATTGTCTCTATCAACTAACAACTTAACACTTTGTAAGGATTTGCAACATGAACCGATTTGGGCTGTCCCAGCCCCCATTCTAATGATCTGCTTAGGTTTCCCAATCCCCACCCAGAAAACTCTAGCCCTCACTGGGGAGGAGCCAACTTGGGACTCCACCCTCAGGCCCCTTTAGCTAAATCTCTCCTTATAAAAGAGCCAAGCTGGAGCCAAGCCTGGCACTAAGGATTCTGCCCACTGGAATCCTGTTTCCAGTGTCCTCATCTCTTTATCCTCACCTATTTTCTTAACTAGACTTGAACCTGACTTCCAAACCCCATAATAAACCTCTTATCAATCTAGGTTTTCGGGCCTGTAAATTCCTTTACAGAGGACTCTCGCACTGTTCCTAGACCTCATTTAACTCCATATCCTTGCGCCAAATTCAAAGGGGCTGCAGGGGAGCTCTGTCTCCCTGTACCCCGAACCTGCCACTAGACCTGAATTAAACCCTAATTTCATTTGAGTACTCCATATCTAGACCTCACCAGAAGGACCCACACAGGTGCGTATGGTGACATCTCCACTGTGGCCTGGTCGGGAACGTAAGAACGGTAAGAACGGTTCTAAGAGCATTGAACCCAGAATTTCAGTATGGAAGGGGAAGAGATGTCAGAACTGAGAGCTAGCTTAGAATACAGAATATCAGAGCTAGGAAGGGCCTGGATTATAGATTGGGAGAGGTCAGAACGATCCGAGAATTCCCTCAAAAGCAGAGACCCCGGAAGTGATGGGAATTGGCTCCGGTTACATGGAAGCTCTGAGTCTCTGCAGGATTGATTTCTCACATCTGTAGAGAGCGGGAACTCTGGAGAAGTCTATTTGAAACAAGGTTAACCCAGTGGAATCGATGAGATGATGGGTCTCTAGTTCATACATACTTAGTACTTAGTATGGCAATGCAATGGTTCTCTGAGTTCACACAAAATCAGTTTGCTGTAATGATAGAATTGAAGAGGGGTCCCCGAAACTCTAAAAATCCTTAAAGGAGAAAATCTCCTCGGCCTCGGCCTCAGTGAGGGACCCGCAGAGGGACAAACAGTCCCATGCTTGTTATCTGGGTGGGGTCGCTCAGTCCTGAAACTCATTGAATTCAATTCAAATTCCAGCTCAAGCTGAAACCCAGCAGCCAACTTGGGACTCCACCCACGAGTTCCCTTCAGCTAAAGCTCCCTTATAAAAGAGCCAAACTAAAACCCTCTCTTTGCAGAGGTTCCCAACATGCCACGCTATGCCAAGGAAACCTCTGCCTGCTGGAATAATATCCTTTTCCAGGGCCACCCTCGCTTTATCTCACCTATTTCCCTAACCAGACTTTGTGTCTCTGTCAGGATTTCTAACCTTCCTTCAAATCCCCATAATAAACCTTTTTTTTTTTTTTTAAATCAATCTAGGTCTTCGGGTCTGTAAATTCCTTTCTATGGAACCAAAGGGGGTTCCCCCAAACTTGCCCCGAATCCCAAGGGGGTGTAGGGGAGTCAAACCTCTCCATTTGGTTCCCTGAACCCCGAACCTGCCACTAGACCTTATCATTTAACTCCCTGGCCACCAGGAACCTTAATCTCATTTGGGTTCCCTAAGTCTAAACCTTATCATAATTAATCATAGTAACAAGTGAGGTATATAAGGGCTAAGAAGGACTGGAAGAGAGACGTTCTATCTTTGACCAGCCTGGTAGCGGCTCTCGTGCCTCCTGCACTGAGGAGGAGACTGGGTCTGACTGACAGAAAGCCAGCCCCAACATTACACACATCCCCTCGCAAAAGCATCTGCTGAGACGCTTCCTGCTCCTAAGGAACTCACCATCCATTTCCTTGTTTTGTTTCAAATGTCAAAGTGATGACCAGTTGCCTTAAAAAATCAAAAGGACATTTGTTTGGGGGAAATGCTTGTGTTTACTGTGAAGGACGAGGGTGGAACTCCCGTGACTGATGAACACAGTTCATTCTGTGATGGAAATGGGCCCCCTGCACGGATCTCTCCCGTCAGTCTTTGCTCCCACCAGTTTGGGTAAACTAAAAACCAATCAATCCGAGACGCTGTCCGTTTCCCCAGAGCAGTTTGCCTGTCTCTGGGGACTCCTCACACGCACGGAGGCCATGGCAGAACCGGGGGGAGGGGATGGTGGGCATTCCAACCCCCCGACTGAGGCGCCATTGTTGTTCGGTGTCTGAGGGCTCCGGGCAGCCCGGTGTAGACTGCGGCCCGGCCACGCCTGAAGCTCGCCAAGCACTGCACAAAACGTTTTATTTGTCCTTCACAACATGCGCGCTGTTCTGAGCCCCATTCTACACAAAGGGCGCGGAGGCAGTCAGGGATGGAGGGAATTGCCCAGAGCCACACAGGCAGCATTCGAACTCGGCACTTCCCAGTTCCTCAAGGTACAGAGGAAGCAGTGGGAAAAGACCGCGGCGCCCGGCCCGACCCATCCCCCCACGTTTTACAGAGAGGGAAACTGAAACCCAGGCTGGCGAGTGTCTAGTCCAGGGTCACAAAACCTGCACGCAAGGGAGACAGGATTCGAACCAAGGGCACGATTGACAGTCAGGGGCGGTGCTCTGCAAGGCGGGGCTCCGGGTTCCCAGCAGGGAAACTCCAGGGCCCCATCAGAACAACAACAACCGCATCACGTGGTCGCGTGCAGCCACGTGATCCCGACGCGCTCCAACTACGTCACATGAAGGACCCCGCTCTCTTCCAACCAGAGGGCGAGGCTCAAGGTCTCGTCCCGCCCCGGATCCGGCCTGGGGCCCCGAGGTTGTTGCTACGCTGCCTGCCCTCCTGGAGGCCGAGTGCTCCTGAAAGTGAGCCGGGCTCGCCGCCCGTGCCGTGTACTTGGTCGGGGACTCCTTCCCCCTCCCGGCTCTCTCCGCCCGGAAGCCTCTTTACTCCTACACTCCTAGAGCTGGCATCGGGGAGGTGCCGGTACGCCGGACGTGACGTCACCCCACGGGGCCGGAAGCGACTCCTGAGGGAGGGAGGGAAGATGGCGGAGGTGGTGAGTCCGGGGCCCGGCGCGGGGCGGGGCGAGGCGGGGCGGAGGCATCCGCAGGACGGCGGCGACTCCCCCGGCCTCCCCCATTGACCGCGGTATCTTCCCCAGGGCGAGGTCATCGAGGGCTGCCGCCTGCCCGTGCTGCGGCGCAATCAGGACAACGAGGATGAGTGGCGTGAGTGACGGGGGGCGGAGCCAACGGGCACCACGGGGGCGGGGCCTGGCGATGGAGCCCCGCGAGGAGGGTGGGGCTTGGAAAGCCAATAGGCGTGGTTCCTCTAAGGGGCGGGGCCTAAACCTACCTGAGAGGGAAGGGGTCCAGAGCAGGCTGGGTCTGGGGGGAGGGGACGTGGTCTGTGTGGCTGGGGAGGGGGCTTGGCAGGAGGCCCTGGGACCTGGGGGGGAGGGGCGGATAATGAAAAGGGGCGCGGTAAATTCAAGGGTGGATCCCAAGGACTCCTGAGCGGGGTTTGGTGGGGAGTGGCCACAGGCCTGAGGACCCCGCCCTTCCCCCCACCCCACCCCCTTGAAAGAGGTGAGATAGTCAAGGGATGGATGTCTGGGAGGGGAGGGGGTAGGGCTAAGAACGCTTAGGATGCAAGGGGTGGAGCCTAAGGAGGGGGCGGGGCCAGAGGCCTTGGACCCCCCTCAAGGGCAGTCCAAGGTTAATCCAAGGGCAGAGGCCGTGGCCCACCTGGGGAAGAGAAGGGGGTGGTCTGAGCCTCCTGGGGAGGGACTGCAGCTGGAGGAGGCCCGATCCCCCCCCCTTGCCCAGGGTCCCAGGGTCAGCCCCCTCCTCCCTTGCAGCTTTGGCGGAGATCCTGAGTGTGAAGGACATCAGCGGCAGGAAGCTCTTCTATGTTCACTACATCGACTGTGAGTGGGAGGGGGTGTTCCTGGGGGTCGGGGAGGTGAGAGGAGGAGACTGGGGGGGCAGCCTGGCATCTCTGCTTCTCCCCTTGTCTGCAGTCAACAAGCGCCTGGATGAGTGGGTGACCCATGACAGGCTGGACCTAAAGAAGATCCAGTTTCCTAAGAAAGAGGCCAAGACCCCCACAAAAAATGGGCTCCCTGGGTCCAGACCGGGCTCCCCTGAGCGGGAGGTGGTGAGTAGAAGCGGCCACACGCGAGCCGGAGACAGTTCCCGCCAGGATGGTCAGGCCCCTCCCCCGCCTCGCTTGTCCCTGTCGCGCGTCACCACCGTGGTCCCCGGGCTCCCGGGCCGCAGGCTGAGGATGAGGAGGATGAGAAGGGCCCGAGGCAGCCCTGCCCTAAAGGCCGCAGCTCGGACAGGGTTTGTAGAGATCAAGGTCGGGTCCAGGGAGGAGGTGGTGCTACTGAATCTTAGATTTCGGCATTCAGTCACCGAACCCCACCAAGTTGGGGCGGGAAGCCAGCCCAGGGGGAAGGGGTGGGGGGGGGAACCCACCTGGCTGATGGGGGCCCCCTCCTCCCCTCCCCCTCGCTCCCTTCCCCCTCCCCCAGAGGAAGACCCTGGACCTATCTCTACAGCCGGCTTCGGCCCAGGCCAGTGGGAAGACACTGCCGATCCCAGTGCAGATCACGCTCCGCTTCAACCTACCCAAGGAGCGAGAGGCCATCCCCGGCGGCGAGCCTGACCAGCCCCTCTCCTCCAGCTCCTGCCTGCAGCCCAACCACCGTTCCACGGTACCCTCGGATTCTTCACCTGGAGCTCCGGAGCCCAGCTCCCTCGTCCCCACCGTTCCCTCCAGGACCCAGGTCCCCTGCCCCTTTGACCCACCTTTCTCGGTCTCTCTCTGCAGAAACGAAAAGTGGAAGTGGTTTCTCCGGCGACTCCCGTGCCCAGCGAGACCGCGCCGGCCTCCGTCTTTCCTCAGGTGGGTGCCCGGCTCCCCCGCCCCACCGCCGGCTCCCCCGCCCCCCGGAGCCCGCGGCTCACCCCGACCCTCGCCCCCCTGTCTCCGCAGAATGGCTCGGCCCGGAGGGCCCTGGCCGCCCAGCCGGGACGGAAGAGGAAGTCCAACTGCCTAGGCACCGATGAGGTGGGTCTGGGGACACGGGAGAGGGGGCGGCCGGCGGCCGGGGGGCCGGCTCTCACCTCCCTGCCCGCCCCACGGCCGCTCCCAGGACTCCCAGGACAGCTCGGACGGGATCCCATCGGCCCCCCGCATGACCGGCAGCTTGGTGTCCGACCGGAGCCACGACGACATCGTCACCCGCATGAAGAACATCGAGTGCATCGAGCTGGGCCGCCACCGCCTCAAGCCCTGGTACTTCTCCCCGTACCCCCAGGAGCTGACCGCCCTGCCCGTGCTCTACCTCTGTGAATTCTGCCTCAAGTACGGCAAGAGCCTCAAGTGTCTGCAGCGCCACCTGGTGGGTCCCCGCGCCTCCCCGAAATCCCGCTGGACAGAAAGGGGCAGGGAGGGGGCCGTGCACCTGGGAGGGGGAGACGAGCTCTCGGCGCTCTCCCCCCGGCCTCACGCGCTTTTTCCTGGCCTCCATTCCTCAGACCAAATGTGACCTGAGACACCCCCCGGGCAACGAGATTTACCGAAAGGGCACCATCTCCTTCTTCGAGATTGATGGGCGCAAGAACAAGGTGGGGGGGGATGGAGGGCGGTGGGGTTCCCCTGAGCCAGCCCCATCCCCCAAGGCTGGCACGGGAACGCTGCAGGAGCAGGTGCCCAGAGCTGGGACAGGACTCGGAAAAGAAGGTCCGGAGTTGGTGTGGACCCCCTCCCTCTGGGGGTGTGCCCAAAGCCTCCGGCCTGGTGTGGGCCCGGCATGGGGCCCTGGCACTGAGGCCGCCCCTCCCTCCCTCCAGAGTTACTCCCAGAACCTCTGCCTTCTGGCCAAGTGTTTCCTGGACCACAAGACCCTGTACTATGACACCGACCCCTTCCTCTTCTACGTCATGACCGAGTACGACTGCAAGGGCTTCCACATCGTCGGCTACTTCTCCAAGGTCAGTCCCCGGGGCGTCCTAGGCCGGCCTCCGCTGTGGCCCTGCCCTTGCCCCCTTCTGGCTGCCCTCCCCCGTCCCCATCCTCGTCCCCTCAGACTCACAGGCTCGCTCTGTGTCCTTTAGGAGAAAGAATCCACGGAGGACTACAACGTGGCCTGCATCCTGACCCTGCCCCCGTACCAGCGCCGCGGCTACGGCAAGCTGCTCATCGAGTTCAGTGAGTGCAGCAGGGGCGGGGGGAGGGGCTGCCGGGCCGGGGAGCACGGAGCCCACGCCGCGAGCTGCAGCGCCGGGGGGCCAAGAGCGAGGATCTTTGGGATCGACCTCCCAGGAGTCCGGAGGCGAGGGGGATGGGCGTGGGCAGGTGCCGATGTCCCGGCTTCCTGCGGCCGGAGGGGCGAGGTCTGTGCCCGGCTAGTGCGCTTGGATTCCCGGGACGGACCCTCGATGATCAATGGGGAGATGGTCCACGAACAGTAGACAGAGACGTGGCAGTTGCGGCAGAGCTGCCGGTTTGTCTGACAACAGCGCTTCCCCGTCGGGGGCACTTACGCAGATTTTAGCAGAGCCCCCCTCTTGCCCTTCCCATAGACAGAATGTGGTGTAGACGGCCCAAGGGCCGGTCCCCAGAACGGCTGAGGCCTCGGTCTGCAGGGGGTCCCGGGGATCTGGACGTGGCTCAGTGCTGGCCGGGGCAGGCGGACGGCCTGCAGAGAGCCCGAGGTCACTCAGGGTCCAGAAAGGGAGGCAGCAGGGACCAAGGGCTTCAGGCCTCAGAAGGGCCAGGGCAGGGCTTGGACCACGTGACAGGAAAGCAGAGGTGGGGGGCGGGGCCCCCCTGCATGTGCCTTGTGCATGCTGTTGCACGCTACACGCATTTGCGTGTCCACGTGTGTGAGTCTGTTGTGCCCTGCCGGCCTGTGGGGGAGAGGCCCCTGTTGGTCCCCGAGGGCCCCACCTGCCGGGCTCAGCGCCCCACGCGGCGGGAAGCAAAGGCCCGGCCTTGAGGCCTCCTGAAGGCCTTGCTTCCCTCCATAGACGTTTTCTGGATGCCTGCTGTGTGCTGGGTACCAGAGGCGTGGAGGATGGCAGGGCAGGGAGGCGGGCCTGCCCCCGGAGCTATCGAGGGAGGATGGCTCGTACAGAGAAAGTGGGACTCGATACTCAGTGGTGCCTCCGCATTTATTAAGCACCTCCCGTGTGCCAGGCCCCGTGCTAAGCGCTGGCGGTACCAAGAGGTAAAGGCGGGCCCTGCCCCCCAGGAGCGACCCTTCTAACGGGCCCAGCGTGTAAAGCTCCGTACCCACACGTCTGCAAGGAGCTCCAGGCAGGATAAATGGGAGAGAGGAAGGGCTTCCTGGGCCGGGGGGTGGGGGGACTCTGCGGGCTGGGGGGGGGGGGGCGCAGGAGGCCAGCGTGCATTGGTCAGGAAGTGAGGTGGGAGGGCAGCAGGTTATGGAAGGCTTTGGAGGCCCTGGAGGCCGAAGGTTGGCCCTAGGGTTTGTGGAATAGGTGGCGAGGAGATCAGACCTGGGCTGCTGGAGGCCAGAGACCGGCTGAGCCCCGAGACCGGCCGAGCCCCGGCAGTTGCCGCTGTCACCCTGGCTGAGGGGGCAGGGGCTTTGTCAGAGGAGAGAGGGGCCGTGTTGGAGAGATGGCGACCTCGAGGAGGAAGCCGGGCAGCCGCCCCGCATGGGACAAGTGCTAGGGGTCAGCGGTCTGCAGCGCGTCTGGTCTGAGCTGCCAGGGCCAGAAAGGCTCCTCAGCACTGAGATGGCCCCTCAGTCCAAGGGAGCTGGAGGTCACGCAGGCAGAAGAGAGGGTCAGAGAGGAGGGGGAGAAACGGGGGACACCCGAGGGCTCCCAGTTACTGTTCCTCTGGCCCCTAGGGCCGCTGAGGGACTCCTAGAGAGCTGGCGTCCCCCAGGGTTGGGGGATTAGGTGGGAGTTGGGGTCCCCAGAAAGCAGAGCCAATAGATGCGCAGGGAAGGGGCAGGAGACAGATTGGCTTTGAGAAAAGGCTGACTTAGAGCTGTTCCAGTATGGAAAATGGGTTCCCTTAGTAGGGCCTAGTCCTCCAAGCCAGGAAGGGCCAGCACTGGGCCTTGGGCAGCAGTTTTGGCTAGATACCTTTAAGGAGGTGCCCTGGGAAGCGGGCCGGCACCTGGCACTGACAGAGTGAAGGGGGGATTCCCACAGCCCCCCCAGGTGCAGCCCTGAAGGAGCTGGGACCTCTTCAAAAGGAGAGGGTTCACTTAAGGCCTTTCAGAGCGCCAGGTGTCCGTCCCGGCGGCCTCGGCCCGACAGACCCTGGCTGGATGCCGCCCCCTCCCCACCCCACCCCCAGCCAGGGCCAGGGTCAGGGGCTCTTGTCCTCTGACCTCCGCGTCTTCGACTTCCTGGCAGGCTACGAGCTGTCCAAGGTGGAAGGGAAGACGGGCACGCCGGAGAAGCCGCTCTCGGACCTTGGCCTCCTGTCCTACCGGAGCTACTGGTCACAGACCATCCTGGAGATCCTCATGGGACTCAAGTCGGAGAGTGGGGAGCGGCCCCAGATCACCATTAAGTGAGCCGTCGCCCAGTGGCCGGGGTGGGCGCGGGGCGGGCTCAGGGGAGCCAGGACGGCTGGTGACGCCGCTGCCCCTGCCCCACAGTGAGATCAGTGAGATCACCAGCATCAAGAAGGAAGATGTCATCTCGACCCTGCAGTACCTGAACCTCATCAACTACTACAAGGTAGGGAGGGGACGGCGGCCCGGAGCCCACGGCCAAGATGGCGGCTGCTCGGGCCTCTGGGCTCCCGACTGCAGAATTGGGCGGTTTCACTACTTGGGGCTGCAGGAGCTTCCCCACAGGGGCTTCCCAGTTTTTGTGGCTGTTTCCTTGGGAGTTGTCCCTGTAGGTCTGGGGGGACCCAGCCGGGTCAAAGGACACATTTTCAGTGCCTTTCTGGACCTTGTTGGGGGCCCGTCATGGGCTCTCCCAGAGCCGCCCCGACCTCGGGGGCTTCTTTTTTGGCTAACTTTGCCCTTCCCCCCAAGGGCCAGTACATCCTGACGCTGTCAGAGGACATCGTGGACGGCCACGAGCGGGCTATGCTGAAGCGGCTCCTGCGCATCGACTCCAAGTGTCTACACTTCACCCCCAAGGACTGGAGTAAACGGGGAAAGTGGTGACCTCGGCCTTGCCCTTGCCAGGCCTGCCCGTCGGGCCTCTTGTGCCTCCTGGGCCGGGAAGGGCCTTGGGGGGCCCGGGCCGGAGCGCCGGGGCTGCGCCTGTGCTGCGCCTGTGCTGCCTCAGGCGGGCCCGTGTACAGAATGTGGGGCAGCTGTGTATAGTGTCGGGGGGAGGCGGGCTGGGCGTGTACAGTGGTTTTGTAAGGTGGGAGCTGGGGGGGACCCCTGCCCTGCTTCATGGGCAATAAAGTGTTTCTACGGACCCCGGGCCTTCCTGCTTAGGACCAGGAAGGAGGACTCAGAACCTGGGGCTTCACTCCCACACAGTTTCCAGACTCTTTTATTGTCGGGGGGATGGGGGGCAACACTTTGTGGTTCAGAGCTGCCGCCTCAGTCGTCATCCTCAGCCACGGGCGCATGGATCTAGAGGGGAGAGATAGCTACAGGCCCGGGCCTGGTGCCGTGACCCCCCCCCCCCCCATGGACTGCCCTCGGGCCTGCCCTGTCCTGCCCACCCCCAGGCCTTTCCTGAAACTTCTTGCCCCCCCCCCCTTCTCCCCCTGCATTTCCCCTTCACCGGTTTTCCTGCAGAGGGGTGGGAACTGGACTGAGACATTTACACACAACACCCCCCCCCCTCCCCCCAGTACAGACAGAGTCTCCCCAGGTAGGAGGGGCAACGAGATGGGGATCCCCAGGCAGGGCACTCACAGCAGCGGCCAGGCTGGGCCAGCTCAGGGCTCCGTGCATCCGGGCATCTGGCCCCGGGGGGGTCTCCAGGCCCCAAAGGGTAAAGTGGCCAAAGGTGCCGATGGCCCGGACGGTCCGATCCTAAGGAATGAGCAGTCATGCTGGCATGCGGCCAGACCCTGCCTTCCAGCCCCCACCAGATGCCCTGCGCCCATTCCGGGCGCCCCCTCCCAAATGCCCACTCACCTCGGACCCCTCGGCCTTGTCCTCCTCCCGAAGCACCAGCCCCACGTGGCCAGCCGGCAGGGTCACCTCTTCTCCCTGCAGGCTGCGGCCCCTGAAGGACACTGTGGGCCCTGGGACAAGGGGACACAGCGGGTCAGGGCCACCCCTGTAACGGCCCCAGACTTGAGGGGAAGTAATCCTACTCAGTGACTCGGACTTTCTGTGAAATGGGCCACCGAGCCCTCCTTCCTGCGGGCGCCCTCCCTCCCTCCTGCGGGCGCCCTCCCTCCCTCCTGCGGGCGCCCTCCTTCCCTCCTGCGGGCGCCCTCCCTCCCTCCTGCGGGCGCCCTCCCTCCCTCCTGCGGGCGCCCTCCCTCCCTCCTGCAGGAGCCCTCCCTCCCTCCTGCGGGCGCCCTCCCTCCTGCAGGAGCCCTCCCTCCCTCCTGCGGGTGCCCTCCCTCCTGCGGGCGCCCTCCCTCCTGCAGGAGCCCTCCCTCCCTCCTGCGGGCGCCCTCTCCTGAAGGGCTGCCCCACCAGGGGGACCCAGACCCGAGGCTCAGTGGAGGCAGCAGCAGGCTGTGGGAAGAGTACGCTCAAAGCCAAAGGGCTCGATGCAAATCCCGGCTGTCCTAAGGGCAGGGGCCCCGGGCAGTCACTTGGGGGGGGGGGGGAGACACGCACTTTCTCCATGGGGAAGATGAGAGGGCGAGGCTTGGCGGCCTGAGGTCCGCTGGGACTCCTAAAGGCTCTCACACAGCAAGTGCTTAAGTGCACGTTTGAATAAATGGGCAACCAAATAGTCATCTTTCCACCACCTTGGCGGGAGGAGCGCGGGCTCAGTTCCTCCTCTGCCCCTCCCCTCCCCTCTCAGCAGCAAACCGCAAGTTGCACTCCCCAAGTCTGACTTCATTTCTGGGCGGGCCTCGCGGCGCGTGCGCACACGGAGAACAATGACTTTTTAAAGAGCCTTTCCCCCTCACACCCCCCCCCCGTTACCCCGAGACCTGACGGGAATTGTAGTCCATTCCCACCCGGCCCCGGCGCGCATGCTCCTGGCACCTGAAGGCCCCGGCCGAATGGCCGGGCTGAAGAAGCGACTGACGGCGGCGGGTCCGTCGTGCTGGATCTCGCAGGGGAGAAGGTGCAGCGCAGTTGGCGTCGCGGCGCGCACGGAGCTCGGCTGCAGCCGAATGAGGCCCGGGAGCGCGGGGGCTGCGCCGTCTGGCATCTCTACCAAGAGCCTGTGCGCGTGCGCTGGTGTGGGGGACGCGCTTGGAACTCGCGCCGAACGCCACGCGCTTGCGCTCTGCACGCCACCTTATGGAAGCCGTAGTTCCTAGTGGCCAGGCGCGCTGACGTCACCGACAACACGTACGATATTCGCCAGGAACACAGCTACCACCTAGGGTGTTATGGGTAAAAATCGTGTAATTTCTGGATTGCGGAGCTGTCCCGTGACCCCTGGTCTGGGCGCTCTCTCGGGGCTGCAAGGCCCCAGAGAACTTTTCCCTTAAATCCCTTTCCGTTGCGAGTTCTCCCCCACCCGTGAGAAAACAACCAAATCCGGGACGTTTATTCTCCCGAAGGCCCCAAAAGAGTCGGTCCGTGGCTCGGAGCCCGGCCCCTGGTTCTGCTCACTTCTCTGCATCCGTCCCAGTCTTCTCTGGCAGCCCGGGGTACCCATGGCGTCCCATTTCTGTGGGGGCGCTGGGGGGAGGGGGCGCAAAGAGCTGCTTCCTCCAGGAAACCTGGGCTTCCAGGTCGGGCCGGTCCTCTCAGGGAGGCTGCGTGTGCCCTTAAGCCCCAAGGCTCCACCATTCCCTGCTCTCACGGAGACAGCATGAGGTCATGGGGGGGGGGGTGAATATGGAGCCCAGCTGGGGGCTCCTCCCCAGTCCCCAGGCTGCCCACAGGAAGTCCAAGGTGGGGCCCCGTCTTGGGGGGTTTCCAGTAATGTGGGAGGGCCGGCCCAGCGCCCTGGAAGGAGCCCCGATTACATAGGACATGGCCCACATGGCACGGGGCGGACCACGGTCTCAACCCTCAAGCAGATGTGAATTTGCCAATCGGCCCCTCAACCCCGGGGCAACCCTCCCCCCAA
Organism: Antechinus flavipes; assembly: GCF_016432865.1. NCBI lineage: Eukaryota > Metazoa > Chordata > Mammalia > Dasyuromorphia > Dasyuridae > Antechinus > Antechinus flavipes. The sequence goes on from NC_067403.1 coordinate 256,222,146, forward strand.
ACCCCCAAGAGAAGAAAAAGAAACCAGGCACTTTTCACCAAGAAACCAGCTTTTATGAAGGGGAATGAGTGGCAAGGCCCTCGTCCCCTTGCCTTGTCCGGAGAATCTGTCGCGCTCTCCCCAAACCAGGATCCCGGCCCCCTCCCCGCTCAGGCGGCAGCCCCCAAGCCCCGGAGATATTCCCCAGCCAGAGGCAATATGGCCCAGTCATCCGTCCTCAGGGCCACCCTGGCCCCCTCCTCCCCAGCGGCCTCCACTTGCAGCAACAGCTGAGAGCTGGGGGGCAGCCGGATGGCCACCTGGTACCTGGTGGGGGGCGTGGCCGACACCACGAAGGGCTCCCAGTGCTTGGCCACCAGAGCTTCCAGTGCCCGCCCCCCCCAAGGGCCCCACATGCAACTCTCCACCCCCTCGGGCAGGCAGGAAGCCCAGAGCTCCTGGAAGGCACCGGGGAGGCTCCGCTCTGGGGAGGGCGGCAGCAAAGGCAGGAAGAGGTCCGCGAAGGCCACGGGCAGGCTGGGCAGCTGGGCGTAGCAGGTGAGGCCGCCGGGGGTGGCGTAGAGAACACTGATGTCCAGGAGGGCCGGGTAGGGGCGCCGGGGCTCCAGGGCCAGCAGCAGCAGCTTGGGGGGAGCTCCAGGGCGGAGGCAGGGGACCCGCACGGCCTCCAGAGGCCCGTAGTGTGGGCCCAGGACACGGAAGCGCAGCTCCAACGAGTAGAGGACCTCGGAGGCCTCCACTGTGAGGCCCAGGAGCACGGGGGCCTGCTGGGCCCTCTGGGGCACCCGCCTCAGCTGCAGGGGGGCCCGGGCCTCCTGGACGGTGAGAGCCGAGGCGAAGCCCTCGTTCTCCTCCACCAGGGACGAGCACAGCATGGGCGTGGAGCGCGCCGGGCCCAGGGCCGAGCCCAGCTTGGGCCCCGACAGGTGGGTAAAGAGGCTGTAATAGAGGCGGGCCCGGTCCCGGCTGTCCGGGTCCTGCAGGCCCCGGGCCAGCTCCTGCAGCAGGTTGGCCAGGTCCCCGGGGACGGCCCCACTCGGTCCCCTTCCCCTGAGGAGGGCCCGGCAGGCCCCCAGAAGGGCCTGCTCCCAGGCCCAGTCCCCAGGCTGTCTGAGGGCTGCCCACAGGAAGTCCAAGGTGGGGCCCATGGGCTGGTCCCCCGCCACCTTGGTGAGGATCTGCAGGTGCCAGCGGAGGGCTTGGGTCCCCCCAGCCCCGGCCACTGCCACCTGCTGCAGGGCTTTCCCCAGCGGCTCCGCCAGCGCAGCTCCCGCCTGCTCCAGAAGGTCAACAAAATGGGGGGCCAGGCAGGGCCGGGCGAGGTAGAGCTTGGCAAGGCCCTCCGTGAGCCGAGCCAGGGCCCCCGGGTGGCCGGCCAGGCAGCGAGCGGCCAGGTAGCAAGCCCGGAAGCAGAGGGTGGCTGCCGTCCGGGGGGCGCCTGGCTGGGCCGCCCCCTGCCTCAGGCCGGCCAGCAGCTCCTGGAGGTAAGCCAGGGCCTGGGCCCCGGTGCCCGGGCAGTCCCGGGGGCCGTCGGCACCGAGCTCCTCCCCGCACAGGAGACACAGAAGATGCAGCCGCGCCAGGAGGTCCGGGGGCTCCTGCAGCAGACTGGGCAGAAGGCCCGCGGCCAGGCCGGGGGTGAGCAGAACCGGGGCGGCCTCCTCCCCGGCGGCCCCCAAGGGCCAGTTCTCAGGGAAGTGCAGGAGGCAGTGCAGGTAGAAAAGGCGGGCAGGGGGCGGCAGGGCCGGGTGCTGGGCGGCCCCCACCAGCCTGCGAAGCAGCAGAGCCTCGTCCTGGGCCGTGAAGAGGGCCTCCCCGAAGGCGTCCTTCAAGGCCAGCACCGCGTGCAGCAGGGACACCCGCGCCGTGCCCAGCAGCCGCACCAGCTGCGGCTTCAGCAGGGCCGGGGGCTGGCCCCGGACGGCCCTCAGCACCTGGCTCAGCTGCTGCAGCGTGCGGGCCTGGGCCGGCGGGGTCAGCAGGTAGGAGGCGTCCAGCAGCTGGGACACGACGGCCCGCAGCTCCCGGGCCTCGGGCGGGCCGAGATCCAGGGCGGGAGGCCAGTCGGCTCCCTGGCTCGGGGGTGTCGCCCAGTCCCAGACATCCTCTCCCACCAGGCTCCAGTCCCACGGGCCGGGCCGCTGGCCCAGGGGGGCCTCCAGGCCCCAGTCCCAGGCCTGGCCTTCTCCCCAGTCACTCCTGGCAGCCAACAGTCCTTGCAGGCCGGCCTGAGCCCCGGGGCCCGCCCGGGCTATGGCCGCCAGGGCGTTGCGCAGGGCCAGCACAAAGAGCAGGCGGTGGGCCTGGGTGCCCGGGGCGTCCTGCAGTGTCCGCAGCAGCCCCAGCTGTCCGGCCAGCAGCCCCGGGCAGCAGCTCTCCAACTCCCGCAGGCACTCGCAGGCAGTGGCCTGGAGGGCTCGCTGCTCAGGGCCCCCAGCCCGGCCCCCCGCCACCAGCAACAGCAGGGGCAGCAGGCGGGCCGAGGCGGCCGAGCTGGGACCCAGGGCCCCGCAGGCCGCCAGGACGCTAGTGGCGGCCAGCAGCAGCGGCCGGCGGAGGGGCCCGGGCCTCGGGGGCAGGAGGGCCAGAATGTCCAGGAGCGTGGAGGCCGCGGCCTCGGCCCCCGCAGGGTCAGGCCACAGATGCGTGGGGAACTCCAAGATCGCAGCCAGCAGAGAGACCTGTGGGGGAGCAGAGAGTCAGGCTGGGACCCCGGGAAGTCAGGGGTCGTAGACTGGGATCTGGGGGTCAAGGGCTGGGTGGAGCTGCCGGGCCAAGGAAACATGGCAGAGGACGGGGATGTGGGGGGGGACTCGGGTCAGGAGGCTAGGCTGAAAGGGAGATGGGGGTAGGCTGGAGAAGGGGGGCCCAGGTTGAACAGGGGCAGGGAGGCCAGGGGGCTTAGGTTTGAGTGGGGACACCGGAGGGACTACGCTGAGGGGTAAATCCAGGGGCTAGCAAGCTAGGCTGGGGAGCCAGGGAACTAAGCGGGGAGGTGCAAGCTGAGGGGGTACAAAGGGAACTAAGTTGAGGGGCAAAGCCAGGGGCTGCAGGGCTGGCTGGACGTGGAGGGGAGGTTAGGCTGGAAGGAGGACCTATGTTGGCGAGGGGGGGGGGGTTAGGTTGAAGGGGACACCCAGGGCCAGCGAGCTGGGGGGGAGGGGGGAGAAGCAGGAGGAAACACTCGGCTGGGGGAGGGGGCGGGGCAGGTGGCTGGGCTGAGATCGGGCCTGACCCGGCCGGGCTCCCACCTTGGCCGCCTCGCTCAGCCTCTCGCTGCGCAGCTCGCTCAGCAGCTCGGCCGCCAGGGCCTCGGCCCCGACCCGGGCCACGAAGGCGGCCGGACTGGCCCGCAGCGCAGCCAGTGCCCGGGCCCAGGCGTCCCCGCTGCGCGGTGCCATGGCCCCCGGCCCGCACGGCAGGTCACGCGGGGGTGGGGATGGGGGGGGGGGCCGGCGCTCCGGCCCCAACCTCACTTCCCCGACTCCGGCCCTCCCCCACAAGCGCCGCCCTCCTTCCTGTTTCCCTCTCTATCCGCCAGGGGGGGTCCCAGGCCGCGGCACCTGCCCCGCCCCGCCCCCCTCCCATCCTCGCGTGCTAAAGCCCGGCAGTGACGGGCTAGAGACGAGGGGGCGGCGACGCCCGCGTGCAGCCTGGGACTGCGAGGACCCACGCTAGGGGGTCCGTGACCTTGCACTTGGACCGGGCGCTTTCTGCCGTCCGTGTGCCCGCGTTAGGTCGGGCGGGGGTGTCGAGGCTAGGACGGTGAGCGCGCGGGCTCCCGGCCGGGAAAAGAACGCGGAGGGGGGCGATGGCGGGTCCTCACGGAAGGAGCGGCCTCGCCTGCGCCTCCCTGGCCCCGGGCGGGCTGAGCGTGCGCGCGGCTCATTAGGCGGCTCCTGCCCGTCTCCCCCTTCGGCACCGAAACCCGGGCGCCGCCCCCGCCCCCTAACGGGCCGGCCCGAGGGGGCGGAGCAGTAACGGGGCGGCCCCGGGGGGCGGGCAGGCGCCGGCTCGTCGGTTTCGCTGGGGCTGAGTAACTGTCACGCCGCCGCCGCCGCGCGGGGGCCCCGCCTCTCCCCGAAACCGCCGGGCGTGGGCGCGTGGGCGCGGACGGAGCCGGCGCCCGCTGGCCCCCAGCCCGGCCTCGGCTCCCGGGACACTCCCCCCTCCCGGCGCCTCCGGCCTCCCCGCCCCCCACCCGAGCCCCCCTCCCCGGGCTGGGCTGAGGGGGGGGCCTGACCCCCCCTCCAGGAAACGGGCCCCCGGGGCCCGGGAGGGGCCGAGCCTTCTCTGGGAGCCCCACCTGCGAGTCCCCGGAACCGGTCGGGCTGCGAGCCCTGGGCGGGCTGGGCTTCCCAATGTGGCCCCCACCCCTGGGCCGGGGCCCCTGCTCCCTGCGCGGATGACCCAGTGCCGCCCCAACCCCCACACTCAGTGCACCCGACCCCCAGAGCTGCGGTGGAAGCTAGAGTCCCGGGGTTGGCTTCCAAAGCTCCTGGGAGCTCCGGGGGGCTGGCCAGAGAAGAGAAAGCGCCCCCCACCGCCACCACGCGGGGGCCTCGTCCGGATGCCCCTGGGGGCTCCCCTTTGGGCAGTGGCCACCGCCGGCAGTAACCCCTGGCTGGCCCGTGAGCCCGGCCCAGGCTGATCTGCCGCAGGGGTTCCCAGGAGACGGGGGAGGGGTCAGGGCCGGGCTCGATTCTGCTCAGACCCAAAGTCGGCGAAGGAAGACCGGCCAAGAAGACTGAGGGTCCCAGTGGCCCACCTCCCTAGGAGGAGCGAGACTCCATAAGGGCCTTGGGGCTTAATGAGCCGGGGGCTTTGAACCGAAAGGGGCCAGACTAGTGTTCCCAGGCCCGCCCCGCCCCCCAGGCCCCGGGGCCCAGACAGCAAGACCCGTGGGGGTGGGGGAGAGGCCCCAGAGACGCCTGGTGTTTGGGTGTATACGGGCAGGGCGGTGGGCAAAGAGTCCAAGTACCGGTCTGGCAGGACTTGAGTCAGCCCCTGACTCAGCCACGGCTCCCCAGCCACTTCCCCTCTAGGTGCCTCAGTTTCCCTGGATATAAAACGGGATAATGACCCCCAGGAGGCTGGAGGCGGGGAGGCCTCCCGCTAATTAGCGCCTAAGATGAAAGAGGGAGGTGGGGATGAGAGGAAGCAGCGGGAGGGGCCGCCCCTGACCGAGTTTTATGTGACCAGCAGGTCAGATCTGGACCATCGCGTCTGGGCGCTGACGCCGGCCCGCTGAGCTGCCCGGCCCTGCCTCTGGGGGCAGCTTTCCTCCGTTTCCCCTCTGCTGGAGCCGGGAGAAACTCCCCCTTCCCAGCACGCCCCGGGAACTTCCAGCCCCAACATGGCCTTTGGAACCGGACCTGGCACCTTGCCCAGGCACAGCCCTCTCCGCAGGGATAATCCAGGGGTGTCGGGCTCTCAGAGAAGGGAAGAGGTGTGGGGCACAGGACAGCCCCCTTCCCCCCACTTCCTCCTATCTCCCATCATGGCTTCTGCTGATCAGAGGGCGTGACCCCTGTGGTGAGCGCCCATCAGCACCCGGGGGTCCCACGGTCTGGGGTCTGTGTGAAGTCCCGTGGGTCTGCATAATGCTGTGCAAACTCTGCTTAGCTTCCTTTGTAAAATGGGGGCAACCAAGAGCCCCCAACACGGTTCAGTTTCAAATAAGAGGCGGCTGAGGGGCACCCAGAAATCCACTAACGATAGCCAACGTTGGGGACCTTCCCATGGACTTGGGGGCTCAGCAGCCTCCCCGAGCGGCTCCCCTCCAAGGGAGCCCAACTGACAAGGAGGACCCCGTGGCTCTGGCACTCGGCCCCCTGCTCTGATCGGCTCCCATGATGCCGTTTTCCACTTGGTGTCTCTACTCATTATTTTAATTAGCCCAGCTAACGCCTTCCTAGCTTCTGATCTCTCCTCACATCCACTGGGCATCTGGAGCCCCAAACCCTGACCGCCCATTCAAATGTGGCCCAAACCCAGCTGCTTTCCTGCCCCCACCCAGCCTCCCTCCTCCTGAGCCTCCCTAACATTACTGAGGGTGACTACAGGGCACAGCGGATAGATTGTCCCGGCCCGGAGTCGGGGAGACCTCAGTCCCGAGTCTCTCAACCCTGTCTGCCTCAGTTTGCTCATCTGTAGCCACAGAAGGAAAGGGTCTCGTCTTTGCCAAGAAAAGCCCACAGAGAGCAGGCCCTGGCTCTTGAAGGCAGCCCTTCCCAACCACCCCTGGCTCACCTCACATCCGGCGTTTGGGCAGGCCCCGGCTTTTCGACCTCAGCGGCTCTCCCACCCAGCTGCACCCCTCTCCCTGAGGGTGTCTCTGCCTCAACCCCTCCCCCTCCGATCCATCGGGCACCCCCCGCCAAATGAGACCATCGCTCTGACTCGCCCACACCGCTCTCGGGGGTCCCTAGCACCTCCGGGACCAGACACTGTTTGCCATGAAAAGCCCTTTCCACGTGGGCCTAATACTCCATCTCCCACCTCCGGCCTTTGCCCTGACTGTCCCCCTTGCCTGAGAGGCCCTGGCCCCCCGCCCGCCTTTCAATCTCTGGAACTTTCTTCAAGGCTTAGCTCACAGCCCTTCTGTGTGGGGGTGGGGGAGGGTCTAGTCTTCCCCTCCCCATGCGCTTCAGATCGTTTATCACTTCTCTGTACCCATGTATTGCATATTGTCGGCCCACTCAGAATGGAAGCTTTAAAAAAATTAGTTTATAAGATAAACCGAGCATGTTCATTAGCTAGTATAATTTCCCCTCCATACGATTTTATTTTATTCTCAGATATTTAATTTTTAAAGTTTTCAATAGTATTTTGTTTTTCCAAATACAGGTAAAGATACTTTTCAACGTTAATTTTATAAGATTTGGTTTAATTTTTTTCTTCCCTTCTCCCCCAAAGAGGAAACAATTAGATATAAATTAAATATATACAATCCTTTTAAACATTTCCATATTTGTCACGTACAAAAAAAAAATTAGACAAAAAAGGGAAAAACCAGGAGAGAGAAAAAAAAATGTATAAAGCAGCAAGTGCTCTGCTTCGATGCCCATTCGGTCCCAGAGGCCTCTCCGGTTGCGGACGCCCACTGGATCTGCCTTGAATGGTCCCACTGTGAGAAAGGCCACGTCCCTCACCATTGACCATCACAGTCTTGTTACGTGTCCCATGGTCTCCTGGTCCTGCTCATTTCCTTCAGCATCAGTTCCCGTCGGTCTCCCCGGGCCCCTCGGATGTCCTCCTGCCAGGCGTTAATTACAGAACCAGAGTATCCCATAACCTTCGTGTACCATAGCTTCCTCAGTCATTCCCCGACTGCTGGGCAGCCTCGGTTTCCTGTTTCTAGCTGCCACAAGTGCTTTTGCACACGCGGAGGACGTGCGTAATTACTTGCAAAGCCCCTTTCTGAAGGCAGCACCCCAGGCTCCCAAGAGAAGGTCCCGGACTGCGGTCCAGCTCGCCTCCCCCCAGTCCTCCTCCTCTAGAAGACAGCCCCGGCTAAATGGCCAACGGAGCCGCCGCTAGGCCGGGACCGCGAGTGGGGAGAAGCGGCCGGTCCGGCCGTGGGAGTAGGAGTGACCGGGCTTGACAGCTCATTGGCGTGCCCGTCTGGCCACAAGCATTTATTGAGCCTCTGCCATGTGCCAGGCCCTGGCCGAGTGCCCGCGTTACAGAGAGATAAACAGCTCCTGCCCTCCAGGCCCTCACTCTGCCGGGCACCCAGCACGTGGGTACCCGGGTCCGGACGAGATCCAGATGGTGGGAAGGGGAAGCTCTGGACGCAGGAGAAAAGGCCTCTGTGGAAGGTAGACTTGGAGGGGACGCTAGAAGGAAGCCAAGAAAACGAGGAAGGAAGAAAGGAGCACGGGAGGGCATTTCAGGCATCAGGACCGGCTGGCGCAAAGGTGTGGCGGGCAGATGTGAGTGTCAGGAGTGCTGGCACAGCTGTGTGGGGCCAGGGCAGAGGGAGGAGTTAGAGAGAGCTTTTAGGGCCAGAGGACTTGTATTTGTCTCCAGGTAATGGGAAGCCACTGGATTTTATTTGCTCCATAGAGAAAGGAAATATAATTCAATGATGTAAACAATGAATGAAAAAGTAACATTAACACATAAAACTAAAGGGAGGGGGGATCACAAGAGAGGGATCGCTCAGGCCATTGCCCGGGTCCCAGAGGTGACCGGGCCGGTCCAGCTGGTGTCTGTACTGGTCTGAGCTTGGGAGACCCGAATCCCGGCCCTGACAGACCTTCATAAGTCAGGGTCCACAGCAGCGGGGCGGGCTACCCCAGACACGGGCTGTGCTGGGTCACCCTGGGCAAGTCACCTAACTGCTCTGGGCAGGGTCTTCGTCGGGGATGTCAATCATCCGGCACTGCTCCCTTCCCCCTCCCCTCTCTGGCCTTTTCTTTAGCTCCTTCCCCAGTCCCTCACACAGCCCAGAACCAAGGCTGGCCCTCCCGGTCCCCCCTGCGGCCTCTGGACACACTCCAGGTGATTTCAGGACTAAGGATTCTGGCTCCCCCTCTCCTGGTGACTCACCCCACCAGTAATGGAAGCACCTTGAGGGCCGGAAGTATATTAGTCTAGCATCTGGGATGGAAAGTACACAGTAGGTACTTAATAAGTGTTTTTCAAATGTTCAGCGGATGAATGCTTAGCGCCTGAGAGCGGGAGTAATGAGTAGAAGCTGCAAAAAGACATTTCATAAGAGAGCAATTGTGCTTCTCAAGGTTTTCCAAGTGCTTGAGAAATATTTCAGGTGCTATTATTTATCCCCACCTTACAGTTGAGGAAACTGAGGCAGGTGGAGAGATCTAGTCAGGGCTTTCTGCCTCCAGGGCTACTGCTCTGGGGAGGCCCCTTTGCTTCAAACTTCCTGCTGATCTGAGCTATGTCCAAATGGAAAGGGGTCAGGAGCCCTGCCCTTCTCCAAGGCACTTTCCAACTCATTTGGGCCTTTCTCTGGGCCTCAGTTTACCCATCTGTTACAAAAATACCAGACCAATTCTCAGAGGCCGTTTGCAGCTTGGAAGCCATCATCCTTTAGGGTGGGGAGGTCACTGGCCATTGGGGCCTTCACCTGTTCCCGCCTTTGCTTCCTGCCCGCTCACTCCCTGACCCTCCACCTGGCCCCGTCCCCAGCCATTGCCTTTCCTCGAATAACTACGACCTCTTATGCTTTTTATTACCCCGGCCCCGACCCCTCGGGCACGTGGTCTTTTATGTCTGCTCTCATGCCAGGTGGAGCTGGGAGGGTCCTCCCCTCGGAGGAGGACGAGGAGGATGCTCAGCTCTCGTGGCCCTTTCCTACCGTCCACACAAAGGGCGCTAAAGGCCAAATCTCTTCTTCCTTCTTCCCAGCCACCAGGGAGAAGGACAACCCTTCAGGCTCCCGAGGCTGGGTGGGGGTGGCCAGTTCCAGCCTCCTGGGCCAGCCTGAGTCTGGGTCCGGTCTCAAAAGGTCAGTAAAGGCCTCGGGATGCCAGGCAGGACTCCAGCCCTGAGGCGGGACCTCCTTGGCCCAGCCCAGCAGCAGACTGACCCGGCAGCCTTGACACCATGTCCCCCAAGTGGCCCCCACTGGCCCTTGGAAATGAGCGCCCCTCTCCCCAGGGACTGCAGCACAGCGGTCAGGGAATGACACGGCGGGCAAGACGATGCTTTTGGACTTTGGTCACCTTTTCAAAAAATTGCTTTGTAAAAGCTCCTCGATTCTGCTGACTTACTCCACATGAAGCGGAAACCAATTTTCTCCAGAGGTCTAGCCTATCTAGCTTTTCTAGGATCCAATTAACCTCCCTGGTTTCTTTCTTGTTTATTTTATGATTAGATTTGATCTAACATCCACAAGGATGCCCATTATCACCACTATTACTCAACATAAGAAACAAGAAATAACACAAGAAAGAGAAATTAAAGGAATTAGAACAGGCAACGAGGAAATAAAACCATCCCTCTTTGCAGATGACATCGTGATACACTTACGGAATCCTAGAAAATCATCCAAAAATTTACTGGAAACAATTCAACTGCAGGATATAAAATAAAGCCACACAAATCATGGGCATTTCTATAGATTACTGACAAAGCCCATCAGCAAGAGATAGAGAAATTTCACTTAAAATTACTGTAGACAGCCCAGAGAAAGAACACTGGGAAATGAGTGTGGAGCACAACATAACATTTCCACTCTTTCTGTTAATATCTGTTTGCATTTTTGTTTTTTCTTCTCAGGTTATTTTTACCCTATTTCTAAATCCGATTTTTCTTATGCAACAAGATAACTGTATAAATAGGTATACCTATATTGGATTTAACATATACTTTTAACTTATTTAATATGTATGGGACTACCCGACATCTAGGGGAGGGGGTGGAGGGAAGGAGGGGAAAAGTTGGAACAGAAGTGATTGCAAGGGTCAGTGCTGAAAAATTACCCAGGCATATGTTTTGTCAACAAAAAGCTATAATAAAAAACACACGCAAGAAATTACAACATAAAAAGAAAACAAAAAAAAAATGACTGTAGACAAAATAAAATACTTGGGGGTCTAGCTGCCAAGACAAACCCAAGAACTGTATGAACACAATTACAAAACCCTTCTCACGCAAATGAAGTCAGAGCCAAACAACTGGAAAATTGTCAATTGTTCATGGCTGGGCCGTGCCAATATAATAAAAACGACAATTCTGTCTTGTTGGGTGCCATACAATCAAACTGCCAAAACATTATTTTATAGAACTAGAAAAAATAACAAAATTCATCTGGAAGAACAAAAGGTCAAGAATCTCAAGGAAATTAATTAAAAAAAATGACAAAAGATGGTGGCTTAGCAGTATAAACCTAAAACCACATTATAAAGCAGCAGGCATCAAAACCATGTGGTACTGGCTAAGAAATGGAGACCCACATCTCATACCCCATACCAAAATAAGGTCAAAATGGGTACATGACTTGGGCAGAAAGAATGATATCCAAACAAATTAGGAGAGAGCAAGGGATAATTTATCTGTCAGATCTTTGGAGAAGGGAGGAATTTGACCAAAGAAGAACTAGAGAACATTATGAAAGGCAAAATGACAACTTTGATTACATTAAAAAATTTACACATACTACAGGGCTTCTATCCCAAAGAGATACTAAAGAAAGGAAAGGGACCTGTATGTGCCACAATGTTTGTGGCAGCCCTGTTTGTAGTGGCTACAAGCTGGAAAATGAATGGATGCCCATCCATGGGAGAATGGCTGGGTAAATTGTGGTATATGAATGTTATGGAATATTATTGTTCTGTAAGAAATGACCAGCAGGATGAATACAGAGAGGACTGGCGAGACTGACAGGAACTGATGCTGAGTGAAATGAGCAGAACCAGGAGATCATTATGTACCTCAACAACGACACTGCATGAGGATGGATTCTGATGGAAGTGGATCTCTTCGATAAAGAGCTAATTCAGTTTCAATGGATCAAGGATGGACAGAAGCAGCTACACCCAAAGAAAGAACACTGGGAAATGAGTGTAAACTGTTTGCATTTTGGTTTTTCTTCCCGGGTTATTTCTACCTTCTGAATCCAATTCTCCCTGGGCAACAAGAGAACTGTTGGGTTCTGCACACTTAGATTGTATCCAGGATATACTGTAACCTATTCAACATGTAAAGGACTACTTGCCATCTAGGGGAGGGGAAAAATCGAAACCGAAGTGAATGCAAAGGATAATGCTGGAAAAAATTACCCAAGCATGGGCTCTGTCAATCAAAAGTTATAATTATTTTAAAAAATTTTTCCACAAATAAAGCCAACAGAAACAAGATTAAAAGGGAAAAAAATCTTTACAGCCAGTTTTTCTGATAAAGGTCTCATTTCTAAAATATATAAAGAACTCTTGTGAAATCTATAAGAATACAAGTCATATGTATACATATATTGTATTTAACTTATACTTTAATATATTTAACATGTATGGGTTAACCTGCCATGGGAGGGGAGGGGGGGAAAAGGAGGGGAAAAATTGGAACAAAAGGTTTTGCAAAGGTCAATGCTGAAAAATTCCCCATGCATATGTTCTGTAAATAAAAAGCTATATAATAATAAAAAAAAAATACAAGTCATTTCCCAATTGATAAATGGTCAAATGATATGAACAGGTAATTTTCAGTCTATAGTTATATGGAAAAGTGTTCTAAATCATTGTTGATTAGAAATATGCAAATTATAATAATTCTGAGGTACCACCTCACATCTCCCAGACTGCCTAAGATGACAGGAAAAGATCATGATTAACATTAGAGGGGATGTGGGAAAACTGGGACACTGATACATTGTTGGTGGAGTTGTGGAATGATCCAATCACTTTGGAGAGCAATTTGGAACTATGCCCAAAGGGCCATAAACCTGTGCATACCCTTTGACCCAGCAGGGCCATTACTTCCTGGGTCTGTCTCCCAAGGAAATCATAAAGGAGGGAAAAGGACCCACAGGTACCGAAATGTTTGTAGCATTTCTTTTTGTGGTAGCAAAGAATTGGAAAAATCCAATGGGGGAATGACTGGATAAAGTATGGTCTATGAAAGTAATGGAATGTTAATATTCTGTAAAAAATGAACAAGCTGGGGCAGCTAGGGGGCGCAGTGGATAGAGCACCAGACCTGGAGTCAGGAGGACCCGAGTTCAAATGTGATCTCAGACACTTAACATTTCCTGACTGTGTGACCCTGGGCAAGTCCCTTAGCCCCAGTTGCCTCAGCAAAAAAAAAAAAAAAAAAAAAAAAAAAGGAAGAGAGAGAGAAAAGGGAATGGGTCCCAGCAAAAGAAGGGCAAGGGGGAAAAGGAGAAAAAGCACGAACAATTCAAAAGGTTTTGCCCAAATAAAAGCAGGACAGTTCAAATTAGAAGGAAAAGGGAACCGGACAAGAACATTTTCTTGGATAAAGATGGGATTGAATGTAAGGAACTGATTCCGATTTAGGAGAAGAGACATTCAACAGTTGATAAAAGATCACATGACAGAGCCGGCTGTTTTCTTTTTTAATTTCTTTAAAATTTGTTTTTAGAAGGATTTATTATCTCGGCCCCCCAACCCCCAACCCCCAGACCATTTTCTTTTCTTTTTACAAAAGCCCTTCCTCATAAATGGCAGAGGACGGTGAGGGAGAGGAGGGAGTGAGGGGCAGAAGGAAGGAGCCACAGCTTGGGGGGGGGAGGGGGAGTGAGGGGCAGAAGGAAGGAGCTACAGCCTTGGACTTGGGGGGGGGGCAGACTGTGCAGTTTGTTTTTTCAGCCGGGGAAGGGAAGTATGAGGCAAAGAAGAGAAATGTTTGGGGATTGTTTTTAAAAAAGGAAAGAAAGAAAAGGGAGAGGGAAGGAAGGAGGGAGGGAGGGAGGAGGGACAGAGAAAGGGAGAAAGAAGGAAATAAAGAGATACAGAGATAGACACAGAGAGAGACACGGAGGGAAAGAGAGAGACAGAAAGAGACAGAGACAGGGAGGGGAGAGAGGAAGAGAGAGAGAAACAGGAGAGAGGGAGAGAAAGAGAGGAAGGAGAGAGAGACAGAGACAGAGAGACAGACAGAGAGAGATGTGGGATGGGAGGGAGAGACAGGAAGGAGGAGAGAAAGGTAGAAAGAGAAAGAGACAAAGATGGAGGGAGGGAGGGAGGGAGGGAAAGAGAGGAAGGAGAGAGAGGGAGGGAAAGAGGGAGGGAAGGAGGGAGGGGAGAGAGAGACAGACAGACAGACAGATAGAGACAGAGAGAGACAGGGAGGGGAGAGAGGAAGAGAGAGACAGGGAGGGAAAGAGAAAGGAAGGGGGGGGGGGGGAGGGAGAGAACCTGTTGCTCATTCCCCTAAGGACCAAAGAGGGAAGCGCAGCCACAGTGAGGGGGGTGGGAGTGGGGGGGGGGGGGCGAGGGGCCGCGAGCCCAGGAGAGGAGATCCAGGGCCTGAGGCCCGATTTCCGGCTGTCTGCTCAGACTTGAGGCTCCCGGGGCCGCCGCCGCCGCTCCTGGTTTTCTCAGCCCAAAGCTTCAGGTCCCGCTCCGTCCCCTCGTTCCCCGCGCCCTCCCCCTCCTTTCCCCCTCCCCCGGCTCCGGGCCCGCGGGTCTCCGCTCCTTTCAGGCGGGGATTCGCTCTTTCCCTCCCGAAGCGGCAGCTGGAGGATTTGGGCTCCGGGGGGCCCCGGCCCGCTCCCTCCACCGGCCCCTTCCCACCCAAGCCGGCGCCTGGGGGTCGCGGAGCCCGCTCGGGGCCGGAGGAAGTTCACGTTCTTAAGGGGCCGTGAGCAGCATTTAGGGTTACAAGTGGGAGGGGAAGCGCACTGATGTGTGTGATCCTGGTCTGGTGCTTTGACCTTTCTAAACCTGGCTCCCAGTCTGTAAAAGAAAAGCTCACCCGCTCTAGGTGCCCCGGGGATGGAAGAGACCTCAGGGACCCAGGAGTCCGGGGAATCCCCGAAGGCTCACTCAGTCCGAGCCCACCGGGAAGGCATTTACCGGGGACCCCCCCCCCCCAACGGTCGGGCCCCTCCGCCCCCACTCCCCTCAGCCCAGCAGCCCTCGCTGCTTCTGCTGGGAGGGCCCGAGCCTCGGGCTTGGGATCCTGCTTGGCGGCTCCGTTTCCTCATCCGCAGAACGGGGATAACCCCCCCCCAAGGGCGCAGTGAGGCTCCGGGGCGCCGCATTTCGCAAACCCCGGGCCCTGGGCCGCTGCGGACGGCCATCATCCCTCGGCCGGGGTCCCCTGACCCCGATATACCAGAAATTTGCCCAGAGGCCCGGAGCCCAGATGGGGCAGCCCGTGTGAGTGTCTGGGCGCCGGCCCCCCGTGCGGGAGGTGAGAGCAGGAGGCGGCCGAGAGCCCCGACGTCTCCCCGCCCCCAAAGAGATGCCCCCTGCAGGTGCCCCAGATCCCACAGCGAGTCCCCGGCCTTCTGGGCAGGCGCCATCTTACTCCCAATATGCAAATGCTAACGAGCACTTTCCAAACAAATAGCTGTCGGCTTCCCGGCGCGGGTGGTGCAGACCGACAAACCGAGGCTTCCCGGGGTCACCGGCGGCACTAAGTCGCAGAGGGAGGGCCAAGTCTGCCGCTTTCTCCGCTGCGCTCTGGCCTCTCCTGCCTCAGTTTCCCCATCTGGAAGATGGGGAGGCCGGGTCCCTGCGGGCTCGGGGTCTTTGCACCCGAGTCCCTGGGGGCTCTGGATCCCATCCCTGCGGGCTCGGGGTCTCTGGGTTGGGATCCCTACATCTGGGTCCCTAGGGGTTCGGGGGTCCCCGCAGGCTCGGGGTCTAGGAGTCCCTGCCCCGGAGCCGTCTCGGGGCCTGACCAGCCCCTTCCCCCAGCTCTGCTCCTTTCACGAGAGGCCCGAGTCGCACAAATGTCTTAAGACAAAGGTCAAAGATGGTTCCCTTCCGGGCGGGGAGATGGGCACCGGAAAGCAGGGGCTCCCTCTTAACGGAAGGACCCCGAAGGGTCAGAGCTGGCCACAGTGGCCAAAGCCCCGGCTCGGGGTCCGTGGCTTTGTCTGAGTTTGGGGGCAGGCAGGCCGCAAAGGAAATGAACGAGAACTCGGGGTGCACAAACCGAGCGCCCCTCAGACATATCCCGTCCCCGACGGGGCCCCCGGGGAGTCTCCGCCGCCTCCGAGCGCTGTGAGCCCCGCCGAGGGAAGGCGCCAGCGAGGGGCTCGCATTAACGAGGGCGGGCTGCACCCCGGCGTCTGGGCCCGGGAGGGGCGGGGCGTGCAGCCTCAGCCCCTTCCCCGGGTCCTGGCCCCGACGTGCCATCCCAGACCGCTGCTCCCCGGCCGCCCCGGGCTCGGTCCTTCCGAAAGCCGCGTTGGGCGGCGCGGCAGTCCCCCCCCTCCTCCCACCCCCGGCCGCCCCGCAGTGACCCGCCCCGCCCCCCGTCGCGCCGGGAGAACCGGTTCCGCAGGTAACACCACTAGGTGACTTGTCACCGTTATTTCTGCACGCATGCGCCGTCCTCGCCCCACGCCCGGCCGGGCTAATTAGATGAGAGCGCCCCGGCCCCTCCCTGCCCTCCCCCTGCCCTTCCCACCCCAAGCGCACACGCACACCCACCCCGAACGCTGCACAAGCCCATAAAGTGGGAACCCGTCGGGCCGGCCGAGCCAGAGCGCGCCCTAAGACTCCCCGGGCGCCGGCGCCGGCCCCATCAGAGCCCAGGGAGCCGCTCAGCCGCCGCCACCGCTCCTCTGCTCTTGACCTCCCGGCGGACCGCGCGGCACGGCCGGGACACAGGCGCGGCGTCGGGCTGCTGCCACCGCTTCTCGCACGTAGCTGAGGCGCCCCCGCCCGCCCCCGAGTCCCTTCTGCGCGGCCCCGGCGCGGGCCCCGGACCGCAGCCACCATGCCCCGGGCTTTCCTCGTCAAGAAGCCGTGCATCTCCACCGGCAAGCGCAACTGGAGCGAGCTCCCGGACGAGGAGCGCGGCGAGATCTACGTGCCCGGTGAGTGTCGGGCCGCCCCGTCGGAGGACCCTCGGCGCCGCCGACCCCTCCCCCCCGCAACCCGGCTGGGAGGGAGCCGGGGACACTGGGAACCGCGCCGCCGGGACGGGACCCCCGCGGAGATAAGTCGGAGCGGGCTCGAGGCCCCTCTTCCCCCTCCCCACTAAATGGCTTGAGGGCAAGGATTCGGGCTGATCTCTGTTGGACTCTGGGTTCGAGCCCGGGTCTGGCGATGCACCGGGCCTCCCTTCGCATCCCTCCGATGGCAGAAAGCCCCCCCCCTCCGTTCCCCTCCCCCTCCCCCCAGCCATTGGCAGAGCCCCGGAGCGGGTGAAGAGACCTGGACGCGGCAGGGCTGAGGGGGAGGGGAGGGCTGCTGCTTTATTTGGGGAAGGCGCCCCGGTGGCATCCCTTCCGAGGAAGCCGCGGCCTCTGTTGGATCCCCACGGTCCTGCTGCCTGTCTGGCCACCGAGTCCTGTTCCTTGGGGCCATCTCCGCGTGGGGGGTGGGGTGCGAGTGCGAGTGGGGGAGGCCGGAAGGGCCCCTCTGGCGCGGGGGAGCTTGAGTGGAGCGGCTGCTGCCTGTGACCCTGGCTGTGCCCAGGATGGCGAGCGCCCGGCCGAGCGAGGAGCCCGAGGGGGCGGGGGCGCCGCAGGCTTGGCCCGGGCTGCCCCGGTGCCCTCGGGGCGTTGGGGGCTGCGGATGGACGGCCGGAGGGGAGGCCGGAGGGGGCTTGGCGTGGCTGGGCAGCGGCCGCGGGCATCCGGGTTACTCTGAATCTTCCTCTGGCGGCTGAGGGGGGGCCGGGGGCCCGGGGAGGGCCGGCCCCTTGCCAGGTGACTGGTTTTCCCGGCCTCAGAAGGGCAGCTCGAAAGCTCCTGGCTTGGACTTCCTGCTCAGCTGCCGCCGGGGATCTGATAAAGCGCCTTGGACTGTGCCAAAGGTGAGCACGGCGTGCCCCGGACTGTTATTCTGCTTTGATTCTGGGGCCCAGAATCCCGCGGGTCATGTGGCCGCCGCCGAGGGGCGAAGACATTCCTCTGGAGCAGGAGCGGCCCGGGGCGGCCTCCCGGGGGGAGCTGGGGCTGGCTCTTCTCCGTGGGCGGCAATCTGGTCAGGGAGAGACGGTGGTCAGAGCCTCCCTCGGGAGCTGTGGGACCCTGGGCAAGTCACCCAACCGTTTGCCTCATTCCCTGCTTTGTAAAGGGCCGGGATAAGAAATGGCCACCCCCTCCCCCTCTGCTCAGAAACCCCAGTGGGTCCTGGAGGCTCCACCATCAGTTACCCCGACAGCCATGATGGGGATCAATGGGATAACTGCGAAGGGCACACAAGGGGCCCTTAGCTCAGCAAACTGCCTCCCTCCTTCCTTCCTTCTCTTCCTCCTTCCTCCCTTTTTCCTCCCTCCCTCCCTTTCCCCCTCCTCCCTTCCTTCCTTCTTTTCCTCTCCCCCTCCTTCCTCTCCCTCCCTCCCTCTTTTTTCCTCCCTCCCTTCCCTTCTTTTCTTCCTTCCTTCCTTCCTTCCCTCCCTCCCTCCTTCCCTCTTTTCTTTTTTCCTCTCTCCTTCCCTCCTTCCTTTCTTCCTTCCTTCCTTCTTCCTTCCTTCCTTCTTTTCCTCCCTCCCTTTCCCCCTCCTTCCTTCCTTCCTTCTTTTCCTCTCCCCCTCCTTCCTCTCCCTCCCTCCCCCTTTTTCCTCCTCCCTCCTTTTTTCCTCCCTCCTTCCTCCCTCCTCTCGCTTCCCTTCTTTTCTTTCTTCCTTCCTTCCTTCCCTCCCTCCCTCCTTCCCTCTTTTCTTTTTTCCTCTCTCCTTCCCTCCTTCCTTTTTTCCTTCCTTTTCTTCCTTCCTTCCCTCCTTCCTCCCTTTCCTTCTTTTCCTCCCTCCCTTTCCCCCTCCTTCCTTCCTTCCTTCTTTCTTCTCCCCCTCCTTACTCTCCTCCTCCCTCCCTCCTTTCTTTCCTTTCTTCCTTCCCTCCCTTCTTCTTCCCTCTCTCCCTCCCTCTGTCCCTCCTTTCTTCTTTCCTTCCCCCTCCCTTCCTCCCTCCTTCTTCCCTCTCTCCCTCCCTCCTTCCCCTTTAGCTGGGAGTGGAGGTGGGTGGGGGAAGGAAGCCCCCCTGGCGGGTCTCCGGGAGCCCGGCCTCCATGCCCGGGTGCCTCTCGAGGCACAGCCAGCCGTGACCCCGGCAGCTGGCTGGGCACGTCTCTCCCAGCCCCCAGGGCCGGCTCACAGCCCATTGGGACCCTGCTGAGCAGTGACCCAGCGGGAGCTGGGGGGAGGGGGAGGGGCCCTGGAGCTAGGGAATGTTGGGAACCTTCCAGCTCCAACTGTTCAACCTGGTCCCTGTGGGGCTCTCAGAGCATCCCACCCATTGTGTGGGTGGGGGAGCCTGTGGGACCCGGCCCTGCGAGCGCCCGAGCCCTCCCTCCCCGCGGCTTGCCCCGAACTTCTGGCACACCTGAAGGCTTTCCCCTGGGCCTCCCGGCCTCCCCGGGCCAAGGCAGAACCCAGGCATGCGAGCTGCAGCGGGCTGGGCAGGCGAAGAGAGGAGAGCGCCCAGAAGAGGTAGCCTCCCCGAGGGGGTCCCGGGCCCTGTGCTCCTGCCCAGCGCTTCCCAGCTTGCCTTTCTCTGTGACGCCGGGAGTGGGCGTGCGCTAAGTTGGGCTTCTCCAAGGCTGCCCCTTCGTCGGGGCTCGATCCCCTCCCTGGCCCCTCTGGGGAATGGAATCCAAGCCGGGCCGAGGAGCGCCTGAGGCCTCCTGGGGCCCAGAGTCCGAGTGGCCCCCGAGGGCCGTCTGAGCCTGCCAGGGCCCAGAGGAAACAGGCCTGGGCGAGGAGGGGGCCGCTAGGCCGGGGCTGAAGGACCTCCCAGGGCCTTCCGCCGCTCCCCTCGGCCTCCCCCCACCCCCACGTGCCCACTTTACAGAAGGGCCAGTGGAGGCCGGCGGAGCCCGAGCCGAGAGTCGGACCGGAGGCCCGGGGTTACCAGGACAGGGCAGGCGATGGGGGAGCCTGGAGGAGGCGGGGAGGAAGGGCGGCCTGCTTATCTCGGTGACTAAGATCTGAGTGCAGCAGAAGCCTGCATCATCCCAGCGCCAGCCGGGCTTGTTTCTCTGGTGGCTGCCAGGGTAAATAGAGGAACGGGGGTGGGGGATGGGGGGGAGACTGCTCTTGGCTGGGGAGAAGACAGACCAGCTTGTGGAGGGGAGCTCCGCTCATCCCCGGCCCGGGCCAAACCTGCGTCTGGGCTTGGGTATGTAGTTTTCCATAAGCACTTATTGAGCACCAGCTGTATGTACGGCCGACCCTGCTGGGTGCCGCGAGGGGTTCAGAAGGGCTGGCTTCCTGGCCCTCAGGACGCTGCCCACACTGGTGCTGCCCACCACTTGTTGGAAGGGAGGCTTGTTGCCAGAGAGGGAAGGCTGATCTCAGAACCGAGTGATTGCCAACGTGGGCGCTCACTGCCCCCTCTGCCAGTTTGTGGCTTGGGAGGACGCAGTGACCCCCAGGCCAGGCTGGAGGTGCCAGGGCTCCTCGGCCCCCGAGATCACGGCTCCCCCCGCTGGGCCACATTAAGTACTGGTCTGGTCTGGGGGCTCCTTTTGCGGATGGCAAGACTGAGGCCCCGGGGAGGATGCTTCTGGGTAAGGACCAGAGCTGGATGGGCCGGGCCGGGCCCCCGAGGGGAGGAGCCCGAGGGAGCAGCCAGGAGCTTGCAACATTGCAGGGCTGTGGGCAGGTGATGAGCGGCCTCCGCCCCACCGGAAACACTCAATTAGGGGCCGGCAGGGAACCAACCTGTTCTGTTTCCTGCCCCGGGCTCCGGCCACCCCGTGACACGCACCTGCCATGCTAATGGGGGCAGGGAGGGGGGACCGGTCCGGCCGGGGGGAGGCGGGGTGGGATGAGGCAAACTGGGTCCCACCCAGGCTGGTTTCACCCAGCCCCTCGCTCGTATGAGAGGAAGCCGGGAACGGCAGGTGGGCACGGCCCCGCTCCCGTCTACCCGAGTCAGAAGCTCCCCCATCTTCCCTCGGAGCAAGGTCACCCCGAGCCCCGCGCTCGAGCACTGGGCAAATGAAATGCCCGCCGGCCGAGCCGGGGGACCCGGGCTTCCTCCTGGGGACAAAGTCCTTTTCCAAGCTCCAGTGCGAGCCCTGGGGGTCCTCCTCCCAGCCGGGGGGGCCGCCTCTGCCCCGAGCCAGGCATCCACCCCTCTGCTTGCAACCCCCAGGTAGGCCGTGCTCCCGTGGCGACGGGCGCTGACAGAGAGCCAGGGCCCAGGGCTGCCTGTCCTCCCGTTCCAGCCGAGTGGGGCTGAGGGCACACGGTGGCGATGGCTTCTGTGTACCCTGTACCTGAGCCATCGGTGCGGGGGAGGGGAGGGAGGCCGGCCGGGGACCCTCGCTCTTCCGCCTGTCCCAGAGCCCGGCTGGGGATGGCTGGGCCACGCCGGGCTCTGCCCTCCCGCTTTCCTGACCCGCTGCCCCTGCTTTCTCTCTGTCTCGGCTTTGAGCCCTGGAAGTCTTCCTGGTGGAGGACTCCGCGTCCAGAGCCAAGCATTCGCTTGTAAAACCAGAACTGACACCCCAGTACTTGTCCCCGAGTGAAAACCTTGGCCTGGAAATGTCGTTGGGAACTGTTTGGCCCCCGCTACTCAAGGGCCCGAGGGAGGCCGGCCTGCCCACCTGCCCGCCACAGGGAGGGGAGGGCGTGGCGGCATCTCGGGGCTGCCAGGTATCGGTGCTGCCGCCACCTCCACCGCCCGAGGGGAGCCCGGCCCTCTCTGCCACACTAAGCGGTCCCTGGCGCGGGGGTGGGTTGTGTAAGAACCGGGCAGGCAGCCCAGGAGACTGTTACAGAGAATCCACCTGCTGCCGCCCGGGGCCTCCTCCCTGCTCCACCCCGTGGCCTGTTTGCCAGCCTGCCTGGGCCGGAGCCACCCGCCCCCTCCCGGGAATTCAGGGAGTGGGTGGCAGTGGGCCAGCCTGGCTGGAACATGGGGGGGCTTTAGGGAGGGGGGACCCCTCGCAGGAGGCAAAGCCAAGGAGAGGGGCCGACGGGCGCCCGGGGCGGGGAGGACGGGAGGGGACGGCCGGGCATCCCGGGCCACCGGGGAGATGCTCCGCCGCTCCTGGCTGCCCCGAGTTCTCCGGGGCCTTCTCCGTGGCAGGGCGTGGGGCACACACCAGGAATCCAGAGGGACCAGCCCAGGTGGGGCACACGGGCAGTCTGCCGCGGCGGCTAATTGGCAGAGGAGGCGGAACCTCCTAGTTCCGCTAAGACACAAATTACTCAGCGGGCATGTCTCGGAGCCGGGATGCTTGCTTGGCTGGCGTCGCCTACAATTATCCTAATGGGGCAGCCTAGGTGGGAGGGGGCGAGCCGGGCTGCCCCACTCAAGGCAGGCTCGGCCCCCGTGACCCCGGCCCTAACCCGCTCGCTCTTTTGTCCACAGTCAGCCTCGGCTTCTGCCCGCCGCAGCCCTACCGCGACCTGGAGGCTTCGGTGGCCGAGCCTCCTTCCTGTCCGCTGGCCCTGGACATGAGCCTCCGGGAGCCCGGCTATGGTGCGGCCCCCGGACCCTGCGTGGTGGCCCAGCTGCCGGCAGAAGATCTGGGCCGCTTGCCTGACCCTCCGAGCCACGACCATGGCTTTCTGCGGCCCAAGATGAAGGTGAGGAGCCTGGCCCGGCATCGGGGAGCTCGGGGGCTGGCTGATGCCCAGCAAGGGGCTGTCCTTGGACTTGGGAGCCCAGGAAAAGTTTGGGCAGATGAACAGTAATGGGGGCAGTCATGGGGTCTCATCAGACCCTCCCATCCAAAAGGGGGGGCTGCAGGCCCGAAGGGCGACGAGACTCGGGCGGGAGCAGCTGGATTTGGGCGCTGGCGTCCCCTAGCTGTCCATCCCTGGGGGACGGGGTGCCTGGGCTCACGAAGCTTTGGCCCGTCCAGCAGCTGACCAGGAGGAGAGCCTGGGCCCCCTCCCCCCCACAAAAAGAGGGGCTTCCCACCCTGCCAGTCTCTCCAACACGCCACAGTGTCGCGTGACATCTCCAAAGGATGATGGGATTGAATGTTTGTGTCTAATCCCACCTGACGGGGGGGGGCTGAGGCCCGAAGGAGTCGCGGGCGGGGAGGGGACCGGGGGCAGCTGAGGCTCCTTTTAAGGAGGGCTGCTCTTTGGGGGCTTCCCATGGCTGACCAGGGAGCAGGTCCCTCCAGGGGAGCCAGAGGAGGTCCCGGCGGAGGGGATGACAGGCTGGGGGGCGCCTGCCCACTCCAGACCCGCTGCATGCTCGCTCTGGCTCCTGCCCCCGCCTCTGTGCCAGCCGCCACAGAGGCCGAGGGGTCGGCGGAGCGAGCTCCGGAGCGCGCCGGGGCGGGGAGACGGGCGCTGGGCCTGGGCCCCGTCTGAAGCCGCTCATGCCCCCGTCCCTGCGCAGGTGACCGTGGGAGACGGGCCCAGCGGCGAGCTCTTCACCTGCCACATCTGCCACAAGGCCTTCACCTACCAGCGCATGCTGAACCGGCACATGAAGTGCCACAACGACGTCAAGCGGCACCTGTGCACCTACTGCGGGAAGGGCTTCAACGACACCTTCGACCTCAAGAGACACGTGCGCACGCACACCGGTCAGTGGCCGGGGGGGCCGGGGGGAGGGGCCGGGGGGGCCGGGGCCCAGGCCTGCGATCCAGAGGTTGGCTCTGGGAAGGACCGGGGGGCAGGCGGGGGCCCCGACGGCCGGGGGTGCTCTCCGGGAGAGGCCCCTGACCCGCTCCTCCCTCCCCCAGGCGTGCGGCCCTACAAGTGCAGCCTGTGCGACAAGGCCTTCACCCAGCGCTGCTCCCTCGAGTCCCACCTCAAGAAGATCCACGGCGTGCAGCAGAAGTACGCCTACAAGGAGCGGCGCGCCAAGCTCTACGTGTGCGAGGAGTGCGGCTGCACCTCCGACAGCCAGGAGGGCCACGTGCTGCACCTCAGGGAGCACCACCCGGACAGCCCGCTGCTGCGCAAGAGCTCCAAGAAGGTGGCGGGCACCCTGCAGGGCCCGGTCACCGCCCTGCTGCAGAACCACCACCACCTCTAAAGCCAGGTAGGCGGCCCTCCGCCCGGCTGGAGGGGGGCCCGGGCCCGGCGCCCCTGAGCCCGGCAGAAGGCAGAGCCCGCCTGTGCCCCCGGCCGTCCCCGCCTTCTCCCGACGAGGCTCCCGCCTTCGCCTTTGGCCCCCCGACGCGGGACTCGAGGACGGTGGGTGAGCCGCGGGGCCGGGGGCTCGGGCGAGTGGCCGCCGGCTACCAGAGACTTGGCGTTTGAAGAAAAGACGCTCGATGCAGGAAGTTGGCGGCGGGAGGCGGCTCCCACAGGACGCAGGGCTTGTCCCACAGGGGTGCGGAGACGGCCGCGCGCCCGCGGGCCTCCCAAGGCGTGCGCTCGTTTGCAAAGCCGACAAATGTACAGATAGTAATATATTTTTGGTGCTAATGGAGATCTTTTTCAAAGATGGAAAGAGCTAGCTCTTGCCCATCCCTACCTCCTCTGTGGCTCATCACTGTGGGCCGCTGTTCGGCCGCCCTGTCCGGCCCCCACCCCTTCCCGGGGACCGTCTCCCGTCGCTTTCCCAGCATCGCCTGGACAAGGCAGGAGCCTCGTGGCCTCTGCCGCCCCCCCTTGTGCCCCCCGACAGCTCCTCACCCCCCCATAAATAAGCAACAAGTCGGGCACTCACCACTCCGTAGCTTCTCCTGCCTCAGGCCGGGGGTGGGTGAGCTGCGATGTTCGGGCCTTCGTCACCCACCTGAAAGCGAGAGCGCAGATGGGGCTCAACGGAGCGAAAGGTTCATCTGCTCCGGACGCTGAAGCTCTGGGGGCTGGGGCGCGGGGCGGGCAGGGCCCTTGGTTTCTGGGAAGGCCCCACTCCCTCCGGGACAGAGAGGAAGGCCCAGGGCCCATCAGGCCAGAAGGAGCACTCCCCTCGCTGAAGCCGGGGCTCCTCCCTCCCCAAGTCTCAGTTTACAGATGGAGATGCGCTCGCTCAGTTCTCAACTGTTTCTACTGTTTAAGTTAGAAAGGATATTCATTTGCCTTCTCCACCAATAAAGGGGGGTGGGCGCTGCCAGTTGGCGTGCCCCATCGCCAGAATCGTACTTGAGAGTGGGGATTTTTCTGAGGGTTTTCTTCCTTTGTGCCCGGGGCGGGGGCCGGGGGGAGCTGTTGCCGAGACTAATCCCCCAGAATTCGGACCTTGCTGTGAGGGCCGCTCAATGGCCAGGCTCAAGCTGAGCAGACGCCCGGCCAGTCCCCGGGCACCCGTCGTCAGTCTGCAGTCCGTGTCAGCCGGGAGTTCACGAGGGACAGAGGCTTCCTCCATCTCCTGGACAGTAACTGGGCAGTGGGCGAAGGCCCGAGAGCCCGAGCTGGGACGGGCGCCCGAGGCCCTTTGTCCATCTTCCTCGCGGTTGCCTGTGCGTCCAGGTTACCTCCCCGGGAGCTTGTTCGGATGCCCCTGTTGGGAATGGGGCTGGGGTCCCAGCAGCAGCCTCGGTTTGTTTACATGTTTTCGTCACTACGCGCTGGCTCTGCGTGCCAGTCACAAGGTTCTGTATTTCTGTTTGATTTTGTAACTGTTTTTCTGTTCGTTATTAAAATCTAAGACCTTCTCGGTGCCGTGTGTGCCTTGCCGCCGCCCCTCCCCACCCCCACTGCCTGATCCCCAGACCGTTGCTAAGCCGTACTGGCATCCCAGAACCAGAACCAGAACCAGGGGGGGCCCAAGAGTTCCTCCAGCTCCAGCGCCGACTTGTGTCGCTGGGAAAGTTCCGGCTCCAAGAGAGGAAGGGCCTTGACCAGCGTCCCAGAGCCAGAGACCGAGCTGGGGCCGCCCTGCCCGGTGTGCCCCAGTAGAGCCAGCGCCCGCCAGGACCCCTCTTACACAACGAGCTGTTTGCTGTTGGAACCACAAAAGCGGGGGCAGCGTCCACGCCGACGGGGTCACGGCACCAGAGGGACAGGGTTCGGGATGACCAGGTCCGGGGGCAGTGACGTGTCATGGTGACGACTAAGGGCTGGGGGGCTAGGAGGGTGAAGCTGATCCGAGGCACCCCGTCCCTCCCCTGGAAGGCCGCCCCCCAAATCTGTTGTCCCAGGATCAGTCCCAGCTCCCCGTTGGGGAGGATGGGTGACCAAGGGGCATTCGGACTCCCTGATGAGGCTCCTGCAGGTTGGCAGGGTTCCCTGGGCCAGTCAGAGGTCACCCTCCTCCTCCTCCTCCTCCTCTTCCTCCTCCTCCTCCCAGCTAGCCCTGACCACACCCTCTGAGGCAGACGCTTATTATCCTCCCATTTTAAGGATTAGGAAACTGAGAAGATGTGACTTGACCGAGGTCACATGGTCAGCGTGAGGCAGGCTGTGAGTGCATATTTTCCGACTAGACCCAGATCCTACAGGGGGACAAGGGAGATGCAGTGGAGGTCCCGGCGCAAGGAGGGAAGCGCTGGTTCCGGCGGGATGAGCACGGGGCCTGGGACGACATAGCAAAGCAAAGGACGAAAAACGAGGTCCTGCCATCGGGCCCTGGGTGCAAATCCTGCTTCTGCTCGTTGTGGCCTGCGAGTAGTTACTTAATAACGAAGAACTATATAAAGCGCAGGAGCCTTGGTTGTTTACATGTGTTTGTCACTACGCGCTGGCTCTGTGTGCCAGTCACAACAGTCCTGGGAGGGAGGGAGGGAGGGGCCATCATTATCCCCATTTTACAGATGGAGGGAATGATGGCAAACAGGTTAAATGGCTTGGCCAGGGCCACACAGCTGGTTCTGAGGTCACATTCAAATTCAGATCTTCCCGACTCTAAGCCGCCCGGCTGGCTCTAACATTCTGTTGGAAGAGACCCTAGATAGATGGATGGACAGATGGACAGATGGACCAACGGATGGGTGGGTGGACGGACGGACGGATGGGTGGGTGGGTAGATGGATACACAGATATAGAATACAAGGTAATTTGGGGAGCAGGTACAAGCAGCCGAGGGCCACAGGTCAATAAACACTCTAGGTCATGGGAACAACAAGGCGGCTCCCACGAGCTCTCAAACTTCTGCTAAACAAAAATGAGGCACCAAAGAGAAAGCACCAGAACAGTCTCCACGGTCTAGAATGTTCAGAATCCAAAATAAGGTTAAATAAAAATCCCCAAATCCAGCAGCTCTTCTCACTGACCCCCCCCCCCCCCCAGGTATGGTCAGAGAGGCGGTGAGCAGACCCAAGGACACAACAGGTTTATGCCCAAACCCACTTCCGTAGCCTGGCCCCCCTCCCTCCAGCTCCAGGCTCTGCTTAAGCTCCGACCTCCGGCTTGTCCACAGCCCACCAGGAGCCAAAGCCTGCCAGGGGCCGCGGCCCAGAAGCCCCAAAGCTGCCGAGGTCTGAGTGCTGACGCTGGGCCGCGATCTGAGGTGGAGCAGGTTACCACGACAGGACACGGGGGGGAAGGAGGGGGGCATTTAATACATCGCGTTCTGCCCAGCCCCAGGGAAAGAGGGCAGCATCCGGCCGGGGCTGGTTCTGACCCCCCAAAATCAGTGCGTCCGAGACCGAGGCTGGCGAACGTGACTGCCCGGCGTGGGAGAAGACTGAGGCGCTTTGAGATCCAGTCCCCAAGGAAACCACAAGCAGAGAGGAGGGAGTCAGGAAGTGAGTGATAAGGAAAACTGGCCGTGGGGTGGGGGGGACACGGAAAGATATCAGGAAGAGAAATCTCAAGGACTTTGAAAATAAACAGATAAATCAGCAGGAAAAACTACAGAAGGAAATGACCTCCAGGTAGGCAAACAAATTCAACCCAAAAAGAAGAGGAAGGAAGGAAGGAAGGAAGGAAGGAAGGAAGGAAGGAAGGAAGAGAGGGAGAGAGGGAGGGAGGGAAGGAAGGAGGGGGGAGAGGGGGAAGGAGGAAGGAAGGAAAGAGGGGAAGGAAGGAGGGAAAGGAAGGAAGGAAGGAAGGAAAGAAGGGAAGGAAGGAAGGTGGAAGGAGAGAGGGAGGGAGGGAAGGAAGGAGCAAGAAGAGGGGAAAGGAGGGATGGAAGGAAGGAAGGAAGGAAAGAAGGAAGGAAGGAAGGAAGGAAGGAAGGAAAGAAGGAAGGAAAAAAAGGAAGGAAGAAGGAAGGAAAGAAGGAAGGAAGGAAGGAAGGAAGGAAGGAAGGAGAGGGGGAAGGAAGGAGGAGGAGAGGGGGAAGGAAGGAGGGGAAGAAGGAAGGAAAGGAGGGAGGTTGGGGGAGAGCAAGGTAAGGAGGAAGGAAGAAAATGATTCAACATTTAATGAGACAGAGGATCCTGTGGAATTAGAGAACACACTGTTTCTGAATGTTTTTTGTTTTTTTAATGAGAATTATGAGAGCAGTATTTGTGGTCTGCACAGCAAAAATAATAGAACAGAAAATTTGACTCTCCAACGTCAGCCTCACCAAAGAAACGAAGGAAAGAACAATAGATGGGAAATAAAAATATGAAGAACTGAAAAATGATCTAGAAGAGGAGAAACACAAAATGAGAACATTCAAAGAAAACTTGCTCACTGTGCAAGCAAACGTACTGAATTCAAAGACTCTGTGTGTAGAGACAACCTAAGGATCATGGGATTACCAGAAGAACATGACAGGACAAAAACGCTTAAGACCTTCATGAAGAAAGTAATAGAAGAAAACCGTCCAGAACTTCTGAATATCTAAAATAAAATCCCAAAGAATTCACAGATTGCCTCCAAAAAAAAAAAAAAAAATCCAAAGCTGCTTTGATCCAGCGGTATCACTACCTACTGTCTGTCACCCAAAGGGATCATAAAAGAAGAAAAATGTCCCACAGGTGCAAAAGTGTGTAGCAGCTCTTTTTGTAGTGGCAAAGAATTGGAAATTGAGTGGATGCCCATCAGTTGGGGAATGGCTGAAGGCATATAAATATGATGGAAGACACTGTGCTAGATGGTATAGTAGATAGAGGAGCAGCCCTGAAGTCAGGAGGACCCGAGTTCAAATGTGATCGGAGACACTTAACACTTAACTAGCTGTGTGACCCTGGGCAAGTCACTTAACCTCAATTACCTTGCCAAAAGAAATAAATATTTAATAGGATTGTATATGTTTAACCTATATCAGATTGCTTGCTGTCTTGGGAAGGGAAGGAACACAAAATCTTACAGAGATGAATGTTAGAAACTATCTTTATGTGAATTTGGGAAAAATAGAATACTATTGAGGGAGGAAAAAAGAATATTTCCTTACATTTCAGCTTCAAAAAAATCCAAGGCTGCAATTCCCAAAACTACAGTGATTATATTTAATGATTTAATTAATTAAAAAAAAAGAGTTCTGAAAGGAAACAGGAAAAGGACTTTGAAAAACAAAGAGCATGCGAATAAAGCAAGACTATTCTATACTCATTAGAAAAAGAGGAGAGAATGGAATAACATTTTCTGAAGAGCCAGAGCTCAGGAAGAGTAGCCCAGGGTATCCTATCCTGCAAATCTAAACTTAACCATATAATACCAAAGATGGAAGTTCAATAATAAAGAAGAGTTTGAAACTTATCTATAGAAAGAAAGCCAGAATTGAAGAGAGGATTTGCATCTTAAACACCCCAAACAACAAACATGAAGGAGAGGTAAATAAATGCAGCGGGAAAGGCCAACAACAACAGTGACCATGGGAAAACCAGGAAGAGTCCACAGGGAAACTGTGGATCTGATAGATTATGAAAGGGTGGGCAGGGAACATTATGGACAGACCCTGCAGGCCCTCTGCCTGTAGAAGGATGCTGCTGCTTTGGGACTACATTACAACACGGCAGAGTGCATAAAGGGGGGAGAGGAGCAGGAGGATAAAGAGGAAGGAATGATGCACCAGAAGGAACCTTTGAGACCTCAGAAAGAGCCTCCAAAGAGTGGACGAGAAGAAGGGGGGACATTTGAAAAAGGGAAGGGGGAAGGAAAGAGGCTTTATTTTGGAGGTAGAAGGGAGTTTCTGATGATTGTAGGAATGAATAGAGAGATGAAGGGAGATGGGGGGGCTTTGGTTCTTGATTTGGTTCTTGAAAAATCCACTTGTCCAGAAAGGGTCAGGAACCTCTGGAGGAGCTTTCTAGGCAAATGTAGAAAAAGATTCAGGAAGGCCCATCAACTGAGGAATAGTGATGATACGGATTGTGGTAGAGTATTACTGCACTGTAAGAAATGGTGAGCTCAGTGGTTGTAGAAAAACACAGAAAGACATGCATAAAACAATGAAAATCAGCAGAACCGAGAGAACATTGTGTACAACAAAGCAATATTGTCGAAAGGATGACTGTAAATGGCTATTCTGAGTATTATACTCGGATCAACTACAAAGGACCTACGAAGGAAGATGCTATCTACCTCCAGAGAACGAACTGATAAGTAGAAGTATACAATGATCTTATAGATAAATAGATAGGCACTATCTCTGTGTCAGATGGGGAGGAGCAAGGGAAGACAGTTTGGAATTTAAAATGTAACTAAAAAATTTGAAGAAAAAATAGAAAAACAAAAAGGAAAAAAAATGTTATTAAGAAAGGGTATAGATCAACGGTGGGCTGCATAATCAGAGGCATGGGAGGGATAGGGCAATCATTGACTTATTCTGAATTTTGGGAAAGGAGAGGGAGAAAGAAAGGAAGGAAGGAAGGAAGGAAGAAAGAAAGGAAGGAAGGAAGGAAGGAAGGAAGGAAGGAAAGAAAGAAAGAAAGGAAGGAAGGAAGGAAGGAAGAAAGAAAGGAAAAGAAAGGAAGGAAGGAAGGAAAGAAGAAAGAAAGAAAGAAGAAAGAAAGAAGAAAGAAAGAAAGAAAGAAAGAAAGAAGAAAGGAAGGAAGGAAGGAAGGAAGGAAGGAAGGAAGAAAGAAAGAAAGGAAGGAAGGAAGGAAGAAAGAAAGAAAGGAAGGAAGGAAGGAAGGAAGGAAGAAGAAAGAAGAAAGGAAGGAAAGAAGAAAGAAAGAAAGAAAGGTAGGAAGGAAGAAAAAGAAAGAAAGAAAGAAGAAAGAAAGAAAAGCAAGAGAAAGAAAAAAGGAAATTTCAAAACTAAGGGACAGGATTAGTTGAAGGGGAGGAGAAAGAGAGGGAATATTAAATGAGAAAAGGGGATCAGGAGTGAGGGGAAGAGAACCAAGAGGAACAAGGTTCCCCTAAAATTATGAATTATCAAGGTTCATAATACTAGGTCTATAGCAGAAGAGGCAACTTGGAACTGAAAGGCTTCTGCCCAGACAACATTAAGGCGTCTAGGATAAAAAGGGAAACAAATGGGAGAAATATCTTTGTAACAAATTTCTCATATGTGGGTTTGGTATCGAAGATATAGCAGTAAGTATTAATTATAAGAATAATAGCCATTCTTATACCCCTAAGAGATACTAAAGAAAGGAAAGGGACCTGTATGTGCCAAAATGTTTGTGGCAGCCCTGTTTGTAGTGGCCAGAAGCTGGAAAATGAAAGGATGCCCATCCATTGGAGAATGGCTGAGTAAATTGTGGTATATGAATGTTATGGAATATTATTGTTCTGTAAGGAACGACCAGCAGGATGAATACAGAGAGGACTGGCGAGACTTAGATGAACTGATGCTGAGTGAAATGAGCAGAACCAGGAGATCATTATATACCTCAACAACGATACTGTTTGAGGCTGTATTCTGATGGAAGTGGATCTCTTCGATAAAGAGAGCCTTAATTGATCAAAGATGGACAGAAGCAGCTACACCCAGAGAAAGAACACTGGGAAATGAATAGAAACTGCTTGCATTTTTGTTTTTCCTCCCGGGTTATTTATACCTTCTGAATTCAATTCTCCCTGTGCAACAAGAGAACTGTTCGGTTCTGCACACATATATTGTATCTAGGATATACTGCAACCCATTCAACATGTAAAGGACTCTTGCCATCTGGGGGAAGGGGTGGAGGGAGGGAGGGGAAAAATCGGAACAGAAATGAATGCAAGGGATAATGCTGTAAAAAATTACCCTGGCATGCGTTCTATCAATAAAAAATTATTTAAAAAAAAAAAAAAGAATAATAGCCATTTCCCAACAAATGAAAGATCAAAGAAAGGATATAAACTAATAGTTTTGGAAAATAGAATTGTAAAGTATTTCCAACCACATAAAAGAAAATCACTAGACGATAAGAGAAATAAACACAAACTACTAAAACTACCCCAGCTTTTACCTCATATCCTAGAAACTCCCCAAAATGACAAAAAAAAATCTAGCAGAAGTAAGCAGGTGGGAAGGCAGGCACGCTAATACATTGTTGGAGGAGCTGAGACATCGTCCAACCATTTTGAAAAGCAATTTGGAATTATGCAAAGAGAATGAATAAAATGTCTGAACCAGAGACCATTTTACTGGGCCAACAAAGACCCCATTGAGAAGGCGCCTCAAGGAAGCCACTGGTGAGAAAAAAGTCGCCATAGACTCGGTTATACTAACAGCACTGTTGGGGATAGCTAAGAATTGGAAACAGAGTAAACAACCATCAATTGGAAAATGGCTAAACAAATTGTGGTACACGAATGTGATAGAATATCACTATATTTTATATGTACACACACACACACATATATGTGCTACAAGAAATGATGTAAAAAAAGGAGAAGTGATGGGTGAGGGGCGGCTGGGGGCACGTCCACACGGACAGCCGGGCTGTTGCGGGCAGATGGCTGTGCCCCCGGTGCCGCCTCTGGAGCTGGGCCCGAGCACCGAGAAGACACAGGCTCTCCGCAGCCATGAGTGGAAGCCTCGGGTACATCGGAGATGGGGAGGTGCCCGTCCCCTGGCTGCAGACTCTGCAGGGAGCACACACGGTCCTGGCACTGATGCCCATGTTGCCAAGGCTAATACAGGCTTCGGGAGGATCCAAAGGGAAGTGCCAGAGAGAGGAAGAAGAGCCCACTGGAAGGCCTCCAGGGCCCTTGGGCTGACCTTGGGGCTGTATGTCGGGAAATCTGCTGGAGCACCTCCATTTGTTGCCTTAGGAAGATGCTGACAGCCCGGCAGGAGGAGGGAGCGGACACTGAGGTCCCTTCTTGAGCCAAACACCCGAGCACCCGATTAAGTGCAGGGAGCGGCTCTAATGGGCTGGTCGTGGTGCTCTCGGGCCCACCATGCACCTGCCTGGGAAGAACCTACACAAGGCCGCGCTCACAGAGGGAGGATGCTCCCCGGGGTCTCTGGGAAGAGCTCTGGAAGCCCATCAAAGGGGCTGCCTCTGTCAACAAAATCAGTGGCCCAAACTGAACCAAACCGAGTGGAAGGCATCCATTCAGAGCAGCCTCGGGACCTCTGGTCCATCAGCCATAGTCGCACTCACTGCCCCTGATCCCGACATCCGGCTGCCACAGTCAGACCCGGCCCCTAGCCAGAGCACCTTGACCATGAGGGTGGACTGGAGGGGTCTGGGTACTGGCAGGAAGATTCACCAGAGCCTGAGGCGCCAGATCTAGGTCAGAGGAGACAGGTGAGCGTCCAGGAAAGCTTCCAAAGCTTTCCAGGCAGCTCAGAGGCACAGCCAGTAAGAGCCAGGGGCCGGCAAGCAGGGAGGCCTGAGCCAAATCCGGCCTCCGACCCGGACTAGTTGGGTGACCCTGGGCGAGTCACTTAACCCTGTGTGCCTCAGTTTCCTCCTCTATAAAATGGGCAATTCTTCCAATATCTGCTAAGAAAACCCCCAAACGGGGACCAAGAGTCGGACCTGACAGAAATGACCCAACACAGAGGCCTTGGCAGCAGACTGGGTATGGGGCACCAAAGGTGCCAAGAGGATGGTGGAGTCCTGCACAGGGATGGGCGCCTCTGGGAGTTTTGGGGACAGATAATGCACTTTTGTCCTTGATGTTTGAGCTTTCCAGGAAGAGTCACTTCAAGTGTCTAAGGGGCCTTGGAGAGGAGACCGGAGGTCACGGAGAGGTCAGGACTGGATAAGTAGATTTGAGAATCATTAGCATTGAGCTGATGGGATCACCAAGAGAAGTCACTGAGAGGGAAGGAAAGGGGCCGGAATGGGGCCGGAACCTGATCTGGGGGACAATCCTGCCCAAGAAACAGAGGGAGCCGTCTGCCGGGGGGAGGAGAGCCAGGAAAAGGGGGTCCCCGAGAGGAGAGATTGGGGACAAGAAGGTGATGGGCGGGGCAGGCCAGAGGTCTGGGCCTGAGAGGATTAAGGAAAGGCCAGGGGGGATGTGGAGGGAGGCCGGCCTCTTCTTATGCAATTGAGCTTTTCTGACTCTTGGGTGGGGATGTCTACTTTGCATCCAAGGTTTCCCCTTTATATCTCAAGCTTTTGGAGTCCGGAAAAGAATCTTCTTGTGACTCAGCAAATGTTGGTCTGAAAAAGTGCAGAAAGACTTGGGCCTCCCCTGGAGAGACTGACAGGAACTGATGCTGAGGGAAGTGAGCAGGACCAGGAGGTCATTATCCACAGCAACAAGACGACATGAGGATCAATTCTGAGGGACCTGGCTCTCGTCACCAATGAGAGGATCCAAATCAGTTCCATTTGTTCAACAATGAAGAGAACCAGCTACACCCAGAGAAAGAACTCTGGGAAATGAGTGCGGACCGCGACAGAACATTTCCACTCCCGGTTTTTGTCCGCTTGCGTTTTGGATTTCCTTCTCAGGTTATTTTTACCTTATTTCTAAGTCTGATTTTTCTTGTGCGGCAAAATAACTGTATGGACGTGTATACATACATTGTATTTAACATATACGTTAACATATTTAACATGTATTGGTCAACCTGCCATCTGGGGGAGGGGGTAGGGAGAAGGAGGGGAAAAGTTGGAACAAAAGGCTTGGCCATCGTCAATGCTGAAAAATTACCCATGCGTATGTTCTGTAAATAAAAAGCTACATAAAAAAGAAGAAATTGTAAACATTTTTATCTAGTTTTTTTAAGTATAAATAAATTTAGCAGGTGTTAACAACAACAACAAAAAAGACTCGGGCCTCCCAAAGAAGAGAGAAATGATGGGCGGAATATGTGTGAGAGTGTCTGGGAATATGTATGTGCCTGGGTGTGTCTATTGTTTGTGTATGGGTGTGCAGGGGAGTCTATCAGTAATGCATGTACTATACACATGTTTACGGTCTGTAATAGCCGTTAGTGTGTACGCGTATGTCTGCACTCATGTATGGGGGCATCCGCATCGTGGGTATCTAAATGCATCTATGAGTACATTTGTGTGTACAGATAGGCTGGTCAGAGTTGGAGGCCACGCTTGGGACCCATAGGAAGGCATTAAAAGGGGAGAAGGACCTCATCGTCCTTATCCGATTGATCATAGGGGTTTTTTTACCTGGAAAAAATGGAAGGAAGCCTGGGGTCCAGTATATGCACGTATGTGAGTGTTTATCTTTCTATATGTATAAATATCCACCCTTAATTGCAGCCTTCTCTGGGGAGAGGAAAGGGGCAAAAACGGACACGGCCGAGAAGAAGAGCAAACGCTTCGGGAAGCAAAGAACAACCGGCAGCTTTGAAAATAATGTCGACTATTTTTTATATCCATTTCTTCATACTGTTTTCAGTCGAATCGTCTCTTCTGGTCCGCTGTCAACTGGGCAAGAAAAGAAAGTTTTTCTTTTCTCATTTTGTAGTCAAGTGAAAAATAAAAATGTTTCCCAAGACCCCAGCACGTCAACATCTCTGTATGTTAACTCCACTCGGCCATGGGGAAGTCTCCGGCCGACTCCTTGGAGAACAGAACTTCTTTATCTTGTTTGTTTGTTTGTTTTTGAGGGGGTTATTTTTCAATGAATGTTGTCCTGTGGTTTTCCTGGATTTCCAGCTAAAGATTTCCATTGGACAACATCACTCAGGGTGAAGCCGGAAGGACTCAGGGAGCCCCACGGGGGATCGGGGCTTTTCTGCTGCTTAATGACTGGAGCCAGAGGCCTGGATGTGCCCATCAGATTTTCAGGCAACCCAGGGCGGACAGTGTGGAGATCCTGTTGTTCAGTGCAGTGGTCGGCCATTTCCTTCTCCAGCTGATTCTACAGATGAGGAACTGAGGCGGTCGGGAGGAAGGACTTGTCCAGGGACACACGACTAGGCAGGATTTGCACTCAGAGGAGCCTGAGGCCCTGGCCACCCTGTAGAATGTGGGGGCACGTGGAGTCCAACGGGAACAAAGGGCAAAGTGGAAGGGACACATTTCAGCTTAATATTTTTAACATCCCAAGGCAGAATGGGCTGCCCTGGATGGTAGTGAGCTCCCCATCCTAGGAGGGCTCCAAAGAAAGGCACTCCATGGGTATCCTCTGTTCCGTTTTTATTCATCTATTTGGCCACTGAAGTCCTGGAGGTTCTGTGATTTTGGGAAACAGCATATTGCTGTCAGTGATCCGGACCCCGGCTTGTCTGTTTACTGTCAAGTCATTCCATCCAAGCCTCCTTTTCCGATCTCTGAAGATGAATCCCTCCCTTGCCGGAGAGGAGCCCGAAGGAAACCACTGCTTAAAAAGGTATAGATGGATGCGCAAGCGTCCCCCCATCGGGGGGATGGGGAGGCAGGTCATCCTGGAGTAGCGCGGAAAAAAATCTGGGGGTCTCAGGGGATGGCAAGCCGAGGACGAGTCAGGAGTGGGAAGGGGCAGCCAAGAAGGCTCACGGACTTGGGCTAAATCAGGAGGGGCTGGGCTTCCAGTAAGGAGGCAGCCATCCCTGCCGCCGTCCCCCTCTCCAGGAGCCCTCACCACACCCTTGGGCTCCACACGTCGGAGGATGCTCTTCCCTCTAACTGGATCGCTCCTCCCCAAGCCCCACTTTGAGGAGTCAGCTGGGGCCAGTCAAGCCTCCTTCCTGTTCCAGAGCGGTTCTTCCGAGAGGCCGGAGCAGGCCCGAGGAGGGCCTGGGGGTCCGGGGCAAGAGGGGCCAGAGAAAGGAGGCCCAAGCCGTGGCTGCTGGGGGGGGGGGTTCTCTTTTTAAGCTTACATCGGAAAGAGAAGAAAGTAGGGGGGAAGCTCGTTTCAGGCGGACGTGATATTTTGGTATCCCCAGCGCTGCGCGGTTCTCCTCGGTTTACGCTGAGGGACCTGGGGCCATGAGCCAGTCCAACCCTCGCATTTTACAGAAGAGGAAACTAAGAGATGAGCCCGGGAAGAGAGTGACCGGGCTCACAGAGGCCAGGCCGGCCAGAAACAACGGCGGCCGGAGGCTCAGTCCAGTGCTCAGACCACAGGCAGCACCGTCCGTTAGCATCCCCGGCCGCCTGTTCCGGGGCCTGCGGCTCCCAGCTGCCGCCAAGCTGAGATTCCACGGAGCCTGAGCCCAATATACAGACTTCTGAGCAGTCGGTGACCTAAACCTGCCGCCCCATGAGAGGCCTTCCAGCCGCCCCCAGAGCAGCCGGGTCGCAAAGCTTCTCTGAACACGCGGGGAAGTCTGTTGAAAAACAGAGAGATGGAGAGAGACAGAGATAGAGAGACAGAGAGAGAAAGAGACAGAGATGGAGAGACAGAGACAGAGACAGAGAAAGAAGGAGATAGAGACACAGAGAGAAAGAGAGAGAGAGAGAGAGAGAGAAAGCAAGATCTTGATATTCTCCAAGAGTTTCTGCTGAGGAGAAGTGGGGCAGACTTGGCCTGGAGCGGGGCACTCTTGGAGGAGGGGGCGGACTCTGGGCCAGGGACCCCTCTTCCCTCCCCCCACCCTGGGGTCATTCCCCACCCAGGCGGGCTGCAGGTTCTGAGAGGTTCAGGCCCACCTGACAGGAGGAGGCTGCTGCCAGCTCAGGGGAAGAGCTTTTGGGTGAGCCCGCCTCCCCTGACCTCCTCCCCACCCCCCTCTGCTCCTCCCTGGGGGGACTCCGGGTAACAGGCCCCAGCAGCTCCTCCCCCCCACGGAGGATGAGCTGGACCAGGAGAACTGGAAGGACTCGAGCGGCTCCTCCCCGAGGCACAAACAGACCTGCCCGCTTCTCCCTGTGCCAGCGGTAATAACAGGGCAAAAGGAGCGGGCCCCGCCTGGCACTCGGAACAAGAGGGAGGAGCCGGCGCGGGCCGACGAGGAAGCCTGTGGCCGGCCGGCGGCCCTTCCTCGGGCCTGGCGCTGGACGCCAACGCGCTCTTGCTTCAGCGCCTCCGCCCCAAGCCGGACCGGTATTTCCTGCCCCTTCCCCGAGGGAGCTCCCCCACTAAGCCTGGGTGGCCCCCAACCCTTGGGCGAGCGTCTCTGAGCCCTCGCCGGGGGCCGTCTGGGTAGCGAGGGTCCCAGAGGCCTGGTGGGAGGAGCGGGAGCGGTCCCACTGTGTGCACACGCGGGTGTCTGGCTCTCCTCCCCCTCTCCCAGAGCCGCCCAATGCCCCCCAGTCCGGTTGCCCTCCTGCCAGCCTCCCGGACTCTCCTGCTCGCCCTGTTATTACTGGGCTGCCTTTAGTCACCAGAGCCTGTGACTGTCAACAACATGCTTTCCTTGCCAGGGGCCCGTGAGGCGGCGCAAGCCCCACTGTGGCCAGCTGAGGAAACCGAGGCGCATAGAGGGGAACTGGCCAGTGGGCCAGAGGCCGGAGCCGTCCGGGAAGCTGTGGAAGAGGCCATGGGGGCGGGACTCCGGGGGTCCCTGAACCCGTCCTCCCCCTGCTGAGAGCCGCCTGTGCTGCCTCCTCCCGGGCCCCCAAAGGGCTGTGCCCGAGGGGCCGGAGACCAAGTCTCCTTTGGAGAAGCCGGGAGCAGACTCGGGCTCCTGCCTAGAAGGCGCCAGGGAAGCCGGTGGCTGGGGATGGAGAGGGGGCCAGGCTGGGTCAGGAGGGCCCAAGTTCAAATTCAGATTCAGATGCTTGACAGTCACCTGCTGTCATAGGGAGGGGAAGGGGGAGGGGAAGGGGGTTTCCGGGCCCTGGAGGGCTTTCCTAACCATTCCAATTGGCCGAGAGCTTCCCCTCAGTGGGGTCTTCAGGGGCCGCGACCATTTGCCCCTGACTCGGGCTCTCTGGGGCCCTTCTGGAGCCGGGGTTCGGGACTCAGAAATCAGGCGATTTTCCGGGAAATCCTAGCGCTCCTGGAGGCACTTTGACTCTCGCCTCGGAGCCGGGCCTGCTCTCCCACTGCCTCCTTGGGCCTCCCGGAGAGTCGGGGCCGCTTGTTTACTGCTTTCTTGGCCCGAGGCTTGGGGGGGGGGGGGGGCGGGGCGGGGATGCCGGGCCTGTCATCTGCCTCCCGAGCCACAGGAGGCCAAGCTGTCACTCAGGTTCGGTGGGTCCCGCCCTCCCCCAGACGGCCGGGGAGACAAACACGGGCTGACTCATGGAGCCTCTCCACTTCTCCAAGGGCTCTCGGGCGGAAGATGCCCCGGAAAGCCCAGTTCCCATCCTCGTCTTCGCCCGCCCAGGACGGAGGGTCCCCGAGGAGCGGAGGCCCCTGAATGCCCCCTGCACCAGGGGAAGCAGCGGGAGCCGGGCCGGCCCAGGAGGAGGCCGCGTCCGGCCTCGGGCAGCCAGGAAGGGGCCAGGGACTGGCCTCTCCCCCGCCCTGGGAGCCACGGGAGCCTCCAGGGGCTCCCACCCTCCCGGGCTTTCTCAGCCCCGTCAGGCTTGGAGCGCTTCCACGGCTTTCATGCGGCCCCTCCCACTGGGGCTTTTTTCTAACCCAAATCTCTTTCGAAATCTCCTGCCCGAGGGATTTTCCGACACCTCCCAGCTTGGAATCAACCTGCTGTTTACTGGGCCAGAGAGCTGCCCCCCCTCCCCCAGTGCCCGAGTCCTGGGCGGCCGATCCCAGCACCCCGGGGGCGCCCCTGCAGGGAACACAGGCCAGGCCAGAAGGGGAAGGGTCTGAGAGGAGCCAGTCAGTCAGTCAGTCAGCAAACCCTTACTGAGCGCCTACTGTGGGCGGCACTGGGGAGCTGGAAAACGTGGCGCCCACGGGACAGACCGGCCTCCGCCGCGGAAAGGAAGGCCCCAGCACGCCGGGACCGCAAAGGCCTCCTGTAGGGAGGACTTGAAGGAAGCCTGGAGGGGGAGGGGGGTGCCGGGCCCAGGGGTCACAACCCCTACACGGGGCTCCCCTTCCCCATGGGGACGGGCCCACGAGGATCCCTGACCCACTTCTCCCTGCCCGGAGCAGCCAAGGCCCGGAGAACTGGGTCAGTGTCTCATTATCTGAGTGAACCGAGAGGGCCGTTGCCTTGGAGCCGACAGTGCCCCCGGCTCGTGGTGCCCCTGCCCCGGGGGGAGGGCTGCCCGCAGTGGGGGGCGCCTGGGCCGCGGTTTCTCCCCACAAAGTCCGAGAACATTGTTTTTAGGTCAGTCGCGATGCCCTCGCCCAGGGACTTGCCCAACTCTGATGTTAAACACCTGTTTCCCAAGTGCAGGGGAAAGAGCACTGGAAGCAAAGGTGCCCGTCCTGGCCTGCGGGTCCCGCTTTATCATCTGTCCCACGGCGCCTTCTGAAGGGCCCGGCTGGGACCCGAGAACAGCCCTGAGCTCGGCCCAAGCTCCTTCGCCCTCCAGCCGAGGCTCCTTCTAGGGGACGGGGAGGAAGGAGGGCCGCCTGCTCCTCCCACTCACACCCAGGGAAAGGCGCCGGCTCCGCTCCTGGCACCCGGTGCTTGGGGAAGCGGAAAGTCCTGGGCTGGGGCTGCGGGGGCGGGCGCCTGGGGGACCAGGAGGCTCCGGAGGTGCCGCGAACCTCACTGGGCCGGGGCGCAGCCTCGGACAAACATAGAGCAGCCGCAAGAGACACACTAAGCGCCGACGCCTGGCACACAGTCAGTGCTGCTGGGGGCGAGACCCACGCGGGCAAGGGAGTGACGCAACATCTCCAGTCACCTGGGTGGGGGTGGGGAACCCCCCACGACGGGATGAGTTGGACTTGGGTCTTCTGGGAATGTTCCTCAACTCGTTGCCCGGGAATGCTCCTGGATGCCCTAAAGATGGTGAGATCACAGGGGAAGGGGGCGGCCCGCCGGGCCTGCTCTGCCCCTTTAATCCCCAAATGGGTGCTCCCACCCAGAGCAAGGACTGAGTGATCTGGGGGGGGGGGCGGCTCCAGGTCTGTTGGGAATCCCCCACTCCCAGTCAGCGGGGGACGTCCCCCAGGGGGCCTCCTTATTGCTCCACATAGAGGTTCCCAAAGCCACTGCTCCCGGGAGCCCTTTCTCCTTCCTTGGGCTTGATAATTACGGGCTGCTCAGGCAGAACCGGCCCGGGGACTGAGGCTGCTCCTCCACCTTTGGTGGCCGCTGTCCGGCTCTCCCCGGGGCTCCCGGAGCTGCAGCCACACCCACGGGCTAACGGGGGGCGGGAGGTGGGGGTGGGGACTTTCCGGGGGAGGGGGTCGAGAACAGTGGCTCCGCGAGGCAGGCGGGCGGCTGCAGACCTGGGGTCGCCCGCTGCATCTCGGGGCAGTCGCCCCGGACTTCATGCCTCGGAAGAGACCTCGTCCACCCGGAGGGAAGACCTGCCCTGGGACTCCCTCGGCCCCTTTTGAGAACCAAGGGCAGACCACCATGAGATGTCCCCTCCGGCTCCTCGGGCTCCTCCAAATGTCACTGATTCTCCTTCCAAAGCAGGCAGACCGGGGCCGGTCCCGTTACCTTTCCCTGCCCACTGATCTCCCTTGCCTCAGGAGCTCCGAGGACCCCCGGGGGGACAATCAGTTCCTGGGGGACCCGCCGAGCGTGGAGCCTCCGAGGGGAGCGGACTCCCCGGCCAGGCTCTCCCGGGAGGCCACAGTCACACTGGAGGCTGCCCGGTCCCTGGGCAGAGGTCGCCTTCTGCCCCTCTGTCCCCACTGAACTTTGACACCTGGTTGACCTTGCGTCCCATCAGGCTGAGTCAGTCCCTCCTGTCCTCCCTGGAACACGCTCCCATCAAAGGGGCCCAGAGGAAGCCCATTTCTCATCCAACCTGTGATTAGCTCCTGTTACAAGGGATGACATGGACCCATGCGTCAGAGTCCCAAGATGGCGGAGGCTTTCCATGAAGACACGGGCTCCCTCCTGCGCCATCGTTCCCCTCGTCCTGGGCCGCAGAGCCCGCCGCGGAGCCCAGAACGGGTCAGAACGCTGCCCTCTGCCACACACGGGCACTCGTGCCCCCCTTTCCCCGTTTGCCAAAAACTTAGGGCAACAGAGGCGAAGCGATCACCTCACACCCCCGGCTAAATCGGGGTGAAAAAAAGCAGGGGCCCCACCTGCCGGTGCCGGGCCTGAGGTGCCGCCGTCCTTCCGCCTGACGCCAGGTGTCTGGGAGCTCGGCCCCTGGGGCAAAGCCCGGCTCTGGCCAGGGAGTCAACCTGCCTGGTCCCGCCCCCGAACAGGATCCGGGCCGCGTTCTTCCCCAAACTCTGTAAATAACTGAGACGCTGGGGCCGGAGTCCCGGCAGCCAAGGGCTTCACTGTGGGGAGAGCCCGGAGGCGTGGCTCCTGTCCTTCGGCGGGACACCCATCAACCGCTTTAACGAGCCCATAAACTCCCGAGGGACTCCTCACATCTGACAGTGAGGTCTGGGGTTCAGAGGCTTCCTCGGGAAATCAAAGCGGCTGCCCCTGACTCACTCCTGGCTGTTTCCTCTAAGGTCAGCTGCCTCCTCTTCTCGGCAGCCGGGTAACAGATCTCGGCCGGGGACCCTCCTCCTCCTCCTTCTCCTTCCTCCTCCTCCTCCTCCTCCTGCTTCTCTCCTGTGTAGACGGCTTCGCTGGCCACCAGCCTTTTCCGGGCCTTCCCTGGGAGATGGCGGTCCCCAAGCCCCCTGTGGATCCTGGCTGCCGCTAACGGTTGTTTCTGCGTGGTCTCTCCCGTCAGACCGGGTGCTCCCTGAGGGCAGG
The DNA here is from genome assembly GCF_016432865.1 of Antechinus flavipes. Taxonomy (NCBI): domain Eukaryota; kingdom Metazoa; phylum Chordata; class Mammalia; order Dasyuromorphia; family Dasyuridae; genus Antechinus; species Antechinus flavipes. Next base: position 256,264,447 of record NC_067403.1, read on the forward strand.
GGCCGTGTCCTTGTCTCCCTCGCCCTTAGCACAGTGCCTAGAACAGGCTTGTTCTTACCCAGGGAAGTTCGGGGCCCCTCTCCTCCAAAATGTGGTGGAAAGGCCCGAAGGCCTGGAGGGTGGAGGGGAGGCCGTTTCTCCTCTGTCCCAATGTTCTCCTTGGCCCCCTTCTCTGGAAGGCCCCGGGCTGCCCCCGACCCCGTTCTGCGGAGCCTTAGTCCTTAATATCAGAAACCGATCGGAGGCTTCCGAGCGAGACCCTGCCCTCCCCCTCCCCCCCATGAAAGCCTCGGCCCTCGTGGCCGGGCCCTGGAGCTGCCCGGATTGCGCTGCCCTCGGTAAGGCCGCTCGAGTGACTGTGACTGATCCAAGGGCATCTTCCCTCTGGGCCCAGCAATGACTCCCCTCCTCCCCCACCTGATGGCCCAAGACCAGGAGTCGGCCCAGATGAGGACGGCCCTTCCTGGATCGTCCCATGCTCGTCTCACAGCTCAAGCCAGACTCTCATCCTTTGAAGAAACTGAAACAGAGCTGGTGACCTGCCCGGGGTCATTCGGCTAGTCAGTGTCTGAAGCAGGATTTGAATTCAGGTCTCTCCAGGGATCCCGGGGGGCCCCCCTGGGCAATGGAAAAAGCTTAGTGTGTAGACTGGGGGGATCATGGAGTCCTGGACGGTCCCCCAGGCACAAGGGGCGGCTGCTTGGGCGGGCAGCCCAGGGAAGCCCAGATCCCGGGCAGCCGCCATGGGCTTGGGGAGCTTTTTCAAGTTTGCCAAGCATTCCCAGCCCCTCTAGAGAGAAGGGCCTCCCTCCTGACTAGAGCCGAGTGTGGGGGCGATCCCAGTTTCACTCCTTGCCTCCTCCTCCAAACCCCTCCAGGGCACATGCCAGGCCCTTGTCTGGGCCCATCTCAAAGGCTGCCGGGAGGGTGGAGGGGCAGGGCACCAGAGTGCCCCCAGAGGGCCGGGGGGGCATGAAAAGCGTGCCAGGGGCCGTGTCTCATCCGGGCTCTCGGGCCCTTGCCCACCCTCCCACAGAAGCACCTCCCCGTGCGGGTATCTCCCCTTACCTGGACCTCTTCCCATCCTTCCCCTCTGGGTAAGTGCTCTCACTTGCTTCCTTCTTCTTTTCTTAAATGTAAGAAAAGCCAGGGTGGGATCCTTCGCCTTCCAGTCCCACGGAAGCTGCAAACACAAGAGAAGGTAGATTTGGGGTCAGAACTCTGGGGCTGCAGCCAGGGACCACGGAGGCTTCTCCTGTGAGCCCCCGACTGAGCCCCTGCCCCCGCCCCTCCCCGAGAGCGTGGGACCAGCTCCCCTTTGTTTTGGGAATTCCCCCGGAATATCCCAGACAATGGCTAGCGGGTGCCCCCGGCCAGCAGGAGACTGTGAGCTGCATGAGGGCAGGCCCCGGCCCCGCTGATGCCCAAACAGTGCTCGGCACATGCTCGGTGCAGGGCGAAGGATGCAGAGCCAGGAAGAGCCGGCCACCCACATTACGGGTCGGGGCGAACCAATCAATCCCAGGGCCTGGTGCTGAGGGCTTCTGCCGCTTCTCCCCAGAGACAATCTCTCAGCACTCAAGTTCCTTTTCTTTTCTTTCTTTTAAATTATTAAAGCCTTTTGTTTTTAAACAGAAACCCGGATAATTTATCAACATTGACCCTTGCATAGCCTCGTGTTCCAAACGTTCCCCACCCCCTCCCCTAGACGGTAAGCAATGCAATATATGTTGTACGTGTTAAAATATACGTTAAATCCAATATGTGTAAATATATTTATACAGCGATCTTGCTGCACAAGAAAAATCAGATCAAAAAGGAAAGAAAAGTGGATGCAAGGAGAGTGAGAATGCCAGGCTGTGAGCCGCACTCAGTCCCGGGAGGCACAGACGGCTCTCTCCATCCCGAGATCATCGGAACCGGCCCAGACCGGCTCATTGTTGGAGAGCCACTACCGGCAGAATTGATCGAGGTGTAATCTTGCTGTTGCCGTGGACAACGCTCTCCGGGTTCTGCTTCTTTCCCTCAGCATCAGTTCCTGGAGGTCTCTCCACGCCTCTGTGCAATCCTCCTTCAGCATTCAAGTTTAAACAAGGGCCCCCGTGTCCATTAAGATGCAGCTAAAGCCTTCTGGCCACAAAGCCTCCAGAGGCACCAGCCCGAACAAGACCGTCCCACCCCAAGGCTGTGCTGCCACCTGGAGAAGCGGGGCTGGGGGAATGAGCAAGCCGGCTACGTGTCAAGATTCCCCCGGAGCTCAGGGACAGTGTTTCACGGTCTGGGGAATCCCCAGGTGAAGGAGCCCAAGGATCCTGGCACCCATGCTTGGGCGACTGGACCAGAACCCCGGAGGCCACTCTGACCAGGGAGCTCTTCCTCTCCACTATCTCCAAGGCAAACACTCAGCCCAGCTTGATAGGCCGCAGGGGCAAAGCTTTCAACATCTTCGAGGTCATCTGGTGCCCGATGGGCATTGGCTGCCTTGTCTAGACCAACGTCCTTTCCAAAGGGTCTCCTAGAGACCTTCCAGCGGTGAATTCACCTGAACATGTGTGGGCCCTTCGGGGAAGAGCAGCCCAGGGGCTGAATTGTGCTCCGGGTCCCAGAGAGATGACTTTGAGCATTGGAGATCTGGGTTGTTTGGAGAGATGGGGACAGAGGGGCAGAGGGGGTGGGGCTGGGGTGAGATGGCACCCCCCAGCCTCAGGCCTGGGAAAGATTCCCCCCCCTCCCCTCCCCCTGCCTCCCAGCCCTGCAGCCTTACAAAGAGCAGCTCCCCTTGGAGTTGAGCTCAGAGTTTTGGCGCCTTCCAGACCAAAGGGCCGGCCACTGACAGGTCCCAGAGGTCAGGTGATAGACCCTCGTCCCCCACTCCCGATGACCTCTCCCATTTCTCCCTATTCCCTTCCTTTTCTCACATTTGACTTTATTTTTTTCACCTACGAGATGGTTTCCAGCATGCATTTCGATCAGATTCTGAGCCCCCCCTCGCTCCCCCTTCCCCAATCAGGAAGCAATCTGCATAAATCACACACGGACAACGCCAGCGGCTGTTAGCGCCCCCTTGGGGTGAGCCCCAGGAAGGAGCAGCGTGGCCCCAGCCCACCGAGATTGGGCGTGGGGCAGATAAAGGGGCTCCGGCCGGGGGCCCGGGGCTGTGAAGTCCCTGCCCCAGAGGGGTGGGCTCGGGCCCAGATCAATCTGCTGCATAAAAATCCTGTCCCCACTCAAGTAGGCAGGGCAGGAGCAGAGGTCCTGGGGCCAAGAACAGTGGGATTCAAATCTGACCCAGCTAGGGGATTCTGGGCACGTGCTGACCCCCTCTCGGCCTCAGTTTCCTCATCTGTAAAACAGGGATCACGAAGGTCCCTTTCTCCCAGGTGTGGGGAAGAACAAAGGCAGCCCTGAAAAGGTGGTCACGGTGCCCTCCTTGCCTCCATGCCCCTCCCCCACGCGGCCAGCTCTGGCTCTTAAAGCCTCGGACCTGAGTTCTGAAGCCGTGTCCTTCGTGGACCCGGACCTCGTCCTCCCGAACTGTGACAGGACTCGGGGAGGGGGGCAGCACGCACCCCCCCATTGCACACTCGAAGCCCAGCTCTTGTGCATCTCTGCCCCCCAAACCCCAGCACCCCCCAGGTTCTTAATGCCCGGATGAGGGAGTGAATGAGCCAAAGGATGAATGGGGGGAGGGGAGCAGGAGGTGGGGAGGGATGGGAGGGGAGCAGAGGCAGGAAGGGGCAGGAGCCAGGGGCCAGCTGCACCTTCTCCAGGGCAGAGATCGCACTTGGGGAAGAGAGAATGGGAGCAAATGCTCAGCCATAAGTCCTGGCCCCTTGGAGAGAAGGGGAGAGCCGCCCACCCCCACAGCTGTGGGGAGGAGCAGCAGCGCCCCCTGCTGGGAGGGCCCGACGTAGACAGGGCAGCACTGGGCAGGGAGATGGGGAATGCGAGTATGTGCGCATATGTGCTTCGGTGGCATTTTCCGGCCTAAAACAGCAGCCCCGCCTGCGAGGGGGCACCAAGCCCTGGGACACAGCCCGGAAAAGCTGTGCTTGCCGTGGCCAGCCTGCCCTCGGTCCACCCAGGGCTGCCCACAGGCCTTTTCCTGGCAGCAGAGAATTGGAAGCGGGCTGCTGGCCCCTGATGCCGGCCGGCCCCCGATGCCCGCCCTGCAGGAGCCTGCTGAGGGGCTGAGGGACCTTGGGGGCCCGGGAAGCCCGGGAAGATTTGCCTGAGGTGATGTGGCCTTGTGGGAGTGGAAAGCCCAAGCTTCCCAGAAGAGCTGTGGGGGGAAGGGGGGGTGCCGTGGTCAGGTGGTCCTTCCTCCCATGACCAGGACTCGAGGGAGCTGAGGCCGCCACCAGCAGGTGGAGCAGACCCAAGGGGGTAGGGCTGGGGTCACCGGCCTCACTTTCCCCTGCAGAGCCAGAGGGTCCAGGGGCCAGAAACAGATCCGGACGCAGTGGGAGGCCTGGGCCTGCATAGGATAAGGCCTTAAATCTGTGATTGTGGCTGGGTAAGAAAGGAGGCGGAATGTAAGGGTCAGGGGAGGAGCCTCCCAGAGCAAAAGAGGAAGTACTGAGACCTTGAAGCCCGAGGCAACCGGAAGTAATCTCTGCAGCCAGCAGGCACCGCCTCTTGAGCGGGAGCTCTGGTGGGATTGAGAATTCCCTTATTGGCTGCGCCTGTGACCTCACAGACCCTATGTAGCAGTGGGGACCAGGAAGTGGGTGGAGGTCGTTAGCAGTCGAGGCTGGAGGGAGGGCAGGGGGAGTGCAGGGCGTGAGCCCATGGAATAAAGACTTGTGCTTGCAAGCCGCTGTGTCCAGGCCCCCCCACCCCCACCCCCACCCCGAACAAGAACCGCTGCGCAGAGGTGGCAGGGCCCGGGACGGCCAAGGCCAGGGGTTGGTAAGCTGGCAATCAGTAACCTGGGGGGGGGGGGGGGGCTGCAGCAGCGCCAACGTCGGGGGCAGGAGGGGAAGGTTCCCCAGACTCTGAGAGATGAGAAGGCAGAGAAGCATTATGGGTCCGGGCCTAAGTGTCTGAGCCCTAGAGTATCGTTGTGCAGGCAGCTCAGGCAAATAAGTTAGAAAGGCCGACGGCTGATTCTCTGGCGGACACCTCTGGTGAGGGGCCCAGGGCTGGCTCCCAAGCTCCCAGGCCTTTACTCCCACATCCCCCTCAACCCGGAAAAAATCCGGAGGTGAATGAGGGGATTAGGCCTTTAGAAGCAAAGGGGCCAGAACCTCCTCTGGAGGCTGAGCTAGGGGAGAAACACAAAACAGGAAGTGCGAGAGCTCCACCTACAGGCTGAGCCAGAGAAGAGACTAAAGATTACAAAGACCTGTTACTTTCCCAATGGAGCTCAGAAAGAGCCTCCCCCGCGGGCCTTGGCAGGAAGCTTTGATAAAGGCAGCCTCGGAGGGGGAGGATGTGATTCCATGGGATTCTGATTGGGGCCTCCAGGCCTACCCAGGGGAGGATGACGGGGCCCCGAGGCCAGATGTATGGCCCAATCCCATTCCAAATGTTGAAGGAAGTGAAAGAAGCTTGTGTTAATTATGGCCCCAATGCTCCCTAGACCATACAGATGTTCCAGCTGATAGCAAGTACGCATGCCCTCACCCCGAGTGACTGGAAATCCGTGGCATCTGCCTGTTTTACTCCTGGCCAATCAGTTTCACGGCTATCAGAATTTACTAAAGCAGCTCGGAAATATGCTGTGGCCAGTGTTCCTCAGGAGCCAGAAGAGTCTGTGCTTATAATGACCGGCACTGGCCGCTGTTCCACAACTCAGCCGTTCTACGATGTGACTTATTTCCACCGATTGCACACTGCGCTCCACAGGCTCGGAAGACAATAGATATAGAGGGGTTGGTACAGCAATATCTTACTTCAATAAAACAGGACCCCCGAGAACCTATTGCGTCCCGATTAAGAACAGCGGTTGACAGAATTATAGAGGAAGGTGTCGCTTCTGACCTTCTTTTGAGAAACTCTTAAAAGAGGGAATGAATAAAGCGTGCAGCCGTAGAGTGCGTGGACTTCCTAAAGAAGCTCCTATCTCCGAAATCAGAGACAAATGCTATGAAGCAGATGATGAGGCTGTTAATGCAGAGGCACTGGCCTCAGCTATAACTCAAGGAATAACACGGGGAATAAGCAGGAGGGATGAAGGAAAGAAGTGTTACAGTTGTGGCAGGAAAGGACACGTCCAAGCCCAATGCCGTCCACGGCCACCAGGGGGCGGAAAGCCCGTTTGCTCTGTTTGTGGCAAGATAGGGCACATTGCTAAATTTTGCAAGGCCAAGATGAGAAATAATTTTGCAATCCAGGAAAACGGGAGCAGGGACCTCAAATGCATAACCAGTAGATCAGGGACCTACTCAGAGAGGAACTACACGATTCAAAGAGAATTATCAAGCCCCGATGAGGAATATGGACAGCACTTGGTGAATGCAGTTGAGGGTTTTGATACTGCTCCATGGCCTACTGTACATGTTGAGATAACAACCCAAGGGTGGAGATAGATTAGTGATTGGACTCTCAGACTATGCCCCTGGAATTGTACATACGATGATATTAAAACATATGAAACCATTTATCTTGGTCACCAATCCTCACCCATATCCTGGGAACTTAAAGGGAGATCATCCAATTGCCAAAGCACTCCCATTATATCCCTTTGGTGAGGGGAATTTTATTCAGATTATGGGGAATAGAGAGATAAAGTGAAGAACTTACAAGAATGTATGAATTCTTTTTCTGTCTTTTATTTTCATTATTTCTGTGTTTCCCCTCTGACCTGTATAATATGTGCAGGCTCCTATCTACTTGAGCCTTGGCCGGCTAGAAACATATTTACTTAACCTGAGCTGATGACATTTATCGATATTTATTCTATTAGCTGGACCACTGTCTGCTTGATTAAGTCTGAAGGCCTGACTTTGTTTCCCAGAAATCAGGAGATTTCGGGGAAACAGAAACCTTCCATTCCAGTGTCCCCAAATAGCAACAACCAATTAGCTGCCTCCCCCTCCCCTTCTCAATGCTCCCTTACTTGGGATGTAATCTCTTGTATAAAAGCTATGTATCTTTCCTACTTCTTTAGCCCTCCTCCTGCGAGCTTTCGAGCTTTCTCTTTCTTATCTCGCGATGGGACGGTTCATCCTCCGGAGGTTTTCAATAAACAACTTTTCTGCCTTCTACGGAGTGATCTCTGAGTAATCATTTTGGGTAAGGGTCTTCTACGTCCCTCACAAGATGATTGGACAAAAGGCCCATGTGTACTATGTATATAGAAAATAGGCCATTTCAAGGAATGATTGATACAGGGGCTGATAATATCCATTATAACAAAACTTGATTGGCCTCCTGAACGGCCGCTACAAACCCAAAGAGTAACAGTTAATGGGGTGGGCGGCAGGCAGCACGCTTCCCAGTCTATTAAGAAATGTCATTGGAAATTTGAAGATCAGAAGGCTCTTTAGGCCTCTTGTCATCGCTGGATTTAGAACCTCCTTGTGGGGAAGAAACTCACTGAAAACCCTTCAGATAACACTAGACACTGAGGAAAACTAACGGGGCCAATGAGAAGGTGCCACCTTTAAGATGGAAACATGACCCTCCTGTATGGGTGGATCAGTGGCCCCTCCCAGATGAAAAACTCACTGCCTTGAGATCCCTCATTATGGAACAAAAAAAACTGGATCATACTGAGCCCTCCTTTAGTGCTTATAACTCGTCTGTTTTTGTCATTAGGAAAAAGAACAAAGCATGGCGCATGTTAATTTGAGAGCTGGGAACGCCGCCACGCAGCCCATGGTGCCCTACAACCAGGCCTCCCATCTCCTAACATGGTCCTATATCATATGGTGGTGATTGACCTAAAGGGTCGCTTCTGTTCTGTTCCTTTACATCCTACCGACAGGGAGAAGTTTGCCTTCTCTGTCCCAGCTGCTAGTTTACAAGCTCCTGCCACTAGGTGGCAGTGGAATTACCACAAGGGATGGCTAACAGTCCCACCCTCTGTCAGTGGTATGTAGAGTTCTTGCACCGTCAGAAGTCTACACCAGATGTTTCTATTCTCCACTACAGGGAGGCCATACCGGTGGCCACTAAGGAAGAGGCGAGGTTACAGCACGTTGTGCAACACATCACCTTGTGGTGGCGCCACATAAGATACAGACTCAGCCTCCGGCACGTTCTTCAAGGCCTCCCTGTGTCCGAGGCACACCCTCAGGTGGACGAGGATGAATATAAAATTCTTCGTGACTTCCAACAGCTGGTGGGGACCTTACAGTGGCTGTGCTCCACCCCCCCATCCCCCCTTCTGTTATCCGCCCCTTTTACGGCATCTGCCCTGACATCACCTCGCCCGAGGTCTGTACAATCCATTCCCCTGCTGGGCGCTTGTCCTGCCTCCAGAATCGATCCCTCACAGCCCCTGATGCCGTCAGCATTTGTTGACAAGCCCTTTCTCCCCGCCCTGCACCACAGTGAGCCCCCATAGCATTGCACCCTGCCAGACCTTCACGCATCCTCACCAATTAGACCGAGGGGCTTGGTTCCCTCTTGGGCAATGTTGCCATCGGGCCGTACTTATTGCGGGGCCGCCCCCTCCATTGGCTCAGCAGGTGCCTGCTATTGCCCAGGATAATGTAATGTGGGCTGTCCTGCTACAGTTCTGCCCCCCAGGACCTCTGCGGACTTCTCAGCCACTTGGGCAGTTGTACAAAAGAGGAAGAGTAAGGGTCCCCGCTGGGTCTTTCCTCAGAGCCAGTGCAAGGCCCCGGTGTTTTCACCGATGCTCCCAAAGGTCACAGGGCCACAACATACGGGGAGGACACTCCAGACACATGTTCTTGACATCCCTATGGCTCCACACAGAAGAATGGGTTGTATGCCATCATGCACGCTGTGCAACGGTATCAATGGGCTATTCATATCATCGGGGGCAGTCTTTATGTCTAGCAGCTACCACCTGCGTGCCTAGGTGACAGGCGCCCCACCATCACTGAGCTCCTCCTCAGGATGCACTGAACAGCACTGACCAGCAGAGCCGCAGCCCTGCTCATCCTGCATGTCAGGTCTCACACTGACGCCGGTCCCGTGTTTGGGGGCAGTGGGGTAGCCGATGCCCTCCTTTTCCCTTGGTGTGGCCTCTGCTCTGATTCCGCTGCCCACGGGCACATGCTCTTTTCATTTATCTGCCATCATTGCAGAGGCTGCGTGGCATCTCTAAGGCAGAAGCTGCAGCTGTTGTTCGCCGCTGCACTACTTGTGCTCCTTCAGTCCTGCTCCTCGAAATACTGGGAGGAATCTTCTTTGCGAGTCCCCCAACGTCCCGCGGCAAATGGTCGCACTCTCAATTCCTCGTGGCTGAAACCTTCCCAACTCCCATCCAGCCATCTCTGCTGCTGCCCCCAGCTGCCTCCCCTGTTGGGTGAATGGCCATTGAGCTCTCGTGAGAAAATGAACATGAGGGCGGCTGAGCCTGGAGGGGAGAAGCTAAATCCCAGCCCTGCCTTGGCCCCAGCTGCTCTAGGTGGAGCGGAAGGTGTCAGATGCTCATGTGCAGGTAATCGTTTATGAATGAGAACGAGAAAGCCTTTACTGGGTACAAAGCCCAGTGTGCTAAGCTCTGGGGAGACGGAGAAAAGCCCTTCAGTCCCTGCTCTCATATTGCGGAGCCCAGGGAAGGCTTTGGCTGCTGATTGGCCAGGACCCAAGGTGCCGGGGTCACTGCCGGCATCTGGTCATTCAGTCTGTCGAATGTTTATTAAACATTTGGGAATAGAGGGAGGAGTCCCTGCCCTCAGGAAGCTCTCAGTCTAGAGGGGGACACCATATACAAACAACTAGGTCGGATCCAAGACTTTGAGGGAATCAGCCTTGGACAGAAGGCACCAGTCAAGGAACTGGAAAGGATTCTTGCAGAAGCTGAGATTGGAAGAGAAAGTAGAAGGAAACAGGGGAGCCTGGAGGAGGGGGGGAGCAGGAGGAGTCTGCAGGAATGGAGGCCAATCAAGGGAAATGGGGAGATAAAGCAGCAAGAGGCCACTAACGTTGTCGCAAGAGTAAGATATCTGGAGAAGTCGGAGCCAGTCAGGAAGGTCCTGGAGGTGATCTGAAGCCACCAGACCCTACTGATCAGGGAGAACAGGAGGAGGAAACCCCAGCGGAGGCCGGGACCATGGTTCAGGAGTAGGAGCTGAGAGCCTGCACTAAGGGGAGAGCAGAGCAGGGGCCGAGACACAGTGGGAGGGAATGTAGGGGAAAGGATGACGTCTGGGTGCATGAATTTCTTCTGTGTTTATAGGAATAGAGGAGGCCGATAGTGGGAGAAATACAAGGCTGGGGTTTGGTTAGAGAAGAATGACCAGGCAGGGAGGCAAAGAACAGTCTAGAATTGAAATGGCTAATTATCATGCCAGGGTTGGGGGGGAGGGAGGCAAGTCTGCATAGGGTGATGACCTAAGAAAGTACTGAGGGAGAGAAGGGTCGAAGGGGGATCATTAAAGGCAAACAATAGTTTGGGGAGAATGAGGCAAAGGGAGGGTTGGAGTGATGGGATGCTCCAGTCAGGGCACGCCTGAGTTCTTAATTAGGGAAATGGAACACATGGACAAATAGTGAGCTCTAGGGAATGACCCAGATAAAGGGCTGGAATGGAGCATCTACATCAAGAGTTGGGGAAGAAAGATGGTGGCAGGAACTTCTGGAGAAAGGAAGGAGAATGGCCACGACTTACAGTGGGCAGAAAGTTTTGACCAAGTGGGTTTCAAAGGAGGTGAGGGTGCTGAGAGAGGTAAAGGGATGACTGTGGGGAGCAAAATGTTCTGAATGGAGCTCGGGTCAATTCATCAGCGACCTAGGAGCGGTACAGAGAGAGAGAGAAGGCCGGGGAGCCACATTGTTGGAGGCCTCGGGAGCCTCAGCAGAGCGGGAGGGACAGGAAGCTAGATTGCGAAGGGGAGAGAAGGGAGTGGGAGAGGAAGTTTAGCAACAAGGCTGACTGGAGGAGAGAATACAGGACAGCAGCTTGAGCAGAAGAGTTCCGGGCACCTTTGTAGGCTGTGGGGGGAGGTGCCAGTGACTTAAAAGAGAACAGAGGCCAGGGAGCCTGGAGAGGATGGGACTGAGGGTATAAGAAGGGAGGTTCACCTTGGCTAGGAGGAACCGGGAGAATGTCAAAGTTTCAAGGTGAAGGAGATTGCCCGCTACCACCCCCCACACTGAGGAAACTCCTCAGACTGCATTCTGCCAGCCAGGTGCTTTTAAAAATAGTCGGCAAACAATCAACACACCAAGGCCTCGTGGTCTTAACACCCTTTTAGCAGTGATTTGACTGTGAAGATCACAGTGTTCTCGTGAAAGCCTATCTCCATACCTGAGTGTCATTCAACCAAGTCAAAAGCATTTATTAAGCACCTGCTGCATGCAAGATACAGAAAAGAAAATAATTCCTACTCACTGGGAGCTCACATTCTAACAGGAAAATCACAAATATATATCACCATCTACTAACCAGGTTAAAGGACACATCCTTTCTTTCTGGGAACACTGATAAGCTATTTTATTAGGGAGTGTACTTCATAGAGACGGTTGTTTCAGTGTTTACCGAGAAGCGTCCGTTTGTGTCAAACAAAACTCATCGTTTGATGGATACACAATCAGTCGTATCCATACCAGCCAGGTAGATCATTAGTCATCTACACATGCTCATCCTGGGCAATGCAGGTATCCCAGGCCTCCCATGAGCTCTCCACATGGGGCTCCCCAAATTGGCTGGGCTCTCCATTAAGCTTGCTCTTTCCTCTCATTCTGAGGATGGTCCACCTTCCTGCAAGGACATTTTCCTCATTGCTTTCTTTTCTTTTGCTTCTTTATTAAGGTTGTTTGTTTTTTGCAAGGCAATTGGGGTTAAATGACTTGGCCAGGGCACACATCGAGGAAGTGTTAAGTATCTAAAGTCCGATTTGAACATGGGTCCACCTGACTCCAGGTCCGGTGCTCTATCCATTGCGCCATTTAGCTGCCCTCTGTTAAATTGTGACAGCCAGACTGATCTTCTCACCCCTTCTCATAGCATCTTTTCTTTGCCCTCTGAGTCATCCTCAACTGGTGACCTGTTCTCTGACCTGAAGCCTTACTGCTTCCAACTGCTGACATCCTCAGTTGCAGGCCTTTCTTTGAGGAAAAAGCTCATCATCAAAAGTACTGCAGTGTTCCTGAGGCAATCCAGCTAGTCCTCCTTTCCCTGGTTAACCTTGGGTCCACCTCATTGTCCACTGGCAGTATTTGTTATCGACCTACGTTCTTATGTAGAAACTCCGTGTGTTGCCCATCCACCTATGGAATACAGCATGAACAACAGCGTTTTCCATTCACTCATCCACTTAGTGTTTCTTCTTGAGTTGTCAGGAGACTCTGAAACGATTGGGAGCTCGATGCAATCGGCACACCACCATCCACAAACACTGAAGGCCCTCACCTCTCATTGGGACTCTTGGGTTGAACCCCCTCCATGATGATGACAAACACATCTCCCTGTTTCCCGGCTCATCTGATACTAATACTATCCTGATCTAAACAAATTATCTATTATTTCTTTAAGAAATCTTTTATTATTTTGGCAGATACATGAGAGACGTACTGGATGAGAATCCCTAAGGTGCTGTTTGCTTTGCCAATTCAAATGCCTTTTTAAAAGCAACATAAAAGCATAATGGGATCTTATATTCTGGACGATTTTCAATCAATTCAGTATCTATAAAGATATGGTCTATTAAAGGCTATCACCTGCAAAAGTCTGCTTAGTCCTTTAGTAAAATGGACTTTAAAAGATGTAGGGGGACCGTGTGCTCAGAAAAGGTGATGGGCTGATCAGAGAGGAAGAAAGCTAAATGATACAAACTGAGTGTGCCCCGATCTCTACTCTATAAGAAGGTCTCCATTACATTGGGTGGCTTTTTGGCGGCAGATTCATTAAAGACAAACAAGAATTATCCTATTTGATGATCTGTGAGCCTTGCCCCGAGAGAGCTTTCATACATCAGTGAGATCACATGTTCATTGAATTTTCCGAGATGGCTTTTGAGGGAATGGTGACAATCACTTCTAATGATCTAGACTTCTTCTGTAGATTAGATTATCTGCCAAGCAAATCATTCACAGCAACAGCTGGGAACTTGAGGATAGCGGAGAGTTTAGCATACTCTAGGAGGAAATCAACAAGGGAAGATTAAAAAGAAGGGGCAGAACATGGAAAGTTCATGAGAAGTAATGAATCCTGAAGGTCTGTCCTGATAACCCAAAGTGGGGAAATGAACAAAGACCCTTTCTGGCTTTCCTGAGTGGGGGAAAAGGCAAAAGGGCAGCAAGTCAGAGAAAGCTGAACAGAAATCTTTGTGGGCATTCGCTCTGCACGAGCAGCTCCCTCTTTCCAGGCATCCGAACCACACCAGGTTTTTGACTGGTATAGACAGAGGGCTCGGGGTAGAAGCAGCAGCAGGTGTTCTCTTGCCTGGCCCGGATATATAACCGGGCCCCCAGGGAAGGGATACAATCTATCTGCACCAAATTGCAGAGAGATGTTGGGTCCAAGATGAATGCGGTAGACATTTTTGGACAGAAGACAACATGAGAATGGTTTTCTGGATTATGGATATTAGCAATAAGGGTTTGGTGTTTCTTTTTAAATGGGAGTGGGAGGAAATTAAGTTAATTAAATAAATGGATCTAAAAAGAAAGAGAATGGCTATGAGAAATACTTTGGTTTTAAATCTCTGAGTTTCCCTTTACCATGAGCCTTTTACAGATTGAAGTTGAAAAGGCACAAATTTCCAATAGATTTTATTGGACCCAAAGGTTCACTGTCTGGAATGACATTTGTCGATCTTTTGCCATTTCTGAAATTCTTCCCCACACAGTTCTGGAAATGACTTTCTGCTGAGATGCTAAGCAGAGAAAACTGGGGTGGGTAAAAATAGATGGGTTCGGGGGCTTGTTTTTAATCTGGTCAGCAACACAGACTGAAAGCCAAGCCTGTTACTAGTGCCCCCAGTGGGGAGCGGGAGCGTTGCAGCTGAGGGTGTGTGGGGCCAGCCTGAGGTCCTCCAAGGGGAAGAGGGGGGGGCCTCAGGCCAGTCTCCAGCTCAGGCTTTGCATCTGTCCGGTGATGGTCGAGTTCTCTAGCTGCCATCACCCCTCTTCCAGCAGGGACCCAAACTTGGCAGGGTCTTGTCCACTTCAGAATTCTCATCCCCCTGAGGGGGAGGGGGGAGAAAGCATGGCGGGCTCTTTCATGCCTCAATTAACATTTGCCTCTCCCACCTGAAAGAAAGCCAAGACTGGTAAGAGGTGGAGCAAAAAGCATTGCTTGCCTTGACAGAATTCACCTCAATCAAAATTCAACCACATATCGCTTGCCTTTCTTTCAATCAAAATCACTGCAGATGTGAACGAATTTCCCCCAAATCAAAGCTCAAGTGTTTGTCAGGCAATGAAATCTAATAGAACTAAATTAGAAACAGACAAGGAGCCGTGAAGTGTCTGACCCGAGACCTCTCTAGGAATACGGGGGATATTCCTAAAATTTCTTCCCAAAGCCATCTAGCGCAGCAGGACCCTCGCTGCAACTCAGGAGCCTGTGCAAGAGAGGCAGACCGCCCGTCCTAAACCGCCACCAAGAAGTCTCGCACACCGCCCTCCCGCAAGGCCCGTTTCATATTTGGGGACTCCGAGGCCACGGGGTCTCCTGGGACGGGCGTTCTCACCCCCCACTACAGGTCAGAGCTCCCAGTCAGAGTGGTTGTGGCCCACTCCAGGATAAGGGAAACACGGTGTTGAGCCAGACCCGGGGCTAGGAGAGAAGAGAGCCCTTTCCTAGGGCTGGGGAGGCCACATCTTGGCTTTATTGACCCAGCTAAACTACCACAATCTTCCAAAAGTGCTAGAAACCCATCAAACCCATAGAGTCAACAGAGGCCTCAACGACTTCTAGAAATAAATCAGGCATCAGGCGCTATTTTGTGCCTCATTTCATTTTCGTTCGGTGCCTTTTGGCAGGGCTTTTGGATCACTGGTCACACTAATCAAGAACACGAGGGCCTAGGTATTCAGCTCCAGAATTCCAGAATGTCAGAGAAGGGAGCCTACTTTGGGGTCATGTGCTCCGAGCTTCTCATTCAGCAGAGAAAGAAACTGAAGTTTAGAGGAAGAAAAGTGACTTCCCCAAAGTCAAACAGCTAACGAGGAACAAAGCAAGGCCCCGAATCCAAGTCTGGCAACTCCAGGTTAGCTTTTCCTTCTTCTAAGTTCTAGGAAATTGTCTTGTACCAGTGGCTAGACCCAGCCCGAGGCTTAGTTCGCTTAATTAATGTGATGATGAATGTGAGGTAAATCTTAATGTTTAACCAAAATCAGCTAGAATTTAAAGGCCAATAGATGAAATAATGAAGATAATTTTATATCATTCTGAGTATTATAGACTTAGAACTGGAAGGAACTTTTAGGGGCCATGAAGTCCAAAGCCCTCATTTAACAGAGAAGGAAACTGAGACCAGAGTTGGGATGTGCTCTGCCTGAGTTCACACAGATACAAGGTGAGAGAGGGAGGGTTTGAACTCAGATCTTCTGAATCCAAAGCCAGGGTTTTCCCACTATGCCATGATGCTTGTCCAGTCTATCTGCAAACAACCCGGGGCTGCCCAAGACCCTCCCAAAAGGGCAGGAAGCCACTGACACCAAACAGAATGGCCTTCACCATGCCTGTGCTCCTTTTCTATTGGGCCCACTGTCTTTCACTGTGCTCGCTTTCCCAAGTAACCTTGTAATTGTAACCTTTTGTATTTTACTTCTTTATTTTTACACAGCAGTGGGGTTAAGTGATTTGTACGGGTCACGTTTAAACTCAGTCTTCCTACTCCAGGGCCAGTGCTCTCTCCACTTTATCCCCGAGTGCCCCTCTGTCCACTTGAAGGGCTGCCCAAGGAGCCAGGACGTGGCTGAGGTGAAGAAGTCTCGGATTAACTCGGTGTCACCAGGACATACATGACAGCACGAGTCTGACAAGTCCTGTGCTCTTGGAGCAGGACAATGAGAGCTCGGGGTCCAATTCCCTCATTTCAGAGAGGAGGAAACGGAGGCCCAGGGCCTGAAAGGTCACACATCATCCCAAAAGCAAAACCAAGATTTGAACTCTGGACTCTGGACTAGAGATTCTCAACTGTCTCTCCAACAGATTCCACTGCAAATGAATAATGTATTGGAATCTAGAGAGGGCTTTGGAAGGGGCAGATTAAGTGCTGGTAACTGAGGAAAGGCAATTTCCATTCCGACGATCCCAAGGACCAGAATCAAGGACAAGAATCCTCATCATTCCCACCTTGGGATAATGGTTCCAGCAGGGGGCAGCACCAAAGACCAAGGTGGCTACTTAAGGGAACGCTGGTTGCACTTACAAGGCTTTGACCGGAAGCTCCTTTGCCCTTGTGTGGCCTTCCTTTGCTGGGGTTACTCTGCCGATCATTGGACAAATTGTAGGATGCTGGATTAGGCAGTTGGTAAATCAGAAAAGCAAAGCTCCATACTCCCCGGGGCCAGGGAATCTCAGAATGCCGGGGCTGCCATCCCGGCAAGGCAGGGATCTGTGGAAAGGAGGAAAATAGTGTCGTTGGCATTTGTGTTTTTGAATTCTTGCTAATTAATGTTCAGGGAGCTTTTGTCTATCTGGTAAGTGGTTTATGTCCACCTTCTCCTCGCACCGCAGGACTGGAGAGGCATTAGGGGACTGGGGTGTCCAGAAAGATGTGGATAGGGAACAGTAGGCACAAAAATACCATCAAAAGGGAAAGAGAAAAAAGGCAAAAGGAACAAAAGGTTTTGCAAAAGTGTACGTGGAAAACCGTCTTTGCATGTTTGGAAAAATAAAAAGCTATTAAAAAAAAAAGGCAAAAGGGACCAATGAACATCAATTGGCTGAAGTAACGGTGGGCGATGGGGACAATGATAGAACTGAGGAAGGGTGGCTTGGGACACAGGCCAGCTTTGGTTTGATAAGGCATGGAAGTACCGGGAGAAATCATCTTTTTGTCAGATGAGGTCATGGAAAAATGGACCATTATCATTTTTTGTAGTTGTTGTCGAAAGAAGAGGGGTGTGGAAAAGCAAAGGCTGGGGAAGGTCTGTTGGGACCCCTGATGGCTCTTGGGCCTGGCTAGGGATTTGTCTAAGCAGGCAGGTGCACTGGCAATGTGGGGGAGAGGAGGAGTCCCAAAGGGTACCATTAGCTAGGGGGAGGCTTCCTAATCCTCACCTTGCAGTTCTTTTATCACTTCATTCTTTCTCCTTAAGCATGCTTAGAGACATACACCAGGCACCCAGTCTGCAATCCTCCACAAGGTTTCTTCATTCTCCATTCTTTGATTCTCTAGAATTTCCATCAGAACCTGCCTTCTCCAGGCCTGCTCTCTCCGCCCCTCATTCTTCCCCTCGAAAGGCCTGGCAGATGGCATCTCCTTCCTTCTGTGTAGCCCCACTTTGGGGGCACCTGTCAATAATACTGAAACCCACTTTTCTGGGTCCCTTCTAGAGTCCCACACTTCCATCTTCTTCCCTTGCAAAGCCCCATCAAGTCCATTCTTTCTAAGTTCCCCCACCCCTAATGGCTCGATGCCTTCCTTCATGCCATTGGTTGCTTCAGCCACAATCTCTCTCCCTCTATTCCCCTTCAGGCTCCTTCTCCCCCTCTCCCCCTTCAGGTTCCTTCTCCCCTTCTCCCCCTTCAGGTTCCTTCTCCCCCTCTCCCCCTTCAGGCTCCTTCTCCCCTTCTCCCCCTTCAGGCTCCTTCTCCCCCTCTCCCCCTTCAGGCTCCTTCTCCCCCTCTTCCTCTTTCTCCCCGCCTTGAAGGACTTCCTTCTTTTCCTCAGCCCCTTGACCAGGCTGCTCTCCTTCCATCATTTCTTGGGCTTTTACAGGGCTCGTCTTCCTGTTGGCTTCTTCTCCTTCGTTGGCTATGTCGGCTGTGTTATCCATGGCGTTCTCAAAGTTGGTTTCTGAGAATTGTGTCTTACTCTTTTCGGTAGGGTTACCTTCCTCAGCAGATAATGATTTTTTCTTTTCGTAACCTTCTGACCCTTCTTCTTTTGGAAGTGTCTCAGTCATTTCCTCGTCTTTGCTCTTTGCGACCCCTTCAATCACCAGCCATAAGGCTTTGCCGTGGTCCAGGGGCTCATCACCTTCAGGAGTCTTCACATCTAGAGTCTGCTCATCTTCTGTGGCCAGAAGCTGATCAAGTTCTGCTCCTGAGGTCAGCTCCCCTTCTGTTCCTGAGGTCAGCTGGCCTTCTAGCGTGGAGGTCAGCTCCTCTTCTGCCCCTGGAGTCACCTGGCCTTCTGGCCCAGAAGTCAGCTCGTCTTCTGCCACTGAGGCCTGCTGGCCTTCTGCCTCTGAGGTCAGCTCACCTTCTGCCGCTGAGGCCTGCTGGCCTTCTGCCTCTGAGGTCAGCTCCTCTTCTGCTCCTGGGGTCACCTGGCCTTCTGCCTCTGAGGTCAGCTCCTCTTCTGCTCCTGGGGTCACCTGGCCTTCCAGCCCAGAGGTCAGCTCGTCTTCTGCCACTGAGGCCTGCTGGCCTTCTGCCTCTGAGGTCAGCTCACCTTCTGCCGCTGAGGCCTGCTGGCCTTCTGCCTCTGAGGTCAGCTCACCTTCTGCCCCTGAGATCTGCTGGCCTTCTGCTTCTGAGGTCAACTGGCCTTCTGGCCCTGAGATCTGCTGGCCTTCTGCTTCTGAGGTCAACTGGCCTTCTGGCCCTGAGATCTGCTGGGCTTCTTGCTCTGAGGTCAGATCCTCTTCTGCCTCTGAGGTCGGCTGCTCTTCTGAGGTTTGTGGGCCTTCTGGCCCTGAGGTCTCCTCCCCTTCTGCTCCTGAGATCTCCTTGCCTTGGGCCTCTAAAATCTCCTCACCTTGGGCCTCTAAGATCTGCTTGCCTTCTGTCTCTGAGGTCTCCACTTCTACCCCTGAAGGGGGCTTGCTTTCTGACTCCGAGGTCTCAACCTGTACCCCTGGGGTCTGCCCTGCCCTGGAAGGCCGCCTGCTTTCTGACCTTGAGGGCCGCTTGCTTTCTGCCCCTGAGGGCCGCCTGCTTTCTGTTCCTGAGGGCCGCCTGCTTTCCGCAAGCGAGGGCCGCCTGCTCTCCGCAAGCGAGGACCTCCTGCTTTCCGCTAGTGAGGGCCGCCTGCTTTCCGCTAGTGAGGACCGCCTGCTTTCCGCAACCGAGGGCCGCCTGCTTTCCGCAACCGAGGGCCGCCTGCTTTCCCCTAGTGAGGGCCGCCTGTTTTCCGCAACGGTGGGCCTCCTGCTTTCCGCAACGGTGGGCCTCCTGCTTTCCGCAACGGTGGGCCTCCTGCTTTCCGCAACGGTGGGCCTCCTGCTTTCCGCAACGGTGGGCCTCCTGCTTTCCGCAACGGTGGGCCTCCTGCTTTCCGCAACGGTGGGCCTCCTGCTTTCCGCAACCGAGGGCAGCTTGCTTTCTACACCGGAGATATCCTCACTTTCAGGGGCACCTTCTGCTCCTGAGGTTGGCTGGCTTGCCTCACGAGACAGTTTTCCTTCTGTAGCTGGAGTCTGCTCTCCTTCTACGCTCGAGGTCTTGTCAGGTTCAGTGGCGGGGGTCTTGTCGGGTTCAGTGGCGGGGGTCTTGTCGGGTTCAGTGGCGGGGGTCTTGTTGGGTTCAGTGGCGGGGGTCTTGTTGGGTTCAGTGGCGGGGGTCTTCTTGCTTTCTGACTTTGAAACCTTCCCTGGATGCCCCTCTTCTGCCTGGACAGCTTCAACCGTGGGGGGATGCCCTATTGGCCCTGCAGCCCCAGCCTCAGGGGGATGATACCTTTCTTCTGGCCGGGCAGCCCCAGCCATCGGGGGATGCTTCCCTTTGGCCCTGGCAGCCTCCGGTGTCTTGATTTCTTGTGGCTGGCCGCCGCCCTCCTCTCCGCTGAGCTCCCGTCCGGCGGGGCCTTCGGTGGACTCCTTGGAAGCGGGTGAGGGCGGCGGGGGCGGCGGGGCTGCCGGCTGGGCCGAGACTTTTATTTGAGGCTTCAAGCTGTGGCCCCTCACCTGCAGCGGCTCCCAGCTGAACCACAGCCTCTGGTGCAGGATCTTCACGCATTTCCGGGACTTGGTGCCCCTGCCTGGGGATCGGGAATGGGTCGGGGTCGGAGACGGCGAGCGGGAGGACAGCTTCTTGACCTGCAGGGTGTCCCGGATGCTGTCGACCTCAGGGATGACGCTGGCCCACGGCGGCGCCTTTGGCCGCGTCCGGCCCTGCTGTCTGCTCGCCAAGCGGCGGCCCTTCACCTGCATCGGGACGCGGCGGCGGAGGTAGCCACGGGCGCGCGTCGAGGGCCGCAGGCCCGGCCGTTTGGCCCCCGGGGCCCAGGGTGAGGACTGCAACCACGGGTCGATGCTCCACCAGCTCTGAGGGGTCAAGCCCTCCTCTTCCGCCGCCAGCCTGCGGCCCCACACGGCCACCCCCCGCTGCCGGACCGAAGCGCGGCGGCTGTAGCCTTGGTGCCGGCAGCTGGGGCCCGCATCCCAGCGCCAGGTGCCCACCTCCCCGCCCCAGGGCCATGGCCACACCCGCACCCAGGCCAGTCGGCCAGGCCTCCAGCCCAGGCACACCCTTATCCTCCACCCCGTCGCCTGCGCCCGCCCGCCCCGGCATCGGACCCGGCGACGCCCCCTCCCCCGCCCCAGCCCCAGCGCGCCCCCAGTCCCGCCCTTGCCCCGCCCCTGATCCGCCCGCGGACCCGCCCCTGGCCTCCCTGCCCTCCGCCAGCCCAAAGGCGTGGGGCTGGAGGGCGGAGGGGCGGCGCAGGCGCAGCAGCTCGAGGTCCGCTGCGCGCCCCGCCCCTGCGCCGAGGGGCGGGTCTACGCCTGCGCACCAGCTGCTCTGGGACGGCTCGGGGAGAAAGGCGAGTGAAGGGGCGGGGCAAGAGATGGGCCCTGGAGGCTGGGGAGACCCGGGACTGTTTCCGTTTTGTTATTCCATCTGAGCATCCCCAGCACCTAGTAGAGTGCACGACCATTAGTAGGTGCTTTATTGAGCACTGTTCATTAATGCTTGTGCAATGATTGGCGAGGAATGGGGGTAGGGCGCGAGAGAGGAGGGACGGAAAGAAGGGGATGGGGACTTAGCGGAAAAGAGCCTCGAGGCGTGGGAACCCTGCCTGTCCGGAGGGGGCAGCGCTCGGCCCCCAGCTCCTCTCTCTTCGGTTTCCCCCGCCCGCTAACTGCGACCTGCATTCCCCCTTAAGAGGCAGCGCCCGCTGCCGGGAAAGACGGCCAGACAGGCCAATGGAAGCACGGAGGCCGGGCCCTCGGTCCATTCAGAGCGCATTGGGGGCGGAGCCTCGAGATCTACGCCTCTCTCTAAATTACTCTCTCGAGGGCAGGGGTGGAAGACTGGGCCGGCGCGGTCCCTGCAGGCTCCATTCATTCTTCATCAGAGCGGGGCGGGGTAGGAGGGCTGCAGGGGTGGCGAGAGTCTCCCAGGGCCGGGAAGGGGTCGAGGCGGACGAAGCGCCCAGGCGGCCAGAAGCTAGCCCTCGCCCTCCCTCTCGTAGGAGCAGGAGAGTGGAGGTGTCAGAGGACCAGTGATGGAGGAGAATCCCGACCCCGGGGAGGAGCGCCAGGTAACGGGAGAGAGGGACGGAAGGAGGGAGGGAGGGAGGGACGGACGGAGAGAAAAATGGAGAGAGGGAGGGAGGGAGGAAGAGAAGGATGAATGGAGGGAGGAGGGAGGGATGGAGGGAGGGAGGCTGTGTGGCTGCAGGTATGGCTGTCAGATGCCTTGGCTGGGGCCCGGCTTCCAGGAAGGGTCCCTCGGGCTTTCAGAGAATGGGGAAGGGGCCCCTGAACAGGCAGTAGAGTGAGGGCCAGGGCAGCTCTCCGAGGGAAGGCGGGGATGGGGAGGTCACAGAAGACCGGGGCCATCACTAGCCCAAGCTCAGTTTACAGATGAGAGTCAGTGTGCTCAAAGCCAGGCAAGACGAAATCAGCAGAGCCATGGTTGGGCCTCCACATCTCTGGCTCCAGGCCCTTTGCTCCTCCCTCCTCCTGAGTCAGTCACATCCTGAGGGAAATCCCTGAACTGAGTGGCCTACGGGACCCCAGGATCCCCCCCTCCCCCCCTCTTCTGCCTTCTCAGGCTGATCCCATGTGAGTGTCTGTGTGTGTCCATGTGTATCTGTGTGTGTGTGTCCGTGTGTGGTGTATGTGTGTCCATGTGTGTCCGTGTGTGTCCATGTGTGTCTCTGTATGTGTCCGTGTGTCCATGTGTATCTGTGTGAGTGTCTGTGTGTGTCCGTGTGGTGTATGTGTGTCCATGTGTGTCCGTGTGTGTCCATGTGTGTCTCTGTATGTGTCCGTGTGTCCATGTGTATCTGTGTGAGTGTCTGTGTGTGTCCGTGTGTGAGTGTCTGTGTGTCCGTGTGTGGTGTATGTGTGTCTCTGTGTGTGTCCGTGTGTGGTGTATGTGTGTCTGTGTGAGAGTGTGTGTGTGTCCATGTGTGTCCGTGTGAGAGTGTGTGTGTGTCCGTGTGTGGTGTATGTGTGTCCGTGTGTGTCCGTGTGTGTCCATGTGTGTCTGTGTGAGAGTGTGTGTGTCCGTGTGTGTCCATGTGTGTCTCTGTATGTGTCCGTGTGTCCATGCGTGTCCGTGTGTGAGTGTGTGTGTCCGTGTGTGGTGTATGTGTGTCCATGTGTGTCCGTGTGTCTCTGTATGTGTCCGTGTGTGAGTATCTGTGTGTCCGTGTGTGAGTATCCGTGTGTGTGTCCGTGTGTATGTCCATGTGTGAGTGTCTGTGTGTCCGTGTGTGGTGTATGTGTGTCCATGTGTGGTGTATGTGTGTCCATGTGTGGTGTATGTGTGTCCATGTGTGGTGTATGTGTGTCCATGTGTGTCTGTGTGTGAGTATCCATGTGTGTGTCTGTGTGTGTGTCCGTGTGGACAGGCAGAGAGCAATGGCTGACAGCAGGCCCAGCTAGTCTCCAGGGACCCTGCCTTGCACTGACCGTCACAGAGAGAACAGACCCAGGGACTCGGGACACTGAGACAGGGAGGGCAGGAGAGAGGCGGTCTCCCGGTGGCTGCAGAAGTCAAAAACGTTCTCAGAGCAGGAGCACAAGTTGAGCGGCCTGAGCCTCCCCGGAGGAGACAGGAGCGCAGGGCCCTGGCGGGTCCCGTGGCGTGGAGTGCAATTGAAACCAGTCTGGCCCAACTAGAAGTTATTGAAGGCCCACGTAGGGTGCCGTTGTGGGGGGTCTTGGGGTCCTGCCCCTGGTGTGTTTCTGTCTGTGTGAAGAGGTCTGGGCCCTCTTAAGTTGCAGTGCAGCCCCCTGCTTGAGAGTAGTGGGGGGCGAGCCCCCCTTCTGTGGGCGGCTCTTTTCCATCCCTAATGAATGCCTTGGCTGGTGGGATTCCTTAGTCTGTCGGAGTGTTCCTCAAACCCCTGCCTGCCGTCCACGGCCTCCAGGTGAAAAGGAAGAGGCCAGTTGTTCCACCACAAGAGGACACCTGTCACCCCTCCCCTTGGGCCAGGGGTGCTCCCTCCCCCCCGCTGTCTTGGTCTCTGTCATGGAGGGGACTTGAAGGAAGAAGGAAGGATACCACCATCTGTGTCCCCCTTTTTGATTGGTAACCTTCACAGACACAGATCCTTATGGAAACCTTCCTGGTGGGTCTCAGGCTGATCATACCCATTTCACAGATAGAGAAGGCTGACAGATGTGGAAAGGGAACTGCCCTGGAAGGCTTGGCTCCTGACAGTGAGCCTTTATTTATGTAGCTCCTTCAATATGCTCTGCACTTTGACCTCCTATCTCTGGGGAGCCCCACCCCAGTGGTGTAAGGTGAACGACGCAGAGACCCCAGCTCCCCAGGCCAGTCTCTAGGATCCAGGTCTCACCAGTTCCCTGCCTGAAAGCCAGCTTGCGCCCGGGCGGACAGCCAGCCTCCCGAGTGAGGGAAGGGGAGTCCTAGGAGCACGGGCCAGTTTCGTGTCCACTTCTGAAGGATGTTCTTGGATCGTTCTGGAGACTCGGGGCCACATGAGGGACTGGGGCAGGGGCAGTGAGGACGCGTGAGCTTAAGGAGACACGAGAGCCCCAAAGTGGGGCGGGATCCGAGGTCCCCGCCCAGCCCCCACCGCTTTGGTGACCGTGGCCATGGGCCCCTCTGTAAAACCTGAGAGGGCCTTACTAAGGGCTTTGCTGCGAGGATTCTCGGGCCGCGGGGGAGCGGTGGGCAAGGAGGGCAGATGGGCCGGCCAGGGGCCCCGCCCCAGCGCCCCCTCCTCAGCCCCGCTGTTTCCGTGGGTCTGCAGGGAGATGGCGCCTTGCAGGTGGAGATCTCCGATGCTGTGAGTGAGAGGGACAAGGTGAAATTCACAGTTCACACCAAGGTGAGGTCGTCACTCCCCCCCACAGAGACTGGTTCCGAGGTCAGGGGCCTCTAGGCCGGGCCTTGGGCCTCCTCCAACCGACCCGGGTTCTGGCTCCCCGAGCCCCATGGGGATTGTGGGAAGCATCCCAGAGCAGAGCATGGGGGAGGGGGGGAGGGTGCCCGAGGGGGGAGGCGAGGTGGCCAGGGCGCCTCAGTGGGGCCCCTTCCTTTCAGAGCTGCCTCCCCCACTTCAGCCAGACCGAGTTCTCCGTCGTCAGGCAACACGAGGAGTTCATCTGGCTCCACGACGCTTACACTGACAACGAGGACTACGCGGGCATCATTGTGAGGCCCTGGACTCGGACCCCAGGGCTGCCCCGGGAGCTGGCAGGGACCCCTGGAGGCCGAGTGCAGCCGGGGAGGGGGGAGGCGGACCGGGCCCCGGGAGCCCGCCGCAGCCGTCTCAGCTCCTTTCTGTTCTGAGCAGATCCCCCCGGCTCCCCCCAAACCAGACTTTGAGGCTTCGCGGGAAAAGCTGCAGAGGCTGGGGGAGGGGGACAGCTCGGTCACCAGGGAAGAGTTTGCCAAAATGAAGCAAGAACTAGAGGGGTGAGACACCCCCTCCCCTCCTGCGTCTACCCTCCCTCACCCCTCGGCTCCCGTATCCAGGGGTGTGTCATAGTGGCTGGGGCGGTCTGGCACCAGGAAGCCCCGAGTTCTAGCCTGCAGCAGTCACCAATCCTCGCTCCTTCCGGCCTCTGACCCTTCTCACAGAGGGGCTAGCCAAGGCTCCTCTGTCACAAAGCAGTCGGGGAGGCCCTGGGGCCCGGGGAAGACTCCGCTCCTTTGGAGAGAAGTTGGGGCACGCTGATCAGCCCCTTGGGTTAACAATGGGAGGAACGACAGGAGAGCTCATCTCCTCACAGAGGATTCAGGACCTTGGGCAGCGGGGGATAGAGCAGCAGGTGCAGCAGTGGTTAGAGCATCAGGCCGGGAGTTCAGATTTGGCCTCAGACACTCATTAGCTGCAGCACCCTGGGCAAGTCCCCCCCCCCCCCCCCCTCCCTCGGTCTGCCCCATTTTCCTCATCTGTGAAATGAGCTGGGAAAGGCAATGGCCCACCGCCCCAATCTGCTGAGAACCCCAAATGGGGCCCCGAGCTACCAAAAACCTCCGTTTTATGGCCCAAGTAGATTAAGGGACTGGAGCAGGTCAGGGAGCAAGGCAGGTGGGCCTGCACCACTCAGGCTTCAGGGCTCCCTGGTGGCCCACTTGACCCCAGCCTGCAGGGAGTGGCGCCCTGGCTCCAAGTGGGGCAGCTGATGTAGGCAGTGTTGGACCCGAGTTCCAATCTAGCCAGATAGTGAGACCTTGGACAGCTCACTAACCTTTGCTTCTACTACAAAAGGGGGATAATTCAGCCTCTGCCTTCCTCAATGGTGACAAACAGGATTTGTAAAAGCACTCAGTGCTTATACACACTAAATGGGAATAATTGGCCATAGTGCCTGGCACACAGTAAGTAGGTGCCTTATAAATGGGACTATTTGGCCATAGTTCTTGGCATGCAGTAGGTGTTGTATAAATGCTTCCCTCAGGGACTTTTTTGACTATAGTGTCTGGCACACAGTAGGTGCTGTATAAATGGGACCGTTTGGCTATAGTGCCCAGCAAGCAGTAGGTGCTGTATAAATGCTCCTTCCCTAAGAGTCTGTCTGGTCCTAGTGCCCAGCACACAGTAGGTGCTATATAAATGCTTCTCCTTCCCTCAGGGAGTACCTGGCCATCTTTAAGAAGACAGTAGCCATGCACGAGGTGTTCCTCCAGCGCCTGGCTGCCCATCCCACGCTGCGCCGGGACCACAACCTCTATGTCTTCTTGGAGTACGGCCAAGATGTGAGTTGCCCCCAGACCCTCCGAGCAGCCCGGAGGGGCCTGGCCAAGGCTGACCCTGCCCCCATCCCTGTGGGAGGGGCCTGGCCAAGGCTGACCCTACCCCCATCTCTATCCCAGCTGAGTGTTCGTGGGAAGAATAAGAAGGAGCTGTTCGGGGGGTTCATCAGGAACATTGTGAAGTCGGCAGACGAAGCCCTCATTACCGGAGTGTCAGGACTGAAGGTGAGGGCCTGGGGGGGCTGAGTGGGCCAATGTCCAGTGGGAGCTCAGGCCTCCTCTGGCCTAGTCGGTCCCAGAGACCCTGGGGGCCGGGTTTCCCTAGTGGAGGCCCTTGGGCCTCACCCTGCAGGCCTCTCCCCTCCACCTCTGCCTGCCTCCTAGGAGGTGGACGAGTTCTTCGAGCACGAGAGGACCTTCTTGCTGGAGTACCACGCTCGAATCCGGGACGCCTGCCTGCGAGCCGACCGCGTCATGCGCTCCCACAAGTGTACGTGGGGACCCCCGGGGCCCCTCCTGAAGGCCCAAGCGGGGACGAGCCAAGGTGTGGTCTTTCCCCGTTGCCCACAGCCCCCCGCCAGGCTCTGATGGCGGACACGCCCCTAACAGGCTTGGCCGAGGACTACATCCCCATCTCCGCGGCGCTGAGCAGCCTGGGCACCCAGGAAGTCAACCAGTTAAAGACGTGAGCTGCCCCTTGCCCCTTTTGCCTGTCACTCTCCCCCAGGCCACTAGGCCCCAGGTAACCGGGGGTGGGGGGTGTCCAACAGCCTCGCCCACGCCGCTTCTGCCAGAGGGATGCCAGGGCACCCCCGGGCAAAGGCCTGCCCCTCTCCTTTCCCAGGAGCTTTCTAAAACTGGCTGAACTCTTTGAACGTCTGAGGGTGAGAAGTCCTTCCTGCTTTTGACTTGGCCCCGTCCGTGGGAGGGCACCTTGGGGAGGTGGGGGGCAGGCACAGGGCCCAGAGATCCAAGTGGCTGCCGAGACCCTGGGGTGGGGACCCGCAGGGGAGATGGGCCCCGCGCTGCCCCAGTGTCCCAGGGCGCGGAGCCTCCCCCCAGGGCCAGGCCCTCCCTCGTCCGCCCCACAGAAGCTGGAGGGCCGGGTGGCCTCCGACGAGGACCTGAAGCTCTCCGACATGCTCCACTACTACATGAGGGATGCCCAAGCAGCCAAGGTGAGAGGCCCTTCTGGGCGCTGCCCGGGCCCGGCGCTCGGCCCCAGCCTCGGGGGGCCTAGCCTCGCCTGGCTCCCGGTCTCCCTCCCCTCAGGACCTGCTCTATCGGCGGCTGCGGGCGCTGGCCGACTACGAGAATGCCAACAAGGCCCTGGACAAAGCCCGGATGAGGAACCGCGAGGTGCGGTCGGCGGAGACGCACCAGCAGCTGTGCTGCCGCCGCTTCGAGCGCCTCTCGGACTCGGCCAAGCAGGGTGAGTGAAGGGCCGGGCCGGACCCCCCCCACCCCACCGGAGCGGGCCAGTGCAACCCGGTCTCCTGTCCCTTTCTTTGGCTCAGAGCTCACTGACTTTAAGGCTCGCCGAGGCTCTGCTTTCCGAAAGAACCTCATCGAGTTGGCTGAACTGGAACTCAAACACGCCAAGGTAACGCTGCCTGCCGGTGGGGGAGGCGGAGGACCACGCCCAAGATGGCGGGCAAGGTCGGCCCCCTGGCTGAGGGTGGGGAACTGAAGAGCTCACTCTGATGGCAACGGCTCATCCACCCCAAGTCGTCCTGGGCCCTGCCTCCCCACCCAGAGCACCCCCTTCTCTCTTCCCCAGGCCAGTACGCTTCTTCTAAGAAACACCCTCATTGCCCTCAAGGGGGAACCCTAGCATCCTCCCCTACCCGCCAATCCACAGCCTTCCCTACTCTGGACACGTGGACCACGAGGGGCTGCTGGGGGTGACGGGCATCCACCACCCCTGAACCTAGAGTGGCCCTCAGCCAGGGCTGCAGGAACAGCCCGGGGGCTTCTGGACAGTAACTGCCCTGGCCCTCCAGAGGTCAGCCCCATCCACACCCGTGTAAACTTCCCTTCACTAATGGAAATAAAAGTTCTTGCTCTGAATCCAGTGTGTCCTGTGCTCTCTTTGAGGCTGGCCATGGGGG
This sequence comes from Antechinus flavipes, assembly GCF_016432865.1. NCBI lineage: Eukaryota > Metazoa > Chordata > Mammalia > Dasyuromorphia > Dasyuridae > Antechinus > Antechinus flavipes. Next base: position 256,292,893 of record NC_067403.1, read on the forward strand.
GGGGGGGAGGCGCTAGCCTCCATCCCAGGGTTTCCCATCCAGATTAACTGGGGCTCACTTGGCAGTTACTTCTGGTCCTTCTCCAGGGATCCCCAGTCAGCTGGGGAGGGGCGGGGCAGGCTCAGAAGAGTCCTTCTCTCCCTCCAGGCAGGGCTGCAATCACTGCCCCCTCTCCCTGGACACCCAGAACAGAGGGACTGAGCCTCAAGCCAAGCTGTGCCGGGCGGCCTCCTCTGCAGCTACCACATGCCCCAGGTGACGGCTGTGCAGACCAGAGGGGCGAAGGCAGCCTGCTGTGTTTAGCCCCCCCCCCTTCCACCCATCCCAGAAAAAACCAGCCTTCGAAGCAGCTCACCTTTTTATTTATTTGTCTTTTTTTTAATTGAACTTTCCTTTTTACTGGCGCTGTAACTTTCCTTTATACTGGCCACATGAGTAACTGGGGGGAGGGGAGCCGGCTGTGTGGGGGGAAGGGGTCTCCACAACATTCCATTTATACACAAAACTAAACAACAAGCACAAAGCCACTATTGCAGTTAGAAGTTGGCAGCACCGGGGAAGGGGGAAAACTGGGGGCATCAGTTAAAAAAAATACTGGCCTCCCCCCCATCTGGGCGTCTGGGAGGGGCTTGGTCTGCTACAACTCAAGAGGAATGAGAAGATCAAAGGCGGTTTGGGAAGGCCAGAGCCACTGGGGTGAAGTGGGGGAGGTCAGGGGTCGGGGGGCGGTTTGGCAAATGGGTGAAGGGATTGCCCTGCCCCTGCTGGGATCCCCCCAGCCCCTCGGGTCTGGCAGGAAGGGGGCAGCCTGCTCTCCCGCTGGGCTTGGCCAGCCCCAGCAGGGGAGCCGGAGGTGGGAGACTCACAAGGGCTTCCCCTCCAGGGAAATCACGGCATTGCCCCCCAGTTTCTCGGCCAGGGTACAGCGATCCTTCACTTCCTCGTAACAGTTGGCTTGTAATTCGTGTTTGATCCCTGTGAAAAGGAATTGGGAGGGGGGTCAGAGCCAAGGAAGGCTTAGACCCACCCCCGCTTTACAGATAAAACCCAACCCCAAGCTTCAAAGGTCCCACCACAGTCAATCAGGCTCCTCACCCAGTTCTTCAGACCCAACGAAATTCGGCCTTGCGCGCCAAAGAGGGTTACGCTATTGGAAATGCCATCTCACACACGCACGCGCATACACACACCTGTCAGTTTCTTCTTGATGGCGTCCTTGGAGCTCGCATAGATCATTTTGCTCTTGAGGGGGGCACACTCGGGGGCCCTGGGAGGAGAGACAAGAGTTAGAAAGCTGGGGAGTGCGTCCTTGGCTCTGGGCCCAGCCTCTCCAGGGGATCGGCACCCCCCAGACTCACCAGAAGATGAACACGAGGTCCTCCTTCTTGCTCTCCTTGGTCTCGTAGGTAGCATCATAGAGGGCGTAGCGGCAGTCCTTGTCTGGTAGCATCTTGACAAAGGTGGTATAGGGGTCATCCACGGTCTCCCCCACGTCACCCACCAGGATCTCCTTGCCCTCTTCCAGCACAATGTTCTTCTTGTCCTCGCTCAGGCAGAACAACACGGCCTTCTTGCGCTTCTTCACCTCCTCGGGTGTGGAGGACTTGCGAACCTTCATGTCGTTGAACACCTTAATCACTCCATCTGAGACTGCGACCCCAGAGGCCTGTGGGCACGGAGAGCTCAGTGAGGGAGATGGGACGCTCTTCCCGGGGCCCGTCCCATCAGACTCAAAGAACAAGTGATTGGCTTAGTAACAAAGGGGAGTAGTTAGAAGAATACTTCCAGTGTTTTCTCATTTGATATTCTTAACAGAGGAAATAGCTGGGTCCCATTTTACAAAAGCATAAACAGAGGCCAAATGATTTTTGCCCCAAAGCAAAAACTAACCAGTCTCAAAAATTGCATTTATACTCAGGTCTGCCTCACTCCCAAGCCTTAGCTGCTGCTTTCTCCCTAACCCTAGTACCTCAAAAACATAGAATGGGGCAGATCACCAAGTAGTAAGGTTTCATTGTTGATTGAGATTCCCTGGCTCCTACCCTGGGCAAGGAGGTCCTGACCCTGAGAACCCTGGCCTGGCCAGCTGGGAAATCCACTTTGGATTCGGGACCCCAAGAACCCAGTTGGGCAAGCCCACCTTTCTTTGGTACCAAGAATCAGGGGGAACAGCTACTGCTTTAAGGGGCCGCAGATTGGGGGCTGATGGGAGGCCTGGCCTAGAGGTCACCGAATCACTGAGGACACCTACTCCCCAAAAGATTTGAACTAAAGGGACAAGATCACGGCCTTTCCAGGCTAGGACCACGTGGACTGTGGGGCTCCACGGGGGTCCTGCTCTAGCGTCCCTCCTTGGGGTTGGGGGGCAGGCTTTCAGCAGCTAGGCTGCTGCTTCCTGAGTTCGAGGGGAAGGAGCCTACCCGAGGAAGACGAGCACAGCAACCATTCAGGAAGGGGAGGGCACGTCGGGCGGGGACTACCCCCTTCCGGACCTACTTCCCCAAACTGGGCCCAGGCCTTAGAGGTTCTCCTGCCCCCCCGCCCCCAGCCTGGGGTGGTCTTGAAATGCCAACACCCCGCCCTCCTTCCAGCTGCTGGGCCGCGTGCTCAAGGCCCAGCGTGAGTGCGCCCCCTCCCTTTCTCTCCCTCCCCCTCCCCAACTGTCCTTCGCTTTGCTTCAGCTCTCGGAAGGAACGCGCATGCGCGACGCCCCCGGGTACAGGAGCCGCGCGCGCCACTAACCCCCCCTTTCCAAGCACCACTTAACGGTTGGGGAGGGTCGCGCGCGTGGCCACTTCGCCCAACAACCGTCAACGTCAGACGAGCGCGCGCAGGGAGAGGGGGCCCGCCGGCGCGCGCGCGCCCGCCCGCCCGGCCATCCGCCTGGCGCACGAGCCCCTCCATCGCTGCCGGTCTCGCCCGCGGCGTCCCAGGAGGGGGAGGGGAAGAGATGGAGAGGATGGAGAGGAGGATGGAAAGGAGGATGAGGACACCGCCCCGCCCGCTGCACCGCCTACACCACCCCCGCTCCCGGGCGCCGGTCCCCCGCGGAGCTCTCTGGCCCGCGCTCACCATGGTTCCGGAAAGGAGCGAGCGAGCGAGCGAGGGAGGGAGGGTGAGGGAGGAAACGAGGGCCACAGGAGAGGAGGGAATCGCTCCTTCGCCGCCGCTGCCTGGAGCCGACTGAACGCGGCCTCTCCCGGCCCCTTCCGTTTAGTAGGAGCCGCACAATGAGAGGCGGGGCGAGCTTCCGGCGCTTCGGGGACGGGGCCGACGGGAAATGGAGTTCCGTCGCGCTGCGCCGCCCCGGGGCACGCCGGGAAGTGGAGTCTCCCCTTCTCCTCCACTGCGGGTCTAGCTCGGGCGTTCGGCCCCTGCGGAGAGGGGCGGGGCCAGAAGCGCCGGGAGCGCTCCTCCATTGGTCTATGTCTCGGCCTCTGCTGCCCTGCTGATGCCTGCTCGGGCTCCCGGGGCGAGAGACTGGAGTCCAGGTCCTTGTTACAGCTCTAGGTCCCATTTTACAAAGAGGAAAGCGGAGGCCCAGAATGGCCTCCATATACGGCAGACGGAGAAACTGAGGCTCTCTGCCTCAGAAACCACAAGCCCAAGAACTTGGGCTTCCACATGAAGCCTTTTTTCGAGGGGCCGGCCAGAGACCTAGGGGGGCACACTACGCTGGACGGGTTACCGTGGTGTGGGAATGGGGGGAAGGAGCAGGGGGTTGTGTCCCCATCTCATTCCCTCGGATATGCGGATGGCTGAGGTTTGCAGAACTGTTAACGGAGAAAACAGACCCCCATTTTGCAGATGGCAAAACTGAGGCCCAAAACATAGGCAGTGATTTGTCTCGGGTAATCGGCGGACGGAAACCTCAAAGCAAAGGCAAGGCCAAAGCAAGGTCGCCCCCGCCCTCGCGGCAGCTCTCCCCGCCTACTTCCAGCTAGGACAGAGCCCGCGACTCGAAGCGGCCAAGGAGAGTTGCGCTGTCGCTGGGGAGGCGGGCCCCGAGCCTTCCCCGTGGGAGGGGAGGGGGCGCGAGACTCGCGGTCGCCATGGAGACCGGCCCCCACCCACCCGTTAGCCTGCAGCTTCGGGATGCCCCAGATCGCCTTATTAGGACAAGAGCCGGGAGGGGGCGGAGCCAGGGAGAATGCTCGTTCACCTCGCCTTATATGGAAACTGAGCCTTATTTGGAAACTGCGGGAGGTCGGGCGAAGCCTAGCGTGTGCTTGGGGGAGGGGGGGGGGGGCTCGGCTGAGGGTGGGGGCGGGGAGGGGGCCAGCTGGCCTGGCCGCGGCTCTGCTTGCCCCGGACTCATCGATCAGTCGCATGCCAGCCTTTCCTGCCCGGCTCCTCTCTCTGTATATACCCAGGGCTCTATCCAGGGAGTTTCCTCTGCGGGTTTCCCAGGTTCTATCGGTCTCTAGACATTTCCCGGAAAACACTGCGGATTTCCCGGGGACTATCCGGCCTTCTCTCTGGACATTTTCCAGTCCCCTCTGCTCATTTCCAAGGTTCTATCCAATATTACCCCCTCCCCCGCTCCATCCGGTGTCGTTTGCAGAACTCTCGGGCTCTATCCAGAATGCACAGCCCCCAGGCTCTATCCTGTCCTTTTTTGCCCAAGCTCTATCCATAATGCATTTTTGCAGATCTCCCGAGCTCGATCCAGAATGCTCATCCCCCAGTTCTATTTGGTCCCCTTTGCAGCTCTCCCAAGCTCGATCCAGAATGCACCCAGCTCTATCCTGTCCTTTCTTGCAGATCTCCCAAGCTCGATTCAGAATGCACCCAGCTCTATCCTGTCCTTTTTTGCAGATCTCCCGGGCTCTATCCAGAATTCACCCCCCCTCCCCGCTCCCGGCTCTATCCGGTCCCCTTTGCAGATCTCCCAGGCTCTATCCAGAATGCACATCCCCCACTTCTATCCGGTCCCTTTTGCAGATGTCCCGGGCTTTAGCCAGTCCCGTCTGCGGGTCTTCCGGGATTCCGTCCCCTTTGTGAATTCTCCAGGTTTTATCCGCCAAGCTTCAGTCCCCTCTGCTTTTCTAGGCTCAGTCGCTTCTCCATGCCCCCTAGAGGATAATGCCCTTTCTTGCAAGTGCTCGGGCCTCTAGTTCTCTCTGCACGCCCCCTAGAGGCTCCTATCCTTCCTGCAGATGCCCAGGCCGATCCCGCTCAGTGTAGAACCAATGGAACCCAGGTCAGAGCGGCTTTTTCTGCCCTCCGACCACAGGAGACGCTGTTGCCGTTTTCCCCACCCCCCCACACAATACTCCTCGCTCCTTCCTTTTTCCTAGTGCCAGAATGCGGAAGAGGTGGAGCCTTGACTCGGGTTCCCCAGTAGGAAGAGCCCAAATACTGACTGCCGGGGGCGGGGGGGAGGGAAGGGCGGAGGCAGGGGGCGGCGTGAGAGCCTTTGTTCAGAAGCCCAGGAATAGTTGGGCTGGGGGGAGTAGTGTTACACCCTCAACTCCGGCAAAGCCCGAGAGCCAGGGCGGGGCCTCGGGGTCACGTGCGCCGCCCCCAGCCTGCTCCGGACGGCCTGGGCCTGGGCTGGCTCATGGCTGCGACCGCGCCCCGCTTGGGCCGGAAGCGGCCCCTGCCCGCCTGTGCCAACCCACTTTTCGTGCGGTGGCTCCGCGAATGGCGGGACGAGGCGGCGGACCGGGGCCTGCGGACGCGCTTCGTCTACCAGAAGGTGGGCTGAGGGGAGGGGTGATGGGCGGGGCCTAGAGCGGGGCGGGGCGAGTGGAGGCTTTTCGAAGGTGGGCGGGGTGAGACAAGGAAGGGGGCGGGGTGTTTGGTCTGGGAAAAGGGGGGGCTCTCACAACCCGGGTGGTGGAGGGGGCGTGCCCGGGGTTTCGGGGAGCCCCCCGGGGCAGATTCAGGGGGCCCTCACAGATCCAGCCCGTGGCCCTGCAGGCCTTGCGCTCCCTGCTGCGGTACCCCCTGCCCCTGAGGAGCGGCAAGGAAGCCAAGATCCTGCAGCACTTCGGGGATGCTCTGTGCCGGATGCTGGACCGGCGGCTGGAGCAGCACCGGGCGTCCGGCCCGGCGGACCTGGGTGAGCAGCGGGCTCCGGCGGGGACCTCCCTCCGCACGGCCCCCACGGCTCCACAAACCGGCTCCTCGTGGGCCCAGAAGCCTTGGGCTGGGGGAACGGTGTTGGGTGGGAGAGGTGAGGGACGGGCCCCCCCAGGCCAAGTCTGCAGGGGTCCGTGCTGCCCGGAGCTCTCCTCAGAGTCCAGACAGTGGGGCAGCCCTAGCTGGTTTCCGAAGGTGTTACACCCCCCCACCCCCCCACCCCCACCCCTGCGCCTCCCTCCCCCACCGCACCCCCCCTGAGGCCAGGGTTCTTCCTCCAGGCCTCAGCCAGCCGCCGGACCCGGGGCTCCCACCAGGAGAGTTGAGCAGACCCCCCAAGGAGTCGGTGAGGAGGCCCCCCCAAGGCTCGCTGGGGACGTGGGGCTCTGGGCTGCCGCCCCTACAGCTGGCATTTCTTCAGCACTTGGGGGGTGGACACAATCCCCTCCTTGGAGGAGCTGGGGGGGGCAGGGATCCTTTGCTTCTTCAGGGTCCCCACCAGCTGAGTTTAGAAAGAAGCTCAGATCCTGAGAAGGGGTAGGAAGGAACGGATGCTGGGGCGCAGAGAGGGGCCTGTCCTGGGTTATCGAGGACACTAGGGGGAAGGTGGTACAAAGCAGGAGAGGCAGCTCTGGTTTGGGGGGGTCTGGGGAGAGGGCCGATGGGGGGATGTGGCTCTGGCGGGCAGTGAAGGAGATCAGGATGACCAGGAGGGGGCAGCCATGGGGGAGCTCAGGTGAGAGGTTGGGGCCACGAGGGCACCGAGACGGGTGTAGACAGGGAGAGCGTGCGGCCTGCGACAAGGCCCCCTGGGGCCAGCAAAGCTCCTGAGGCTCAGGGGTGACCCCCCCTCGGGAGGGGGGCAGCTCTGCGAGTCAGGGTCCTCTGGCGGAAGGCAGGACCGAGGCGGGGTGGGCGCTTGGGGCCAGGACGCTCTTTTTGACTGTTGCAGGGACCAGGCCGGCCCAAGGCTGGTGGCCGCGGCAGCTACAGGCCTCCCCGCCACTCGGCCGCTCGGGCAGTGCTGCTGATTCTCTACAGGGAGCAGCTGGTGAGCCCGGGGTGGGTGTGGGGAGGACGAGAAACCGCTGCTAGGGGTCGGCGGCAGCGCCCGGGTGGCCAGGCTGTCCCTGGGGGCCCTGACCCTCCTTCTGCCCCTTTCTTCAGGATCCTGAAAGCCCAGGGTCCCTGAGCAAGGAGGAGCTGCTGCAGAGGTGTGAGCAGGAAGCCCCCAGGGTAAGAGTAGGGGTGGCCGGGTTCCCCAAGAGGCCTGATGGGAGGCTCGCCTTGGCCTTTGGGCCCGGGAGCTGGCACACTGACTGGCATCTCTGCCAATCTGGGGGCGGGGAGGGGGCCTCCTGAGAGAGGAGAATCACTCTGGGCCCCCTCCCCACTCTGGTTTGAGGCCCTTGCTGCTTCTGCCTCTCATGCCTGCCCTGTGTCTGGTCAGGGGGTCCCGAGTGGCCGCGGCGAGCCATGGCCGGCCCTGCGCTCTCTCCTTCACAGAAACCTCATCCAGAGCTCCCAGTGGCCAGCCAGGTAAGGCCCGGGGCTCCGTTTGCCGCCGCGACCCTCGGAGGGCTCGGGCCTGGTGCACCAGGGGCCACCCCCTCCCTCGGCTCTTCTGCCTTCTGCAGGTACTCGCTGACCCCCGCAGGCCTGGAGCTGTCCCGGGAGCTGGCAGAAGCCGAAGCTCAGGAAGAGCCGCCTGCCAGCCTCCGGCCGAGATCCACCCAGCCCCCTGGCAGGGAGGCAGAGGACGGGCCCCAAGGAGCGGTGGCTCGGCTGTGAGTGCCAGGTCCTTGGCCCCTTGCCTTCTGGGCCGGCTTCCTCTGGGCCGAGCAGCCGTCCTCTTCCCGGAACAACTCCCTGACCCCTCAGGCCCCAGAGGAGGGTGTGGTGGTCTGGGCGCCCCCTCACAGGCGCCTCTGTTCCCACAGAGTCCGGGCTCCAGAGCTGCCCCTCGAGCTGCGGCCAGGGGAGTACAGGATCCTCTTGTGTGTGGATGTCAGCGAGACCACAGGGTGAGGGGGAGGGGGAGGGGGAGGAGGCAGAACCAGGAGGGAGGCTGTGCCAGGGAGTGCCAAGGGCTGCGTGGGGGGGCACAGACTCCACTGTTTACCAAGTGTCAGTTGCTTTCCTCAGGCTTTAAAAAAGCCCCTCCCAGCTCTGACCCCCACTGTTCTAAAACACCCCCCCAGCTCTGACCCCCCCCCCGATTCTAAGGCCCCTGCTCTCTTTGTGCCCACAGGGGCAGCCGTCGACCAGACATTCTGAGGGAGCTGCAGCGCCTGGGAGTCCCCCATGATGTTCGGAAGCTGCACGTTGGGGACTTTGTTTGGGTGGCTCAGGAGACCAGGCCAAGAGAGCTGAGTAAGGCGGGGGAGGGCTGCACGGGGTGGGGGCTGCACAGGGGGGTGTACGGCAGGGGGGCGGGCAGAACCAACCCAGCTCCTGCCCCCAGCCCGGCCTGCTGAGCTGGTCCTGGACCACGTGGTGGAGAGGAAGCGTCTGGATGACCTGTGTGGCAGCATCATCGACGGACGCTTCCGGGAGCAGAAGGTACGGGGCCCTCGGACACGAACGGTCCCTTGGTCCCTTGGACTCTGGATCTAGACTCGGTTCTCCTTCAGCTGGGTTCGAATCCCGCTCTTGTCGGGGCTCGGCCGCGGGCTCTCGGCCCGAGGGAGGTGGCAGGGAAAGCTCTGGAGGCCGGAGCAGGGGGGCAGGGCCCCGGCCTTGACGCTGCCCCCGCTTCCCTAGTTCCGCCTGAAGCGCTGTGGGCTCAGCCGCAGGGTGTACCTGGTGGAGGACCACGGCTCCGCCCACAACCTCAGCCTCCCGGAGAGCACCCTGCTGCAGGCGGTCACCAACACACAGGTGAGCTGGGGGGGCGGCCCGGGAGCCCTGGCAGGCCCTCCCCTCCCCCCTCTAACCCCTGCCCCCCTCAGGTGATCGACGGCTTCTTCGTGAAGCGCACTGCGGACCTCAAGGAGTCGGCCGCCTACCTGGCCCTGCTCACTCGGGCTCTGCAGAAGCTCTACGAGGTAACGGGCCGCTGTGGGGCAGGGAGGGTGGGGGTGGGGCTGATGGATGGCTGTCTGCAAGCGCCCGCCCGGGTTTGTCTTTTCTAGGGTCAGACTCTGCGATGCCGGCCCTGGGGGGATGAGGGAGAAGACCCTGGGGCCCAGACGCCCCCCTGCTCCCTCTTCGCCTTCAGCTCCTTCAACGACGCAGCCATGAAGAACAAGGTGAGCGCCCTCCTCGCTCCCCCTGCCCGCCCCCCGCGTCTCAGGGGCTTCCTCCTGACCCCTTTTCTTCCCGGCCAGGCTCAGTCGGTGAGGGAGGTGTTTGCCCGGCAGCTGATGCAGGTTCGGGGCGTGAGCGGGGAGAAGGCCGCCGCCCTGCTGGAGAAGTACCAGACCCCCGCCAGGTAGGCTGGCTGCCCCCTCCCGCCGCTTATCCTGGGCTGTGGGCCCTCGGCTCTAAGTCCAGGGCGTCCCAAGGGGTGGGTGGAGCCACGGCTCCCGGAGCTGCTGTGGGTGGGGGCGAGATCTGGGGGCAAGGGGCTGAGCGGGGGCACCTGGGAAATCCAGAGAGGAGGTTTGGGGGGAAAGAGGCTGAGGTCAGCTCTGAGTGTCCGTGAACTTGGGAGAGCTGAGCTGCAGTGTTGGGGTGTCTGCTCCCTGGGGGGGGGCACATAGGAGAGGGCCCAGGATGGGGTCCTGGGGAGCCCAGCCAGGTGAGGGCGAGGAGCCGAGGAGGAGCGGTCAGACGGGCAGGAGGAGGGCCGACCCCCGGGTCTGGCAGCCAGTGGGTCACTGTGGGAGCCGTTACGAGACTGGAGAGAATGGGGGAAGCGGCGAGAGCAGACGTGGAGCGGTCAGTGTAGACGGGAAAGGGCAGAGAGACTCGGGCACAGGGAAACAGCAGCTTGGTTTGCTGGTGGGCTCTCCCTCAGTTCCCCTCATCAGACTGAGAGCCCTGGGCGCAGGGATGGCTGACCCTTCTCCACCCGCCCCTTAGCACGCCAGCCTTGCAGGGGAAAATGGCGGCCCTTGGGGGGGGAGGGGCCGCGGCACGTCCACGCCGCTTCCCAAAGACTGACTGTCCCGTCTCGCGCTCAGGCTCCTGGCCGCCTATGACGCCTGCGCCAGCCCCCAGGAGCAGGAGAAGCTGCTGAGCTCTGTCAAGTGCGGGCGCCTGCAGAGGTGAGGGCTGGAGGCCGGGGCGGGGGGGAGGGGTGGGTGGGTGGCAGGGGCCTGGGGGCTCTCCCGGTCACCTCCCTCTCCTCTTGCCTTGCAGGAACCTGGGCCCAGCCCTGAGTCGGACCCTGTGCCAGCTTTATTGTACCCCTGGACCACTGCCCTGAGCCTGGAGGAGACGCAGCGCGGGGCTGGGGGACTGGGTGGGGACGGGACCACAAACGTTTGCATTTAATAAACGTCTCAGACCGCTGGGGTATGGAGTCTGCGGGGGGCGGGCACCGGGGGGCACTAGGCCCCTCTCAGTGTTGTCCATGCAGACGCTTCTCCGGGCCCACGAGGGCACCAGCAGTTGGGGCGTCCTTGGACGGGGCCAGTGCTTGGGGGCAGCTGAGGGGGCTCGGCCAGGACCGGGGCCCAGGGACCAGGAGGCCGTCAGCTGCCAGGCGCCGTGCTCCCTTCCTTCTCCAGTCTGCGCGCTCCCCCCAAGGGCCCCGCAGCCCTCCGTCCGCTCGTGTTTTTCTCTTTTTATTGATTTTTTCTCTTCCTGAATGGCTTCGGATGGTTTCACGGGGCAGCCCCCCTCCCCCCAGGCCCCTAGAAGGCGTAGGCCCCCACAAAAACCGTGAGCCTCAGCACGGAGCTGGCCCGGTAGCTCATGAGGGAGTTCATGGTGACCATCTCCAAGTCCAGCACGTACTCGCGAGGGCCCGTCACAGGCCGCGCCAGAACCAGCATCGCGCTGATGTTGTTGATTTGCTGTGTGAGAGGGGAGAGAGCTCTTAGGGAACCCTGCCTCCCCACAGACCCCCACCCCCGCGTCTCAGGGCCCCCTACGGCACCTCGGCCTCAGGCTTCCCTTTCCGACCTGCCACCCCCACTCACTGCCTGGGGAAGAGGGGAAGGGGGTCTGCTCATCCTTACGGGATGGCTGGGTTTGTGGCTTCTGGGCTCCCGAGGAGCAACCTGGCCCTTCCTCCTCCTCATCCCCCTGGAGTTCCCTCGTCCTTCAAGGCTCATCTCTGGGCCCAGCGGACAAGATGACCTGAAGTGCTCGGGCTCCGACTGGGGGCCTATGCCCATCCCCCCACAGCCAGCGTTCACCAAGGTCTCTGAGGGGAGAACCGCAAGGGGGCCCTCCTGGAAACGGGGCGCTGCTGCCCCCCACCCGGCCGTACCCTGATGTAGAAGTCTCCCTGGGGGTTCCCGGCTCGGATCTGGAAGGCGTTGTAGGCCCCGGGGTAAACGGAGGTGGCCTGGATCTGGAACACGTCCGCAGGGACGCTGCGCTCCGAGGTGATGCTCATGTAGCGGTGGACGATGGACGACGGCTGCTCCCGGCACCGGGGGTCGGACGCTGGGCAGAGGCACCGGCTGGAGGGCCGGGAAGCCGGGGGTCAGGTCAGGCCACACCGCCCTCCCCTCCCCAAGCCCAGGAGGCCGGAGGCCCACCTGCTGGGTCCCCCCACTCTGCCACCGGCCTGCCTGGAGCTGGGGCCCTTGGCCACCCGGCTGGCACCGTCCCCGGTCACCCCCGCCTCGGACGGGGGTGGGCCGCCTCTCCTGCCCCTCCAGTGCCCAACATGGCGGCCCTGCCTCCGCAGGGAAGGCACCGGGCCCGGCACGGACTCACTTGTCGGACACCTGGACGTAGGGCTCCGAGCAGCGGTTGGTCTCCACGCAGCGATAGCCCCCGTGGAAGTTGACGCAGCTCTGGCCTTCGGAGCACTGGTGGGCGCCCGTCTCACACTCGTCAACATCTGCCGAGGGGGAAAGGTCAGGGGCGGCCTGGGAGCCGGGCATGTGCCCCCCAAAGGCCCCACTATCCCAGCCCAGCAGACCTTGGCAGAGGCGGGTGCCCAGCAGCTGGTATCCCTGGGGGCAGTGGCAGGAGAAGCGGCCCGGCTCGTTGGAGCAGTGATACTGGCAGAGGTAAGTGGAGTGTCTGCATTCGTCGATGTCTGCAGGGGATGGACACGGGGGGATGGATGGGAAGGTGGGAGAGTCTGGGGGAGGCAGGGGCTGCTGGACTGGGGGGTGCAGGGAGGGACTGCTGGACTAGGAGTCAGAGGTCTGGGGCTGGGGGGCCGGGGGTGGGAGGGACAGGGCCATGACGGGTGGAGCCCTGGAAAGACAGCAGCCCCAGAGCAAAGGCCTGTCTCCCAGATTTCCCTGTCCCCTGAAGGCCGCCCCAAGCTCCCCAGCCTCCTTTTCTCCATCCTCCTTTTCAGTTGGCTAAGTCCAGGAGGCGGGGAGCGGAGCCTGGGATTGCAGGTCGCCTTGGTCGTTGCGGACTGCTAAGACTTCCCAAGAGCCTGGAGGTCCAAGGGCCGCCTGACCGCAGGGCCGCCCGGATGAGGGGGCTCCGAGGAGCCAGGCAAGCCCACCAGAAGCACCCCTTCAACTGAATGGAGCTGGGCAGGAACGAAGCTCTGGCTCCTCTGCCCAGCACCGGGCCGGGCGGCCTTCTGGGAGCTAGCCGCCAGACTGGACTCCGAGATCCTTTCCTGACATTCCCTGTTCCAGGTTTTCCCGTTCCATGCTCTATAGTCTCTCCCCCACCTCATGTTCCTGGCATCTTCCAGAGGCCCTCCTGTCCACTCTCAGTGTTCCAAGAGTCCTCCCGGCCCTGGCGCTCTATGGTCCTCCCGGCCCTGGCGCTCTATGGTCCTCCCGGCCCTGGCGCTCTATGGTCCTCCCGGCCCTGACGCTCTATGGTCCTCCCGGCCCTGGCGCTCTATGGTCCTCCCGGCCCTGGCGTTCTATGGTCCTCCCGGCCCTGATGCTCTATGGTCCTCCCGGCCCTGACGCTCTTTGGTCCTCCCGGCCCTGGCTCTCTATGGTCCTCCCGGCCCTGGCGCTCTATGGTCCTCCCGGCCCTGACGCTCTATGGTCCTCCCGGCCCTGACGCCTTTATTCTAAGAGTTCTGAGGGCCCTCCCAGCCGCTCCGTGTTCTCGGTTCCACTCCGGCCCTGATGCGCTCTGGTTCTCCGACTTCCCGCGGCCCTGAGTCTGGAGCCCAGCATTACTCAGACCCTATCTCGGCGGGCCGGGCCCTGTCTAGCGCCTCCCCGGGGGCAACGGGGTCAGTCACCGTTGCAGGAGAAGCCGTCGCGATGCAGCTCGTAGCCTTGGTTGCAGCGGCACAGGAAGGTCCCGTAGGAGTTGAAGCACCGCTGCTCGCAGGGGGCGCCCATCTCACACTCGTTGACATCTGGAGGCGGGAGAGGTCAGGCCCCCGGGCGGGGGAGGGGACGAAGCCCTCGCCCGCCCCACCTCCCGGCCCCTCCCGCAGAGGGTCTCACCTACGCAGGAGCGGTTGTTGGGCCCCAGCTGGAAGCCGGGCTCACACTGGCAGGTGAAGGAGCCGGGAACGTTGACGCAGCGGTGCTGGCAGTAGCGGTAGCGACACTCGTCGATGTCTGGGGGGTCAGAGGGCAGGCGTTGCGGAGGGCGGCTGAGCCGGCCTTTGGGGGCAGGGGCCCGAGCAGGGAGTGGCGTCCCCCTTACCCACACACTCGGAGCCCATCTTTCTGTAGCCGTCGGGGCAGGAGCAGTGGAAGGAGCCGGGGAGATTGTGGCACTCTTGGCTGGGACGGCAGTCGTGGAGATCGAGATCGCACTCGTCGATGTCTGGAACCCAGAAACGTGGGTCGGAGACGGGCTGTCCGCACAGGGAGATGCCGCCCTCCCCGGCTGAGCCCTCCCGAGCCCTGAGACACGGCTCCGGGCGGAGCCGGCGCACGGGGCCCCGAGGGCGACCCCCGGGCGGTTCTGAGGCCCCTCTTGTGCCCTTGTGGCTTGCAGATGTGCCTGACGGAGGCAGAAAAGGGGACAGGGGAGGGCCTTGCGGCCGTTTCCATGCCAGGGGCGGGCGGTGGGAGGGGCAGGAAGCTCCTGGGGCCAGGTACAGGCTGAAGGGCCGGGTCTGTGCACAGCTCTGAGTCCGCGGGTTTGTGCCCCTGCCCCCAAAAGGAGCGATCCCAGCTGGGAACTGGCTTCTTACGTCACGTTCTAGGGCCTAGGAGCCCTCTCCGGGGCAGCGGAGGCCCGTGAGCCAGCCTTTGTACCGGGGGGATCCGGAGTCAGATGGCAGCGCCAGCAGAGAACAGCTTGGCAACCCCAAGGCCAGCAGAGCCCCCGTGAAGGGAGCAGAGAGGGGGATGGGAAGGCAGACGCCGCCCAGAAAAGGGACTTCGGCAGCCTCGGCCACGGGGGCTCCTGGGGCCCGCCCTCCACGTGTGCTCTCCCTGACCAGTCATGGGGAGCCTAATGGGAGGCCAGACCCCGAGCGAAAGGGAAACGGCTCAACAAAGTGCTCCTCCCCAGTGGGCGCCCGAAGTGCTCCGATGGGTTAGGGGTCCGAGAGGCACTGAGCCCCTCACGCTTGGAGCAGCTTTCTGTGGGCCCCTTTGTGAGGGGGCCCCGGGGGCCGCCTCTGTATGGCGGGGGGGCCAGGAAGCACAGGGCTTGTGCAAAGGGCAATGGGGTGAGCTGGGTTTCTGGTCTTCTCATGGGGGGGCAGCAAGAGGAAGGAGGGATTTTAGAAGGAAAAAAATTTAAAAAGTGGTTTAAAAAAATAAAAATACCCAACAACCAAAGAGCAGTGGGAGCCATGTCTCTGAGTTAGCCCTTGAGCATCTCGAACCCGCCACGGCCCAACCCGGACAGCTCCCTTCGAGGCCCCCTTCCAAGCCCCTCGCCGGCCCCTAGGAGGAAGCTGGGGGCCCCTCTCACACTCACCCACACAGTTGTCCTGGTCATCGGGCTCGTAGCCCTGTGGGCAGGGGTTGGGGCGAGGCGGGCCGGGGGCCGGAGGCCTGGGGGGCCTGGGCCGGGGAGGGGGGCCGCCCTCCGAGTGGACGTCGTTGATGACAGCAGCTGAGCGAGGCAGGCACAGGTAGCCCCCGTAGTGGTTGATGCACTTCATCTCCCCCTTGCAGGCGTCGGGGATGGTCTCGCACTCATTCACATCTGGGGGCAGGGGGCAGCTCAGAAGCAGAGGCGCCCAGAGCGGGGCAGCCCCTGTGGGAACCACTCCGGGAGACATCTGCCCCCCGGAGGGGGCGGGGCCGTGATGGGCCCTCACTTTGAAACCCGGGGGTCCCCTAGGTCCACGACTCCCAGAGTGGTCACAACTCATGCAGGGGCGTGAGCGCAGGGACCCGAGCCAGCAGCCCCTGCGGAAACTGGGCTTGTCTTAATCTCAGCAGCAGCAGGGACAGGGGAGAGGTCAGAGCCAGCTTCTTGGAGCCCATGGGGAGAGATGGGAGGGCGCCCCCAGGCCGGAGGCCCGCTTCCTGAGTCCTCACCCTGCCTACGGGGGAGGACCCTCCCCCAAAGCCTTGAACTCCAGGCCTCTTCACAAGCGCCCTGTATCCTAGGCAGAGCCCCACCTATTCCCTACTGACCGTCCCCACCCCAAGTAATGACCTCATGCCGGGAGAGGTCAGTGACCCCAGGAGCGAGGGGAGGGCTATCAGTGCCCAGCCATGACTCAGCCTGGGCTGGCGGGGGCCAGAGAAGCCAGCTGGCAGCAATGGCCAGTACCTTTCAGAGCCTGGGGGGGGGGGGCATCCTGCAGGACCTGAAGTACCTTTCAGAGCCTGGGGGGGGGGCATCCTGCAGGACCTGAAGCCCTCTGGTGCAGAAAGGACCAGAAAAGCTGCTGCAAACCTCTGAGAAATCAGCTGGCTTTGGGAGCCCAGACCAGGGGCCCTGACCCGGCCCTGGGCCAGTGAGCTTCGAGGCCAGGGAAAATCAGTAGTCGTCAGTGTTCTATCTCAGTGCATCTCCAAGCTCCATCCCCCCATTAACCTGGTCCCCACGTCCCACTGAGTCCTCCAAACTTCTCGAACTCAGCCCCTCCTTCCAGTCTTTTACAAACTTGTCCTTTTCCATCGATCAACCAACGTGACCAATCCCACCCCCAACATCTCCCTCCCTCGGCACAGACGTTGCTCCACTCCAGGCCCAGCTTCCCCTCCTGACCCAGCCTCTACACGGATGCCCAAAGCCAGGTTTCTAAGGGACCGCTACTCACCTCGCTCAAAAATACTCGCTGGCTCCCACCCGCCTCTCGGGCTCATCCCCCACAGGCCGCCATTATTATTATCTCTGTCTCCATCCATCTTTGTTTATCCACCCACCATCCATTCACTCGTCCATCCAGCTGTCTGTCTATCCGCCCGTCTATCTGTCGGCTGTCTGTCTGTCTATCCGCCCGTCCGTCTATCTGTCCGCCCATCTGTCTGCTTGCCTGTCTATCTGTCCGCCCGTCTATCTGTCCGCCTGTCTATCTGTCGGCTGTCTGTCTGTCTATCCGCCCGTCCGTCCATCTGTCCATCCGACTGTCTAGAACTGTTTGGGTTTGGGTCAGGCTTTTACCCCCACTGGGGTTTGGGGGGATTTCTGATCCCGGTTAATTCTGGTGCTTTGAGGTTCACCAACAACCTCAGGGGGTCAGTGGGGCTAGGGTTCCCCTGCCACAGACTAAGAAATGGGCCCAGAGGAGGCCAGGGGCTCGCTGCGGCTGACGGGGCCTGGAGGACCCTCCCTCCGTGACCCCCCGACCCCGGTCAGGTGTCTTCCCATTGGCTTCCTCCATAGGAGACGGAAGGGAGAAAGGCAGCGAGGGGAAGGCGGGGGAGCCCCCCAGAGGCTGTCCTCCCTGTCCCTCCCCCTGCCCTGGGACTCACCCTTACAGTGCTGACTCTCTGCGTCCCACTCGTACCCGTCCGTACACTCCTAGAGCGGCACAAGGGAAGCGAGAAGCCTGGTCACGGGCAGGGAGGCCCGAGCTTCACCGAGACAAGCTCATGGGTCCTCCAGGAACCCTCGGCTCAGGCGGGGTCATCTGCAGGGCCGGGACAGCCGAGAGGCGCCGGGGCCCCCAGCCCGGGACCCCCTCAGCTACTCCCCCACCCCCCTGGGCTTCCCCGGGAGATGGGAGGGGTCCTCTCTGACCTGCCCTGTCTCCGCCCTTGCCCCAGCCTCACCTCAGGACACCCCGGGGTTCTCTCCCCCAGCCCCCCAGTTTCCTGCTGCTTCTCCCCACCCCCCAGGCCGCTCGCAGTTTCCCGGGGTCCCACCATGTAGCTGTCCGGCTCCTCGGGATCCTGGGGAGACGCGGTGCCCAGAAGTAGCAGCAACAGCAGCTGCCCCCGGAGGAAGGAGACAAGAGGAAGCATCCTAGGGCCAAGGGAGGAGAGCCCGGCCTCAGTCCCCCAGTGGCCCTGCCCTGAAACCCCAAGTCTCCCTCGGGTCCCAGGCACCCCCCCCCCGCCGGGCCCAAATCTCCCCCTCGGCCGCTCAGCTGGACTCGGCCTCCCAGGGGAGGGTCCTGCCCCCGCCCATCACCCCTCACTCCCCCAGGCCCGGATGCTGGTCTCCCTCAGGAGGGGCCGGTGCTGCTTGGCCCCCAGCCCCATCCCGTGTGGCCCTTTCTGGGTCCCGCCCCCCTGCCCCCCATACCGCTGACACTCCTGCCCCGGGGCTTTCCTGGGCGCTGGGGAGGTCCCGATTCCCAGCCCCCCCCAGTTCTCCCTGCGGAGCAGGCTTCCCCCTGCAGCTCTTCCTGTAGGGTCCGGGCCCCCCCCAGTGCCAGCTGTTGCCACCCCTCCCCAGGAGACAGAGAACGCTACATCCCACCCACCCCTCCCCCCGCCAGCTGTTCCCACTGGGTCCAGGTTGTTCTCCCCCATCCAGCTGTTGGTGCCCCTCCCCCAGCAGACTCCGGCCAGGCTGTGCTGCCCCCAGCTCACCCGAAGGAAGCGTGGCTGACCTTGGTCCCCAGTGCCATCTCTGCCCTCGGACCTCAGCCTTCGGCCTGGCAGCTGAAGGCACAGGACCCCTGCAGTCAGCTCCGCTGGCTCTCCCCTCCCCGGGAAAAGGGGGCCCCCACCCCCGGCCCCTCAGCCCCCAGCCCAGCCTCGAGGGACCATCGTCCCTCCTCCCGCAGCCTGGGGTCCGCCAGGGCCGGGGGCTCCTCGCCAGGGCGGGGGCGGGGGAGTTCGGGCTTATCTTCTCCTCCCCAAACTTTCCAACCCTCCCCTCCCCCCACCCTCGGCCATTCCGCTGAGTCGGCAGTTTCCGCCCGGCGGGGGCCCCGGCATCCCGGCCCCCCGCCCCCGGCCCCCGCGCTCCCCACACTCACTTGAGGCTGGGGCGACCCCGAGCCCACCCCCGCGGCCCCCGGGGCTCCGGGCTGCTCCGAGCCTGTGGGCTTGGCGAGGCTCCGCTCCCTGGACAAGCGGCCCCAGGAAGCGGCCGCCCCCCGCCCCCCAGCCCGCCCCGGACACGACACGGATTCCTGAGCCTGAGCCAGGGGGAGGGCCCCGAGCCCGAGCGAGCCCACCGGCGGCCGCCCCGTCCGTCCCCCGCCCCGCCCTGCCCAGGCGCCCGGGCTGCGGAGCGGCGGCCAAGGCCGGGGAGGGGGCGGGGGTGGGGTGAGAGGGGGGTGGGGGCGGGGGGGGGCCCTGCCTCCCGGGATCCTTCGGGCGCCGCTCTCTGAGCTTCGGAGGAGCCTTAAACGCGGTCCGCGGCCCCGCCCCCCAGCCCGAGCCCTTCACTTAGCCCTAGAGAGCCTGGAGCCCCCCAGTGCTCAGAGCCGCCGCCGGGTCACCCAGAATTCAGCTAGAGCCGGGATCCCTGAGCCCACAGTCTCGAAGGCTGGAGTACGACCCCCGGGCCCCCAAGCCGTCACCTTGAACCTGGGATGCCAGAGCTCCCCCCTCTCTTGGGTGACTCTCCCCCATTTCTCAACCTGAAGCTGAGAGACCCCGGCTCCCCCCTTCCCCCGAGCCGCTGCCCCCTCCCCCAGGGCGTCCCCCACGGCCCCTCCCGATCCCTGAATTTCAGGTGCGCCCCAAGTCTGCACCCGCAGGTCTCCCTCCCCCCATGCTCATCCTTCAGTTTGGGCCCCAGAGACCTTGTTCCGCCCCCCAAAATCTCCCTGAGAAGGAACTGGAAGATCCCAATTCTTGGCGCCCCAAGTTCCTGAGTCCCAGAGGAGACCCCCGAGAACCTCCTTCCTCTGAGGTTCTTGCTCAAGTGCCGGTTCCTCCGCTCCAGGGGCTGAGCACCCAGATCTAGCTCGGAGGCCGGTGGTCAGAGACTCGGGCTTCTGCCATCCAAATGCCCTCCGGCGACTAGACCAGCCCCACCCCCACTCCCAGCTGCTGCCCAAGGGTCTGCGCCCGTCTGTCCCATGAGCATTTAGGAGCCTCCTTCCTGGGCAGGGCAGCCCGCCCCGGGGCCAAGGGCAGAGGGACAAGGGCCCCCCTCACTCCGCTCCAGGCTTTGTGCTCAAAGTCCCATCTTCCTCCACTCCCTGCACCTGGAACTAAGCCCTTGAGCCCCACCGTGTTCCGGACTCAAGCTGAGAGATCCCCACAGTTCCCCAAGAGCGGAAGTCAAGGAACAGCACGGTCCTCTAGCTTCTTTCCACACCTGGAAGCTCCGGGTGGCCCCCTTTGCCCAGCCTTGGCCCTGCCCCCACTTTTTCCCCACTAAGAGCCTAGACTGGCTTCCTCCCGTCCCAAGCTTGGGGCTAAAGGCTTGAGCCCAACCTCTGGGCCTGCTCTGAAAAGGCCCCGATAAGACACCAGAGGATCCAACGTTACTTCTACAAACGGGAATTCATTCTAGGAGGTCTGACAGACAGACAGACAGACAGACAGACAGACATTCAGGCAGGGTCATGGCCAATGA
Organism: Antechinus flavipes; assembly: GCF_016432865.1. Classification (NCBI taxonomy): domain Eukaryota; kingdom Metazoa; phylum Chordata; class Mammalia; order Dasyuromorphia; family Dasyuridae; genus Antechinus; species Antechinus flavipes. Next base: position 256,312,897 of record NC_067403.1, read on the forward strand.
ATAGGAAATAAGCAGATGATGGGTAGGTGGATGGGGTGGCTAGGGGGCGCCATAGGGGATAGAACGCTGGGCCTAGAGTCAGGAAAATTCATCTCCCTGAGTTCAAATCTGGCCTCAGACACTCATTAGATGATGATCCTGTTTGCCTCAGTTTCCTTATCTTAAAATGAGCTGGAGGAAAAAAAAAAATCAAACCACTCTGTACCCCTGCCAAGGGAACCTCAAGTGGGCTCCCAAAAGTTGGACGGGACTGAACAACAAACACGAGTCCCCCTTCCCCAGGCTGCTGAGTCAGTCGCTCGCCAGAAAATGCCTCGAACTGGTGAGATTTACATGAACTGATGCTAAGTGAGATGAGCAGAACCAGGAGATCATTATACACTTCGACAACGGTATTGTATGAGGATGTATTCTGATGGAAGTGGATTTCTTTGACAAAGAGACCTAACTGAGTTTCAATGGATAAATGATGGACAGAAGCAGCTACACCCAAAGAAAGAACACTGGGAAACGAATGTGAACTAGCTGCATTTTTGTTTTTCTTCCCGGGTTATTTCTACCTTCTGAATCCAATTCTCCCTGTGCAACAAGAGAACTGTTCGGTTCTGCAAACATATATTGTATCTAGGATATACTGCAACAAATCCAACATATAAAGGACTGCTTGCCATCTAGGGGAGGGGGTGGAGGGAGGGAGGGGAAAAAAATCGGAAAAGAAACGAGTGCAAGGGATAATGTTGTCAATATAAAGTAATCATTAAATAAAAATTAAAAAGAAAAAAAAAAAGAAAATGCCTCGAGGGTCTCTCACCCTCCCAGGGACTTGCACCTCTCCTTCACTTCCCTGAGCATAGCCAGACCCCCTTTTCTGCCTTTTGCCAAATGAAATCCTGAGGCTCCAGTGGTTTCAGGTACGACTGCGTTGATTTTCATTGTTCGTGTGCTCAAACGTTTACTACTGACAATAGTTAATATGTTTAGAATTTAAAATATGTCCATTCTAAAGCTCATGCAAGGCCGGACTCGAGGGTCACCTCATGGGATAATACATTTTAGGAAATCGATCTCGGAGACTGTTCCTCCATTTCCCCCTCCAGGATCATTTCTTGGTTGTGGTGAAGGCACTTGTAGCTCAATGAAACCACAAGCTAGGCCATGAGGGTTACCTAAGACCGAGGGTCATGGTGGAAGCGGTTGGGTCCAAGCTGAAGACAAGTTCAGTCCGGGAACCTGGAAGGCAGGTTGCTCAAGTCAAACGGGCCAGAGTGGATCGATTCCGTGGAGAGCTACAACATCTGCTGGAAATAACAGTGGAAAAGATGTCACATTCATCCTAAAGGTGCTAAAGCAGGAAGGTAATTGGAATAACAGGAAAGACTACCCGGATGGTATCGAAAAGAGATCATGAAAGAGGGACAAGGACCCACGTGTGCAAAAATACTTGTGGCAGTTCTTTGTGGGGGCAAAGAATTGGAAAATGAGTGGATACCCATCAACTGGGGAGTGGCCGAATAAATTGTGGCATATGAAAGTAACACGATAGGATTGTTCTATAAGAAATGATGAGCAGACTGATTTCGGAAGAGCCCAGAGAGACATGAACTGATGCTGAATGAAGTGAGCAAAACCATTGGCAACAAGAAGATTGTGGGATGATCCGTTATGGTGGACTTAGCTCTTCTCAGCAAGTCAGTGATCCAAGGCAATTCCAATAAACTTTGGATGGAAAATGCCATCTGCATCCAGAGAGGGAACCGTGGAGACTGACCAAAGCACACGATTTCTACTCTTCTTTTCTTGTTTTTTTTTTCTTTTTTATTCATGGTTTTCCCCTTTTATTCTGATTTTTCTCTCTCAACATGACTCATGTGAGAATATGTAAAAAAAAAATAATGTACATGTATAATCTAAAAAAAATTTTTTAAGGGTAACTAAAAAAAAAAAAAAAAAGAATAACAGGCAAGTTTAACCTTGGCACACAAAATAAAGCAGGACAGAGACTAATAAACTTTTGTCGAGATAACTCCCTGGCCATAGTGACTACACATGGATATCACCAGATGGTCAGTATAGAAATCAGATTGATTATATGCTTGGCGGCTAAAGCTTGAGAAGCTCTTATATTGTCAGTTTAAGGAAACGAGATCTGGATCTGACTGTGAATTTCTTATTGCAAAATTCAGACTTAAATTGAAGAAAGTAGGGAAACCATCAGACTATATAGGAATCCTTTAGGAATTTGAAGTGAAGGTGATGAATAGATTTAAGGGATCAGATCTGATCGGTAGAACTAGGGAGAGAGGTTCGCAGTGTTGTATAAAAGGCAGCAACAAAAGCCATCTCAAAGAAAAAGAAATTCAAGAAAGTAAAATGGCTGCCTGACAAGGCGCTACAAATAGCAGGGAAAGAAGGACAGCCAAATGCAGAAAATAGCAAGGAGGGATGGCATTGTTGTTTGTCCTTCATTCTGGAAGATGTCCCAGATGGTGACGCCATGACATGCAAGTGAATTGGATTTATCTGAGGGAGTCTGTTGCAGAGTCAACAGCCTTCCTTTCTCCTTTGGATCCATCTGGGCCCAGTGGCCGGATCTAGTCATGTCTGCAGTGGGAGATCTTGGGTCTTTTTACTTTTTTGAAGTAATTGGGGTTTGATTTGCCCAGGGCCATCCAGTACATCTCAAAATTTGAAGTCAGGTCCTCCTGATTCCAGGGCTGATGTTCCACCCACTATACCATCTAGCAAAGAGAAAGATTTTCTTTCTTTCTAATGAGGTTTAGATTTAGGGAACCTCATTTCTTTCTTTTTTTCTCTCTCTCTCTCTCTTCCTTCCTTTCTTCCTTCCTTCCTTTTTTCCTCCCTCCCCCCTCCCTCCTTCTCTCTCTTTCTTTTCCTTCCTTCCTTCCTTCCTTTTTCTTTTAAATAATAGCTTTTTATTTTCAAAATATATGCAAAGATAGTTTTCAACATTCACTCTTTTTTTTAAAATTTAATTTTATTTAATAATAACTTTGTATTGATAGAATCCATGCCAGGGTAATTTTTTACAACATTATCCCTTGCACTCGCTTATATTTTGTTTTTTTCCCCTCCCTCCCTCCACCCCTGCCCCTCCCCCCCAAGATGGCAAGCAGTCCTATATATGTTAAGTATGTTGCAGTATATCCTAGATACAATACATATTTGCAGAACCGAACAGTTCTCCTGTTGCACAGGGAGAATTGGATTCAGAAGGTAAAAATAACTCGGGAAGAAAATCAAAAATGCAAATAGTTCACATTCGTTTCCCAGTGTTCCTTCTCTGGGTGTAGCTGTTTCTGTCCATCATTTATCCAATGAAACTCAATTAGTTCTCTTTGTCAAAGAAATCCACTTCCATCAAAATATGTCCTCATACAATATCGTTGTCGAAGTGTATAATGATCTCCTGGTTCTGCTCATCTCACTTAGCATCAGTCCATGTAGGTCTCTCCAAGCCTCTCTGTATTCATCCTGCTGGTCATTCCTTACAGAGCAATAATATTCCATAATATTCATATACCACAATTTACCGAGCCATTCTCCAATTGATGGGCATCCATTCGTTTTCCATCAACATTCACTCTTGCAAAACCTTGTGTTTCAAATTTATTCTTCTCCCCTTTCCCTCACCTCCTCTCCTAGACAGTAAGTAATCCAATATATGTTAAACGTGCATTTTCAGAAGATTTTCTTAATTAAGCAATGCAAAGAAATAGAAGAAAAGAATAGAATGGGGAAGACAAGAGATCTCTTCAAGAAAATTAGAGATATCAAGGAAATGGCATGCAAAAATGGACACAATTTTTTTTTGAATGCAGGAAAGAGTTATTTTGCATTTTTGCAAGAACAGCACCTAGTGTAAACACACCTTTGAAACTCCAAAGGTGGTATCCTGATTCAAAAATGGGCATGATTAAAAACAATCACGGCAAATCAAGAAGAGGTAGCAAGAACATACAAAAGATCTACACAAGAAAGAGCTCATCATGACTGTTAGTTTTGGTGCAGTTACTGATCTAGAGCCAGACATCTTGGAAAATGAAGTGGTAAGCTCACAACAAAGCTAGTGAAGATGACAGGATTTCAGGTGAGCTGTTTAAAGTCCTAAAAGTGCTGTACTCAATTTCCAAGCACATTTGGAAAACTCAGCATAGGCCATTGGATCGGGAAAAGATCAGTTTACATTTCAATTGTAAAGAATGACAACGCCAGAGAATGGTCCAATTCCCAAACAATTTTGACATTTTATATGCCAGTAAAATTAAGCTTAAGATTCTGCAAGCTAAGCTTCAGCAGTACACGAACCAAGACATAGCCGAAGAGCAGGCTAGTTTTCGTCAGGTAGAGGAACTAGAGACCAAATTGCCAACATTTGAAGGATTATGGAGAAAGCAAGGGAGTGGCACAAAAATCAACCAACCAACCAAACAAAAAACCATCTCCTTCTGCTTCATTGACTACATTAAAGCTTTTGACTGTGTGGATAACAACGAAATGTCGCAAGTCCTCAAAGAAATGGGAGGCCCAGTTCACCTTACTTGTCTCCTGAGGAAGCTGGATGAGGGCTAAGAAACAATAATTAGAACTGACCATGAAGGAACTGATGGGGTTAGGATTGGAAAAGAAGCAGGACAAGGCTGTAGACTGTCACCTTTTTTAATTTCCTTGCCAGGCCGGAAGAATCAAATGGTTAGAATTCAGGTTGGGGGGAGAAATATCAACGATCTGAGATATGGAGACAGAAGCGAAGAAGAATTAAGAAGAAATAAAGAAATGAATAAAGACATTAAGTCAGCTTAGTCACTGGAAAGTCAAATACTGAAGCCAAAGCATACTTTGGCCATGTGATGAGAACACGGGATTCACTGGAACAGACCAAAGATTGGACAAGATTGAAGGCAAAAAAAGAAAGGGACGGCAGAGGATGAGATGGATATTTAGTGTCATGGAGATGAGGAACATGAATTTGGACAGACTTGGGGAGAGAGTGGAGGATAGAAGGGCGGAGGTCAATGGGGTCGCATGAAGTTGGTAGCTACTGGAAATGGAGATCTAGAGAGGGGGAGGGCTTGTTCACACTCATGCAGATTAAAAAAAAAAACAACAAAAAAAACCAAGAGGAAAGATTTAAATTCAGAGCATCTGATTCCATGGCAACCAGTCAAGGTTGCCTTTCTCTACAAGATAGCTCGTTCTTCCATTCGCCATAAAAGATCTGAAAGAGGCTCTTTTGCACCCTCTGGTGTCCGAGGCTGGCACTGCAGGAAAGGAGGCTGGAGACTCAACAAGGATATTTGAATATTCACACGGGGAAGAGGCTATTTCGCCCAACACTCTCATTTTACAGAAGGGGAAACTAAGGCTCAGCGAGAGGCAGGGACTCTCCAAAGTCACACGGGTAGATTATGGTAGGATTCAAAAGCAACCCTCCAGACCCAGCACTCTCTGCAACGCAGAACCTCAGATCTGAAAGGGACCTCAGAGGCATCTTCCCTCTTACCTGGATAGGTAATTCCCTATAATCTCTTGACAAACAGTCATCAATCCTTGGCAAAGGAGGGTCAAGGGTGTGGTAGAGACAGCTAGAAAGGAATTTTCAAAATGATTGGGCATTTTTTTTTACCTTAGAAATGACACATGTAATAAATTAGAGACGGATTTATTATTTTGTAATTATCTAGATTTAAGAAAATGACCCAAAAATGTTAATAGTATAGATAACACTTAAAAGGATGTCACATGGGCAGCTAGGTGGTGCAGTGGATAGAGCACCAGCTCAGAAGTCAGGAGGAATTCTCAATTCAATCAAATTGATCTCAGACACTTCACACTTCCTAGCTGTGTGACCCTGGGCAAGTCACTTAACCCCAATTGCTTGGGAGGCGGGGAGTGTGTTACAGTTACATTTCTTGGAAAGCCGGTTGTTAAACACATTCAGCCCATCACTAAGGGGAACCCATCATTTTCCAGGACAGTTCTCCTACTTCATTTTTGATTGGTACGAAGTCAGGAGATGAAAATCTGTCACTTTGTAACTTCTGCTCACAAAACTCATCCTTCTGTATCTCGGTTTCCTCATATGTCAAATTAGCATGTTAGACATATAAGACTGCCTGCCATCGAGGGAAGGGGGGGAAGGGAAAAGTTAGAACAGAAGTGAGTGCAAGGGATAATGATGGAAAAAATGACTCAGGCATGGGTTCTGTCAATCAAAAAAAAAAAGCTATGACAAAATTAATAAAAATAATTTTTAAAAATTAGCAGGTGAGATTCTATGTCCTTTGGGGGCTCTTGCACCTCTAAATCTACAGTCCTATCACGTGCCACGTGGGAGAAAGCGATTGCACCTTCCCAGGTTTCTCTTCTGAGCCTAAAGGTCCCTCGTGCCTTCTGCCGATGCTCCCATGAGGGAGAAGGCCTCCTCTGATCACTTCAGCCTCTCAGTGTCCTTCTGAAATGGGCAGCTTGGCGGGGGTGGGGTGGTGGGAAGGGGTGGGGATGGGGGGGTTACTTGGACCATCCCAATACAAGTCTACAGCTCTTGGAGTCAATGCTGGTGAGGTACAGGGACACGGGGTCTGGCAGCTGAGCATCCGAGCTGTGTGACTAAGCGGGTCAGGCTTCAAAACTGGCCCAAAATGAGCGACTAGACGAGACTGTCCCCAAGGTCGTCTCCGGGCCCACCATTTCCATTTTGGCTCCAGTCTCTTTTCCGCCTCTGATGGTCCGTGTCCCATACTCTCAGGACTCTGCAACCAGAAGAGCAAGTTCAACAAATACTCCCCGAGAAAGGGGGGCCGCCCCTCCCTGCACGTGGCCCAGTCTCCAGAGTCGGGGAAGGAGACTTCGCTTCCGCCCCATCCCCATCCCCCACTGCCCACCCACCGCCACTCATGGGTGAGACTAGGCCGAGAAGCACTGCACGTTCCCACCACCTCGTGAACCTCACGGAGCCTGAGCGGAGCAGCTCAGCTTCCCTTCCCCTCAGCAACCACAGCCACTGAAGGCTCCGAAGAGAAAGTTCTCACCACCAAAACCCTTGACATTTTCATTAGGCCACAAATGTTCATTTTAAACGCTGGGGTGACAAGAAGAGGCAGCCCCTCTGCCCCCGAAACTCCCCACGCCCAGGCCTTGCTTTCCGAGAGGGACCCAATGAAGAAGGCAACAGGCAGACAGTGCACAACCAAACGCGTCAAGGAGACGGGCTCCGAGGGCAGGAGGGGGAAGCCCTGCGGCCCGAAGGGCGGTACCCGAAGGAAGCCCAGGAGCCAGGGAGGAAAGAGTTCCAGGGACAAGGGACGGCTACGGACAAGTCTCACAGTGAGGAGATGGGATGGCATTTGAAGAGTATTCATGGAGGTCATTTTCATTGGATGGAAGAGTACAGGAAGAGAATAAGGCAGGGAAACATAAAAAGGGGCAAACTATAAATGATTGGAAGTAGAGGGGAGCTATGGAAGATCAAAGAATGAGCGAATGTGGTCAGATCTGTGCAAAACCCTTGACGTTGTCCCATGATTCAGTGTCAGTGAAGGAAAATTAAGCCAAAGAGAATCCGGGGCTCTCTGCTTCGGGGCCACCTAGTCTGTCCATCTGACTCAGCGCTGAAGCTGCTTCTCCGGCTTTCTCCTGTTTTAGGGAGCAAGCCCTTTGAGAGCAGGGATCTTCTTGCTCGTCTATTTGTATTGCAACGCCAGGACGGTGCTTTGCAGATGGCGAGCTCTTAATCAAGGTTTTTTCATTCATATTAGGTGTAAAATACCATGCTAGGCAATATTCATCACCAGAAATATTTATTTATTCTTTTTTTTTTCACCACAAATGTTTAATACAAACAAGAGTATCTTAAAGAATTCACCAGCCACAGGGCAGCTGGGTGGTGCAGTGGTTAGAGCACCAGCCCTGAAGTCAGGAGGACCTAAGTTCAAATCTGGCTTCAGACACTTATTCCTGGGCAAGTCACTTAACCCCAATTGCCTCAGCAAAAAAAAAAAAAAAAAAAAAAAGAGTCAACGAGGAGACCCAATAACAAGAATTATTGTCAAAAGCAATGAGCTCACTCACTTTCTGAGGTGCCTGAGAAACAGGGGAAGCAGGACTTTGACCTCCTGATGCTCAGGAGAAGCAGAGTCTGGCGGCCCGCCTCGGGAGCCCCCCGGTCTGGCAGGGCTCTGAAGGATGCTCAGCTAGGGATCCATATGTCACTCCAGCACCCCTCTCCCTCGGGGGCCTGCCACGCCTGGAAATGCTCTCCTGCCTCCTTTCCTTCTGGTAGAATTCCCAGCTTCCTTTGCAGCTCAGCTCAAGAGGACCTGCTACCAGAAGCCTCTTCTGATGCCCTCAACTGCCTGTGTGCCCCTGACCCTGAACTCACCTCGTATTGATTTTGTATAGGGGAAATTAACAAAGCCGTCTCTGATCCAATTAAGGAGTTTTCTGAAGAATCTGATAACAGAATCTAAGCAACCTGGTAACAGCCATGGGCTGTTGCGTGATGGCGACCCTGTGACCTGGTGACCTGTAAATAATCGTCAAGTTGACCTTTTAGTTTTTCTCTCATGTTTCTTATTTGTATTTTGTATTTTTTTTGCCGAGACAATTAGGGTTAAGTGACTTGCCCAGAGTCACACAGCCAGGACATGTTAAGTGTCTGAGGCCAATTCTGGAGAACAATTTGGAACGATGCTCAAAAAGCTATCAAACTGTACATCCCCTTTGACCAGCTACACCCGGGGAAAGAACTCTGGGAGAGGACTAAGAACCATTACATAGAATTCCCAATCCCTCTGTTTTTGCCCACCTGCACTTTTGATTTCCCTCACAGACTAATTGTTCTCTATTTCAAAGCCCGATTCTTTTTGTGCAGCAAAATAACTGTTAGGACACGTATACATATATTGTATTTAATTTATACTTGAACATATTTAACATGTATTGTTTAACCTGCCATCTGGGGGAGGGAGTGGGGGGAAGGAGGGGAAAAATTGGAACAAAAGGTTTGGCAATTGTCAATGTTGAAAAATTACCCATGTATAGAACTGGTAAATAAAAAGCTATTAAAAAAAAGTGTCTGAGGTCAGATTTGAACTTAGGTCCTCCTGACTCCAGGGTTGGTGCTCTCTCCACTGCACCGTCCAGCTGCTCTTCACATGTTTTTTAGAAAGTGCCACATGGACGGGCCGGATTTTTCTCCCCTTCCCTCCGTTCCTGAGCCGTGGGCGGACGACGTGGCTGCGTCCAGTCCAGCCGGGGCACCAAGTCGTGAGTCTGGCCCGGAGCTCCCTGCATTCCCCAGGTCCCAAAGGCCTCCTGATCTCCCTGCAGAGTCTCCATTGTTTCCTGAAGGAGCAGGAGGCAGCAGGAGGCGGTGGTCGTGGGCCCGGGGAGTAGCATCCACAAGGGCTGACGGAGGAGAGCCAGAGGGAGGTGACTGAGGAGACCAGAGGGCGTCAGGGTAGCCACGGGTGTGGTCCTGCCCCCATAACCCCTAGCTTACCGCTGGCACACTGGAGAACAAAACCCGGCCGCCCCTTACTCAGAAGTACATCCTGTCAGACGATCTAGAGAAGGAAATGGCAACTGTTGGCTCTCTGAGAAAGTGAGTGAGAAACCGCTCAGCCCGGCAGGAACCCGCTCTCTGGCTCGGGAGCATCACTGCAGCCTGCGGCCTTGTCCGGAACAACTGCTCCAGAACCGGGTCCGGGGGGGTTGGGTGTTCCTGAAAACTGAGTGTAAAATCACACGTTCTCCTTCGCCCACAGTGGGGGAAGAAGGGGAGGCAGGAGCTTGTCAATTGGAGGGGGTTGGAGATGGCTGAAGAACTCTGATCCGAGCACTGAAGGCTGACTCCAGGGAAGTGGCGGCCTCCTGCCAGAGAGGAGCGCAGACCCAGACGCAGGAGGAGCCGGCGCTTTGGGACGAGGAGAACGGGGCATTCATTTTGCTTGCCACATTTTGGCTACGAGAGCTTTTTCTCGCTTTGAGGAGGGGGAGGATTGCATGGGGGGGGGGGGGGCGATTATTTATCCCTGAATAAGATCTCAAGAGCTACGTCGTCTCTAAGCATTTTACTTTTCTTATTCTTATGTCCTTCTAGCAAACAGCATCCGGTTTATTCCATCATCATTTCTGCTTTCTTCTGCCTAATAATAATGATCATGTGCAGTCAGAAAAACCTGAATAGTGTGGGACGCTAAGCAAGCCACTTAGCTGCTGGCCCTGCCAGAGCTGTGAGAGGGGCAGCTGGGTGGCGCAGTGGGTAGAGCACCAGAAGTCAGGAGGACCTGAGTTCAAATCTGGTCTCAGACACTTAACACTTCCTGTCTGTGTGACCTTGGGCAAGTCACTTAACCCCGATTGCTTCAACAACAACAACAAAGAGTTGTTGTGAGGCTGAAATGAGATAACATGAGAAAGGGCTTAGTTTTGCTCCTGGAACATAGTAAGTGCCATTTCCAACTTTGTATATGTTTAGCTCATTTTAGGCCCACAACAACCCTGTTATTATTCCCACTTTACAGAAGAGGAGACTGAGGCTGAAAGGGGTTAAGGGCCTTGCCTAGGGCCACAGAGCTAAGAGTTTGAGGCAGGTTCTAAATCCAGCGGTTCTCTGCTGCTTGTGAGATTCAGTATAAAATCTTGTATTTGCTTTCCCAAACTAATCCCCTCCTCCTTTTCCAGGCTTCTTGTGCTTTACTTCCTTCCACACGTTCCACGTCCTGGTACGCTGACCCACTTACTGTCCCTTGAACATAACACCGTCTCTGGACGCCACACTTTTGCCCAGGTGGCTCCCGTACCACGCATGCCCTCCCTCTGAGTTTTTCCACTTTTCAAAGTTGGGATCCCATTCTCTGCTGGAGGATTTCCCCCAGTCTCTGTAGCTAACGGAAACCAGACCTCCCTTCTAAATTTCCATTTACCCCCCTTGCATCCTCTACGTTCCTGTGTATAAATAGGGCCCGTCTTCCAGGGGACTGTGTGCTACTTGAAAGGCTGCGGGGCGTTGTGGGTCCTTGTTCCGATCCGTGTTCCGGGTTCTGGGGGTCTGTCCATCCCCATTTTCCAGCCCCGACACGCTCTGGTTCTCTGAGCTACTCCTTCCTGTTCCCCCCATCCCAGCACACTCTGCGGCTTCTCACCACTGACTCATCGGTGCCTCCAGAGACGTGTGTCACCGCCATGAGGCAGCTGGAGGTGTGAGCAGTAAACAGGAAGTCTCCCTTCTGTGCGGGCCCCCCTTTCTTCCCCTGCTGCTTCCCAGCAGTACCACTCACTGGCCTGGCCCGGGTCCAAAGCCGCAGCAGACTCTCCAAGCGGGAAGGGACCCGGGAGACCCTCGAGTCCAATTCAGACTTCACTGAAACGTCCCAGAGAAATGGCCGCCCGGCTTTGGCTTAAGAGAAGGTCCCTCTGGGGGATTTGGGTGGAAGGGGTCAATGTCGTGGCAGGTTAGGCAAGGGATAGTTTACCTCTCTGGTCTCTGGAGAAGGGAGGAACTTACGGCCAAAGAAGAACCAGAGGACATTAAGAAAGGCAAAATGGCCGACTTGGATTACAGGAAATTAAAAATTTTTGCAAACAAAACCAAAAGAAACAAGATTAAAAGGAAAGGACAAAGCTGGGACTAGTCTTTACAGGCAGCACTTCTGATACAGGTCTCATTTTTTTAAAAATAACTTTTTATTGACAGAACCCAGGCCAGGGTAATTTTTTACAGCATTATCCCTTGCACTCACTCACCTCTGTTCCGATTTTTCCCCTCCCTCCCTCCACCCCCTCCCCCAGATGGCAAGCAGTCCTTTACATGTTAAATATGTCACAGTATATCCTAGATATAATACACGTGTGCAGAACCGAACAGTTCTCTTGTTGCACAGGGAGAATTGGATTCAGAAGGTAGAAATAACCTGGGAAGAAAAACAAAAATGCAAGCAGTTTACATTCATTTCCCAGTGTTCTTTCTTTGGGTGTAGCTGCTTCTGGCCATCACTGATCCATTGAAACTGAGTTAGATCTTCTCTTTGTCGAAGAAATCCCCTTCCATCAGAATCCATCCTCATACAATATCGTTGTCGAAGTGTATAATGATCTCCTGGTTCTGCTCATTTCACTTAGCATCAGTTCATGTAAGTCTCTCCAGTCCTCTCTGTATTCATCCTGCTGGTCATTCCTTACAGAGCAATAATATTCCATAACATTCATATACCACAATTTACTCAACCATTCTCCCATTGATGGGCATCCATTCATTTTCCCGCTTCTAGCCACTACAAACAGGGCTGCCACAAACATTTTGGCACATACAGGTCCCTTTCCCTTCTTTAGTATCTCTTTGGGGTATAAGCCCAGTAGAAACACTGCTGGATCAAAGGGGATACACAGTTTGATAACTTTGAGCCTAGTTCCAAATCGCTCTCCAGAATGGCTGGATGTGTTCACAATTCCACCCACAATGTATCAGTGTCCCCGTTTTCCCACATCCCCTCCAACATTCCCCATTATCTTTCCCTGTCACTCTAGCCAGTCTGACAGGTGTGTAGTGGTATCTCAGAGTTGTCTCCATTTGCATTTCTCTGATTAATAATGATTTGGAGCATCTTTTCATATGTCTATAAATAGTTTTAATTTCTTCATCTGAGAATCATCTGTTCATATCCTTTGACCATTTATCCATTGGAGAATGGCTTGATTTCTTATAAATTAGAGTCAATTCTCTCTATAGTTTGGAAATGAGGCCTTTATCAGAACCTTTGACTGCAAAAATGTTTTCCCAGTTTATTGTTTCCCTTCTAATCTTGTTTGCATTTGTTTTGTTTGTACAAAAACTTTTCAATTTGATATAATCAAAATTTTCTATTTTGTGATCAGTCATGATCTCTAGTTCTTCTTTAGTCATAAATTCCTTCCTCTTCCACAGGTCTGAGAGGTAAACTATCCAATGTTCTTCTAATTTATTTATAATTTCTTTCTTTATGCCTAGGTCATGAACCCATTTTGATCTTATCTTGGTGTACGGTGTTAAGTGTGGGTCAATGCCTAGTTTCTGCCATACTAATTTTCAATTTTCCCAGTAATTTTTGTCAAATAATGCGTTCTTATCCCCAGCACTGGGGTCTTTGAGTTTTCATTTCTAAAACATATAAAGAATTGTGTCAGATTTATAAGGATACAAGTCTTTCCCCAGTTGATAAATGGTCAAAGGAGATGAAGACATTTTTCAGATGATGAGATTAAAGCCATCTATAATCATAGGAAAAATACTCTAGATCATTATGGATTAGAGAAATGCAAATTAAAACAACACCTCTCAGATTGGCTAGGATGACAGGAAAAGAGAATGTTGGAGGGGATGTGGGAAAACCGGGACACTGATGCATTGTTGGTGGAGTTGTCAAATGATCCAACCATTCCAAGAGCGATCTGGAATAAAGGGCTCTTTGCATACCCACTGACCCCGCGGTGCCATTACTGGGTCTGTATCCCCAGGAAATCATAAAGGAGGGAGAGGGACCCACAGGTGCAAAAATGTTTATAGCTCCTCTTTTTGTAGTGGCCAGAAACTGGAAACTGAATGGATGCTCATCAGCTAGAGAATGGCTGAACAAGTTATAGTATGTGAAAGTAATGGCCTATTATTGTTCTGTAAGAAATGATGAGGGGACAGCGAGGTGGCGCAGTGGAGAGAGCACCAGCCCTGAAGTCAGGAGGACCTGAGTTCAAATCTGATCTCAGACACTTAACACTTCCTAGCTGTGTGACCCTGGGCAAGTCACTGAATTCCAACTGCCTCAGCCTCCCCCATCGCCCACCCAGAAAAAATGACGAGCAGGCTGATTTCAGAAAAATCTGGAAAGACAACCATGAACTGACACTGAACACAGTGAACAGAACCAGGAAAACACGGAGACAGCAACAAGTTGTGCAATGATCAGTTAGGGTAGACTTAGCTCTTCTCAGAATTCATTGGTCCGAGACAATCCCGATAAACTAAAAACAATGAATTAAAAAAGCAAAAGAAAAGGTCCCCTCCCTCCCCCAGCCTCAAGAATCCAGGCTTTCCCAAAAAGGGAGGGGAGGCAAGTTAATAGAATTTTTCAGAGCGGAGAAAAAGGTTTCCAGGACCCGGCACCTTGGGTCTGTGGAGAAAGACATGGAGCCTCTAGAGCTCAAGGCCCCCATGCTGATCAGGAAGCCAGGAATCTCATCCAGTTAGTTCTTAAGTCCAGAAGACTTGGAAAGTGCCTTCTTAATTTAATTTTTTTGTTTTGTTTTTCGGTCACTTTTACTTTCCAATATGTTCTCCCTCCCCACCCGATTACTGAACCTTTTGTAAGACATGCATACGTGTGGGTTGTCTAAATATATGCATGTGGCTCACCAGTCTTGTCAAGTTGTCTCTTTAAGCTTTTTAGATCTTTCCTCGGTCTCAATTTGATCAAGGCAACACCCATTCACTAACCAAGGTTAGGAAGAAACGAGGGGAAAAATGGGTTCTTTCATCAAGTCAAAAAAAAAAAAATCATTGGGTGGGGCGGCAAGATTGGAGTTTCTGGTCATAACAGAAACAATTGCTCTTTACCCTCACCCCGAGATAATCAGGGCCCAAACACTGACCCAGTGGGGCTTGGGATCTATTGTTGGCCTGTCTACAAGGGCCAGAGCGAGTTGGGTTTAAGGAAGAAATCCACCCTGTAAACCCCAGGATATCTCGCCAGGTTTCAGTGATCAAAATTGATATTCCTGCGCATGTGAGAGTGTGATTGCCTGTGTGGACAGAGGAAGAGGAGGGAGGCAGAGAGGGGAGGAAGAAAGGAGCTGCGCTGCCCAACTGGAACAGGCCAGCCGGTCTCATCCAACAGAAGGTAATGTCTCATCCAACAGAAAGATGGGGGAGGAGCTGAGCGTGAGGTGACCCTAAAAAGCCAAACTCTCCAGGAAAAAGGAAAAAATAGCAACGAGGCGATGCACGTGAGCTGCGAGAGCGAGAACCGAGGCAGAAGAATCAGATGGGGGGAAGGGCTGGTAGTTCTGCAATCCGGCTCCCATGAGGGAACAATATTTATACATAGTATGAAGGGGCTAGAACCCTCCAGAATCCCTAAAGAAATAAAGGGAACAGGGAATAGGATAAAGTGAGATAGAGGTTAAGGGGAGTGGGATATGGCGAGTAGATCAATGGTAGTGGAATATAGAGGGAGGGGAAGGGGGGGAGAAAATAAGAGAGAGATCCATGGGGCGTTGGCGTTGGCAGGGAGGTTAAGTAATGGCGAGGAAAATCAACAGGTAGAAGTGAAGTAAAAGAATTAGCAAGGATAGGAAGTAACAGTGATCAGGAGTGGAGTTTATTAGGAAAAAAAAAAGTCTGGCCATCAGTTGGGGAACAGCTGAACAAACTACGGTTCATGGAGGTGATGGAATATTACTGTTCTATAAAAAGTGACGAATGAGCTGATTATTAAAAGGCCCGAAAAGATTTACACGAACTGAGAGAACAAGCAGAACCAGGAAGACACTGTATACAGTGAGAACAAGAATGGGCGATGACCGGCTAAGAAAGGCTCGGTTCTTCTCAGCGGCTCCGCGATCCGAAGCAATCCCAAGAGACTTTGGGCAGAAAATGCCATCTGCATCCAGAGAAAAGAACTATAGAGATTGCATGTAAATCAGCCCCTGCTAGAGTCACTTCTTTTTCTGTTGTTTTTTTTCTCTCCCATAGATTTTCCCCTTTTGCTCTGATTTTTTCTCTCTTTTCTCTGGAAAGTGCAAAAGCAAAAGCATTTTTAACATGATTCATAAAGCAATGTGCATTAAAAAAGAAAGAAAAAAAGAGTTATAACTGCTGGTCTCAGATAAAATCAAACTTAACAAAAGATTCAGTTAAGAGACATCACATAGTTTTCCCAAAGTGTCCCATTATTGTAATGTAACTCTATATACATGTATTATTATATTGTATTATATTATGTCTATTTCATATCGTATCATTATTACAATATAGATAGTACTATATAATGTAACATATTATTGGCGCCCTATAGTACTGAACGCAGTCCAAGCCACGTTGAAAAGTCATTGGATATGCTGAAAAATTACTCATGTGTATATCTTGTAAATAAAAAGCTATAAATTAAAAAAAAAAGAAAAAAAAAGAAAAGTCATTGGGAAATATTTAACAAAGGAAATAAAAATATAATAAAAAGAGACGTCACATAAATGTCTTTATTTATTCATTCAAAGACAAACTTTCTATGTCAACCCTCATAATATTGTTTTAGATGTATGTGTATGTATGTCTATATGTAGGTAAGTATGTGTGTGTATGTGTGTGTATACAAACATATGTAATATACATAAATATATCCACATACCCACATAATATCCATATTCGTGCTTTACTTGTAGCCTGTTTAGGGAAATGGGGAAGAGGAAAGAGGAAAAGAAAAATAAAGTCAAAAATGCCCAGCAGAGAAAGAAAGACAAATAAAGAAAAGGACAGTTATAAATTTCATCTTCTATTGTCATCTATGCTTCCTTAAAAAGCAAATTTATTAGCTGGGTGGAGCAGTGGATAGAGCACCAGCCCTGAAGTCAGGAGGACCTGAATTCAAATCTGATCTCAGACACTTAACACTTGTAGCTGTGTGATCCTGGGCAAGTCACTTTACCCCAATTGCCTCAGGGGGAAAAAATAAAATAAAAATCAGAGAATTTCAACAGATTAGAAAAGGAGTCAGCAAACTTTTTCTCTAAAGACCAGATCTTTGCCAAGAGGCAAAGTCTAAGCTATTATGTAACGAGGGAGAAAACTCATTTCTACAAAAATTTTAAAAATACAATTCAAAATATCATAATAACAATAATAAAGATTGCTTTTTAAAACAATTTGCTAATGATAATGGAGTTTTTGATGAAGATAACATTTTATCTAATTGGGGTTCAATATTTCTGTTCCCTATCATTTAAATTGATTAAAAATGTTCAGTGGAGAGAGCGCCAGCCCTGAGTTCAAATCTGATCTCAGACACTTAACACTTCCTGGCTGTGTGACCCTGGGCAAGTCACTTAACCCCAATTGCCTCAGGGTGAAAAAAAATTCATTTGTTAATGACTTGTAATGAGATTTTACATATTTCATCTTTGAAAATGTCTTCTCACACAAATTTTGCTGTCAATACATGATATGGTTTAAGTGTATTTCTAAGTGAGAAAGTGTGTGTACAATTCTATTCAATTCTTTGCTTGATTTCTGTCTTTTTAACGTGTCATTGATCACTTTCCACCGAGACTCCTCAACCGAATAGTTCGATGGATTCCGACATTTCTTTTGCTTTTGCACTTTCTAGAGTCCTGGGTGCGAATCCAGCCACTCATGTGTGACCCTGAGATCTATAAAATAAGCTCGAGCGTATAAAGCACTCGCCTAGTGTGACTTTGCTGACCTTTCAGTTCTCTGGGTAAATGTGGTTTTGTCTTGCCATTTTGGAAGCATTCAGAAGGGTCATCGAGGATGGAGCAAAAGCTAATCTTCGAAGCTGTTCAATGTTGAGCAACAGTGGTTGAGAGCAGCTATTCCCATTCAGGAAAAACCGCGGTTTTGGCCTAAAATTCAACCAATCGGAATAAAGGCATTTTCTCTTCTTGTTTTGACCCGCTGGGTGCTCATGAAGATGTACCCGTGGCACCTGAAACACTGTCCAGTTGTAACTGGGAGGGTACCCAGCAGCAGAGCAAAATGGGGAGGGCTCTTGGGTCCCAAAAGGAGGATGGGGGGGCTCTCCTCTTCCCTCTTTCTGTCCCCCCCAGGCCCTTCCACAATCTCGGTCCTTCTTGACCTTTTTCTCTCCGGCCGAGCTCCCCTATTCACCCTTTCTCCCCACTCCCACCCTCCCATGCAGCTGCTGAAATAAGATTTTTTTGAATTAAGCAAAGGAAAAAGGCAAAGCCGGAGAACGGGAACCGCATGGGTGAAATGGGCTCAGGGCCTAATGCCAGCCAAACTTGGGGCAGGGATCAGTTCTGGTGGGAAGGCCCCAGCTTGCCTCCCTTTGGTGGAGAGGTGGGGGGCCGGGGTTGCAGAGCGCTGCATTTGCTGTCATGTCTGATCATCCCGTCAGGGGCAAAGGCTTGCCTTGGATACAGGAGAACGTAGGGTGCCTGAAGAGGACTTTCCCCGGCCCTTTTGTCTCTAGCGTCTGCCTGGTATGTGACATACAGGACGCAGTTACTAAATGTTAAATGAAAAAAAAAAAAAAAACCACAAGAAGGAAGGGTTAAAGTTCAGGAGGAGATGAGTGCAATTCTATAGGAAATGAAGGACAGGGATAAGGGTATTTAAGCTACACATCACTCCAGAAGCCCGTACAGAACCTCAGCCTCCGAGGCTGTCGGACTGAACCCAGACTTGAAGAGAAAGCCCCAGGGGTCTGCTTGACCACAGCCGGACTGGAGGGCTCCCGACCTCTTGAGGCAGCCTCTTCCTCTTTGGGACCGCTCTGATGCCTCAGTTTACCTCTTTGTAACTTCCCTCTATTGTGTTGTGTACTGCCTTAGGTCAAGCACGACAGTTTTTTTCTTTTCCCCACAAAGACCCCTGATAATACCTGGATTCTGTTCAACAAAAATGGGTTGGCCAGGGAGCTCGCTTGTGGTGGGCTGGAGAGAAGCTGGGGAGCATTCATTCTGCCCTTGAGGCAGGGGGGGGAAATCTAAGGAAAGTCTTTGAGAGTGGGGTGACATGGTCACATATGTTTTGTTTTGTTTGGTTAATCTTTTTATTTATTTTTATTGAAGCTTTTTATTTTCAAAACAAGCAAGAATAATTTTTCACCACTGACCTTTGTAAAACCTTGAGTTCCAATCCCCCCCCCTTTCCCCATCCCCTCTCCTAGATAGAAGAAATCCAATATATGTCAAATATGGTAAAAATATATGTAAATCCAATCTAGACATTCATATTTCTACAATTCTCTTGCTGCACAAGAAAAATCAGATCAAAAAGGAAAAAAAATGAGAAAGAAAATGAAATTCAAGCAAACAAGAAAAAGAGTGAGAATGTTCGGTTGTGAGCCACACTCAGTTCCCACAGTCCTCTGGGTGTAGATGGCTCTCTCCAGCAGAAGAGCACTGGAACTGGTGCTGATTGTTTTTAATGGTTCATGTAACATGTAACGAATAAATATGATTTGATAAGCCACATGTGGTTTGGAAATAACTTGAGGGCTGTGAGGTGAAAGGAGTAGAGATAAGGAGGAATGAGAGAGGAGGTGACTCTCCTAGTTGTCCAGGAAGGGAAGGTCTGAATGAAGATGGCAGCCGCCTGAGTGGAGAGAAAGGTTTGGAAGGAAGAGCTACTTGCAAGGGAGGATTGACAGGATTTGGTGACCAAGTGGGCAGAGTCCAGGGCCAGCAGAGAGCAGAGGGGACCGTGGGGACCGAGGTGGAGGGGACAGCACAAACGTTTGCTCCTCTGATTCTGAGGCTCACAGGGAAGGGTGTGGGAGCTGAGGATGAGGGGATGCCCTGTGGAGCTCGAGACCAGACCCAAGAGAGCCCTCCTGACCTCTGACTCTCAGAGGACCAGGGTTTCTCGTAATTTCTCAATAAGGTAGGGAGGAGGGATCGAGAATAACACTGTGGTTGTGAGCAGGAGCCACTGGGAGTTTAGTGGCAGAAATAGGGAAAGTCGGAAGGGAGCCATGGCTGGAAAGGGAACGAGTCCCATTTGCACATGTTGGTTTGTGATGCCTGTTGGAACATCCGAGATCCGGATCAGGGCGATGGGATTGGAAGTTGGGAGAGGCCGGGGCCGGATGCCCGAATCCACTGATCCTGTGCCTACAGATGCTGACCGAAGCCTTGGGAGCTGATGAGGCTCCCAGAGAAAGAACAGCTCTGAGCACCCCCAAACAAAGGGCTCCCCCAGTGCCTCGTATGCCTCGGGATGAGAAGAGCGCCATTCCCTTCAGTCCAGCCTGGCCCTTCTCCTTCTCCTTGCTCTGCTCTGAGAGCAGTGGCCAGATGGGCCAGACTGTGGGACTGTCTGCTCTCTGGTCAGGGGGATGGCGGCCCGAGATCCTACCATTTCTCAGCTGTGGTCACACACCGGGACCCCTCCCTGACCTTGTTGCCCACTGCCAGCTGCCCTAAGCAGTCAGGACTTTGCCCAGGGCCCGGTGGGACTTTCCTCACACTGTGAAAGCTGGCCTACTGCCCCTGCCCGCTCAGCCCCCCAAGGCTGTGGCCAGGCTGCCTCTGCTGCTCGCCCCCGACCTTCCAGGAGCTGGGGGCCAGGGGAAGGAGCCTGGACCCTGTGGCTCCTGAGTGTGGGCTCTCACTCCCGCCCCGCGCTCCCCCACCCTGCTTCCTTTGAGGTTGGGGCTCCGACTGCCCCCCTCACAGGTGTCATTGGCTGGTTTCCTGGCCTCAGTCATCTCTGACTGCTCTCATCTCACCCCTCACTTGGCTCGCTGGCTTCGAGATGCTCTCCTCTCAGCTCTTCTGCCTCCTGGGGCTGCTGGCCACGGGGGCCCTGGCCTGGAACACCTCCCCCACACCGGGACAGGTAAGCCTGCCCCCCCATCAGTCCATGGGTCCACTTTGATCAGCACCCCTTTTTCTCTTTCCATTGTATCCCAATTTCAGTTCTGTCCCCTGTCCATCCCAGACTGCGAACCTCTCCCCTGGCACTGGGGTCCCTCCCCTCAGTGTCCTGGTATCCCTCCCAGCTCCTCGTCCTCTGTCCAGATCCAATCCTACTATTTGGAGCCCCTAGCTCTCCTAACTTCCCAGCTCCCACTCTTTCCCTTGGTCTTCCACCACGTTCTGGAACAACATAGAGAAAATTCTGGGGACATCCTGAGGAAGGTTAAAAGCCCTGGGGGGGGGGGTGCTGGGCCTGGGCCCTGCCGCCGACCAGCTGGGAAAGCCCCTCCTCTGCCTGCGCCTCCACGAGGCAAAGCCCTTTGTGGTTTTTGGAGGCTTGGCCCGATTGGCGTCCCAAGCCCCTCAGCCCATCCCCTCTCCAGGGGCAGGCAGGGGTCTCCCTCCTCACCCACTCTGCCCCCAGAGCTTCCACAGCCCGCTGCCAGGCACCCGGGACCTCAGGGAGCAGTTCAAGGCCTTTCAGATCCAGTACAACAAGAGCTACCCTGATGCAGCAGGTGGGCCTCTGACATCCCCCCACTTCTGTGTACATGGATGGCACAGTGTAGACCCCCCGCACCCACGGGTGGCACATGCACCGCGCTCACACCTGTCTCCACTCGTTATGTGGGGGCTTCTCTAGAGCCATCACTTCCTTTGGTCCCCTTTGCTAACACTGGCCAGGAAGCCAGGAGAACCACATCCTTTTGGCTTTGGTTCTCTGTAAGAAGGAAGCTGGATTAGGTGGTGACTAAGGTGCCTCCCAGCTCCGACTTGTGGTCTGGGTTTTAAGTCCTCCTCCCTCCAGCTGGCATTTTGGGTTCCATGTTCTAGGGTCCCTCCCAGCTCTAACACCCTGAGATTCATGTTCAGAGGTTGTCTGGCCCCCAACATGCCCTCTCGCACAGGACCTCTTGCTCTAGGGCCCCCTCTTGGCCCCCGGAGCCTCCCCTGCACACCCGCATCCCCTCAGAGAGTCGGAGGGGGCTGGCCGTGTCAACGGCAAGCAGGGAGATTTCTGGGTATGACCCCTGCCTCTCATCAGCGGGGGCCCTTACCTAAGGGGGGAGACGCCCAGGCCCGGCAGGGACGCCCTCTCCCGCTGGGGTAGATATGCATTAGATAGCTGGATGGGTGGATAGACAGACAGAAGGATGGACAGATAATTAGATGGATACATAGATAGATGGATGGATGGATAGATAGACAGATGGACAGATAGACAAACAGAAAGCTGGATGGATGGATGAATGGAAGGACAGATGGACAGACAGACAGACAGACGGATGGGTAGATGGATAGATACGTGGATGAATAGATAGATGGACAGATGGATAGACAGATAAGATAGAACCACTGGAATTTCCAAAGCTCTATTAGGGAAGATCTTTAGTGACTGAGGTTCCCATGTAGAGATCTGACCAAACCTCACGAAAATGGCTATCACGTGAGTATTACCTGATTATTAACCCCATTTTACAGATGAGCAAATGGAGGGTCAGGGAAGTGATGCTCCTCCAAACCCACAGGAACAGACCAGAGAGGGTTCAACAATGGGGGCCGAGGGGAGAGATGAGCTATTGAGGGCTCTAACTCCTCTCACTTGGGCAGGGGCAGAAGGCACTGCAGATGGGTCCGTAGGGACAGTGGTTCAGTGGGTCTGGAGGGGACACCTCAAGGTGGGAAAGGATGCAGACGTTCTCACTGGGGGCAGAGGAAGATCCGGTGCTTCTTCCTACCTAGTTGTCCCATAGGGCCCTCAAAATCCCTCTCTAGAACGAGAACGCCGCTTTAAGATCTTTGCTGACAACCTGGCTCAAGCCCAGCAGCTGACGGAGGAGCACCAGGGTTTGGCCCAGTTCGGAGTGACCCAGTTCAGTGACCTCACAGGTAAAGGGGATTCCAGTCAATCAGACTGCTATCTTGGGGATGGCCAGAGGCTGCAAGGCTGCCTAGAGAGCATCTGGGTCACCTCTCTGCCCCATTTTCCAGATAAGGAAACTGAGGCTTGAGGAGGTTGAGTAACTTGCCCATCATCACATAGTTGATAAATGTCAGGGCAGGAATTTGGACTGAAGTTTTCCTGCTTCCAAATCCAAGTCTTGCCTTCAGGGAGCTTCTGGTCTACTAGACCCACTTCCTATTGCCCCCATATCAAGGCTTTCAAGATTAAAGCCCCCACTCCCTTAGGGTCTGCTCCGGTCCCTCCTGGGAGGCACATGACGATTATTGTCCGTGTCTCATAACTGAGAAAACCGAGTCCCAGAGACGGGAAAGAACTTACCCAAGAGGAGTCAGGTTGGGGTAGCAAGGTGCTCCCCATGACAATCAAGCTTCCTAGATCTAAGATGAGAAGGATGAACCAGGAAGCCGCTCCCTCAGTAGCTGAATTCAGAGCCCAGCCCAGCAGGATCGGATAAGGACCCCAGAGTTGTAGGACTCAAAGATCCTCATGACCTTATGCTCCTCATGACCAAATCTCCTGCTTCCAGAGGCAAATAATAGGATCTCCTAGAAAGGGCCCTTAGGGTTCATCCTAAAAAATGAACTTCTATGCCCATAGATCTAGGAGCCACCACACCCGATTCTTCCATTTTAAAGAGAAACCATGGAGGGGAAGTGCCGATTCCAAGCTCACCCGTCTTTCACTGCCCGCCACTGCTTCCTGTACATTTAAAGTGTCGAATTGGGAGCCTTGCGTTTATTTCTCAAAAGGAAGCATGATATAGCTTGAGACCAAGAGAGAGTTTCTGTGGTCTCAGACCTGACCGGTACCTGCCGGGCCGGGCTCTGCCTTCACCACCAAGTGAGCGTTCCCTCTCCGAATGTAAAATAGAGAAAAGTTGCTCCCTAAACGTTGGCATCCAACCTCCCCCGCTCGGAATCAGACAAATCTAACCACAAAATAAACAACAAAGAGACCAGGGAGGTTGATGGGATCCTAGAAAATCTAGGTGTGATAGACCTGGAGAAAACTGAATAGGGACAGAAAGGAATAGCTTTCTAAGCGGTACATGGCACCTACACAAAGACTGACCACGTATTGGGGCATAAAAACCTCACGATCAAATGCAAAAAGGCAGAAATGGTAAATCCTCTCTCTTCAGACCACAATGCAAGAAAGGGCCAAAGATTAGGTTAAAAATCAATTGGAAATGAAATAATCTAATTCTAAAGAATGAGTGGGTCATGGGGTAGCTAGGGGGCGCAGTGGCTAGAGCACCAACCCTGAAGTTGGGAGGACCTGAGTTCAGATATGGCCTCAGATACTTTTAACACTTCCTGGCTAGGTGACCCTGGGCAAGTCACTCACCCCAACTGCCTCAGCAAAGAAAGGGGAAAAAGTATGGGATGCAGCCAAAGCAATTCTTAGGGGGAATTTTATATTGTATATTTTATATACGAAAATAAAATTGAGAAAGAGTTCATCAATGAATTGGACAGGCAACTAAAAAAGCTAGAAAAAGAACAAATTAACCCCCCCACACCCAATTAAATAAAAATTAGACATTCTGAAACTCAAAGGAGAGATTAACAGAAACTAAGAAAACTACTGAGCTCACAAACGTCAGCAGTGACTAGAAATGGAAAAGAACTGCGTCCACGGTCAGGGGCTTTGGGTCTAAGACCACCGAGGCCCCCATTTGTCTGCACAGAGGAGGAATTTCGCCGGCTTTACCAACCATCCCGGCCCGATTACTCGGGTCTCAGAGTGAAGACGGGAGGATACCCAAGACTGCAGAGGCCGAAGGCGCGTTCCTGTGACTGGAGGAAGGCGAGAGTCCTGACTCCCGTGAGAGATCAGGTACCAGCTCCCGCTCCCGTTGCCAGCTTCCATTCACCCTCCCATCCCAGCTGGCTCTGTCCCAGCCAGACCACCTTACTCACCTGCTCCTTCATCAAGAACTCTCCTCTCCTTCCCTCCTGGATGGACAGAGGGAGGCAGGGAACAGGGAAAGCAGCTACGGCAGAAAATGACCTCTTCCCACAGAAAAACTGCAACAGCTGTTGGGCCATTTCCGCCGTGGGCAACGTTGAAGCCTTGTGGGCCATCAAGTACCAGCAGCTCTTTGAGCTCTCTGTGCAAGGTATAGGGGCGCTGCTTGGGTAGGGGAGCATTGCTGGGGGAGGAGTCCTCCCTGGGCCTTCGTGAGTAGGCCTGTGGGAGCCTGTATAGACTCATCCATCCTAACTCCCAGCAACCCTTGCTTTCTCCTGAGTCTGTGCTCCCCCGGGCCCCCTTCTCTTCCTCGTATGCAATCCCCAATTCCGTCCAGATGGTCCCGGTCTCTGCATTCTGCTGCCCCTTCTCTCCTGATCTCCGCCATCACTCCCTGCTCTGCGTTACCATGGTCCTCCCTCAAACCAAAGTCCTCTCCCTCCTCACCTTCCCTTTCACCCTGGCCAGCCCTCCGCTCGCCCAGCTCTGCAGCCTCAGAGGCGCCCTCGCCTTCCTTCTCCCTCCTCCAGCATCCCCAAACGCTTGCTGAGTTTGATGTGTTCTCATTGACCCATTAATAAGCACCTGCCCATCACCCCCAGAGTGGGGAGGGGAGAGAAGCAATCGAAATGTCCAGAAGTAATTAAATACTGGATAGATGCAGGCGCAAGGTGATGGGGGCGAGGCCGAGGGAAACGAGAGCTTCCGGGAACTAGCACTGAGGAAGTGAGGGCATCCTAGGCCCGGGCACAGCCTCTGCAAAGGGGGGTTGTTCTCGACTACAGGGGCTTCTTCCCCAAATTCTCACAAACACCTACGTACAAAGTCCCTCCGTGAGCTCTCGGAGCTCTGTACTTCTGTGGGTAGCACACAGTAGGTGTGTCGGTGTTTTCTCGATTGGAACACGGACTAAGGGGGGAAAGGCTGGGCCTGGAGTTGGGAAATCTGGGTTTGGATCCTTGACCTCAGCGGCTCACTCAACGTCTCACCATGGCCATCTTGGCCCCATCACCTGCCCCAGGAGGTTAATGTTGAAGGGCTGTAGAAATAGGGACTGGGGATCTGGGAGGAGTCCCGGGCAGCCCATTACCGGCTCCGGGGAACCCCGAAAGCCTGAGGAGAAAGCTCCCAAGTCAAGCTTCAGGCACTTCCTGGGGAGGTAACCAGGGCCCACTGAGGATGCAGCACGGGAGCCTGGGAGCCCCATGTGCTCACTGGCGAGGGGGACATGAAGGGCCCGGATTCGTTCCTCGGGCCCGCTCTCAGGAGCCCGCCCGGCCTACGGTGAAGTGATGGGCCAGCAAGGCTGGCTTCGGGGACCCACAGAGAGAACTGAGGGGCCCTCCCCCCGTCCCCGCAGAGCTGCTGGACTGCCGCCAGTGTGGAAAAGGCTGTGAGGGCGGCTTCGTCTGGGACGCCTACATGACCATCCTCAACCAAAGTACGTGCATCCTGCTCCCCGCTCCCCCCCGGGGGCCCAAAGCTCCATCTCCCTGGGACGGAGCCCAGACAGGGACTCCCTGGCTCAGCCTTCACAGCCAGGGGCCTCTGAGTCTCCTCCCTCCCAAACAGGTGGCCTGGCCGAGGAGCAGGATTACCCCTACAGACCCCAGCTCTCCAAGAGCTGCCAAAACAAAGAAAAAAGGGCCTGGATCCATGACTTCCTGATGCTGAAACAGGAGGAGAACCGTGGGTGCCGGGCCCCTGAATCTGAGGCTGGAACACGGGGAAGGAGGCGTGGGGCCCCCGTTGGGAAGGCCAGCTGGGGCTGCCAGCTAGCCCACTGAGCCCCTGGATGATTCAGCCGTCCCATCTACAAAATGAAGACGCCCCCTCCAGCACAGTTCTCATCCTATTGTACACTGAGGGGGGCTCAGTCCCAAACCTGGGGTGCTTACCAGTTAGCTGCTGCCTCTGATCTGGGGGTGCTCAGAGGCGGAAGAGGGAAAAGGCCCCCAGCTGCCCCCCTTTAGTGAAAGCGTTTGGGGGAGTAGATATGAGGGGGCGTCAGCCTGAACCAGCCCCAAGGGGGCTGAAAGGGGAGGGAAACTGAGGAGCAAAGTGGGAACCTTAAGTCAGGGTGGGGCTTTGGGGGTGCAGGAACCCCAGATCCAAGGGCTGGGGCAGGTCTGATTCTCGTTACCAGGAAACTCCTTCCCCTTCTGCAGAAATGGGGGGGCTGCTACAGGTCGTCCTACCCCCTCTCCCTGTTCTAACAGCACCCTCTCCCCCAGACATGGCCCAGTATGTGGCAGAAAATGGACCCATCACTGTGACCATCAACTCGAGACTCTTAGGGGTGAGGAAAGAGCAGGGGGTGGGGGGCTGCCGGCTCCTGGACCCTCGACCCCCAAGGGCTCATGGTCTGTTCCCTCCCTCATCAGAGTTACAGAAAAGGGGTGATCAAACCAGGGAGCAACTGTGACCCCGAGTACTTGGACCACGTGGTGCTGCTGGTGGGCTTTGGCCAAAGTGAGTGCTCGGGAGACCCCGGGGGGCCTTGGCCGGAGCCGGCCCCCCGGCCCCCCCTCACTGCTTCCTAATCTCCCTAGCAGTCCACAACTTTACCTATTGGATCCTCAAGAACTCCTGGGGCAGCAGCTGGGGAGAAAAGGTGAGTGAGGCTCCAGGGGGGCAGGGGGTGGGGCTTGCTCCCCCCCCCCGCCATTGCACCTAACCAGGACCCTCCTCCAGGGCTATTTCCGGCTGCATCGGGGAAGCAACGCCTGCGGCATCACAAAGTACCCCCTGACGGCTCTGGTGCGAGGACAGAACGACCCCATGCGCTGCCCCAGCTGAAGACTCCCTCGAGTCCTTCCCCCCCCAACGCTCATGGCCTACAAGGCATCCTGTACTTGCACTCAATAAAGCCCCTGGTTCACGGCTCTCAAGTGTCCTGGCAAATGGAGGTCGGGAAAGCTCCCAGAGAAGGGAGGAAGCAAGGGATTGTGGGAGCCAGGAAGGCCATGGCCATCTGGTCCGGCTCCCACTAGAACAGCTTGCTGAGGGGTCACTGACCCCGAGGGTGGGTGTCCGAGGAGGGGTCTCTCCCATCTTTATGGTGAGGAACACAGCGTGTGCGCAAGTGCAGCAGCCTAAGGCTGGCCACATTCTCCTGCTGGCAGTCCACTAAGACCCCCAAATCCTTTTCAGAACACATTACCGCCCCCCTCCCCCCCAGCTAAGGCACTACAGCCTCCAGTGCGGGGCCTCCTTGAATCAAGGGT
Organism: Antechinus flavipes; assembly: GCF_016432865.1. NCBI lineage: Eukaryota > Metazoa > Chordata > Mammalia > Dasyuromorphia > Dasyuridae > Antechinus > Antechinus flavipes. The sequence goes on from NC_067403.1 coordinate 256,340,731, forward strand.
TCAAATGGCATCTCCCACATTATTAGCCGTGCGACCTTGGGCGGGCCCCTTACCCTGTTTACTTGGGCTTCCTCCGCAGAAAAAGGCAGGGAGCCGAGCCCCTCCCTGAACCGTGGCCCCAGCAGTAGCGTTTAGCCACTGTCGGTGCCCGGGCCCCCCGCACAGACTTGGCTCTCGGGGGTCTCACGATTGCACAGGGTCACTTCCCCTCTGCTTGAAGGAGCCGGCCCTCGGGGCCTTCATTCAGCCCCGGGCCCGGTGTCGCGAGCGCTCTGCTGGAGACCCCAGCCGGGGGGACACCGGGCCCCGAAGGCCGCCCGAGTCCGGCCTAGTGCCCAGGCCATCCTGCCCCTGGCTTCCAAGGGGAAGGAAGCGACAGAGACAACCCACAGGAAGTCACGGGGAGCGGACGCGACGGAACCACAACTGAGAACGTGGAACATCAGACCTGGGGCTGGGGGTGGGGGCCCAGAGCAGCCCGAGGACTGCGGGCCCCGGCCTCTGAGCTCCAGGGGCCTCCCGAAGCCTGGGGCGCCCTCCCTGCCCCCCGCCGCTCCGGGCCCGAGGAACCCCCGGGACCCCCTGGCCAGGCCTTGCCCCAGGTCTGCCAATTTATTATCAGCACAAAGGCCTCAGGAGCGCCCGCGTGGGGCTGGGCTTCCCTGCCCGGCCCGGCTCCCCGCTCCTCCCCCGCCCCGTTCCACGGGGCAGGAGGGGCCCGGCCGGGGCCCGGGGGGCAGGTGTCCTGGGGCTGAGGCCGGGAGGGGCGCGCCCTGGGCTCCCCGGCCGAGCGTGGAGGTGATGAGCGGGGCTGGCCAGAGGTCCCCCTCCCCCCTCCCCCTTTGGCAGCAGGGCCCAGCAGAGGGCGCGCTGGGCGGCGTCCGGGCTGCGGGGCCTCAGTCGTGGTACATGCGCAGGAGGCAGCTGCGCAGCGTGACCATGTAGCGATCCCAGAGGGCCTGGTGCCTGCCAACGAGAGGAGCTGCTCAGAGAGGGGCGCCCGGCAGCCGGGGCCCAGCGGGCACGTGGGGGGCAGTGGGGCATCGGGGTGGGGGGGGCAGTGGGGTGGGGGGCAGCGGGGGGCCCTCACCGAAAGCCATCCAGGGAGTGGACGGAGGCAGAATACTGGTTCAGGAAGAGCCGGACGTCGTTCAGCGGCCACCGGTCCGAGCGGCACGGCTCTATAAACTTTGGGGAGACAGGAGACGCGATCTTTTCAGCCCCGACAAGGCGCAGTGGAGACAGGCAGGAGGGGGGCGGCCCCGGCACCGGGGGTCCCTACCTTCTCAACCAGGTCCACAAACAGGTCCCGCACGTCCTTGGTGTGGGTGAGCTTGGAGGCGATGTTGACCAGTCCTCGGGACAGGTTCTGTGGGGCCGGGAAGCCAAGGGCTCGGTCTGGCCCTCAGGACCCCAGGAGCCCCGGGCAGTGCCACCCCCCTCCCGTGGGGACCCCACACCCCCAGGGCGTGCACAGCCGAGCTGGCCACGGAGGTCTGGCAAAGGCCCCTGGGGCCCGGGGAGCCCGGCCCGGGCCCTGACCATGTGCGGGGAAAGCTGAGGAAAGTTGCTCCCCGAGCTGAGCCTCGGCTCCTGTGGTGGGGCAGGAGCTTGGAGGGCTCCGGGGGCTGCGGCCTGGGGGACACACCTTGAAGTTAGCTTCCATCTCTGGAAAGACACTGAGCTTCCCTCGGAGAGCGGTGCACACCAAGCTAAGAGGAGGGAAGGAGGGGGTCCTTCTGGGCCTGGATTTCCCACCCCGCCCCCCGGGGTCCCAGATCCCCTCCCTCAGCCCTGGATCCCCCCTCCCTGGTCCCGGCCCCCCCCTCCCTGGTCCCAGATCCCCTCCCCCAGCCCTGGACCCCCCCTCCCTGGTCCCAGATCCCCTCCCCCAGCCCTGGATCCCCCCTCCCGGTCCCGGATCCCCCCTCAGCCCCCAGGGCCTCCGATCCCCCGCCCCGGCCACCTCTTGTGTAGATCGAGCAGGTCCTTGTCGGCCACCAGCACCTTGAGCTCCTTCAGGTCCTGGAGAAACTCCTTGTCCAGGTCCACGTCCATGTCGTCCACCTGAGAGTCTGCAGGGGGCCCCGGGGAGCAGGGGGAGAGCTGGCTGAGGCCCTGGCGCCGCCCACGAGCAGCCACGGTGGCCAAAGCCCGCAGGGCAATGGGCCTCGGGCCCAGAAAAGCAGCCTCGCTGGCGGGAGGCGGGAGGCCCGGGCTCTAGGGCACAGTCATTCCAGGTCGGAGTCAGGAAGGTCTGGTTCAAATCCTGCCTCAGACAACGACTAGCAACATGCCTGGGCTTCAGATGGGAAAGGCTTCCCCCGATGATCCCGGGACTCAGAGCCAGAAGCCCTTTGTGGGGAGGGGGCCAGGAGGCTGCTTACCCCCCAGGTGGGAGGGGAAGGAGGAGGGGGGCTGGTGGTCACAGGGAGGGGGGTCCGGGGGCTGCTCACCCACAGCGCCAGGCGTCCAGTTCTGAATCATCAGTTCAGCACAGAAGGCCAAGTCCCCAAAGGTCAGATACTGAAGCTTCTTCTTGCCCGTCTCAAAGCGGTTGTTGGCGAAGAAGACCACGGCCGCGTAGTCCCTGGGGGGGCGGGCGCTTAGCCGGGCTCCGGAGCCCCAGGGCGCGCCCTCCCAGGTCCCCGGCCCTCACCTGGCTAGCCGGTCGGAGAGGAGGAAATGCTGCTGGATGTTGCCGGCCAGGGACCCCCGCATCTCCTCCACCACCTTGAAGACTCTTTTGAAGTTGTCGAACTGCGGGGAGAAGAGGCTGAGCGGAGGCCGGGGCAGGAGGCCCGAGTTCCTCAACCCAGCTGTCGGTGACGGCGCCAGGGGAGAGCTCCGCCGCGCAGAATTCGCGCTTTCCAGCTCTGACACTGGTCGGGTTTTTTCCCGTCCTTTTTAAAAATCAAAGTAACCAACGGCTGTTCTTTTTGTGGGTTTTTCACCAAACCATCGTGAGGTTCTGGGAAATGAACCGGTTCAGTGGGTTTCTGACCTGGAATTTGATTCAGCTCCCCCTTGGTTTTCAGGACTGAGGGTTCGGTTGAGAATTTTATCTTTTTCTGGGGTTTTTGTTGCTGTTGCTTGGTTTTCATTCTGGTTTTTGCCCAACTCACTGATCTGCTTGTTTAGAGGCAGAAATTCTCCCCAAGTGCTGCTCTGCACCCCCATGTTTTGAGACGTTTTGTCTCGGAGGCAGCAGGAGACCCGCTCTTGACGTGACCACGATGGGGGCTGGAAGCTGGGGGTGGGGGGCACTCGAACATCCCCACAAGCAGCATAGTCCCAAAGGGGGATGGGCTGCCCTCAGGAAGAGCCGGATGGGTTCTCACCCGCATGGTGGGGGGTAGGGAAGGCCTTTATTCTGGTTGGGCTGGACTGGTCCAGCTCTCAGGCCTCTGGATTCTGACATCTCGTGGTCCTGGGCCACGTGGACCTGGTTTAAATGCTGCCTGGGGCACTGGGTCACATGATCACTCAGCCTCAGTTTACCCATTTATAAAATAGGGCTGATGTAGGGAAGTTCACATGAGCACCATCAAAAAATGTCATCGTCAGCTGCTCTGGGACCCTGAGAAGGCCTGGCCATGCCCGGGGTGGGGGCAGGGCCGGGAGGAAGTTTCGCTGAAGACGGAGGCCTTGGGGCGGGATGCCCACTCACGTTGGGCAGACAGAGCTGGGAGAACGTGCCCGGGGGAAGGGCGGACGCACCCTGCTCAGGAAAGGCTGAAAGGGGCTCAGGTTTACTTTTCCCCAACAAGCCTTTATGGAGTGCCTACTGTGTACCAGGCAGTGTGCTTGGTGCTTAACAAACATCACATCTGAACCTCACAACCTTGGGAAGAAGCACCGAGGCGGGCAGAGATAGGTGATTTGCCCGTGGGTCACACAGACAGTGACTGAGACTAGACGGGAACTCGGGGTTTCCCGCCCGCAGGCCCGCCGCTCTGAGTGCCTCCGCAGAGGAAACTGGGGCCCGGAGAAGGGAAGGGGTTTGTCTGAGTGGGTCGGTGGCCCCCCAGGCTGGTGCGGGAGCTGCTTCCTATGTGGTCTCAGCTGTAAAAAGTCAGCTGGGCTCAGAGCGGGAAGAAACCCACCATTTGGACACCAGCACCTGGTACAAAGCCCCACTCTTGCCACCCTAGTTCTGGCTGGGAAAGGGGGTTCAGACCAGCTGGCGAAGGGAGCCGAGTGCCGACTGCCCCGGACGGTACCGGGCAGATTACAGGGGCAGTGGGGAGGTGGGAGGGAAGCCAGAAGAGCCGGGGGTGACCCCGGTTAGGGGGAGGCTGCTGAAATGTCCCAAAGAAGAGGGAATGCGCTCCTGGCAGAGGAGGAGGCTGCCGGAGCCCCAAGAGCCCTGACCTGTCTCCGGCAGCTCTTGAGAGTCACCCCCGTCTTGGTGCTGATGTCATCCAGGTCCTTCTTGGTGCCCTTGGACAGCTTCTTTCCCAGCACCTCCCGGACAAAGGCCTCATCAAAGGCGTAGTACCTGGCGGGCAGAAGGGGGAGGTCTTGGAGGGACAGGAGGCGCAGGCTGCCTGGGAGAGGGGAAGGGGCTCCTGAGGGGGTGAAGGTCTGCCTAAGGGGTCTCCGAGAGGGCCCAGGGGATGTCGCAGGGAGGAGGAGGGGCTTGAAGGGGGAGCCCAGGCTGGGGATGGGGGCGGGGCAGCCAGGAGAGGGGAGGAGTAGAGCAGAGGGAGAGCCTAAGAGGGAAAGCTGGGGGCGGGATCGGGCCGCAGGGGGCGGAGCCCGCGGGGGAAAGCCCACCAGCTGGGGGCGGGGCGGGGCCGTGGGGGGAGGAGCTTCGGGCCCCCACCTCTCGATGAGCAGGGCCTGCCGGGACGGTGGGATCTGGAAGACTAGCTGGTGCAGCAGCTTGGGCGGCGTATGCAGCAGGCGCTCGAGCATGTGGAAAGTGCGGTAGTGGTCCATGGTGTCGCTCTGCAGCACGCCCGCCGTGGCTCCCGTCTGCTCCAGGATGCCCGAGCGCACCCGCAGCCCCACGGCATCGCTCACTGCGGAGGAGAGGCGGCCATGGGGGCGGTCAGGGGGAGGGGCGAAGGAGGGCGCGCCCCGCCCCCGCCCCACCCAGCCTCCCTCCCGCCCGCGGATTTCCCAGCGCTTCCCCGCCCGCACCCGAATATCCGTCCAGCCAGAGCCGATACACGTCCTCGTCGATGAGGGTCGTGTTGCCCACGAAGATGTCCAGCTCGTTGGTCATGGCGGAGCTGGGCGCCCGGACGCGCACCGGACTCGACCCGGCCCCCGGAGCAGCCACCGCTTCCGGGTGCAGCGGGTCCTCCGCTCCGACACTCACTGCGAACCTTGGAGCACTTCCGGTGCGGAGGGGTGTTTGGCGGCCTCGGGGCGGAGCTCTTATTAGGCCCCGCCCCTAAGTGGGCGGTCCCGCCTCATCCCCTGGCCCTCCGCAGTCCTGCGGTTCCCGGAGGACGGGGAAACCCCGGCGCGAGGGAATTCCCCCCCCCCCCCCCCCCCGCAGCTCCACCTCCTGGCCTCGTTCACCTCTCATCCCACAGCTCCCCGTTTCTTGTCCTCCTCCCCTTTGCCAGGCTCCCCTTTTCCCCAGCTCTCCCTTCCGTGTTCCCTCCCCCTTGATGCATCTCCCCTCCTATTGCACACCTCCCCCTGTCCCTTTCCCTATCTCCCCATCCTTCCTCCCACATCGCCCTTATGAAAATAAGTCAGGAAATCAATTAAAAGCATTTATTTAAAAATGGATTCGAGCATCTACTCCCCGCCAGGCACTTCGGGCAACGTCAAACACGGGAACAGCCTCTGCCCTCCCGGAGTTTTCTCAGAGAAACCCTGTTTGCCCATAGAGGTGGAAAATAATACCCGAGTTGTTACAGAGAATGGGGGGAGGGTAGCGGCGCTGTCGGAAGGCCTCGGGGAGGAGGTGAGGGGTGATGGGCAGCTGAGATTGTAAGGGACCTGGGGCTTTGAAGGAATGGGGGTGAGGAGAGAACGCGTTGCAGGGAAGGGGGGGAGTGCAAATCTCCGGAAAGGCTGGGAGCCAGCAAGTAGGCCCGCTTTCTCCTCACACATCCTCCTGCTCCTCCTCCCCACTTCCTTTTCCTTCTCTCTCCACCTCCTCTTCCCCAGTCTTCAGCTCCACATCCCCTCTTGTCCAATCTTCTCTTCTCCATTTTCTTTTCACCATCCCCCACTGGGGCCTCCTCTGCTCCCCACCCCATCATCCCTAGGTCCTATCTTCCTCCTCTCTCTCCACCTCTCCTCTTCCTCTTCCTCCTCCTCCTCCTCCGCAGAGCCTCCTTTTCCCCCCTCCCTCTAGTCTGTCTCATCACTTCTTCCTCCCCGCCCCCCACTCCTGCCAATGCAGTGGGGAGCCCGGCTCTACTGGGGTGCTCAGCTTCCCGGTCCCACGGCAGGCTCAGCCTCCCAGCTTGGAGCTTGGGGACTGGGCTGTCCATCCAGGGCGGGTGGCTAGAGAAGGACCAGAACCTAAGGAAGGAGAAGTGGAGGCTGAAGAGGGGAGAGGGAGAGCGGAGGGACTAGGGCGCCTGGGCTTTGCTAGAGATGAGATACCGTGTCCGGGAAGGGTCCCAGCGGGGTGGAGGTGAGGGGGGAGTGGGAATTTAGGGGTAGGGCTCAGAAAGAAATAGAACAGCCCGGCCCTCAAAGCGCAGCATCTTGGGGAAAGCAGAGGGAATTCTGGGTCTAGAGGTCCCTGAGATAACGGACTGAGGGAGGAGGGAGTGGGGGACAGGAGAACAGCGGCCGAGTTCGGAGGCACAGGAACACCCGGTGCCAGGTTGAGGCACTGAGGACCCATCCCGGGGCGGGCGCCGAGGGGTTGGAACTCCGACCAAAGGGAGCCCGACTAAATGCCCTGTGAGAATTGGTTCAGGAGTTGGGATGAGACCCCCCCCCACCCCCGCTCCATCCCCGCCCCCTCTCCCCCCACTCCGCAGGCACCGGGGTTCTGCATTCTGGGGAAGGTGGAAACTCTGAGGAGGGGGAGCTAGGACACGGGTCCGAATTGTGTCGGAGGATGATCCTCTCCTCACTCCCCCAAGCAGGGGACCCCAGGATTCTGGAGGAAAATAGGCTAGAAATCTGAGGAGAGGATCTTGGGGTGAGAGATGGGAGGACAGCGCCCCAGGACGGGCACTGAGACGGCGGGGCTCTGGGAAGATAAGCTGGAGCCCTCTGAGGACGGGGGCCGGGACACTGAGCCCCGGATCAGAGACTGGAGGATAATCCTCCCCTCCCCCGCAGGCACGCCAGGGTTCAAGGGAAGATAAGAGCCCTTTGAGGATAAGACCTTGAAACCACTTGATCCCAGGTTCAGGCGGGGTTGGGAGAACAGCCCCCGGGGCAGGCACCCGGACGCCTGGGTTCTGCGGAAGATAAGCCCGGAGCCCTTTGAGGACGGGAGCTCAGACTTCTGAGTCCGGGCTCAGGTGGAAGTTAGGACAGGCCCTTAGGGTAAGGGCGGGCACCGGGACGCCTGGGTTCTGCGGAAGATAAGCCGGGAGCCCTTTGAGGACGGGAGCTGGGATCTCTGTGTCCCCGGATTCTGCCAAGATGGGAGGAGAGCTCCTTCCCCTCCCCCGCAGGCACGGGGACGCCAGGGTTCTGTAAGAAGCCAGCATGGGAGCGCTTTGAAGCCGGGGAACTCGGTCGCCCGGGTCCAGGGTCGAGACGCTGAGCCGCAAGGACCCTTCCCTCAGCCCGGCTCCCCCTCCCCTTCCCTCCGGGACCGGCGCCAGGCCGGAGCATCCCTGGGCGGGGCCCCCCTCCCCGGGCTCGCTGCGGTCCGGCCCCATTGGCCGCGTCCCCGTGACGTCGGGGGGCCCCGCCCCGGGCCGCCCGCTCGCCCCCGGGCCCCCATTCTCGCCGCTGCCGCCGCCGCCGCCGCCGCCGCCGCTGCCTCGGCTCGGGCTCGGCCTCGGCCTCGGGGCCGCTTCTGCCTCGGCCTGGGCCCGGGCAGCCTCTGCGCCCCTGCCCCGCTCGGCCGGCCCGGGGGGCAGCGGGCCGGGGGGGATGCGCCAGCGGGCGCCCGGCCGGGGGCCATGGAGGGCGGCGAGGCGGCGGGCGGCCCGGGGCGGCCGCTGAGCGACGCGGAGCTGGCGGCGCTGGCCAAGGAGGAGCTGGTGCGGAGGCTGCGGCAGGAGGAGGCGGAGAAGCTGGCGGCGCTGGTGCAGCGCGGCCGCCTCATGCAGGAGGTCAACCGGCAGCTGCAGGGCCACCTGGGCGAGATCCGCGAGCTCAAGCAGGTCAACCGGCGGCTGCAGGACGAGAACCGAGAGCTGCGCGACCTCTGCTGCTTCCTGGACCACGAGCGCCAGAAGGGCCGCCGCGTGGCCCGCGAGTGGCAGCTCTTCGGGGCGCACGCGTCCCGGGCCGTGCGCGACGAGCTGGCCGGCTGCTGGCAGAAGCTGGCGCAGCTCGAGGGCCGCCAGGACGAGCTGCTGCGCGAGAACCTGGCGCTCAAGGAGCTCTGCCTGGCGCTCGAGGAGGAGTGGGGCCCGCGGCCGGCCCCCGGGGCCGGAGCCTCTGCGGCAGCCGCGGCGGGAGGCGGAGGAGGAGGAGGAGGAGCTGGAGGAGGAGGAGGAGGAGGAGGAGCGGAGGCCGGGCCCGAGCCCGGAGGAGGCCCCGGAGGCCCCGGCCCCGACGGCCCGAGCGGTCCCGGGCCAGAGCTGGGGCTGCTCCCGTGCGGGGCCCGGGACGTGGGAGACGGCAGCTCGAGCACGGGCAGCGTGGGCAGCCCGGACCAGCTGCACCTGGCCTGCTCTCCGGACGACTGAGCGAGCCCCCCAGCCCCCGCCCCCGGGCTGCCAGCCCCTGCCCCTGCCCAGCTGGGACACGGCCCCGGGCTGCCAGCCCCCGCCCCTGCCAAGCCCGCGGCCCCAGCTCTGTCCAGCCCGGATGCGCCCTTGCCCTCGGGCAATAAAACTGCGAGAGATCCCAGCCCGCTGGCCTGGACCCTTCCTCTGTTTGGGGACCCAGAGGCGAGGGGGGTGGGGTTGGGGGAGCCAGACCCCTCCCGAGATCGGGGTGACTTTCCTGCCCACCGAAGCCCCTGATGTAGGGGAGGGAGCAGGAACCAGGATGGCTGGTGCTTGGAGAGAGAGCCCCCGGAAACCTTGACATTTGTCCCCGGCCCCTGGGAGCCAGAGAAGATGGGGGGGGACAGCGGCCCCCAGGAGTTTGTAAGGGAGCCCAAGGTCCGGGGCTCAGAGGGGGCTGGAGAATTCCATGAGCACACTAGGCCAGGATCCAAGGCCTGAGGAGGAGCCCCCACCCTCTCCAGGCTCCTTCCTGCCCAGACCAGGATGTTTCTGGCCAAGACAATGGGGCAGGAAGCAGGTGGTGGGGTTTAAGGGCCAGATAAAGAGGAACCCGAGGTGACCCCCCCTCCCCCGGGGACTTCAGGGCCGGTGGAGGGGCGAGATGCTTTGATTTCAGGGAGATAGCGGGTGTTCGGCACTGTCCCCCTTCCTGGCCAAGGTAGAGAGCGGCCGGTGGGAAAGGCGCCCCCCACCCACTTCCCAAGCTTCCTGGCATCTTCGCAAGTGCTCATGGACTTACTAAGAGAGTGAGTCCTCTTCCGGCCTAGCCACAAGCCGGCCACTCATCTGAGACTGAGTCCGGGCACTTTTCTAGGTCTCAGTCTCCCCATCTGTGAACCGAGGCTAGGTTAGATAACAGGGACACTTCCTTCCAGCCCCGACATCGGGTGTTCTTGTTCCAAGGTCACTCCCCGGTCTAACGTTCCGCTCCCTCCCCGCTGTCCCATCCCGTGTTCCGTGGTGCAAGGACATTGGGGTTCTCAGACGCTCCCTAGTGGGTTCTCCGCGCTCAGATCCCCAGGTTCCAGGGAGACGCCACCCCAACTTCAGTCGTTTTATTCCATTTGGCCATTTGTACAAAAATAGTCTCTTTAGGAAAATAAATAGCAGCCTCTCAGGAAAAGGAGCAAGTTCGTGGGGGAGTTTGGGGGGAGCCTCTCTGAGCTCTGAGGGCCGGGGGCCACTCCAGCCCATCAAGGAGGCTCCTGCCAGAGGTGGGCCCTGCCCAGGGGGAGAAGGGCCCCAGAGCAAGGGGGCAGGGGAGGTCTATGTGCTCCATCACAGGGGCTGCTGGGAAGGGATTGGCTGTTTAGTGTTCTAGGGACTCCTGGAGCTGCAGGGGAAGGAGCCCAGGGTCAGGAGGCAGTGAGAGCTCAGAAGGGGTTAGGGCCTTGTAGGAAGATTAACAATAAGCCCCAGAGGCCGGCTCAGCCCTGAAAGTCTCAGCTGTGCGTCAGGGGAGAGCAGCAGCCCCAAGTGCTCCTGCCCACGGCCCCAAGTGCTCCTGCCTACAGCCGGAGCTCTGGCGCACAGTAGGCATTTAAATGTTCCTTGCCTTGAATAGCATCAGTCTCAGTCTGAGCCCCCGCGGGGGCTTTGTGGTCCCCAAGGTGCTCGGAACATGCTAAGACGAGGGATGCCCAGATTGGAGACGGGGCCAAACAAGAAGGGAACGGGAGGGGAGGTGGTGACCTCTCAGAGGGCCAAGAGCGTGGGAGAGCCCAGGGGATCGGAGCCGGGGTCCCCGCTGCTGCTGCTGCTGCGACGGTGAGCGGAGGCGCAGGGCTCTGGGGTCCCTGGGTAGGTGAAGACCAGGCTGGGAGTAAAGGGGGTCAGGGAGGGGGTGGTCATGAGGGTGGGGGTGTGCAGGGCCTCGGGCTCCAGCACGGGACCAGGGGAGAGGGAGATCTGGGGCCGGCGGCGGCGGGGGGGAGCGGGCCCGCTGCTCGAGGCTCCCTCTGCTGCCTCCGCCTCTCCCTCTGACTCGCTGGGGATCTTGCACACGGGGCGGTGAGCCTCCAGAACCAGCTCCAGCCTCTCCTTCTGCTTCTGCAGGTCCTCAATCTCTTTCTGTAGCTCCGATTTTTCTCCTTCCAGTTTATCCGTCTCCTGTGAGGAGAAGTAGGAGGTGCAGGAGGGAGACATCAGAGGTGGCCTAGTGGCGGAGTGGGGGGCAGCAGCAGAGGGAGGATAGGAACTGGAGGGGCAGAAGGAGGGAGAATAGCAGCTGTGGGGGACAGCATCAGAGGGGATCAGTGAGGGAAAGCTGGGAGCAGCAGCAGGGAGGGGAGAGCGGCAGGGGATAGGGGGCAGTAGCCAAAAGGGGGCAACAAGGCAGTAGTCAGTGCCCACCCCTACCCTCCCACTTTAACCTCCTCTTGGAGACCTTGGTTCTTCCCAAAGCCTCCAAGCTCTGGCTCGGCCCAGACAATAATTCCCCTCAGACTCCCTGTGGAATCACGGGGATCTTTTAGGCCAAGCCTGGCATTTTGCAGAGGAAGAAACTGAGGCTCCGAGAGCCGCCCTGCTGCATCCTGAGAAGGATGGCGTTTCCCTGGCCCTCCAGCTTTCCTGCCTGCATTTACCCCAGGCAGCGAACGTTCCATTTTGGGAGGGAGGGAGCTCGGAGAGCACAAAGTCTGGCCCACAGACTCGGGAGGGAAGGACGCACAAGGGCAGACGCCACCGGACACTGTATCAGCGCGACACAATGTCAGGAGGGGAAGCGCAGCAGGGGAGGGGGGGCTTTGAGTAGGTGGGAAAGTGGCCAGCCCCGGACCCGGACTCAAGAATTCCCGAGTTCAAATCCAGCCCCGGATATTTGCCAGCCGCGGGACCCCAAGCAAGTCGCTTATCATGGACTGCCTCAGTTTCCTCATCGTTAAATGGGGATCGTAACATTTAACCCATATCTTTAAGGTGCTTTAAACATCTTTAAGCATTATACAAATACAAGTTAAGGAGTGTTATTTCTCTTTTTATTATTACATGAAGTTTTCCTTTGGATTTTAAAGGAAAGGTGGGAATTCAAAAGGCACGGAGAAAATTTCAAGGCAGGGTGCCAGCCTCAGCAAAACTAAAAAGTGGGACGGGCACGGGCAGGGGGAGTGAGTAGTTAAGTTTGCCTAGAAAATAGGAGAGGCAAATAGGATATAAAAATTAGGTTGATAAGTTAGAGGAGAAGGCCTTGAATGCCAGGGAAGGCTCTGACTTTTACTTAGGGGGCAATAGGGAGCCACGGAAGTTCTGGAGCCTTCACTATCATTAACCCTCACCAAGTCTGAACAAACAGCAATAGTCTATGTTTCTTCTGTGTTCCAAAGGTTTACAATGATCCACCATGATCCAAACTTCCCCACATCACTTCCATTTTGCCAGTGGGAAGAGTGGATTCGGGCACAGGCAAGTGGCAGTTCTTGGACCTGCATCCAAACCCTCAGACTCTCAAGTCCATAGCCACCACTAGAGAGAAAAGGCCCCTCATCCCCTCTCACCCCACCCAGGGCCTACTGGGGGCCCCCCCCTCACTTACCGCTTGCAGGAAGTCGGTCAGCTCCTTCCTCCTGTTCCGGCACTTGGCAGCTGCCAACTTGTTTCTCTCCCGCCTGACCCTCCTCCTCTCTTCCTCCTCAGGACTTATCTGCAAGGGTCAGAGGAGAAGAGTAAGGAGGAAAGCCAGCCCGAGGGGGGGGGGGTGCCCATGGGTGGGGGAGGGACAGCTAGAACCCATCCATCCCTTTCGGGTTGGGGAGAGCAGCCCAGAATCACCAAATTTGAGGTGAGAGGGACCTCAGAGGCCAGTCACGTGCTCAGACCGGGACAGTATTGTTGCCAGAGGACACTGACCCACAGGGGAGTGTTCTGGGAGGCGCCCGGGATAGCCGAGGGCCTTGAATTGGGACCAGCTGAGGACTGGATGGAGACACTGAGTATCTGGCCACTGAACCAGAGACTTTGGTCAAAGCTGGAGCGCTTAAAGAGGGAGTCCATGGGTTCTGGAGCGCTTAAAGAGGGAGCCCATGGGTTCTGGAGTGCTTAAAGAGGGAGTCCATGGGTTCTGGAGCGTGTAAAGAGGGAGCCCATGGGTTCTGGAGCACTTAAAGAGGGAGCCCATGGGTTCTAGAGCGCTTGAAGAGGAAGCCCATGGGTTCTGGAGTGCTTGAAGAGGGAGTCCATGGGTTCTGGAGCGCTTAAAGAGGGAGCCCATGGGTTCTGGAGCGCTTGAAGAGGAAGCCCATGGGTTCTGGAGCGCTTGAAGAGGAAGCCCATGGGTTCTGGAGCGCTTAAAGAGGGAGCCCATGGGTTCTGGAGCACTTGAAGAGGGAGCCCATGGGTTCTGTTGGCCCCAAGGGCTGACTGGAGGACTAAGCTTTGGAACCCATCGCAGCTTGGGGTCTTGGGAAAATCTGCCTTTGCCAACTGATGGCTGGTCCTGAGGGGGCGGGGCTTCCCTGGCGGCCAGCCGCCTGTCTGGGAGCTTAGAAGCAGGATGCTCTCTGGCGGCAGCTTGGACCAGAGGCCCCTTCCACCTCCCGAGTCCTTTCCCCCATGTGAACGTGAGCAGGCGGGAGCCCAGAAAGACTAGAGCCTGAAGTCAATGTGTCACACATGGAATAAGTCACAAGTGGGGCTTTCTGCTTCAAATCCCCCCTGCCTCCTGCCCCATAATGCCACAGGGCAGAAATGGCCTCCCAAAGCGTCTGGCTGAAGAGGAGAAATACAGGACTCTCAGGCCATGGGGATCAGGATCCCACACGCTGGGCACTGTGCCGGGCACTGGGCATCCGGACAGCTTCAGCCCCTTACGGAGCTGGCACAGGTCTCGCCTTGCCAGCAGAGACCAGGGCTGTTGTGGTTTGTGCTGTGCCTTAGGACTCAGAAGCGGAAGAAAATTTGGAGTTGCTGTAATCCAAAATCCTCACTCAGGGAAACTGAGGCACAGAAGGCTCCAGGGCACAGGGCCTATAAAAGAGATCGACCTGGGAGCTCTTTCTCCTGTTCCCACAGTGACAGCATGACTGACAGGCAGCCAGCTTTGAGTGCGAATGGGCAACAGGCAGCCATGGCACACACACTAACCCCAGAAAAAGCAGCTTATTCCAGAGAGTGGATGAGGGCGCAAGGACTCCCCCGCCTCTGTTTCCTTTGCTGTAAAAGGAAGCGAGCAGGCTTGCTGTTGCTGAGACCAGCTCTGGGTGTAGGAAGCTGTGAAAATGAGGCAAAGATGGGAGGATTCAGGGCTGAAAGGTTCCCCAGAGCCCGGCTCTTCCTTTTTTCAGAGAAGGAAACTGAGGCCCAATTTCCCTTCATGATTGGAAGGGTCCCCAGAGCCCAGCCTCTCTTTTTTCAAAGAAGGAAATTGAGGCGCCAGGACCTGCCTCAACACAAGCCAGTGAAAGCGGCGTTGGCAGAATTGGTCCCATTTTAAGGAAGAAGTTGAGGGCTACAAGGGATACAGCTTCTTAGTGTGAGAGCTGCTGGGAGGTCAAGGAGCTGAAATCCTGGGCCTCTCTCATTCATAGGAGTCAGAGGCCCCCTCAGAGGGTAAGGCCGCGGGCCTGGGCCCCAAACAGCTGACTCTGGGGAGGCTTCTGCCATCTCAGTCAGAAAACACCTCCTGGGGGCCAAAGGGGGGTTGGGGAGGAGGGGGGGTCTTTCACCTGGTCGTTGTGCCTTCTCCGGACCCCAGGCGGGGGCCCCACAGCCCGGATGACTCCAGGGCGGCCCTGGAGGCCATAGGGCTGGTAGGGGAGGGCCCTGGAGTAATGGGCCCCGGGTCCCAGGTATCGGGGCTGGGTCATCCACTGAAACTCGTGGCTGCCGCTGACCGTGTTCAGGGTGGGCACGAAGTGGAACTTCTAGGGGAAGAGAAAAAAAGGGGGTCAAGGGATACTTCAGCGCGGGAAAGTGGCAGGCTGCACGGGAGCGGGGGAGGGGCTGCTCCCGACAACCTTAGGGCGCCCCTCAGAATTCCAGCCCTAAGCCAAGGTGAGGAAAAGGGGCTCTGGGAGCTGCAGCCGGCTCCAGGCAGGGGGCAGCCCCAGGGCCAGCCTCAGCTCCGGCACTGCCAAACCTTCCCGGCCTCCGGAGGGGCGGGGAGGGATCTGAGGCACGGGAGCAGCTAAGCAGGGTCCGGCTGCAGGGAGGTGGCGACACAGGAAAGCCCGCGGACCCCGAAGCCTGGAGGGTTCGGGAATGGAATAAGGCAGGAGCGAGGGGGGAAGGGGGAGGGCAGGACCGCGGAAGAGGTAAGGGAGGTCGAGGATGGGAAGCGCTCGGGGATGTGGGTCGGGAGGGGCCGGGACCCTGCCAGAAAGCCGCGCTGTCGTTCCCAGTCCTGCTCGGGCTCGGCCCCCTCCCGGCTGGGCGGCCTCGGTGACCCCAGTTCCGTCCCCCGAGGGACTCTGGAGTCGGCGGCTTCCTCCTCCCTGGGCACCCAAAGGCGGCGGCATCGCGGACAGGAGCGCCTCTGGGGGCCAGGAAGGGAGGGGCGCCTCCCGCATGGCCCCCCCACCCCGGTGACTCAGCTGCCGGTGACTAGGCGCTTCGGGCCCTCGGCCGGCTAGCTCCCCACGCGGGACACGTGCTCTGCTGGCCCTGGTTCGGCAGGAAGTGGGCACGTGCCCAGGGTCCCCCCGATCCCGGGATCAGAGCACCGGCTCTCGCGCACCCTCCCGGGCTCCCGAGCCCCACATTCAAAGGTTGGTGGGGGAGGGGTCGAGCCGGGATCCCCAGAGTTACGCCCCCTCGTCAGCTCGGTCCGGAGACCCGAGAAAGCCAGGGGATGACTTTCTCCCTCATAGCCTCATCCTTTGGGAGGGACGTGAAGCTGAGAATGAACCCCACGTCCGAGAGTCTGACTGCGTACACGCGCGCTCCGGGTCAGGGGCGCAGCCTAGGACCCGCTTCGGCCTGGATAACTGACGGGTGGAGACAGGGGAATAGCGGGCTGGGAAAGGAGGAATGGGGGGTGGGGAGAGAGGGGAGGAGGAGCAGAATAGGGAGCGGAGCCCCGAGCCACAGGGCCCATCAGGGTATGGGCGAGAGGCTTCGAGCGAGGGCCCGCTGAGCCTCGGGGGTCCCCGGGCAGCTGCCCGCGCGGGCACTCCGGACCGGGCGCTCTGCTGGAGTCCCATTCCCACCAAACACCGATGCTCCACTGAGGCTGAGGGAGCACGAGCCCGGGAGAGCCGAGGCCAGGCCCCGGACTCTCCGGTGTCCGGCTCTCCGTCCCCGGCCGGGTCTCGCAACTGGGCAGAGAAGACTCTCCCAGCCGACCTGCCGGCCTCCCAGCCCATCCCGAGGCGCCCCGGCCCGAGCGCCCCCGCCTGCCTCCCGCCGCCTCCTCACCTGCTGTCCCGCAGTGGTAGACGGCTGCTGAGGGGCGCCGTACGGACCGCCCCCGGAGCTGGGCCCAGCTTCCCCGAAATCTCGGAACATGTCTCGGCTAGTACTGAGTGGGTCCCAGGCTTCCCGGACTCCCCGCGTCCCTACTCGGATCTGACTCACTTGTTGCTCGGTCGCCTACTTGGCTTTTTTATGAATGAACATTTTTATGGAACGAACCATTTTCGTCTAGGGGGAGAATGGCTAGCCATCTTCCTGACTTTAGCTTCCAAAAACAAAACCCTTTCCTGAATGCCATCTTTTAAGATTCCGGCTTCTCTCTTATCTAAATCTATCCTTTCTTTTTTAGAGAAAAAAACAAGGCCCGTGTTCCTCGGAGCTTCCAGTTCGTACGTACCCCCCGGGAGCCAACAGATTGGTACGGTCGAAGGCCTGATGACGTAGATGCCCATATATGGGGCAACTTCCTACGCCACGCCTGGGCTCAGTGAAGGATTCCCCCGACGCCAGACATCGCCGCAGGTTCTAGGGCACCTGGGCTCCGCCCCCTGACTCCCAGGCCCGGAGCGCAGCAGAGGGATGCGGGGCCCTCGCGCTGCTGGGGGTCGGGCCACGGACCTTCATTAAGCACGCACCCTGCGCCAGGCCCAGGGCTCGGGGAGACGCACATGAAGCCATCCTTGCCCTCAGGAAGCTTACGTTCTGCCGCGTACTTACCGGCACCCGGAGGAGTACATAGGGACTGATGGGGGGAGGCAATGGCGTAGGGATGCGAGTAAGGTCGCGGTTTTAGGGATTCGGCTGGATGAGCGGGAGCCTTAGGGAGGCCAGCGGGGGCCCGGCGCCCGAAAGGAGAGGGATTCCTGCCTCCGTGGAGCTTCCAGTCTGTGGGGGAGGGGCGGGATGCCGCAGTTACGGGGATCTGAGGAAAAGACCCGGTCACTGGAAGAAAGCTCCAGTGGAAAAAGGAGGGGAATTCACGCCAGCAGAGCCCGAAGGAAGAGAAGGCTTCTGAGAGCACAGGGGACGGGGACGCGTCGGGAATGGGGGGTTTCTTAGGCAGAGGCTGTGGGGACACGAGCACGGGATTTGGGGAACAGCTCACAAAATGCAGAAAGGGAGCCCTGGCTCCCACACCCCCTGGCTTAGCTGGGTGTCGGGAATAGGGGGTCTCTTAGGGAGAGGCTGTGGGGACACATCCCCCTGGCGTTAGCTGGGTCTCGATTCACTCAGTTTCCAGCTTTGTGAAAGGAGGTTTTCGTCCGGGGGGGGGGGGGGCGGGGAGAGGGGGGAACTGGCCATGGACTCATTGAAGACCCTTTGGTTAAGCACCTCCTACGGGCGGGGCACCTTGCTAAATGCTGGGTACAAAAAGAGGCAAAAACACAATTTAAAGATGTCGAGGCGGAGAAATGCACCCAGAGCAAGCTATATCCAAGGCGAATAGGAAGTAATTTAAAAAGGGAAAGGCCTGGAGTTAAGAAAAGTGTCCTTTACAGGTAAGATTAGAATCGGGATTTAAAAGGCGCCCAGGAGGGCAGCAGTCAGAGAGAGGTTGGGCTTGTCAGGTTTGGGGGCCGCCACAGAGAATGCCCGGAGGCTACAGAGCCAGGGTCTCCGGCATGAAAAGAGCAGGAGGCTGGAGTCCCTGGCAGGGTCCAGGTGGAAGGAGCCTGGACAGGTAGGAGGGACTTTAAAAACCTTTAGAGCACCATAGACATGGGAGCTCCAGGTGGGAGCTAGTGAGCTGCCTGTCCATGCTTGGGGAAAAAAATTAGAAAATTGGGGCAGCTGGACAGCTGGACAGTGCAGTGGATAGAGCACCAGCCCTGAAGTCAGGAGGACTTGAGTTCCAATCAGGCCTGGGGCATTTAACACTTCTTAGCTGGGTGACCCTGGGTGAGTCACTTAACCCCAACTGCCTCTGCAAAAATAAATACATAAATAACCTTAATTAATTTCCAATTCTCAAAGGGAAAGGAGAAGGCAGCAGTGAGATCCTCTGATCCATCTTTCTGCCTATATAGAATAAGACAGAGACTTGTTTATACAGTGATCGATTCTGATGGAATTTTTTCAGCGGTGAGGTGATTCAGGCCGTTTCCAATGGCCTTGTGATGGAAAGAGCCATCTGCGCCGGAGAGACGCGCGGGGATCACAAGACTTTTTTGTTGTTGTTTGCTGGCATTTTGTTTCCTTCTCATTTTTTTTTTCTGCAGCACGATAATTGTGGACATATGCATAGGAGGATTGCACATGCTTAACATATATCAGATTGCTCACTGTCTATAGGAGGGGGTGGAGGAAGGGACGGAGAAAAAAATTTGGAACCCAAAATTTTGCAAGGATGAATGTTGAAAATGATCTGTGCTTATGGTCTAAAAAAAAAAAAAAAAAAAAAAAAAAAAAAAAAAAAGCTTCTAAAGACATTAGGATCTCCTTTTCCTCGCTAGGGGACCATCACCATTTGAATTGGTTTATAGGTTTAAAGATGAATCAGCTCATTTAGCCTCCCCTTTTTATAGAGGAAGAAACTGAGACCCAAGTCTTAAAACCCTCCCAGAAGCATATCACCACACAGCATTCTCACTCTTTTTGTTGTTTGCCTGATTTTCTTTTGTTTCTCATTTTTTTGTTCTTTTTTGATTTGATTTTTCTTGTGCGGCAAAATAACTGTATGAATATGGATGCATTCATTGGATTTAGCCTATATCTCTACCATGTTTAATGTATATCGGACTACTTGCCATCTAGGGGAGGGGGCGGGGGAAGGGGGGAAATTGGAACACAAGGTTCTGCATAGGGCTAATGTCGAAGAATTGTCCGCGCAGATGTTTTGAAAAATAAAAAGCTTTAATAAAGAAAAAAAAAAAAAAGAATACAGAGCATAGAAAATCTGGGCTGGGAAATATGTTAGAACATAAATTGTAAAGTTGGGAGGAGACTTAGAACATGGAATGCCAAAGCTGGAATGGACCTATGAATAGTCAGAGCTGGGAGAACCCTTATAAAAGAACATCAGCTTCTTGAGAGAGGTTAGAACATAGAACAGAGAATGTCAGAGCTGGGAAGGGTCTTAGTCAATCAGTAAGTCAGTCAAATCAATAAATATTTATGAAACCCCTACTAGGTGATGAGGAGACAAAGAAAGGCAAAAAACTCCCTCCCCTCAGAGAGCTCATCCATCTATTGGGCAGTGGCTTGGCCAAGGTCATACAGATAATAAATAAATCCGGGAGCTGGGCCTTGAACCCTGGTCCTAAAGGCAGTACTCTATTCATTATGCCATACTGCCTACAGAGTCTGAGGATTCTGGGCCTCTCCTCTCCCACCCCAAACCCAAAATAAGGCCGAAATGGCCCAACAACGATTCTTTCCCCGATTGCCTTCCGATCTCTGTGTTAAAATTCACTGTGGACCCACTGAATCGAGTCTCCCACACAGCTACCCAGGGAAGACTTGTCTCAGTGGTAGAAGCTCCAGAATGACCTAGGGGCCTACCTGCTCTCGAACCCTGGCAGAGGCCACGTTCGGGACAGAAGAACCAGGCAGATGTACTCTCAATTGCTGCCCGCGGACACACACAGGCTGACGCATCCGTGGCACCTCGTTCTCACCGAATCGGGCCCGACCACACACCAGGGCCCTAGAAATGCACCCCCAGCCCACCCTACCCCCACCGAGGCAGGAAGTTGTGGGAGAAGCACAGAGGGACCATCATTCAGGAACCCTGGGTTCTAGCACTAGTTCTGCAGTCGACTTATTGTATAATCTTGGGAACTCAAAGATCAGGACTTTTCTCGTGTATAAAGGGCAGCTGGACTAGATGCCCCGCTGGGTTCTCCCAGTTCTGACATTCCCTAGTTAATGTTCTAAGAAGGGCCCTCCTAGCACTGACATTCTCTGTTCTAAGATCCCTCCCGTCTCTGTGTTCTCCGGTCCCTTCTAGCTTTAACATATGATGTCGTAAGGGCGTTCCCAACGCTGATGTTCTATGTCCTAAGGTCCCTGGCAGCTCTGATATTCTGTGTTCTAAGGTTCCTCCTAGTACTGCCATTCTGTATTCTAAATTCCCAATCAGTTCTGACATTCTATTCTAGGTTCTAAGTCCCTTCCTAGCACTGACATTCTCTGTTCTAAGAACATTCTGTGTTCTAAGATCTTTCCGAGCTCTGACATTCGAAGTCTCCTCTCAGTTGTGATTCTAAGGATGCAACTCCCAGCACTGACATTTTCTGGTCTAAGACTCCCTCCCAGTTTTGACATTTTTAGTTCTGGGTTCTAAGGTGCCGTGAAAATCCACCATTCTATCTTTTATGTTCTAAGAGTGTTCCTAGCTCTTACTTGTCTGTTCTAAGGTTTCTTCTAGCTTTGACATTTTATGTTCAAAGGAGCTTTTTAGCTTTGATATTCTCTGTTCTGTGGCCTAAGAACAATCCCAGATGTCCTTCATTAGAATACAGAGCATAGAAAATCTGGGCTGGGAAATACATTAGAACCTAGAATGTAGAGTTGGGAGGAGACTTAGAACGTGGAATGCCAGAGCTGGAATGAACAAAGAAAGTCAGAACTGGGAGAACCCCTATTAAAAAACATCAGCTCCTTGAGAGAGCTTAGAACGTAGAACAGAGAATGTTAGAGCTGGGAAGGATCTTAGTCAATCAATAAGCATCTATTAAGTGCTTTTTAAATTAATTTTTTTAATTTTAATTTTTTATTTAATTACATTTTTATATTTAAATTTTTTTTGCTACCTTTTAAGTTCTGAACTGTTTCCCTCCTTCCCTCCCCCTCTCACACTAGAAAAGGCCGTCATTTGACATAGATCTATGTACATATATAAATATACATGTATAAAATATATATTTCATGTAAATATGTAAAATCCCATTCGCCATATTTGTTTATCAGTTCTTTCTCCGGAGGGAACATGGACTTTCAAGACAGAGATCATGGAACTTAGCGATGATCGAGTCCCACCTCTTCTGTTTACAAGTGAAAAAGCTAAGGTCCAGAGCAGGACAGGGCCCTGCCAGAGGACATGGCGGGGCGGTTCCACAGCCTGGGCCCCTGCCCACCCGTCTGGGATTATCCCCTCAGGTGTGGACAGGAATCAGAAGAATCCAGTGAAAGCCAACGTCAGAAAGAACTTCCAACGAGAATCAAATCGGCAATTTTAATGGCACCAGAAGGGCTTCGGGCCCAAGAGGGGCCATTGGATCTGGTCAAGAGAAAGAGCACAGGGAGCCCTGGGGAGCTTCAAGGCTTGAGAGCACTTGGGAGGCGCTGCCTTCTATCGATCTGTGAGCCTCGGCTAGGCTGTCTCTTGCCTTCTCCTTCTGGGCCCCAAAGGGAACCCCAAGATTCCTGGGAGCAGAAGGGATGGGCACAGGCACTTTCCCTCCTGGTTTTTCGGCTGATATCGCCTCCATTCATTTTTTAAAATTAATTTTTTTTTTAATTTTCAAAACATAGGCTTGGATACTATTCAACATTCACCCTTGCAAAGCCTTGGGTTCCAAATTTTTTCTCTCCCTTCCCCCATCCCCTTCCTTGGGAACAAGTAATCCAATATCTATTAAATATGTGCGATTCTTCTATACGTATTTCTTACGTATAAGAAATTTTCTTATGTGTGAAAAATCACATCAAAAAGGAAAAAAAAAAAGAACGAAAAGAAAAAAGCAAACAAATAACCACAAAAGGAGTGAAAGTGCTACGTTGGGATCCACACTGAGCGCCACCATCCTGGAGCTGGCCAAGGTGGCCGTCTTCTCCATTCTTTCTTTGCTAAAGCCAAAACAAACTTCAAGCCCTCCCTCCTCCTTCACCATCGTGGTGGGGTCCCGGGCTCTAGAGAAATCGTCCAATTTGCCCCGGAAGAATCAAGACTTGGTTTATCGTTTTGTAGCTTGTTGAGGTAAAAGTATATCGAGCATATATATATATATATTTTTTTTTTTTTTTTAAAAGAAGATCCTGTTGTTGAGCATTTACTAACAAAGCCCCAGCCCCAGGTTGGGAAGACTTGGAGGAGGACTTCCAAGTCCAACCTCAGGATCAGGCTATGGTCTGTTAGGAAGCGAAAGGCAATGGCCCGGGGCAGTTTGGAAAGCTCCGAGAGCCGCTTATTAAAAGTGGGAAAGGAGACTGAGGGGAGGGGATGTTGGGGGAGGGAGAATGGGAGTGGACGGGGGTCCTGTTGACACACAAATACAAACACAGGCCTTCTGCCTCCCAGCCAGTCACCGCATGTCCCTCTGGGAAAGCAAAAGGTTTTGAACTCCCCGGGATGAAAGGTCCTAATGGATGATCTGCTTGGCCAATAAATCTGCCACACCTCACGTCGGGAGAAACTCCAAGTGCCCGGGGGAAACTGAGTCACAGAGGGGGAGCAGCCCAGATTGGGGAGTGAGTCACAGAGGCCTGAGAAGGCACAGACACACCTTCCCGAGGGGACCTCCTTTCCCTCCCGCTCCCCCCCAAGCCCAGGCCCTCTTGGCCTGGAATGGCAAAGCCTGCGGCCGACCCCGGGGAGGAGCGGGTCCCAGGGATGCGCCCAGAACAGGCTCCCAGCCCCCGGATGCTTCTCTTTGCTCTGAGGGGGAGGGGGAGGGGAGCCGCGAGGTACCAGCTGGCAAGCCGGCCCCTGCCACAGATGGAGAAAGCCAGACAGCTGGCCATTCAGCCGTTGCCCTCCCCCCGGGGCCCGGGCAGACAGGAAGCTTCTGACTCCAAAGAAAAGGATTTTGGGTTTGGAAGGGAGTCAGGGCTCTGAAAGAGGCATTCTTTGGCTGAAACGCTGCCCTCTCGCCTCCTGCCCCTGCTCCCCGGCCGGCCGGCGCTGACCACTGCTCGGGGAAGGGCTGCCGCTCCTGCTGGTGGCAAGCTTTTCCCCCTCACCACGGCCCCCAGGAGGCCATTCCCTGATTCCCTGGTCCCACCCTCCCCTCCCCCATCCCTCCCTCACTTCCCCTCCATGGGGGCCAGACCTTCTGCCTTTCGGGACAGCGACCTGAGCACCTAAGGCAGGACGTGTCCCCGCCACAAATGCTGAGGGGAGGAAGGGTCCGGACGGGGAGAGCCCCCCCGGGAAGCCTCCGTGACCCCGAGTTACCCCCCCACTGTCCCTAGGATGGGACTCCATGAAATGGGGAGTTTCCCCCAGGATGAATCACCCCCATGTGTCAGGTTGCCAGGGGCTGAGGCGCCTGCCGCCACTCCCTCCCCTCGCCGAGCCCGAGTCAGAGGCCTGAGCCAGGGAAATTCCCCATTTGGGGGCTCTGAACCCCGTCCAAACCCATCGCTTTCCCTCGAGTCAGTCATTTCCTGTTTCCTATAGCGCATCCCTGGCGTCCCTCCCGCCGGGACCGTGGAGCCCTTAACGGTGGGGGGGCAGGGGACGGCGGGACCGGGTCCCCCTCTGAAGGAAGGAGCCGTCCCGGGGAGGAGACAGAGGCGCCCTCCTTCCATTTCGGGGATGCCTTTGCCCGGCATTCAAGGCCTTGCCCAGCGTGGTCCTGCCTCAGTTTCCAGGCCTCTCTGTGAGTCGCCCCTGTCTGTTCCTACCCCAGTGGGCTGCGCAGGACAGTTCTGGGATCCCTCCCCCAGGGGTTTGCCGGTGCTGTTCCATCTGCCTGGCACCCTCCCTCTCTCTGCACCCTCCGCCTGCCCAATCCTTCCCGTTCTTAGTGATTTGCTACAGAACGGGGTTAAGTCATATTTTACATGTGTGGGTCACCCTGCCATGGGGGAGGGGCTGGGGGGAAGGAGGGGAAAAGCTGGAACAAAAGGTTTGGCCGTTGTCAATGCTGCATATAACTGGTGAATAAAAAGCTATATTAAAAAAAAAAAAAAGGAAAAAAAAGAGAGTACCAACAACAACAGAAAAAACTGGCTTAAGTGACTTGTTCGGGGATACAGCAAAGGTGTCTGAGGCTGGACTTGAACTCAGGTCCTCCTGACTCGGGGGTTGCCCATTGTACCCTCTAACTGTCCATTCCCCATTCCTTAAACCCCAGCTCGATGCCTCTTCCTCCAGGAAGCCCTTCTTGATTTCCACGAGAGACAATGACCGCAAAGGTGCAGGGCCGCATGTGTGCAGAATCCCCTTGGCCTGTAACGTTGGAGACGGAGGTTCTCTGGTCTCGGGCACCTTAGGCTCTTAAGCCCCGAGAATAAGGATGAGTAAAGGAACTGGGGAAATCACCAGGGAAGGAGAAAGGGAGGAAGTGACTCAGCACCCAAGGTGCCCACTGTGCGCGAGGCACTTTCTAGGCATGATTTTACCGGGGCCTCAGCACAACCCTGGGAGGCGGGGCACTTGTGACCCTTGTTTTAAAGATGGGGAAACCGAGGCTGAGAGAAATCCAGGGACTTGCACAGGGTCACACGGGTGTAAGGCTCAGGGGCCCCGGGTGGCCTCGGACCCAGCTTTGCTCACTGATCCAGCGGTGACTTTGATTGAACCCCCTCCCCCCTTCGTGCAGGGAGCCCGCCTCGGGGGGCGCACACGGAGCGGCTGGGGGGCTCTGCCTTTACCCGGCCCCTGGGCCCACGCGGGTGACCTCGTTTCCCTGTCCCCACAGCCCTGGGAGAGCGCGCAGATAACCTTATCTCTGACGAGGAAACGGAGCCCTGGGAAGGCCGGGCCCTTCCCGGAATCCCACACCCAGCTCTGTCACCCACACCTTGACCTAGAAGTCCAAGACCTGAGCCCAGGGTTCCAGTCCTGCCCCTCCCTCGCTCTCCGTCCCCTCCCTCCCTGAGCCTCAGTCGAGATCAGGAAAAATGGGCGGAGGATGGTGGGAATCAAGATTTAGGGTTTCTCCCCACGGGGGATGAC
The DNA here is from genome assembly GCF_016432865.1 of Antechinus flavipes. Lineage (NCBI taxonomy): Eukaryota > Metazoa > Chordata > Mammalia > Dasyuromorphia > Dasyuridae > Antechinus > Antechinus flavipes. The sequence continues at coordinate 256,365,772 of NC_067403.1, forward strand.
GGGCCGGGGAAACTGAGGCACCGGAGCGCGGCCGGCGGGCGGGAGCAGAGAGGGAGCCCGGGGGCTGGGGCCGCGGGAGGTCTGGGGGAGGGAGCGTCCCCGACCCCCCGAGCCCGGGAGCGCGGCGCCGCAGCCTCTGCGCCCCGCGGGGAGAAGTCCGCGAGCCCCCGAGCGCCCGTGACTCAGCGCGCTTCCACCTCCCGCCGCCGCCAAGTCAAGTCAAGCCTGTGGCATCTCCGCTCCCCGGCCGAGGCATTCCGATCCCGTGAGGCTCCGGGGCTGACTCAGCCTTCGCACGCACCGCTCGGCCCCGGGAAGCGGCCGCCAAAGACCCCTCCCCTCGCCCCCCCCCCCCCCCCGGAAAGGGGCGAGCCCGGCAGTCAGGGGCGGCAGCGGCGCCCCAGGAGCCTCGGGGACCGCGCTCGGCACAAGTCCCCGTCCTTCCCTGGTGACCCGCCCCGCCCCCACCCCTCGTTTCCCCGGAGCCAACAACGGTCCAGAGCGTCCCGGGAGAAGCTCCCCGATCCCGCCCGGGGCGGGGGACGGACCCGTGGGAATCGGCGCCTCGTGCGCGCGCAGTTTCCACACGCCAAAGTGGCCCAGAGGAGGGCAAGTTCTGCAAGGGCAGGAGCGGGACCGAAAGGCCACGAACCGAAAACAGAACGGTTCGGAAGCTCGGGGGCACGAAGGGCGAATGCTTCTGCAGCCAGAGGCAGAGCGAAGCCGCCATGAGCTTTGACAAAAGTCCAACAAATGGAGCCCGTGGGGACCGACCCAAAGGTGGGTTTAAGAACCTCAAAAAGAAGGTTATTTCCCCCCCAAAAAAACCAAACTATTGATGTGAAAAAAAAAACCTTCAAAATCATAAATAACCTCCTACATCTCGGGACACCATTGTGGACGATGAATTCTGCCCCAAGGTAGCCAGGATGTTAAAAGATGGATAAACTCGCTGTTGGAGCCCTTGGGGGGGGGGGGGGGGGGAAGAGGCAAATTAATTGATTGCTAGTGAAGCTGTGAATGGTCCAACCGATCTGGGGGGAAATTGGAATTATGCAAGAAAAGTCACAAATGGTTCAGTTCCCATGATCCCGAAATCCCGGGACTGGGCTGTTTCCGAGAGGTAGAAAATCTCCTGGTAGGCCAAAGAGCATTATTGGGGATAGACAAGATAGTGTCCGACAATTAGCCCCCAGAGTCAGGAGGACCTGAGTTCAAATTTGACCTCGGGCCCTTCATACTTACTAGCTGTGTGACCCTGGGCAAGTCACTTAACCTCAATTGCCTCAGCCAAAAAAAAAAAAAAAAAAAAAAAAAATTAAGGATAGCTGCAGGAATTCCGGTCTCTGAGGTGAAGAAGTATTATTGCATTCTTTCAAGGCAATTCCAATAAAATGGATAGAAAACACCAGCTGCATCCAGAAGATTGAATGTAAACCAACACCCATGATCAGCCCCTTTTTTTGTTTTGTTTTTTTCTTTCGTGGCTTTTCCCTTTTGTTTTGATTTTTCTCTCCCAATAGGATTCATAAAAAAAGTATATTTAAAAAGTGAATGTGTGTGTGTGTGTGTGTGTATAAGCAGAAAAAAATAAAACAATAAGTAAAAAAAGAAATCGAACTGTACTCTCGGGAATGATGAATTTGAAAAATCCAGAGGATCGTGTGGGGAAAAAAAAGGAAGTGATGGCAAGGCAAGAAAACAGTCACAACAGTGTCACCGGGGAAGAGCACGGCATTCAAGGCCGGGATCATTGTTAGTTTTTATCCCACCACCTGTTAGGGGACACACTGTTTTGGGTGGGCGACTGTATTAGGTAAAAGAGTACAGTGGGGTCTTCATTAGAAAGTATCTGTTAGACGACTGGCGAGACTGACCTGAACTGATGCTGAGTGAAATGAGCAGAAGCAGGAGATCATTATATATCTCAATAACGATACTGTTTGAGGATGGATTCTGATGGAAGTGGATCTCTTCGATAAAGAGAAGATCTAACTCAGTTTCAATGGATCAAGGATGGACAGAAGCAGCTACACCCAGAGAAAGAACACTGGGAAATGAATAGAAACTGCTTGCATTTTTGTTTTTCCTTCCGGGTTATTTCTACCTTCTGAATCCAATTCTCCCCGTGCAGCAAGAGAACTGTTCGGTTCTGCACACATAGATTGTCTCTAGGATATAGTGTAACCTATTTAACATGTAAAGGACTGCTTGCCATCTGGGGGAGGGGGTGGAGGGAGGGAGGGGAAAAATCAAAACAGAAGTGAGTGCAAGGGATAATGCTGTAAAAAATTACCCTGGCATGGGTTCTATCAATAAAAAATTATTTAAAAAAAGTATCTGTTGTATCTAAATAAAATGTTGTCAACAAAATTAAAAGATAAATAAATTTAATAGGCGCAGTTAGAGCACCAGCCCTGGGGTCAAAAGGACCTTCATTCAAATCAAGCCTCAGACACTTAGCGGGCATTAGCTGTGTGACTCTGGGCAAGTCACTTAACCCAATCGCTTTTCAAAAACTGTTTTAACAGTAATTAAGGAATTAAAAATAATTAATAAATAATTCAATAAATTTTTAAAATAAAAAAAAATGTTTTAGTGATTCCCCCAAAAGGACCCCAAAAATATGTACTTATTCCATTTCTGTAAGGACTTGTGGTTTATTATCATTGTCTGCAGTTGCAGAGACTGAGGCGAATGACTTGCTCAGGGTCACACAGCTATTCATGTCTGAGATTCAATTTGAACTTGGGTTTCCAGAGTCCAGGCCCAGGGCTCCATGGATGTGTACATTGAGGTGACCTGAAGCTTTAGCATTTGGAGAGACCCCCTGGATCCTTGGTCATAGTCTCCATACTGGCATTTAAAGGGGGTCTGTGTGTTTTGGTGAGAATCTTGGGGATCCATCATTAAATTACTGCACGATCTCCCCGAGGAAGGTCAGCCATACTCGCCCATTCAGTTCCGGGCCTGGTTCGGGCCTTTGCAGCAGCTGCCAAGATCTGGGCTGCCTGTCCAAGCCCACGTAGGCCAGACAATGAGTGGCTTTCATCCACTTGGTCCTTTCTGGGTAGCTAGCTAGTTACCGGGAATGGCCTTGAGGAGGCTTGGCCACGTGCGGGAGGTCACGGCACGGAAGATGTCGTGGTTTAAAGGGAAGGGAGCCCCACCCCCCCCGTGGGGATTCTGGGGGGAACGGAGCAGACACCTCTCCCGGGGAGCAGCCCTTTCTCAGCATTCAGCACAGGACGACCGAACGAGACGGGACTCCGTGGCTGCACCTTTCCAGGACGCTCACCGGCATTCTCCCGTCCCTAGTAAGCCCAGAGGCGACTTTATCTCCCCCTGCACCTTCCAGAGGCTTAACTCGGGGCAACACGATTCCCCAACCTCCGGGTACAAAATGGGCTGAGGGAACGCTGTCTGCGTAAACAGAAGGTAAGCTCCTGGAGGGCAGGCTCTAGTCGCTGCTCTTTGCGTCCCCGGCACCCGGCACAGAGCCTTGTGGGGATCACTGGGAACGTATTAACTGACCCTTGAAGAAAACCGAGCTTCCCCCTAAGAGGCGGCTGCTAGAGCACGGAAAGAGCCCCAGATCTGAAGTCAGGGACCCCGGCAGCTGAGCTACTTGATCTCTGTGTTTCGGTTTCCTCATCTGTAAAATGGGGATGCTAGTTGTGCTCCCTACTCGGCAGGGCCGTGGTGGGGATGAAATGAGAACAGATGGCAAGCTCTCCACAAACCACTAGGTGCCCACGGGCACCGAAAGGCGGCGAGCGAAGCCGTCACAGGAACCGAGTCAGTCAACAAGCATTTATTCAGGGCTCACTAGGCACCAGGCACTGGGCTAAGTGCTGTGGGTACAAAGGAAAGCAAAAAATCCCTTGCCTCGGGGGCGCACATTCTAATGGAAGAGACAACATGTTAATAACTAGAGACACAAAATATGTACAGTGTGAGGAGAAGGAAGGCAGTGAAGGTGCCAGGGAAGGCAGGAGGCCGAGCGGAAGAGAACGAGCGCTCCGGGCTGGGGGCCCGGCCCGGAGTCCGGAGATGGTACCGCCCGGGCAACTACAGCCAGGCCGTGCTACCCGGGTCATGGGGGTCCGGGGGGATAGTGTCAGAAGTCCGGGAAGGGAGGAAGGGAGCAGGCTGGGGAGGGCCGTCATGCCGGAGGGAGCAGTCAATCTGCTCCTGGAGGTGATGGGAGCCAGGGAGGCGAATGAAGCAGAAGCGCGTGGTCAAGCCTGAGGCTCCCCAATCTTGGTCCGAGGCTAGCCCTTCACTTCCTCAGTCCCAGAAGGCCTCCTGACACCATTGCTCGTCACATCTGACCTGAGCAACTGACACCTAAATCTGTAAACCAGAGGACCGGGAGGGGAGGGGCTGCTTTGTTGAAGCAATGAGAGGAGTGGGAGAGGGGCCCGGGGAATTGCAATCAGAGCAGGGAGCAGCAGGCACCTTCTCCAGGCCCTTGCCGGTGGCCCAGTCCACGGTCAGGGCTACGATTCCCGGGATGCAACACTCCACCAACTCTTGGGTGCCAGCCAGGGATGGGGGCGGAGCAGCTCTAAGCAGGGGAGGGAACCCAGCCGAGGCTCTGGGCCAGCAACCTGAGCTCCAGGAAGAGGGTCCCTTTCTCCCTCCATTAACTAGGTCACAAGGGGGAAGGGAGATGGGAATGGGCCACGGCCCCACCTCCTCTCCCTTGCAGAGTGGCAACTGTGCCCTTTCCCTTTCCTGAGGCCCGAGGAGGCTGGTCCCCAAAGGCCGGAAGGCGGGCAGCCCTTAAGGGGGTGGGGGCCGAGCAGAGGGCCAGGTCTCAGCCCCGAAGTCCATCCCCTGGAAGGCCGGCCAGAATGATTGTCTGCGCCCTCCCCACCCCCGGGTGTCTGGGCTCCCACCCCAGCTAAGTCAGGGCTGTGTTGTTGAGCCGGTCCAGGACTCGGGAGCAATGGGGGTTGCTCTCGAGGTGGTAGCTGCTCTCGTAGAGGGTGGGACACAGGTGCCAGCGGTTGGCCCGGTAGATTCCCAGGTAGGTGTAGACATCCGGCTTGTAGGTCAGCGGGCACTTGACCCCGGCGGCCCGGATGGCAGCGTCAGCCTTCAGCACTCCCTCCTGGTCCGTGAAATCTTCCGTGTAGACGCAGATGACCTGGCGTTCCTCCTCCTGGGCTCGGGGGCTCACCTTGGCCACCTGCAGCTTCCCCTCCACCACGGCCCTGGCGATGCCGGCCCACGCGTGGTCCAGCTTGAAGCCCGGGCTCAGGTGCATCAGCCACTTCCCGGTCAGGACCTGGTGGGTCAGGGCCAGCTCCCGCAGGATGGCCGGAGTGACGGGCCGCCCGCTGGCCTGCAGGGCTTCCCAGGCCCCCTGGAGTCCCTGGACGTCCCCGGCTCCAGGGGAGAAATCAGGCCCGTAGACCGCGATCCAGCCCACGGGCTTGGGGTTCGGGGCGCTGGGGCCCCCGTAGCGGGAGACTCGGGAAGGAGGGTAGGCGGCCAGCCAGGAGTCCAGCTCACAAGGAGGGGTGCTGCGGGCATCGAAGACCAGCCAGGGGTCCATGTCGGCTGCCATAGCCTCCGCAGCCAGGTGCTCCGCCGTGAAGCCATCCTCCTGGCTCCCGTGGGGGATCTCTTCCTCCGGCAGCTCGATCCTGCAGGAAGGGGGAAAGGTGAGGCACTGCCCAGTGCCCCGGGCGCCGCCCTTCGGTAAAGTGAGAGCCTTTCCAGTGCCAGGGCTACCTTCCTGGCCCTTTAAAGAGGGAAGGCTGGGCGTCACAACCGGCAGAGGGCTGGACTTGAGTCTGCAAAGCCCCGAGTTCGAATGCTGACTGTGTAACCCCGGGTAGCCACTTACTGTCTGCCTCAGTTTCCCCGTCTGTAAAATGGGTACAGTGATAGCACCTGCCCCCTCCCCGGGGGAGGACCGGAGCTATGTCATGGTTGGCCGCTTTGTTAAGGACCGTTTTTGTTACTAATTATAGGTGAGGACTTAAAACCCCCTCGACCCCAACTTCTCAAAGGAGATAAAGCCTCGTTCTAAGAGCACAAAACCCGGAGGGATCTAGGCAAAGGTCAGCAGCCTGGGAGTCCCGTCGGGGCCACCTTGGCCGAGGCGCCCCGTGGGTCGCACTTCGCCCCAACCCGTGGAAAAAAGGCTCCTCCTACTGGGCTCTTCCCGGGCTCCGCCTCCCCTCCCCCGCCGGAGGGGGCGCTCGCCGCCGCTCGCATCCTCCCCGCCCCGCCCCCCCCGGCCTTGGCCCCTCCCGGCTCCCGTACACTCCCGCCGCTGCCCCAGCCCGGGCCGGAGTCTCCCGCCCCACGATCCCATTGCCTTCCCTCAAGGCCCAGTCACCTCCGCCTCTCGCTTCTCTCCGTGCCAACGCGACCTGGCCCTCGCTCTCTCCGGGGCTCCTCTCCGCCGCGGGCCCTCCGCTCCGCCCACCCCACGGCCGCCGCCATCTTGGGCCGCCTGCCGCCTCAACAACAACTTTATCGGCAACCGCCGACCGCGGTCGGAGACAGCCAGAACAGAGGGAGTGAGAGGGTCGGGGAGGCGGGACTTACCCGGACGTGGCAGAGGACGCGACCAATGGGAAGCGAGGTCTCATCGCGGAGGCGCCCGGCTTGAACGCACGGGGGGCGGGGCCGTTGTAGGCGTTCCTCCATCAACAGGAAGGCGGAGCGAATGTCGTCATTCTCCACGGGTCTATCTATAGGAGGAAGGGGTGCTGGAGCGAGGCGGAGGGGAGTGTGAGCTGCAGGGTGCGCGCTAGGACCCGGAGGAGCGTGCGGAGCCCCGGCGCTAGGACCCAGAGGCGCGGGAGGGAGGCCGGCGCTAGGACCCGGGCGGGGCCGCAGCCGGAGCCGGAGAAGCCGCGGCGGCTGAGCCGGAGGAGCCGGGGCCGGAGCCGGGGCCGGAGGGCCGAGGCCGAGGTGCTGCGAGAGCGGCGGCGACACAGGAGGCCCCGAGATGCCGAGCAAGAAGAAGAAGTACAACGCGCGCTTCCCGCCGGTGAGTACTCGGCCCGGGGCCGCCCCCGGCCCCGCCTGGGCCTCCCCGCGCCGCCCCCCCCTCCCCGCAGCTGTCCCTGTCCCCGGGGCCCGGACCCCCCGCGGCACCTCTAGCCTCGGCACCCTCGCCTGCCCCGCCCGCAGCACCGATAATCTTGGGACAGCCCCCTCTCCTCTGACCCCGCTGCCCCTCTTCCTCTGCACCCCTAACTTGGAGACCCCCGCCTGTCCCGCCGCAGCACCGCTGACCTCGGGACCCCCGCCTGTCCCCGTCCGCCAGGCCCCCCGCCCCGGTTCCCCCTCCTCCCTCTCCTTCCCCGAGCCTGTGCGCCGCCCTCGTACCCCACGATGGAGCTGGGGAGGGGGCCTCACGCTGCTCTCTTCCCCACACTAAGGCCAGGATCAAGAAGATCATGCAGACGGACGAGGAGATCGGCAAGGTGGCTGCAGCTGTTCCTGTCATCATCTGTATCCTGGGGCGTGGGGACCTGGGCTGGGGGTCAGGGGGCTGGGGGTCAGAGGGCTGGGGGTCAGGGGGCTGAGGGTCAGGAGGCTGGGGGTCAGGAGGCTGAGGGTCAGGAGGCTGAGGGCTCAGAGGGCTGAGGGTCAGGGGGTTGGGGCCAGTGGGGCTGGGTGTGTTTTCCTGGTTTTCCTTTTTCTTTTTTTCCCTTTTCTTGCTGAGGCAATTGGGGTTAAGTGAAGTGTTAAGTGTCTGAGGCCAGATTTGAACTCAGGCCCCCCTGACTTCAGGCCTGGTGCACTACCCACCGGGCCGCCCAGCTGCCCCCTCCCTCGGTTTTTCTTGACGCGCTCCCTCAGCCAGAGCCCTAGAACTGTTTTTGGAATCGCTTCTCAAGAAAGCCTGTCAAGTGACCCAGTCTCGGAATGCCAAGACCATGACCACCTCCCACCTGTGAGTCCCGCTCCCCAGCTCTTTCTCCCTCCGACTCCGGCCTCCTTTCCCTTTGCCTCTCTCACCTTTGGAAAGGTCACCAGATTCTGGATTAGAAGACCCCGCTCTGCCCTTCCCGCAGCTAAATCTTTTCCTGGTTCTGGACCGTTTTTGTGGGAGCTCTAAAATTAGGGGGATAAATTCGAAAACTTCCAAGGTTCCCTCGCAAGAGCCCCACCCCCATCCTCTGTCAAGAACCCCTGGAGCCCAAAGGAGGCGCTCAGCCCCCTCATCTCCCCTCCTAGGAAACAGTGCATTGAGTTGGAGCAACAGTTTGATTTCCTGAAGGACCTGGTGGCCGCCGTGCCGGACATGCAGGGAGACGGAGAAGACAATCACCTGGACGGCGAGAAAGGGGCGCGCAGGTGAGGGGCGCGCAGGTGAGGGGCGCGCAGGTGAGGGGCGCGCAGGTGAGGGGCGCGCAGGTGAGGGGCGCGCAGGTGAGGGGCGTGCAGGTGAGGGGCGCGCAGGTGAGGGGCGCGCGGTGAGGGGCGTGCAGGTGAGGGGCGTGCAGGTGAGGGGCGCGCAGGTGAGAGGCGCGCAGGTGAGGGGTGCAGGGAGCGCGCTCCTTTCCCTCCCCGGGAGGCGTTTGGTTTCACAGAAAACATCTTCAGAATCATTCCCAACCTAAGCAGCGCCAGAAAAAGGGGGAACGCTTCTTGTTCAGAGAAGTTAGGAAACATTTATTCGGCTCCTGCTGTCGCCGGGCACTGGAAACCCCGATTTTCTGTCTCTCTCTTTACGCACGCATGCACGCTCACGTGTCAAAGTTCAGCCTCTTGCTTTCTTTTTGAGCGTTTTTATTGCTATCTTTTGTCTTTATGTCACCGGAGTTTCTCAGAATCGCACCCTCCCTACTCCTTCCCAGAGAGAAGTACTGTGTAGCCAATAAGGTTGTTTGTTTGTTTTTTGCTGAGGCAATCAGGGCTAGTGACTTGCCCAGGGTCACATAGGAGGAAGTGTTAAGTGTCTGAGACCAGATTTGAACGCGGGTCCTCCTGACTTCTAGCTGGTGCTCCATAGCTGCGCCACCCAGCTATCCCACCAATAAAGTTTTTAAAGGAAAAAAGTCAGAACTGATCAGCCATTAGAAAAAGTCTGCACGTGAGGGCAGCGCTCCACCCCCGGGGACCTCGCCTCAGCCGCGGGGTCGGAGCGGGGGAGGGCTTCTCCAGCCAGTGTTCACGGCTCGACGCTCCGTGCACGGTGCTCCTGGGTCTCTTTGTTCCTTACTTACGCATCGTTCGTACAAATCTCCGGGGTTTCTCTGAGACCCTCCCTTTCCCCTTCTGACGGCCCCACGGTCCGTTATCCTCCCGGAGTATTTGACCCAGGTCTCCAAAGGGCCTCCCTGACCCAGGCCCCCTCTGCTTTCGGTGACCCGTGCTCTCGAGCATTCATAAACGTTCTTCGCTGTCGCCTTAGTTTCCCCATTTGGAAAGTTCTCAAGTCTTATGTCTGACTCTAGGGGCCGGAAGCCTGGGAGCAGCCGGAAAAATGGTGGTGCCGGAGGAAAAGGGAAAGACAAAAAGCAGTCCGGCACAGACTCGGAGCAGGAGGTAAGCCGGCCCCTTAGACCGTCAGCTCGCCCAGGGCAGGGCCTGCTTCCTTCGGTGTCTCTGGGCACAGAGGGCTCCTGCTTGATTGCCGCTGAGCTCACGGCCTGGCCCTGGGCCTCTGCCACCTCTAAAAGAAGGCTGCCGGCCTCCCCGGCCTCCCCCAGCCTCTCTGACGTCCCTGAGCCCTCGGCCCGGCCCCTTCCCTCTGAGCTCAGGCTGTCCGAGGGGCTGACCTGGCTGATGCCGCCCACAGGATGATTCTGAGGACACAGAGACAGATGGGGAGGAGGAGATGCCCCAGCCCCCAGCCCAACCCAGCCGGCCCCCGGCCCCCTTCCAGAGGTGAGGTTGGCGGCCAGGATGGGGAGCGTCGTGGGATGGGGAGGCGTATTCTGAGGGGAATACAGAGGGTCTGTCTGTGGGGGAGGGGCACCCTAGGTGGGAGACGGGCCCCCAGTTCTCCAGGATTGTTGGGGGGAAGCGGTTCCGGCCTTGGGCACGCCTCTGCAACTAATGCATTGCCTCTCTCCTTCCACAGCCCCCCGGCCCCCTTCCTCCCCTTTTCCTCCACCCTGCCTCTCCCTCCGGCCCCCCCTGGCCCCACAGCTGTTGAAGAAGAGGAAGATTATGATTCATAGGGCCACCCCCCGGCCGTCTCACCTCCTCCTCCCACCCTCCACCCTCATTTAGTCCATTTTAGGGGCTGAGGGGGAGGTGGGGGGGAGGGGAGGGCCTTCTTAAATTTATTAAAAAATTTTAAAAAGAAAGAGGCTCCTGAGTGTTCGCACCCCCTCCAGCCCTGCAATTCTGGGGGCTCTCCCCCAGGCCCCATCCTGTCCCACTCCCCATCCCCCCCAGGAGAAACGAAGCATGGGGGTGCTGGGGAGTCCCTCCTCCCACGCCTCACTTTGCTGATTTGGGAGGGGGACATTGGGCCCAGGGCCCCCGGGGAATGGGTGGCTGCCAGACCCCCTGCTCTGGAAACTGGGCTCAGATCCTTCCCCCACTCACCCGGTCCCTCGCCTGTACGCTGAGCCCTCTGTTGCTAGGGGGGGGGCTTTTTGTAAACCTTTGAGGCAGCCTCGAGTCCTCTTGCTGTCCCCCTTCCTCCTCCCCTTCCCCCTCCCCCCACCATCCGTTAGGCTCTGGGAGCCAGAGTCACTTAGGGCAGCCCACCCTCCTCTCCACCTTTCTCCATCTGCCCCTGACCCAGTGACTGAGGGTCCTGAGGAGTCCCAGCAAACCCTCTGGACCTCCAGGGAGGGAGCCTGGGAAGCCAGAGGCAGGTGATGGTGCCCAGGGAAGAGCAAAGGTGAGCACAAGGCCATCGAGATGGAAGGGACCCGAGACTTTGGGCAGATGTTACAGATGGAGAAACTGAGGTCCAGAGGCCCCAGGTGGCTCCACAGGCGGCAGCTGCTCTCTGCAGAACGCCTTATGTATCATACCATAAGGCAACAGTTCTCGCCCCCAAGGAAGGGCCGCCGACCCTCAAATGGGCAATGTGATTGGTCAGTGTTGCAGCGATGTGATTGGTCAGTGTTGCAGTCAGTTTACTACACTGTTTTCTGTCCGTTTGTCTTGTTCCCTATGCAGAAAGCAGCTGGACCCCAAAGCTCTCCACCTCCCCCCCCCCCCACCCCCCCCTTCCCCCCGTCTTTCTCCCAGCCTCTTCCTGGGAGTTGGCCCCTTAAGAGCCCCAACAGTGAATCATGGAGACTTGAGCCTCTGGGGGAGTTCATCTTATAGAATGGTTTTGGGGGAAGCAGGAACCCCGGGGCTGGCCCAGGGTGGGGGGAGGGGATGGTCTCTTGTTCAGTCCTGATCATCCACCTGCATTCTGTTTAACTCCCTTCACACACCCCCTCCCAGTTCTGCATGGACTGTCCAGCATCTTGGCGGCCTTCCCTGGCTGGACCACCAGAGGGCCTTCTAGCGGAGACCTGGGATCCCCTTTGGGCTAAGTCCTGGGCATCAAATTTAGGATGCTGCTGAGACAGTCCAGATCGCCTGGGTCCTGACCAGCATGGAGCCCGCCCCCGTCGTGCCTGGGCATCAAATTTAGGATGCTGCTGAGACAGCCCAGATCGCCTGGGTCCTGACCAGCATGGAGCCCGCCCCCGTCGTGCCAGACCCCACGCCTCTCGAACCCACTGGAGACTCCTATGCCATTCTTGTCTCATTTGGGGCTTACAGTCCTCTAAGAACCCCAGATCGTTTTCAACAGGTACCCAAACTGGGGCTCAGATTATCCGGAGGTTCTTCTGCCTCAACAAGGTGAGACTTGAACCAGATCTCAGAAAGGAGAAGGAAGGAGAAGGAAAGGGGGAAAGGGGTGAGTCAATGGAAGGAAACAGGCCGTGCTCACCAAGATCAGCCATGTTTACGGGAGCGGGCCAGTGCTGGGCCTTCTGGCCGATTCGTCTCCAGGAGGCTGAGCAGAGGCTCCAGCTTTGGGGAGCTGGAGGAGGGGCGGGCCGTCTGGCTCAACCCCTGAGCCCGTTCCCCCAATCGCAGGCTGCCGGGCCGGGAGAGGCCGCCGGCCTCCTCCCCTTATTGCAGAGCTCTGACCGAGGCTGAGAGGACCCCTTGGCCGGGGTCCCGGCTCCAGCGCCTCCCGGGGCCGTCAGGATGGGCAGTGCTGGCTCAGACACCAACAGACTCGTTTTTGTAAAAGTAAATTTTCACTGATGCCATTTTTTGGGAATCTGAATAATTTTTCCCAGTGGGCACAGTGCGTAGAGCACCGAGTTCAGACACGTACTGGCAGTGTGACCCTGAGCAAGTCACTTAACCCAGTTTGCCGCAGATTTCCCATCGGTAACGGGAATCGGAGAAGGAAATGACAAACCACCCCAGGAGCTTTGCGGAAGAAAGCCCAGTTGGTGGCGGGAAGAATCGGACGGGACTGAGATGACCGAAGCGTCTCCCGGCGCCCTTTCTCCTGCTCCTACCTAGAGAACCATCTCATACGGCGATAATTTTTTTAATAAAGCTTTTTATTTTCAAAACACATGCAGACAATCCGACAGCATTGACCCTCGCTTGGCCTTGGGTTTCAGATTTGCTCCGCCTCCCCACCCCCTCCCCTAAATGGCAAACAATCCAATATATGTTAAACATGCATAATGATGTTTTTTAAGACAAAAAGGAAAAGGAAAAAAAATCAGCCAAAGGGATCTGGCTACCCGGGAACTCCGATAGACAAGGTTCTTAGGTGGCCTTCAGGAGGAATCTGGGAAGACTCCAAGGGGGAGGTGACCTTTGCGCTGCCTGGAGGTGGCAAGGCAGGGTGGGATGGCAATCCAGATATCGGGGCTCTCTGCTCTGGAAAATGAGAGGGTGGGATTCATTGTGTGCACATGGCCCCGGGAAGAGGGTAAACTAGTCGTGCCCTAGTTCTGTAGAAAAGTTCATTATGTGATAGGGTCATAGACAGAGCAAAGGGACCTTAAAACCTCATTCTGCATTTGTGGAAACTGAGACAGAGCAAGGTTAAAGCAACTCATTAATGTAACAGACGGGTGGGGAGGAAGGAACCAAGATGGAGGCAAGCCAGGACTTTGGCTGAGCTCTCCCCCGCTTCCCCCAGAATCAATGCTAGAACAAGCCTCGGAACGGATTCTAGAGCGCCGGAAGCCACCAACGGTCACAGGGAAATGATTTTCAAGCTTAAGATATCTTGGAAGGACTTCAGGAAAGGCCCGTCTCACTTGGGCAGAAGGGAAACGGGCATGACCCGGGGAATGTAAAGGGACGCTCTCGGCCAAAGGGGCAGCAGCGTTGGCCACCCTGTCCTGGTTCCGAGGGCTGTGAGGCTCCCACTCAACATGGAAGGCAAATAAATTGTTAGCCCTTAATAACAGGTGGGACTAGGTCAAGGTCAATCCAGCACAGTGGGAAAGCCCGAAAGCCCCGCCGGTCTGGGGGCAGAAAGGTAGTGAGAGGCCCCTGATCACCTGCAAAAAAAAAAAAGCTTCAAACAATCTCCACTGCTCCCTAGGAGCAAAGCTCAACTTTTAAAAACGAGCAAAAAAGCAGAAAGGGCCCTGACCCTGTGTTAGAATCCTAGTGTTACGTCAGTGGAATTGATACAATGCTTATCGGTTCATACATTGGAGCAAATCCTTACAAGGTGTTAAGTCACTAGTATTGATGGAAACAATGCTTAAGTTAACACCTTTGAGAGTTCACACATTAGCTCACACATTAGTTCACATGTTGGGAGATTTCAGGGTTCAGTATGAGATATCCAAATTCACACCTCCCATAATCCCACTCTTGGAGGAGTCAACCTTAGTTTACACCTCTAAAAGAGCATAAAAACAGCCGAGCTCAGGCAGGAGAGTTCAGTTGAAAAGATGGAGAGGGGGGCGTCAGTGGGAGATTGAGTAGCCACGAGTCGGAGTTGCGCTAGAGGCAGAAGCTGGAAGAGCTAAAAGACAAGCTGCAAGAGCTCTTGGAACCAAGGAGGGAGAGAGGCCGCTAAGAAAACTCACCGGGCTATATCGAAGGAGACAATAAAAGATTTGAACTTTTAACACCTGGCTGCATTTGGAGTGATTATTACTCTGAACCGAAACTAAGGCTGCCTCCAGAGAACCTCCCCAAAAAACCTGCTCAGAGAGAACCATTATATATTTTTAAAAAGAAGAGAACACCACAGCTCTGGAAAGCTACTATGGCAAAGGGAAGGTCAGAACACAAAGCCAGAAGACAGCAATGGCAAAGTGCCAACATGGCAAGCCTCCGAGGGGAATCTGAACTCTCAAGCTCAAAAGGCTCTATTGGAAGAGCTCAAAAAGAATTTACAAAATTATAAGAAGTAGAAGAAAAATGGGGAAAATTAAATGAGAGCTATGAAAATTTTGGGAGGAAGGCCAACAGCTTGGAAAAGGAAGCACAGAAATTGACTGAAGAAAACTTAAAAAACATCTTTAAATGCAAAACTCAAGAGAAATATAAAAAGATCAATAGGAAAGAAAAAACAACTGCCCTTTTTTAAAAGGTTAAATTGTTTATACCTCTACATGAAAAAATGCTACTTGTAACTTAAGAATTGTATCTTTGTTAGGTACTTAGAAGGATTATATAGAGACAGAGGGTGTGACTATAAGTCGACTTTAATGTGATCATATAAAAATTAAGGGGTGGAAAAAGGATTGTGTTGGGAGAAAAGGAAAGGGGAGGTAAAAAGAGGTGAATTACATCCTATGAAAAGGCACAAAGTATCTATTACAGTAGAGAAAAAGAAGGAAGGGGGACTTTGAACCATAATTCATCAGATTTGGCTCAAAGAGAAAGAAATAAAGTACGTTTTTAGTTTAGTATAGAATTTAATCTCACTTTATACTGTACATTTTGGGAAATAAGAGGAGAAAGGAACAAGAAAGGGGGGAGGCTGATTGAAGAGAGGGCAGAAGTAGAAGGGGAAAAGAGTGAAAAAGGCAGGGGAGAGGCTGATAAAAGGGAGGGCAGATTGAAGGAAGTAGGGGTCAGAAGTAAAACACTTGTGAAGGGAAAGGGTGAAAGGACAGAGAAACATAACAAATGCAGGAAAATACAGTTAGTAATATTATTAACTATGAATGGGAATGGGATGACCTCTCCACAAAACGGAATTGAATAACAGACTGGATTAAATGCCAGAATCTTGCAATATGTTGTTTACCAAAAATATATGTGAAGCAGAAAGATCCATACAGAGTAAACCTGAAACACTGGGACAGAATGAATATGTTATGCTTCCGCTAAAAGGGAAAAAAAAAACCTATCAGGTAGCAATCCTAATCTCAGACCAAGCAAAAGCAAAAATAGATCTGATTAAAAGAAATAAGGGAACTACATCTTGCTAAAGAGTACCATAGATAATAAATTACTATCCATACTAAATATATGCACGGTATAGCATCCAAATTCTTAGAGGAGAAATGAAGTGAGTTGCAGGAAGAATTAGCAAACTACACTAGTGTGGGAATTCAATCTCCCTCTTTCAGAACTAGATAAATCTAACCACAAAATAAATGAGAAGTTAAGGAGGTGACTAGAACTTTAAAAAAGTTAGGTTATCATATGCTTCTGGAGAAAATTGAATGGGGATATATATATATATATATGTCTTTCTCAGAGGTACATGGCACCTACACAAAAACTGACCATATATAAGGGCATAAAAACCTCACACTCAAGTGCAGAAAGGCAGAAATGTTAAATGCATCTTCTTCAGATCATGATGCAATAAAAATTATGTGTAATAGTCATGGAAAAATAAACCAAAAATGATCAGAAACTAAATAATTTAATTCTAAAGAATGGGTAAGTCAAAGAACAAATTGTAGAAACTATCAATTTCATTTAAGAGAATGACCATAATGAAGCAACATACTAAAACTTATGGGATGCAGCCAAAGCAATTCTTAGGGGAAATTTTATATTGAATTTAAAAATTTTTGTTTTGTGAGGCAATTGGGGTTAAGTGACTTTCCCAGGGTCACACAGATAGAAAGTATTGTGTCTGAGGCCAGATTCAAACTTTGGTTCTCCTGACTCCAGGGCTGGTACAGGACTGTATTCTCTGTACCATCTAGCTGCCCCTTAGGGGAAATTTTATATCTCTAGATGCTTACATAATAAAATAAAGAGAAGACTAATGAATTGGGCATGCAATGAAAAATGCTAGAAAAATAACTTTTCAAAAAACCAATTAAATGACAAATTAGAAATTCTTAACATCAAAGAAGAGATTAATAAAAGTGAAAGAAAGCTATTGGACTTATAAAATAAAACTGAGTTGGTTTTAGTAAAAAAAAAAAAAAAAAAAAAAAGACCAACAAAATAGATAAGCCTTTGGTTAATTTGATTAGAAAAAAGAAGAAAACCAAATTATCAGTATCAAAAATGAAAAGGACGAACTTATCACCAATGAAGAGAAAGTTAAAGCAATAATTAGGAGCTATTTTGCCCCATTGTGTGGCGGTAAATCCGATGATCTAAAATGGATGAATATTTACCAAAAATATAGATTGCTCAGATTAATTAAATACTTAACATAGTTCCATTTTAGAAAAATAAATTGAACAATTTGAACAATTGATTGAACAAATTGAACAATAAATTGAAATAAATTGAAGTGAATTCCCTAAGAAAAGGGTAGATTGATTTACAAATGGATTCTACCAAATGTTTAAAGAACAATTAATTCCAATAGAGTAACAGATGTGGCTTCAACCCCAGTTTGCTGATCCCTGCATCACGTTGTCTTTCTGCTAAGAGGCCACTGGGAGGCGACACAGTGCACAGAACCCTAAACCTGGAATTGGGAAGACCAGCTCAATCCAGCTTTAGATTTCATCCTTTCAATTTCAGTCTACCCCGTTTCCTCATCTGTAAAATGGGGATCATGATAGTCCCGCCCTCCTAGGTTTGTTTAGAAGATAAAACGAGGTTGTGTTTGTAAAGTGCTTTATGAATTCATGTTATAATTCCTATCATTTCATTCAGACTCCGGCCTTCGGGAAGCTCCTCTAAAGGATGGCCGGTTGGTACTCTGAGTGGGATTTCAGGATAATTGAGAGCCTGCCATGATGTTCTGCTGCATTTTCAACGTTCCCTCTGTTAACCTGGTTGGCATTAATGGTGACCATGTGTTCTAAGTCTAAAGGCTTGGCTGAGCACATCTGAACTCCCGCTGTCCTTTCCTGCATTGATCCCAGAAGCCACCTGGTCATAGTTCTTTCTGGCAAGGGCAAGAGATCCCCAAAGGCCTCCGCTTTCCCGACTTCTCTTTCTGCTAAGTGACTGACTGACTGAGAGGTAGAGGTGGAATGGGAGCATGAAATACAGTGACTTAACAACTGAGGTAATCAGGACCAAAGAAAGACTCAAAGTGCTTTGGGAAATCTGAGCAGGAAACAGATCCCTTTTAATTGGGGGCTTCCTGAAAGAGAGGACATTGAAGTGGAGCCTAGAAGGGAAGGATTCACAAAGTCAAGTCTACCAGCATTTATTAAGCCTCTATTATGTATCAGATTATGGTCAGCACCTCCTGACACAAAAAAAAGGTTAAAAAAGCTAAACAAAAGGTCAGCTAGGTGGCGCAGTGGACCTGAGTTCAAATCTGCCCTCAGACACTTAACACTTCCCGGTTAGGTGACCCTGCAAATCATTGAACCCCAATCACCTCAGCAAAAAAAAATAAAAACAAATAAAAAACTTAAACAAAAAATCCCAGCCCCTGTCCTCGGGGAGCTTCTGGTCTAACGGTGAGAAATCACATGCAAACAACTATGTACAAACTAAATACAAGTTATATTGGAGAACATCTGGGGCAAAGGCTTCTGGGAGAAGGATGCTAGGAGGTGGAGATGAGGGGGGAGACTTGGGGAACCGCCAGGACCGATGTCTGACGGGAGGAAATGGACAGGCTGGTCTGAGCAACAGCAGATGAGGGGAGACACTGGGAATGGGGGATGGCTGATGCCTGTGATAAGGGGCAGGTGCGGCAGGGGAACCTAAGTCCAGTTTGATGGAAGCCTAAAGCCTGTGAAAGGAACATAGAAGGTAAGAGCTGGAAGAGATCTTGGAGGCCAGCCCAGCCCAGCCCTCAGGAGCGGTTCACACTGCCTCCTGATTCCCTAATCCCCATTGCTTTTCAGAAACAGCATGGACTGCCTTCACAGAAAGGTAGTGAGCTCTCCAGCCCTGGGAGTCTGCAGGCACAATATGGCTGGCTGTCAGCCTTGTTTAAAGGGGGATGTCTGCTAGCTCAGGGAAGGAGGGAGGGAAGTGCTGGACTTGGCGCCTCTGAGAAGCTTCCAGCTCTGAGGAAGATTAATGTGGGTAAAGGTAGAAGCGGCCTGGAGATGCCAGGTTCAGGAAGGCAAGAGGAGAATGGCGATGATTCTCACCCACCCAGCTCCGGGTGGGGGGTGTTGGCAACGGGGTCTTCAAATGAACCCCTGGAACGATTGCAGCTGGCACCTCTTGAGGCCATTTCCCCTCACATGAGTGGGAGCCTCCCATTGCCCAGGCAGGGTCTGAGAGTCCCAGGGTGCATTGGAGGGCACGTTATCTGATTCTACCTAATGCGTGAATCCACTGGGAAGCATCCCTCCTCTGCTTGAGCCCCTTTGGGCCCAGTTCTACCCAGCTCTCAGAGGGTGGGGTACTCTCAGAGGCGGGGGTGCTCTCAGAGTGGGGTGCTCTCAGAGGTTGGAGTGTTCTCAGAGGCTGGGACATTTGCAGAGGCTGGGGCATTCTCAGAAGCTGAGACGCTCTCAGAGTCTAGTGTGTTCTCAGAGGCTGGGATGTTCTCAGAGTCTGAGGCGTTCTCAGAGGCTGGAGTATTCTCAGAGGCTGGGGCATTCGCAGAGGCTGGGGTGTTCTCAGAGGTGGGGGTGCTCTCAGAGGTGAGGATGCTCTCAGAGGCAGGGGTGCTCTCAGAGGTGGGGTGCTCTCAGAGGTGGGGATGCTCTCAGAGGCAGGAGTGCCCTCAGAGGTGGGGTGCTCTCAGAGTCTGGGGTGTTCTCAGAGGCTAGAGTATTCTCAGAGGCTGGGGCATTTGCAGAGGCTGGGGCATTCTCAGAGGCTGAGACACTCTCAGAGTCTGGGGTGTTCTCAGAGGCTGGGACGTTCTCAGAGTCTGGGGCGTTCTCAGAGTCTGAGGCATTCTCAGAGGCTGGGGTGTTCTCAGAGGCTGAGACGCTCTCAGAGTCTGGGGCATTCTCAGAGGCTGAGGTGCTCTCAGAGGCTGAGGCATTCTCAGAGTCTGGGCATTCTGAGAGGTAAGGGTTCTCTCAGAAGTGGGGGTGCTCTGGGAGACTGGGGAGCTTTCAGAGGCCAGGTTGCCATGCCTTCCCAGAGTCCTGCTGGTCTCCATGGAGATGGATCAGGATCGGGCTGATAGAGGTTCTGAAAGGGGGGATGGGGCAGAAGAACTCTTTGCTAAGAACCCATCAACAGTCAATTCTGGCTGCCTCTGTGGTGAAAGCTAACTACGATGCCCGCATCCGGGTCCCTTCGGTGTCATCTGAACGGGAGACGGCTGCGGGACTGCTGGGGCTCCTCTCCGGAGTGCCTCTGGCCCACCAAGTAAGTGGCTTCGAATGCCAAGGCCTAGAGCTGGGCCGCAGGATGCCGGGGTCCGCGCAGGCGCAGGGGAGAAGCTGGAGAAGGGCCCCTGGTGGGGGGGAAGCTTTAAAGCAGAAAGGATCCTTGACGGTCTCATTTCCTAAGACTCCGGGACCTCGGCTCTCCGTCCCGTGGCCTTCCTCGTGTGAAACCAGGGAAGAGGCAGAAGGCCTGGATCGAAGGCTCTCACTGCTGCCCGAGCTCACGTTTTGTGGGACTTCACATCCTTGTTCTGGGCACGGGCCCCTTGCTGGCCCTCCACAGCCGTGGGATGTGGGGGGGACGTGCTTGTTAACGCGGCCCCCCTTGCCCTCCAGGGTGCTTTAAAGAATGGAGACAGTGTGCTGATCCAGGGCCGACCGAGGGCTCGCAGTGAAGGGAACCTCAGGAAGAAAGATGCATCCTACAAAGGCAAGAAGGGAAATGTGCCTTCTGAGGCCGAAGAGTGAGTAGCCAGGGGTGCAGGGAGGGGACCTGGGCCTCGGGGAGGCCGCCGTCCTGACCGGCTGCTTCTCTCCCCGTCCCCAGCCTCGTCCTGCCTCCGCCTCGGAAGCCCTCCTTCCCATTCCAGTGGGCCTGGGAGAGCTTCCTGGTGGATGGCCGGAGCCTGCCCCTGCCCCCTCCGGCCTCTTCCCAACAGACCGGGCAGGCCAAGAAGGGCCAGGCCTCAGCCCTGCCACCTGCCAGGGCCCCCCGGAAGTCGCGCTGGAAGGCTGTGCCCCCCTCTCCCCAGCCGGCCACCTTCCCGCTCTACTGGAAAATGGAGGCCCGGTGTCAGGACAGAAAAAGGCAGCTGAAGCCCTGGATTCAGCCCGAAACGGACAGTCAGGAGAGCCAGGACGGCCTGGAACAGGAAGGGCAGGAAGGGCAGGAAGACCAGGACGACAGGGAGGAGGAGGGGCTCGAGGGCAGGAGGGAGTTCAGCCTCTGGTCCCCTTTCTCATCTCCCAAGACAAGGTTGGGGTTCCAAGGACCTGGGCCCGGAGGCCAAGGCTGGGGCAGGGGGAAGAAGCTGAGAGCCAGGGGGCTGTGGCGGGAGAGGGGGGCATGGCTGCTGAGGGGGCTGCGATGGCCTGGGATGGGGAGTCTCTCTGGCTAGCCTGGGGGGGCCGTGGCTGCTGGGGAGGGGTCCCTGGCCAGCGTGGCTGGCTGGGCGGGGCTTGGGCTGGAGGGGCAGGACCTCAGAGCCTGGGTCTGTCCCCCGGTGATCAGGAGCAGAGCGGAGGAGAGGAGCCAGCTCCGGAAGTGGAAGGCCCTGCACCTGGCTGGCTTCGCCCTCCTCAGAGGATTCCAGCGGAGACTGGCAAAGTCCAAGGAACTGCAGAAGATGTACAACCTGGATGCTCTGCAGAAACATCTGCAGGAGGAGGCCGAGGAGCTGGGCCTCTACCGTGAGTCCCGGAGCCCCAGGGTCCCCGGCAGGCTGAGCCCTCCCACGGGCGCCCACCCCGGGCCCAGGAGGAGTCGGGTTCAATGACCCGCCCGCCGAGTCCCAGCCGGGAGAGGCGACCTGTCAGACAGAAGCAGTTGAGATCGGCTGCAGGAGTCTCCTCCTCCGCCGGTCCCCTCACTAAAGTAGAAGTGTGCGGCAGCCCCCCTTCCTTCCTCCAGGAGTCTCCCCCTCACTCTGGCCCTTCCTCCCCGAGGCTGGTTGTTCCCAAGCCTCTGTCCAGTGTCCTGAATGCGAGGTTCCCTCTCCTCACTCAGTGGGGTCTGTCTCCAACTTTGGGGATCCCGTTGGTGCTGCTTGCCCCCGGCGCTGTGACCGCCGCTTGTGGCTCTGAAACCCGGGGTCCCTGGCCCCAAAAGCAGGATTCTTGCCCACTGAAGGGACAGAGAGGGATGGGCAGCCTCCCTGCGGGTCATAGGCTCCCTTAGACCCTCCCAGGCCTCTGCCGGGGCTGCCGTGGGCGTAGGGCCCTGGGGAGGATGGGGGCGGGGGCCGATTCTTGTGCTTCTGCCTCAGCCGCCCAGTGGCCCCCCCAGGACGCCGCCCACGCGCGGGCCGAGAAGTATCCGGCCGGCGAAGAGGAGAAGTCCTTCCTGCTGACCAGCAGCACCACCAGGACCTCCCAAAAGCGCAGAGAAGCCACCAGGTATGTGCCCCGCCAGGGCCGGGGGGCCAGTGCCCCCACCCCCCGCTCTGGGCTTCACGGGCCGGGCCGGCCACAGGTCCCGCTTCTGGGAAGTCTGGTCTGTCCGCACTGGCCCAGGGCTCCCCCCACCGCCTGTCAGTGTGATAGGGCACGTACGTTGTCCCCACTCACACTCGCTTTCTGGTTAGGAAGCAGGGGCCGATGGGGCCGGGGAACTCTCCCAATCCTGCCCCTGCCCCTTCCCTAAAAGCGCCAAGATTTCCAGGGGCGCCCCCGCTGCCCTGACGCAGAGTCCCCGAGGTGCCCCCAGAGCACCAAGCGGGGGGATCCAAAGGGAGCCTGCCCCCTTCCCTCTTCCAAAGGCGAAGGGCCAACGAGGCTCTGGCCCGGCCCGAGGGCAGGGGGTGCCGTCCGCCCTCCTGGCTCCTCAGTGCCCCAAGGTGGCGCGGGGCTCCAGGCAGAAGGGGATGAAGGCCCGGGTCAGGCCCCATCTCGGACCCCTGGGTCGCACGGTAGGTCTGGCCCTCGTGCCGGGGGCTTCATTAATCCGTGAGACTGACTGCTTGCCGAGGGCAGAAGCCTTGGTTCCCCCCTGTAAAGTGGACACACTAAGCTCGGCCTCGCGAGGCCGCTAGGAGGCCCAGCCGGACCCTACTCTGGCACCGGGCAGCGCCCCCAAGTGCCCCAGAAGGGGAGGATGGCTACAAAGCCAAGGCGTGGCTGCCCACCGGGCCCTGCGCGGACTCGAGTGTGAAAGGGAGGTTCTTCTGAGGTTCCTTTCAGCTCAGAAGTCGGACTTAGTCTCCTCCCGTTGCTCCTTGAAGGGCGGGCCTGGGAGAGCTTGCTTCTATCTTTGGCCTTTTCTTTGTGTGCCCAGTGTGGACTGGCCCAGTGCCTGCCTGGCACACAGTAGGAGCTTACTAGATGCTTACTGCCTACTCTCTGAAGGAGACCCTCAAATCCAATATAATTGAGCCAGCACTGACTAAGGGCCCATTATGTGCCCAGCTGTGGGACTCTAAGGAGACCAAACCCCAACCATCCCTGCCCTCAAGGAGCTTACACTCTACAGGAGGGATGTACAAACACGCCTGGACACAGAGAAATGGAAGGTAATGCCGGGGCTCGCAGCTGGGGGGAAAGGCCTCGGGGGAAGGAGCTCAGGCTTCCGCTGCTCTGAGGAGGAGTCGGCCCGCCAGGCCTGGCTGAGGGGAAGCCTCGGGAGCAGGACCGCGGCTGGACGGGAAGGGCAGGGTTTGTACTGGACCCCGGGGCCACGGGAGCTGGTGACGCTTCTGGAGCCGGGGAGTGAGCTTTGGAGGGTCCTTGTGGCGGCGGAGGGAGGTCAGCGACCTGGGACGGGAAGGGCCCCGAGGGCCTGGTCTAGGGCCGAGGCTGTGGGAGCACTGAGGGGGGAGGAGGGGAGAAATGGAGGAAGAACCTCAGTCTGGCAACAGGCTGGGAGAGGGAGAGCCACTGGTCGGGGAGGAGCTCTGGGCCGCCCGGGAGGACCGTGTCTCCCGGACAAGGCGGCTTGGAGGCAAGGCAAGAGGCCGTGGGGGGGACCTTGAGGGCGCCCTGGGACGCCTGGTTAGAAACAATCAAGAGGAGGCTGGAGCTCGGGGGCCCAGAGCAAAAGTTATGAGTGTGTGTGAGTGTGAGAGTGACTGTGATTGTGTGAGTGTGAGTGTGTGTGTGAGTGATTGTGTGTGTGAGTGTGCACATGTGTGTTGTGTGTGTTGTGTGTGTTGTGAGCTTGCACGCATGTCTGAGTGTGCACACCACATGGATCTGCCCATCCGGGGGTCCGAGTGGGGGAGGCTGGGGCAACCTCAGGGGCAGCAGGGAAGAGGCCGGCCCATTCTCTGGGATGAGTCGCCAGATTTGCGGGCAGCCGGGGAAGGGGAGAGCTGGGGGGGCTCCTGGAGGCAGAGCTCCTTGTAGTGGTCTCTGAAGGAAGCCTCCGACATTGCCCAGCTGGGGGAAGGCAGATGATCAGGGTTCAAGAGGCGGACAGATAACCCCCAGAAAGCTGGGAGACGCCCTCCCAGGACACCTTGCTCCTCTGGCCCATCTCCGCGGGCAGCCGCTCCTCTTGGCCCCATCCTTGCCTCGGCCCTCAGTGATTCCACATTCTGGGCTCAGTGCCCCCGGACGGTGACCGACAGAGCCGCCCTGTCCTCCTCCTCTCAGGCTTAAGGAAGGAAGAGTGGGGGAGGGGAGACCAGCAGCGTTGGGCCCGGCCCGGCTCTCCCTGGGCCTTCCCCTCCCAGAGCCTCCATTTGTGGTTGGACAACGGCTTGGGGAGGGGGCGTGCAGATGGTAGGCCCTGGGGGGCGGCTCCCATCCCGGTTAAGGACTCACTCGCCCCTCTTCCTCCCCAGGGCCTTGATGCTGGACTGGGAACGGCACAAGCAGGAGGAGCAAGCCAGGGCGGAGCAGCGCCGAGCTCAGGAGCAGCGGGTCCAGAAGCAGGTGGCTCGGTGCCTGGCAGCCTACGGGTCTTCCAGATCCAGGGCGGGGGCGTCCCACCGCAAGCTTGAGGAGCTCAGGTGCCCGGCCCTTGGGGGAGGGACAGGGAGGGGCCCCTGCTGAAAAGGGGAGCCGGGCCCTGGCAAGTGGGGGCAGATGCACAGGAAGCCCCCCAACCAGCTGCCGAGGGCGTGGGAGCAGGGGCTCCTGAGAGAAGCAGGAAAGGCCGCTGGCGCAGGACGGCCTTGAGCTGCATCTGAGGGGATGCTCCAAATTTGGATGGGCCAGAGTGGATTCTGGGTGCAGGTGGGTTGGGGGAGGGGCCTTCCGGAGGTGAAACTGGGAGGAATTGGAGAAAAGCCCAAGTGGGAGGGGAGGGAAGCAGGGCTGGGGCGCACTCGGGCAGCTCCAGCTGGCCTTGCAGGGACCCAAGGGGGCGGCCCCTCCCTAGTCCCGTCTTTTGCCCTGCGGCCCCGCCTGAGATTCCCCTGCAGGGGCAGGATCCCAGGGGCCCAGGGGGCCTGTCCCTCTGTTCCACCACGGAGAGGGGCCAGGGCTGTTCAGGTCAGGGAGGCTGCCCCCAACAGAGGGGGACCCTTCACTGAACCGGCAAGGCCATGGGCACAACCCCTAGGCCCACAGCTGGGCTCCACTGACCTGGGACCTGATTCTGGGTCATCAAGGCCTCCCCAAAGGGGAGGAGTGGAGGGTCCCACTCCTGGTCATGTAACTCCAAATGTGGGTCTCAGGTACACAAGTCGTTCGCCGTGTGCCACGGTGCGCAGGAAGAAGGGAGCAGGGAATAAAGCGTGATGGCTGGTCTCTGATTATCTATTGCACAGGGCTGGGGAACGGGGCCGGGGAACGGGGCGGGGAACGGGGCCGGGGAACGGGGCCGGGGAACAGGGGAGCGCTTCGCCGGCTGCAGGCCCAGGCCCGGCGGGAGGAAAACAGGCCAGCAGCTAGTGTTTGCTTTGGCTTTAAGGCCCGCAAGCTGCTCCCCTACCTCAGAACACGGGTCCCCTACCTGCCCAGAATCACCGGCTGGGGCATCGGCCAATGCTGACTCCAGGCCTTTCCAGCCCCGGGCTTTCCCCACTGGGCTGCCAAGAGGATAAGAGGCAGAATCTAGGAGGGGCGGCTCCCAGTTGTCCCCCCAGCCCAGGATGTAGCCCCTCGGGTCACTGGGGGCGCCCTGAGTCTGGCCAAGCCCTTGGTTTCTCAAAGGAGTCACTTCAGGGGGTTTTCGGGCTGAGCCCGAGCTCCAGTGACCCTGCCCTGTCTCCCCAAGCCAGGCAGCAGGAGAAGGAGCGCTTGGCGGAGTACCAGAATGAGCTTCAGGGCATCTATCAGCGGGTACAGAACCGGCCCTTCCTCTTCCAGCAAACCATGCAAGTAAGGGCTCCCACCTGACCTGGACACCGCCAGCTTGGCCCGCCCCGCTCAGCACCGAATCGGGGGGAAGAGATCTTCCCAATTCTGCCGCCCTTTCTCCCCCAGATTCTCACTGCCCTTACCCAGACCTCTTGGATGTCATCCCAGACCAACAAAGTGCTTATTGATTAGGCGCCTGCTGTATGCAGAGGCTTGCGTGAGAGTGAGGGGCTCCTAGCTGGGGAACTCCAGAGCTGCAGTGGAGCCGAGACCCCATCGAGAAGCTTCCCATCAGGGCCATTCAACCCCTGCCCATTCTTGCCCAACCTCAGTTTCCCCATCTTGTAAAACGAGGGGGTTGGATGTTGTTTCCAACTTGGTAGAAAAGGGAAGGAGCATCCCAGAAGAGGGGGCGTTGGGAATGATACATGAAAGAGAGGAAGGAGAATGGCGTGAACTAAACTGGAAAATAAGGTAGTGCAGGGCAGGTTGTCAGCACAGAATAGCCTTCCTTAGGCGGAGTGCAGAGGGCTGCGAGAAAAATAAGGCGAATCAAGTCAGGAAGGGCGATGGTGCCCCGCGGGGGAAGGCTTGTGGGAAGGTTCACAGTGGGGAGCAAGGGGGGGCTTCTGAAGACCTGGGAGCAGAAGTCGGTGTTGGCAGGGGTCCCAAAGGTCAGAGGTTGATTAGTTTAGCCCTGGAGGGGACACAGAGGCGATCTCACGCCAATCCCCTTGTTGTACTGAAGAGGAAGGGAAGGTTCAGAGACTGGAGAGAGGAATGGAGGAAGCCGCCTTTAGGAGGTGAAGGCAAAGGGGGATGGAAATGAGGCATCAGTCAGGTGTGGCCGTGGGACCAGAGGGGAGGGGAGGGGGTCTGGGGAGGGGCCCCCAAAGCTCTCAGTTTATGTCAGAAGGATAAGTAGGGAAAGGGCCCAACCACAGGAGCCCCTTCTAGGGAATGGCTTTTTCCTGCCTCTGCCCATTCTGGAAGCCATGACCAGAGCCTTCTATCAGTAGTGATCCCAATCAAGGGACAGCCTTTGAGCTGCTCCTGGAGGCTCCCAGACTAGGGGGAGGAGCCCACCCTCCTTACAACTTCTGACAGTTGTGTCCAGAGGGGCGTCTCACTCCTGCCACTGTTTCAGGGGCTCTTGTCTCCCCAACAGGCCAATGCCCGGCTCTCGGTGAACAGGCGCTTCTCCCAGGTGCTGTCGGCGCTGGGTTTGGACGAGGAGCAGGTATTGGCCGAAGCAGTGAAGGATGAGATTGAGGAAATGCCCTCGAAATACAGGTAGGGGGCTGGGCTTGACTCAGAGGTTTAGAGAAAGCCCCTAATTTTGGAGGGGGGAGCAAAGTGAGACCCACCGAGGAGCCCCCGGGCTCTCCCGAGGTCACGAGGCTAGTGGGAGAAGCAGCCCTCGGACGCCTGGAGAGCCAAGCCTCCGAGCTCACAGTCCCGCCTCTCTCCACTGGGCTGGTGGTCCTGCCTGGAATGCTCTCACTCCCAATAGCTCCGGCTTCCTTCCAGGCGCAGGTAAAATCCCACCTTCTCACAAGCCTTTTCCACGTCTTACTCTCAGGCCTTCTCTGTGGGCTGCACCCAATCTACCCCGGCAAAGAGTTGGGTGTTTGGAGTCCCCTCTCTTACCCGTGAGCCCCTTGGGAGCGGGAACTGGACCCGTATCTGCGGTGCTTAGCACAGTGTCCGGCACATAGTAGGTGCTTCCCGAATGTGAATTGGCTGAATGCCAGCAGGAGAGCCCTCATTGCCACCCAAGGGCCTGGGGATAGCACGTGACTGACCATGGCTGGAGAAGCTTAACTGGCTCTTTCCAGTATTTGAGATGCACATGGAGGAAAGAGGAAGCATCACAGGTTTGCCCCACGTTGGGAGCCCCCCAGAGCATGGCCATATCCCATCCAACCTATTGCATTCACATTATAGACTGAGAAAGCCTCCTGGGAATAGAGGGGTCCCTGCTGCCAGCCCAAGCTGAAGAGGTACTCCAAGGAGGCGGCTCCAAGGCCAGTTAGGCTCTGAGAAGGGCAGGGAGCCTAGATGCCAAAGAAGACCCCTCTGACTCTTGCCAGGTCCTCAAAGACCAGGAAGCTAGCCAGGATCCGAGTGGAGCAGCCTTATTGGGACATGGAGTGAACAGAGCTGCAAGCTGCCCGAAGTCGTCAAGCCGAGTACAGGAGCGGGGTTGCCCAGGGCCCAGGGTTAAATGGGAAAGAGGGAGAGAGGGAAAAATGAAATTATTGTATTTAAGCCCAGCGTCTGCTTTCCTGCCCAGCCAGAGTCCTTGGGAGCTTGGGGATCTACGGGGGGAAGTGAGCAGAAATGATTGACGGTGAGGGAGGCATGTGGCAAGGATAATCTGGATGCCCCTTAGCCCTCTGGCCTGGACGGGGCCATCCTGCCTGGCCCCTGCTCCTGTGGAATCCAGAACTCCCTTGCCCCAACTTAGTCACAGAGATCTCAGGCTTCAAATCCTGTAGGGAAGGAGATGCTCCTCTATGGTTTACAAAAGAAGAAACTGAGGTACATGGAGGCAAAGGGATCTGGTACTGCATTATAGGAAAGTAAGGAGACGGTTCCATAAAAAGGCATTTAGGAAAAAAAGACAATGACGGGGGATAGTGAACTTCATTGAACCATACAAATTAGTGTATTAACTTGCAGTGTCGGCGGGGGCGGGGGGGATGGTGGTACCAAGGAACAGCAAATGAAGTCATTGCTTTACTAATGGAGGGTTAAAAAGGAACCACACAGAACCTGATCAGGGCATCACAGGCATATAAAAATGGGAGTCAGGAAGGCCTGGAGTCCATTCTCACTTCAGACTAGTTATGTGAGTTTGGGGAAATCTATTAAAGCAGAGGATTGGTCCCCTTCTGGCTCCAAATGAGCTGAAGTGAAGGTCTTTTACCAGCCAGAGGGATCAGGGAAGACTTTTTGAGGGATGTGAGGATTTAACTTGGGCTTAAAAGGTCAGGATTCTCCCTGATCCTTTATGGGTGAAAGGTGGGTGGGCTGGTGTTCAGCAAAGGAATATGCAGACATAAACAGTGGAAAAGACTGTGTGGAGTTGAGATCTTGGAGGCCCAAAGGATTATTTATACAAATCAGAGAATCCTGGACACTCCAGAGGAGAAAGGGCGGCTTTGCCCAGCCCTGCCTTGCTTCAAAAAAGTCCACTTGTATGTCATGGTGCCATCTCCCGGTGTCCTAATCCCCTTAAAGAAAAAAGAACAAGCCACAAAATCTCTTCGGAGGCCGTCTCATCTAAAATTCTGAGGGGGAAAATGAGGCCACAGAGATCAAGTGAGTTGCCAAAAGACCCCAACAAGTAACAGCAAGACAACTGGACATGGCCCTGGATACAGTGGGAGTTTGGGACAGACAACCATTAAAAAATAAAAAACCAATATCCTTTATACATAGGAAGTCATGTAAAACATCCACATTAGCTACTCCCAATGTATTAATGTTGCTGGTCAGTATCTACCCTCACATCCTTCTCCAATGTCTAAATCTGGAGAGGAGGTAACCAGGGCAAAGTTCTAATTGTGGTAGGGCACTGAGATTTTGACCTCGGAGCTAAATTTATACCCACGGCACTTGGCAGTCAGCTAACGGGAACTACAAACTTTTATGAAATGATTGGTTAAAACAAGATTACAGATGGGGAATGGTTCCAATCCTCCCTGAACTGAGGGCAAACTTTATGAAGCGGATCTCAGTATTGTATCCACTGGCCAGTTCTGCTGGGCTGGGAAGTATCAGACTTCATTGATACTTGAAACAATGTACTAATTCAATACAATCTGATATCAGACGTCATTGCTGGTGCAAAGGCCGGTCCCAGAAGGTTCTGAGAGGAAGTGAGATCTTTGGCCATAGGACTCTGAATCTACCTTCCTGGACACCAGGAGAGCAAATCTTCGAGCTGACAATAGAAAAGCTTAACAGTCATTTTTACCATCCCTCTGAGACTCTTAAGATTTAGGGGAAAAGTTAAGTTCATGCTGGGGATGTCCAAATGTTCATTGATTGGGCATTCTCTTCAATAATGCAGAAAGTAGCCTTTGCATCCTGGGCCCCTTTTGTTTAGGTCCTCCCAAGGTTCACAAGAGGTCCAGCCAGCGTGTGAAAGCCTCCCATCTGTCATCTCTATCACACAATTCTGCAGTGATGTCCTTTAGAGCTGTTTGGGCTCTTTTGTTTAGATGCCACAGCTTGATCACACCTGTCACACACCCTCCTGGTATCCCTGATATGATGATCTTTAGGGCTTCAGAGGCAATGCTGTCACACAGAAACTTTGGTCAGCGTTGGAAAGATCGGTCCTTTGCTGTCATGGGTAACAAGTTTGGTAAAAGAGCAGCTTCCCAAAAACAATTTTCCCCTCTTCAAATCTGGATCCAGCTTACGGTGGATATATTGTCTACCTCAGAAACACATATTGTTGGTCAAGTTCTGTAGGTTACCAGTTCAGATGCAAGTTGAAATCTGAACATAGCCAGCCTTTATTTGATTTTTTTCCCGGGTTTGTGAACAGACCAAGCTCCTCTGGATAGTTAGAAACCTCTTCCAGGAGATTGCAACGTCTTGGGGATTGATCTACTCAACATGTCACCCTCAGACAGGGACATCAAAAAGATTTAACCATTGACAAATGAATCCTTCCTGAAGGACCCTGTGTGGATCGCCATCAGAAAGGCGGATATTTATGGCAAGAAAGCATCTGCCCATTTTTTGCCTCACTGGGTGTTTTTGATCAGAAGGGCACTGACTAGGGTTATTTCAGTTATGATCTAAGGATTCTTGGATAAGCTTCATATTCAGATGGGATGCACCTAATTAAGTAACCGGTGTAAAGGAGTGGGGATTTATTTCAATGGAATGCTTTAAAATCGACAAGAAATCTTTTATTTTCACAACTTTCAGTCAATTGCAAGATGGCATTCTATGGCTGACCATAATTTATAAAAAAACAGCTGCTCATTCCCCTTTAAAAGCCTTAAGTTCTCGATGCCCCAGGCGTACAGATGACCCCGGGCCGACTCTGAGGACGTGGGAGAGGATCCTTATTCACATCTTTTGTTCCAGACCTTTGGTATCTTTCCTTGCTCCATAAATAATTCGTAATTGAGTCCTTCCGTTCCAAATGAAAAGGGAAAGGACAGGGAGGGAACTCTCCTCTGCACAAATCTACTAAACATTTCTTGGGCAAACGCCATAAAAAGGCCACGGCATCCTCATTACGGAGCCCCTTGTGCGGCATTTACAGAAATGCAATCGGAAAGGTTGGGGCCACGGCACGAAAGCTGCCGGAGGGAGCACGGTGGCTGCCAAGGGGCAAAGCTGCCAAAGGGGCGTCCACAGAGGCCGCAGAAGCTTTTCAGGTCGCGCATGCGCACCCACTCCACTCCAGGCGCCATCTTTCGAGCACACAAAGGGTCTCGGCTGAGGCCACCAGAGACCTTACGCAGCCCTAGATCCCTGGTGACGCATGCGTATTTCGGTACCGATGCGTTGTGGAGTGGAGTGGGGGAGGGGGAAGGAACTAGGCGCAGTCCGGGAAGAGGCACGACGGCGAAAGCGGAGTGACGAGTTTACGCCGGAAGCTTCGGGCCTAACTTCCTGTCGGGCGTTGGACCGGAGGACCAGAGCACAACGGAAACGGCGCCCATTGGCTTCCGGCAACAGCCTCCGAGGGGCGGCCCGTAACCCGGAAGCGCTCCCATTCTGCGTCTGGGCCCGGCGGTGACGGCGGCCGGGGTTCGGTGGGAGCGGAGCCGCCATGGGCTCCTCGAAGAAGCACCGCGGGGAGAAGGAGGCGGCGGCGGGGACCGGAGCGGGGGCAGCGGGGAGTTCGGGCACGGGCACAGCGGAGCAGGCACCGCGGCACCGCGAGCATAAGAAGCACAAACACCGCAGCGGGGGCGGCGGCAGCGGGAGCGGCGGGGGCGGGGCCGGCGAGCGGCGCAAGCGCAGCCGGGAGCGCGGGGCCGAGAGGGGGAGCAGCCGGCGAGGGGGCGAGGCCGAGGCCCGCAACGGGAGCGCGCATGGGCGCGAGCGCAGCCAGGCTGAGCCTGCGGAGCGAAGAGTGAAGCGAGAGAAGCGCGATGACGGCTACGAAGCTGGTGAGCGCGAGACCCAAGGGGCCCAAGGGGCCCAAGGGGCGGGGCTGGACCTGAGAAGGGCCAATGGGGAGGCGGGGCCGAGGAGGCCGGAGTGAGGCGGGGCCAATGAACAGCCGGGGGTTGAGCCTGTCCTCCCCGAATGGGCCAGTAAGAAAGCTCCGCGAAGCTGGGGGAGTGGGGGTGGGGGTGGTTTGCTCTGTCCCAGACATTTTCGTACCCGAATTAGTTCAAATCAACAAATGTTAGTTTCATTCTCCTGCGTTTGACACATGGGGAAACTGAGGTCTGAGAAGGGAAGTGACTGTAGGCCAGGGGAAGGGAGTATCTGCCTGACGAAAGTCCTACAGTGTGCCCGGCGCTGTACAGAAAAAGCAGCCCCTGCCCTTGTGGAGCTTACAATCTCTAGACAAAGAGGCTCCAGGCAGAATAAATAGGAAACGGGAGGGAGTGCTTCCTGTAGAGGGTGGGATTTAGTCGGGACTTAAAGGAAGCTGGGCGGCCCAGTAGGTGGCGTGGAGGAAGGAGAGCCTGTCCGGTCTGGGACAGGCAGAGAGAAGGTCCACGATTAGGAGCGGTCGCCAGGAGGCAAAGGGAGGAGGAGGTGAGGTAGGGAAGACTGGATCCCAGGCAGAGGACTCTGGTGGTGGCAGTAGGGAGCCACTGGGACTTGTGGAATAGCGGGGGGCATGGCCGCATCTGGGCCCAGCAGCTATGTCAGTAGTCACATGCATGAGCTGGGGGGGGGGGGAGGGTCGCAGTGTGAGGGAGAAAGGGGACCTGTTGGGGAGGTGAAATGGACAGGCCTTGGAGGTGAGGGATTTATGGAAATATGAGGATTCAATTAGATGATGTTAAAGATACCGTCCAGCTCTGAAACTAGGAAGTCCTGTTGTCCGACTCCAAATCTGGATCTGTTTCTGCTACTTGGCCCAGTTCCACAAAGTTTCTTCAGCTGTGACTGTGAACCTCAGAACTTGACTGGACCCTGGCTAAGACATGGCTCTTGCCTTCACTGAGCTCCAGCTCCATTAGGGATGAAACCTAAAGCTTAGATGAATTTGATGAATGCGGTAAATGTAAACAGGACATAAGGTCAGAGGAGAAAGGTTGTCAACAAGCAGAAAAGTGTTCTTAGAGAAACAGGACACTTAAGTTTGACTAAAGGATGAGTAGGAATTCAGGAAGGGAGAGGCCTGAAAGCTGCTGGCCTGCAGGTAGACAGGGATGATGATAGTTGTTTGCTGGAGAACAGCGGGAGCAAAGATGGAAAAAATGGGCCATTATGAGCTGTCCGAGGATCTCCTACATGGCAGAAATAACTTTACACTTGCCTTCACGTTCTGTGAGGAATTATTGGAGGGTTTTGACTGGAACCATAACTTGCTTTTATCTAAAATGCCACAGATTTACAAAATGTTTTCCTTAGCAACAACTCCATGAGAGAGGGAGTATATTAGCACCGTTTTGCATATGAAGAAGGCGGAGAGCTCAGAAAGATTAGATTGGCTGGCCAGAGGTCACAGGGGAGTTAGGGTACTGCAGGTGGCAGCCATCCTGCTGGTCCTCAGTGGGATTCTTGCTTAGTTAGAGACTGGACTGGAGATCCCTTTCAAGGGAGAGCGACATGCTCTCCACATGCGAACTCTGTTTTATGCTTTGGTAGTGAAACATTTCTAGCCTTCAGCTCTTAATTCATTCTCTGCCAGGACCAGAAGGTGCCTTGATGCCAGGAAGAGAAAAGCTGGGTTTGGGAGCTTAAGAAGTTTTTTTCCTAGAATGGGCTAGAAAGCAAGATGAAAAGAGCAGGGAAGTGAATGTAGCCTTCTTGCCTGTGTTAGGGGCTGTCCTGACTTCGGGGCTTCCAGATGTTGGAGGAGGTTCTTACTCCTTTGAACCCCGGTCAGGATGCCCTCGGAGCAGCACAGGTCCGGAGAGCGCTTCTCAGCCTTTGACCTTTGTCCTCTTTCTTGTTCCAGCCTCAAGCTCCAAGGCCAGCTCTGGAGATGCCTCATCTCTCAGCATTGAGGAGACCAAGTGAGTGCCCGGCGGGATGATCCGGATCAGCCCCGCCTTCCTCTGACCTTTCCCAGCACAGCCTTGTGCTAATGGACCCAGGGAGGCCCAAATTAGTGCAGAGCAGCTTCTCCCCAGTCTCGCTTCTTCTTTAGTATCTGCAGAATTTGGCTGCCTCATAACCGTGGCTATCTCTTGTTTTCAGTAAACTCCGAGCCAAGTTGGGACTCAAACCTTTGGAGGTCAATGCCGTTAAGAAGGGTGAGTGAGACAGGCTGACTGAGAAGTATGGGCCAGGACGAGGGAGGGCGTCGGGGTCTGGAGGAGCACAGAGCAAAGGCCAGAATCGGTGAACTGGCTTTGGTGACCGAGCGCGTGGTCCTGCGGGATATGGGGTCAAGGCTGCGAAACTAGTAGGTGCAGACTCGGCCTAGGGCACACTCAGAGGTTTCTGGAGAGATCAGGGCTGTGGGTGAGCCAGCCTTGGGGGTGGGGATGATTCACCAAGCTGGAACAGGGGGGGCAAGGGGTCACCATCCCCGGGCCCTTTCCTTCCAGAAGCGGCGGGCACCAAGGAGGAGCCGGTGCTGGCCGACGTGATCAACCCCTTGGCCTTGCGGCAGCGCGAGGAGCTGCGTGAGAAGCTGGCGGCGGCCAAGGAGAAGCGGCTCCTCAACCAGAAGCTGGGGTGAGTGGGGAGAGCCTCTGGAGGCGGGCGGGCACATGGACAGCAGCCTATGCAGATGGGAGCAGAGCTGGGGCTGAAAATAGATGTTTAGCAGTGGGAGGAGATCCATCCAATGGGTTGAAGCTTTTTCTCCCATGTTCTTCCTTTAGAAAGATCAAGTCCCTGGGGGATGATGATCCATGGCTGGATGACACAGCCGCGTGGATCGAGAAGAGCCGTCGACTGCAGAAAGAGAAGGATTTGGCTGAGAAGAGGGTGAGAACCTGACCTGGGCAGATTAGGGGGAGGGGCTCTGGAAGCCAGAGTCTGTGGGGCAGATGGGCTTCGTGGGGAGCTAGGGGCGGCTTCTGAGATGTCTACCTCTGTCCAGACGTGTGTGTGTGTGTGTGTGTTGTGTCTGTGTCCATCAGTGATTGCCTTTTCCTGTCTAAATGCTACCTTATCACACTGAATTGCTAGAATCCCATGCACCTCCCACCCATTCCACCCCACAGGCCAAGTTGTTGGAGGAAATGGACCAAGAGTTTGGAGTGAGCACCCTGGTGGAAGAGGAGTTTGGACAGAGACGGAAGGTGAGGCGTGGTCGTGAGGAACGCTTTGGGGGGGGAAGGCGGTATGGAGATGAGTCCTTGGTGTCCCCAGCAGTCCCTGAGTTAGACGGGGCCGCTGAGGCTGCTTTTGTGTCTGCTCTAGGATCAGTACAGTGCCCGAGACCTGCAGGGGCTGACTGTGGAGCACGCCGTTGACTCCTTCCGGGAGGGGGAAACCATGATTCTTACCCTCAAGGACAAAGGTATGGCCAGGAAGGGGGGCGTCTTCAGAGCCTCCGAAGTGGAGGACTGTGGGGGAGAAAGTGGGTAGAGCACCAGGCTATGAGTCGGGGGTGTGGCTGACCCAGGCCCCTGCTCCTCTAGGCGTGCTGCAGGAGGAGGAGGACGTGCTAGTCAACGTGAACCTCCTTGACAAAGAGCGGGCCGAAAAGAATGTGGAACTTCGGAAAAAGAAGCCGGATTACCGACCCTACGCTGAAGATGAGAGCGTGGATGACATGGCCGTGGTTTGTAGGGAGTGATCGAGGGTGGGGGGCAGGGGCCCACAGGGGACTGTGGCTAGCATGGGAAAGGGGGAGCGGACTCGGAGGCGGGGAAGTGGGGCTGAACCGGCTAATCTCCACAGTTTAAGCCCCGGTCCATCCTGGCCAAGTATGATGAGGAGCTGGAAGGGGAGCGACCCCACTCGTTCCGACTCGATCGTAGTGGGGCGGCCGATGGAGCCCGGGAGCGGGAGCTGGAGGAAATCCGGGCCAACCTGCGGCAGCAGGCGCAATCCCTGACGATGACTGGACCCCGGCTCGCCTCCGAGTACCTCACCCCCCAGGAAATGGTGAGTCTCTAGCAGGGGTAAATGGAGGAAAGTGCCCAGAGAACCTTGGGTGGGAGGGGGCTGCTGCCGGTGCTAGGTATGATCTCACCCTGATCTGGCACTCCATGCCCTTTGTGTGAGGAGCCACTGGGCAGGACCCTGGGAAGAGCCCCAGCTGGAGCACCCCAGAAGAGGAGGAAGGGGGCAAGTGGTGGGGTGGGCCTGGAAGTTCTGAGCCGGACTGGCATGGTCACGAGGAAGGCCTGTTCCGAAGGGGGGAAGCTGCATCTGCCAACCAACAAGTCAGGCCCGGATGGTGGGTCTGTGATCCTGTTGGCAGAGGGAGCCCCAAAGGGGGCCAGTCCTGGAGAAGTGCACGGGCAGGTGTTGGCGCTGGTACCAGGCTGCCAGCACTGGGAGGGCAGATGGGAGGAGGAGGAAGAAAGGGTAAGGATGGAACGACAGGAAGGGCAAGTTGGTGAAGAAGAAAAGGCCAAATCAACATGGTGGCAAGTGGACTGGAGACCCCAAAGGGAGGGCCTGGAGGCCAGGGGGAGGGGCAGTAGCTCCAAATTCAGTGAATTGGGTTATTGGCTGGGTCCTGGAGCTTGGGAATGGGGTGGATGGGCTAATGAGATTTGAAAGAAAGGAGCTGTAATGGAGGGCTGTGAAAAGGAGAGGATTTTTTATTTCATCCTGGAGGGGAAGGGCCCGAGCGTGTGTGTTAGACATGTGGTCTTCCTAGGTTGGGGAACAGGGGCATACTGCCAGGCTAATACAGCAACGGGGCACACGTGCAGGCTAAACTCCCCTTTTTTTGTGAGCGTTTCTAAAGTGGCGGATCAGGAATGTTGTAGGGAGTTTACCTGGCCCTTACTTGCCTAGTCTTGTGAAAAAGGGGAAGAGGAGGGACTGCGGGCAAGGGCTCACAAAGGCTTTGAAATTACCTCCAGTGGGTGCCAGCCGAGTGCCAGGGTCAGAAGCCAAATGAGTCTTGACAGGTCAGACTGGAGGAAGGATTAGGGGAATGTCTGATGGAGGAGGTCTCCCTGGACAGGTTTTGGCTCCAGTGGGCCAAGGGGAGTAAAGCTCCAAGCAGAGTTGGAGGAAACCACAGCAGGAGAGGGTCTGGGCACCACAATGTTGAGCTTCGAAGTGTGCAAAAGAAAGCAGGAAGGACAATGAGGGAGTGTCTGATTGACACTCATCTGCAGGTGGTGGCAAAGGACCATGGGTGGGTTTGGGCATCAGCTCTCCAGAATGCTGCTGGGGCCTGGAGGGGGCCTACTCCTGAAGGGAAGGGGTTCAAGAACCTGTCCAAGGTCCTTCCAGAGTTGAAAAAAGGAGACTGGGGTTGGTCACTGGGGCACTGATAAGGTCTGAGGGTCACCTCTGCCTTTCTGCGCGCCCCCCCCCCCCCAGGTGACCTTCAAAAAGACGAAAAGGAGAGTGAGGAAAATCCGCAAGAAGGAGAAGGAGGTTGTGGTTCGGGCCGATGATCTGCTCCCTCTTGGTAATGAGACCAGTGAAGGAGACTTTGGCTCCAGGTAACTGGGGCTGCCCTGATCGGGGAGGGGGAGGGCAGGGGGTGAGCCACCACCCAGGCTCAGTGTTCTCCCCCTCCTACAGGTTGCGGGGGAGAGGCCGTCGCCGAGTCCCCGAGACCGAGGACGAAGTCTCTGGAGATCCCGAGAGGGAAGCCCCTTCCCAGGTCCCTCAGTCCGATGACACCAGAGTGGAAAACATGGACATCAGTGATGATGGTGAGGGGAGGGGCCGGCTAGGGGAGGGGTGGAGAAACACCAGAGGGGCAAGGCTGCCATTGGGGCCATGTCTTCTCCCAGAGGAGGGGGCCCAGGTGACAGGCTCCCCCGAGATCCTGGAGGAGGACGAAGTGGAGGCTGAGCTACAGAAGCAGCTGGAGAAGGGTCGGAGGCTGAGGCAGCTGCAGCAGCTCAGAGACAGTGGGGAGAAGGTGAGAGTCACGGGGGCCTCTGGGCCACGGGGAGGGGTGAGAAAGGCCCGCGGGCACCTCATCGACAGGACTGCCCAAAGCCTGGTACTGTGCGGCCTCCATCCAGCCCCTTCTCTGGGATTGTGGACTCCCACCCCCACTGTAGCCTCTGAGCCCAAGCAGGGAAGACTGACTTAGCCGCCTTCCACTTTTCCAAGACAACTATCACGTCTCCCCTAAATCTTCTCTTCTCTAGGCTAAACATCCCCATCTCCCCATAGGTGATTGAGATTGTGAAGAAACTTGAAACGCGGCGAAACCGGGAGGATGAGGAGGATCCGGAGCGGAAAGGGGCCATCGTGTTCAACGCCACCTCAGAGTTCTGCCGGACCCTGGGGGAGATCCCCACCTATGGGCTAGCTGGCAACCGGGAGGACCAAGAGGAGCTCATGGTGGGTCCTCTTAGGATGGGCCGGGCTGATGATGAATGAGCGGGCCCAGAGTGCGGGGGCTGGGGCACAGGGACTGCTCCAGAGGAGCCTGAGTGGCATCTCTTAACATCATTCTGCTGGTTCCCCCCCTCCTAGGACTTTGAGCGAGATGAAGAAAGGTCTGCCAACGGAGGCTCCGAGTCTGATGGGGAGGAGAACATCGGCTGGAGCACCGTCAACCTGGACGAGGAGAAGCAGCAGCAAGACGTGAGGGAGGGGTCCGCAGAGTGGGCAGGGTGGGGCGGGGTGGGGGGCTTGCACACCCACAATTGACCCAGGCTCCTTCCTCTCTTCCCCCAGTTCTCTGCTGCATCCACCACCATTCTGGATGAGGAGCCCATCGTGAACAGGGGCTTGGCTGCCGCCCTGCTCTTGTGTCAGAACAAAGGTAACGGGGAGGCTCTGGGGAGCCCCACGTGCACGGTCCGGGGAGGGCCTGGGGGTGGGGGGGAGGTTCTAAGGACTTTCTTCCTCAGGGCTGCTGGAGACAACGGTGCAGAAGGTGGCGCGGGTCAAGGCCCCCAACAAGTCTCTGCCCTCTGCTGTGTACTGCATCGAGGACAAGATGTGAGTGTGGTAGGGAGCCCCTGACCCTCGGAGCCGGGGGCCTGGGAGGGGCCTTCAGAGCTGGAAGGGCTTTTGGTGTCGTCCGCCACAGGGCCATCGATGACAAGTACAGCCGAAGGGAAGAGTATCGTGGCTTCACACAGGATTTCAAGGAGAAAGACGGCTACAAGCCGGACGTCAAGATTGAGTATGTGGATGAGACTGGGAGGAAGCTGACGCCCAAGGAGGTAGGGAAGCCTCACTGGCAGCTTTCCTTTAGGTTCCATCTCGAGCCCAGGGTAACAGGTGGAACAACACTATTCTTCAAGAAGTAGGAATTCTTCTAAGACATTCTGGGGGGACATCCTGGGGGTCTTGCTTTCTTTTTAAACCATTCCTTGTATGGGTCTGGTTTCTAGTTTCCATGCCATTGGGCTTTACCTCCTGGACCTTTCCTAATAATGCATTGTTATTATTAAGGTCTTTGTCCTTCCTTGAAACCCAGGCTTCTTGGTGCAGCCCAGAAAGGCCTTCACTGTTCTGGCTGCCAGCTCACGTGCCAGTTGGGTCCCACGTAATGTGGGGAGGGCAAGAAAAGGCAGGATAAAGTCTGGGTTATTTACCCACCCTGCCTCTTCCTGTGACCATCTATATGATCTCATCTGTGTCTGGTCCTGTTTCATCAGTAAAATGAATAGGCCTTCAAGGTCTCTGAGCTCAGATGTTCGGACTTGGCCAGCTCGGCCTCCCCCAGTTAGGAGTCCAACAGGGCTTGGAAAGTGAACTGTCAGAGGAACGGGGGCCTGGGGCCGCGTCCTGTTGCTGTCCACTTTATCTTTGTCTCATCTGCCTTTGGGCGAACAAACCCTCCGTGCCCGCATTGAACCAGTTTTGAAGTAGCCAGCCTCCAGTATTTTGTAGCCCACAAGGGAATCTTGGGACATTTTGCAGAGTGCCCTTGTCTGATGCCTGATCCGATAAGGCCGGTCCCATTTTGGCTGTTGGTGACCATCACGTTTGTCAGTCTTGCCAAGCCTCAGTCACACTACCAGCCTGTCCTGGCATTTGCTACTCCTATTGAAAACGGGGACATCAACTTCTTCTTGGTCCCGCTGCTTGTCCCCTTCTCTGTGAAGATCAGAGATGAGGGTCCGCCTCAGCTATTTTAGGACAGTGAGGGGCGCAGTTCTCTTGAGCTAGGTGACAAACTGTTCTGTTCCTCCTAGTCCAAATAATTCTCCCGAGAGGAAAAAAGCCGATGAAGTGCCAAGTTGTTTTTCTTTGTCCAGATTTTGACTCTCAGCCAATCTTCTCTGAGCTGTGTTCTTCTCCCTTCTTTATCTTGCTCCTGATCTAGCCTCCAAAGCCTCCCCCAGTTCAAGCCTGTGCACCTCTTCTTTTGGTTCTTACTCCCCTGGGCTGCCGCTTCTCGGCATCATGGGAAAGTTGGCTGCTTATCTCTGTGTACTGGGCCATCTTGGGTTTTTCTGCTTGACTGTTTGTGTGGTTCTTGGGAACTCACCTGCCTTTCCCGAACTTAGCGTCTCAGATGTCCTTTGTTCAGCCCTGAATTCTTCCTTGCGTTCAGTCATTTCCTCTGCCTGAAGACATCAATATTAAAGCAGGCCTCAGACATGTCAGGACCGTCTCACCCTGGCTGGTCCTCTTCTGTCCTTGGCCCAGATCTCTTTCTCCTGCACTAGAATGGCTTCCTGAAGGACGTTCTGAACTCCTGTCAGAGGCACAGTCCTTTCTGTGAAGATGAACCGACCTCCTGGTGGGAGGCCTGAGCAGACTTTGTATATAATGTGCCCGAGGTCATGGTCTTCTGTGGGCCACTCTGGGCCCCTGGTCTGGGCCGAAGCACTAAGCTTGCCTGGCCCAGAGCCCCGTTTTGAGCCAGCTCCTGCAAGTGTGCGTTGTATCCTCCTAGCCTCCGAGTCGGTCACAGTAATGCCAAAGCCGGGCAAGGATTCCCGTCCTCGGGGTTAGCCGTGGGCTTCGCTGGTGACTTTGAGACCCATCTTAGCCAAATATCCAAGGCCGCCTCTCCTTCCTCTGGGCTCTGAGGAGATTCCTTGGGACTCTGCCCCCTCCCCCAGTCTCCACCTATGGCTAGGGTTTCACTAATGATGTCATCATCTGGCTTCTGGCATCCTCTTCCCCATCCATCTCTATTGTTCACTATTCCCAAAACTACCAGCTGATCTCATGGGCATGAAGACCCCCTTCTTACCCTTCAAACTACTGAGGCTCAAAGATGCTCTGTGGCTTTCCCACATTTCTTCCCTCAGAGTAGGGGCTTTTGATATAAAATTTGGTGCTTTTTAAAGTCTGTTTCTGTGCCTCCGGTTTTATTTCCCCAAGGCAGAACTAGCTGTACTTGTGCAGGACCATGTTGCCCCAAGCATTCACTGACTGCTCTTTCTGGCCAGGCTTTCCGGCAGCTGTCCCACCGGTTCCATGGAAAGGGCTCAGGCAAAATGAAGACCGAACGTCGGATGAAGAAGCTCGATGAGGAAGCTGTGAGTGGCCAATGGAGTCCGGGGTGGGGTGGGATATCTTCCGTGGCTTAGCCGGGGAAAGGGGACTGAGTGTGAGCTGTCCCCTTTTTACAGCTCTTGAAGAAGATGAGCTCCAGTGACACCCCCCTGGGCACAGTGGCCTTGCTCCAGGAGAAACAGAAGGCCCAGAAGACCCCATACATTGTGCTCAGTGGCAGTGGCAAGAGCATGAACGCGTGAGCAGGGGATGGGGGCTTTCTTGGCTGGGAGGGGGGGAGGGGGAAGTGCCTATATCTGCTTCTCTTTTGCCATCTCTTCCTCATCTCTCACCTCTTCTTTCCACAGGAACACCATCACAAAGTGAAGACGTCCCATTTCCCCAGTCCTTTAATATTAAATAAAAATCCCTACTTATTTTTTCCTCCCTCGTTTAAGTTATGATTCCATTTTTCCCTGCTTTGGGCCTAAGGTGGGGGGTGGGCATAAAAATAAGCGTTGCCTCTGCCCCAGCCCATTCTGAACCACCCCTGCTGGCTGGCGAACACCGGCCAGCCCCACCCAGCCATTCTTTTGGTCTCTCCTTTTCACTGGAGTGAGACATCAAAGTCGGAATCGCTTTACTAGGCACACTGGTACACGTCAATGCACGGCTCTCTCTCAACCCACCAGGGGTTTAATCTCTTACAGAGAAGAGCAGGAGTTCAGGTGGGAGCCCGGCCTCATCCCCATCCAGGGGGTGGGCACACAGAGCAAGCCCATTTATGTCCGTGGAGGTGGGGTCGGGGGGCAGACTCGGCTTCCAGCTGGCAGGGAGGCTGGAGCCTCAGGCCTCCTCCTCGCTCTCCTCCTCGCTCTCCTGGTACTGGACGCGATTGGTGTTGACGAAGAGGTCAGAATCGTCTTCAGAACTGTCGTCTTCAGAAGACTGGGTTTCTCCTGGAAGTTCTGGCTGAGGCGGTCTGCAGGGAGGAGGCAGATGGGAGTGAGAGGGGCTCCCTGGGCCTTTCAGACCTTGTGGTGAAGGAGGCAGACTGGACCCGAGGGCCGGGCTGGACACAGCCCATCTCTGAGCTCAGAGGGGCCGGGGCCAGGGCTTCCTCACCTGTTCCTGCTGTTGCTCTGCTTCTCGGCTACCTCAGAGAAGGCTTCCGGCCTAAATAAAGAGGATGAGGAGTTGGGGTGGGGATGAGCTGGGCCATGCAAGCCCTTCCCCCAGGACCAGGCAGCCCTACCAGAGTCCCTCCTTCTGCAGGGAGCGCACGTGGTCCTTGCAGAGCACGAAGGAGATCTCGGCCTTCACCTTCTCCCCTTCCTCAATGGGGTCCACGATGAGAAAGTCGCCTGTGGGAGAGGGGCCCACTGAGGCTTCGGGGCTGCCCAGAGGGCTGGGGTTTCACGGCAGCCCCGGCTCCCGACCCACCCCTCACCTCTCTTGATCCAGATGTTCTTGCGATACTTGGAGGGCATGCTGACCAGAAAGCGCTGCCCCTGGGCAGTCTCCACTTCGTGCAGGTTGTTGCCAGGGGTCCCTAAAACCTGCCCCATGATGGAAGAGAGCCTGGGATGGGGGAATGAAGGGGGGAGGGGGGACAGTGGCCCAGTGGGGAAGGGCAGTGAACCCTGGATGGGGGAGTGAAGGAACTGTGGCCCTGGTGCAGCCCCCTCCCCAATGACCCAGCAGCAGGGATGGGGGAGTGACACTGGGAGGAAGCTCACCCTCACAATCTGTTGCTGGTCCGAGGGCACCATGTGCTCCCCAAGCACCTCCTGCACCACATGCTTCCTCTTGGTAGCCTGAGACATGCTGGGTCCGAGGCTGTAGATATCAGGACAGACCCCCCACCCCCCCAAGAGGGGTCAATGGCCTGCTGGGGGATTCTCTCAGTGGCGCGCGGGCACACACACACACACACACACAAAACTCTGGGGCCCGAACCCAGCCCCTCCTTTTGCAAATGAGGAAACTTGAGGCATGCGATGGAGGGGCAGGGGCCGCCCCAGTTTCCGGATAATCTCAATGTGTGGGTGCGAGCCGGGGTTGGGCGGTCACCACTGGAAGAGGCGAGGGGAAGGCCTGGGTCGTGGGCCGGGATCTGGAGCCTGAGCCCCGCCTCGCCGCCTGCACGGAGCCTTCCCGTACAGACGCCACCGGTCCTCTTCCCGCTTACCTTCCTCCTGCCGCCGCCGACGCCGCCGCTGCTTCCCACAGACCTCGCCAGCCCGAGCCGGGGACTTCCGGAGACCACACTTCCGGTGCGCAGGCCCAAGGGCTCCCCTCCGGGGCCTCGGAGTCCCCGCCTAACTCTTCCCCCTGGGAGGCAGCGCAGACCCCGGCGCTTCAGTTCCGCCACCACCGCCGGCCCCGAGGTGGACTGAGTGAAGAGCCTCCGGAGGTGCCACGAGTGTGCAGAGCGCCCTTCGCTCCACCGGGAAGAGCGCGGCCGGAGGTCTGGCCATAGAGAAGGAAGGACAGAGCGCACGCCATCTCCGTGGTAACCGTCCGGAAGCACGCTTCCGCCGCAGGAGAGCGTGCACCGTCTCTATGGTCACTTACTCGAACAGAACACGCCCAGTAGAACATTCAGCTCTCGCTTCCTGACGTCCTAGCCATAGTCTGGCCCCGCCCCCTTCCCGCCTTCATTCAAATCGACCATGCCCCGGAAACGACCTCGACAACCCGGAAGCGGAAGCCGGCACACGCCGTGCAGTATTGAGGCAGAGGCGGGAGAGGCCAGTTGCTGGGATTGTGACCGTTACGGGAGCCGGAGCCGGAGCCGGTGGGCGCGCGCGCGGCTTGCGGGCGCCAGGGTCTCGGGCAGGGGTGGGGCGGGAAAGCAAAGAGGGGACGGGGGAGGGTCGGCCGGGTGTTGTGGCCCCCTCCCTCCCTCCCGCTTGGGAACGTGGGGGGCTGGCATGGGGAGGAGGGGGCG
This sequence comes from Antechinus flavipes, assembly GCF_016432865.1. Lineage (NCBI taxonomy): Eukaryota > Metazoa > Chordata > Mammalia > Dasyuromorphia > Dasyuridae > Antechinus > Antechinus flavipes. The sequence goes on from NC_067403.1 coordinate 256,410,010, forward strand.
GGGTCAGGGAAGGGGCGGGGCCGCGTGAATCCTGCAGGCGGGAGAGGCAGGCCAGCACGTGTGGGCGGGGCGGGCCGTGTGAGCTTTTTTCCCCTTCCCGTCGCGGAACTTGGGGGGCGTGGGCGGGGAGAAAGGGCGGGGCCATGTGGACCAAGCTGTCAAACACGTGCGGGCTGGGCGGGATCGATTCAGTGTGATGGGGGGGGGGGGAAGGAAGAAGCGGGGCAAGGTGGCGGATGCGTGTAAGCATGTGCAGTCTGGTCGGGAGCTGCCAGGGGCGGAACGGGTGCAGTGACTCCACCTCTGGCTCCTCCCCTGGAGCCTTCTTTCCCCCCAGGGGTAGTGGCCAGCAGGTCAGAGAAGCCATGACGACCTCCCAGAAGCACCGGGACTTCGTGGCCGAGCCCATGGGGGATAAGCCCGTGTGCTGCCTGGCGGGCATCGGAGAAGTGCTAGGCAAGAAGCTTGAGGACAAGGGTTTCGACAAGGTCCGGGCCCTCGGGTTACACAAGGGGAAGCCGAGGTCGGGGAGGGAGCCGTCTGAGCGCCCGCCGTCCCATGGTTGGTTTGGGGAGCCAAGTGTACACGTGGACATGCAGAATCGCAAACCCCAAATGATTCCCAAGGGCATGGATTCTTGGGGAAGCCTCAGAAAGGGAGCCATGGGGCACGGAGGCTGTTGTCAGTTCACTTTTGAGCCTCAGTTTGATACCCGTCTCCCCACCCCATTTCTCAGCCAAGCAGGAGAGCGGAAGCGGCACTGTGGGCTAGGACAGTATTTGAGGAGGGGAAGGGGTCGGCCCTCTGGGAGGTGGTCCTTGGACACTTGGATTTGAGTTGGAAGGGAAGAGAGAGCAGGGAGCGAGAGACGTTCTCACGACTGTGACTGAGCTCCAGGACGTTCCCAGGTGCCAGACCAGGCCGGCTCGGACGCTGACCATCCCCTCCCGTCCCAGCAACATTCAGAAAGCTGAAAGGGGACGACGTGTGCTCAGTGCCGGAGCCCAGGCCTTTGTTCTGTCTCATCTCCTTTATTCTGTCTCTTCCAGGCCTATGTGGTTCTAGGCCAGTTCCTGGTGCTGAAAAAAGACGAAGACCTCTTCCGGGAGTGGCTCAAAGACACCTGCGGGGCAAATGCCAAGCAGTCTCGGGATTGCTTTGGCTGCCTTCGAGAGTGGTGTGATGCCTTCTTGTGAGCCCTGTGCCTGGGGGCCGGCCCCCCTTTATCCCTCAGATGGGGCTTCACAGTTAGCACCCCCAAGTGGGAAATCCTGTCCCTCCTTCCCTTCCCACTCCCAAGAAAAGGAAAGATTTTTGCTGCCGCCCCTACTTGGGACACCTTCCCCCTCCACTCTCGTTTTGACACAAGTCTCCCTGCCCGCACCTCAGCATGTCTCCTGTCCCGTAAATTCCAGTGGCGATAGTTATTAGCTTTCCTGGGTGGGTCTCTGGAGTGACTTCCCCACTCCCTAAACCCCCACTTCTTGTTTCTTTTATGCCATTTGGATAGTTTTGGCAAAAGAACATTCACTGCCATTGTAAAGAGTTTTTTTAAAACCAATAAAAGTCAGCAGCCTTGACATCTGGTCTTAGTGTGTGGAATAGCAAGTGGGGAGGGAGGTGCGACAATGGGGTAGGGGGGCACCTTGCAGGCGGCCAGTCTTCAAAAACAGGCCTTTACTGCTTGCCATCTAGGGGAGGGGGTGGAGGGAGGGAGGGGAAAAAAAAATCGGAACAGAAACGAGTGTCAATATAAAGTAATTATTAAATAAAAAATTAAAAAAAAAAAAAACAGGCCTTTTATCCACTACCAAGTCAAACTGCAAACCTGGCCACCTTCAGGCCACGGGAGTCAGTGTCTTGGGACTTGGGCAGATATGTTGGTGTCCGAAGTCCTCAGTTAAGGGGGGTGGGAAGTTTGTACAGTTTCCTCCTAGGGCGGAGGTTTCAGGTGTGCCCACGTACGTGGTAAAGGCAGAGGGGTCCAGCGGTTAGTGGTGGGCAGCTCAGGATGTGGGTCATCCGTCACCTGTTGAGATGGGCCGTCTGCCAAGTCCAAGGCCTGACTGATCGGAGTTTCCTGTACTAGATTAGCTGGGGGTGGGAGCGCAGATGTTCACCTTCAGAATGACTGCAGGGAGGAAGGTACCATTCCTGTGTTAACCACACCATTCCGGGCATAAGAAAACACTTGAATATTTGGGATGGAGCCAGGGGACCAGGTGCCAAGGAGGAATTGAAGCTCGAAGGACATTTCAGTTCCATAAGGAAAAAAATGCTTGATGGGAAAAATAATTCACCATCACTGATCTGCCCAAAGAACGTCACATTTTCTGTCACAAGAGAAACATCCTTGACTCCTGAACACTCCCCCTCGCCCCAATTCTGTTATCACATGGTTTGGAAGCAAAGTCCTGGCTTTAAATTATTCCCCCATTGTGATCGGTATAACTAAGCAATTCCCTCTCTGGACACCGACTTCCTCATCCTTTACAAATTGGAGTGTTTACTTCCAGCTCTAGACCTCTGATCCTGTGGGACTGATAGCAAGAGGAGAGCGGAGGTTGGATTTCTAGTCCCGTGGTGGCGAAGGAATGTCCCTGTGGCTAAGTTGGGTAATTCAGACTCCCACTGCCTCCAGGAAGCCTTCCCTGACTCCAGCCCACACTGACTTTTCCCCTTTCTGTTACCTTCCCCAGTCTTTCTGTTGCTTAGACACTGAAGTATTGTCCTGTTCTGGGACTCTTGGGAGGATTGAGCAAAGGGGTGAGACAGAATCTGCCTTGAGGTGGTGAGCTCGGGGAGCCAAGCCTTGGTGGGGGGCTCAGGAGGCCGGCGGTCCCCATTTTGCAGGTTCTTGGCCCAAGTTAGGCTGATAGGAGATACGGAGAGTGATGGCAGCTGGTCCCTGTGTTCCGCTGGTGGGGAAAGGGCAGCCCAAGATCCTGTGGCCACTTGTGATGTTAGCTGGGATCGTGGCTTTGGAAAGTGTGAAGCGGCCAGAGGATGACAGGACAAAGGGCTCCTGTTTGGTTGGACAGGCCTGGGTGGACTCGTGGGAAAGGGTGAGCCAGCAACTTGCTGCTCCCTGCCCAAGGGGCTGTTATCTGATCTTAGGCCCACAGGAATCCTAGGCTGGGCGTGATCTCCAGGAGGAGAGGATGGGGCTGGGCTTTCCTATAGGCAAATATTGACTGAGCACCCACTCTGCTCCCCAGTCTTGCCCAGCCTTGCCCAGCCCGACCTTTTCAGTGCCCTCCGCCCGCACCCTGCTAGCAGTTGCCGGCCTAGGCTTGGTTGGAACCATCTGGAACTCTAGCTAGAGCTGGGCAAGGGCCCTTCTTTGGGATCTGAGGAGGTTCAAAGGAGCCCACCAAGCCCCCCCCCCCATATCCTTATAGGCGTATCGAGTCCTTCCTTGGTATCCCGCAGACTGAATGGGGGCTAAGCCAGTGACAGATGGGGTTCGACCCTGCTGGTTCAGAACCCAGGATTCCCACCGTAAGGGTCACTTGGATTCAAGCATCTCCAGAACCCAAGGAAATAACGTGCTGACCTCGGTGGGGCCTCGGTGGGGCCTCGGTGGATAGGCAAACTGGCTGAGGGGAAAGGTCAGGAAAGGTCTGGAGCCTGGTAACAGCTGGATGACCAGAGGCGGAGCATCAGCACCCAAACACACTTCCTGTGCTGAGGAGAGAGCTAGGACCAGGAGGCCCGGACCGGGATTCTGGGTACCAGGTCATGTGACTTCCAAATAGTTTGTGGAGGTTGGAAAAGAAGGGGAAATCACATAGGATTGAAGGAGATGAAGTAGGCCCTGGAGAGAACAGGACGGGGACACAGAGGAGACACATGGGCCAGATTTCAGAGAGAACTGTACAGCCTGCCTGGCTCCCTAGACCTTGTTAAATAAGGAATGATGAGCCAGCCTTCAGAAAAAGGGGGTCAGCGGGGCTTCCTCCTTCCCAAGAAGGCCACACCAGACTTGGGGCCCATTTCCTCTCCTGACAGGGGGACATCACGGGCCAATCAAAGGAATAGGATGATAAACAGCAAAGCCGCCAACAAAATACTCAAAACTGCTAAAAGAACCCATTGCTAGCCCCGGTGCTAAACTTGTCTGCGGGGGAAGGACCAGAGGCAGAAGTAGAGCGTCCCGCCTGGGTCTGACCCCAGCTGGGAGGGTCGGGGTGGGCCAGGCCCAGATCTGAACACACCCCCGAAGGAAGGCAAAAGCCCGAGAACTGACTTGGGGGTTCCCACTCTCCCAGCTCTGTATTTCTGACTAGCGGAACAAGGTTGCCCACTATCGCCATTCCTATTGGATTTCGTATTAGAAATGTCAGCTTTAGCAACGAGAAGCAAAAGGAATTAAAGCGGGCAACGAGGAAATACAACTATCACTGCAGATGATGTGACAGTAATTGGAGAATCGACTACAAAGTTCCTACAAACAACTAACGACTTTCGCCAAGTTGCAGCATTCAGAATAAATCTGTTTCCCGCCCCACGAGCCGTCCCTTGGAATAGAGAAAGGAGCCAACTGCACTTCACGAGGCGAGGCTTGACCCGAGCGTGACGCCTTCAGTGCTCCACACCCATAGTCCTTCACCTCTGCAGAGAAGGGAGGCAGCTCCAGCCTCAGATGGAGGCAACTTTAGCAGCAGTTTCTCAGCGACCATTTTTGGCTCTTTAATCGCTATTGTTCTCTCTTATACAATGACTTCATTGTTGGATCTGTTACCTTCCCGATCCTGCTTGTTTTGCTTTGCACCTGTTCATATAAATTTTCCCATGCTTCCATTTTCAATGTTCTTACGACATAGTAATACGCGATTACACTCACGTACCAAAGGGGCAGCCGGGGGGTCTAGTGGATAGAGCGCTGGTGCTGGAGTCGGGGGGAACCGAGTTCAAATCTAGCCTCAACCGCTTTTTGACACCTATCAGTATGGGTAAGTCACCCAATACTAATATGCTGGGCAGGACCCCTAAGCAGACCCAATTGCCACACACACACACACACAGGCAAACATGGCGCCTTTGCTCAGCTATTCTCCAATTAATGGACATCTATCTACGCCTCCCCTTTCTCCAGTATTTCTGCTACACAAAAAGGGGTGCAATAAACATTTTGGCGCCTGGAGCTTTTCTTTTTATCACGAACCCTTTGGAAAATACGCCTCGGAGCGGGATCTCTTGCCCAATTTTGTCCAACTCGAAATTGCTTTCCAAAATGGTTGGACCCAATTTGCAAGTCCCTCAACGGCGGATCAGTGTGTCTAATTTTTCAAATTGTTTAATTTCCATTTCTCTTACTACTAATGGTTTGGGGCAGTCTTTTATTTATTTGTTTGTTTGTTAGTTTTTTGGTCAGTCTTTCATATGGTGTTAACGATTTGCAAGAGAAGATGAAATTTCTAGCCAGCCCTATTAGAAAATAAGCTACATGGGGCAGCTAGGGGGCGCAGTGGATGGAGCACTAGCTCTGAAGTCAGGAGGACCTGAGTTCAAATGTGACCTCAGACACTTAATACTTCCTAGCTTGTGTGACCCTGGGTGAGTCACTTAACCCCGATTGTCTCAGCACAAATATATATATATAAAAGCTACACGAGGGCAGAGACCATCTTGCTTGCTTGTATTTGTAACTTGATGCAGTGTCTAGCACTTAGTAAGCATTTCATAAATGTTTTCTTTATTTATGTCATTTTATAATTTATTTATCGATAACATTAATTTCTCATTACACAATTCCGTTTTGTCCAACAAATATTTATTAGGGTCATGAGTATTAGAGGCTGGTGGAGCGAGTAAAACGAAAAACCCAAATAAAAACTGGCCGGCCCTGTTCCCAAGGGGCTTCTGGTCTCCCAGGGTGTACGGTCAGTACAGAGCAAGGACAAGATCTCACCAAGTCCCGGCGAGAGCCGAAGCCAGAGGGGGAGGGGAGGCGCCATGGGCAGCGGATGCCACCTGAAGGATGCTCCCGGGAAGCCAAGAATTCCAGGGGAGGGGAGCTGAAAAGGGAGTGCTCCCGATGTGGGCGTGGGGGGTGGAACACCGGGCGCCGGAAGAGCCAGCGCCCGTGGGACTGGAATGGAGGGGGAATGGAGGGCAGTCTTTGGAAGTCAGAGAGACCAGGAAAAAGGGGGGAGATGACGGAAGGCTCGGGGGATAGCGCATCAAGGTGGGATGGCCTAAGAGTTAGGAGGAGGGAGGACTGAGCCCGGGTACCAGGTGGAGAACAACTGGGCCAGAGCCTCCAGGGCAGGAAGGGCTGGCCGAGCAAACAGCTGGGAATCCTGCGCCCACAGGGACAGGGCCCCTGCCTCGACGGCACCGCTCTTTCCAATGTTCGCTGATTAATAGGCAGCCGGGCCTTTTCTGCCTCTAGGAGCATGGCGAAGGATGTTTGGGGAGTCGGGGACCTTGTTTCTGCCTTGGACCCCCCGAGTCCCAGAGTGCTGAGGATGGAGGGTTAGGGGCCCTTTCCTTCAACTGAAATCTCAGTCAGAAGGGTCAGGAGGCAGAGGCCTTCCCCGGGACCCTTGTCCTGGGCAAATCATGGCCCTTTGTGGGGCGTCGTCCATAAGGAGGGGCTCGGAGCTCCCTCCTTCCCTCTGTGTTTCATGGGTCGTCACCTCTGTCTCCCCTGTCATTGCTGCTCACTTGGGTCCTGCTCTCCATGACCCTCCTTGGATTTTTCTTGGCAAAGATACTGGGGTCCACCACTTCCCTCTGAGGCCCGTTTTACAGATTACGGAACGGGGGCAGGCAGGGTGAAGTGACTTGTCCAGGACCACACAGCTAATGAGTGTCTGAGGCCAGATTTGAACTCAGGAAGAGGAGTCTTGCAGGCTCCAGGCCAAGCAAAGCCCCTTAAGGGGGATAACACATAAAACAGACTCAAGGCAAACACCACATTTTCCTGGAAAGGACTCTGAGGGTGTGTGTGTGTGTGTGTGTGTGTGTGTATGAGTTTGTGTGTTTGGACAGGGAGGTAGGAGGGAGAGAAAATAAATGTTAATTGAAAAAACAATTTTTTCCAAAAAAACGATCTTGCTGTAATAAAACCCAGCTTCACTCATGTCCGACTTTCTGTGACCCATTTGGACTTTTCTTGCCATCTCCTTTTGCTCATTTTATGGATAAGTAAACCGAGGCAAGCAGGGAAGTGACTCGTCCAAGCTAACCCGGCTAGGAGGTGTCCGGGGCTGCTCCGCAGCGATCGGTCGGCCACAGTTCGGATGTAGCAGCTGGCGGCCCTACAGCCCCCGGGGAGAAGGGGGAGCGTCCCCGGCCCTGTTCTGCCGAGCTGTGAGCGATGAGAGAGCGGCTGCTTGAGATCCGAGGCCTTTGGTCCCTTATTAATGAGGAAAGGGCTCTGGGTTTGACTGGAGGGTAGGGAAGCTCAGGGCCACCCCGTTCCCTGGAAGGTTCCTCCTCCCCTCTCCTGACTGGCCTCGGGGACCCACAGTGTTTCTGGGACCAGGCTGGGTCAGGTAGTCCCTTTCTTTTCCCATTGGAAGAGCAAGCTGAGGTCCCAGCCCAGAAAACTCCTGGACTGCCAGATGTTTCCGGGGTGCAAGTGAGAGAAAACCCCTGCTCTTGGGCGGGGCCGAGACCACGGCTGCCCTCTGTCACGATTGGGGCTCGAGCCAGAAGGGACACATTCCGCCTTGGACAGATGGGAAAACTGAGGCCTGTGAGGAGTCAGGAAGTTCGGCCTTGTGTGCTAGGCTGCTCCCCTTCTCCCGTGTCTCGTCCCCCTTTGATCTTTGTAAGCCCCCCTCAGATGTCCTCCTATGGGTCTCCTCAGGCCCCACCCTCGCAGACAGTAATCAGAGGGTCACTGGGGCCTGAATCCCGCCAGACTCCTGGTGTCTGTGAGTGAGACCCCTCCCCCCTGTTAGGAGGAGGGGGATCCGTGACCCAGGGAGCGGATGGGGGCATAAAATGGAACAATAACAAAGAAAGCAAGGATTCCGGGCATCCCGGCCTGCAAAGACCCCGGGCACCCTCGGCCTGCAAAGACCCCGGGCACCCCCGGCCTGCAAAGACCCCGGGCACCCCCGGCCTGCAAAGGGCCCCGGGCATCCCCGGCCTGCAAAGGACTCTGGGCACCCCCGGCCTGCAAAGGACCCCAGGCACCCCTGGCCTGCAAAGACCCCGGGCACCCCTGGCCTGCAAAGGACCCAGGGCATCCCCGGCCTGCAAAGGACCCCGGGCGCCCCCGGCCTGCAAAGGACCCCGGGCACCCCGGCCTGCAAAGGACCCCGGGCACCCCGGCCTGCAAAGGACTCTGAGCACCCCCGGCCTGCAAAGGACCCCGGGCACCCCTGGCCTGCACAGGGCCCCGGGCATCCCCGGCCTGCAAAGACCCCGGGCATCCCCGGCCTGCAAAGGACCCCGGGCACCCCCGGCCTGCAAAGGGCCTTCCTCATGTGAGGGATGTAGAAGACCCTTACCCAAAATGAACTACTCAGAGACCACTCAGTTTATTTGTTGTTTATTAAACCTCTGCAGGACGAGCCGTCCCATTGGGAGATAAGGGACAGAAGGTAGGAGAGCTAAAGAAGTAGTAAAGATACCCAGCTCTTAGACAAGAGATGACATCACAAGGATGCACTGGGAAGGGCAGGGGGAGGCATCTAATTGGTTGTTGCTATCCGGAGAGATGGGTCTGATGCGCTGAAATTCACAAAGAGGAGTCTTTGGGACCCCAGAGCCAACACTAACCGCTGCACCACCCAGCTGCCCTGCCAGGGGAGGGGAATACAGAATACAGAGATCTGGGGGGGGCGCTAAGGGGACAGGAGGTCAGCAGAGATCTGGGGAGCAAGAAGGAGGGCCAGGGAAGGAAGCTTCAATGCAGGAGACTGGGACAGAGTCACCCCCTTCACAGGAACCAGGACTCTATTGATGGATAAGGGAGGGAGAAGGAGCAAGAAGCAGAAGGGGCTTGGAGAGCAGAGCAGATGAGGAGACCCTAACCCTGTGCGATGCCCCGAGCCGAGGCCTGGGAATCCTGCTGCTGGCTGGGTCCAGAGTCCTTGAGTGGGGGACTCCTCCGCTTTCCCAGGATCCTCTCCTGCCCTTTGGGTTTCCCAAACCCCGTCCGGCTTTGAGAGAGAGGGTGGGAGACATGGATTTCTCTCCAGATTACTGAAGGGAAGAAGCCAGCTTGGGGGGGTAGGGGGAGTTGGGGGGGGACGGCAGCCCCACACATCCCTCCCCCTGCTCGCTTTCTCTCGGAGATCCAGGGCTTTCCCATGGGAGCAAGGTCATCCCAGGGGGCTTTGGGAACAAGGTCATTCGTCCCCCCCTCCCCCCCGCCCCGGGCTTTGGGCTGCAATGGCTTAAGAGCAGTGAGGTCCTTCTGGTCTCCTGCTGGACACGCGGACGTCCCAGGGAACGTCCTTTAGCACAGAGACCCGGCAGGCGGGTCCAGATCAACGCTCCTTACGGCCTCGCTCGGGACACTGGGTAAGTCGGGGCACCTGGTGCTGAAGGGGCTGCCCCCCCCGAGTGCTCGCCCAGCCCTCCCAGAGGAAAGCCCGGCTCCCCCAAAGCAGCTCCGGTGGCGGAGGAAAGGTTGGAGTCGGGGACCTGGACTTGAATCCTCAACTGCCGCGGCAGCTCTAAGTCCCCGAGCACGTCGCCGGACCAAACCTGTCCTCACTTTACCTCTTTGGGGGCGTAGCTGAAACCATCTCTCGGCCCCCTTCGGGCTCCAAATTCTGGGAGCAGCCCCCGCCCTGGCTGGGGGGGGGGGCAGAGCTGGGACCCAGAGAACGGCCCCCCGGGGCTCAGGAAGCGCCCGATGGAGGCTGGCTCCTTGGTGGCTCCCGGGGGTTCTGACTCACGGGCAGCTGTGCCCCTCCCCCCTCATGTGGGCCAAAGGTGGGCTCTGCCAGGACCAGGGCCGGCCATCACTGCCGGGTCCCCCACATAGGTCCCCCCCTCCCTCAGGGGATCAGCGAAGTCAGTCGGGCAGCGAGCATTAAGTGATCACTGTGAGCCCGACTCTCGCCGAGCCCTGAGGATGCCCAGGCTGGCTAAGGGGGCGCCCGGATACGCTGCTCCCAGGTTGTTCCTTCTCGAGCGGGGTCCGGGAGAGCCCCCAAAGGAGGCGCCCCCTTCTGCTCCGGGGGCTCTGGGGGGGCAAGGGTGCCGCCTTCTGGGAGGAGGGAGAGGAGGCAGAGTTTCCGTCCAGCCCGAGGCTGGGGAGGGAGGAGGCCCAGGACCTGTCGGGCAGCTCCCAGGGGTGGAGGAGGAGGGGGAGGGGACTCCCCGCGCCCGGGGGTGGGGCTCCCTGCGCAGGTAAAAGGCTCCCGCCCGGCCCGCTCCCCGTGCTCCCTGAGACCTGCCCAGAGCCGAGATGCTGGTGGCGCTGCTGGTGCTGTGTGTCGCCTCCCTGAGCCTGCCCGCGGCCCACGGGGACCAGGGGGGCGGCTCCGAGCCCCGGCCGGGGAACCTGCTGGGGGCCCGCATCCCCGTGTCCACCAGCAGCCCCGAGTTGAAGGAGTACACCCAGCTGGCCGTGCAGACCTTCAACACCGGCAGCAACAGCATCTACTACTTCCGGGACACCAAAGTCCTCAAGGCCGAGAAGCAGGTGAGGGGGCCCCGGCTGGGGGGGCAGGTGGGTCTAGGGGCTCAGAGGCCGGGAGCGGGAGGCGGGTCTGGGGGCTCAGAGGCCGGGAGCGGGAGGCGGGTCTGGGGGCTCAGAGGCTGGGAGCGGGAGGCGGGTCTGGGGGCTCAGAGGCTGGGGACGGGAGGGGGTCTGGGGGCTCAGAAGCCGGGAGCAGGAGGGGGTCTGGGGGCTCAGAGGCCAGGAGCGGGAGGTGGGTCTGGGGGCTCAGAGGCTGGGGACAGGAGCGGGTCTGGGGGCTCAGAGGCCGGGAGCGGGAGGCGGGTCTGGGGGCTCCCCACTGCAGGGGGCCGGGTCTCTCAGAGGAGTTTGGGGACTGCCTTCGGGGCTGCGAGGGTTTTGCCATCTGTCTGTCTGGGGGCAGCCTGTGAGAGTGACAGGCCAGGGGGATCCTGGGAAAAGTCCTGAGCTTAGGCCGGACGTCTCCACGGAGGCAGCGTTGTTAGAGGGGGAGGAAGGGGAAGCTTGAGGCTCCAGGGAGGACAAACTTTCAGTCCCTAGAAGGGACCAAAGGGCTGCCCGGGAAGGCAGTGAGCTCCCCAACCCCAGAGGTCTGCAAGTGGAGGCTGGCAGGGTACGGGGAGGGACGGCAGGGCTCAGGGCCCCGATGGGTGCATTTGGGGAGGGTCTCGCCGGCCGCCCCCCGCTGACTGAGGGACCGCCGTGTCTAGCTCGTGTCTGGCATCAAATACTTCCTGACCATGTTGTTTGGGAGCACCCAGTGCCGGAAGGGTGCGGATACCGGCGAGGGAGTGAACCTGACCCAGTGCCCGTTCTCGGCGGAACAGGAGGTAAGCGCCGCAAAGGGGCCTGGGTCCTCCCGAGCCCACCCTGACTCCAGAGCAAAGCTTGGGGGGGGGAGGCTCAACAGTCCTGCAAGCTGGGGTCTCCTGAGACCCCAGGATCCACCTCAGAGAGGCCGGGCAGCCAAGTCCAGCTGGGGGCGATGTGCTGCCCGCCGGGGAGAGTGGGAACACGTGTGTGAACGTGCCCTGGCCCGGACGTCTCCCCTCCCGAGAACAATCGGACCGGACGCCTTTGGCAGACTGGGGCGCCCCTGCCTTCCTCCCCCGGCCCCCTCCTAGATTCCTGGGCAGGGAGGGGGGCCGGCCGGTTGCTGGTTCAGATCCTGATGCTGCCGTCTCCTATCCGGGAGACTGAGCCATTCTCCCTCCCCCCGTCCAGCCTCAGTTTCCCTGCCTGCGCCCAGCCAGCGGCCGACCACTCCCTGGCAGGCTCAGCATCCCTTCATCCCCATTCTGGGGGGTCCCAGGCCGTGGCTGCCCCAGGAAACAGGGCCTCCTCCGCTCCCAGAACCCTCTGGGCCGAGCCCGGATGAGCTCATAATCAAAGGGCTTCCTGTTCTGGCCCCTGCTCTGGGCTTGCCCTCCAGGGCCTCTGACCCCTGCCCATCCCCGGGCCAGACTCTGAGACAAAGGGGGGAGGATCACGGGGGACCCGGTCCATTCCACGGCTCTGTCTCTGTCCCCCCAGAATTTCCAGTGTGACTTTGAGATCCTGCAGGTCCCCTGGAAAAACCAGACCACGGTCCAGAAGTTCTCGTGTCTGCCCGCCTAAGGCCGCCCTGGCTTGGCCCAGCATGGGGGGAGGGGATGGGGGGGGCGCCTGCAGAGGAAGATGGGACAGGCTGGGGGGGGGGGGATGTTCCGGGCCCTGGAGATTGCACAGCGGCCACGGCTGAATGAATAAACGGATAAACCCACCGCCTTCTCTGCTCACTCTGAGCCCCCAAGTCTCTCCAGGAGGGGTCGCAAGCCCTGAGGGCTGACACTGTGCGGCGCTGGGGGAGACGGGTCAACTCCAGCTTCTCCCAGCCCTTCTTTATTTTTCCGGTTCCACGAAAAGAGAGATTTCAGATTCATTTTCGTAAGGTTTTGGGTTCCCAAAGTTTCCCCCCCTCAAACCCTCCCCCAGCCCATACCCCCCCCCCCCAGCATGCTTTTCAGGGAGCGGACTTTACGGTGGAAGAAGGCCGCCCTCCAGGGCCAGACTGGGCTGCCCCGAGTGGGAGCTCTGCTTTAAGGGGGGCTTTATGGGGGCAGAGAGGGCTTGATTCCCTGGTCCTTTTTCCCAGAATCCACCTGCCTGCACATTAGCTAGGACACACACGCACATACACACAAAGGGAAGCCGCCGCTGGCCCCCGGGGCCGGCCAAAGCCCAGCTGGGAATCGGGCGCCGAGGGGGAGGGTTCTCTGCCCACGCCCGCCCTGGCCAGGCTGCCCCCCAAGCAGAGACTCCCTGCTGCCCAAAGCTCGAACCCTGAGAGGCCCCTCACCCTCACTCCCTTTGGCCCTTAGTTCGCCACCAGTCTCCAGGAACACGGTTCGAGAGGGAGGGGGTGCAGGCGGACCTGACTGGCCCAGGAGTGTCTCAGAGCCTGCTAGGCCCAGCAGCGGGGCAGGGAGGGGGCGCTCAGGATGGGGGAGGGGGCCGTGATGGATCCTGGCTGGGTTCCCGTACTTCCTCCTGGGGACCGCCCACCGGCCTCTTCCTTCCCGATTTCCGCCGCGTCCCGCCTTTCCTCCCTCTCCTTCCTCTCTCCTCCTCTGTCCCTCCCGGTGCCCTCGGCTGTCATTTGTAAAGTCACCGAGGGCAGAGCCGGGCCACCCTGAGACTCAAAGCTGAGAGGGCTCCTCGCTAATCGCAGGGCCCAGGATACAGCAGGTACTTAATTGAAGCCATTCTGAGCTTCAGGCCCATCAGCCTGGGTCCCCAGTAGTGAGGTTCAGGCCCCTGGCGGGGCGGGGGGGCGGGAACAAGGCCCCACGGCAAGGGGGGACGTCCGAGCGGATGCTCTGGCCCTTTATTCACGCTCCCAGCCCGGCCCCGGCCCTCTGCGGCCTTCAGGCTCCTCCCGAGCACCCGCCGTGGCCGTCCCTGGCCATTTCCCCACCTGGCTGTGGGCGGCCCTGCCCGGCCCTCCCCGATGTCATCACTGGCTCCCTGGGCATCGGGCACAACGCTCTGGCCTGGTGACAAGTGACTCAGGCTCAGCTGACGCTGGCCCGTGGCCATCACCCTGAGGAACAGGGCTCTCTCTGGCTCCGGGCCTGGGAGAGCTGGGGCCCAGCACTGGGGGGGGGGGGCTCCCCACGCGGTGGGTTTGGGGCACGCTGACCACGCGGGGAGCTTGGGCCTGCCTTAGCCCCAGCCCTGCCCCTCTGGGCCGGGAGCCCATGAGCATCCTCAGCTTGAGGCCGTAGGGATGGTCTGTCCAGCCTCCCCCGAGACCTCCCGGAGGCAGCCTCCTCCTTCCCACCCACAGCGGCTCATTTCACCTCAGATATTCCTGGGGGTGGGGACAGCGGAAGAGGGCAAGCCCTGAGGAGCTGGCCTCAGACTTAGTAGCTGAGTCACTTTACCTCTCTGCCTCAGTTTCCTCATCTGTAAAATGGGGCTCTTGTTTCCCAGGATTGATGGGAGGCTTAAATGAGAAAATAGTCACAGACCTTCAAGTCTCCTAAGAGTTAGCTTCTGTACCTGCTGCTCTCCCCCCACACCCACCCAGGGCCTCCCCCAGCTGTTCTTGTCTCTGCCCTCTGGAGTCTGGGATGGAGACCGGGGCCACGGGCTGCCCAAGTCACAGGCCACTGGGGTCAGGCCACCTGGGCCACAGGCTGCAATAAGGCCCTGATGGGGAAGCCGCCGAAGCCGGGATCCCTTGGGGGGGAAAACAGCGGGGTGGGCGGCTGTGAGGGGACGGGCGGCTCTGAGGGGTGGGGGTCTCTCCTACAAGCCCACTGGATTCGCAGCCAGGAAGGAGACAAGAGCTTAGAAAGAGACTTCAGGACTCTATTGGATCGTAGCCCAGGCAGTCCCGGGCCCGCCGGCCGGCCCCAAGGCCACAAAAGCCGGATCCACTTGCGGTCACTCGGCGACTTCTCCATTTACTTTTTGTAATCTTCTTCTCCGGCCTGAGAGGAAGGACGAGGAGGGCTCAGGGATGATCCGGGGACAACCACATTCTCCCCCCCTCCCCCCCCCCCCCCGCCCAGGTCCCCAGCTCACCTCAAACACTTTGTCAATGATCTCATCGATGACGGCCGCCTGCGAGCGGAACACCTGCTGGTGGTGCTCCACGGCCGCCATCAGCTGCAGGTAGTGGAACATTTGCTTCTGCTGTCTGGGAGACAGGGGCACAGGGGGGCCCTCAGCTGGGGGGCGGCCCCCAGAACGGGGACCCCCCGGGCTTTCCTCTGGCAGCTTGTGCGAGGATTATTGCTCCCGGGTCACAGACCAGGAAACTGAAGGCCACAGAGGGAGGGCGAGCCTGCTCCAATGGCCGAGGACCAGAACCGCCAGAGCTGGGGGGGCACGCAGGGGCACACAGGGCGTGTCGAGAGGGGCAGCAGCAGGGAGTCTCCTCAGCTGCCCCATCCCCACAGCCTTCTCCGACACCAGTGGGGGTCAAGAGCCGTGGGCCCAAGCTCCCGGCCCAGCTGAGCGGCTGTTCCAGAATGAGGCAGCAGCCAGGAGACTCTGGGCTCTGGGGTCCCTCCCAGGTTGCACTCTATTCTCTGATTTTCCATGTTCTAACCCCACGCCCAGCTCTGACATCCTCTGCTCTCTGTTCTGGGAGGTGGGGGCCTTCCCCCAGTGGGCTCCGGCCTCCTTTCCCCTGGTCCACTGACCCCCGGTCTTCCTGTCCGCCCCCACGTGCCCGGCCCCCCAAGCTTCTCCTTACGATTCTGTCAGGTCCCCATATTTTTTCTCAATGATCTTCATTTGTAGAGAAATCCCGCTCAAATTCTCCTCCGGTTCTGTGGAGAGAGGTGGCCGGAAGATGGGGGAAGGCCGGGCCCCAGGCTGATAGGAGGGGTTCTGGCAGGGCCCCCGGGGGCCCCTCTCGGGCACCGGCTCCCTCCGGGAGGCTGGGAGGCTGGGGAAAGGTGGGACGTGGCCGGTGGGCAGCGAAGCGTCGATACCTTTCTCGAGCATGGTCAGTGACTCGTCCAGAAGGCGCTCGTGCATCCGGGCCACTTTCTGGGGAGCCAATTGGAGGAGAGGAGTCAGTTCTTCCCTCCCGGAGAGAGGAGGAGGCCCAGGGGGAAGGAAGGAGGTGGTCTCGCTGGCAAGAGGGGGACTGGGGGGGAGCTTGCATCCATGGCTAAATGCCCATCTGGCTGTTTCTGTCCCGGAGGGCTCAGGGGACGTTATGATGAAAATGAGAGGAGAATGCGGGCTTTCGTCAGAGGGGCTGCAATGGTGGGTGTGGGCCACGCAACCTGGATGTGGGCGTCCGTGGGACCTGGCGGGGACCCTCGTTCCTTGACCCCTCGTTGGGGTGCGGGCTGCAGCCTAGGGGCCTTCCCTCCAGCACCCGAGACTAGGCCAGCAGAGAAATGCTCACAGAGCAGGGTGGAGCTCTTGGAGGCCGAGGCCATCATTCTGGCCCGGGGCCCTCAGGAGAGCTGGCGTCCCCCTTAGCTCCGTGACTGGCACATAGTAGGTCCTAAAAAACAGTGATCGCCGCCCCCACCCCCATACCTTCTGCTTCTCCTTTTCCAGTCCCTTAATTAAGGCCATCTGGAAGTTGTCCACCAGCACCGCGATCACCAGGCTACAAGACATGGAGCATGAGGGCCCCGGGAGCGGGGGCAAAGCTGCAGGGGAAGGGCGTGGGGGGCAGGGGCTCCCCATGGGCTCCTAGAGTAGGGGCTGAGCTGGGGCTTGTCTGAGGAGAGGGGGCCAGGCCTGAGGGCCAGAAGAGGGTGTTGGGAAGGTCCCAGGGGGGAGGGGGGAGGTAGCCGGGTACTGGGGAGCCCTGGGGTAGGGAGGGGAGAGGGGGCGGCTTGGTTTCTCACTTGAGGAAAATGAAGTATTGTATAATAATGTAGATCATGAGGATGGGGATGATATACCAGGCACCTGGGGGAGGAAGGGTCTTAACTTTGTACTCAGAGAGGCCTGAGGCAAGTCATGGGAAGAATGCCCATAGCTGGAGAGGAGCAGGATGGGGGTGCTAAGTAGGGGATTAACCCCCAAGGGTTTATCATCTTTATTTTTCTTTCTAATTTGGATGCTGTCACTTTTCTGGATCAGCCCCCTGTGAATTTTGCACTCTGGGCCACAGTCCCCATTGTCCCACCCTAGTTACCACTCCTGCTCCAAAGCTCCCAAGACCGGTGCGACTTCCCACCTTGCTGGACCCCAACCCCCCTCCCGGCCCCCTCCTGCTACCTTTGTCCCGGCTGGACAAGTAGATGAGGGACCAGTCATCCAGGGTGAGCATAGTAAAAAGCGTGAAGATGGTGGTAAAGATGTTCTGGAAGCGCTTGGGGTCCGAATGGTTGAAGAGGGATCGGAATATCACCGAGAAGAAGACTGAGGAGGCTAAGGAGGCCTCGGAGGCCCTTGCAGTGTTGGCCAGCCAGCCCTCCACTCCTGCCCAGCCCCAGCTGCCCCCCCCCCGCCTCCCATCACCCCTGGCCCTGCCCTGCCTTGCCCTCCCTCCCTCCCCAGCTCCTCCTGGGCAGATACAGAGGCAGGTGAACATCAGGACGAGGATGGCCCCGATGGATGGCAGCGACCTGGCCAGCGTCCCCGTCACCTCCTGGAGGCTGTTGAGGAAGCTGAAAGCAGGAGGAGAAGATGTCGTGGTCAGAGGGCCTGGCCAGGCTCCCGGGGAGTGCTGTGGGCCGCTCTTGGCTGCAAAGAACCTTGGAATTAGGGAGGGCATGAGGGCAAAGGCAAGGGGTCGGCTCAGGGAGACCCCCTTAGAGCCTGGGGCAGAGAACAGCCGACCTGGGAGAAGAGGAGAAAAAGCTGGGAGGAACCTTAGAACAGGAGCTGAGGACCTGGAACCCAGAGGACCCTGGATTTCCAGGGAGAAGCTGCCTAGCAGGCTAATAACCCAATCCCTTTGTTTTACAGATGGGGAAACTGAAGAATGTGGCTATTCATTCAGGAATAAGGTCATGGGTTTGCATCCAGAAGGGTCATTTAGAATCATCTGTTAATTCACTGGCTCTCAAACTTTGGTTCTCGGCATCTTTACGTGATTAAAAATGATCGAGGATCATCCAAAGAGTTTGTGGGTTTTTGAATGTGTAGTCCCTCTGAGAAGGTCTCATAGCCTCCCATGATTCCCTGGGTCACACCATGAGAACCAGTGTGCTCTAGTCCACTTCCGGAGGGGTGGAGGGTAAACCCAGGAGTTCCCAGCTCCAAGCCCTGTCCCTCTGCAGCCGGTGCTGGCCCAACCGTCGGCGGCCTGCAGGGATCCCTCACCTGAGCCTGCGGAGCACCATGATGGCCCGCAGGGCACGGAGGCTTTTGAAGATCTTGAGAATGCCGAAGACGGTTTTGCTGTGGGCCATTCTCGTGACGGAGGAGAAGTAGATCTGCTTGAGCACGAAGTCCACCATGGCCATGACCATGATGAAGAAATCTGGGGGGGGAGGGAGAACGTCGCCCATCTCGAGAGCCTGCCCCGTGAAGCTCCAGCCTCGGGGTCCGGGTCAGCCGGGTCTCTTAGGCTGGGGAAGCACCCACTCTCTTCCAGCACTTGGACCGCCCCCAGGCACCATGGGAGAGAATTACTCCAGGCATTATGTGTGTGAGGAAGCTGAGATTTAGGAGAAAAACGAGCTGCCCAGGGTTAGGCAGTGCTGACGGTGGAATTTGTACCCAGGTCTTCTAGACTCTAGGGCTCAGTGTTCTGACCATTAGCCAGGATGTCTCCACCAGAAAAGTGAGCTCCTGGTCAAGGCGGCAGAGCCTCTTTTCCCTAAGTCTGGAGCCCCTATCAAAAGGGTGCTCCCCCTCTATTCCAGCCCCTTTCCCTAGCTGGAAGACCATTCCCTGCAGAAGCTGCCAGTTCATTACTACTGCCACTCCATGGCGGGTTCCTCCCCTGCTTGTTCCCGATCTCCTCCAACCCTGCTCCCCATCCAAGCCCGCCCCCTCCTCACCTACCTAGGCTGTTCCAAGAATCAAAATAGCCTAATCCCATGACTATGATCTTTAGGACGGCCTCCATGAAGTAGATGCAGAGGAAGACCGAGTCAAAAGCTGTGAAGTACCATTCTGTGGGGAGGCCAGATCCTCTGTTTCAGTGCAGGTCTCAGCCCCCCCACCCCCACCGACACTCCTCCCTCTGCCCTGATCCGGCCTCCTCCTGGCTCTTCTCGGGTGGAATTCCTAGTGACCCCGAGGAATTGTCTTCCCAGGACGAATGGTCTTCTGCCAGTTATATCCCCTCTTGGATATTAAATCCCAAATGACATATGTTCCGGGATTATTTAAAGGTCGCTGTATTTTTCTTTCAGGATATAAGTGGGCTTCTCTTCCCCTTTCCCTTTCTTCTCATCTTCCTCCCCCATTCATTTCCCCCGTCTTCCTCTTCTCCTCCAGGAAGCCTGAGATGGAGCACCTAGTCCTAATGGGCTCCCTGGTCCCTTCTGGCGGCCCCCGGAGTTTTAGAACCAGACCAGATCAGGTCGCGTCTCTCTCGGCCCCGCCAAGTTCCCCTCCCCCGAGGACTCTCACCTCCCCAGACCTCCACCTCAGCAAAGGTCTGGACCACCAGGACGATGGTGTTTAAACAGACCACAATGAAGATGAAGATTTCAAACGTGAGGCTCTGCACCAGGATAGCCAGCATGAACTGGATTCGGAGAAAGACTTTAAAGATCTTCCCGCAGCACTTTTGGAGGAGCTCGTTGGTGGCTATCTGCTTCTTGTAGGCCCGCTGCATCCTGGCTACAAGGGGGAATTCGGGACAGAAGGAGGTCGGGCCCTGGGCGCTGACCGTGCCGAGTCCCATCCTGCCCGGTGGGCGCTCCGATGGGGGTTCGGAGATCGGCAGTAATCGAGCGGGCGGCAGCTCCGGCGCTGGCCCAGTCAGAGAGGCAGACGGGCATGTGGTCAGGAGGGCACCGGCCTCTGGCTCCCTCTCAGACTCAACTACTTAAATCTGGAAGAGACCGACCCCTTCACTGTACATGGGGAATACGAGCCGTGATGGGGAGCCTCTGCCTGCCGGGCCCTAGCCTGGCTTTTAGAGTGTGACAGTGGGAGAGCAGCCCTGAAGATACTTGGCAGGGGGGAGCTTAGGCCATGTTAGTGCTGGGCACAAGGGCACCAAGCCAAGCACTGAGCAGCGATGCTTTTCTGTCTTGAGGTCAGGGACAGCCGTGCCCTTGACAGCACCCTAATATTCCCTTGACTCTGCCCAAGATAGAGGTTGGGGGCTGTGGAACACTTCCACTGGCTCTATCAGAGTGCCTGAAGCGCTCCAAGGAGCAAGACCCAGAAGCGGGTCCTCCTGGGTGGCAGGGAGGGTCTAAGCTGGGATTTCCCAGGCCTAGGGATCCACAGGTGGATTGTCTTACTTCTCCTCATTCTTAGGCGGTGATCTTGTTCCCAGTTTTGCCCCATGGCAGTGAAGGATGGATGAATTCGGGTGCTACTGCGAGAGGGCTTGGCCTTTAGGCTCCATGTGGATAGGGGCGGGTATTTAATATGGATAGTTCTGTTATATGACCCAACAGGGCTGGCCGCCGGGGATGGTGGAACAACAACAGGCAGGGTCTCTGGAATTTCAACCTCCCTCCGGGTCTCCTCTGGAACGGTTAAGTAATTCATCTTGAAAAGGAACTCTGGAACTGAGATGAGAGTGACAGATGATTAGCCTGGGGACCTCCAGACCCGGTTCTTCTCGCCCTCCCCAACCTCCCATCCATAATTCTTTCCTTACCTCAGTTCATCCAAGGGACTTGTGGGGTCTCACATTCTGTGGAGGGACCTGGTTGTTTCCAGGGAGACGGTTCTGTGATGTAAGGCCTGGGCCCTTCCACTAGAGTGCCTTTCACAGAATCCTAGAATCTCAGAGGCCATCAAAGGTCGCCAGAATCCCAGCAAATCGTTATCTACAATCTTGCGGACCTCCAGAAATGGGGAGCAATGACAATGCACTCAGGAAGCACTGAGTTCAAATCTGGCCTCGCACTAGCTGTGTCCCTAAGTGCATCAGGAGGAATAATACTGGCAATAGTAGCAGCAGCAGGGATAACAGTGGTAACAGTAGCAGCAGCAGGAATAAAAGTGTAATAGTAGCAGCAGCAGGAATAACAGTGCTAACAGTAGCAGCAGCAGGAATAAAAGTGGTAACAGTAGCAGCAGCAGGGATAACAGTGGTAACAGTAGCAGCAGCAGGGATAACAGTGGTAACAGTAGCAGCAGCAGGAATAAAAGTGGTAACAGTAGCAGCAGCAGGGATAAAAGTGTAATAGTAGCAGCAGCAGGGATAACAGTGGTAACAGTAGCAGCAGCAGGAATAACAGTGGTAACAGTAGCAGCAGCAGGGATAAAAGTGTAATAGTAGCAGCAGCAGGGCTAAAAGTGTAATAGTAGCAGCAGCAGGGATAACAATGGCAACAGTAGCAGCAGCAGGAATAAAAGTGTAATAGTAGCAGCAGCAGGAATAACAGTGGTAACAGTAGCAGCAGCAGGGATAACAGTGGTAACAGTAGCAGCAGGAGGAATAACAGTGGTAACAGTAGCAGCAGCAGGGATAAAAATGTAATAGTAGCAGCAGCAGCAGGAATAACAGTGGTAACAGTAGCAGCAGCAGGAATAAAAGTGGTAACAGTAGCAGCAGCAGGAATAACAGTGGTAACAGTAGTAGCAGCAGGGATAAAAGTGTAATAGTAGCAGCAGCAGGGATAACAGTGGTAACAGTAGCAGCAGCAGGAATAACAGTGGTAATAGTAGCAGCAGCAGGGATAAAAATGTAATAGTAACAGCAGCAGGGATAAAAGTGTAATAGTAGCAGCAGCAGCAGGAATAAAAGGGGTAATAGTAGCAGTAGCAGGAATAAAAGTGTAATAGTAGCAGCAGCAGGATAAAAGTGTAATAGTAGCAGCAGCAGCAGGAATAAAAGGGGTAATAGTAGCAGTAGCAGGAATAAAAGTGTAATAGTAGCAGCAGCAGGAATAACAGTGGTAACAGTAGCAGCAGCAGGAATAAAAGTGGTAATAGTAGCAGCAACAGGATAATAGTGGTAACAGTAGCAGCAGCAGGAATGTAAGTGGTAATAGTAGCAGCAGCAGGGATAAAAGTGTAATAGTAGCAGCAGCAGGGATAACAGTGGTAACAGTAGCAGCAGCAGGGATAACAGTGGTAACAGTAGCAGCAGCAGGAACAGCAGTGGTAATAACAACAGCAGCAGCAACAACAGTAGAATGATAGTAGGAATGGCTTTCCATTTTGTCCATCCCATTTTCCTCTATTTATCCTTTTCTCTTTCTTTTTATCCTGGCCTTCCTCAATGCTTGTGACTACTGCCGCCTTCCTTGACCCATAGTGCCTTTTATCATCCCCTCCCCCATTTATCTTATCCCTTTCCCCTCCTATTTCCTTATTAGGTAAAATAGATTTCTGTACTCAACTGAGTGTGTATATATATTCTTCCCTCTTTGAAACAATTCCAATGAGAATGAGATTCAAGCATTGCCAGGTACCAGCCCTATTTCCCCCTCCAGTGTTAAAGCTCTTCCTTGTATACCTCTTTTATGTGAGAAACGCTTCTCCATTCTACTATTTTCTTTCTCCTTCTCTTAATGCATCTCTTTTCCTTACTCTTTAATTTTCTTGGGGAGGGAGGGAGATTATCCCAACATAGTTGATTCACATTCATGTTCCCCTTTCTCTGTAGACTCCTTTGAACTGCCGTAATAATGATGAAGTTCTTTGTTATCACATGAATCACCTTCCCATATAGGTATGTAAACCCTTTAACTTGCTCTCCTATGATTTCTCTTTCATGTTGAAATTTTTATGTTTCTCTTGTGAGTCTTATGTTTAAATACCAAGTTTTCTATTAAGCATTGGGCTTTTCAACAAAGATCTCTATTTCATCAAATATCCATTTTTTCTTGAAGGATTGTGCTCAATTTTGTTGGTAGATTATTCTCAATTGCCTAACTCTTTTGCCTTCTGTAATATCATATTCCAAGTCTTCTGCTACTTTAACCTGGAAACTTCTAAATCTTATATGATCATGATTGTGACTCCGTGATATTTGAATTTTTTCTTTTTGGCTGCTTGCAATATTGTCTTCTTGACGGGTGAGCCCTGAAATTTGTCTATTCCTTCAAATCTTCTTTTGTGATCTCTTTCGGGAGATGATTGGTAGAGTGTTTCAATTTGTATTTCACCGTCTCGATCAATATAATGAAGTTTTTCTTTATAATTCTTTGAAAAGTGATGGCTAGGCTTTTTTTAAAATTTCAGGTAGTCCAACAATTTTTTTTAAAATTGGTATCATGCTTTCTCTTTCTCTCAAGTGATATATCATTTTAAAATATTTTTTCCTAAAATAATTTTATAATATTTAAATATTTTTCAAATACATGTGAAGATAATTTTCAATATTCATTTAAAAAATTTTATTAAATCTTTTTTACAAAACATATATATGGGTAATTTTTCAACATTGACCCTTACAAAACCTTCTGTTTCAAATTTTCCTCTCTTTCCTCCCATCCCCTCCCCTAGATGGTAGGGAGACCAATACATGTTAAATATGTTAAAAATATATGTTAAATCCAATATATGTATACATATTTATACAGTTATCTTGCCGCACAAGAAAAATTGGATCAAGAAGGAAAAAAAAAACTGAGAAAGAAACAAAATGCAAGCAAACAACAACAGAAAGAGTGAGAATGCTATGTTGTGGTCCATCCTCGGTTCCCAGGGTCCTCTCTCTGGGTATAGATGGCTCTCTTAATCCCTGAACAATTGAATCATCTCACTGTTGAAGAGAGCCAAGTCCATCAGGACTGATTGTCTTGTAGTCTTGCTGTGGCCATGTATGATGATCTGGTTCTGCTCTTTTCACTTAGCATCAGTTCATGTAAGTCTTTCCAGGACTCTCTGAAATCCTCCTGCTGCTCATTTCTTACAGAGCAATAATATTCCCTAACATTCATATACCACAATTTATTCAGTCATTCTCCAATCGATAGGCATCTACTTAGTTTCCAGTTTCTTACCACTACAAAGAGGTCGCCACAAACATTTTTGCACATGTGGGTCCCTTTCCCTCCTTTAAGATCTCTTTGGCATATAATAAGCCCAATAGAAACACTGCTGGGTCAAAGGGTCTGCACAGTTTGATAACTCTTTGAGCATAGTTCCAAATCACTCTCCAGAATGACTGGATCCATTCACAGTTCCACCAACAATGTATCAGTTTTCCCACATCGCCCCCAACATTTATCATTTTCTTTTTCTGTCATTTTCTTTTTTTTAATTTTAATTTTATTTAATAATAACTTTATATTGACAGAATCCATGCCAGGGTAATTTTTTACAACATTATCCCTTGCACTCGCTTATGTTTCGTTTTTTCCCCTCCCTCCCTCCACTCCCCCCCCCCCCAAGATGGCAAGCAGTCCTATATATGTTAAGTATGTTGCAGTATATCCTAGATACAATACATATTTGCAGAACCGAACAGTTCTCCTATTGCGCAGGGAGAATTGGATTCAGAAGGTAAAAACAACTCAGGAAGAAAATCAAAAATGCAAATAGTTCACATTCGTTTCCCAGTGTTCCTTCTTTGGGTGTAGCTGTTTCTGTCCATCATTTATCCATTGAAACTCAGTTAGGTCTCTTTGTCATAGAAATCCACTTCCATCAGAATATGTCCTCATACAATATCGTTGTCGAAGTGTATAATGATCTCCTGGTTCTGCTCATCTCACTTAGCATCAGTCCATGTAGGTCTCTCCAAGCCTCTCTGTATTCATCCTGCTGGTCATTCCTTACAGAGCAATAATATTCCATAACATTCATATACCACAATTTACCCAGCCATTCTCCAATTGATGGACATCCTTTCATTTTCCAGCTTGTAGCCACTACAAACAGGGTTGCCACAAACATTTTGGCACATACAGGTCCCTTTCCCTTCTTTAGTATCTCTTTGGGGTATAAGCCCAATAGAAACACTGCTGGATCAAAGGGTATGCACAGTTTGATAACTTTTTGGGCATAATTCCAGATTGCTCTCCAGAATGGTTGGATTCGTTCACAACTCCACCAACAATGCATCAGTGTCCCCGTTTTCCCGCATCCCCTCCAACATTCATCATCATCTTAGCCAATCTGACAGGTGTGTAGTGATATCTCAGAGTTGTCTTAATTTGCATTTCTCTGATCAATAGTGATTTGGAACACTCTTTCATGTGAGTGGTAATAGTTTCAATTTCATCATCTGAAAATTGTCTGTTCATATCCTTTGACCATTTATCAATTGGAGAATGGCTTGATTTTTTATAAATTTGAGTCAGTTCTCTCTATATTTTGGAAATGAGGCCTTTATCAGAACCTTTAATTGTAAAGATGTTTTCCCAGTTTGTTGCTTCCCTACTAATCTTGTTTGCATTTGTTCTGTTTGTACAAAGGCTTTTTAATTTGATATAATCAAAATTTTCAATTTTGTGATCAGTAATGGTCGCTAGTTCATCTTTTTCTGTCATTTTAGCCAATCTGAGAGGTATGTAGTGGTATCTCAGAGTAGTCTTAATTTGCATTTCTTTTTTTCTTTATTGAATTTTTGAGCCTCTTTTACCATTAATCCAATTCTATTTTTAAGATGTGATTTTCTTCAGTATTTTTGTGTCTTTTAAAAAACCAAACTGTTGATTCTCTTTTCATAATTTTCTCACATCACTCTCATTTCTTTTTCCAACTTTTCTTCTACTACAATTTCCTTAATTCTTTGACCTTGAAGGGATTTTCTAGTGGTAAGTCCAATAACTGCAGTTTAGATCCAGTTATTCAATTAACCCCTCAAAAGTATTCTAATTTAGGCTGCCCCCCTCCCCCCATCTTCTTGATATTCCCTCTCCCAGCCTCTTCCTCCCATCTAGACCTGGGATCCTAGAGTCAAGTATAATCCTCAGATGTGAAAGAGTCTGGTCCTTTCCTGGCAGGATCAAATCTAAAACACCCAGGAGAAAGGGGAGGCTCCAATACATGAAAGGAGCAGGAATGGGGAAACAATCCCCACATCTCCCCAGGGAACTTGCAGGGCTCTAAGCACAGAGGAGTACTTGGCGAGGATCCGTGACCTCACTGAAAGAAGGGCTCTTCTCTCTTGGAAGGTCATGAGGTTGAGGAACCTTACTCCTCCCCTTTTTTTGACCAGGGCTGACACATTTGAATCAGAACCAACTACCATTGGGCCCCGTAGATGTAGGAGCTTCCATCTCTTTATGGACACAAGTGTGTACAAAACAGATTTGATAAACAAAAAGCTTTTTTTTTTTTTTTTTTTTTTTGAGGGGAGGTACTCATTTCTGTTTTGAGCATGGAGTTTAGGAGATATCTCCTGAGCTGTTTTGAAGAAAGTGAATAGTTCCAAGAGGCAGAGATTAAGAGGGAATGAATTCCAGGCGTGGGGAGCAAAATATACAAAAGCACGGTGTCCTATGGGACATGATGTGTCCTGAGTGAAGAGTCCAATGGGAAGATGATGTCCTATGGGAAGAACAGACAGAATAACAGTTTGGTTGGGTCAGTGACTGCGGGAAGGAGACTGATGTCCAATAACTTTAGAAATATTATTTGGGGTCAAGGAATAAAGAATTTTCAATGGCAAACAGAGGAGTTTGTATCTGAACTTAGAAGAAAAAGAAAAACACAGGATTTTATGAGGTGGGGAGGACCATAGTTTGACTGAGTTTTAGGAATATTATTTTGGCAGCTGGGTGGAGGATGAATTTGGAAGAAGTGTCAGTGGTCCTGATACATTGGGGGTGGAATTGTGAACACATCCAGCCATTCTGGAGAGCAATTGGGAACTCTGCTCAAAAAGTTATCAAACTTTGCCCCCTTTGATCCAGCAGTGTTACTACTGGGCTTATATTCCAGAGAGATACTAAAGAAGGGAAAGGGACCTGTATATGCAAGAATGTTTGTGGCAGCCCTTTGTGTAGTGGCTAGAAACTGGAAAATGAATGGATGCCCAGCAATTGGAGAATGGCTGGGTAAATTGTGGTATATGAATGTTATGGAATATTATTGTTCTGTTAAAAATGATCAATAGGAGGATTTTAGAGAGGCCTGTAGAGATTGACAGGACCTGATGCTGAGGGAAATGAGCAGGACCAGAAAATCCTTATATACTTCAACAACAAGACTATATGATGATCCATTCTGATGGGCGTGACCATTTCCAGCAATGAGATGAACCAAATCAGTTCTAATAAAGCAGTAATGAAGTGAACCAGCTACACCCAGCGAAAGAACTCTGGGAGATGACTAGGAACCATTACATAGAATTCCCAATCCCTCTATTTTTGGCCACCTGAATTTTGGATTTCCTTCACAGGCTAATTGTACAATATTTCAGAGTCTGATTCTTCTTGTACAGCAAAATAACTGGACATAGAAACTAACATTATATTTAATTTATACTTTAACATATTTAACATGTATTGGTCATCCTGCCATCTGGGGGAGGGGGTGGGGGGGAAGGAGGGGGAAAATTGGAACTATAACCAAACCCTGGGTTAAATGCTGGAAATACAAATACTATGAGCCAAAAAACACAAAACCAGACCTCAAAGAGTCTTCAATCTAATAGGGAAAGACAATACGGGCAAGGAATCTGGAGGGAGGAGGTATCCAGCTGGGGTAGGGGGAGAAGCTTGGATCACATCCTGGGGAGAAATGAAGCGATGACCGGTCCAAGAGCTTTCAGAGGAGGCTCTGGGAGAATCCTCCACCCTCCCATCAGGGAGAGGGCCCAAGGGCAGAGGGTACTTATGAGAGGGCCGAAGTGATCTGGCAAAGGTGAAGAGGTTTCTGGGGCCTGATGAAGAATACACCTTTGTGAGAAATGAATGAGAAGAGAGGCTAGAGGAAATGAAATCATAAAAAAAGAATGAATTGATGAAATCTAGATTAAGTACTGTATCGAATTAATGAATGAATGAGTGAAAAAAAGCAGGCGTTAAGCATTTACTATGTGTAAAGCTAAAGGGTGTGGATTTTTATCCGCAAATAGTTCCTGCCCTCAAGGAGCTCCTGTTCCAATGGGAGAAAGGTCTCCTCTGCCAGTTGGATGGAGGAGTCCCATGGTCCTCAGCCAAGAAGAAGGCTGATGTCAACCATCCCAGCTCCTGATGTTGAACCACTGGACAGGGTCCAGGACTTTGGGGTCACAACTTTCCCTTCTGGGTCTCCAGTGGCTGCGGTTGCTGAGTCCCCAGGGCTGGCTTCTCAGGATGTCCCCAGGACACGAACCTTGGACTGGAGGCTCCTGGGCTCAGGCTGTCCCCATCGGGAGCTGAGGGAAGATTGGGGCCAAGTTGCCAGCACAGTCTGCCTTGTGGGGCTCATGCTGCCTCCTGCCTCTTGCGCTATCAGCCAGGCTGTGGGCTAAGTCTGAGGCATTTCCTTATTTATGGTATGCCCTTATTTAGGGCAGGCAAAGCCACGCCTGCCCCCGAGGAGCTTATAGTATATGGTAGTAAGGACACGGAGAAAAGGGCTGGGACAACATGGGCTGAGGCTCCGGGAATGCTGTGCTGAGGGCGTCTCCTGGAGCAAGAGAAGTGTCGGGGAGCTCAAGCTCTAGTAGGAAGAAGAGGCAGCAATGTGGCCAGTTAGGGGACAGCGATAGTCCAGGTGAGAGGTTAAGGCCCTGAATCCACGGGCGGCCATTGAGCCCATGATTGAGTGATGCTCACTGACTGATTGGACTCAGAAGCAGGTGGAATCACGGCTTTGAATTAGGCGGCGGGGGCACCAGACAGAAATAAGGCAGCTCAGAAAGGGGATGTTGGGGGTGACGGTCAGTTCTGTTGTTGACTCCAGGAAATCCCATTTGAAATCTCCAAATGACAAGGCTCTGATGGGTTGGGATGGAGTCCGGGGCTGGATATATAGAGTGGGGAGTTCTCTGTGATGCAAATTGTGTCCCTTTTGACTTTTGGGGGAATGATGGGGAGAGCCCTGAAACTGGCTACATTCTCCTGGGAGAGAGCCCCCCTCAGGGAAGTGAAGCGGTCTCATTCAGGCCTGGTCACCCCTTCTATTGAGTTGAAGATTAATCTGGAACCACTCCCAGTAGCTCAAACTCCCAAGAGAAGTGATCTCTTTTCACTTAGAGCTCTAAGCCTGGGGCATTGTCAACAATCGAGAGAATCTCATTCAATTTTCAATTGAAGGTGGAATCTCAGACGACTAATAAAAGACAACCCAGAACCCCAATCTTTGCAGAAGTCCCAAACAGGCTTTTCTCTGCCAGGGAAGCTCTCTTCTCGGCAAAGTTGCCCGCCAGGACTCTTGCCCTCTGTGAGGATATTCTCTTCTCAGTGTTAATCTTTGCTATGTCCCTAACAGGACCTTTTTGCCCTCTCAGAAGTCTGTCTTCCTAGCAGGCCGGCATCTCGGCGCCAATAAGTCCCTTTTACCGCACAGATTTCGGGTTTGAGAATTATTTCCCACTGGACGAGCACCAACCAGAGGGGACCCCCCCACCCCGACTCTCGCACCTCATCCCCACTACCGCTGACCTCATCATTTGCACCTCATCATCTATATTTGAGTGAGAATAAGGTGACACAGACACCGGAGGGTGTGGGGAGGAAAGAAGCAAGATCCAGCCCGAGAACTCTCACAGTGAGCGGCCATAATGGCCATGTTTATCCAGTGAGGAAGCGGAGAAGAATTAGTGAGACAGACCGGAAGAGCCTGGGTCAGGGAGACCCAGCAAGAAGATGGTGTCTGGGAGGAGCTTTTTTTTTTTTTTTCAGACAGCTCAAGAGGCTATCTACCATCACTTGTGACCTAAGCAAAGAGACCTCCTCCCTTTGATAGATAGCAATAGCCTTTCTAGGTGGTACGGTGGGTAGAACGCCAGGCCTGGAGGCAAGAGACTCATCTTCCTGAGTTCAAATGCGGCCTCAGACACGCACTAGCTGTTTGCCTGCCTCCATTTTTCATCTCAGCTGGAGAAGTCTAGTATCTTTGCCAAGAAAACCCCAAAATGGGGTCACGAAGGGTTGGACACAATCGAACAACAAATATTCTCTCTCAGTGGAGAAGGGTGGGTCACGGGGTCAGTCACTTCAGATGAGTGGACAAAGAAAAAGGCATCTACCTTGGGTGGAACAAGAGCCCAATCACTTCAGGGCTGTGGAATACAATGATGTAAATAAGACAAGGTGGTAGACAGGAAAAATAAATGTCAAGAAAAATAATTCAAAAGAAATAAAAAGAAAAATAATTAAAATAAAATTTAAAAAATGACTCAGAACAATAGAAATTGGTCCCCTCCCCAAAATGTTGCCTATTGTCATGTTGAATATGACATCTGAAAAAAAAAGGGGGGGGCTGAAAACCAAGATTGAGAAAAGGCTGTCAGAGTGGGCCGTTGGCAGACCACTGGGACCCAGGGAAGCATCAGTTGAGCAATGAGGTTAGAAGCCAAATTACTGAGGGCTGAGGAGTGAGAGAAAGAAGGAAGGGGAAGCAACCAGTGTAGACGGCTTTTGAAATTTGTTTGTAAAAGGGAGGAGAGATACTAGAGAATCACTTGACTGAATCATAGTTTCAAGAGATGATTTCTGAGGCTGTGTGTGGGATAGTGACACTTGCCCAAATTAAAATCAGATAATCTCCAGGCTACCAAAAAAATAAAATAAAATAAAAAATAAAGGATTTATTCCGATGTTGGAGAAAGGGCAACTCCTGACAGACAATAGAGAAATGTAAACTGCAAACTGTAAAACACAAGCTCAAATAGACCCTAAACCCCCCAATCTTTTTTCCCATTGGCTGGGGGAGTCCAGGCTTATACTCTAAACATGGAAATCTATCCTAGAAACAAAAGAATAAATAACAAACTCTTCATTCAAATTTCCCCAGAGAACTGCTGTACGAGGAAGTAGATATCCTGGGATGAGAGAATTCTGTCACCTGAATCCCAATGCCATCGCCTGAAAAAAAAAAAAGTCCTTAAATGCTCATTGAGAAACCGGAGGGGACACGGTCATCCAAGACAACCCAACACCTGCAGCTTTTTAGCTATGGCTCAACTTGTTATAATCGCGAGTCATAGTTCAAAGCACATCCCCTTGATTGGTCTTCAGTTTATCCCATTCAGACGGGTGAAATCTGGCCCTATTTGTCAGCAGCAGGAAAAAAATAGTGTGGAAACAGCTACCATGGGATCCTGGCTTCTGAGTCGGGGAAAGCAAGGCCCGAGAAGGAATTAGACATCACGGAGGTGACAGATGGTGTTAGGAGGAGTGAGACATCGGGAGAAATGGAATGATCATAGATAATGGCCAGAACAAGGGATTTCACAATTCTTTATCTTGGAAGTGGAACACCTGTGGGTGGCTGTAAGTCCCCGGCAGGGTGTGACTGGCAATCAATCTGTCAACAATACAGAGTCACCCCATTCCTGTTTGTGGCTAAGATGGCGTGTAGGTCGTGGGAGATGAGGAACTGGGAGATGAGTTTATTCTCAGGTCTCAGCTGCTCAGTCTAACCTTGCTTGAACTGGGAAGGAAAACGTTAATACAATTGCCGTGCTCCTCATTTGGGGGCTCAGCTCTGCCAGAACCAATTTTATTGAATTTATTAGCATTTATGATGATATCCAATCATTGCTGTTGAAGATGGTCGAGTCCCTCACGCTTTCTGACATCCTCTGCCCCAAGATGATTTCAGGTAACATGAGGAAAAGCCGGCAAGATGTAAAATTCTAGTTTCAGACGAACATCCCAAACGTTGTTGTTCTGTTGTTCAGTTGTGTCTGACCCCATTTGGGGTTTTCTTGGAGTCTTTTGCCATTTTCTTCTCCTAACTCATTTTACAGATGAGGAAACTGAGGCAGACAGGGTGAAGTGACTTGTTCAGGGTCACACAGCTAGGAAGTGTCAGGCCAGATTGGAAAATGCAGGAAGATGGTCATTCTTACTCCAGACCTAGCGTCCTATACACTGCGCCAAATGTGATACCCAATGGCCAATAATCACTTTATCTTTGCTCAATATTTTCTTTTCCTCATAAGCTTGGGCAATCAATCACCAATTAAAAGTTGGATTTTTGTAACCACCCTTAGCCAGAACCATAACAAGGCTCTGGAGTCCCAGCCACCAGCTGGGTGGCTTCCGGGAAGATAGGTCCCCGTGTTTCCCAAAGCATCACGTGTTCCCTGGAGAGCAGAGTCATTGTGAGATGCTTGTTGGATGCCACCTTGGAGGGAGACCCGCAGCCTCCACTTCGAGAGGACCCAGAAGGAGCGTCATTGTAAGGACTGGAGGGAGACCCATTTTGTGGGATCAGGAGGGATTCACTGATTGGTTCCTGCAGAGATTGTTTTTGGACTATTAAATCATTATTGCACACTTGGATTAACAAAGCGCATGCATTGGGGCAGCTAGGTGGTGCAGTGTGTAGTGCACTAGCCCTGAAGTCAGGAGGACCTGAGTTCAAATCTGCCCTCAGACACTTAACACTTCCTAGCTGTGGGATCCTGGGCAAGTCATTTGTTCAATATTATTGATTTG
The DNA here is from genome assembly GCF_016432865.1 of Antechinus flavipes. NCBI lineage: Eukaryota > Metazoa > Chordata > Mammalia > Dasyuromorphia > Dasyuridae > Antechinus > Antechinus flavipes. The sequence goes on from NC_067403.1 coordinate 256,442,236, forward strand.
TATAATTTATATCACAGCGCTGGCCATCTTGGGGAAGGAGAAGGAGAGAAAGGGAGGGAGGGAGGGAGAAAAAAAATTTAGAACTCAAAATTTTAGAAAAGTGAATGTTGAAAACTATCTTTACATGTAATTATAAAAAAGTAAACTACTGTTAAGTGTTGGGGGAAGTATCCTTTTAGTAAAGAATTTTCATTTTATTATTCGTTTATGATTTAACTGAAATAAATTTCATTTAGTTCAAATGAAAGAGTGCGGGTGGAGCAGCACAGATCAGTGATGAGAGTGACTGGTAGAACTGTGTCAGCAATGGCCTCAGGAAAAAATAATAATAATAAAGCATATGCATTGACAAGCTATCAGTCCTAATAAAGAGAGAGAACAACAAATCAGTTTTACTAGTTCACCAGATGTTAGAGGCATGGAACAGCCTCCGTCATGGGCTCAGATATGACTTATACCCCAAGGTGACTCCAGGTAACATTTATAGGAATCTTGAACAAGAAAAAAGATTGCGTAGATAAAATATTATCCCCTGCTGGACCACTTCCATTAAGGGGTCAGGGGGATTGTGGGTATAAACAAGGGGACTGAGGGACCCCCTTTCTTGAGTGGCTGCATTAATTCTTTCTCAATGATGGAGAAAAGAGACATGGAGAGGGCTGGGAGGCCACTTTTAGCCGGAATGAAGAAAGCAGGAAAGATAAAAATATCAAAAAAAAAAGACTAAGGAGGTAGAGAGAAGGCAGATGGAAGGGGCTTTAAATGCCCTTAATAAGTGGAGTTTGCATTTTATCCAAAGATCACAGGTAGTCATTGCAGATTTTCGACTAAGGAGGAGAGAAGAGGCTTATGGGGATAATAATCAAGGTTGGAAGTAGAGTTGCACAGCTAGCATCCGAACGAGGCTGGACACGAACGCCGTTGTTTTTCCTGTCTCCAGACGCAGCTCTGTTTGCTGTGGCCCCACCTGACTGCTCTCCTGAAACATGGCAACACTTAGTGAATTCTTACTGACTGACTCAGTGCTCTCCATGTGGGCCCGCTGCCCACACGGGAGTCCAGGTGCTCGGTGGCAGCCTCCATTACAGAAGTGGGGGCAGTGGGAGTGGAAGGCTAATCCCTTTCTACAAGTCTGGAAAATGAGTGAATCGGATTAAATGCTTTTTCCTCAGCCCCCGAGTCACCAGTGGCCCACAGTTTCCTTTTGTCTCCAGGATAAAAAGTGAACCACTTATTAATGGCATCTCATACACGCTTCGATCTGGCTCTCAGCTGCCTTCTTGGTCATGTTTCCTACTGTTCCAGCCAAGCGGGCCTCCCAGCTCTCTGCTGTCACTCCGTGAGTGGCCCAGGCTGTTCCCTGGGCCTGTATCTCCCCCTTGTCTTCATCTCTTAGAATCCTCAGTTTCTTTCACAGCCCAGGGGCCAAATCCTACCAAGGACCTTTCCGGATCTCTCTGTGCCCATCCCCACCCCCCTGCAAATCTCTCCCTCTTGCAATGACTATATCCATCTATTTATATACATGTTGCATCCCCCCCAATTAAACTTATCCCTTCCCTTGCATCCTTTCTGACCTCGCCCCTCACTCAAAGGTTGGGTCCTTGGGGGGGAGTATGGCGACCATCACTTGGTGAATCCTCTCTCCTAAAACAATGACTTGCAAACCACCGCTGGGCTGCTTCTATTTAATAATAATAATACCAAAAGTTTATCTGGTGCTTCCCATATGCCAGGGACAAATAATTGTCTCATTTGATCCCCACGACAATCCCGGGCACAGGTGCCATTGATAGCCAGTACACAGAGAGGCCCCAGCGCAGGCCTTTACTAAGATGGCATCGTAAGGCTGATGATCGCCGGGCCGTGCTTTGCCACAGACACAGGCGGTATCAATAGGAAAAGCGCCGTAGTGTTTTCTGGTACCCAGAGAGCAGAACTTGGGGAACACAGGTGACCCAGACACTACAGGGCCCCATTGTCTTTCTCTCCTTGAAGTTTGATCATCTGGGTGGGGCGGCTCCGCTGGCTCTGCTCTTGGGTACATGGTTCAACTCCTGGCCAGGGCCGATGCTCTCTCGACTCACAAAGCTCCTCTGTCTTCAGGCTTTGACTAATGGCGACTGTTCGCTGCTGGGGGTATAGCAAGTAGCTACTGGATTAGACACTATGACCATGGAGGGGGAGGGAGAGAGAAAAAAAAAATCCATTCCCTTCAAACAGCAGAGGAATAATCTTTCTTGAGAACCAGCTTCTTCATGTAGAACACATTTTGGATTACTTGCCATCTAGGGGAGGGGGTGGAGGAGGAGGAGTAAATTTGGAACACAAGGGCTATGGAAGGGTCAGTGTTGAAAAACTATCCATGCATGTGTTTTGAAAATAAAAAGCTTTAACTTAAAAAATGGAAAAAAAAATATGTATTAAGCAACCACAAAGTACCCTAGCATGGAACACTTGATACTTCCCTGTTCTAGATTAGCTTCTATTCTATGGTGTAGCAGTAAATTCACACTGCATCCTTTGTACACACAGAAGGTACTACTGATCCATTGCTGACACAGTTCTACCAGTCACTCTCATCACTGATCTGTGCTGCTCCACCTGCACTCTTTCATTTGAACTAAATGAAATTTATTTCAGTTAAATCATAAACGAATAATAAAATGAAAATTCTTTACTAAAAGGATACTTCCCCCCAACACTTAAGAGTAGTTTACTTTTTATAATTACATGTAAAGATAGTTTTCAACATTCACTTTTCTAAAATTTTGAGTTCTTGATGCTAAGTGAAATGAGCAGAACCAGGAGATCATTATATACCTCAACAACGATACTGTTTGAGGATGGATTCTGATGGAAGTAGATCTCTTCGATAAAGAGAGCTAATTCAGTTTCAGTTGATCAAGGATGGACAGAAGCAGCTACACCCAAAGAAAGAACACTGGGAAATGAATATAAACTGCCTACATTTTTGTTTTTCTTCCTGGGTTATTTCTACCTTCAGAATCCAATTCTCCCTGTGCAACAAGAGAACTGTTCGGTTCTGCACACGTATATTGTATCTAGGATATACTGTAACCTATTTAACATGTAAAGGACTGCTTGCCATCTGGGGGAGGGGATGGAGGGAGGGAGGGGAAAAATCAGAACAGAAGCAAGTGCTAGGGATAATGTAAAAAATTACCCTGGCATGGGTTCTGTCAATAAAAAGATATTTTAAAAAATAAAAATAAAAAATAAAATTTTGAGTTCTAAATTTTTTTTCCCTCCCTCCCTTTCTCTCCTTCTCCTTCCCCAAGATGGCCAACGCTGTGATATAAATTATACAAATCAATAATATTGAACATATTTATATTCTTTTTTAAAAAGAGAGAACTGGATTGTTGTGGCTCTCTTCTCTGCTGCCATAGGTCACACCACAGACAGAGATGAGCTAGAAATTCTCCTATCGGGCAAAGTTATCTCCAGCCTCAACTAGCCCTTGGAGACTGGGTTTGGTTTGGTTTTGCTCTGGTTGTTTTTGTAAAATATTGCTCAGAGCTTGCCGATCCATGGTCAGAAACGAGCTAGCCGCCGAGTTCCATCAGTTTATACTGGCGAATGTCTTCGTCCCTCAAAGAGGGCCAACAAAGTGCCAACGCTTCTTCGCCCTGCGTTTGCCCTCGTGCCCATGTGGCCTGTCCCTCTTCTTCTGTGAATTCATCAGTTAAACCAAGAGAAAACCATTTCATCGTGGATGACCTATAAACACTCCCGGCACCTCTTCCTTGGAGATTTTAAAGCACAAATCTGCTTGTTGGGAATGTCATAGAGAGAACGGTCTCCAAGAGCTCTTTCTACTTCAATTATTTGACTCAGATTTGAAGCCAAGTCTCTGGACTCGATGGGGGTTTTCCGTATGGCATCGTCCCCAGGCCAGCCTCAGTCCCTGCCAGGGCTTCTGCCCTTTCACCCTGACGTACGCCTTCCATTTTTGTCCCAAGGTTTTAGCTTCAGAGCTGAGGGAGTAGATCCCCTGAGAAGTGGAACTCTGTACCCTATGTTATGGGATAGCCCCAAAGATGTAGATCTCGGAGCAGCCAGCAGTCCGGGATTGGCAGGGCAGAGCTGGTGGGGTGAACCTTCGAGTCTGCATCTCCTGGCCCTGAAACGTCCATCGGCTCGGAGCCCCATCTCTGACGTCCTGGACAACGTCCAGTGTTGATCTTGCTGATGTGGGAGGGCCGGCCCACAGATCCAAAACTGCTGGTCTGTCACTTTTTCCAGATGGAACTCTGGGTCTCGGAAAGACTCGCTCTGTTGGGACTCCATTAGGGCAACACTGGCTCTCTTACGGGCCTGTCCCCTCTCTGAGTCAGGACCTCACCAGGATCACGGTCACTTCTGCCCCTTGGCTCATTTCCCATCTCTACCCACTGCACACCTTCCTTCTCTCCCTTCCCATGTCAATTTAAACACTGACCACTGGGTCTCCTTCCCTTCTCTGTAGAGAGAATTGGACCCAAAGATTGCAAGGCGATGTCCAGCTCCTACATCCTATGAGACGTGTAGAATCAATTGACTGGCCTAAATGGTCTCCAGGGCTGCTTCTGGCTCCCGTCAGCTGTGATTGAGTGGGAAATCTCATTGATTTCTCCCTTCTTTGCTCATCTTGTAGTCTGGCACGCACTTGAACCCAGCCATTCACTTACTCACTCATTCATTAACTCGCTCTAGTAATTCATCCGCTCATGAACAATTAATTGAGAGCCCATTACAGTGTGTAACGGGGTCTGGGCAATGGAGCTGCATCCCGAGAGAATATGAATCATGTCTGATTGCTTGCTCTTGGCCAACATGGAAGTGGCTTGGGAGCCTGCTCCGGGAAAGCCACGAAGGGGAAAGGGCCTGGTCCCAGGAGCCATTAACCACATGATGAAAAGAGGGGCTGGGGATTGGCTGCTGGGCTGGAAGTAGGTCCCTGGTCCTTTGCTCGTCACCCCTACACATGGTGGCAGGAGATGGCCCTCTGCCCTTTGCCCTTTCTCCCCACTGTAGGGGGGAGAAGACTGGAGAGGGTTGCCACTTTGTGAGCAGAGGGAGAACAGAATAGCAAACGCCCAAAGTCGGGGCTGGCGTCCAGCTGAGATTTGTCAGGATGCAAACGGGTGAAGAACCGGGTCTGAAATAACCCGTGGGACCCAGAAAAGATGGAAGGCAGCCCAGCAGAGGAACAGCAATTCAGCTCTCATCTATGCCGGGGAAAACACTTTCAGGGGAAAACGCTCTCCAGGAACTGAGCTGGTGCTGGGTTATTGGGATACATGATTGGAGTCCACCCGTTGGGGGAAACATTTTGTAATTTCTGTTCTTGCTAGATCTTGGCAGTGACAACTCCTTTACAAATGCTAACTGGAGTTAATTGCTTAAATGAAACCAGGGTGCTAATTATTAGTAGTTAAGGGTTAGCAACCAGAGCCAGGGTTTCGTCAGCTTCCCTCTGGGAGAGTGAATTCTCTGTCTGTCTCCTTCCATCTGAAGGCATTGTGTTTGACCAGCAGATCTCATGATCTCAGGCAATCCCTTTCTCTTTCTGAATCTCAGTTTCCTCATCTGTAAAATGGAATGATGACACTTGCCTCAGTTCTCTATACAGGGCTTCTTAAACTTTTTCCACTCTCCCCCCCTTTTCACCCCAAGAAATTTTTACGAGACCCCATAGATGTAAAAGAGCTACACAAATGAAAGGTTAATGATGACAAATCATAACTGTGCAATCCCCACTCAGTCACTCCCATATGGAGTCTCAAGCCACAGTTTAAGCCCTTTCGGGCTATTATGAACGCCAAATCAGACGCCATGTGCAGAACCTTGACGCGACCTTGGAAGGTCATAGGGGAAGAGGACTGGCCTAGTGTCAAGACGATCTGAATTCAAATCCAGCCTCAGATACTTACTAGCTATGTGGCTCTGTACAAGTCAACTAATTTCCATTTATTTCCGTTTCCTTGACTGTAAAATGGGGGAAAGAAATATATTTTAAATAAATAAGTAAAATTTAAATATGTAAATTTGTTTAAAAAATAACTCCTTTCTCCCAGGGTTGTTAGGAGGATCACATGAGGTACTAGCTATAAAATAAAAAATTCCCCCCTTAGCACAGTGCTGGAACATGGGAGCCAAAGAAATGCTAGGGGCTGTAGTAGCGCCTTGCTGAGCTCTATGTTCCGGGCTGTAGAAAGGAAGGAGCAAATGAGATGTAAGTAAAGGGCCCCTGGGCCCAGACTTGAGAGCCTCTTCTAACTGGGTTTGACGGGGGTCTTTCCTCCTGAGAGCTTTCAGACTGCAGCATCCGGCACCCGAGACACACACAGGTTTGGTTGAACCCGGCAAAGTCTGGAGAAAGGCCATATTTACGTCCCGGGACGATCGGAGGCCCCCACCTGTCCCGGTACCTGGGAGCTGTCCCAGATTTCCAGGACCGCCTGGGCTGCAGCCCTGGGCCCCGAGCTCCTTGTGGGGAAAGGATGGGGCTCATTGTAATGCCCGTGAAACCGAGGCAAGACAGATTGGTTTTAATACTTTACTGTCCCCAAATCATTCCCCTGAGCCTCTGGGGCAGAGCCCTTTTATAGGTTTCTTGGCTCCCCGGATAACGGCCCGGTAAGGCAGGTGAGGGGGCCGGGAATCCCAGGAAAGGTCCATAACTTAGTCCGGAAAGGCTGGGGGTCAAGACAAGAAGGGGAAGGCAGGGGGAGGGGGCAGCGCTCAAAAGGAGGGGGGTTTATCCCGGCAAGCACTGCGATAAGGAGCTGGAGTTTTTTAGTGGCATTTCGGGGCTTCCAGGCCAATGGCAAGGGACCAAGCAGCCGGGCTAGAACAACTTTATTCAGGGCATAATAATTCAGGGAAACTGAGGCATAACGTAAGGAGGAAGGTGACTCTCCCCCTCCGGCAGATGCCACGTGACTCAGTAAGCCTCCCTCGGCTCCTCCGTGAGACGGATCTAACGGCCCCCACCTTCGGGGCGTTGCCACAGGGACCCAGGCCTCCCCCCGCCCCATTGCCGCGGCTGCTCCCAGGCGCTCCCAGATTCCCGAGGCTCTGCTGCCCCCTGCCGTCCTCAGTCTTTGCGGACGCCTTCCAGCTCCAAGACAGCCGGGCCGGGCTGGAGGGCGTCAGTCAGGCCTTTGCGGAGGGAGGGGGGGTGTCCCTCCTGGCAGCCCCCAACCTTCACCCTTGGGCAAGAGAGAGCCGTGCGTCCCGGTCTGGCGCCACCTAGAGGTGCCGTGTGCTGCCTTCCTCCTCCTCCGTGGGCCGCTCATTCTGGGAAGTCTCCAGAGGCAGAGAAAATGATCACTTGCATTTCCCTTTTCGGCTCTCAGTGCGCGCGCGCATGCACACACATGCACGCGCGCGCATGCACAGCCCATCCCGGACTCAGGCTTTACAAGCTGCTTTGTCACGAGTACAATAATAATGACGGGACGATAAAAGTCACCCATTCACGTATGACACCTTCACATTTGCAAACACCTCCTACATCACCATATTTGATCCTAACAACTTTGTTTTTTTTTGCTGAGGCAATTGGGGTTAAGTGACTTGCCCAGGGTCACCCATCCTCCACGCCACATGCAGGATGGGGCAAAACAGGCAACAGCCGGCGCTTTGACAGTGACAGCGAGCTCCCCGCTAGGCCCTATAGCTCACCTGATCCTTGAGCGATTGGACATTAGACTGAGAAGCAAACGGGGGACCCTTGGGCCAGAGCTTGGATGTCTTGGGGTCGGGGCTTAGCTATGATGCTCAGGAGCTGTGGGATTCTGGGTAAGCCGCCTCATTTTACTAGTGCTCAGTTTCTTCACTGGTGAATGGGGATGATCGTCCCCTTTCCCCTAATTTTTCTGCCTTAGCTCAGAAAGTGGTAAATGCCACAGGGGTCACAGGCTCTTAGGGTTCCTCGTGAAGAGCGTGTTTGAGCCACAATAGGGCACCATGGGAGTGGGAGCTGAGTGCGGAGGGCCTCGGATCATAGTGGGAAGAGTCACTTCTCAATCTTCATGCTGGATGCAGGAGGTGTAACGGCCCCAGTGTAGCCTGGTGGCCTTGGATTGGGAAGTGAATCCCTGGCTTGGCCATTTGCTGTCAGTGTCACTTGTGGCTAGTCAGTTCCAGCCTCAGTTTCCCCCTCTGCAGAGCACAAGAATGAGTCTAACACTCCTCTGCCTAGAGACCTTAATCGCCCCTCCTTGCTTCTGGGAAGACGGGCAGATAGCATCCTCTTTGGGACGGTGACGGCTCTTTGCCATACCCAGAATGCTCTCCTTCCTCAACAGCCCTTAGAATCCCTCACTCGTCTGAAGGTTCAGCTCAAGGCAGCGCCCCGCTAGAAACCGCTGGGGAATTGTTCGGTTACACCTTCTTCCGGGGCTCTTTCTCTACTCCTCCAGCACAGATGCCCCCTCTGTTGGCACATCATGTATGCATCCCAGTAGATGCACCCTGGCGCCATCTAGAGGTGATGTGTAGGACACACAGCTAAGAACTATAGCTCAAACTCAGCTCCTTGGATTTCAGAAACAAAGCATCACTCTAATGGGTCCAGGGCTGGGAGGGAAGAGAACTAAGGACTCCGCCCTCACGAAGCTGAGAACCGATGTGCTGGGACTTCTAGATATCTGCAGAATAAATGCAATTCCCCCACCCCCCATGAAGACAAGCTAACCAAAGGAACGCTGATGACAGTCCCAAGGGAAACGGGCTTCCTCTTGTGGGAGGTTTTCAATCAAAGGCTGGAGAACGCGGGTGGCGCAGGACATTCTCACGTACAGGTTGCAGTTGGTCCCCTGCCATCCCTCTCACTCTGGGTTCTAGCTGGAGGTCAGATGTTGTGGTGGTAGTACCCCCCACTTGGGAAGACTGTTCCACTTCCTCCAGCTTATGCTAGCTCCATGACCCTGGCCAGGACCCAGCTCCTCATCTGTTACGACCCGGGTTCCTTCCAGTTCTGAGGCTAGGATTCGATGATCCTTCCACCCCACTCCTCCTACGGGGCACCCGACCCGGCTCCAAGGCTAACTCCTCCCCAGCAGCTTGAGCCTTAGTTCTCACGTTATTAATGCCCTGGGAGAGGAGACTCTGACCTTAGAAAATCCATTTTATTAACCAAAAAAACCCAATCCATATTAAGTCCCTGGGTGTGGTAGCAGCTGTTGCTCTGAAGGAAAGATGGAGCCAGGAAGACAATCTGTGCTGGGCTCCGGTAATAAGAGCTGAAGGGTGGGATGAAGGGGGAGAAGGGGCACTTTCTGGAGAATGATTAAATGAGTAAATTAGGGCCTTGGGATGTGTGTGTGCTGATAAATGACAAGAGATTCACAGCTGGAGTGGATAAGGGTTAAGGAAGTGATGTTACCTCCTCCAATTGGCGGGGGCCTTCACATCTGTTTGGAAAAGGAGGCCCAGCTCCTTTGGAGCAGGGCTTTAAGCGGTAATGCTTGGATAGAGGGGTCATCTCCTTTAGATGAGAGGGAATGTGGGACTACCCGGCTGAATTATGGGAGCTTCCTATGTCTGTATGAGTTCAGGCATCCTTGATTAGATGGAAGAGAAGTTTCAGAGCTGGAGTGTGCGGGTGCACGTGTGTGGGCGCTTGTGTACCTGAAGGCCGGGAGGGGGTGCACTCTCTCTTGGCTAGCGGCAGCAGTTTTAGAGCTGGGGTGGGGGGATAAGCACCTTCACCGCCCAGAGCTAGAAAAATCACTACTTCCAGACAATATGGGGGTGGGGCTTAATAGCTCACAGGAAGGGCCTCCCACTGACCAGCCTAGGAATGGGGCATCTGGAAAGACAGGAGTTACCCCCTCCTGACTAGGTTAGAGATGGAGCCACACATCGGTTGGGTAGGGTTAGCCCCCGCTCAGATGCATATTCCTGGGGGGGCATGTTGTATGTGTGGGGTCACCCTTTCTTGGCCGGCCTGAGGATGACCCTTTACAGACAAGGGTCACCTTCTCCTGGCCAGTTGAGGTGAGGAGTTCCAGTATGAGATCGTTTTTTGGCCAGTCTGGCTGCAGAGGCTGCACACTCAGGCTCACCCTGTCCTGGCCATATTGGAGTAGAACTGTACATCCGGGCCGGGAGGGACTAAGTCCCCTCTCAGCTGAACATTTGTGGGGGAGAGTCACGCCCTCTTGGCTAGATGGGGGCGGAGCTACCTCAGGTGGGGTCAGTCCCTTTGGGGACACACTCTTAGTTGGGAGGTCACTTTGGGGGAACAGAGCCCCCCCTCGGCTGCCCCTCTCTAGAGAGGTTACTTTGGAGACAAAGGCAGCCCCTTCTCTTGGGGCATCGATTGATTGGGGATCCTCTCTGGGGGAGGGTCACTCTGGGGGCACGGGCTCAGCCCCTCCTGGCCAGCCGCGGCAGGGCTCGGATGGGACGCGGCGGCGGCGGGGGCGGCGGCTGCTCTCGATCCCCGGCCCCGTCCGCGGCTCCTACACGGCCCCGCTCGGCCCAGGCCCCGGCGCGGCGCTTCTGCTTGCGCAGCAGGTAGCTCGAGTACTGCACCTCGGGCATGGCCAGCTTGAGGCACTCGTCCCCGCCGGGCCCGGGCGGGCGGCTGGGCAGGTCGTAGCCCACGATGCCCACATTGCCCAGCGGCTGCCAGGGCTGCAGCTGCTTATTGCGGATCTCGGCCGCAGGGCGCAGGCGCGGGCGCGGCCCGAAGCAGCGGTGCAGCAGGCGCTCCCGCGCCTCGCGCAGCTCCCGCGCTTCCCGCTGCACGCACTCGCGGCCGGCGCGCGCCACGCGGCGCCAGAAGGAGGCGTTGAAATGCTCGTAGAGGCCGGCGTCGAGGCCGTTCCAGCGGCGCGCAGCGCGCGCCAGGCCCTCGGGCAACGCGGCGAGGCGCGAGGAGGCGCTGCGCACGTTGAGCTTGACGTAGAGTACGTCTTCCAAGTCCCAGGCCAGCAGGCGGCGCAACAGCACGAGCGACTCGTCGAAGTACTCGGCGATCATGACTAACGAGAAGGCGGCCTCGAGGTCGCGGATGAGGCCCGCCAGGTAGGCGGGCTCGTCGCGCGCGCTGCGCTCGTTGTCGCCGCCCAGGTCGTAGGCCAGCGTGTTGTGCGCGTACATGGCGTAGCGCTCGTCCGGCCGGTAGTAGGCGCGCGGCGCGCGCAGGAAGGCCTCAAGCGAGCCGTTGGGCACGCGCACGAAGGCCGGGCAGTAACGGTTGTAATAGCTAAAGAGCGACTCGAACATGGCGGCCGGCTCGCGCAGGATGGTGACGTAGACCGTGTCGTTGGGCAGCAGGCGGCGCAGCTCGGCTCGGTTGAAGCGCAGGTGACTGGCGAGCATGCGCGGCGGCCTCGTGGCCGGGTGCACGAAGCGCGCGGAGAAGTCGCGGGGATAGCAGAACTGGTGCTCGCAGCTGGGCCGCGGCAGCGCCAGCGTCACGTTGTGGCGCTCCGCGAAGCGGAACAGGATGTTCTGCACTGTAGTCCCCGCCGTCTTGTGCGTCTTGACGAAGGCCACGGCGGTGTGCTTGGGCCGCGTGCGGCCGGCGGGGCACGGGGGCCCCGGGAACAGCAGTCGGGGAGACCTGCGGGGAGGGGAAGGGTGATGCGAGGGGAAGCTGAGGCCCGGGGAGAGGGGCACCTCGTGACTGGGGGTAGCGGTAGAAGTGGGAAAAAGACTTTGGGGAGGGAGTTGGGACCTGAGGGGAAACTGAAGTGAGGGAGAACAGGGGAGAAGAAACAGGCCTAGGGGCAGGGGAGGCTGACCTCGTGGGGTGTGTTGGGTTCAATTAAGACCTGAGGGGATGGGACACCGTGAGATCTGAGGGGGAAACAGGCCGTCCTGGCCCCGATGAATCCTGTGACAGTTGGGGGCAGGGACTCTGAGGACACCATAAGATTGGGGGGCAGGAGGGGAGACCTTCCCCCAGGTCAACCAAGGACCCCCTGACTAGGGAAAGATCTGCCTTGGGTCACCCTGTTGAGGCCTGTCGCAGCGTCTACCATTCCCTGCTGAACAATAATGACCCTTAGGGACCATCTAATTCTCCTTAAATTTAGGGAAACCGAGGTCCATTGGCTGAAGGAGACAGCCTGAGGTCCCAAGTACCAAACAAATTACCCTTGCCTTAAATACCTTCTCCCTCCAGACCTAGGGGTCATCCTGGTGAACCAGCCTGGTTCGGCTCAGAGGCCCTTTCTCTGACTCGGTTCCTGGTCACTTCAGGCCTGGACTCTGGCCAAAGGGCAGGGACCTGTTTTTATACCATGTCCAGCACATGGTGCCATTCAGGTGTTTCTCGGTGGTGTCCCCACTCTGTGACCCCATTAGGCGTTTTCTTGGCAAAAAGACTTCTCCAGCTCATTTTACAGAGGAGGAGACTGAGGCAAACAGGATTAAGTGACCGGGCCAGGGTCATCCAGCTGGGAAGCATCTGGGGCCAGGTGGGCACCCAAAGATGCCTCTTGCTAATGGACGGCTGCCTGGAGAGCTAGGCACTAGGGCGCCACCTAGTGGCCCAGGTGCATAGCAAGTACTCTGTTCGGGTTTATTGACTGGATCTGTGCTCTTTGCAGTTCAGAAAACCAGCCTGGGAAGCGAAGGTGGTCCTAGTTCTGATCATTTCCAACATTTCCGTGGCGCTTACTGTGTGCCAGGTTTTGTGCTAGCCCTTTGCAGATACCTCACTTGTGCCTCACAAGTGTTATTGTCACCGTTTTACAGGTGAGGAAACTGAGGGAAACAGGTTAAAGGACTTGACTAGAATCACACAACTTGGAGGCCGGCCTGCATTATTACTCAGCGCAGTGCTCTAGCCGCTGCTCCGCCCAGCTGCCCTGGGTCCAGGCTGAAAGGGACCACCCCATCTCCTGACCCTCGCTCTCCAGGCAGAAGGGCTTTCAAGGCCATCAGGGGGAAACAAGGCCCCAGGTTGCCATGGTGATGACACACCAGGATTGAGTTTGAGCTCTTGGGATTCTGGAGCTCAAGAGGCCATCAGTAACATCCATTTTACAGATGAGCAAGCAAGAAAGGAAGGGATTGTGGGCAGTGGGGTCAGCTCGTGGGACCTCACGAGTCCAAACCCCACCATGTTGCAGTTGAACAACTGGGGCAGAGAGGAGGAGGGTGGGGATGGTGAAAGAAGGGCAGGTCCATGATCACACAGGCAAGAGATGCCTCCTGAGGGACGTCTCAGGTACGACTGCCCCTCTTGTGGCCACCCTGTCAGTCCCCACACGCACTTAGTGCTGAGCAGCCACCCAGCCTCTGCTGAAGACCTCCAGTGAAGGTGAGCCCCTTCCTTCCCTCGGCAACCCATTCCCCCAATTTCCCATGATTCCACTGTCACTGGAAATTCTAGATGGACTTCTTTTTCACGTGGGAAAGCTAATGGGGGCATTCACGGGGGCTTCCTCAGGGTCATCCAAGCTTCATGCATTAGAGCTAGCTCTGAGTGTCATCTGAGGGCCCGAGGCGGTATGGGAGGGGGATGTTCTCCTGCTGCCCTAGTCCTTGTGCAACGCCAGACATGCAGGGCCCAGCCTCTCCCTTTGCTGTTCAGCTTCCTGCGCTGATCCAGTCTGACTTTCGTCCACTTGTACACCAGCCCCCTGTGTCACAGCCTGAATTCCCCGTATCCTGGGGGAGGCTCGGACTCCTTCCTCTACTGTCCTCAGCTTACCCCCACCCCCTACCCCCCGCCCACCTCTCATCTCTCAACCAGCTCTTTGTCCTCCAAGACAGGTATTTTTCCAGTTCTCCATCTTTGACCTCTTTGGAAACTCTCTTCCCTGCTCCAGAAAATACGAGATATGTTGGATCATGGGCAGCTGGCAAGAAGGAGGCTCTTACCTGACTTGGAGCGCCCTCAAATGTAGTGTTGGTCTCCAGTATCCACTTCATGGAACTCCCAGGGCTTCTGGCTAAAGGAAGGCTGGAGATCTGTGGGCCTCAACTTCCCACTTCCTACCTGGCTCATCTTCCCACCTTCCTCCTAGGTCCAGGCCCAGCCAGTGATTCGTGAGTGCCCTGAGGGCCTAGGGCTTGGCCTTAACATGTTAAGTCATCCCCATTCCAGCCTGTTGGCCCTCCGGCCTACGGGAACGGGCTCCAGACTCGGCTTCCCCTTTCTGGGCTCACTGCTAGAGGACCTGAAGCTTAGAGATTGGAGTCCTCCCAGAAGCCAACTAACTCATGGTGCAAAAAGGGAGCCCATGGCACGAGCGGAGAGCCAACAGGAGCCTCTGCTTTCAGCCCCTCCAGGAGGGCACGCAGCCCTTTCCACCTCTGGGCAGCTCTAAGGGAAAATGTTCAGCCTAAATTTGGCTGTTTGCAGCTTCTACCCCATTGCTCCTGGGGTTTCCTCCCTGGAGCTCAGAATAACAGATCTGATCCTCCCACAAGTCGAGCCGTCATATTTGAACAAGGGCCCCTCCAGTCTTCTCCAACACTCTAGATGAGGAAACTGTGACCCAGAATGAGAAAATGACTCGCGTTCTAGATAAGCTCTTATTAGGCATCTAAATGACTTCTGGAGAGCTTAGGAAGAATAATGAAGGAAAGTCATTTTCCACGATCGGATCTGGGACTCGTTTCTCTGTAAAATGGGAATGTTCCTGCCCTACTCATCTTAGGAGGATCCAATGGAATAATGTGAAACTGAGGCACTGGGACTTATTTATTGGGGGGGGGGAATTTAGGGGTCATTGTGACTGGCTTCTCATGGGACTGAGGAGGGAAGGGAAGGTTCCCCAGGCAGCTGCGGAGGTTGCTCGGCCCCGGCACGTTACTGCTACAGAACCGGGCCCTGAGAGAGGAAGGCCTGAGCCCCAGCCCCCATGCTGGGAAGTCCTCGAGTAACCCTCTCGCCCCCCCGGCCTCCTTACCAGCTGAGCTGGGATCCCTGGTGGAGGAGCAGGCTCAGCGTCCCCCCCAGCAGCAGCACCACCACCAGCTTCTTCCTGGTCATCACCATTTTGGCCGCTTGCTGCAGCCGGGCCAGAACCGGTGGCATCTCTGGGCAGGGAGCGATGTGGCAAAGGAGGGACCCAGGCCCCACCCCCGCCCCCTGAGATCGGCTCCCTTAGGGCCAGAGCCCAGGGGGGCGCCTGGGGTGGGGTGAGTAGGGCCAGTGTTCTGGTGCACCTGTAATGGAGGGAGAAGGTTGGCAGGGAAGCCCACCTGCTCTTTGTAAATTCAGGAAGGTGGGAGTAGGGAGCCGCCTTAGGGACCTCCTCCCACCCTGTCTTACAGCTCCAGCATGACCAGGACTGAGACCCGGGGGCCCACCGAACGGAAATGTGCCTTGACTGGGGAAGAAGCTGCTGGAATGGACATCGAGGCCTCTGAGGTAGACGGCATCGGGGATACTCTGGGGGCCGTGGGCTGGGGATGCTGGCCCTGGGGGGGCCGTGGGCTGAGAGGGCTGTGTGCTGGGGATGCTGGCCCTGGGGGCCATGTACTGGTGAAAAGACCGGTGGGTTTATCCAGGACCCAGAAGGTTCAGGGTGCAGAGTCAAGCCTGGGTGCTCACCCGCTCAGCTCCCGCGCTGCTTCCTGACCCGTCCCCAAACCCTGTCCCTTCCCTCCAAACCTTGCTCTTCCACCCCTTCCCCCCACTTTGGGCTGAAAGCAGAGCCTTCTGCTCCTGCGGGGAGGGGTGGGATCGGATTTCTGGCACTAGGGGGATCAGTTACTGAGAAGCTTTTTCCTCTGTGTCTGATAACCCGTCTCAGGTGGAATTACAGTGTCTCAGTGCTGGAGGCGGGACGGGGGCAGCCGATTCGGAAAGGTCTTCCTGAAGGTCCGGTGCCGGGCGCCCCTTTGGAAGCTCCCCTGAGCCGCCCCCACCCTGGACTGAGCCCTCCTCTGACCAGCTTCTCCGACACTGTCCTCGGAGACCGGGCAAGGGACGGGCGTCCCGAGAGTTGTGCTACCTGGAGGGAGGGCTCTCCTGGGCCCCGTTACTCAGCACAGGGCCAGGCACATAGAACACGAGGTGAAAACTATGTCTGTGTCCTCGATGGTCCCGTCCCCCCTTCCAATCCCTTTCTCTGCTTTGTTGGGCCCAGTGCTGCAAGAGCCTTCCCCAGCCCTCGCCAGCTGCTCACGGAGGCCGGAAGCAGCCATGAAAAGGGCACAGGTTAAGGTCTGGGGACCTGAATTCGAGTCCCAGCTCTGCCGTTCCCTAGCTGGGTGGCTGGGGTTCATGTTTCTTTGTCTGTATAAAGATGAGGAAGGACTGACCAGGCCTGAAATGCCTCCCACCTCTAAATCCCATTTTACTGGGGATAAAGCCCCTCCTTTTCTCTGGGGCCCTGTCACATGACACCTCCAGGAAACCTCCCTATGGCTCCTCCCCTCCCCCCATCTCACAGGGCCATCGATTCAGAATTCTGTTTTCCCATCACGCTCTGCTTCCCTCCCTTGTACTGGGACTTGTGTCTCTGGGGCAGAGCTGTCTGAAGGAAGCAGGGGCTGGAGCCCATCCTGCTGTCGGTAACCCCAAGGCCTGACACTGTGTGGTTCTCAGAAGGAAGCCCTGGAGGACTCCTGGATTGCTCAGTTGCTGTGACCAAGCAGCACCCACTTCCCTCGCCCACTCAGTTCCGGCCCATCCCCAGAGCTGCTTTGGGGGCCCAGCCCCATCTCCATGGAACTAGGTTAGGAGGGGAGGGAGGAGCCCCTTCCCGCTTCCATCCCTCCACCCCAGACTGTCTCATCTGTTGCCGAAGCTCCCTTGATGACAGCTGAAAGGCGGAGGGGGCTGCTCTCCCTCCGTTCCATCTGCAGCTCCCATGCTTGGAGCCCTGCCTTCCAGGTGCTCGTGACCATCCCGCCTGGCTCGGGTTTTTCTGTCTCTGGGTGTGCTGTACCCCCTCAGGGGTAGATCAGCTCTTTGTCACTGTGTCCTCACACCTGGGGGGGTGGGGTACCAAGCCTCAAGGAGAGTTGGAGGAGGCTGGGGGACATGGCGGCTTCCTAACTGTGTGCAAAGCCCTTCCCCCTTGCAGCCTTCAGTGTCCTCATCCAAAAAATGGGTGCAGTAATGCTGGGTTTATAGGCCTTAACATATGTAAACGTGGTGGTGGAAGCTGGTCTTGTTCTCAAAGGGGAGGAGGGTAGGGGAGAGTGGGGAGAGCTCCCACAACTTGGCCCTGGCATTGGCTCAAGAGCAGGCGGGCTCCCGGCCAGGGCAGATGGAAAGTCAGCTTTGTTCAGGGGAGCTCCCAGGCCCGAGCAGGGGGAGGGGACCCTCCACCCGGTGATCATCGGGTTCTGGGCCCTGGTCAGTCCCCCGGAGGCCATGAGCATCTGGCCCCCAAATGCCTCCTCTTCCCGAGGAAGCTGTTAGGGGGAGGTGGGGCTCATGGCCGTGGCCATCATGGAGACAACTTGGCGTGAGGATGGCTGGCCCTGAGAGCAGAAAAGGGCCTTCATTACTCGGTCCCTCTCCCTAGCCACGGGCCTCCTCCCTCACCCTGCCTCCTCAGAGTATTAATCCTGGATTAAAGGTAAACCCGTTCCAGTTGGGAAAGAGATGTCCTGGTTCTGCACCTTTCCACCAGATTCCTGGCTCCAGCTCCCCCTTCTCAGAGCTGCCCCTCCCATTCCCTCTGACCTGCAGACAGATTTAATCCCCCTGGAGCCTGGGGGAGAGGACAAGCAGTATTGAAACAGAAGAAAGCACCTTGAACTTCCTCCCCTCCCCAGCACACTGGGAGGCCTGGCTGGCTCCAGGAACAAGCCAGGAGTCCCTGCCTGTCTTCAGGATACAGACCTCTGACCTCTCTTCCCACCTGCCTTCTCAGGCCCACCAGACAGCTTAGGGGCCTCAGGACGTCACTCCCTCGGGATTTCAGCCCCTCCCTGGCCCGGGAACCTCAATCCTTATTCCTTGGGATATACCCCGTCTGCCCTTGTTGGGGAACAGAGGAGGTGGCTGATGGGGAAGCTCAGAACCCGGGGGTTCCCACTGTAGGGATGAGATGGAAGTCGGGGGTCTTAGTTTGATGCTGTTCCTGCCTTGGTCCTGCCTGGCTGGTTTTCCCGAGGCTGACAGCCCCCTCTTCCAGCGCCCTCCTTGCCAGCAGTCTCCCTAGCAAGCACTGGGACTACTAGTGCTGGGCTGGCCTAGGTAGCTTGGAAGTGCAGGGGAGTCTGGCCACGGTAAGACCACGTCAACGTGCCCTCCTTCCCTGGACCTGGGCAGAGAGCAGAACAGGTGGAAGGAGGGAACGGGGAGTTTGAGTGGAATTGAGGACTGGAAATGATTTAGGATCATGGGATATGTGAGACTGTAGAGCCCCATGTTACCCATCTAACGGGAGAAACTGAGGCTATCCATGCAGGAGCTAGGCCCAGAGACAAGGCTTGGCCTGACTCCATCTGGTCCTCTGTCCTGTTTCCTGACAGCTCCTAGGGTCCCCACAGCTGAGGGACAGAAATGGGGGGTGGGACTGGGGGTCGGGACTCCTGCTGCACCAGATCCGGGGCCCCTCAGAAAGGGCCAGCTCATTTTGCAGTAACCCAGCCTCGGTTCCGGGCTCCCGGATTAATTAGAGTGCAGGGACTAATTTTAGTAATGATGTTTCACCTCAGCCCAGTGCTCGATTTCACAAATTGCTTTTCTGTCTCCAGAGAACAGACACCAAAATGGAATGGGGACCCGGAGCTTGGCGAAAGTCATTGTTTGACACATCTTCCGCCTCCCCCTCCCCTCTCCCTGCTGAGCACTGCCCCCTCCTCCCGTCCCCCCGGGAATCTAGAAATGAGGAGATGCTGATGAGATCAGACAGTCGGAGCACAGACCCAGAAAGACCTTAGAGAACCCAGAATGTCAGCCCTGGGAGGCCCTGACAACCCAGAACACAGATCGGGGAGGAGCAAAGAGACCACCAGCTTCACCTCCCTTCCTCCAAAAGGAGAAACTGAGGTCCGGGGAGCTGGTCTGGTATCTGAAGGAGAGGAGGAGGAAGAACTGACCTGAAAGGGAGCTATAAACAAACCGGTCAGGGGCACCTGAAGGTGTGAATTACGGAGTGGTGAGGGGCAGTGCTAGCTCAAGGGCTGCTGGGGGACAGGGTCAAGTGGACCTTACAAACTGAGGGGCCCAGAGGAGCACAGATCCAGCGTCTGCTCTGTCAGTGGTCCCCCTTCCCAGGGTCTTCCTCGACCCTTTTCCCCAACCCCCACCCCATGTTCTCCCAAATCTTGCCTCCATATTTTCATCTCCGCTCCCATTCTCTGTGTTCCATTCCCACTTCTCTCGATCTCCTTGAGCTTTCTCCGTTCAGGCCCCGGGCCAATTTTCTCCCATTTGTCCTTCCCTTCCCCCGTTACCCGTTCCTTTCCCCGTGAGCCCAGCGCCCCCTCTCCCCTCCCCCCGTCAGGGTGAGCCCTTCATTTCTTGCCCATCTCTGGGACGTCTCCTCTCAGCCTTCTGTCCTCCCCGGCCGCCCCCAGCAGAGCTGCTGCTGCAGTCAGTACTCACGACGCTGGGGCTCCCTCCGCTCACGCTTCTGGCCGCTTCCTCGCCGCTCCCCACTTCCCCGGGGCTCTGGGGTCGCTAGTCCCGCGTCTCCATCGGGCCCCCGGGCCAGGCGCTCGCCGGACTTGGGAAAGGTCCGTGCCCGGGGATGCGGGGAGAGGAGGGATCCCAGAGCGCGGCCGGGGCTGCTTCGGCGAGCAGCGGCGGATCCCCCCGGGCCTCCCGATACCTCGGCTCTGGCTGCCCCTGGCTCGGAGTCCCGGCTCCGCTGGCTCGGCTCCGCCAGATCAGGTGGCGAGGCTTCTGCTCTCCCGCCCCTCTCCCCATCACACTCAGCAGGCGGGGCCGAGAAGAGGGAGGGAGGAGAAGGGGAGTGGGGACCCAGAAGAGGGAAGGGAGGAGGGAGAGAGGAGAGGACACTGGAGAAGGGGAGGCAGGAGGATGAAAGGAGGAGGGGGAGGGGGACAGGCAAACGCTGTCAAGGCGATGTCCTAGAATTTCAGAGCTGAACTAGCCCAGAGAATGGCAGCGCTGGCAAGGACCTCGGAGCAGCCTCGAACGGGCGCGACCTCAGCCCATCCGGAGCGGAGCTGGACCGGACAGTGGAGAACTTCAGAGCCGGGGCCCCAAAGACCCAGGACGCAGAACCCGGGCTGGCGAGGGCGCTTACAAGACCCAGACTGAGCGGGACCTTCAGCACATCGAGTTTTCCCGAGGGACTGGAACCCAGAACCTAGAATGGCATAGCTGAGGGTCCTCCCAGCCTCCACCGGAAAATGTCAGAGCTTGGCTGGGAGGATAGTGACTGCCTAACAGGCCCCCCCTGGGCTGGACTCCTGAGGAGGCCCCAGTGACCTGCCCCCACAGAGCTAAATGATGAGGAAGGGGAGCTTCAGCAACCCCTAAAAACTGGGGTGGGTCCCGACATGCCCACAAACGGCTGCGTGCAAGACAGAGGAGGAGGTGGTGTGGACGACAGCTCAGCAGCCTGCTGGGAGAAGCGCGAGCAGCAGCAAAGGTTGCACGGAGAGAGCCATTTAAAAGCGGGGCTTTGAGATCTTGATGGGAACATGGGGTGAAGGGAGCTCTGCTGGGGGCCCGTGAGGAAAGGCCCAGAGTTGGCTGGGGCACTGATCCACGAGCCCCTTGTGTCAGCCTGGGGCCTTCTCCATGGCTGCCCCCCACGCCTCAAAGGCTCTCCCTCCTCTGCTTTCCCAGCCCCCTGAATTTGTGTTTTTCCTTAGTTCTCTGCTACGTGTCCCATAGGTGAGTTGTACATTTGCTTATCGTTTCCCCCACTAGATCGAGCTCCTCGAAGGGGGAGGGGAAGACTGGGTTTGACCCCTCGGGCTTGGCACATGTTCCGCCATGCTCAACGCTTCCTGACCCTCTGGAGTTTTCTTGGCAAAGGTCCTGGCTGGTCATTTTCTTCTGCAGCTCACTGTGCTTCTGAGGAAGAAGATTGAGCTACTTGTTCGGGCAGTTCAGATTTGAACTGGAGAAAACTCATCTTCTGCTGATACTCAGTGCTTACTGCCCAAGGCGCCCCCTGGTACCCGCCTGGTGTATAGCAGGCACCAAACGATGGACTGGCCGGAAGTCATGGCAAATGAAGCTGGAGAGGCGAAGTGGAACCCCACCAGCCAAGCCCGGGAGGGGCAGGCCAGGCAGCGGTCATGGAGGAGACGGGCAGGAGGCGGCGGTCATGGAGACGCGCAGGAAGAGGCCTGCTCTGGGAAGAAGGGACTAAACGGAGCCAGGGAGTCCTGGCTAAAGGGAAAAGCAGCAAAATTAACTGGGTTCTATTGGGAAAAGGGGGTGGCTGTCGGACCCTGAGAGGGGCAAGTCCGAGAGGAACCCGAGAACTGCTGTGGTTCAGCCTTTGTCCCACTGTCGATGGAGACAAGCACCGGAGTCTCAGTGTAGGCTCTCAAACTGGGAGGGGCCTAGAACAGGGAATGTCAAATCTAAGAGGCCCAGAACAGGGAATGCCAGAGCTGGGAGACCTAGAACAGGGAATGTCACAGCTGGAAGAGGCTAACAATACAGGGAATACCAGTGAGTTGGCTTTAGAAGTGATCTAGCTTAGCACTTGGTTAGAGAAAAGGACTTTGGCCTGTCTAGGGGAAGGGTCTTAGTAGGGTGACATCATCCGACCCACCTGAGGTTCCCTTCCCATTTCCCTCCCCCCACTATAGGCTCACTTGCAGCTTCTACTAGGCAGGTTCACGCTCCCGCTGGGATGGCCTGGGAGCCTTACCCAGAAAGGTGCAGGGCCACCTGCCTTCCTTCCACTTAATTCAAGTCTCTACCTCATGGCATCAGGGAGCTCTTTCACTCCTTCCTATTGTCTGTCTCATCCCTCAAAGTCCTGTCCCAGCTAACCTCTCACCTCGGGCCCTTTCGGCCAAAAGCCTCAATTTACCCTTTCAGTAGAGAGATCATTTCTCAGGAACTCTGCCTCTACTTTATGCCCCCAAAGCCTCTTAACATTCCCAATTTTCTTTTCCCTTTTTCTAGTCTCTGATAGAGGTAAACCTTTTGAGAATGCAGATCGGGTTCCCTCATAGTGGGGGACGCCTCCTGTCTGTCCTGGACTCCCTTATCAAGGGCTTGTGTCAGGAAGTTCCTAAGAGGGATGGGTACAAAAAGCCCAGAAATGTTCAGTGACCCCAACTCTCTCGAGCGTGATGTCTATAGTGGCGATGGTTCAGTTTTGAGGCCTGCACAACTCTTCATGGCTCCATTTGGGGTTTTCTTGACAAAGATCCTGTAGTGGTTTGCCATTTTCAGCTCATTTTATAGGTGAACTGAGGCAAACAGGGTGAGGTCACTTGCCCAGGGTCACATAGCTAGGAAGTATCTAAGGCCGAGATTTGAATAGGAAATTGTCTTCCTGAGTCCTGGGCCTCCACTGCGACGCCACTTAGCGGCCCTCTCTGTGGTAGTAGCTAATATTTCTATGCCAATTTAGGTTTGCAAAGCATTTTACATTAACTTCTCTGATCTTTATAATTCTCTAAAGTAAGTGTTATGAACTGCATTTTACAAATGAGGAAACTGAGGCACACAGTTTAAGTGACTTATCGAGGGTCACACAATTCATGTTCAGTCATGCCCCAATTGGGCAGGCTGTGGTCCATGATGGTGATGGGATTTCAGAAAAACTTGGACTTACATGAACTGATGCTGAGTGAAGTGAGCAGAACCAGGAGAACAGTGTACATAGTAACGGCAACGTGATTCGATCAGTTCCGAAACACTTAGCTTCTCGGGTCAATACAGTGATCTAAGGCGGTCCCAAAGGCCCGTGATGAAAATGCTTTCTCCCCCAGAAAAAAAGTTGAGTGAAAATTGAAGTCGAATTTTCTCTTATTTTTGTGTATTTTTTTATGCAGCAAGACGAATATGAAAACGTTTTGAATGACGACTTCTCGAGGGGTGGGGGTGGGGGACAGGAAAGAGAATTTGACACCCCAAATTATAAATGATGGTTAAACTGTTTTAATGTAATTGGGAAACGTTGGCTGAAATAAAAATGAGTTTAGTAAATAAGCACTTTAGGATTACTTGGTACACAGTAAGGGGTAATAACTGGAGTTTTCAAGGTTTTTGAAATGGAGTCCAGGGAAATAAGAAGGAAAAGGGCTACAATTGGTGGGAATAGGGGGAAGCATGAAGCAGGCTTAACTGAAATACTGTTTTGAGGAGGGCAGTTAACCCAGCAGGAGAGCCGGCCCTGGTTGATGGTTTCTGGTGTGGGTTTGGACATGGTGAGAAGGGTTGGGATGGGCAGCCCCACCATTGCCATTTTTGCCCTCGACATCTTATGTTTGAACAGAGCACTTTTTTCACACTTTGGTTCCAATTATGCCCATTTTACAGAGGAGGTGACTGAGGCTGCTAGAGGCTCAAGGTTGGGGCAGTTAGGGGGTACAATGAATGAGAACCCCAGCCCTGGATCTGAACTTAAAATCCTACCTCATAGACCTGTGGTGATTTTCTTCTTTTAAAATAATATAAAGGTTCTCTCTGGGAGGTTTCTCTGGGAGGTTTTCTGGGGGCAGCCTTAGTTTCGGTCAAGAGTAATAATCACCCCAAATGCACCCAGCTGGTAAAAATGCAAACGTTTATTTTCTCCTTCCAAAATAGCCCGGTTAGTTGAGGCCTATGTCTCTGCTTGGTTCCAAGAGCTCTTGGAGATTGTCTTTTGCTTCTGCCTCTGCTTTCTTCAGCCTCTGGCCAGCCAAGTGGAAAATGGAATGAATCCATCTTGCCTCAGAGAGAGGGCTTGTGGGCTTCCTCCCAGAGTGCTCCTCTCCGACCCCCGTCAATGTTCCGAAGTAACTCTCTCTAACCCAAAATAACTAACCCGAAGCTAAGAGCCTCTTTATATATGATTTCCCAAAGGTTGACTCCTCCTCCTGGAGGCAAACCCAAAGGAGGTGTGAATTCACAAAGTTACAAAGTTTACTTTGTGAATGTCCCATACTTGTGAACTCCAATGAGTAAAGGTGTGAACACAAGCTTTGTATCAATTAGTTCTACTTAGTACCTTGTTTCAGGTACTAAGGTACCAGGTACATCTCCTTGTAGGATCAGATCAGTGATACTGAATCGTGCTAAATTAGGTAATTAGTGTCTCTATCAACTCTAATGACTTAACAGTTTGTAAAGATTCCAACATAGACCCTTGACACTTAGTAGTGGTGACTTTGGGCAAGTAACTTAATCCCATAACCTTGCCAAAAAAAAAAAAAAAAGGCAAGGAGACTCATGGTCACACAGCTAGGAAACGGCTCTGGCCAATTCAGGCAGCCTCAGCTCACTTTGTCCTGCTCAAAACTCTGTCAGGTGCTCTGCGCCCATTCTAGATGTCACAGAAAACTCCGACTCTGTCGGTCCGTTCCCAGCAATCCTTGTCTCCAACCCCACGGCTTCTCCTCTTCCCCTTTCTCCAACGGAGCTTGAGCATGGCTTCCAGAAATGGTGCCTTGCCTTGATCCCAGTCCTGGATCCTTGCCTTGGCTCTCTAGCGCTAAGATGCTCGAGTCCCGGGCTTAGGGGCTGGGAGCCCTCGGCTGTGGCCTTTGGGATCAGCCTCGCCCTCCGCGAGAGCCTGCTGACCCAACGTTGGGGACAGCTGCCCTTCATTGCCCTCGAAGGGCTGGCACCATCTCTGTCTTTCTCAGTCTTTCTCTCCTGCTCTGCCTAGTCTGGGCAGAGAGCCTGGAATGAGAGGCCGGGCATAGAGTTTAGTCTACCAAGGACCCTGAGATGGGGAGGATACGGGCCATGCCCACAGAGGCGCCAAGTCAATGGTGTCATTTCATGAGGACTGGGATCACGGAGGAGTTAGCGGGGAAGAGAACGATGTGGAGTTCTTGGGTTCCCTTCATATCTCAGGCTCTGGCAGCTCTTTCCCTCCCCCCGATCCTTACTCTATTTCCAGGCCTCAGTTTCTCCACCCCTAGGCTGGCTATTTTGCTCCTATCTGGACTGCCAGGGAGGCTTAGATTACCGGGAGCGGGGACAAATCTTCAAGAAAGGAACCGGTTAGGCCTGAGCTCACCTTGATAAGAAGGGAGAGGTGCAGGCGTCAACTCCCTGTCTCCCTCAGGTCTGGCTTCTCCCCTTTCTGCCTCTCCCCCTCCCCCAGCTTTTGAAATCTCAGCCCTGAGAACTGCCCCCCCCCCCAGGGGAAAGCCCTACCTAGGGGATGAGAGCATGGGATTTAGCGTTGGAGGACATCTCAGCGGTCAGCCGGTCCTGCACACTCAGCACCCTTCCCATTGCCCTGGCATTCAAGGCCTGGCCGGGAGGGAAGCAGCTAAGGTGATGGCTCCTCATGAGCAATCTTTGGACGGAGTTGTAGGTAGACACATGCTGGGTCATTAAGAGTAACACCAACGGGACTAAAGGGATCCCTCAGCGCACTCACACTGAAGTCCAGCATAGTAGCGAGAGCCTTGGGGCTGGGTTCTGGCCCCTGCCACGTCTACCCTTATTGCAGGGACAACCTTGGCCGGCAACCCCACTTCTCTGACCTCGGTTTCCCCATCTGTAAAAGTGAGGGGCTTGGGCTAGACTATGCCCGAGGTCTCTTCCAGGTCTCACTGATCTCACCTAGATAAGGCAGCGGCTGCTACGTGCAGGCCCAGAGCAAAGCCAGGCAGGGCCCGGGGAGGAGAAGAGAAGGGGCATTGTTCAGAGGGCCATCTCGGGCGAGGCCCGGGTGGGGCGAGGAGGGTATGCGCTGGAGCTGGCTCTGCGGGGGGCCGGGCCAGAACAGAGCCAGTCTCAATGTCTGCTCCTCACTTCCCTCCCTGGAGGGTCTGGCTTCGGCCCTATCTCCTTTCAGCTCTTGAATGTGTCTGGCCCGGGAGGAGCGGGGCGGGCTCAGCCAGCTCCCCACAGACCATCACTGAATCAGCTCTTGCTGCCTCCCTCTGCTGCTCCCTTGGCATCTCTCCAGGGACCTCCCACCAAGAGGGTCAGGAAGCCCATGCAGACACCATGCTATCCATATGGGCTGGAGGAAGCCGCTGCTCCTTTCTGGCCTCAGTTTCCTTATCTGTTTGCTAAGAAGTGACGTTTCTGGGGTGTTCCGAGGTTGGAAAAGCAGGTCATCTATGGGAGCTCATTTGGTCCAGCAGTCCGTGCGCCCAAGCAGAAGTGGTCCCCCAAAGTCCTACACTTAGCATGGGAAGTCAGCTCCCTCCCTTCTCCCTCCCTCCTGTTTTCCTCTTCCTTTACCTTACTTTCCTTCCTCCTCCCTCCCTCTTTTCCTTCCCTTTTCCTTTCTTCCCTCCCTCCCTCCCTTCTTTTCCTCCTCCCTCCCCCCTCCTTTTCTCCCATAACTGGGAATAATTTCCACCCGCCCAATCCAACTAAAGGAGATGTTCTTGAAAGGAGCCTAAAACTGGAGCCACATGAGAGAGAAGACTGTCCTCGTGCCCTCTTTTACCCATATCCACCCTCTAACCCTGCCTTGAAACAAAGGCCTGGGGGTGTTGGTTTCTGTCGAGTGGTTTGTCCTCCTCAGCCTCTGTGGCCAAAGGTAATCCCTCGTTCAACATGGTGACAGAGTCAGGCTTGCAGGTGAGTTGGGGAGCGTAGTGAACTTGAACTTGAGACTGGGCTTTGCACCCAAATAGCCTCCCCTCCCCAGGGAGATGAGTGCATATTATACCTTTTGAAATAAATATTTCTCGCCCCAAGCATATGTTAGTGACTTATAGAGCAGGGGTGCAGATGACACTCCCTACAACTAGTCATTAGTCGGCATTTATTAAGCACCTCTTTATGCTGGGTTCGGCTAAATACTGGATTGATTAACTATTTTAATTTTAATTTTTTGAGTTTTTTTTGCTGAGGCAATTGGGGTTAGGTAACTTGCCCAAGGTCACACAGCCAGGCAGTGTGAAGTGTCTTTGGTCACATTTGAACTGGGGTCCTCCTGACTTCTGGTCTCTACCCGCTGCGCCACCTAGTGCCCGGAGTGATTAGCTACTGATAAAGACTTAGAGAACTGGAAGAAACCTAAGAAGCTTTGAATTTAATCACCTCTAAAGGTCTAAGACGCACTTTACTAATGTCAGAGCCGCAAGTGCACCTAGTGTGTGCAGCCAGGGCGCTCAGCACTTTCTTTACAAGTGTGATCTCTCTCGACTCTCACAACAACCCTGCCAGGTAGGGGCCCTTATTGTTCACATTTTACAGATTAGGAGATTGAGGCAAGCCCCGGTGAAGTGACTCGCTCAGTGAGTGTCTGAAGCTGGTTTGAACCCGACACTGAACCTTCGTGTCTTCATCTTTCAAAGGAGGGGATTACACGTGAGGAGGTGAAAGGATCCCAGCAAAATACTGTCCCTGCTGCATCCCAGTATCTAAGTGGTTCCCCCGGAGAACCGCTACCTCTTTCTATTGGGAGGGGGAGGGGCTATCTCCTTCCATGGGGCGGGGCTATCTCCTTCCACGGCGGGGGGCTATCTCCTTCTGTGGAAGCGGGGAACCAGCTGGCCTTGCAGAACTCTTTGCTTTAACAAAATGACTTTTGCAGCTACCTTGTAGCAGCGCCACAGTTACAGTATCCGGTCATGAGCTCAAGGGATCCATGTCAGTTTCCAGGGCTACCTCGCAGAACCTGACCCACGGGGCGATCACCTCCAATCCTGTTGACGCTAACGCGCACGCGCACGAGTACCCTGGGAGGCTCCTGAAAGGGCCCACCTTCCCCTGGCTCATTACGGGAGCTCTGTAGGGGCTCGGTCCTGGGCCCCACAATAAAGCCCTGCTCCCTGACGCCAGGTGGGGTGAGCCTGTGACTCGGTAGCGGACGATTCCTTCTCAGGTGGATTAAATGGCCCCTTCCAACTCCGGCTCTGGGGTCCCGCGGTTCTGATTTGCAGCACATGTGGTCCTACCATCCCTAGTCCCCCACTTCTCCAAAGAAAGGGGAGATGCAGCGGCTCAGTTCTTGCCCAGAGCCACAGCTGGTGATTCCAGCGCTCTCTGCCAAGCCACGCTGCTTACGGGGCCCAGGTTTTCTTAAACCCCTGGGGCTCGGTCGGACCTGGATGCGGGGCACCGGGGAGCAGCGCTCTCTGGCTCCCTCCTGCCTCTAAGCGCAGCAGGACTACAGTCGCTCTTGGGGACGGAACTACATTTCCCATGGGGGAGCGGGGCCGTTTCTTTGCAGCGGCTTAACTTAGAGGCGGCTCAGTGATGCCCGTCCTCGCCAACTCTGGTTTCCGAACCACAACTCCCAGAAGGCTCAGCAACAAACAGACCCCTTTCCGCGTGCGCCTTGCGCAGTTCCTAAGAACGCTAGACTACGCTTCCCGACGTGCTCCATGAAGCCGCCCTCCCCCTTCCCATTTCTATTGGCTTCCCGCTTCCCTTAGGCCCGGCTTCTATTGGTCGACGCCGGAAGTTCCGGTAGCCCGTGGCTCTTCAGTCCCCTGGGTCGCGCGCCTTCTTGCCGCTAAGATGGCGGCGGAACATCCCGAGCCACCTAAAGGGGAGCTTCAGCTGCCGCCGCCGCCTCCGCCCCCACCGCCGCCGCCTCCGCCGCCGGCCCCCTACGGCGCCTGGGGCACCTCCGAGCTACAAACCAAGCTGGCGGAGATTGGAGCCCCGATTCAAGGTGAGGCGCCGCTGCCGCCGAGGCCTGAGAGGAGGCCCGGGGCCCGAGGGACGCTGAGGGATGGGGAGAGAACGGGGGGGGGGGGGGGGGGGGGGGGAGGGGGAGGGGGAGAGGAAAGAGGAGGGGGAGGGGGGAAGAGGGGCCCGGGGACTGAAGGGGTGATGAAGGAGGGGGTGGAGCCTCGTTTCTTCTCCCGGGGCTGTGTGTGAATGGCTTGTGGCCCCCAGGCCCCGCGGTGCTCCTCCTTTCCCCATCCCTTAGGCCTCTGAGGGGTCTCCGTCCTGTCTATTTCTTCTCCCACTTCCCAGGCTTCGTGGGGAGTGTCCTTTCCCTCCTCCAACCCCCCTTCCCCCAGTCCCACTCTCAGGGGTTCCTGTCTCCTCCCCCC
Organism: Antechinus flavipes; assembly: GCF_016432865.1. Classification (NCBI taxonomy): domain Eukaryota; kingdom Metazoa; phylum Chordata; class Mammalia; order Dasyuromorphia; family Dasyuridae; genus Antechinus; species Antechinus flavipes. The sequence continues at coordinate 256,471,270 of NC_067403.1, forward strand.
CACATACACACATAGGTATGTGTGGCTTATTCCCTTCCCCCCCTCCCGGGGCGGGGGGACTTTGCTTCTCCCCTCATGCAGGGGTCCTCAAACTACGGCCGGCGGGCCAGATGCGGCAGCTGAGGACGTTTATCCCCCTCCCCCAGGGCTAGGAAGTTCCTTTATTGAAAGGCCCACAAAACAAAGTTTTTATTTTTACTCTAGTCCGGCCTCCAACAGTCTGAGGGACAGAGTGAACTGGCCCCTATTTAAAAAGTTTGAGGACCCCTGCTAAGGGCTCCTTGAGGGCCTGTCACTGGCCCTGGGGATAAAAAGGGGAAAAGTCCCCACTGCCTCTCTCGGGAATCTCAAATTCAGAGGGCGGTGAAGTCCGAAGGAAGCCAAGGAAGGACCCCCTGGGGCCTGCTCCGAGGGGGCAGGAGATGACAGGAAATGTCCCCGGTCCTCCCTCAAGGATGGACCGCCAAGTGGGTGAGGTGGCCGGCTCCAGAGGGCCCAAGGCCATCCTGGGGATGCTGGGGAATGGCAGCTGTGGGCCGGGCAGAGGGGGCAGAGATTGAACCTGGTGACTTGCAGGGATGATGCAGCTCCCTAAAGGTAGATGGGGTTAACAGATGGAAGATGAGTTCCGCCCCAATAACTGGATCAACCAACGAACACCTTCAAACCTTCAAAGACAAGGCTGAGGGGGCGGAGTTGGTCCTGGGGGTGGAAGTGCCATTTGTGTCCGGGCACTGGAGAGGGGCTCTGATGTCATCCCAGAGAACTTGCCAGTGAGGAAACGCCCCCTGCCTGATGGTGCTGCTCCCGAGGCACATATGAGCAAATACACGAGCCAGGGGTCAGAGTGATGGTCGCAGCCGCCTCCCCGACCTGAAAGCGGTCCATCATTGCTAACCTCGTCATTATGGAGCCTGGTCGGATGGGACCCTATGCTTTCAGTAGGGCTGGGGCCAGAAGCTGGCAGGGGTGGAAGAGCATGACCCCGAGCCGCGGAGCGGCTCAGTGGGGACAGACGGCGCGTGCCCCGCAGAACGGACAGCAGAGGAGAGCCAGAGAAATTCCTAGCAGATTCCATGCCACCCTTCCAAAACAGAGGGCCAACAAGGGGCACTGTTTCTGGTCAGGGTCGTAAGCAGCGAGGAGGTTCCCAATTGTGGGGGGGCAGGCGGTGAGATACGCTTGGGAGGAGGTGACCGCTTCGTCTTGGAACGTGATGTTTGAGATGGCAGGGAAATCTGGGGCTGAGAACAGCTTCTGGTGCTGGGCTTGCCCTGGAGATGGACCTCTGGGCGCCAAGAGAAGGAGCTGGAAGGGCTCCTGACAGAGGGAGGCTCACCCCCGACTCTGGGCAGTGCAGAAGAGAGCCAAGGCAACCCAGGGGCCCTAGCCCCGAAGCCCTTGGGGCCGGGGAGACAAGCTCAGGACAACTTTAAGTGAGAATGAACAAGCTTTAAGCAGAATTAACTCTTGATTTTGCTTCCGTTTTCTCTGCCAAGGGGCAGGATCTTTGCAGCAATGGCTTAAAGCTTGCCTTGACTCCGGAGGGATAAGGACATTGTAAGAGAGGGCCCAGCGGCTCTGCATGAGTTCTGCTTACCAGGCCCGGCTGGTTGAAAATCCAGTTGAATATAATTCCTGAAGGGAATCCTGTAAGGCATCTTGGAAGGATCTTGGAAAAGGGAAGAGAATGGAGGCTGCACAGCAGAGGCCTCTGAGCTTAACTGGAATTCTGAGCCAAACTCCTGCATGAGTTTTAGTCCGAAGATCTAGAAAAGGACGTCGTAACGGCAGAAGATTGGATCGTGCCAGACTGACCCTATTTGGATTTAGATTGATAGATGACAGGAGTATCATCAGTAATAGGTTACGTTTAACATTGATTTTATTTTTAACTTTTTTTTTGCTAGTTTTTGACATTTTATAAGATTTTGATTTCCATTTTTTTCCCTCCCACCCTTCCTAACTCCTCCCCATGACAGTGACCAATGTGATATAGGTTATATACAGTTTATATCGGTTTTAGCAAGGCATTTGACAAAATGTGGTCAGTTATTGGGGGTAAAGTGGAGGACGGTCTATTAAACGCATCCAGTCAGATGGCTTTGGAGCTGGTTGGCCAGTTTTGAGGCATCAAGAATGGTTCCGAGTCACCTGGCACCCAAGTCCAGAGCTTGGCTGCTTATACTTCTGATCACTAACAGGGATCAGGGCATCGATGACATGGTGCCAATTTGCCGGAAGGAAGAGATAAACTATTGAATGATGGGAACTAGAGAGATCGTGGCAGGCCAGAACATTGGACTCAATCCAAGGAGAGGAAATTCAGTGGAGACCAATGTAAAGTCTTAGCCTTGGATTCAAAAAACCAGCTTTACCGAGGTTTTTACTGGATCACTTAATGGTGATGGTGAGGGAGGAAATAGCAGGAATTCAGGCGTCCCCTGTGCCACATTGCCCCTCCCAGTGTCTCTTTCCAGCACCACCAACATTGTGATGTGGCAGCCCGGAAAACCAGAGTGACTTGGAGGAAGACCTGCTTTCAGGACTGGGCTGGTGAGGAGCTTTGTCTCTGGCAGGCAAGAGGATGGATGGATCCCTGTTTAGAAGCATAGCCGGGGTGTCCACAGGGGCTGGGAAGGGCCAGGCCTTGCACTCGATGCAGATAAAAGTCTGCGAAAGGAGTAGCAGTCCTTAGAAGGAGAATTTTTGGCCCCAGAGGGCTGAACTTGGAAGGTTCACAGCACAAATTTAGACTTGATGTGGAAGGTGATGGTCTGATTGATTGTTAATAGATGAATTTGTAGCACACATTTGTCAGGGAGGTTCTAGTGCTAATTACTCCCGAGGGTGGCTTGGGTGGTAACTATGGCGATGGCTGCTGGGGTCCTCCTTTGGTCTGGAGCTCCCGACTTCCCCTCTGCTTCTGAACAGGCTTGGAGAGCGTGGCCTGGAATGGGGCTTTCTTGCTCAGGTGTAGCTGTCCAGGTGAGGCAGGGGAAAGATTCAAGCCATGTACTTCAACTAAGGAGGAGAACACATTTAGCTCCTGAATTCAGGAAGGCTCCAAGGGGGAGTGGAACCTGAAGACCCCGCACGATACAGATGCAAATGCATGGAGGCTGCACATGGCCATCAAGTCATCAGTTGGATTTGTAGCAAGTGGTCCCGGGGCAGCCTGGAGCCGAGTCCTCTAAGTTCTTCCTCCGAGTCTCCTCCGACACTGCCTGCATCTCTTTTTTGTACTTAGCCCATGCTGTTATTTGAGGACATTTGGTATCTTCCCTCACTCCGGTGGAAACTCTGAGGAGGGCGGTATTATCTAAAATCTCAACATTTCTGGGGTTGAGCCTGTTGCCTTTGCACAAGGATTGTTTAGGAAAATTTTTTTCTTTTCAATTTGAATTGACTTATTTCTTTCCCCTCCCCTTCCCTCCTGCAGGAAGTCGGGAGGAGCTGGTGGAGCGACTGCAAACCTATACCCGGCAGGTCAGTGGTGGGCTTAGGAGAATGGGGTCACTGAGATGGGTGGTTGGGCTCAGGGAGGGCAGGTGAGGAGGTCGGTTTGGAACTTCGGGAGGTCTGATCTCTGTCTTTCTGCCTCCTCCCCCTAGACGGGCGTTGTGCTGAATCGGCCAGTTTTGAGAGGAGAGGATGGAGACAAAACTGCGCCCCCTCCCCCCATGGCAGCACAGGTGAGTTGAGAAATTCCAAGCCTTGGGCTGTGAACCAGCTTGGACTGGGCTGGGGAGGAGGGGGAAAAATGAGAAGAAAGCTTCCCTGAAGACAATAGCTGTGGGCCAGATGGGTGGGAAGGGGCCTGAAGGATCCCCAAGTCCATCCTCCTGATTTTGTGCTGACTTCCTCGGAGTTGCCCAGGCTTTCAGTTCAGTTAAAAAAACAACAACCTTGCTTGAGGACCTCAGAGCTAAGATTTGGAGGGAAATCGACAGCTCTGGACAAGGTCCAACAGCACCTGGGTTTTGTGGCCTAGGAGTCCAAAAACCAGGCTCCCTTCCTGGTTCTTGTCTTGGGTAAGCTCCGGTTTCTACATTTGTCAGTTGAGGGGACTAGATTAGGTTAATTTAGACTCCCCTGGTGGGGGTTGATGAGGGAGTGCTGGGGTGAAACATTCTGGTAGCCTAAATCAGAACATCATCGTGTGTGAGGAGTTGGGGTGGCAGGAGAGATTTGAGGAGAGGAATCTAGCCTTGCTGAAATAGAGAAGGGGGAGCCCTGTGGGCCAAAAGGCTGGAGTGCACTCTCCAGAGTGACCGGTGGTCTCTTAGGAGCCTCATCTGACCCCCCAGTCTGGCCTTTCTATAGTATTTCACTTGGCTGAGCTTGGGCACTTCCCTCGATGTCCGACTGCTCCTCCTGTTAGACCTTGGGCCTTCAGATCCCATCCCCTGTCTGTGGCTGCTTGCCAAGACCCCCAGCATGCTCTTGGTGAGCAACTCCCCTCCATTTCCATCGCTGTGTGAGGCGACTCCTACATCTCTGGGCCAGTGCCAGCCTCTCCTGACTTTCAGGCCCACACTCAGAGCGGCAAGCTCAGTATGTCCGAGCCGCTCCCCTTCCCTCCCAAATGGCCTCTGGGGCGTCTGTTTAACCTTTCTGTACTTGGATGTTCAGAAGAATCCAGGCTTCCCGATGGGAACGTTGTTGGTTCTGTCACCCCAGTGGCGACTGAAGGGCTACTTAATTTTTGTGTTTGAGTGTGGGCGAGTGGGGCTTAGAAGGACTTGGCGCTTTCATTTTACCAACCTTCGAAGGGCAGCCTGTTGAGAGTGCCGGGCTTGGGGAGCCACGGAGGCCTTTTGAGGGGGCGCCTTGGCAGCTGTAGTTCAGAACACCTCAGACTGGCGGTTTTCTTACTCCCCATGGATGCCGATGGCCTCGTCCTTCCTGGGGTCTGAGTGACCTTCAGCAGGGACTGAGGAACGTCTAAGGCCACACTCAGCCTGCTGAGAGCCTCTCAGCAAAGCCAGCCTGTTGGCCCTGCCTGGGCCCAGGACTTTCCAGAGTGAGGACATTTCCTGGGCCTTGGGTCTGCTGGTGAGACCCTGGGAAACTCGGGTCTCTGGTCCTCCAGGGATGGACATGGGGAGTTATGTGACACAGGATCATGGGCTGCTGTAAGAAGGGACTTTAGAGAGAATACAGACCTCTGCTGGGGGAAGGACGGAGGGAGAGAGGAGAGAAGACAGAGACAGACTGACAGACTTATGCAGGGTCACACCAGCAGTAGCAGAGTCTAGGGCAGTGCCCCGGGCCTATGCACACAGAGGTTTGGCCTTTTCATGGTCACTCCAAAGGAGTTGTTTGTGTCAGACTCTGCCCAGCCATAGGGAGAAAAAAGGCAAAATCATCAAAATGATCCTTGCCCTTCAAGACCAGACCTCCTGGGGAGGCAGCAGCTTTCCCCATGAAGGCCTTGGGGATACCCAGCTTGTGCTACAGGGAGGGAGTGTCCTGTGGGAGGATCAGCCAGAAAGCTGAAGGGATGCAGTGGGGCCAGGCCGGGCCCAGCAAATTCTCTGACTTTCCCCTAAGTGGAAGGTGAAGAGGAGATAAGGTCGGGGAGCCTAGGAGGTGTTAGTGTGGTTTCCTAGTTGATCATGGCACATTGTAGCTGCTCCTGTGTACACTGTATTCCAAGTTCTTGTTTCTCTCAGCATCTGGATGTTCTGTAAATCTGTCCAGGCCTTTCTAAAATCAGCTTGTTCGTCACTTTTTATAGAACAATAATATTCCATCACCTTCATGTGCCACAGCTTGTTCAGCCATTCCCCCATTGATGGGCATCCACTCCTTTTCCAATTCTTTGCTACAACAAAAAGTTGCTACAGACATTTTTGCACATGTAGGTCCTTTACCCTCCTTTGACTTCCTTGGGATACAGACCCAGTAATGACCTTGCTGGGTGAAAGGGTATATACAGTTTTATAGCCTTTTGGGCAGAGTTCCAAATTGCTCTACAAAGTGGTTGGATCGTTTCACCAACAATGTGTCAGTGTCCCTGTTTTCCCACATCCTCTCCAACAGTCGTCATCTTAGCCAATCGGAGAGGTATGAAGTGGTAGCTCAGTGTTGTTTTAATTAGCATTTCTCTGATCAATAGTGATTTAGAGCATTTTTTCACATAATTATATGTTATGTTCTTTATTATAATATGAAGGTTCTCTCTGGGATCAGGTTTCTTGGGGAGGTTTTCTGGAGGCAGTCTTAGTTTCGGTTAAAAGTAATAATCACTCCAAATACAGCCAGCTGATAAAATGCAAATATTTATTTTCTCCTTCCTTGGGCCGGGGGTAGCTTTCTTAGAAGCCTCAGCTTTCCTTGGTTCCGAGAGCTCTTGCAACTTATCCTTTGCCTGCTTTCTTCTGCCTCCAGCCAGCACAAAGGTGGAAGATGGAATAAATCTGTCTTGCCTCTGAGAGAGGGCTTCTGCCTCTCCCAGAATGCTCTGTGTCTTTCCCAGAATGCCTTTGTGTCTGTCCCAGAGTGTTCTCTGGTCCTGAGAGCTTCTTGCTCATATGAGCTCTCAAAAGGTGTGAACACAAGCATTGTTTCTATCCGTTCTACTTACTACCTTGTTCTTCTGGCCCATAACATCTCCTTCTAAGATCAGATCAATCATACTGAACCATGCTAAATTAGAGAATTATTGTCTCTATCAATTCTAATGACTTAACACTTTGTAAGGATTCCAACAACTATAGATGGCTTTTATTTCATCTGGAATTTTCTTTTTGTATCCTTTGACCATTTAACAATTGGGGAACCAGGATGGAATTCTTAAAGTGCTTTGGGAATGGGCCATTTCCTGACTTGGGTGGTGCTGTTCAAACGTTCTGGGCCCAGGACTTCTTTATATGCTCAAAAGTTATTGAGGACTCCCATCCCCCAAGAGCTTTGGTTATATAGATTATAAGTGTTATGTTTCAGTATTAAAAAATAAAATGCCCTTCTGTCAATATAAAGTAATTATAAAATAAAATAAAATATTAAAAAAAAAAGAAGAAGAAGCACCTAAAGGGAAAATAAAATAAAATAAAATGCCCTATGATGATGGTGACGATGATGATAATAATCTTGTCTTGTTGGGCCCCTTAATGGCTCTCAAAACCTCTCAGCTGTTCCTGCACTTCCGCTCACCCGGTGTTTTTTTCCTTCTGTAGCTCTCCGGAATCCCCTTGCCTCCTCCCCCTATGGGCCTCCCCCCGCTTCAGCCACCACCGCCGCCGCCGCCTCCACCGCCACCAGGTCTAGGACTTGGTTTCCCCATGGGAGTAGGACCACACCCACCAAATTTGGGGCCCCCACCTCCCATGCGAGTAGGTGACCCCGTGGCCCTGTCGGAGGAGGACCGGCTGAAGCTGGCCCAGCAGCAGGCCGCCTTGCTGATGCAACAGGAGGAAAGGGCCAAGATGGTGCGGGAGAAGCAGGTGGGTTTGTGCAGAATGGGAGCATCGGCTCCGGACACAGCCTCATCAGCCAGGCCTTGCCTGGTCTCTTCAAGATGCTTGAGCTCAGATTGGGGAGGGGGGAGGGGGTCAGGCTTCTGTTTTCCCAGAAACCCTTTTCCCATGTGGTTGCCCTTCTCAGCCCAGGCCTCCTCCTATGTTTACCCTTTCCAGACACATGAGGTGATTTGAGCAGGTTTGAAGAAAACAGACTTGGTGCATCCCATGAGATTCTCAATGAGGTTTTAAATGCACAAAGAAAAGACATGGGATTAAAAAAGAAATCAGTTCATATTGAAATACAGGGACCAAACTGATGTCCAGCCCTCTGGTTAGGGAGTGGCTAACACGCGATTGGGGCATATCCTGCCATTACCTCTTCTATAAAGTACATACAAATCGGCCCCAGGCTTGGACAGACAACCAGCCCGCCATTTTGAAGATTGAATAAGAAAATGTGGATGATGCGCTTTAGAAACCCGTGCCCACTCTTGGATTGTAAGCTCTGCTCATTCGTACCCGCTCCCTGCTGAAGATGGGAACCAGAGGCCCATTTCATCAGGCCTTAGAATCACCGCACCAAAGAGGGGGTGCCCAGGTTTTGGGGGATTAAAGCAGAAGGGAAAGAAAAGGCATTTCCTGCCCTCAGAGAATTTATTAAGATTAAAAATAGATTGGGAAACATTTCATAGTGATGTGAGGAAATGTGACGTTGTGGCAACAAAGTATAAATTACGGCTTTCTTTTTCTTGAGTAGCAGATTCCCTAGAGATTGTGGTTTGGGGGTGGAGGATAGTTCTTGAATAGCGCACTGGCCTGGGGTCCAGGGCAAGCTTGCTCTTGCTTGTGCCCCGTGACAGGGGTGCTGGAATGAAGAAACGGGCCTGTTGGTGGCCCTCCCAAATGAGTGTTATTAATGCCATTCTTATTTTTTCAATTGATTAGTATTTTTTTTCCTCCTCATTTCCCTTCAGGAAAAATAAAACATGCACACATATATTATATCTAGGATATACTGCAACATATTCAACATATATAGGACTGCTTGCCATCTAGGGGAGGGGGGGGAGGGAGGGAGGGGAAAAATCGGAACAGAAGCGAGTACAAGGTGATAATGTTGTAAAAAAAATTACCCTGGCATGGATTCTGTCAATATAAAGTTATTATAAAATAAAATAAAATATTAATAAAAAAAAAAGAAAAAGAAAAAGAAAACAGAGTAAGACCAAACAAATTTCCACCTTGAGTGCGTGAGGAACAGGGCATGGCCTTGGGCCTTGGAGATTGACATTGAGCATTACATTGGTCAGAATTCCCAAAGCTTTGTGTTTTTCCAACCTTGTCTTTGCTGATTCTTTCCTCCTGTAGGCAGCTGTGTTACTGGAACAGCAGCAGCAAGAGATGGCCAAGATGGGTTCCGCGGTTCCTCGGCCCCCAATGGCTACTCGAGGTAAGACCTTAGAGGAGAAATGGAGATGAAGGACAGGTAATTTCTCCAGAAGCGGCTGGGTTGTTTTTTTCTTCTGACACTGGATTTCTTTCCCTCAGTTGCAGCTCCTGTAGGTCCCCCACCTCCTGGTGTTCCCATTGGGGCTCCAGGCCCCCGTCCTCGGGGCCCCCCACCTCCCCCAGGAGAAGAAAACAGAGAGGTAAGATTTGGAGCTTCTGATGCATGGAGAGAAAACTGGCTTTTTTCCCCTCCAAGAAAAATCAAGCAAAAAAAAGGTCACCTTGGCCTTGGCCATAAATTTCATTCTTCCCTTTTAATCTCCCATGTTTCTACCATGAGGTGGGTAGTACGCTTCCTCATCATCCTCTAGGATCTTGGTTAGTCACTCAATCGATCAGACATCTTAAGTATTACAAAGTTTTGTGTTTTCTTCTTTTAATTATGGGATTTTCTACATAGTTCTCTCAAAACATCGCTTTTATCGTTTCTTGGGAAAAACAATAGGACGTTGCCACAGCTTGTTCAGCCATTCTGTAATTAGAGTGCTCTTCTTTACGCCAACAAAAAAAAGTGTAACAAAAAAGTTTGCATAGATGGAGCTTTTCCTTTTCCTTTTCCTTTGATCTCTTTAGGAAATACGTTTACCAGGAGAATTTCAGGGTCAAAGGCATAGCAAAGTTTAGTGACTGGGGGAGGGATAAATCCATGTTCCTTTCAAGAAAAATCCAACTACTTCACAGTTGCACAGCAGCACATCATTGTGTCAGTTTTTTTTACTGCTTCTCCAATAAGTAATATTGTTTCTTACTGTTACCTTGGCCAAACTGGAACACAGGCTAGAAAACTGGCCATTCTTAATGGAGGATTTCTGGGCTTTGAGTAGCTGAGACTTGCTTCCCTAGTAATAGATTGTTGCCTCTGCTTGGAGACCATTTTTCAGGTTGAGCATTCTCTTTCTCTTTTTCTTTTCTTGCTGAGGCAATTGGGGTTAAGTGACTCGCCCAGGGTCACACACCTAGGAAGTGTTAATTAAGTGTCTGAGGCCAGATTTGTACTCGGGTCATCCTGACTTCAGGACCACCCACTGCGCCACCTAGCTGCCCCCTCTCTTCTTTTTCTTATGAACCTTGGATGAGTTGAAGGAATTGGGTATATTGAACTTCACCAAAGGCTAGGGAAGATGCGATGGCGTTTCTCAAGTATTTGAAAGGCTGTCATGAAGAACTTCAGGCTTCTTTAATTTGGCTCCAGAGAGAACTTGGGAGCCGCGCGTGAAAACTGTGGAGAGTCAGTTTGAGGGCCGATGGAAGGGGAAATCTGGCCAAGCTGTCCCAAAGGAGAATGAGCCCTCTTGGAAAGTAGTGAGCTCTCTGCCACTGCCGGTCTCCTGGCCGTGGTTGGATGGTCACTTGTCAGGGTTATTGGAGCACGAATTCCTACGTGGGCTTGTTGACCTCTGAAGGTCCTTCTAAAACTGCTGTTTGGGAATCATGGGACATAGTGGACCAGCATGAGATAGGAAACCCAGATGGGCCCGAGACTCCCAGATCGAGTAGAATCGTGTGTTCCCTGCAGTAAACATTTGTTAATGTGCTGGTTCCATTCTGGGTGCGATGTTGTGGTTAAGGAGGTTAGGAGGAATGAGAACACGAATAAGATGGTGGCAGAGAAGCCCAGGTAAATGCCGAAGACGGGGCTGGGGGTGGAGGAGGCGAGGATCCGATTGGCTCCTTCCGTCACCGACCGAGTCACCCTCAGCAAGAGAAGTCTCGCATTTTCATCTGTAAAGGAGTTAATGTTGTCGGTGGGACCTGAGTCAGTGTCATTGGGGGCGCTGAGAGGAGGGGCTTGATGTCTGAGACACGGGGTCGCTCAGCCCAGTCAGTCGGGAGGGGCCTTCTGCCGGGCCATCCGGTGACAGCGTTTGTGGGATTCTCCAAAAGCCTGAGGGCGTGTGGTTGGCATCCCTGGGGCCACCCCCTCACCAAGTGTCTTTGGCAGACCGATGATCCCAGCGTGGGTCCCAAGATTCCCCAGGCCTTGGAGAAGATCCTGCAGCTGAAGGAGATTCGGCAGGAAGAGCTGATCTCGGTGCATGGTGAGTGTTACCGGGTGCCAGGGAGAAGTGAGCTGCCCTTGGGCTGTCTTCCCGCCAGTGCTTCGTGTCGTAGTTTAGAAATGGACCATTACCAATGGGCCGGTCTCAGCTGTCCGGCCGGGATGGTCCCGGAGGCAGAGAGGGGAGGTAGGGAGGGGCCGTTTCTCGGCTGGCAGGGGGCAGTAACTGGAAAACTGGAATGTGGGAGCTTTGCTTTCTGGCCTGTAGATGAAGAGGACATGGAGACCGATGCAAGATCATCCCTCGGGGTCTCGGCTTCAGAGACTGAGGAGGACACCGCGTCCTTATCCAAAAAAGAGGTAGGCTGGGGAGGGGGGGATGTTGCCCGGCTCAGCTCCGGGGGCAGCAGCCTTGGGGGACAGGGTTGGCCAGCGGGGGCCGGGCCTCGGGTCCCCCGGAAGGGCTGGGGGAGAGGGGTCAAGTCTTTGAACAGTGTTGGAAAGGACTGAGAGGCCGTGGTTGACGCGGGCCGTCCTCGGCTTCCATCTGCCATAGAAAAACCGAAAGCGCCGGAACCGCAAGAAGAAGAAGAAGCCCCAGCGTTTGGCATCGAACCGGGCCGCCACCGCGGGGAGTCCGGGCGGCCGTGAGAAAGAGGCGTCGCGTCCTCGAGGCGCGGACTCCCCCGCGGCCACAGTGGAGATCGAGTACGTGACTGAGGAGCCGGAGATCTATGAGCCCAACTTCATCTTCTTCAAAAGGATTTTTGAAGCTTTCAAGGTATAGGAACAGGGTCTCGCTGCAAAGGAAGCTGGGGCTGGTGGAAGAGGGAAGTGGCGGGGGCGCGTGCGCTCGGTCTCAGAAAAGTCTCTTGTCTGCTTGGCCCAACAGCTGACTGACGACGTGAAGAAAGAGAAGGAGAAGGAGCCCGAGAAGCTGGACAAGCTGGAGAACTCGGCCATCCCCAAGAAGAAGGGCTTCGAGGAGGAGCACAAGGACAGTGATGATGACAGCAGTGATGATGAGCAGGTCAGGGGGTGGGAGGGCCTGGGGGGGACGGGGGGGAGGGTGAGGGGGGCAGCACAGCAGCCTCAGGCCCATGGCTCGCTCTGCTCTAGGAGAAGAAGCCCGAGGCTCCCAAACTTTCTAAGAAAAAATTGCGCAGGATGAACCGTTTCACTGTGGCGGAACTGAAACAGGTGAGCCCGGGGTGTTGGCGGGGGGAGGGGAGGGGGTTCCTGGGTCCTCAGGGACTGGGAGAATCGGGCTGGGCCCAGATGCTCGGAGACTAATTCATCCTGCCTGCGTGCACCTTCCAGTTGGTGGCCCGGCCGGACGTGGTGGAAATGCACGATGTGACAGCCCAGGACCCCAAGCTCTTGGTGCACCTGAAGGCCACGAGGAACTCGGTGCCAGTCCCGCGCCACTGGTGCTTTAAGCGCAAATACCTGCAGGGCAAGCGGGGAATCGAGAAGCCGCCCTTTGAACTGCCGGACTTCATCAAGCGGACAGGGATTCAGGAGATGCGGGAGGCTCTGCAGGAGAAGGTGAGAGCCGCGTCCCTTCCTGCGGGAGGGCCTCTGGGGCCCCGGAGACGACCCGTATTTGTCTGTAAGAAAGGGGCTCTGCTTTTCGCCACTCTTCTCACCTTCATTTTGGAGGGCGCAAATGTGTTGTCCCCTGGCAGGCAGACCCAGGCTTGGGGCTCAGTAAGATCTCCCTGGAAAGTCTGGAGAAGGCTGCCCGCTTTCCCCACCCCCACCTTTTTCCCCTCATGTGCCCTGAGCCATCCCAAAACCTTGTTGAAGATGATTGGTTTGGGGCCTTTGCACTGGTTTGATGCCTTTCTCCGATGGCTTGTGGAGGCAGAAAGAGTTTGAAAGGCCAGCTGTGCTCCAGTGGATGGACTCCCTTCCCGGTCTTGGGGCCCAGTCCTAACTGTGCCCCTCCCACCTCCAGTCTGGCTCTGTCCTGGTGCTCTCCTCCCTCTGTGCTACATCACCCAGTGACCCCCTCAGCTCGCAGGGATGCGGAGGAGCCTTCCCTCTGCTTTTGCTGCCTCTGCCGACCCCCTGCTGCCCTTTCCCTGGGAGAAATCTTTTTTTTCCCCACTGTGCCACACCACAAAGGTTTGTTTATTTGTGTCAGCCTGGTCGGTTAATTAGGGGAAGTGTGTTACTATGCAGGTGACTGTTACACAAGTTAAAAGAGCAGACAAGCCATGCGGCCTCCGTGGACTTTAGGGTATCCAAAAATCTATCTGTGGAATACTTCTCGCTTTTGATCAGTCCTTTTAGCCATCTTCTCTTTTTTAATTAAAGCTTTTTATTTACAAAGCATATGCATGGGTAATTCCGGGAGAAATCTTAAATCCAACTCTGTCCCCAGCTGAACTGATTCCCTCCCACCCCCATCCATCCCCCCCAGCCAGCTGAAGGTCCCACTGGTCATCATTGACCCCTCCCTCTCTTCCCCATTCCCCAGGCACCGATCTGTCACAAGGCCTGGAGTTTCCCTTGGTGGTCACTCCTCTCACCTACCCCTTCTCCTCTGACCCTGTGGTCCTCCCCCACCGCCCCCTTCTCTGCTCATCTCCAGCTCCAGCTTCCCTGGCTTCCTGAGGACCCACCTCCTACAGGAAGCCTTCCCTGATCTTTTGTCCTAAGGCTCTTTTCTCTCAGCTGATTGCATCCAGTAGATCTCATCTAGGCCTTATTTGTGCCCGGCTCTTCGTGGCATCGTGTGAGCTCCGTGAGGGCGTTTCCTTTGCCTCTCTCAGCTGCCACAGAGCCGAACCTGGTGCCGGGCACATGGTAGATGCTTAATTCATGTTTATTGACTGACCAACTCACGGGGAAGAGCCAGGCCAGGAAAGGCCATTCCCTGACGGAGCTGATCCGGGTCCGGAGCTCCCGTCACTCCTGACTTGTTGCCCAACAGGAAGAACAGAAGACCATGAAGTCAAAAATGCGAGAGAAGGTTCGCCCCAAGATGGGCAAGATTGACATCGACTACCAGAAGCTGCACGACGCCTTCTTCAAGTGGCAGACCAAGCCCAAGCTGACCATTCACGGGGACCTTTACTACGAGGTGCGCGGGCTTAGGCAGGAACTCTGGGAAGGCTTCAGGACCTCCGCCCAGGAGTCCTCCCTCCAGATCTTTGTGGGGAGCCTTCCTTAGGCGGTGGGGGGGGGGGGGGGGGAGACAGGGGACACATGTTCCATCGGAGGGGGATGATGTTTTAGCCTGTGGTCTGGGAACTGGATTCAGAAGGTAGGTTTTTCTAGAACAAACATCAGATTTGGGGGTGAGAGAAAGGTAATTTAAGTTCTCTCTGGTCTTTGGCAGGCCTCCCTTCCTTTCTTTTCTGTAGACAAGAAGAGAAATGATCCGTGATTATGATCTGTAAATAAAACCAGCCAGCCTGTTTCGTCCACTTCCCCTTCAATGGAACCCTGTCTCCGATAGTCGTTTCTCCCTTTTTCCCACGATCTCCCGCGAATGCCTCAGAGCCTGGCGTGCTGGGGGGTGCTGAAACTCTCTTCTTTTCCCTCAGGGCAAAGAGTTTGAGACTCGGTTGAAGGAAAAGAAGCCAGGGGATTTGTCTGATGAGTTGAGGATTTCCTTGGGGATGCCGGTTGGACCAGTGAGTGCTGGAGAAATGGGAGAAGGCCTGAGGGGTGGGGGGTGGAGGTGGCTGCTCACTCACTGCTGTCTCTCCTCCTCATCTCCTCCTCAGAATGCCCACAAAGTGCCTCCCCCGTGGTTGATCGCGATGCAGCGATACGGGCCTCCCCCTTCCTACCCCAACCTGAAGATCCCTGGACTGAACTCGCCCATTCCCGAGGTGTGTCACGTGCTCCCCTTCTTCTTTTGAGATTTACGGGCTCCCCGGGCCTTGCCTGCTGGTGGGAAGACGCCGACAGCCTTCTGGCGCATCTCTTGACCAGGAGAGGGGCCTGAATGACCCCTCCCCTCCTCTCTCCCTCTCTCAGAGCTGTTCCTTTGGCTACCACGCGGGGGGCTGGGGCAAACCTCCTGTGGATGAGACCGGGAAACCGCTCTACGGGGATGTGTTTGGCACCAACGCAGCGGAATTCCAGGTACAGGCAGACCCCGGGATGTGGGCCGTCGAGCCCCTGGCCGGTGACTCCAAACGGGCCGGTCCGTGTTTTCTCTAGGCTTCCTGAGGATGGGGATGTCCATTGGTCAGCAGGCTGTCTTCCCGTTATTGGACAGACAAAAGTGGCCTCCGGGGTTGTTTTGCTGTCCCCAAAGTCTTCCTTTTTCGAGGGGCTTTTAGCCGTGATGCCCCCAGAGGGAGCCTTCCCGGTCCAGGTGTTTCCCCCCTTGTCACGGTGGCTGTGCTTGTCTGCCCGGCCGGCCACTACAGTGCAGAATGTTCCCTAGCTCTCCTGAGCTTCCTCGGTCTCTGTTTTAGACTAAGACGGAGGAAGAAGAGATTGACCGGACGCCGTGGGGAGAGCTGGAGCCTTCTGATGAGGAATCATCCGAAGAGGAGGAGGAGGAAGAGAGCGATGAAGACAAACCTGATGAAACGGGCTTCATCACCCCTGCAGACAGGTAGGGGGACTGAGCCATGGGCGGGCCCTCGGGCTCTGCTTCCTTGGCCTCCCTGCTCACGCCGCCGTTCCTTCTCCCTTTCCTCAGTGGTCTCATCACCCCAGGGGGCTTCTCATCAGTCCCTGCCGGGATGGAGACGCCTGAACTGATCGAACTAAGGAAGAAGAAGATTGAAGAGGCCATGGATGGGTGAGCAGCCGTCCCCGCGGGGCTGGGCGGCTGGCCCAGGAATTAGAGCCAGTTTAGAGCGAGCCCAGAGCACTGGGCCCCCAGCAATCCCCTGAGCCCCGGGTGCCCCAGCTGCCTCTCACTGGATGAGAGCAGGCTGTGCTCCTGGTCCCAAAGTTTAGAATCAGGGATCTGAGCCAGATGTTGGGACCTGGGCCAGTCTTTGTAACTTCCAGCTGCAGGCTAGAAGGCCTTCACCCATTCTACGGGCAAACTTGAACCCAGCCCCTGGGGTCTGCTTGTCACAAGGCCCCCCACGTTCCCCTGCCACGGAGCAGGGGCTGGGTACAACTGGGGTCCCTGGTCGCTTTCTTCCGGCCAAGCGTACTCCTTGGGCTGAACACCCCTTCCCCCTCCTCCCTGCAGCAGTGAGACACCCCAGCTGTTTACTGTGCTGCCTGAGAAGAGAACAGCCAGCGTGGGAGGCGCCATGATGGGTTCCACCCACATTTATGACATGTCCACGGTAAGCACTTGGAGCCTGGGGGGCAGCGGGGGGCTCTGGCTTGAGGCGACCTGGTTGTTGACGGCCTGGTCTCTGCAGGTGATGAGCCGCAAGGGCCCGGCCCCTGAACTCCAAGGGGTGGAGGTGGCCCTGGCCCCGGAGGAGCTGGAGCTGGATCCCATGGCCATGACCCAGAAGTACGAGGAGCACGTGCGGGAGCAGCAGGCCCAGGTGGAGAAGGAAGACTTCAGTGACATGGTGGCCGAGCACGCTGCCAAGCAGAAGGTAGGAATGAGCCTTGGGGGCGGGCACGTGCGCCCTCGGGTGGCGGGGATGGGCACTGGGCCAGGCCCGGGTTAAACTGCTTCCTCTTCCTCCCTGTAGCAAAAGAAGCGGAAGGCTCAGCCCCAGGACAGCCGCGGGGGGAGCAAGAAATACAAAGAATTCAAGTTCTAACCCTGAAGTCATCGGCTCCTTGTCCCTAACCTGGACCCTGCCTTTGGTTCCTGGGCCCCGGGCCCTCAAGATTCCAAGAACTCTTGTTCATTCCCATGTTCTTATTTCAGACCTGTTTTGTAAATAAAGCTCTTCCCTCCCAGGGAGAGGATGGATCGATGGGCCTTGCTTCAGCTCCCTCATCGGGACCTTCTCCTCTGAGGAGGAAGGCCAGGAGGCCAGCTAAGGGAGTGCTGGGCCCAGGCCTGGGCGGGCCAGTCTTGATGGAGAGCAGATCTCACCCTGGCAGCTTTTTGGGGGGGGCAGAAGTGTGCCAGAGCTGGGCTGGAAAATGAAATGCCTGTGTCTGGCTCGGTTAGCGAGCTGTCGGGGCTCCAGAGCGGGCCTCTGTCCTGATTCTGGAGTCCACCAACCTTGAGGGACAAGTAGGGCAACTGCCAGTGATGAGGTGTGGGTGAAGTGGGCCTTTGGTGCAGGCTGGCCTCCAGCTCTATGAAAGGGGGGGCAGTGTGAGGGGGGGCGGGGACGTAGTCCTGGGAGATGCTGGGCTCCAGCCCTTTCTGTTTGTGTGGGGGTTCTTGGTCCCAGGAGATGCTGGGCTCCAGCCCTCAGTGGGGGAGGGGACATGGCTCTAGGAGATGCTGGGCTCCAGCTCTTCCTGAGGGAGGGGATATAGCTCTAGGAAATGCTGGGCTCCAGGCCTTAATGGGGGATGGGGTGTGGCTCTAGGAGATGCTGGGCTCCAGGCCTTTGTGGGGGAGGGATGCAGTTCTAGAAGGTGTTGGGCTCCAGTCCTTAGTCTCAGAGATACTGGGCTACAACGGGGTCACTTTCCCCAAATCTTAAACCCTTCTGGTTTACAGTATTTGGGAAAGTGGTTCCTGGGGGATGGAGGGGAGGGCCTGACTCGTCCTGGCCGGATTAGATTGGCTTAATCCTGGGCTATTTACGTACTAGCGTGGCTGCTGAGCCTCCGCGCGGGTGGACTGGGTGGGGGAGGGGCGGGGAGAGAAAGGTCTTGGCCATGGGCAGGGGAAGCTCAGGCACCGAGGTATGGGACCCCTTGCTGCAAAACGCCGGGGCGGGGCGGGGCGGGGCTCGGCTCCCGACGCGCGTTCCCGCGACAGCGCGCGCCCACCTGGAGAGCGTGCCCTGAGAGGAAGGGACTACCAGCCAACGACCCGGCCGGGAGGGGGCGCCCTGCTCCTGCCCTCCCAGAGGCCTGGGGGCGGGGCCGCCGCGCGGGACTGGGCTGGGGTAAGCCCCGCCCCCTGATGCTCGAGAGCGCGCCTCCATCCTTCCCCATCCTCCCCCGACGGAGCGGCAGCAAGCAGCGGGCGGGCGCGAGGCGGCTCCTCCGCGCGTGCGCGCAGCCCCAGCGCCAGCCCCGGCAGCAGCAGCGGCGGTAGCAGCGGCGGCGGCGGCGGCGGCAGCAGCGGCTCCAGCCCCGAGGCGGCGGCAGAGGCAGCGGCGGCCCCAGCACAGGCAGCAGCGGCGGCAGGCTCGGACGCCGCCGATGCTCGCGCCGCCGCCGGGGCGGGCCGCCTCCTGAGCACCCCCAGCCCGGGCCATGGCGGAGCGCGGAGGAGCCGGCGGAGGCACCGCGGCCGGGGCCGGGGGCTTCGGGGGCGCGGGGCCGCGAGGCCCCGGGGCCGCCCAGTCCCCGCCGCCGACGCCGCCCCAGGCCCCGCAACCCCCGACCCCGGCCGCGGCTCCGGCCGCCGCGTCCGCGACCTCCACGTTGGCGGCCGCCCAGTCCTCGTCCATCTCGGCCTCCGGGCCTGGGGCCTCGGGCCCCGCTGCCCCTGGTCCCGGCCCCGCCGGCGCTCCCGGCAGGCCCCCCGCCGCCAGCCCCGCGCCCGCCCCGGTGCAGATGAACCTGTACGCCACCTGGGAGGTGGACCGGAGCTCGGCCAGCTGCGTGCCCAGGTGAGGGGGCGCGCACGTGAGCGGGGGAGGGGAGGGAGGAGGGGGGAAGCCGCGCGAGGGGAGGAGTTGCCCCGCCCCCATCATCCCCTCCCCAGCTCTCCCCAGTCGCGCTGGCCTAGGGCGAGGAAACTGAGGCAGTGGGCCCAGCCAGTGTGGACCAAGGTCATCCGTGGAGTGGACCTGGGCCTGCGGTCGCCGCCGCTTCCTCCTTGTCCCCGCGTGTCCGGCCAGCAGGTGTCAGACCCGCCCTCCCCCAGCTCAGGTTTCTGGCCTGCTCGGAGACGGAAGGGGTTTTAGTCCACATGCACCCGAGAAGCCGGGAAACTGAGGCCGGCCCTGACGGTGGTGGGCACAGAACTGTCACGTCAGCCGCCACCCACAGTGGGCAGCCCTCGATCAGACCCACGGGCCTTTTAAAATTCTCATTTGGGATGGAAACAGGCCCGTGTTGCCCAGGCAAGTGGCCCCAGCTCTCTTGGGGTCTTCATCCCTTTGCCCGAGTCCCTGGGCAGGCCTCCTGGCGTCCTGTTGCTTTGGGGCGGCTCCTGCCCCCAGACTGGCCTCCAGACAAGTCAGGGAACTCCCTGTGTCTCAATGTTCCCAGCTGTGTAATGGGGATGATTTCCCAGGCTCCAAACAAGGGGCTCTTTCTTGGGCTTTGGAAGCCCTTCCTCCCGGCCTCCTGCTTTATTTTTGTGGACTTTTTGGGCACTTTTCCTTCGGCTCTTCACCTCCACCTCATCCCATCCCTCCCCAGCAGCTGGGGCCCTCCTCCCCTTGTACACCCCTCCTTCCCTTACCCTCCTAATTCCAGCCTGAGCGTCTTGGGCAGAGGGGTGGCGTCCCAGGTAGTCGCGCTTGGCACCAGGAGGCCTTGATACTTACCCGAGAGTCTGCCCCTTGGGGGGCTGTGGACTCTGCACGTGCTGGAGGGTCCCAGCACCCTCTGGGGCCACCCCATCCTGCCTCCTGTGGGTTAGACACTGAGACTTCCAGGGGTCAGGGCCCATGGAGGGGCCGGGCTGGGGTACAGGCCCGGGGCCTCTGGCTCCATCCCCTCTCCTGCTTGTAGAATTGTCCCTCCCCTCTGCCCAGGCCCGGGTGTTTCCTTGGACTTCCTGCCCCAGGCCACGAGCTTTCTCCCAGGGAGCTTGGGAGGGATTCCCCTCAGCTGCCAGAGGTGGGGCCTGGAGAGCAGCTCCCTTCCCAGCCACAGGCCTGTCTGAGGCAGCCCCAGAGGCACCTGTTGCCTCCAGCTCTGCCCGCCCGAGGTCTCTGAGGGCGCTGCCCTGCCTGGCATGCAGTAGGGGCTTACTCAGTGCTCAGTTCCGTCCCGGCTGCCTCTGGGAGGGAGCTATATTGAGGTGACAGCCTTCCCACGGTTTACTTGGTGTCCTTGTGGCAGCTCCCCCTTCATTTTGCCGGCTGTTTCTCATCTCTCCATCTTTCCCCTTTTCTGGGTGGTTTATTTTCTAAGCTCCGAGGGCTTAATTTAGCTTGCTTTGTGCACAGCCTAGCCCAGCACCCCCAGAAGTGGATGCCGTGTTTCGTAACGTCCGTGACGGGGGCGGCCCCCGCTCTTTTTGTCCAGGCACCGTGATCGACTCCCTTAAAGACAGCCCTGGTGACCTGGGGAATCCTGTGAACTCGGGGGGGGGGGTGTCCGGGGTCGTCTGCCCACCTTCCCTGCCGTCGTGGGCTTGAGCTGGTGACATCCCGACAGCTGCCTGTGCACGGCTTGTGGGCTTGGATGGCACGTGCAGCGGGCAGGGCAGGGGCGTCAGTGCCCCGAGCGCGTTCGATTCGTGTTGGCCCAGAGCCCCCGCAGTGAATTGGTAAGGAGACCCCCGGTCTTGCCGAGTGGCCGTGTTGGGCTCAGTGGGATCTCGGGCCCTGGCCCTGTGAGCTGGCTGGCTCCCTGACATTGTCCCGGGGCCCACCCATCTCTCCCTGTGGAACATTTGGGCAGGAAGGAAGATGACAGCCTTCGGGGGCAAAGGAAGTGGACTTTCCGATTGTGAAATGTCTCCGGTGAGTTAACTCGGAGGGAGTTGCTCCGCTCCTCTGCTCTGCGCTCATGTCGGCGGGCGTTCGTCGGACCCCCGGCCCAGGCAGGGCCCGAGTATAGGCTGAGAAGCCACGAGTGGGACGCGTGCCCCTGTTTTGGGGCATCTTTGTCTCTGGCTGAGTTTGTCCCTTGCACGGAGCTGGTTGTAAAGGCTTCTCGGGCCCCGGCCGACGGGCAGTCACTTTTCTCATCGGCCCGATTCTTCCAGGTGGTCACTCGAGGTGAGCCTGGTTGGCAGCAAGCGTGTGCCAGAGGAGGTCGAGCGGGCAGGGCCGCCTTCCAGGAGCTGAGTCACCGTCCCCGAGGCCCCCTTGGGGGGGGGGGGGTTCCCGGTGTCGCTCTTTGTTTGGGTGTCTCCGGCGGCCCGCCGGCTGCTCGCGGCTCCGTTCCCCCCTAAGTGGGGGACACTGATACTCCGGCCGAACCCAGCTGAAGGAGAAAGCTCTAGATAAGTCGTGTTTATACCGGGAGGATAATACGAGAAATGGGCTCTGACAGCCTGCTTGTGTTTCGAGGGTTTTTCAGGGGTTTTAAGAGTCTTATCTGGGAAGACTCTGGTTTCAGGTGGCTGGGACGGTAACAGAATATCGGGCCTCTAGCTGGGGAACTCGATCCGTGGCCGCCGTGAATCTCGGACTCCCAGTCAGGGAGAAAGTGACTTTGTTTGGTCTCCCCTGGATTGATTTACACCATCAGTTTCTTCTTTCTTTGGGTTTTCTGCTTGTTTAAGGAGGTCTCCCCTGGTGTTTCAGGAGTTCCCTCGGTGAGCTTGGAAGAGGGAGAGGAGGTCCCAAGGGGACCAGAACAGGGACTCTGACTCCAGCCTCGGAGACTAGGCCCAGAATCCCTCCTGAAGAGGGGGCGTGTTCATCCTTCTGGGGGCACAGGGGCTGGGGCAATGCTCCCTTTGAGCTGCTAGAAACCTAGGCTGGTGACGCAGGACCCTCGGCCCCTCGCCCAGGAGGGCCACGATCCTGGCTTCTGATAGGTTGTTTGTTTCCCAGGTTGCTTTCGGTTCTGGTTCTGACCCTGCTTTGCACGAGGCAGCCTTGGAGTGTGGGGGGAGCAGCTGGAGCCCGTCTTTAGGGGTTCCCTTCCTGGTTTGGCTGAGGGGAGTCTCAGAGAGCACTTCCCTGATGGAAGCAAAGCCGCCCTCCCCCCCCCCGAGAGCAGCCCGTGCCTTGTCCTTGGCTTTCCAGGTGTGGGCAGTGCGGCCAGTTGGTGCTTGCTGGGTTGGAGACGGGTAGGGAAGCCTGGGCAGCCGCCCCGGCTCTGGGTGCCAGGCCGGGCAGGGGCTTCAGCTGCAGCATCCCGAGGACACGGAGGGAGGAACACGGGGCTTTCTTCCCATCTGCTTCTGCAGGCGACGATGGCTGATTGGGGAAGTTCTCCTGCTTGTCTTTGGGAGGGGACGGTCCCTGCTCCCTCGGGCCTCTTGTTCATGCCTTTGTTCTCACTGGTGGGAAGTGGGGGCTTTGATTTCTGGGAAGGCAAACCCGGGGAAGCGCCTGGCGCTGCTGGGCCCGTTTCCTCCCGTGATGACTGGGCCTTCCACGCGGAGGCTCCCTGGGTGAGGGGGCCGTGCACAGACAGTCCCATCCTGAGGCTCAGCCCTCCTGGGGCACAGTGTGGGGGGCCCCTTCTGCAGCCTTCCGGGAAGGGGGGGCGGCTTTGTGGGGAGGGGGGCTTCTTCTGCCTCCTCCCGTTGTCCTTGGGCTGCTCCGGGTGTCCGGGGGAGGCAGGGGAGCTTTCCTGGTCCTGTGGCCATCCAGGAGGTTTGTCTTACACCCTGATCTGGGGGCCTCTGGACAGGGGGCAGCACCTCGGGCTCCGCTCAGGCGCCACACAGCAGGTGTGCTTGGGGGTCCTGTGTTGGGCTGGGCCTTGGGGGGCTGCTGCGCTGCAGCGAGCACTCAGTACCCCCATCCCCTTGTGTGTGGGGGGATCCCCTCCCCCAGGAGTTCTCTGGGGCAGACATTTGGGTGTTTGCGCAATGAATAATAATTCGTCCTTGGAAGAGACTTTTATGATTCTCCCTCCCCCCAGTGCTTTCTTGTGTTTTTGACTGTGATAATAATGTTGGCAAGCCAGGAATTATCTCCATTTTAAAGATAAGGAAACTGAGGCTTCCCTGGTGGCCTTGGCAGTCAAGTGGTGGAAACCTGGGCCTCGCGCTCAGGGACTGTGGCTCTGGCCCGGGCTTCCCCTCTGGGATCGGCTGCGGCCTCCGGAGCCACTTGGGCCCTTGGCGCGCCGGCGGCTCTGCAGGATGCTGGGGAGGGAGAGCCGGCGCAGCGGCGGGGCAGCCTCTCTCGTTTGACCCAGTTGGGCAGAGCCGGGAACAGCCGCTGTCCGTCCCCCCGGGGGAGGTTGGGGCTGGCTGTCGGGGGGGGGCTTGGGTGGAGGGCACCACCGGGGCTCTCTGGGCTGAGAATCTGCTGCACTGATTGGTCTTCTGGGCAGTGGCCTTTGGGCCCAAAGCTGTCGGGCTCGGGCCTCTCTCCTCCCCCAGCCCCGGGCGCCGAGCGCACAGTAGCGCCATCGCCTCTGCCCTTCCCCATCGCTGGTCGGGTCCCGGGCGGCACTCTGGCCTGGACGTGGCCACAGCCGGCCCTGTTTTCCTGCCTGATCCAGCTCCTTGAGTCGTGGCCGCTGCCCCTCCCAGCCGCCCTCTGCTCGGGCCCCAGGAGCCATGGTCGGACCTCGAAGCCCCTCCCAGGTCACCTTGCCAGAGGAGGCCCCGCTCGGGGTCCGAGAGGCCCTTCGGGTCGGGGCAGGGGGCTGCCTTTCCCTCTGGCCGCCCGGTGCCAACGGCCGGGAAACCCGAGCCGATCCAGCCCCGCTCACCTAGCGGCCGTGGGACCCCGGGCAGGGCAGAGCTTGGTGGGCAGTCCGAGCGCTCCTGCCTTCGTCTGGGGGACGTCCCTCTGGCCGTCAGTTGGGTGCTGCCCTTTTTATTAGAAAGC
This sequence comes from Antechinus flavipes, assembly GCF_016432865.1. NCBI lineage: Eukaryota > Metazoa > Chordata > Mammalia > Dasyuromorphia > Dasyuridae > Antechinus > Antechinus flavipes. The sequence continues at coordinate 256,494,924 of NC_067403.1, forward strand.
TTTGTTGTTTTATATTTATTACTCCTCTCGCCTGCTTGTCTCCCAAGAGAAAGAGAATTCACGACATTGTTTGGAAAACCAATGCAAAGGAGCTAGGTGGGGGCGGGGCAGGCCCTTTGAGCCCCCCCCCCCCTTACTGTTAGCTGCCTCCCCAGACTGGTTTCCCGGCTTCCAGGCCCTCCCTGCTCTCTCCTGGGCTCCAGCCGATGACATCAGAGTTCAGAGGAGGACAGGAGTCAGTTGTCAGCTGGGCTTGGCATTCAAGGCCTCCCAGGGTGTGTGCCTAGTGCTTGAGGGGCCGCCTTCCCCACTACCTTTTCTCTGCCTGGATTGTCTCCCCGCCAGGTCAGCTGTGGACACCTAGCCATGGGCCAGGGGGTCCCCCCTCCCCCCTCCTCTTCCTCCTCTGGTATTCAGGAATCTTTCCAAGCTGCCTGTCAGAAGTGAGCTCCGCCCTTTTCTCTGTAAATTCGGGTCTGAATTCAAATGGGCAATTCAAAAGGCAAGCCCCTCCCCTGCCTCAGTTTCCCCAGCTGTAAACTTCAGGTAATCCCGGCTCCCACTTCACAAGGTGTCGTGAGGTGCTTGTGAAGTGCCCGGCACTGAGTAGGTGCTTTGTGAACACGGGACCTCGTGCTGGACTCCACGGGCGCTTGGTCTCGGTCCTGCCGGCCCCTCGCATGGGCCCTTTTGCCCCTTACGGCCTCTGTCCGGCCGCGGGCTTTTGCCCCACTTTGAAGCCTCCGCTTTTCTCCTCCTTAGTGGCGCGCCGCCATTGCTGCAGTCGGAGACCTTCCTATCTCTCCTTTGTCCCCACATGTGCAGGTGAAGGTCCGGCCCTCTCTGGTTGGGACGTTCACGCGAGCTCCGCGTTGGTCTTCGCTGGGCCGCCAGCCTGCCGGGAACGCCCGATGGGGGAGGGCCTTGCCTGTCCGGCCAGGTTCCTCTTGGAGCAGCCTCGTCTCCCCCCAGAGGAGAGATTTTACCGTGGGGGTCCCGGAGTTTGCCTCCTGTCTCCCTGCCCTGACAGCGCTCTTGGGGGCACGTCTCGGATCAGGGAGGGTCACGTTCCAGCTCCCAGCCTTTGGGGGAGGGCGCCTGCTTTTGCTGAACATTTGACCTTTTGGGATGACGTGCTCTACCAGGTCACGCTTGCCGGCTCCCTGCAGAACTCCTTGGTTGTGCTCTCTTCTTGATAACCTGGAGCTTCAGTGTGAAGCGTTGTTGCGCGGGATCGTGCCCGGCCGGCGCTACCCTTCCTCTGCCCTGCCCGCTTCCCGATGCCCAGTTTGTTTTCCAAAGGCCGTGGCCGCCCCTCTCGACTCCCGGTTTCGGCGCGCCCCCGGATGCCTCTCGGGCTCTCGCACCTCCCAAGGCCCCCTCCGCTAGATCCGTTTCCCAGCCTTCGGGTCCGAGCGTTCACACGGGACACGTTTGACCTCCCGAGGGCTGCGTTTCCTCTGGGGCATCTGCAGAGCAGCCACGCGCTGGACGGGTCTTTGTAGGGGCCGGTTGGCAGGAAGAGCTTTGGGCTGTTTCAGGGAGTCTTGGAGCAGCCGGGCCGAGGGCTCTCCTTCTGGGCGCCGTCCGGGGGTGCCATGAAGGGGAACCGGGCTCCGTCGTGAGCTTCGGGCTTTGTGTGACTGCAGGTGCATTGGCTCCGACGCCTTTGGTGGTGTGAGTAAAACCGGCAGCCAGGGCTCGGCCAGCCCGGGGGCCCCTGTTCGGAGCGCTCCGAGGTTTGCAGGGGGCTCGGCCTTCGTCTGCGCAGCTGCCCGGGCAGGAGGGTCTGTTGTCTCCCCGTCCGACAGATGAGGGCGCGGAGGCCCCACAGAGTCAGGCAGCCGGGGAGCCGTGAGCCCCCTGTGCGAGGGCGGGGCCTGCTTCCCTCTGCACAGCGTGTGCCCTGTCAGGGGTTAACGGGGCTCCTTGTGGAGCCTCGGTCTAGGAGGAGCCCGGGTAATTGAGTCGGACATTTGTTGAGCACCTGTATGTGGCGGAGAGAGCCACCTGGTCCTTGTCCCCAAGGGCCTGCAGGCCACCGCCCAGGGAGTCCGGGCGCAGCTGGGCCTTGTGCTGGCCCAGAGCACCTGAGCCCTCCCGGCTGCGCCTTCTGTGGCTCTCTCCTTTCCCTCGCTCCCCACGCTTAGTCCTGGGCCTGGCTGAGGAAGCCTTAGTGAGTGGCCCGGGAGCTCCTAACCCCCCTACCGTCCCCCACCCCAGCCGGCTTTTTGAGCAGGTGGGTGATAGCCCTGGGATAGTGGCCTTGGCGGCTGGTTGGGGGGTCCTGGAGGCCGGGGCCTGGGTCTGACACATCACAGCTGGGGCAGGGACGAGGAGGGGGTTCCCAGGCTGGACCCGCCAAGAGTGGGGTCAAGACTAGGGGGGAGGAAAGGGCATCCCGAGCTGCGGGAGCGCTGCACAGGGGAGCAGGCAAAGGCTGGGGCGAGCCTGGCCAGAGAAGAGTTCAGAATTCTTGATTACGGGAGGAGAGCCTATGTGATGGTGAGGGGGGCGTCTAGTGCAGATTGGGCCTGAGGCTGAGTGAAGGGCCAGGTCTTGGTGGCCGGGGAAGCCATGAGGCCCTGGAGACAGAGAAGGTCTGTCCCTGGGGAAGGAGGGCCTGCGTTCTGGGGGGCAGGGCAGCGGGGATGGGGGGCTCGCCTGTTTGCACAGGGGGAGCCTCCCTGCTTGGGGCACACAGAGCAGCGTCCGCACAGCCGAGTGTTGTCATAAGCTTTCGGGTCAGTTGCATCACAGCGGCCTTGGAATGTCTGAGACGTCCCTGTTAGCGTTTTAGGAAAGGGAGCTCACGGGCTCGAGGCCTGGGCCCAGGAGGTTGGATTGGTCGGCTCTTGGGGCCCATGAATCTGGGACTGACTTTTCTCAGAGGAGGCTTAGGGCTCAGTTTGCTCTTTGTAACTGGAGATCATTATCCCCTAGGGAGTTCTGAGGGAGGGGGAGTGTGCCAGGCTTGAGATTAATTGTTACCAAATCCGTGCGGCCAAGATTAGAAGGAAGCAGAAAACTGGGGGGACTTTACGTCCAAGGTCTCTGACAAAGGCCTAAAATACAGAGAAAAATGACCCAAACTTAGGAGAGTACAAGCCCTTCCCCAGTTGTTAAGTGGTCAAAAGATATGAACGATTTTCAGATGAACAAATTAAAGCCATTTCTTGGGTTGAAAAAATTCTCTAAATCACTGTTGATTAGAGGAATGCAAATTAAGACAACTCTGAGGTACCACCTGGCACCTCTCAGATTGGCCGAGATGACAGGAAAAGATAGTGTTGGAGGGCATGTGGGAAAGCTGGGACACTGAGGCACGGTTGGTGGAGTTGTGACCCGATCCAACCATTCTGGAGAGTTTGGAACTTTTCCCAATGGGCCGTAAAAGTGCACACCCTTTGACCCAGTGGTGTTTCTATTCAAAGATATCAGAAAAGAGGGAAAAGGACCCACATGTGCTGTTTGTGGCAGCCCTTTGGTAGTGGCAAGGAAGTGGAAAGGTTAAGGACCACGGTGGTCCTAAGTGGAGGGGCGGGTCGATTCCCCAGGAGCCTCCACAGCTGGAACCTCTGAAGGAGCCTTTGCTGACACAGGTGTTGCTCGTGGACTGGGAATGAAATAAATTGGAGGCAGAGGGATGAGGAGAGAGGTCGGAGAACACAACGGCCTTGAATCTCCTTGAATCACCATCATCCTCTCACAAGAGGAGAAGAAGATGTCTACCAGAGGTAAAGCCAATTTACATGTTGTGTTCCCAACAGGCGTGGACGCCCGTCACTTGGAGAGTGACTGAGTAAGTCATGATATATGAATGTCATGGGATAGAAATGACCAGCAGGAGGATGTCAGAGAGGCCTGGAGAGACTTAGCTGAACTGAGGCTGAGGGAAGGGACAGGACCAGGAGATCATTGTACACGGAAACAACAAGACTATCCAATGATCAATTCTGATGGCCGTGGCTCTCTTCGACCAGTTCCCGTGATCTTCTGGTGAAGAGAGGCCTGTGGGAACTGAGTGTGGACCACGACAGAGTATTTTCATCTTTTCTGTTGTTACTGTTGTTTGTTTGTTTTTTTTTTTTCTTTCTCATTTTCCCCCCCTTGATCTGATTTTTCTCGGGTAGTGTGATAAATGTGGAAATAGGTTTAGAAGAGTTGCACATGTTTAATCTATATCGAATTACTTGCTGTCTAAGGGAGGTGGAGAGGGAGGGAGAAAAATTTGGAACATAAGGTTTTTGAGGGTGAATGTTGAAAAAGCTATCTTTGCGTGTATTTTGAAGAAAAAAAGCTAATTTTCTTTTTGTTACTGAAGTCTTGGCTGTTTGGCCCTTCGGGCTATAATGGGGCCATTGGAACAGTGTGTTCTGGCCTTGGGCTCTGCCCTGCACTGGCCTGGGCTCCTACCTTGTGGTTCTGAGGAGCTCTGGGAGGGAGGGGCAGGCTCCTCATCCTGGGGTGCTGCTCCCCAGTTCAGGAAATATTTGTGGTTATTGAGTTGTTCAGTCCTGTCCGCCTCCCTGTGACCCCATTGGGGGTTTTCTTGGCAGAGATACTGGAATGGTTTGCCATTTCCTTCTCCAGCTCATTTTCCAAATGAGGAAACTGAGGCAAACAGTGACGTGACTGACCCAGAGCACAGGATCATGGGCTGGGCACTTTATCCATTGCTTCCCCTAGCTACCCTGGATGGGGGCAGGACTGTTCACAAAAGGAAGCTGGAGGGTGGCCACTGGGGGAGGGGGCAGCACATTTCAGGAAATGGGAGCTCCCCTTTCCCAGGCCAGCTGCCCTGAGGTTCTTCCCCATCCCACTCTATGGCCCCTCCAGCTGAAGCTTGGGACCTGTCCTTGGACCTGGAAGCCCCTTGTGCCGGCAGCCAACCCGTGGGGCCTGGCACAGCTTTGGAAGAGGCAGCTAATCTGCTGATGGGAACGGGGAGCTCTCTTTGAAAAGGAAAAAAATTGCTGAGATTTTGCAGACTCGGTAACTGCCAAATTGTATTTTATCGGAGCGTTGGCCTTGGGTGGCTTCTTACCACAGGGTAGCTCCTGTTCTTGATGTTGTCACTGATGGTGACCCAGCCCAGTTCTGTGCTCAGAGGGTCTGGGTTCGGATCCTGTGTCTGCTTCTTATTCCGCATGGGATCATGGGTAGATCCCTTCCTCTCTGGGCCTCCATTTCTTTATCTGTAAGGTGGGGGATTAGATGCTCCGAAATGTCTCTCTTTCAGGTCTGAACTGTGAGCTGGCTGGTGACTTCTGGCCTAGAGCCTTACAAGAAGCACCAGTGGACCTGCTTCCTTCCTGTCCTAGAAGGCCCTCCAGGGCCCCTCTTCTGGACCTTGAGCCTGCCCCCTTCTCTGCACTTCTGTTCCCTCCTTCCCTTTGCCCCCTAGCCCTGGGCCTACAGCAGCTTCTCGGCAGTACAGCCAGTATTTCAGCAGGCGCGGTACCGTCTCTCTGTGGGTGCTCCCCTCCTTCTCTTGGCTGTTCCTGAGCCTGAAAGCCATCTCATCCTCGGCTTTCCAAATGCCAGGGAGCAAATCACCCGGCCCCAGTTTTCCCTTTCCCTTTTTGCTTCCCAGTAATTCCAAGGAGAATCCTCAAGTCCCCTTTGTGTCCTCGGCTCCAAGGTATTGAGGGACCTCTGGGAGACCTGGCTTGGGCGTGGCTTGTCCTTGCACTGCAGGAAGGAGCCCTTCCTGCACAGCTGCTGCTGCCCGGGACCCTGCTGTCTTTCCTGGGTCTTTGGCACCTCAGTGTGGTAACCCGATCCTGAAGATCCATAGCAGGGCGTGTTGATGGTGTTCCTGGCTTGGACAGTGGGGCCTCGGCCCTCCTGGAGCCTGCAGCCAGTCCGGTGTGGGGTAGGAGTGCCGACCTGGGGAGCTGGGAGACCTGGATTCCAGCCCATAGTTGGCCCTCGGGTCCCCGTTGTACTATGGTTTTAATTAGTATTAGCCATTTCTAATTCTGGTTTTACTCTCTGGGAAATGATGTGATTTTTCATTTGGGTTTCCGAGTGTGATTCTATTTAATCGATACAATCCTTTTCAATGATTTTTCTTTCCAAATAAAGGGAGGGCATTTTCCTGTTGCTCCAGTTGATATTTCCACTGTTAAAAAAGGATGACGTTTGCCTTTTAGGTTCTGTGTTGCTTTGAGTTGACTCGATGATGGAATATTTGTGATAGTCACAGTTTGTATAGAGAGGCTTGGATGAAGAGCCGCCAGGGCTGCCCTTTGGCCCGGGGTGCTGGCATCTGAGCAACTGACTCGGTCTTTTCTCCCTTGAAGCTTCAGAGGGCACCCGGACCCAGCTGAGCCCCGTGGGTTTTGGCAGCACACTTTCCTTTCTGCGTCCAAACGCGTTCTCTTCCTTGATGTGAGTTAGTGGGAAAAGAGAATGGGTTGTGTGCCCGCGAAGTCCCGTAATAAATGACTACATGTATTTCTTTAATATCTTTGTCTTGGGTTCTTGGCATAATTCAGGACTAGCTCATTCCTCTGCCTGCCAACGTTAGGACAGTTTTACTCAGTTTATAGCGATGAAGAAAACACACAAATGAGTGAGGAAGTAGAGTCATCCTTAGGGGTGCCCACAAGTCAGCAAGCATTTTGAACACCTGTCGTGGGCCAGAACAGGTAGAAGTAACAGGAATCTTAGCCTTATCCTCAAGAAACTGGGTGGTAGTGGGGGGGAAGATTATGCAGTAGTCAATCAACAAGCATTTACTAAGTGTTTGCCGGGTGCCAGATACCCTAAAAGCTCATTATGTGAAACACTAGCCAAACACCAGAGAATTCTGTGCTGAGTTGTAGAGCACTTGGGAGTTTGGAGAAGGGGCCCTGGAGGAGGTGGCGAAAATGGAAACTGTCCTGGTCATCTGCTAGGTCCCGGAGAAGGGAATGGTGGGACTCTGAGACTAATGGAGAACTGGCGAGCACAGATGGACCTTTGTCTTTTGTTTGAGGGGCTGGGCTGTGTCTTCTGGGGAAGAGGACAGGGAGCTGAAGGTTGCAGGGTCCAACCGGGAGGACTGATTGTCTTATGAGCTGAACCGAAGGAAGGGACCAGGGAGCCTCGAGAACGGAGCCTCTGGGAGGTGTTGCAAGCTAAAGCACGGTGCTCTGCTCAGACTGAAAGGAATGGTTAACTGCATCCTAGACCTGAGTTGTGGTTTTAAAAAAATCTGACCATTTTGAGAAATGTTTTCAACGATCCTTTTCAAAGAATTCTTTATTTTAAAAAAGATTTATTTATTAAATCTTTATTAAATTAAAATTAAAAAAAGATTTATTTTTAAAAAAGATTTATTTATTTAGCTTTTTTTTGCCTAATTACATGTAAAAACAATTTTTTAAACATTTGTTTTGAAATTTTTGAGTCCCAAGTTCTTCCCCCTGTTGAGAAGGCGAGCAATTTGATTATAGGTCGTGTAAAACATATTTCCATATTAGTCATGTTCTAAAGGAGAACATTTTTTAAAAAAAGATCAAACCAAAAAATAAAGAACTTTTAAAAAGTATTTTAAAGGCCCTGTATTTCAGATCATCAGTTCTTTCTCCGGGGCTGCATGGTGCTTTTCTTCATTAGTCCTTCAGTTGTCTAGAGTCATCATATTGCCAAGAAGAGCTAAATTGTTCGATATTTCTGCTTCTATGTACAATGTCTTTTGCTTCTATTCCTGCTACATTTTGCATCAGTTCATGTAAGTCTTTCGAATTTTTCCTGAAAGCATCCTGCTTATCCATAGTATTCAGTCACAATCATACACCACAGCTTATTCAGCCATTCCCCCGTTGATGGACATCCTTGCAATTTCCAAAACTTTGCACCAGGAAAGAGCCTGCTCTTTCTTATAGCGGCTCTTTAAATCTTTTTGTACTTAGTTCTTTTTTCTTTTTCTTTTTCTTTTTCTTTTTCTTTTTTTTTTTTAACCTCTTCTGGGGAATTTTGAAACTTTTAACATTTGGAGTTAGAGAAAACTGATTGAGCTCTTAAATCTCTTCCTCAAATCAGACCCACCCTGTTTCTGAATAACAGTTAGCTACATTTGACCAATAAAGGACATTTTTCCTTCCTTTCTTTCTTGTTTTGTTGAGCAGATTTGTAACGATGACTTGTGACTGTTATAGAAACTCTCGAGCCAGTCTTATAGATAACCAAGATGATAGCATCAGTTTTATGTTATTGATGGCAAGTGGCTTTGAAATAATTGCATCTGCTTTCCAGGAACAAAACATTACTTGGAGTAAAGTAGGAGGCAGGGCTTTAAGGGAAGGAAGGTTAAAGTGACTTCTCCCATCTGGCCATTTCCTCCAGCTCAATCTCCTCTTCCTTTCACTACCAAACTAGGGAGCCGGGGGGGGGGGGGGGGGGGGGGGGGGAGAAGAGGGAACGGCATCGAGGTGACTGGTCAGCATCTCCTCTCCTTCCACTCACTTCTGGGATGTTTTGTTTTTTAAAAACTTTGTCATAACCTTACCTATGTGGGACTTTTGCCCTATTAAAAATTAACTTCTTTAGAGTAGGGACTGAGACTTACCTGTTTTTAATATCATGAACAATCAGCACAGTGTAGTTACTTAACAAATGTTTATTGAGTTGAATTGTTGAATTTCCAGGTGAAATTGGGGAAGGGTGTGTGTGTGTGTGTGTGTGTGTGTGTGTGTGTGTGTACGTGTGTGTGTGTGCATGTGTTCCCCATTTTTCCAGGACTGGCATAAATCCGGACAGAAACGTTTGGGAATGGCGGTAGGGTGGATTCCAGCCCTTCCTGATGGGCTTGACTTTTAGGAAATCGGCTTCTCTTTTTTAGACTAGGCCGTTGGCCACCATGGGCAGCCAGGGCCCATTCCTTTGTGGCAGGCGAGCACGCGTGCCTTCTGCTTCGGAGCACCTCCCATTTGGTTACAGTGGGCCTGTGGGTCACCTGTCCCGTCCCATGTTCCAGGCTTCTTAACCTCTCTTGGCCGGCCTCCTTCCTCCTGATCAGGCCCTCCTTGGCCCTTTGTGAGCCTTCAGAATGAGGAATCCTCAGCGCTCTTTTGGAGAACCAGGGTCTGGCTGTCCACCAAGGCCAAGCCCTCCCTGTGCCCTTGCTTTGGGAATGCAGGCGTCCAAAAGGAGAGAGTTTTCTGACTTTGGGGCTGTGAAAGGGGATGACTCGCATGTGGGAGGTCGTTCCTTGTCCCTGCCCTTGGCTACATATCCTTCAGCCATAAAACTTGAATCTCTGGCTGTAGGTTCTGTTCTCGCTGTAAGGAATACAAAGATAAAAATAAAATGGGCCCAGCCCTCAAGAAGCTCGTAGTCTGCCATGGCAGACTAGGTACGACCAGTACCTAGGTAAAATAGATAAAAAGAAATAGAACACTGAATTCAAATTCAGCTGCGGACACTTCCTGGCTGTGTGACCCTGTTTGCCTTAGTTCCCTCCTCTATAAAAAGAGCTAAAGAAGGAAATGACAAAACCCCTCCAGTGTCTCTGCCTAGAAAAGCCCAAATGGGGTCACGGTCGCAGAGTCGGACGGGACCGAGAGGAGCGGATGACGACAATGACAACAAACTGAATACCGAGCATAGACAGGATAATTTCAGGAGGGAGAGACCCAGCCATGGGATGATTCAGAAAAGGCCTTATGTAGGAAGTGGTCCCAGAACTGGGCTTGGAAGGCAGTGGGGGGACCCCGCAGGGGGAGGGGAGGAGAGATGGGAGCCAGAAAGGCCAGGAGGAGCATTTCCTGGGCCAACTTCTAGGTCTGGCCTGGGCCACATCAAGTGAGCAACTGTTCAGAAGGGCCTTTGTCTCCAGGAGGCACGTGGGGCTGTGGCCGGGGAACTGTCTGCCCTGCCTGCCTCTGGGACACACGCTCTGGTGGGCAGGCGGGGCAGAGTAGACTTCCTGGGGAGCGGAGCCTGCTTTTTCTTTATCTTGTCATAGACTCCTCGGTGCTTCCTGTCTTAAAGCTCTGGGATAGATCTTATTTAAATAGTTTATTACTATCAACCCACATCCTTAGAACGCATGCAGTTGGGTTGAAGCCTGGGGCCTCTGTGCCCCCCTGCGCCCCCCTGCCTCCCAGTATTGAGATGGGCTGGGGTCCTCGGGAACTCTGGCTGCCCTTTGAGCCTTGGAGAAACTCTCCTGTCCCCAGGTAGACGGGCCCTGGAGGCAGGTCTGGGCCTGAATGGTGGAGCTGCCTGTTGCTCCCTTATCTTGTGCCCTTCAGGGCACTGATTCTTGGGGTTCAGCGAAAGCTGTTCTTGCCAGAGCCCACACTTTTCTATGAATAAGTGATTAGGAGGTTGTCAGCCAGCAGCAATGCTCCGCTGATGAAATGTTCGTTCCTCAGGCTGTGACATTTTGGCTGCTTCCCTGTCACAGTTGGTTCCGGAGGTTCTGGCTCCTGCGACTGCCGTGTGCTCCAGCAGGACCAGTCTGACTGGCCTTGGGCACGGAGATACCAAGTGATCTTGCCAGTAACCCGGGATGCCCACAATGCTTCGTCCTTCCTCGGGGCTTCTCTGATACCCTGATAGCTCTGGAGCACTCGCCCCCTCAGAAGCCATTCTGCCAATCTTGCCAGAGCTTCCCTACCTGTCCGTCCCTCAGCTTTTCCACCCCACGGCAATGTTGAAATCGGCTCATTGACATGGCCTGTGTCTTCTTGGCTGGTAATTATCTTCACTTCCTCCGGCCCAGCCTCTGGGACCGGGATGCCGTAGTGTCACCGTTCCCTTTATTACGCACTTCTTGGCCTTTCCCGCGGGGTTGCTGGTTTTCGGTGTGGGAACCCCATTAGGCGGCCAAGTGGGCAGGTCCTCCCGTCCCACTGAGGAGGGGGGACTCTTGGGCACAGGCCTCTGTCTGTCTCCGCGATGAGATCCTGAATGTTGTTCTGGACAAAGAGAAGCTAAAGAATTGATCCCTGAGGCAAAGGGGCAGAAGGCTCTGATTGAGATCAGGCTAGTCTGTGGTTGCACCCTCCGGGAGGTGACTCTGTCTGAAATCCAAGTTATGTCAAACTTCTGAGACCCACCCTCTGCAGAGATCCCAGTCATGTCCCTCAGGTGAAGTTTTCCCTCTAAAATCTACTTGTGAGCCATCCCATGGCTGCTACCTTCTTTGGGTCAGCCCCCCACGGCCCTCTGCCTTGTGGTGTCCTTCCCCTTCCCCAGGGCGTATTTCCCCTAAACCCCCACTGTGCTTCCCAACCTCACTTCTCCCCCTTATAGCCAACTAACTCTGTTGTTGTTGTTGAATGTCTATTTATTTTCATTCAGTATCATAGATAATTTTGCTGGATATGATATTTTTGGCTTCAGGCCTAGTTCTTTTTTTCTTTAATTAAAGCTTTTTATTTTCAAAATATATACATGGATAATTTTCGACATTCACCCCTCCAGAACTCTGTGTCCTAATTTTTGCCCTCCCTTCCCCCCACACTCCCCCCGTTGGCAAGTGGTTCAATACATATTGAACATGTACAATTCCTCGATACATGTTTCCATAAATAATCTACTGCTCCAGAAAAATCGGATCAAAAAAACAAAAAAATGAGAAAACAAAATGCAAGCGAACAACAACAAAAGTGAAAATGCTGTAGTGCTCCCCACTCGGGCCCCGCAGTCTCTCTCTGGGGCAGATGGCTCTCTCCCTCGCAAGATCATTGGAACCAGCCTCAATCATTTCATTGTTGGAAAGAGCCACGTCCATCAGAATTGACCATGGTGTAATCTTGTTGCCGTGTACCATGATCTCCTGGTCCTGCTCATTTCCCTCAGCGTCAGTTCCTGTCAGTCACCCGGCCTCTCTGTATTCATCCTGCTGGTCGTTTCTTACAGAACAATAATATTCCATAACATCCATATACCGCAATTTATTCAGCCATTCTCCAACTGATGGGCAGCCACTCAGTTGCCAGTTTCTTGCCACAAACACTTGCACATGTGGATCCCTTTCCCTCCTTTGGGATAGAGGCCCAATAGAAGCACTGCTGGGTCAAAGGGATGCTCACCAACTAACTCCTTTAGGGCGCCGAGTCCCTTTCAGGATTTAGCCTTGGTGCCCCCCCTCATGGGGGGTTCTTTCTCCTGGGTAATTGTGAGCTCCCTGAGGAGCTTGGCTTTCCTACGCTCTCCCTCTCTATTTCACATTTACCCTCCCTGGTGTCTGCGAATCCCTTCATTTCGTCAGTAATCTCTTCCCTAAATAAATCTACTGTTAGCCAAAAAGAATGGCCACTGGGAATTCTTCACACGACTGAACCCCAACTTTGGGGGCCTGCCGCCATGTGCCCCACATCATAGATCACATCATTTGTCTATTTCTGTTTCTCTCTCCTTCTCTCTCTTCCTCTCTCTCTCTCTTTGTGTCTATCTCTTTCTCTGTCTCTGTCTATCCTCACCTCTCCCCCTCTCCTGTCCTTCCTCCCCACCCTCCCTCTTTTCTCTCTTCCCTTCTCCTCCCCCTCCTCCTGTCCTTCCGCCCCAGAACGGGGCCATTTGGGGTTGGAGCTGCTCTTTCTCTCTGACCCCGGACTCCCCCAGTCCTACTGCTGCTCTCTTGCTTCTCTCCTTCTCCGCTCCCGGGCCATTCCTACAAACTCGTCTCCAGGGTGTCCCAGTTGGCTTCCAAACTCGCTTACTTGGTTTGTTATGTAAACAGCCCCCTCCCTCTCCTCCCCCCACCCAGTTACACAAGCAGGAAGTACCGGGCTTCTCCCTCGCTCTCTCCCTTCCTCTCTCCCCTTTGCTCTCAGCCTCTGCGGGAGGAAGCTGGGGGGGGGGGGAGGGGGGGAAGGGGGATCGGGGAGGATCTGGGCCTTGGCTGCTGGTGAAAGTTTTTGAAAATGCAAATCTTGCTCTTGTCCCTGGGGATGGCCTGGGCCTCGAAGGAGGGGTTTATGCCCATCTGGGGCAGGGTAGCCAAGGTTTGCTCCCCTTGCTGGGGGCCCAAGCCGCTGGTAGGCCCTTCAGGGGTGGAGGAAGCCATTTACTGAATGAGGGGGACCCCCTCTCACTTCCTCTGTGCTTAGCTACTCGGGGGAGATCACGTGTTTTTAAACTGGAATTGATGGGTAGGAGAACTGCACGGCTTTAACATGTATTGGATCAGTGAGAGGGGGTGGGGGACATTTGGAACCCAAGGGTTTTGCAAGGACCGGGCATAGGTTTTGAAAATAGAAAGCTTCAATAAAAAATGATACAATGAAGTAGGCCTGCCCAGCTGTGCCCGCCTCGCTGTGCCCGCTGCATTTGGCCAGGCTTCCCCTGGGCAGCTTCTGCAGTGAGGGCCCCACTCCCCCTGTCCTGCTTGCCTCCCCGTGGGGAGAGGGAGGCCCAGAGGAGAGCGGCCTCCTTGGGGTTCCCCTGCCTTGTGAAGGATGGGATTCTAGGGTAAATTGCGGCATCTAAGTGGGAGCAGCTCCTGCCAGGTCTGGGTCCCAGGCGCCTCTGCTGGCTACCGGTCTGTCTTCCAGAAGCCTCTGCTGCTTCCCCTTGCTGGTTCCTTCTGGGCTCCCTTGGGAGGGGGTACTAGCCAGGTCCCAGCCTCTTTTATCTCTCTGATTTCTAGTCCTACTATGTGCTGGGCATTGGGGGAGGGAGGTGGCAAAACTCAGCTGACCCACCCCCCAAAGCAAACTATTCTGGATAAACAAGAAGTGCATTTAGGGGGGTTCCTATAGATTGAGTTTAATTGGGGTTGTTCTCATTGGGATTGAAAGAAGGCCCAGGAGTGGGCAAAAGGAGCATGATCTGGGCTTGGGGGAGGCCAGGGGGAGCACCCGGAACCTGGAGATGGGGGGAGGGACAGCAGGGGCCGGACTGCATCCCGGAGCTGATCCTGCAGATCCTAGGGAGCCCCTGGAGTTTGCTGAGTAGTGACAGACTCAGACCTGTGGTGAATGGAGGATGGATGGGAGGCTGAGGAGAGAAGGGGGATTGTGGGAGGGTAAAACTGACAGGCCTTGGGACAGATTGGATGGAGGGAGCCGCAGGGGAAGAGTGAAGAACTGTGGGTAAGCAAAGAGGGAGAGGGACCCGGAAGGCTTAGGGAGAGGGAGGTCTGCCCCGAAGTCTCCTGGAGCCACCCCAAAGGCTGAAGGGCGGCAGGGAGGTGGGGGCAGAGCGTGAGAATCGGCAGCAGGGAGCCGGAAATGAAATTTGTGGGGGTCGGTGAGAACGCGGCTAAAGTTGTCTGAGGGACCCTGGGGTCAGTGGAGACAAGAAGTGGCCCGAGAGGCTGGTATCCCCTAAACCTAGGGGGAGGAGGGCAGCCAATCAGTGGTGCTGCAATAGCCAGGGAAAGCCTTTGTGGCAATGTTTCAGCCAAAAATCTGACCATTTTCCAATAACTAAGCCAGTCAAAGGTCAGGAACAAATCCCCCCCCCCCAAACAATTGGGGTTATGTGACTTGCCCAGAGTCACACAGCCAGGAAGTGTTAAGTGTCTGAGACCAGATTTGAATTCGGGTCCTCCTGACTTCAGGGCTGGTGTTTTATCCACTGCCCCACCTAGCTGCCCCACAGGAACAATATGAGAGCAAACCAGCTCTCATATAAAACCATTCAAATGACAACTAATAAAATAATTGCAAGTTAAAACAACCCTGGGGTTTCCCATCAAACCTACCGTGAGGATTGGTAACAGAGAGACCCACTAATACAAAATTAATGAGGTGGGAGTTAATCCAACCCTGCAGAAAAATGGAAAATGAACCAATATAGTAGAAGTAGGGAAGCACTTTAAGGGTTGTAACTTCATTTCACAAAACAACTCTTTGAAGCTCATGATTCAGGAGTTAATCCCATTTTACAGATTATCTCTATCCCTACCTTCAAGAGGAGAAGAACCTGTAAATTACCCCAGAAAAATATGGTAGCCATAGGCAGCAATAGTTTAGAAAAAGAATTCACAATATTCTTTGTTTTGTGAATGCATTAAAGCAAAACAAAGCAAAATGTGTCCTCCAGGGTCATTTAATATATTGCTCAATATGCTTCTAGATTTATGCACAGGATTTAAAATCACCATAATAATAATGTTTGTCCAAAAAAAGTTATGGCTAAAATTTGTATTATATAATTATAATTATAAAATAAAAAATGTTTTCTACCCGTGGTTATGAAAAACAAAATGTAAAATAACTAATCTGTCATAAGCTAATTACCAATGCTTTATATGGGGCATTCTATAAGCAACTTTAAAAATCCTTTCTTTGATTTATTTTGATTTATTTATTATATTGATAACAGATATAAATCTGTTTCTTTTCCAAATTTTTGATTTTAAGTCCATGTTTTAAACAAATTTTACAATGTGGGAGATACTTAGCATGATACTATGAAAACCTATAACTTAATTTTTGTGTTGAATTAGTTTTAATTTGAACAAAAGTTTGCCACGTTTGGACCGATATCGGAAGGATACAAGCTCTCGTTTATATCCAGGTTATTTCTGTATTTTGATTTTAAACGATAATAAGGTGAAAATGCTCACACGCAAATATGTGGTACTGAATGGTAGGAGACTTGTACAAGTTTTCCCGCGAGATGGGAACTGATTTTTTGCCACTTAAGTAACTGTGAAAACGAATAGCTGGAATATAAGATATTTGCTCTTTTTTTGATTAATGACAAAAATTGTATTAAGTGATGTTGTTTGTTTTTGAGACAAGTGACTTGCCCAGGATCACACAGGTAGGAAGTGTTAAGTGTCTGAGCCAGATTAGAACTCTGGTCCTCCTGACTTCAGGGCTGGTGCTCCATCCACTGTGCCATCTAGCTGCCCCTCTCAAGGTTGTTCTTCAGACACTACCGCTGGTGTTCTGTTGATTCTGCCCATTTTGCTCTTCTTTATTTCGTGGAGGTCTCTCCATGCTTTTCTAAAACCACTGAGCTCATCCTTTCTTACCGCCCAGTAGTGTTCCGCCACATTCATATACCACAGCTCATTTAGCCGTTCCCAGTTGACGGGCATCCCTGTTGTTTCCAGTTCTTTGCCGTCATGAAGAAAGCCGCTGTAAATTTGTAAATTTTTTAGAATGTTTCCCCTTCTTAAGAGTGCAAGGAGAGGCAATGTAAGATGTACTTACGCTGAGCGTTTTTTAAATTAAAAAGAAACTTTAAAATTTAAATAAAAAAAAAATAGTCTCCATAGTTCTCTCTCTGGATGCGAATGGTGTTTTCCACCCGAAGTTTATTGGAATTGCTTTCGAGAGCCATGTCTGTCATAGTTAGTGATCATGCGGTCTTGCTGTTGCCGTGTACAGTGTTTTTCCCTGATCTGTTCACTTCACTCTGCATCAGTTCATGTAAGTCTTTCTAGGCTTTTTTCCTAAATGGGAAACTGAGCTAATTGTGGTATTGCTGGGTCAAAAGACTTCCTCTTTGATGATGTCTGCCAGCTACAACCAGGAAGTTGTTTTTAGATTTTATTGTAAATAATAAACATTTTTATTAAAAATGTAAAAAACAAAAAAAAAAAAACCTATATGTAGCTCAAGGACCATGGCCCCGGAGCTGGATTTGGTGCTCGGACTGTAATTTCTCTGGCGCCCGCGCTAAGCCTTGAAGAAAGCCAAGAATTTTAAGAGGGAGTGCTAAAGACGAGGGAGAAGCCGGGCAAAAGCTTGGAGATGGGCCATGAATACTCAGTGACCCGCTAGCTGATTAGACATGGTGGAGAGCCTTCCCCCGCTTTAGGGTGTGGACCCCCAAACTGGAGCTCCTTGAGGCTGGGAGGTTTCTTTTTGACGGTATTCTCAGCACTTAGCTGGCTTGGATTAAGGCTTTTCATAAATGCTTATGGAATGATGGTCTAGTGGGTCCGGGCTGGAATTGCCCCTGCTTGGAGCAATGGGGAGTGTGGCTTTAGGGGGAAGATGAGCTGCACTGTGACCCTTTGAAGAAGCAGGGCTCCTCTGACCGGGATAGAGCCGGCCCCAACGAGGCGGGACCCACTCGGAAATCTCCAGAGGTTCCGTGGCAGGAGCAAAGGCCTCCAAAGGGACCCGAGAGCTGGCTGGCTGCTCCCTCCCCAGGACTCCCTTGCTGCTGGGTGGTCTCCCCCCCTTGGCTCCCAGTGAGAGCTCCCAGAGAGCAGACTCTCCGGCCTTCCTCAGCAGGTCCTCGGGCTTTTGCACACTGTGGGCCCTTTCTAAATGCTTCCTTCCTTTTCTTTGATCTTAGAGCTAACAGTGGGAGCGGCCCTCTCCCTTTGGGGAAGATCAGTGTGACAGCCGAGTGACAGGGAGACGAGGGCCATCTCCTGGGCTAGTGGGGGGTGAGGAGGATGGGCGGGTGGTTGGGAAGGTAGAATCAGAAGGACTTGGCAAGGGGAGAAGGTGTGAAGTTGAGCCTGTGGGCTGGAGAGAACAGGAGGAGGGGAAGGTTTGGGGGAAGGTGACGAGTCCACTTGGGGACATGTTGCGTTGAAGAGCTGCCTCTCACATGCTCCGAGTCTGCAGAACCTCCAGTTGGGCCTGAATAATTGGAGTTGCTTGGGGATGAACCGGGTCCTTGTATTTCACAAGGAGTGACCTTTGAGGGGGCAGAGGTAGAACCCAAAGCGCCTTGAAGTCTTCAGGGGGCCCGATTATGCGGTGCCCACTTATCTGGTCCTTCTCTGGTCCTAAGGTGAGAACCCCCAGAGGGAAGCTGAGGGTGTGGGTCAGCCTTGGGGATCCCCAGCTAGAGGGAGGATCCTCAGAGGAAGGCTCGGCTCTGGGCAGTGGGCTGTGGAGGCAGAGGCCTGCCCCGGAGGAGGCTACATGGGGGCTCTGACTGCTGAGCAGGGTGGAAGGCCCAGCCATCACCCCTCAGCATGGGCCCAGCCTGTCTCATCCCCGGGCTCCAGGACTTGGACAGCCCCAGGCTGCCCCCTAAGGGAGCATCTGCCCCCTTAGCGGCCCTTGGGACGTCTTGTGGGGTTGGGGTTTCGCTCCTTTCTTTTGGGGCGCTGCCTTCTGTTTTCTTGCTCACTTTTCTCTCAGTAGCCCCAGAGACACTAAAGTAGGAAGTTGGTGCTTGGCTTCCTGCCTCCGAACTGCCGCCTCTTCTCCACCTAATACACTGTAATGAAGAAGACTTTTTTGAAAAGCAGCGTTTCCTTTTTAGGGCCATCCTGGCACGGAGCTGGAAATCCGAGGACCTTGTGTAAAGCCGGCCACGTGTCAGAGGTGAGCCCGCCGGCTTCACCTGGGCAGCCTTTGTCACCAGCCGGCAATCTGATAACCGGAGCCGTGGGCCGAGCCGGTGCCTTGGATTAGGCTGGCTCCCTGCCCGAGAAGATCAGCAGGTCCCACAGCTTGCAGGGCGTCCCTGAGGGTCTCCGAGGCCTTCTGCTCTTTTCACCGAGGCCGTTGTGAAGCCGTGTTCGGTTCCTCTCTGGAGGCCGGCTTTCTTCACGTACCTCAGCTAAAA
Organism: Antechinus flavipes; assembly: GCF_016432865.1. Classification (NCBI taxonomy): domain Eukaryota; kingdom Metazoa; phylum Chordata; class Mammalia; order Dasyuromorphia; family Dasyuridae; genus Antechinus; species Antechinus flavipes. The sequence goes on from NC_067403.1 coordinate 256,513,368, forward strand.
CACTATCAGTCCCAGTGAGTGCGGAGGCGGGAGAGTCTGTTTGGACTCTGAGATCAGAAAGAACTTGGTTTTGGTGCAGAATCAAGCCACGCTTCTCACCGATGCTTTTACTTTGGTCAGTGATTTTTCCACAAAAATCATGTGATGGGTTATTCTTGTTAATGAGTAAATACACATTTTTCAGCCTTCGACTCCCCCCGTCCTCCTCGGTCCCCTTGTCTCGAGGTTTCTGGGGCCTGTTCTCTCCCTTTCTGATCGTTCCTTTCCTGCCTTCTTTGCTGGATCCTCCTCCAGGTCAGCCTCTAATCCCTGGGGGTCCTTCACAGCTCTGCCCCAGGCCCCGTCCCCTTCTCTCTGGATGCTTCCCTGGGTGATCTCATGCCTGTGCTGCCCTCCAGCCTTGGGTCTCCAGCAGCTGCTTCTCCTTGTATCCCAGGCGCTTCCAATAGGATTTTCATAATAGCTTGTGACTTTTCTTGACCTTTTCGTTGAAAGGAAGGTAGCAGCCAGGCTTGTCTTGTCAGACAGGCTATGCCCTAAAGGCTAGGAGGGACCGGCCAGCTTGTGGTGTCCCTGCAGCTGCAGGAGGGTGGACTCCTGGGCCATCAAGGGTTAGAATGTAGATCTGCAGAAAGGGAAAAGGGTCGGATCTGGCTCCTTCAAACGGCCAGCGCTCAGTGGCGGCCATCTGTGCTTATGGGCTGAACTGCGTGGCTTTTGCCCAGAAAAGACATCACTGAAATTCCAGGAACTAAAAAAAGATGGTGGATAAAGGGAGGCCTCGGACCTGCCCTCGCCTCCCCTGCTCACCACTGGACGACCTGGGAGCCCAAGTCTGCTGTTTTCTCCTCCCCCTTCACGGGGAGAGCGGGATGACCCAAGGGCGGTGCCTTAGCGTGGAGCGCTACCTAGGCCTTTACAGAGTAGGCAGCGCCTCCATTATGTCACCTACAGTTGGGTTGAGATTCTTACAACAGAATCAGGACAATTCTCTGGTGCTTTGAGCCTCCTAATTGGCTAGTTTGGCTTCAAGAGCACATCCGTATTTTTACTGACATCAGGCTTTTTGAAATACTAAATGCTTAGGCTGCAGACCTGCCTTAACTGGTAAATCTGTCCCATGTTTCAACTCGAATCGACGTGACTAAGAGTTGACTTTTCTGTGTGAAACTATGCTGTTTGCGTTGCCGGGTGTACTAATGCACAGTGAATGGTTTGAGGGGAAGGGGTCAGGTCTGGGCCTCGCCCTCTGCCTTCCCTCTCCCTGCGTGGGGAAGGAGGCCTCTCTCCTCCTGGCTGACGAATGTCTTTTCAGGAACAACCTGCGTTCTCTCCGCGGGCAGGAGAGTCAGGTGAGAGTAGAGGCTTTCGAGCAGATCAGTCACTGACAACATGCCGGGGAGCTGCTTCAGGAAGAGGGATGACTGATCCTGACGGACGTTCCTTTGGAGCATCATGCAAGCGCCTTCCTTTGTTGATTGGTTTGCTTTCTTGCATTGCTTTTCGTTTTTCTAAGTAGCATCTTATTTTTCCAAATGCATGCAAAGGTAGTTTTCAGCATTCATCTTTGCAAAACCTTCGTTCCAAATTTTTCTCCAGCAAGCAGTCCAATACAGGTTAGACGTGTAATTCTTCTAAATCTATTTCTATATTTGTCATGTTGCGCAAGAAAAATCCGATCAAAAGAGGAAAAAACACAGGAAAAAAACCCCAAGCAAACAAACAACAAAAAAGGGGGAAACTTAATTTGCTTTGATCCACATTGAGTCTGCATTGTTCTCTCCCTGTCTGGGGATGGCTTTTTCCATCACAAGTCTGTCGGAATTTCCCTGAGTCACCTCATTGTTGAGAAGAGCCGCGTCCATCAGGATTAATCATCACGTAGTCTTGCTCTCTCCTGGTTCTGTCACTTCAGTCGGCATCAGTTCCTGTAAATTTCTCCAGGCCTTTCTGAAGTCATCCTGCTGAGCTTTTCTTTTCTTTCTTTTTCTTTTTTGTTTTTAAAACAGACACAGATACTTTTTCAACATTGACCCTTGCATAGCCTTGTGTTTCAGATCTTTTCCTCCTTCCCCCCACCCCCTCCTCTAGATAGCAAGCAATCTTATATGTTATACATGTTAAAATATATGTTAAATCCAATATGTGTAAACATATTTATACAATTCTCTTGCTGCACAAGAAAAATCAGATCAAAAAGGAAAATAAATGAGCAAGAAAACAAAATGCGAGTGAACAACATCAAAAAGAGTGAGGATGCTGTGTTGTGATTCAGTTCCCACAATCCTCTCTCTGGGCTCTCTTCATCACGAGATCATTGGAAATGGCCTCAATCATCTCATTTTTGGAAAGAGTCACATTCATCAGAGTAGATCATTACACAATCTTGTTGTTGTGGACAACGATCCCCAGGTTCTGCTCATTTCACTAAGCATCAATTCACGTAAGTGTCTCCAGGCCCCTCTGATATCTTCCCTCACATTTATATCTTATTCAACTGTTCCCTGGTTGATGGGCAGCCACCCAGTTCCTTGCACTACAAGCAGCCACAAAGGGCTCTGAGCTGTGTGAGAAGGAGCTTCCTCCAGACCACGGTGGAGAGGACTTAAGAATTTATTAAATGCCTTCTGGGTCTGAGCAGCGGCTCAGTCTTTGGACCTGGAAAATCCAGGACGGAGCCTCTGCCTCGGCTTTGTCAAATGCAGACAACTCCAAGAACTTAGAGCACACACAGTTCTTTCAGCGTGTCCGTGGTTTATAGATGGGGAAGCTGAGGCACGGAGCAGGGTCATGCTGCTAGTGCATGCCAGCTTTGAATCCCTGTCTTCTTGAGCAGGCCCCGTGCGTGGTCCCCGGCCTCCCCTGGCCACCTCAGTGACAGATGAGATCATATTCTAGTTTCCACCAGCTTCACATCCTGCCCACCTGCCAGCCAGGGTCCACTGTGATACTGCCGCCGCCCCGACTCTGCTCTAGCTGTTGAGCAATCGGGAAGGGACCCGTCTCCCCTAGGCCTCCTTGCTCTCCTGCTGGGAAGCTCTGGTCGGGGGCTGGTGGAGGAGTTTGCTGATGCTTCCTCTACAAGGGGCTCCCAGCCTCTTTCCACCCTAATGTGCCAGTAAAACGGCCGTGTAGTGGTCCGCTTAGCTTTAGTATCTCTGACTTAACCCCCCTTCGGGGGGGGGCACATTTGGGTGCCCACCCTCTCGTTCTAAGGCCGTCAGGAGCTGGCCTTTGGACTGGATTACTTTTAGAGCTCCTCCTTAATGTCCTCGTGCCGAGGTTCTCCCCAAGGACACTCCAAGGCCTTCTCTCCTTGCCTTCCCAGCCTGACGCCGGGCCGTCGTCCAGCCCCCTCTGTCCTCCCGCACGGCTCCCCACGGCCGGCCCCGCTGCCTTTGCCCAGCCACTCTCCGGGCTTTCCTCCAGTTTCAGGGGAAGCTCAGGCTCCACCTCTCCTGCCTGAGAGGAAGGGGTGGGTGGTCAGCACATGGGAGACCGCTCATAAATGCCGCTGGATCGATGGGTGACGAGAGCCAGCCACAGTGGCTCCAGTTACTCAGCCATCCCCTCCCTACAGCAGCAGCTTGGTTTGTTGTTGCTTTGGAGAGAATCAGGCGCTCCAGCCTCTGGGTAATTACAGCCCCAGTGTCCCCTAGGACCCTCTCCTCTCCTCTGAGACTGGCCTCGGTTCCTGATTTCCCACATGTGCTGTAACACTTCATGCGGGAAATGTTTCTGATGCAGCAGTCCTGGAGGCCAGAGCCGGCCCGAGAGCGGTTGCTGGCACAGACCTCAGAACGCTTCCCTGTGGGCAGGCAGGCCCCCTGTTCCTTCTCCCGGTCACGGTGCCGAGGGAGCTCTTCCCATTCTTTCCAAGGAAAAACACTTCTCTGACTGTTTGGTTTCAGGTCTTCTTTACACTCCTAAAAATTAACATGGACCTCCTAAAGAGCTTTTGTACATCAGCAATGTCCTGCTGTTATGTGTAAGCCCCTGCAAAGGTGTTGGGGCCCACCGAGGTCCCTGGACTTCTCTTGGAGAACCCACTCCACAGGACACTTACTCAGAGTGCTCTAGGCTTTCCTAGGGATATTTTAAAAATCATTTTTGGAGACCAGTGCAACCTGGGTGAAAGAGGAGAAATTCCTGCCCACCACAGCACTCCATGCTGTCTGTCCAGGTCCCTCCAGGACTTGGGGAGCCAGAAGTTATCCGTTTTCTTTTTCCAGGTAGATGATGTATGTGCTTTTGGGTGGTTTTCTGACTCCCCCCATGGAGAGAGAAGCAGAATGCTGTATTCTGGCCTTTATGAAGTGGGCTCTGTCCCCTCAAGAATAACCGTCCCACTCTTTGCTCATTAGCTTCATGGTCGCCGATTATCCACTGACGGGCAGACCGATAATTAATGGGACTGAGCCATGTGATAGAAGGCTGGGCTCCTTCTAAGAGACAGTCCTGGAACTGAAAAGAGAGATGTAGCTCTTAAAATCGGAATAAATATAATTTCTCGTGGCTTTTTTATTCAGATTTGAGATCTTGGAAGACTTTGGGATTATTTCCATTCTACTTATCCTTGAAATCCTTTGCTTTTTGTTGCAAAGAAATTCTTTATTCTAATGTTTTAGTTCAGGCTGCTCTGGGCTGGGCTCAAAGTTGGGGACCCTCAGGAGAAGACCCTATGGGGAGGAAGCTCATCTCCCCTACCTCCCTCCATGGAGCTCGAGGTTTTCTCTTCCACTGCACTTGAGCCGTCAGGAACCTCTATCCTTGAGAAGGCCGCAGCCGTCCCCTTCCCTGCTGCTGGGACTCTGGGCATCCTGAGCTGTTGGCAGCAGCCCAGTCTCTTCCTGTCTGCACTCGGGCAGGTAACTTTCTCCCCAATGCCCAGGCCTTTTTAGCCCTGAAACTTCCTTTAGGTGGGGAGGAGACGCAGTGAAATGTGGTGAGCTCAGCAGCTTTTCCGGGTGGCTGCCGATTCCTTTCACATCCAGACCTCCTGCGCTGACTCACTGCACATTTCTCCTGGGCCTCCGCTTCCCTGTTGGTGACACGGGGGTGCTGGCTGTGTGGGAGAGTTGGGAAGAACTAATAAAAGAAACCCGGCAAGTTTGGGGCGGGGGGTGCATGTAGTGCGTCAAGAATTGGAGAAATACCCCCAAGTTTTAGACGGGCAGAGCCACCGTGGATTGGTGTGTGCCAGTGTATCTGAGGCAACAGTTTTAATCTGGGTTTCTCTTGTGTCCTTTGGATGGGCAGGATGGGACCCACAGGATCAGGATCGCTGTGTCCCCTGAATCAGCCTGGGGACAGAGCTTGGGCCGCATCCCTTCTCCGTCCTGCTCTTTGCTGTCAGTCCATCCGCCAGCCTGAATGGTTACTGCAGATGCTGGCATCTTCCTGGCTTGGGGTGACTTTTGCGACTCCCCAAGAACCTGGGGTCCTTCCGGTAGACACTGTGCCAACATTCCTCCCATTTTGGGGTGACAGTTTCACTAAAAGCTAGGATTTTTGTACCTACAAAGAAATTTGATTGCAATAAGGCCCTTTTCATAGGATATAAAGTTGTTTCTTTATTGATGCAGAATGTTGGGAAGATTGTCTTATAAAACTATTTATTATTAATTTACTAAAAGAAAATTTTGTTAAAGTTTAAAAAAACTAAAAAAACAAGACTCAGCTCAGTGCTGCCTCTCCTGAAGGTCTTTTCCCAGGGGCCCTTCCTCTCCTCTGTATGTGGCTATTTAGTGTTGTTTCTCACACTCGAATATATCCCTTGCTTCCTGGTTTTTGTCTCTTTTTATCCCGAGCACTTGGCACTGTGCCTGGCTAAGTGTAGTTAGGGTTTAATAAATCCTTATTGGCTGACTAACTTTCCAAAAGTTTCCCATGTATATAACTACCAAATCCAGGTTTTTCCCATCTATACTTGCACCAGTGATGTTTTGGAACCAAAATGGAAGGTTTGTGTTTATCCCTGTTGGCTGTCAACCTTTTTGTTGAGCGTAAAATAGCACGGCCCATTGAGGTTGAAGTTGTTTCATTCTCGTTTTGTTATCCGTGAATTTTCTACCCTTTTCAGTTTTGTCCTATGTAGACTGATGAGCAAAACCCCCAAGTCTTCCCCTAAGTCATGGACAGAGGGCAGAATCCCAGAGGCCCACTCTCCCACCTCCATCTTGTGGACCCTGTTCAGCCAACTGTTAACCTCTCTGTTCTGTTACGCTGACCGCTGACCGCGCATTAACATCTCACTCACAGAGGGATGTGGGAAATGCTGATGCTTTGTTTAAATCCACTGGATTTGTATCACCAGGCTCCCCTGATCCACCAAGGGCATTTAACTTCCTACCAGTGAACCGATCTTGGGTTCTGGTGCTTGCTGGGTTTTCTTCAAATCGCTTATTATAGAATGTTGCCATTCTGCGCTTTCTCAATTCTTGGGAGCAATCTCCCACTCATCTCCAGGAATAATAAAGCTGGGTGTGTGGGGAAACTAGAGCTGGGAATTATCTTTATTCATGAAATGGAGCAGTTAATTTATTTAACTTAACAGAGTTAAGTTACTTAAGTCTGTTGAGACCAGTTTCCTGGTGAATCTTGGCCTTTCTGTTTTTGTTGTGATTCATCTAGTATCTGCCTGAGCCTCAGGAAATGAAAGTATTTACTCATTTGTGTAAAGCCCAGCCCAGAAATAAAAGCTGCCTTTAATCTGACAGGACCCAACTCCACTCCCCAATGTCATTTTTGGTAACAACTTTTAGGTGATCGGAATCTAGTTTTAATCAGACCTTAAAGAAACCAGTATCCTGCACTGTAGTGATGAGGAAATTTCCGTAATCGGGTGACTTTGGTTTTTATTCTTTATTTCTTTTTGGCAAGGCAATCTGGGTTAAGGGACTTGCCCAGAGTCGCATAACTAGTCAGTGTCAAAGGCTGGCTCTGAATTCTGGTCTCGCTGCCTCTCAGGCTGTGACTTTCCACCGAGCTGCTTCTGCTTTCATGCTTTCCCTCAAAATCCCAGCCTAAAATTCCAAACAAGTGTCTGCTGGCCTAAAAGTGAGCTGTCGGGGACAGCAGCGAGGAGCGCTAACTGGTCCTTTGTTGCTTTTGCATTTGGGGACCATAAGGAGGAAAGCCATTTGGGGAATGGAAATGCTTTCCACTAAGGCAGAGGGAAGAACCCCAAATTTCTCCAGAAACCTTATTGGCCAGCGAATCCAAGCCAAGCCTGCAGAGGAATCCCCTCTGGGGGGATGCTCCTGCTGAGCCCTGCTGGGGGCAGGGGGCCATGGCTGTCTTTGGAGATGACTGTTGGTCACCTGGCAGCTTTTTTCCAGTCAGATCCTCCTTCAGATGCTGGAACACAGTGATCAGGGGTGTTTGGGGGCCCCAGCCTTCTTTTCCTAGTCTCTGCCAGCCTTCACGTGACATCCTTGTGACTCTCCTGGATACCCCTCAACGTGGCATCGTCCTTCCCAAATTGCCCTCTCCGTAGCTGAACACGTAGCTTCCAGCGAGAGGTGTGAGGAAGGCAGTCATAGCCCACTTGTGCCCTCTGCGTTTCTCCGAGTACAGCCAGCCATCCCAGGCTCATGCACCCTTCGCATCCTGACCAGGATGACCCGGGACTTCTCCCCTTCTCTGGGCCAGGACTGTCTTCCTTCTGTATTCCTCTGGATTAGTTCAGGGCCGGGCATATACTAAGTGGTTAATTAGAATCCGATTCATAGATAGGAAACTATTTCTGGAAGAACTGATTTCAGAGAGGGCTGGGGAGATTTACAGAAACTGATGCTGAAGGAAATGAGCAGAACCAGGGATCATGGTACACAGCAACAAGATTATATGATGATCAATTTTGATAGACTTGGCTCTTCTCTACATTGAAGTGATTCAGGGCAGTTCCAGTGGTCTGGTAATGGAGAGAGCCATCTACCCCCAGAAGGAGACTGTGGGACTGAGTGTGGATCACAACATGGTATTTTCACCTTTTTTGTTGTTTGCTTGTTTTTTTTCTTTCTCATTTTTTCCCCCTTTTGATAAGGGGAAAATGCATGAGAAATGTGGAAATATGTTTAGAAACATTGCCCATATTTAACCTGTATTGCATTACTTGCCGTCTAGGAGATGAGTGTGGAAGGAAGGGAGGGAGAAAAAATTGCAACACAAGGTGTTGCAAGGCTGAATGTTGAAAACTGCATGTATTTTGAAAAATAAAAAGCTATTATTATAAAAATAAATTTTCTGTCTACCCCCTCTTTTCCATCCCTTCTCATCCTCTCCCCCTACTCGCAATACACAGTCACAGATCTGGAGGTATTGAAACATGTCTTTGGAGATGGTGGGCTACAGTTTTGCTGGGCAGTTACTTCACAGCCTTACTCGTGTAATTTAGATTTCTTTCTTTTAAAAATTTATGAAGCATTCTTTTTAAAAACTTTTTTGACTTCCAAATTCTCTCCCTCCTGCCTCTCTCTCCCCCACTTTGAGAAGGAAAATAATATACCAGTTTATACATGTGGAATCATGCAAAACTCATTTCAGTATTAGGCACGTCACACAAAGCAAGAAAAAGAAAGTAAGAAAACTACTTTGCGCTCATTGTTCATCAGTTTTTTCCTCTGGAGGTAGACAGAAAGCATTTTTCCTCATGAGAAGTTGGAATTGGCTTCCATCTCTGTATTGATCAGCCTAGCCGAGCCTTTGTCTCAAGTTGATCATCCTTACATGTCATTACCATGCACAATGATCTCCTGATTCTGTTTACTTCACTTTGTATCAGTTCATCTAGATCTTCCTATGTTTTTCTGAAACCATTTCTCAGTATTATTCCAATCCAGTCAGATGGCCCAGCTTCTTCAGCCATTTCCTAAATGATGGGCATTTCCTCACTTTCCAATTCTTTGCCACCACAAAAAGAGGAGCTATAGTTATTTTTATACATATGGGTCTTTTTACTTTTTCACCGATCTCTTTGTGGTGTAGACCTAGCAGTGGTGATTGCTGGGTAAAAGGTCTCCACGTTTAATAGTCCTTTCGGCATAGTTCCAAATTGTTCTCCAGAATGTTTGGACTGATTTACAACACCAGCAGTAGTGCACCAGTGTCCCTGTTTTCCCTTTTAGCATTTTTCATTTGTGAGAGGTGTGAGGTGATAACCTCAGAAGTGTTTTAATACATGCCGTGTTTCTCCAATCAGTAGTGATTTAGAGCACTTTTTCATATGACTACAGATAGCTTTGATTTCTTATTCTGAGAATTGCCTGTTAATATTGCTTGGCCATTTATCAATTGGAGAATTGGCTGTTTGGTTTTGTTAATAATAAATTTGACTCGGTGCCCTGTGTTTGAGAAAAGAGGCCTTTATCAGAGATTCTGGTATTACTTTATTGCCTATTATGCCTTTTATCAAGATATAGTTTCCCCGATTATTTCTTTTAATTAACTTTAATTTTGCTCTTGCTTTGTTCGAGATCATAATTGCTACCCCTGCCTTTTTTTTTCTTTTTTACTTCAGGTGAAGCATAATAGATTCTGTTGAATCACCTTTAACTTTCTTTTTCTTGTAAAAAATATCATGGGTTCTGGTCTACTTCCAAATTGTAGTGAGCTCATCCCATTCACATTCACTGTTATGATTTTGTCTTGCCATCCTATTTCATTCTGTTTATCTTTTTTTTTTCTTTTTTTATCCTGTCTCTTCTAAAAAAAAAAAAAAAGTCTGTTTTGTGTCTGTCTACTGCCTCCTTTAATCTACTCTCCCTTTTGTCATCCCCCCTTCCTTTATTAATTCCTTTCCCCTCTTCTTTCCATAGTGGATAAGATAAACTTCTATATTCAACTGAATGTATTATTAATCTGTCTATCTATGTAGCTATCCTTCCCTTTTTGACCAGTTCTCATGAGTGAATTTAAGCATTGCCTCCTCATCTCTTCCTCCATTATAAAAGTTCTTCGTTGAACACTTCTTTTATATGAGATAATTTACCCCCCTACCTTTTTCTTCCCCCCTTTCTCCTGAGCATCTCTTTCTTGCCCCTTTCTTTTTATATCCCAGTATAATCGACTCACACCCATGCTCTCTGTTTATGTAGATTCCTTATAACTTTGTAGTAATGATAAAGTTCTTGGGAGTTTCATGTATCATCTTCCCTTAAAGAAATATTAAACGGTTTAGCTTTATTGTTTTTCTAGGATTTCTTTTTCTTTACCTTTTTATGCTTCTCTTGTGTTTTGTGTTTGAATGTCAGATTTTCTAGTAAACTCTGGTCTCTTCTTCAGGAAATCCTTAATTTAATTACACGTCCTGGGTAGGTTATTCTTGGTTATAATCCTAGCTTCTTTGCCTTCCAGAATATCATATTCCAAGTACTTTGCTTCTTTAGAGTGATAGCTATTAAAATCTTTTGTGATCTTGACTGTGGCTCCTTGAGATTTAGATTATTTTTTTCTGGCTGCTTGCAGTATTTTCTCCTTGATAGGGGAGTCCTGGAATTTGGCTACAAATTTTCCCCGTTTTGGAGAGGGGGAAAGTAAGGGAGAGTGGGAGGGGGAAAAAATTGGAACTCCATATCTTAGAAAAGTAAATGTTGAAAATTATTTTAACATAATTGAAAAAAAAATACATTAACTGAGGGAGAAAATATTCTTGGGAGTTTTCATTTGGGAATCCTTTTTAAAAGGTGATGGATTGATTAAAAACAATTTTTTGACTTCTGAATCTAGAATGTTGGTGGTTTTCCTTTATAATTTCTTGAAGTATGATGATTAGACTATTTTTGATCATAGCTTTTCAGATAGTTCAGTAATTTCAAAATTATCTCTCCTCAGTGTATTAGTTGTTTTTCCAATGAAATATTTAATATTTTTAAATATGTTTTCATTCTTTTGACTTTGTTTTTTTGTTCTTGACGGAGTTGTTAACTTCCACTTGCCCAATTCTAATTTTCAAAGAATTGTTTTCTTCAAGGTTTTATAGGATGTTTTTCATTTGGCTAATTGTACTTTTTATGAATTCTTCAGGGAATTTTAATATCTCCTTTTTCCATTTGGCCTTTTCTGCCTTTTTAAGGAGTTCTTTTCTTGAGATCATTTTTTGGTATCTCTTTTACCAAGTTGTTTTCTCTTTTTGTAATTTTTTTTTTGTATCACTCATTTCTTTTTCCATTCTCTCCTCTACAACTTTTTGTCTTTTTCCTTTAACACTTCTAGGAATTCTTGTTGGGCTTAGTTGCAATTAGCATTTTTCTTTGGTGGTAGCTGGTTTCACCTTGTTGGCTTGTTCTCAGTTTGTGTTTTGGTCTTTCCTGCCATCATAATAATTGATTGTTATTTTTTCATTCTTTGTTCATTTTCTGTGGTCTAATTCTTGACATTGAACTTTATGTTAAAGTTGGGTTCTGCACATCAGGGGTAGGGAGACGCTTCAGGCTTTGGGGTGCTACTGATTTCATAGCAGTTCTAGGGCTCAGCATGTTTTCAGTGCTTCCAAGGTGGTGTGATCTCATGAAAGGTATAGTCACTTTTCTCCTATATATTTTTTATATGTATATATTTATGTATTTAATAATAGCATTTTATTTTTAAAATATATGCATAATTTTCAACATTTGTCTTTGAAAAACCTTATGTTCCAAATTTTTCTATCTCCTTCCCTCCATCCCCTTCTGCAGGCATGTGCAATTCTTCTATATCTATTTCCATGTTCATTATGCTGAATAAGAAAAATCATTTCAAAAAGGAAAACACTAAGAAAGAAAAGAAAAAGAAGCAAACAGCAGGAGAAAAGAGTGAGAATGCTATGTGATCCACACTCAGTTCCCACAGGCCTCTCTCTAAATGCAAATGGCTCTCTCCATCATAGGTCTCCTGGAATTGATCTGAATCATCTCACTATTGAAAAAAGCCACTCCATCAGAGTGGGTCATCACATAATCTCGTTGTTACTCTGTACAGTGTTCTCCCGGGATCATCGTACACGGTAACAGCAAGACTATACGATGATCGATTCTGACGGACATGATGAGATGATTCAGGCCAGTTGCATGGTCTTGTGATGAAGAGAGCCATCTACACCCAGAGAGAGGCCTCGGGGAGCCGAGTATGGATCACAACAGGACATTCTCACTCTTTTTGATGTTGTTTGCCTTCATTTTGTTTTCTTACTCGTTTATTTTCCTTTTTGATCTGATTTTTCTTGTGCAACAAGAGAATTATATAAATGTTTACACATATTGGAGTTAACATATAGTTTAACATTTTTAACATATATTGAATTGCTCCCCATAGGCGGGGGGGGGGGGGGGGGGGGGGGAAGAAGGGGAAAATCTGAAACACAAGGCTATGCAGGGGTCAGTGTTGTCAAATTATCCGTGCATATGTTTTGAAAATAAAAGGCTTTATTAAAAAAAAATACAAAACAAAAAAACAATGATCTCCTGGTCCTGCTCACTTCCCTCAGCATCAGTTCATGTAGATCTCTCCAGGCCTCTCTGAAATCATCCTGCTGGTCTTTCTTACAGAACAATAATATTCCATAGCATTCATATACCATAACTTATTAACGCTCTATAAATGCTTGCCTTGATTATCCACCATCACCCCCCAGATGTTTGCACCTTCCCCACCCCTCCCCCCTTGAGTTCAGGTCTCCTCGGAGGCTGGCTTGTCTAAGTGCTCCAGAGGCAAGGCCAGAGGGCCTTGGCCACCATTTTTCCTGTCCATGGCTCTTATTGGGAAGGATGGTGAATCGCCCCGTGGCACAGACCCCTCTGCTCCCAGAGGCCTGGTCACTGCTGCTTCTCCAGGAGATGCTTTTGGATCCTCCACCACTCCTCTAATCTCCCCCCTGGTGTTGGGCCCCGGCTCCCAGGGCCCCATCCTCTGCCCTGAACTCGGCTCTGTGGGTGTGGAGGACTCCGAGGATCATTCAGCCCTTGGGACCCTGTCGGGCTCCTGTGGCACGTTTAGGACTGGGGGTGTCCCAGGTCCAGCTCCGGCTCCTTCCCTGTCCCTCATAGCTGCCTCTTTGGCCCAGACCGAGATTGCAGCAGCTGCCTCTGCGCTGTGTCTGCTCGGACCCTGCGTCACTCCCTCTGTCTGGCTGTCCGGGCGCCGCTCCCCACGTCTGTCTCCGTGCTCCAGGCCTTCGCCCCATCCGGTCCCAGCCTCCCTGCCCTTCTGATCACCCCCAGACAACTCGTGGTTTCGTCTGTCGGATCCACTTTGCATGTGGACAGTCAGAGGGTAACTGGACAAGGCCCTAACGAGCTGATAAGGGCTTTTTAGGGCAAGAGCAAAACATTCCGACTGGATTTGTTTCTATAAACAAATAGAGCGAGCTTCCGGGGCCTCTCCCTTCCTGGCTTTGACTGGCCCTTTTTAGAGTTTATAGATGTCTTTTAAGAGGCCCCAGACAGACCTTACAGGCAGGATCCAACCCAGGGTGGTTAGAGAAATCGCTGAAGCAGTCCAGCTCTGGGTTGCCTTGGTCGGGCAGCGCCCCCCTCCCTCTCCTAAAAGGTTATTTTACTTCTGTCTCGGGACCCGGGACTCCAGGCCAGGGACGGCTTTGGCAGGTTCCGGGAGGGAGAGGTGCTTTTCTTGTTGGTCCTGAACCTGATTTGCATGGTAGTCAGAAAACCCTGGGAGAGCTGGGAGAGCCTGGAGCAGACTTCCAGCCTGACCATTGAAATGACAGAAAACAGCGGTTCGAGCTCCCAGGCATTTCAGTTTAATAAGCCACACATGCCAGCTGCCAGACAGGCCGGGCGGGCCTCTTCCACTGGCACTGGATCCTGACTACGGGGGACAGGTGCTTATACGTGAAGAGAAACAGCTGGATAACAGGGTAGCTGTTTGATTTCTTCTTGGGGCTTTCTAAATCGAGAGGGGGAGAGCAAACAGGTTTAATTCTCTGAAATCAGAAAAAGAGGTGCCTCCCTACCCCCTTCCCCCCCACCTCGGCCCCAAATAACTAGAAACAGTCAAAAGACCGTGAAAATAGTGACCGATTGGCCGGCCTGGGCCTGGTTTTCAGATAAGACCCAGGGGGGCCTGGGCTGAGTAACTGGGAGAAAAGTCCTTGCATCAGTTTTTAACTGGGTTTCTGGCTGGCATAAGCAGAGTGCTGAGTTACTGGCCCCTGAACAGCAGGGAGAGCTGGTCCAGCTTCCAGCTACCCAGGCTCCCTTCAAACGATGCAACAAAATGACATCACAATCCCCATAATTGAATAAAGCTTTTCTCACAAGACAGAAATTGGACTAGTCCCATAATTGAATAGAAATGGAATTGAGCAAACTCCAGAATTGATTCACAAGATGGAATCAGCATATTAACTCTGTTTCCATAATTCCACTTTATTTAAGAAGCCCAGAGAGAGGAAAAGCCAGAGGCAGCGGGCAGAATTCCTCTGGGAGTGTGGAAGCCACCGTGATGACCACAGGGCCTTCTTGGATGCCCCCTGCCCTCCCCACGTTCCGGCCTCAGGGCTCTCTCCCCTGGGCCACACTGTCTCTAAACCAACCACCTGCGTGCTGGGATGTCCACGTTATTTTAAGTGGAAGGCCGTAGAGATTCCGGCCGTTGTCTGTTACCCACGGGTCTTTGCTTTAGATGAGTTTCAAGGGTGAAGGCTTAGCACTCAGCCCTATTTTTCAGCAATACTCTGGTTCAGATAAGGTCTTCTCCTTCCTGAGGCTGTTTCTCTGCCTTCAGAGAAAGTGATCCCTGCCTGATGGGCCCTGGCAGAGTGCTAGCTCAGTGCCCTTGACCAGTACATTGCCAAGGGCATCTGGCCAGGGGCTTGGCCGCCGTTATGCGGGATTTTTAAATCTTCACTGCTTATAAACTGGTGGAGCAGCCTGCACTCGGGAGGGAGGACTCTGCAGATCTGAAGTACAAATGAATGTTTCTGCAGGGAGAGGAGAGAAGGGTGTCGTCTGACCTTGTCAGCAGGACAAGGAGTTTCTGGTTTGGGGGTCTCTTCCCCTGAGATGGGCCAGGAGCAGTCCACACGCTTCTAGAAACCCGGAGGTCAGCATGGTCACACGCGTTACTTTTCCTTCCCGGGAAACGAGCTGCACGGGACTGCTGTGGATTAAGAAATTAGCCACAAAATGTAATTAAGTAATTTTGGAAAGGTGCCCAATTCAAGTGGTAGAAAGTCTATTAGTATCTGCTGCTTTCAGAGGGGATAATTTAAATGCTCTCTAATCTGGGTTCTTCCTGTCCAATTAAGAAGTGTCTTCTTGAGTGGAAAACACTGGGTTTTGCCATGCTCGTTGTGCTGAAAATAGTTCTCAGTGACTGGACTGAGCGAATTCCCCATGATGCTGAGAGTCCTCCCCGACTCCTCCTCAGTGATTTGGGGACAGGGGCAGCGTAGCCATGGAAGGACCCCCGGTTCGGTTCACTCCCTCTCAGAAGGGGCTGGGCTTTTTCAGAAAACAGCTACTTGGCCATTGAGAACCATGAACCGGCAGTATGCACAGAACAGAAAGGGGCTCAAAACCTGCCCAATTGCACGAATATGATAAACTTGAAAAAGAAAGGGAAACTCCCTCGAGTTGGCCATTGGATCACCGGGGCATCTTCTCGGTCCCTTGTGGCAAAGCTTCTCTGCCCTTTCCCCTTGCCGTCCAGCTTCATTGTAACGATAACCAGTCGTGAGCATCCCGGCTGCCCCGCGCAGTACAGGGAACCACAGCGCCCTCCACCTCCAGAGGCCCTGATGAACCCCGAGGGCAGATGGAAGCAGACTTGTCACTCTCTCTTTCTACAACGGGCTAATAATGGAAATGTTTTCTGGATTTCAGTTGGCTTTCTCAGTCGGTGGGGGAGAGGCTGGAGGAAAGGAGATAATTTGGAACTGAAAATAAAAAATGAAAAAAGAATTGGTGGGTAGGTATTGGACATGATGAGCACCGAACAACACGGCAGATAGGAAATAGTTCCTAACAGAGGGGTCAGTTCTGAATTAGCTAGTTACACGTGGATGCCGAATTATTAAAAGCGCAAGGGCAGCTAAAGCTAGAAGAAGAGAAATGCAAAGAGATGGTGTGCAGTTAAGGCAACTCAGGCTTGACCTGTTTATACAAGTTACTGAGGGTGAACATGGGATCCCACAGGAAGAAAAGATAAAGATACAGACTATCGTCATTTTATACAGAAACTTAATTGACGTTAGTTGTCATAACAAGGAGATCAGAAGAGCCAAAAATTCGCCGCAGTCAGTGTTTGAAATCCACGCCAGAGAGCGAGGGAGAGAGAGGAGCTCAAGGTAGCTCTGGAGAAGCGGAGAAACTTATCAATAGAATTAATCCAGTTTGGGTTCCTAGATCAGGCCCAGCAAAGGGGGGAAATGGCTCGATTAGATCCCGCATCCGGGGAAGGAAACACAGTTGAGCCCTAATGGCTCAGTCGCCATGGAGAAGCTATCCAAGGTGTCGGGGTAACCTTCCACTTAGTAATATTGTTCAAATGTGATAGAAAGAAGGGCAGGTTTTCGTGAGCATCACTACCTACACGCTGGGGCTGCTGGGAAAGGAGCCGCGGGGGTGCGAGCCTGGGTCCCCTCTCCAGTCACACAAGAGATTCCCGCCCGGCCTGCTGCCTTCCATTGTCGCCACGTTCTTTGTCGGTGGCCTTGATCCTTCCAGGGCAGGTGGAAGTATCTCATTTCCCAAATTGGCCCCTGAAGCCAGGAGGGGTTAAGTGGCAGCGAGCTCGGAGCCGACCTGTGCCTCTGGCCCAAGTCTGGGCCTGCCCCTGTTAGCCGCTGTCTGTCTGCAGCCTCCCTCCCGGCCTGTCCCCAGGGCTGTGTGAGACAGAGATCACCTGCTGGCTCTCAGGGTTCTTCATAGTACCTTTTTTCCCAAATACATGCTGACGGTTCTCACCATTCCCCTCGGCAAAACCTTGGGTTCCAGATCTTTCTCCCTCTCTCCCACCCCCCGCACCAAGACAGCGAGCATCCAGTATCGGTTAAACCTGTGCAGTTCTAGACACGTTTCCACGTCGTCCTGCTGCCCACAGAACGGGAAAAACACAAGGGGGAGAAGCAAGCAAACGAACAACCAGAGAACCAAAGGCGAGAACAGTGCACCGGGCTTGGTCCACACTCGGTGCCCGCAGTCTCTCTCTGGGTGTGGAGGGCGCTTCCTATGCTGTGAATCGTCCCGTTGTTGAGGAGAGCCAAGGAGAGGTGATCGTGGCGCTCCAAGCCCGACCTCCAGGGCTCCTTGGGCTTGGGGCTCTCTGTGAGTCTGCAAATGGGAGGGTTGGAGAGGTAGGGCCCCCCCCCCCCCACGCCTCCCAGAATCCAGAGTCCTCCTGAGCCGCCCCTCCCCCTGTGGCCCCTCCCCTTGACCTGTGACCTGTGAGTGTGAGGATCCAGTTCAGACTAAGGGCTTTGGAAGGACTAGTTATGGTGATAATGAGGAGGCTGCCCCGGTCTTGGTGGAAGCTTGTTCCTGACATAACCGTATAAGCGGGAGGTGACCTCCGAGGGAGGGCTTTGGGAGTCCAGGGAGGGCCCAGAAAAGAGAGTCCGAATTTTAGCTGCGTCTGCAGGGAAGACAGGGGGGAGGAGGAGGAGGAGGAGGGGGAGGAGAAGGGGCGCCAGGGCAGAGCGGGCTGGGGCCTCAGTCCTGTGTGCAGAAGAGCGAAGGCAGGACACTGGGGCGCTCACTGAGCAGGAGAGCCCGGGATGCCCGGGGGGGGGGTGGGAGGGAAGGGTCGGCTGCCAGCTCCCATCTCTCCCCATGCCCATCCACCCTCCCTTCAGCGCCCCCTTGTGCAGGTCTGACCACGTCACCCCCTACACGCACACTCCCCGGACTCCCCGGACTGGCTTCCTCTCCTGCCGCCCTTGTCCTTCCGGGCCCTCTGGGCTCCGCGTCCTGAGGCCCCAGGCGGGCTCTGTCCCCTGGAGGGCTCTCCCCTCTCAGCTCTAGAGCCTTCCCTGCCTTGCTCGTGGGCTGCGGGGAGCTCGTCTGGGCGCTCCCCGGGAGCCCTGCCGGCCAACCCCAGAACTCAGGCCTGGCCCCCAGGAAGCACTTACGAGGCGGCAAAGGCCTGGGACAGGCGGCAGCCGGGAAACTGGTGGCAAGGTCAAAGGGCAGACCTTGGCCGCAGATGGGACTGGTGGGGTGAGGGGGAAGGAACCCCCGAGCCTGGGACGGGTTGGGGTGCCTGAACAGCTGCCGAAGGGACCGTGGGGGTGCGATAAATCCCTTTGGCATTTCGCCTCACGGGCCCCCGGGGCCAGGAGAGAGGGGTAGATGGGAGAGTCTTCAGCAGCCCCCCCCAGGAGACCCCCCCCCCCCCCCGAGTGCCTGGTCAGTGGGCGTGGCCTGCTGAGCAGCGGGGGAGGAGGACCCACCCAGGGAGAGAGGGAGGTCAGTGGTGCGCAAGGCCCCGCCGCTCTTCGATTGGCTCACCCTGCAGGGGCTCGTGGTGGCCCTAACAGGGAGAAGAGAAGGAGGCGGGCAGCCGAGGGTAGGGGGTCCTGGAGGAGGGGGCGTGGGAGCAAGGAGGAAGACTAAGCATCCCACAAGAGGGGGAAGAAGGGAGAGATGGCAGGGCCAGAGCGGGAGCTCCCAGCCAAATGGCCCCTGCATCCATCTGTCTGCTCCAGCAAGTAGGCAGGAGATCCACCGGTGTCTGAAAGGTCTGGGGGGGAGGGGATCATAGAGCCTGAGTCTGTGGCCGACCCGAGCACTGAGCGGAGGCTGGGGCTTCAGAGGCGTGATGGGGACACGGAGGAAGGACATTAGAGCCAGAGGAGGCAGGTGGAAGCGCAAGCCCTGCATTGAGATCGTCTTCACCTGGCCCGATCGCTTCAGGAAGCGGCTGAGATGGCAGGACGATTTAGTCCATCGGACCCCCCCCCCCCATCCGTCGGCATCTCCCCCTGGCTCTCAGCCTTCCGTCCCAGCAGGCCCTGGGCCCCTGGACTGATTTGTGGCCTCTGGACCTCAGCAGCTGGCAGCGCTCTCCGGCTGGAGAAACGGGGATGTTTGGTGACCGCGACCTGGCTTGGTCAAGAGCGTCCGGCGAGTTAATTAATGCACAGTCACTAAGCCTGCTGGAAGGGGCTGCCGCCCTGGCGGGGGGTGTCCTGTGGCATCAGAGGCGGGGGAGGGGGCGGCCCTCTTCTCAGAGGCCGGGCTCCAGCGCTCGCCTTGTGTCCGGCAGGGCCGTGTCTTGGCCACAGTCTAACAGCTCCCGGGTGAACTGAAATGGCCCCAGGACCCCAAGCTGCTGCTTCCGAGGCAGCTCTGGAGCTTCCCCATCTCGGGGTGCTCGGCATGTTGGGGGGGGCGTGAAGCTTCCCATTCAGCTCGCGGTCCCCCACGTTCCCATCCTGGCTTCTGGCGCCCGGCTCTGATCCATCGGCCTCCTCTGGGGCCAACTCCAGGGTCTCTCTTTGGCCTTCAGAGCCTTCTCACACCCTTCTCCCCAGCACTTCCGCCCGTGCCCCCGGCCTCCTGGCTCTTCCCCCCATGGCCCAGCTCGGGGCTTCGTCTTGGGCCCTTCCGGTGCCTGCCGACCTCCCACAGGAAGCCCTGCCCACCCCCTCTCAATCCAGGTGCCTTCCGTCCCTTCAGGCCACTTCGCATCCTGGGTCCCTCAGAGCTGACCGGGCTCCTCGGTTGTCTGCGTTGCCCCTGCTGGGCCATGAGCTCCACGGTTGGCTGGGCTGCCTCGCCCGGAGCGGGCCCTCCCTGAATGTGGCCCGACTCCCAGCGGCCCTGCCCACCCAGGCCGTGAGAGAAGCCGGTTCCTTCCCCCAGCAGAGCAGAGACTGCTTCCTTGTTGCCTTTGGGGGAGCTCGCCCGGCCCGTGGGGCTCCTGGGGCACCGAGGGAACGCCGCGCGCCCCCAGCTGCTCCTCGTGGGCGTCTTGGCCTGTGGGGGCTCCGCAGCTGGCAGTGACAGCGGGGCACGCGTCGCCCCGGCGCAGCACTGAGGCTCCGGGGTCTCGGCCAGCAGGGAGGGGGACCTCAGTCCGCTCCATCCCCACGTGCCCCAAGGACCCGACCCTTAGTGTAGCCGACCAGGCCAGTGCTTGGGGCATTGGGGGCCGGGCAGGGGGCCAGTCTTCACACTTGATCAGTCCTTGCTGAACTTCTGGAAGGACCTAAGGTGGTCGCTTTAGAGCTAGAAGGGTCCCGGGCCACCTGGAGGGAGGGGGGCCGTGGTTGGCGAGGGCGGGAAGGGAGAGCCGGCGTGCTCAATGACAGCTGGGCAGACTCCGGGAGCCCTTCTTGGTCAAACTAACCGTCCGTGGGTGAAGGTGCAGCTCTTGGAAGGGCCTGGGGCGACCGGGACAAGAAGGGAATATGGCCTCGCCTCCGGAGCTTGGCGGGAGCCGCGCTCTGAAAACCCCCTTTACGTTACCGTCCCCGGGGAGGAGAGGTCTGGTCAAGGCCCCTCCCCCCGTGTGGGTCTGTGGGAGGGCCTGCACCGGCCACCAGCTCAGTGCTCTTGGGGACTGCTCCGGGCCTGGCCCCGCACCGTGATGTCCACGTAAGCCCACGGCTTCTCTGTGCCCCCCTTCTGGGGAGCACGGGGAGGAGGGAGCCGTGGCCGGAGGCTCCCTGGGGACGGACAGGGCCCCTCGGCCTGAGAAAAGCTGCCCTTCGTCTCCCTCCCTCGCGTTCCCTCTGACAAGCTGCTTTCTGCCCTCTCCAGGCTGTTCAACCTGACCCTGAAGAAGCTCGTCATGCTGAAGGAGATGGACAAAGACCTGAGCTCGGTGGTCATCGCGGTGAAGCTGCAGGTGAGCGCCCGCGGCCCCCCCTCTCTCCGGGCCCTGCTCAGGGATCCCGCCGTCTCCGGGGTCCGTGGGTCGGGAGGGAGCCGCCCTGGTGCTGCTGGAAGAGACTTTGCTTTGGGGGCGGGGCCTGGGGCAGAACGTGGCGGCAGCAGATGCCGTCAGCGAGGGGCGCGCCTGGCGTCGCTGGGGTCTCCGCTCCCAGGCCCGTGGCGCTCCTCCCTCAGCCTCCCGGGCCGGGGGCGCTGCTGGGCCAGCCTTTGGGCAGGAGGGGTGACGGCTGGGGACTGAACGGTGGCCGAGCTGGACACGTCCCGACCCCGTGGAATCGTCATGTTTGTGACCCCATGTGGGTCACAGGGCCGGGAGCAGGTTGGCGTTGCCTTCTCCAACTCATTTTACGGGGGAGGGAACTGAGGCAGACAGGAGGAAGCGCCTTGCCCGGGGTCTCACAGCGAGTGTCCGAGGCTGGATTTGAATTCAGTTCTTCCTGATCCCAGGCCCAGTGTGCTGTGTGCTGTGGCGCCACCTAGCTGCCATTTACATGTTGACCTCCCCCAAGGTTCTTGAGGGGCTGCCCTACTTCCTACAGAGGAGCCCAGGGCCAAGGACCCCTCCGGAGTTCTGTCTGCTCGGGACAGCAGCACGAGGGTCCTCGGGGCGGAAGGGAGGCAGGCTGGTCTTTGGGGAAGCCCCTAAGTGAGAAGCCAACTGCCCGGACCCACGGGTGAGGGAAGGGCCGGGGCAGGAGAGGGTTCCGGGGGGGGGGTCACTGCTGCCCGCTCCCAGGCCCAGAGAATCATTCACTCAGTATTGGGAGTTTGCAGAGCGCCCGGGCCCCCCACTCAGCCTGTGGCCCTTGTGATCGGTGAGAGAGTGTCGCGGCCGGGCCCAGTCTAAGGGACACCCGCTGGTTCCGGACTCCCGGGGGAGAATAGAAAGCCCCTTTCCCAAAGGGAAGGGACGCCGGCCGATGTCCCGCTCAGCTCCCCGGAAGCTTGAGGGAGTGCCCCCCTCCCCCCGAAGGTCAGCTTGTCCCCGAGTGCGGGTCTCTGGCTCCTTCCTTCTCATGGTTCTGTTGTTTTGTGGTCAGACTTTCGGTGACCGGTGTTCACTCGCTGCTCAGATACATGTCTCCTCCCCGGCCGCATAAATAAGGGGGTACGGCTTTCAGTGGGCAGCAGGGGAGACGGAGCGGTGCCACGGGAGGTGCCCCCGTGTGGCCTTGGGATGAAACGCGAGCCCGTGAGGAGAAGAAAGGCCCCAGGACTGTGCCCTACAGGGGAAGCGCCCCGGGGCGGGAGGTTCCGGAGTCAGGGGTGTCTGGGAGCGGAGCCGACCTTCCCGGTGTTCGAGGACGTTGGTTCCTCGCCATTGCAGGTCTTCAGGGAGGAGCTGGTGCCTTTTTTGGGTCTGAATTGGACCCGTCAGCAGGGGAGCTTCCTGCAGGACGGTTCCTCGAGCCTGCGGCTCGCCGGCTCCGAGGGGCTCGTTGCAGGGACGACTGACCTTCGTGCAGCCTCTCCCCCGGCCTCCGGGGTTAGCTGAAGACTGGCTGGGAGACACTCTGAAAGGGGGCTCAAGGCCACGGTCCCCTTCATTGGTGGATGAGAGAACCCGCCGCCCTCCCCCAAGACAGGGCAGGGAGATGGAGGGACGCTGGGCTGGGGGGTCATAGGTTGAAAGACTCTGAGCCAGGCCCGGCCTGGAGGGGATTCCTCCACCCTGGGGCCTCTCCAGGGACCACCATTTACAGGTGGTCAGCCCCATGCCAGCCTTGCTTCCCTTTCTGCCCATGGGTCATGTTGTCTTCCCTGTTGGGATGTGAGCTCTTTGAGGGCAGGAGCCTTTGTTGATTTGTACGCCCCCTTCCCAGCACAGAGCTGGCTATACAGTAAGCACTTAATAAATGCTCGTGCACTGACTGGCCGACTAAAGGCTTCCCGAGCCACTGCAGAGTGGCTCTGGCCCCCTGCACGGGCATGGCTGCGGGCAAGGGGATGCCAGGCTCCCCAAGGGCCCCGGAGACCGACTTCACCCAGAGTTCTTCCCGGAGAGACCCCAGGCCCCGGTGGGTCACGGCGGGGGATCAGTCGGATCATCGTTGGGGCTGCAGGATCGGGGCATCCAGGAGAAGGAATATCGCCCGACCGCTTCCACGGACACGTGGCAAAGTCGTGGGGAAGGGACAACGCCTGTGGGCTCTTCGCTCCTTCCTCGCTCTTTCTCTAGCTCGCAGACAGCTCCAGTCCGGGGGATTCGTCGCCCAGGCTGAACGCCGCTGCTTCCCAGGGCGCCCGGTCTGGGATGTTCTGCGAGGCTCCCTGCCGCTCCCGCCACCCCCAGACTCGGGGGGAAATAATCTCATTCCTTTCTTAAGTGTTTAATGTCATCATGGAGAAAGGTGTGTTTCCCCAAAAGGTAACAATGGTGACGTTCGGCGCTTTCTGGCGCCTCCTTTGTAAGTAGCCGAAAGTGATTAGAGGCAGCACTTTGTCCATCCCCGGAACGGCCCGGGGCGGCCGCCACGTCCTCCTGGAATGCAGAGAGGCCCCGCGGGGAGCACGGCAGGCTGGGGGAGCAGAACCCCCGGGCGCGGCCCCTCACGCGCAGCCTTTTCCTCGCGGGCTTGGCCCCCGCGGCCTCGGCCATTCGTGACCTCTGGGTCAGGCCTTCAGAGCCCTGAGAAGTCCGGGCGCTCACAAACGTCCCAGGGTCACCGCGGCCTCCGGGGCCTGGGCCGTCACCCCTGTTGGCACAGCAGCTCGTCTCGTGGCGGACGGAATGGAAACCAAAGGGGTTCCCACTTCTCACCGTGGGGGCTGGCGGTCGTGGGTCTGACTCCGTGACCCCAGGTGGGTTTTCTTGGCAAAGACACTGGAGGGGTCGGCCATTCCCTTCTCCAACTCCTTTGACAGATGAGGAAACTGAGGCAAACAGGCTCACACAGCTAGTGATTGTCTAGGCTGGATTCGAACTCAGGAGCCAACTCCAAGCCCACCCCGGATCACCAGCTGTCCCCACCAATAGCGCCCCCGCTGCGCTGGAGGCACGCGAGGCGTGTTGATTTGGATCGGAGAGCTCGATGAGTGACTGAGCGTTTTCCCCGCTCTCTCCTTGGGGCCGACGCCGCGGCAGGGTGGAGTTTCTTGACCACCATCGCCGTCTCTGGGGGCTCCGTGCGCCTCGAGAGCGACGCGGGATTTCCCCCGACGTCGGGGATCCCGGCTCCGGGCAGCCTCCCGCTCGTCTCCAGAGTCCCCGCTCCTCTCCGGTGCTGGGAAGCTGCCATCAGCTCATTAAGTGGAGAAAATTAATCCTGGGAATAGCGTGGTTTACACACGTCCTCTGGTGCCCGGGCGGCTTCTGCAGCTCTCTCTGCCCCGTTAAGTAAAGCTTAGCCCGACCGTCCACCTGCCCCCGCTCCGGCTCCCAGACAGGCCCCGTCGGCCGCCGTGCACCGGGGGCTGCTCGGCCCCTGCAGGTGCTGGTAGCAGAGGGGCGCCTGCCCAGGGATGGGGACAGAGGAACAGACCGTGCCCGTAGAATGCCAGCCAAGTAGTCCTGCTGTGGCGCTTGTGCCCGGCTGAAGGAGGGATTGTGTACCTGGATGGGCCCTGCCGCCCGGGGGCACCTGTGGCTCCCACTGAGGGACCGCCCCAGAGACAGACGCCTCACGGACAGCCTCGGGGCCGAGGGGAGGGGGGGCTTTCTGTTTTCTTTCCTTGTCGAGCCTTTTGTGATTTTACCCTCGCTAGAGTGCCGAGGTGGTCCTGGGCTGAAGGCGGGTCCGCAGCAAGCCCGACGGCTTTGGGGCCTCTGAGGGAGGCGTCGGGATTATCCTGGGGCTTCCGTGAGGTGGAAGGACAGACAGAAGGGGGACCGAGTCCCGAGAGAGTCTGGGCAGGCTGGGGGGCGGGGCTGCGGCCGAGGCGCGTGGTCGGGCTGTGCCCACTCTGCCATAGGCTCTGTTCTAGGCGCCGGGCTTGGGAAGGATTGGGGATGTCTGACAGGGAAGGGCCTGCGGCCGGGGCTTGGAAGCATGGTTGGAGAAACAGAGCGAGAGGAGACGGGGCCTGGGGAACACGAGGGGGCCCCGAGGGCTCCCGGGAGCAGTGGACCAGGGACCAGCGGGAGGGATCGGGCCCCGCGGAGCTTGTGCTCCTTCCTCCATCTGCCAAACCCTTCGGCCCCATTTTGAGAGATGGGAGCGTCTTTTCCTAGCAAAGGACACATTTGTGGTCAAGGAATGAACCTCAGGGGACACGGCAGTTCTTTTTCTTCATCGAGTCCTTCCCGGCCGTGCGGCAGCTTAGCCTCGTTGGGCCTTGACCCACATCCTCTCGGGCTCCTGGCAGAAGCTCAGCCTTGTGTTCTCTGGGGGAACGAACGAGGCTCAGATTCCGGCCCCTGCACCACAAACTTCTGCAGAAGCCCGCCTCGTCCTCTCCTCCCAGGGGTCGCCGGCACGTGAGCTCGGCTGCCCGCGGGCGCCCTGGCTGCAGACCGGCCGGCCCCTCTGCCTGGGCATTCTGAGCTCAGGTGCCGCCCCAGGCCCCCCGGGAGTGGCGTTTCCCAGACGCAGCCCGTGGTTGGGGAGAGCCCAGGTAAAGCTTCTCAGGAAGAGCCGGGGATGGCCCCGGGCCCAGCTGCCTCTGCCCTGGGGCTGCCAGGAGAGGTGGGAGTCACACAGAAGGGAAGGAGGCTGCGAGGGAGTCCCCTCCCTCTGAGGGCGTGCTGGGATCCTGAGACAGGAGCCCCCGGCCGGGCTTCCCGCTGCCAGGTGCCCCACAGCGGTGCTCGGGGCTGGGGAAGGCCGTCTGCCCGCTCTGGGGGGGGCGCCGAGGGCACTTCTGTGCAGCTTCTCTGCGCCGACTCTAACAGGTTCTGCCTTTGCTTTCAGGGCTCCAAAAGGATCCTTCGGTCCAATGAGATCCTCCTTCCGGCCAGCGGCCTGGCAGAGACGGAGCTTCAGCTGACCTTCTCCCTCCAGGTGCGACTCCCTCCCAGAAGAGGCTTTTTGGAGCAGCGTTTGTTGGTTAGGTTGAAAAGCAGCGATCCGAGATTTTAAAAAACTAAGCCCCGGCCCAGAGTCAGGAAGCCCTCAAAGGCTCCGGTCTCCAGTCCGCTGTTCCCAGGCTCCGTGAAGGGCCTTGGTCAGTGATGATGGACACGGGGCTGCATCACGCCCCGGGCGGGCACTTCACTGGGGGCCTTGGCGCATCTGGCGTGTCCGAGCAGGCGCCCCCCCAGTGCGGGGGACGCTGTGGTGGGTACAAACCTCCCCCCCCACTGTTATCCCCGCCCCCTCTCCTGTCCCTTCGCAGAGTTTTAGAGTTAGAACAGGCTCAGAAACCAGCTTGTCTGGATCGTCACTGACCTGTCCTTTAGACCGGGCCTCCCAAGTGAGCCTTTGCCCTTGGGAGCCCCCGCCCCGCAGGCAGCCCACTCCCCTCTCGGACATCGGCCCCCGTTGCCCCCCGAGCCCTCTCCCCCGTGCCCCGCTCCCTTCTCCCGTGGAGCCTCCAGCTTGTCAGAGTTCTGGCCCTGGAACTCCCAGCCCCATGAGCTCTGCCCAGGGCGGCCCCCAGTCTCCGAGGCCGGGGCTCGGCCAGCCCGTCACAGTGACTCTCGGCCCCCTGTTTCACCTGGTCTGGGCGTCAGGGACGCGCGTGCAGGGTCACGGTCTAGGTCTGTGTCTCCTGGTCTCCGGAGGACACGTCTAAGAGGCGCGAGCCCCCAAAGCGTGGGCTCCGTCCCCGGCTTCTCCCTCGGATTCCGGTTCCCGGCAGCGAGTCACCTTTCCCTCCCCCAGGACACTTACGGAGACGCGGCTCGAGCGGCCCCCTCCCTCCCTCGTCCTTTTCCACAGAAAGCCCACTCGCAAATACGTTTGTAAAAATGGTTTCGGTGAATGGAAATCCCTGTTCCCTTAGTCCCGTGGCTCCCGTCTGGGCCATTTCCAGGAGGGAGAGAAGAAAGAAAAGAAAAACAAGCTCCTTGTGGCCATTGGCCCGTCCAGAAAGTGCCCGTCTCGGCTGCCGGGGCCTCCTCCGCGTCCTCGTGGCCGGCAGCTTGGCTGCTCCGCTTTAAGCCACAGGCCAGGAGCTGAGCCCAGAGCTCCCTGGGTCCCTCCCCGGCCGCGCGCTGCCCCTGGGTCCCTCCCCCGCCCGCTCCGTCTCACGGTTCCCCTTTGCCCTCAGTACCCTCACTTCCTGAAGCGCGACGCCAACAAGCTGCAGATCATGCTGCAGAGGAGGAAGCGCTACAAGAACCGCACGATCCTGGGCTACAAGACGCTGGCCGTGGGGCTGATCAACATGGCGGAGGTGAGCGCCGGCGGCTGCAGCCGGGAACCCAGAGGGGCCGGCTCTCCTTCTCTGCCTCGGGGCTGGGGGGGAGAGGAGCCCGGTGCCCTGAGTCTCCCTAACTCAGCGTGGCCCTTCCAGCCCAGCCCGGCTTCCGGGCCCGTCCCACGGCCTGGGCTCCTGGGCTCGGTCTCTGAGAGCGGGCAAATGTGGTGGTCCCCTGTGCACCCCCCCAGGTCATGCAGCACCCCAGCGAAGGCGCCCTCGTGCTCGGCCTGCACAGCAACGTGAAGGACGTCTCCGTCCCCGTGGCCGAGATCAAGATCTACTCGCTGTCGAGCCAGCCCATCGACCAGGAGGGGATCAAGTCCAAGTTGTCCGGTAGGAGGCTCGCAGAGGGGCCCCTCCCCCCAGGCTAGTACAGACAGACCCCGGCCCCTCCCCCCAGGAGACGCAGGGACGGCCCCGGTGGCTCCTGGGGGCTCGGCTCCGGCCTCACGGCAGCACTCGCCCCCAGACCGTTCTCCCGACATCGACAATTACTCGGAGGAGGAGGAAGAGAGCTTCTCGTCGGAGCAGGAGGGGAGCGATGACCCTTTGCACGGCCAGGTAACCCCCCTCCTCGGCCCCCTCCCCCGGCGCGGCGCCTGCAGAGGGGCGGGGGGTGACGCTGTTCTCCCGGCAGGACCTGTTCTACGAGGACGAGGATCTCCGTAAAGTGAAGAAGACGCGGAGAAAACTGACCTCGGCTTCGGCCATCACGCGGGTGAGCAGAGGAGCCCGGCCCTCGGTAGCTCCCCCGGGGACCGGACAGGACAGGGCGAGGCCGGGCTCCGCTGCCTCCAGGCGCTCACAGCTTGCCGTGGGGGGCAGCTTTGGGGACTTGCCCCTAGGGCTCGGGGAGCTCAGTGGGGGGGGCCTCTTTGGGCCCAAGTTTCCCTCCAAAGTTGTGAGCGGGTCCGCCCCGGCTTCTGACCCGCATTCGCAGCAAGTCCGGCCGATAAGCGCCCCCTCCCCCGGGAGTTATCCGCTCCTGCTCCCCGCTGGGCTGCCCTGTGACCCCCTCGCGCCCGGCCAGCCCGCGAGGGCCCCGACCCTGCTTGTCCCTGTGTCCCTGCAGCAACCCAACATCAAGCAGAAGTTTGTGGCGCTGCTGAAGAGGTTCAAAGTCTCGGACGAGGTACGTGGCAGCAGGTCTGGGCGGGGGGGCTCCGCCATTGGCTCAGGGGCAGCCTCTCGGCCCGGGGTCACAGGGGCAAGGGGGCTCGTGAGGAAGAGCTGCGGCCAATGGGAGTGCGGACGGCCCGACCCTGCCGCGGCTCACTTCCGGGGCGTGTGCGTCTGGCCCGGCCCGCGGGGAGGCCCGGGGGGACGAGAGCGAGACCCCCACTCGGGGCCCTCGTCCCTGCTCCCTTAGGAAGGACGCCTGCATCCCTGAAAGTAAGCGGGAAAGCGCTGGCGGTCGCCCGGGGGTTTCCGCGGGCTCTTCTGTGCGGGGCTTTGGGTCCTTGGCAGGACTTGGCTCAGTCTCCTCTGAAATGGGGCGGAGCCGCGACCTCACCAGGCCCCGGGGATGCCCGGGGGGCAGCGGGACAGGGAGCCCGCCCACCTGGTGCCCTCCGCGTGCCCGGCAGGGCCTTGACTCCTGGCCTCTTTGTCCGCAGGTGGGCTTCGGGCTGGAGCACGTGTCCCGGGAGCAGATCCGGGAAGTGGAAGAGGACCTGGATGAGCTTTATGACAGCCTGGAGATGTACAACCCCAGCGACAGCGGGCCCGAGATGGAGGAGACCGAGAGCGTCCTGAGCACCCCCAAGCCCAAGCTCAAGTGGGTCCTGCTGCCCGGCTCGGCTCCCCCTCCCAGGGGACCGCAGAGGGCCCCGCCTCCTGGGAGTGGAGCCCTCAGGCCCCTCTGTGTCCCTCTGCAGCCCCGAGACTGAGGGGCTCGGCCCGGGCTCCCCCAGACTTGGGAGGTGGCTCAGTCAGATGCTCTGAGGAGGTGGGCGCCCCCCCACGGGCCCCCTCATCACCCCCCCGCCCGCTCTCTCTTCCTTGTAGACCCTTCTTTGAGGGGATGTCCCAGTCCAGCTCCCAGACGGAGATCGGCAGCCTCAACAGTAAAGGCAGCCTGGGCAAGGACGCCAGCAGCCCTGTGAGCAGGAGCCCGGCGGGGGGAGGGCGGGGCCGGGGGCCCCTTTCCATCAGAACTTCTGGAGGGCTAGAATGTTCCGGCTGAAGGGGGGGGGGCCTGAGGGAGCAGCCCCAGGGCAGGGGAGCCCGTGTGCCGGAGCCCGCGGGGCCGGGAAAGTCCCTGTGCTGGGCCCCGGGGACGGAAGCCTTTCCTGTCCGGGAATCTTTGGCGGGTGAATGAGCCGGCGCCGGGATGGGGGAGGTGGCGGCCGGCCCTCGGGGGCCTCACTGGCTGGGCTGGTGTCCGCGGCCACGGGCGCCTCCCTGCTCTTCTTCCCCAAATCCTCGGTGCCCTCCTTGTGCCGCCTGTTACCCTCCCCAGCTAAAGGTCAGAGGCCGCTCAGTCATTCACTTACAAGTGGAAATTGGGTCAGGAAGCTGGAAGGCTTTTCCTTGTGTTCCCCCCGGTCGTCACCAGGTGGCGCCACCCTCCCCCAGTGGCGGCTCTGGCTGCCCGGCAGCGGCAATGCCCGAGCGCTCGGTTCTGGGCGGGCACCGGGGACACGGGCAGAGGGCAGCCGGCTGTGCTGGGGGGGGCCTCACCGCCAAGCCCGTGGGCAGCCAGCGGCGCGCCCCCTGGTGCACACGCGCGTAGCTACACGAGGCACACGTACGAGCCCCACCAAAGCTCGGGGGCCTCGGGGCCAGGCCAGGGACTGTGTCCGCCCCCAAGAGCCTGAGCCCGAGGGGCCGCGGGGGAGGCCGTGGTGGGGAGCAGCTGTCCGAGTCCCGGCCGAGGATCACCCAGGGACGGCCCCCGACGCACCGGGACAAGGAGGGGGCCGTGGCAGGGCGCGGATGACAGAGGGAGGTCTCTCAGCCCTTTTTGGGGCCCACGAAGACGGTGGCTTCTCGGCAGAGCTCGGGGTCTCGCCGGGTCTAGAGAAAGCAGAGCTGCCCTTGGGGATGGGCGAGAACATCATGGAAGCGGGGCCCGGGCGCCTCTCCCGGAGCTTTGCTGAGACTCGCTAGGCCTGGGGTGGGCGGCGCGCTCTGGGATCCTTCGGGCCGTGGAGCAGGCCCTGGCCTCTGGCTCCCCGGCGACCCCCAGGAAGTCGGCCCTCCCCAGCCGCGCGAAGGAGCAGCTCCTGAGTCGGGGCCGATCACTCGTCCCAAGGGCTCCGTGCGGTCTCAGGGCTGGTGGAAGCCCACCAAGGATGCGGCGACTGGCCGCCCCAGCAGCCTCCCAGCCCTCCCAGAGGCTGCGACCGCGGGCACGAGGGCCCCTCCCAGAGGCTGCGACCGCGGGCACGAGGGGCCCTCCCAGAGGCTGCGACCGCGGGCACGAGGGCCCCTCCCAGAGGCTGCGACTGCGGGCACGAGGGGCCCTTCCCAGAGGCTGCGACCGCGGGCACGAGGGGCCCCTCCCAGAGGCTGCGACCGCGGGCACGAGGGGCCTTTCCCAGAGGCTGCGACCGCGGGCACGAGGGCCCCTCCCAGAGGCTGCGACCGCAGGCACGAGGGGCCTTTCCCAGAGGCTGCGACCGTGGGCACGAGGGCCCCTCCCAGAGGCTGCGACCGCGGGCACGAGGGGCCTTTCCCAGAGGCTGCGAACGCGGGCACGAGGGCCCCTCCCAGAGGCTGCGACCGCGGGCACGAGGGGCCCCTCCCAGAGGCTGCGACCGCGGGCACGAGGGCCCCTCCCAGAGGCTGCGACCGCAGGCACGAGGGGCCTTTCCCAGAGGCTTTCGGTTCTTTGCTACCCAGACCAGCCTTGTGTCGCTGATGATGTTTGGTCGCGGCTCTCGGAGCCCGTTCTCTGGGACTTATTGTCAGCGCCTGGGGAGGTGACGCAGCGCCGTTTGGCTCTCCCCGGTGTGCGGCAGAGGCCGGAGGGAGGGGAGGCTGGGGCCCAGTTGTTTTTGTGGAGGAGAAGGCCAGCTCCCCCGGAGGCCTCGGGGCGAGAGCAGGTGGGAGCCCAGCCAGAGATGGGGGCTCCGCGTCCCCTCTGCAGGCCTTGGTTAGCAAGAAGGGAGAGCGGCGCAGTTAAGCTCCTGCTGGGTACCGGGCTGGGGAGTCGTGAGGAAAGGGGAGACAGACATCCAGGACAAAGCCCCGAGGCGGGCCTGGGGAGGAAGGAGCCGCGGGGGCCGGAGTCTGGGAGGAGGGGGACGGCTGCGGTGAGCAGCGCAGCTAGGGGAAGCAGCCTCAGCCGCTGTGGGAAGGCTACACCGGAGGCAGGGAGGGCAACTTGGAGGCTATCCCAGGAGTCCCGCGAGGAATGGTCAGGCAGAGCATTTACTAAGCACCTACTGTGTGCGGGCCCTGCGCTGAGCACTTTGCAGATGCTCACAGCAGCATGTGAGGATGAGGCTGTTGTCCCCACTTTACAGCTGAGGAAACTGAGGCTCACGCAGGTGAAGTGATTATGGCCGGGGTCCCAGAGCCAGGACGTAGCTGAGGCTGTTTGAACTGGGCTCTTTGTGACTCTAGCCCAGCGCTTTGTCCGCTGAGCCGCCTGAACGGAAGCGGGGCTGAGGGACAGCAGAGCGGCCCCGGGGCGGGGAGGGGGAGAGGAGGGAGGGGAGGGTCTACCCCGGATGCCTCCTGAGGAGCTTCAGTCTCCTCATCTCTGAACCGGGGGTTAGCCCAGGGAGCCCCCGGCGAGGGAACGCTCTAAAGCGCCGGGCTCGCCGTCCGTGGACGCCGGCCGCTGTCGTTGTTTGCCGTAAAGGGGGCAGGGCTTGTGGCCGATGGGCGAGTGAGGAACAGTGCAGGACGACCCCGAGCTCCCAAACGCGGGGGGCTGGAACGATGGGCGGGGGGCCGGCGGCAAGGATCCCGTCTGTCAGGGAGGTGTAACGTGGAGAGCGCTAGCGGGGGCCCCTTGTCCCGGGCCGGGCACCAGAAGCAGCGGCACAAAGGTTGGGGAGGCCAGAGGGCAAAGGTCACTCAGGGCAGTGAGACTGAGCAGGAGCCGGGGGAGAGCCCTTGACAAGTGGAACGCCCGGGGCGGCGGCCGCGCTGATGAAGGGTCCTGGGGGCTGGCGTTGGGGGCCGGGCCCTCGGGGGAGGTAGATGTGGACAGGGTGAACCTCGGAAAAGGAGAGGCTCCCTTTCCCTTTGCCTGGCGGGGGGGGCGGGGGGTGCAGTGTGGTCCCTGCTGGGATGGAAAGGAAGCTGGCCAGTTGTCCAGAGGCCTCGAGGAACTGGCGGGGGGACAGGCCTAGGCCGGGGGCCTCTGCTTAGTTCCGACCCAGCCGCCATCTTGTGTCCAGGGGGTGCAGCGGGGGGAAGGGGCGACCTTCCGGAAGCCTTGATGCTGTGGGATTAGGGTCCCGCGAGTGGGGGATTCTGGGTCAGGGCCTCGATGGCGTCGCTCCCCATGTGTGGGCGAGGGGGCCGGGCTTCCCAGAGGCGCGTGTGACGCCAGCCAGGAGCGCTCTGTGAGCGCCTTTCAGACGATGTCAGACGCAGACGGGGAAGGTTTTCGCCTTCCCCGCGGTAACCGGGTCTTGGCGCTTCCACAGATGGAGCTGACGGCTCTGGACAGAGTCAAAGCCACTTCCTGGATCAAGAACCCGGACGACAGCCTGGCCGAGAACGACCTTCTGGTACGTGGGCCCCCCCCAGGCCGGCCGCCCCTCCTCTCCCTCGGCCCCGGGGCCACCCCTGTCTGCCGCAGGCCTGGGTTCGGATCCTCCTCGAGGCGTCCCACGGCCTTCACCAAAATGGGGGCCTCCTGGGCAGGGCCTGGTCTGCGGTCAGGACGAGGGGCTCCTGCCAGGCCCGGGGGGGGGGGGGGGGGCCGGGAATGGCGAAGAGATGAGCCCCTCCCCCGTGGGCCACGTGTCCCAGTGACCCCGCCCCCTCCTCTCCCTCCGTGACAGGACATCAGCGACCAGGATGTGTTTGGAGACGGCAGCAACACGCTGGTGGTGCCCGAGAAAGTCAAAACCCCCATGAAGTCGGGCAAGGCGGATCTGCAGGGCTCCGCCTCCCCCAGGTACCGCGGCAGGGCCGGGCTCTCGGACCGTTCCCCTCGGGCGGCCGAGCTGGCGCAGACACCGCCCTCTCCCCCTTTCTGGCAGCAAAATGGACGGCGTGCACACCCCCCGGCAGAAGAGGAGCACCCCCCTGAAGGAGCGGCAGCTCTCCAAGCCTCTGAGCGAGCGGACCAACAGCTCGGACAGCGAGCGCTCTCCCGACCTCGGCCACAGCAGCCAGGTAGGGCCGAGGAGGCGCCGAGAGCGTGCGACGGCCCCGGGCTCCCCCCCCCCCCCCGGCCGAGTCATTGGCGACCCTGACAACGGCCTGTTCTCCGGCCCCTCCACCCGAGGGTCCCGCTGCCCAGGCCCGGTCAGAGGGTGGCTCCGGGCCCCTGCCCCGGACTGCGACTATAGGCTGAGGATCCGGGGACGGGGAAATCGCCCTTTGAGAAAGTTGGGGATGTAGAGGGAGCTGGAGCACCCGGGGGCGCGGGCGCTGAGGGAGGACCCGAGGGAGCACGCGTGCCCGTCTCTGCCTAGATCCCGAGGAAGGTGGTGTACGACCAGCTGAATCAGATCCTGGTGTCGGACGCGGCCCTGCCCGAGAACGTCATCCTGGTGAACACTGCCGACTGGCAGGGCCAGGTGCGGGGCCGGGGGCTTGGGCACGCCGCAGCAGCCTCAGGGGTCCTGGTTGGGAAGCCCTTGGGGCTCTGCGCTTTGGGCACCGCGCCCCTCCCCCAGGGAGACCCCTGGGGCAGCTGGGTGTGTCCAGGGTGGGCTGCAGGGGCTCCCGCTCCCCGGCCGGCCTGACCGCGGCCCGGGCCGCCCTTCGCAGTATGTGGCAGAGTTGCTTCAGGATCAGCGCCGGCCCGTGGTGTGCACGTGCTCCACCGTGGAAGTCCAGGCCGTGCTCTCCGCCCTGCTCACTCGCATCCAGAGATAGTAAGGGCTCCGACCCCTCGGCCCCCTCGTGCCGGACCCCCCAACACCCCTCGGCCCCTTCTCGCCCTGCCTACCAGGGCCGTGGCTGGAACCGACCACCCCAACCCTCTCAAGGAGCCCACCCGTTGGGGGGAGGGGAGGCCCGGGCTGGAGGAAAGAGGTTCAGGGTCCCCCCCCAGGCCCCTAAGTGAGCCCTGGGAGGCCTCCCCACCATCCTCCCGGCTTCCTCCCCAGCTGCAACTGCAACTCCTCCATGCCGAGGCCCGTGAAGGTGGTGGCCGTGGGCGGGCAGAGCTACCTGAGCTCCATCCTCCGCTTCTTCGTCAAGGCCCTGGCCAACAAGACGTCCGACTGGCTGGGCTACATGCGCTTCCTCATCGTCCCCCTCGGTGAGCAGCCGGGCCGCGGCCTTGGGCCGTCGGGCGGGCCGGGCCCTCGCGGGAGCCGCTCTCACGCCGCCCCCTCCCCCCCAGGCTCTCACCCTGTGGCCAAGTACATCGGCTCGGTGGACAGCAGGTACAGCAGCGCCTTCCTCGACCCGGCCTGGAGGGACCTGTTCAGTCGCTCGGAGCCCCCGGTTTCAGGTAATCCCCCTGAGGGAGCGCGCGGAGGCCGGCGAGGAGTCCCAAGGGGCGGCTTCTTCCCAGCCCGGGCCCAGAGGCAGCCAGAGGTTTCCGGGCAGCGCGCTGAAGGGCTCGGCCTAAGTCCCGGCCGTTCCCAGCCCCGGGGGTGGGACCAGAGGTGACTCTGGAGAGGAAGATCCCAGAGGAAGCAAAGGGCGGGGGTGGCTGGCGTGGTTGAGAAGGGACAGAAACATGGCCACTGCCTCTGGAGCCCTGGGCGAGCCCCTCCCCTCCCCGTCCCCCTGGACCCCCAGGATGAGCCCCCTCCCCCCGTGCTTCTCCGCAGAGTCCCTGGACGTGGTGGGCCGCGTGATGCAGTACGTGAGCGGGGCCGGAGTGACGCACCAGCTGCCGGTGGCGGAGGCCATGCTGACCTGCAGACACAAATTGTGAGTGCGCGCGTCCCCTTCCCTGCTGGAGCCCCCCGGAGCCCCCCACTCACAAGGCCGTCTCCCCTTCTCTCCCACAGCCAAGATGAAGATTCCTACCAGAAGTTCATTCCCTTCATCGGGGTGAGTCCTCCCCGGCGGCCGCCCTTCTCCGCCTCCCGTGGGCGCGCTCTGGTGTCGGGGTTCTCGCACCGCGGGCCCCCAAGCTCCCCGGGGCCTATGTCGTCACGGAGAACTTCTGGCCGAGCCCCGATGACCTGGGGACCGCGGAGGAGTAGAGAAGGGCCCCGAGAGGGGCCCCGGCGCGGAGGAGCACCCCAAGTCGGTCCCTCCCCGGGAGGCCCCTTGAGCACTCAGCGGAGCGGAGCCGGCTCTCCCTGCCAGGCCCCTGCTGCTCCGCGGCTTTTCGGGAGCTTCCGCGCGGGTCTCGCCCTGTGGGGCTGCTCTGCTTTCCCAGAGACCTTAGACCAGCCCCCGGGGAGCTCCTCGGCAGGGGACCCGGCTCGCTCGGCCCACTGCCCTGAAGGGATGGCCGAGGTGGGGGGGGGGGGGATGTGGGAGGGAACAGGAGGGTCAGGAACAGAAGGGGGAGGGGTTGGCTGGTGGTCAGGAGAGGAGGTGCGGCGTGTTCTCGGCCCGGGCGCCCTCCGACCCTCTCGTCTCCGGCCAGGCCCCCGCCCCCAGAGACCCCCGCCCGAGACCAAGCAGCACTTGGGGGGCCTGAGGCTCCCTGTGCCCCCCTTCCTCTCAGTTCTCTGGAGAGGTCTCTCTGAGGATGGGCGGCCCGTCTCCTTGGTTCTGCTTCCTGAGGCCCCCCCAAAGCTGGCCCCTGGCATTGCCCCCAGGGGGGCCTGCCAGCGCGGGGACAAAGAGGGCACCCTCGGCCCTGGGAGGGAGCTGACGCCCCTCGGTTTCTTTCTCTTCAGGTGGTCAAAGTGGGGCTGGTGGAGGACTCCCCTCTCACAGCAGGTAAGGCTGGGGCTGCTCTGCCGGCCGGGCCGAGGGGGAAGTCCTGGGTGCCAGGGCTCCCGGGCAGCCGAGTCTCTCCGCCTTCAGGTGACGGGGACGATGTGCCTGCGGTCAGCCTCACGGTCCCTTCCACATCGCCGCCCTCCAGCTCCGGCCTGAGCCGCGACGCCTCGGCCACGCCCCCTTCGTCCCCCTCCATGAGCAACGCCCTGGCGGTGGTCGGGTAAGCGCCACGCCCGGGGTCCCTGCGGCGGCCGGCCTGTGACGGCGCTGTAGAAGGGAGTCCCCATGGGGACAGGCCGGCCGGGGCCTCAGGGCTGCGTCATTGTGGGGTGCACGAGCCCCCCAGGACCAGCCCAGAGACGTTGGAGGGGGCTTCTCTCTAGCTTCTTTGTAAGGGAGAGGAGCTTTGGGGGGAGATCTGCCTCAGCAGGGGGCGCTCCC
Source organism: Antechinus flavipes (assembly GCF_016432865.1). Lineage (NCBI taxonomy): Eukaryota > Metazoa > Chordata > Mammalia > Dasyuromorphia > Dasyuridae > Antechinus > Antechinus flavipes. The sequence continues at coordinate 256,549,946 of NC_067403.1, forward strand.
CCAAGGAAGTGCCCCAGGCCTTCTCACTGGGCCCTCCCAGACGCCCCGGTCAGCTCGGCCGGCCCTCGGGCCTCTCCTCCCGTGCCACGGGCCTCTCCTGGCTGAGTCCGGCCGAGGTAGCTGGGGGGTGGGCAGCTCCTCTGGGGCAGGAGGAGGCCTCTGACTCCCATCCGGCCTCCAGGCCTGCTGCCCACAGCCCCCTGTGCCCTCCCCTGGTTCAGCATTTAAAAATGAACTCGCTGAGCAGGAAGGAAGGCGTCAGGAGCGCGCCGGCCCGGGGCCTCTTGTGTCTGGCACCTTCCGAGCAGGCGTCAGCCGCTGTTCCTGGCGCTAAAATTACCTGGAGCTCCAGGTGCCAGAAGAGGGAGTGTGCCCGCCAGTGCCCCCCGCCCGCCTCCGCTGGGTTTTACCAGCAGCTCCCTTTCCTCCTCTTGGCTTCCAGCCTCGCCCCCTGGAAGCAGAGGTCAGAGCCTGCCCTTCGCCCCAGACCTGCAGGTGGCCGGCCTCCCCGCTCCTCAAACACCTCTGTGGCTCCCTAGCACTCCCCCGAGTCGGAAGCCTCTGCAGCTGGGCTTCCTCTGGCTCCCTCCGGCCTTGTCCTGCCGACGTTTGGGGCACACGGCCAGCGTAATGTTGGGCGGAAGCTGAGGAGCCCGCGGTCCCCTTGCCGTCCCCCGCTCCAGGCGGACAAACCCCTCAGGGCAGCCCCCTCCGAGCTGCTTCCATCTCTGCTCTGCCCGCAGGAGCCCCAACAGCCCGTACGGGGACGTCATCGGCCTGCAGGTCGACTACTGGCTGGCGCACCCCGGGGAGCGGCGGCGGGAGGGCGAGAAGAGGGACGCCAGCTCCAAGAACACCCTCAAGAGCGTCTTCCGCTCGGTGCAGGTGTCCCGGCTGCCCCACGGCAACGAGGCGCAGCAGTCCAGCACCATGGCCATGACTGTGGTCACCAAGGAGAAGAACAAGAAAGGTGAGCGGGCGGCCCCCGGGCCAGGACCGGGAGCCCCCAATCCTTGGATTGCCTCGATTGGCCAGACCGGCCCGAGCCTCGGGGCCCGCGCCCTGGTCCCCTGCTTTGGTTCTGGGTGCCCCGGGCCGGCCTCCTTCCTCTTCCCTGCCCCCCTGGGGCTCGGTAACAGCCCCACAAGCCGCCCTTACCGCTCCCTACCCGCAGGTGTTGCCCCGAGGGGACCCCTGGGAGAAGGGAGGGCGGGGCCGGGAGGGGCTGCTGGGCCCGAGGCCCTGACGGGCGGCCTGCTTGTTAGTGCCCACCATCTTCCTGAGCAAGAAGCCTCGAGAGAAGGAGGTAGACTCCAAGAGCCAGGTCATCGAGGGCATCAGTCGCCTCATCTGCTCGGCCAAGCAGCAGCAGACCATGCTGAGAGGTGAGGGGTCTGGGGGGCCTCCTGCGACCCTCAGCCCACATCTCCCCCAACCCCTCGCTCCCATCTTCCCTCTGCAAGTGCCCCCGCTCTCTGACCCCGTCTCCGCCCTCCAGTGTCCATTGATGGCGTGGAATGGAGCGACATCAAGTTTTTCCAGCTGGCCGCCCAGTGGCCCACCCACGTCAAGCATTTCCCAGTGGGCCTGTTCAGCAGCAGCAAGCCCACCTGAGCGCCACCTCCCGGCCAAGGACCCCCTGTTCTCCCTTTGTGTCGTCTGCTGGTCCGGGGCACCTCCTGGAGGGGGGGGCACCAGCAGGCCTGGGGCCTGAGGGTCCCCTTCCCTTGTTCACCGCCCCCCCGGGGAAGCTGGTCACTCCCCCCACCCTCCTGTCTCCTCGCCCTCCTCACTTGGGCCCTGAGCCTCCTTCTCAGGCAGCCGTCAATCACTGGAATTGAAGCCGACTCCCCCGAAGGGGCCCCTTGGTCGGACCCCGCCCCCAGCCCCGGAGCCCCAGCCCACCCGAGAGTCCCCGGGCTCTCCGCATTCAAGGCCGCCGTCTCCCAAAGTGACTTGGGCCCCTCCAGGCTCGGGGCCCCGGGGGGAGCCGGCCATTTGCCAGAGTCGGTCCACTGCCCTCCCCTCCTCCCAGCGTCATCTTCAAGCCCCCCAGATGGAGGCGGGGAGGGCTGGGCACCGAGGGAAGGGCCCCCCCAGCGTCCCCAGAAGCGTCCGTGTCGATGTTGTGCGTGTGTCCTCGAGAGCTCGTTGGCTCCCGTTCCCCGCCGGCCCGGCCCGGCCTGGCCCCTCCTGTTCGCTGTGACTCCCGTGCACTCCAGCCCCTGTGGCCCCGACGCTCCTGCCCGCCACGCAGCCCCCCGGCCCGGCCTCCGCCCCAAAGAGCAGCCTCCCAGGCTGGGCTGAGCCCCAGCCTCCCTTCCTCCACCCCAGAGTCCGGGCGCCGGGGCCACAGAAGTCAGTCCCGAGCCTCTGTCCCAGAGGTGTCACCCCGGCCCCGCCCCCACGGCCCTCTCCCCTGTCCGCCGTCCAGAGCACCTTGCCCGGGCCTCGCGCCTGGGGCCGTGGCTGGGGGGGAGTTGCTGTTGGATTTTTCATTCAATAAACTGGTGATTTCTTACCAGCCGCCTGGGAGTGTATGTGTCTCCTCGGCCAGGGTCGCCCCTAGCGAGAGGCTGACAAGGGCCACCTTGTTCCAGGGAAAGTGGGGACACGGAAGGGGGCGGGGCACCTGGACCCCACTCTGCTGCCCCGCTGCCCGCTCACGCTCCGGACGCGGCCACGACTCCATGTTTGGGGCCCCGGGAGGGGGCATCCGCTTCCGCCTTGGGGGGCCCGGGGCTGCCGTCACAGTGGTTGTCCCCGTGGGGGCGGCTGAGGTTCGAGGCAGCAGCTCTGACACCAGGAGCAGGGGCGATTAAGGAGACCAGAACCGTGCTGGGCCTGGGGCCCGGCCCCTTCCTTCTCACTGGGCTGTCCCTCCTAGGGCACGGGCAGGGCAGAGGCATGGGGCCGAGGGGCGAGAGGCGGGGGCCGGCCCAGAGCAGTCGCAAGCGCCCTGTGATCCAGCTGTGGACCGGAGTGCCTCACTGCCCCCCCGACCGTGGATGAGTGGCTGAGCGGCCACACGGCCACGGGCGCTGGGACATCCTCCTGCCCGATGCCCCCCTCCATGCCCCCGGGCCGTGCAGACAGCTGCTGAGCGTCCTTTGGGACGATGCCATTTGGGGTTCTTGACCTGTCCCAGATCTGACTGAAACCCCGGGATCTCCAGAGCTCCGGTGGCTTCCCACGGCTGCACAGCCCCAGCCTCCCTGCCCGACCCCCTCCCCCTCATCCCGGGTCCCAGCCCAACCCCCTTCCTGTTCTTGCCTCCGGAGTTTTGTCCAGGAAGGGCCTGTTCTGTTCCTGCCATCTGGTCTGCCCCGGCCCGCGGGCCCTCGCCCAGAGCCTTGGGGTCAGAGGCTCACGTCTTCCCCAACCCAGCGTGATGGGCCCCAGATGGACTGATTTCTCTGCCGCTCTCTGTGGCCCAAGCTCTTGGAACTTCCCGGTACTTCCTGCTGGGCTGCAGAGGCTCTGGGTTCTAAGGCATCAGGAAGCTCTCCGATTGGCTGTCCACGAGGCAAGCCATAGAGTGGAGTAATAAACCAAAGGGCCCACGGTCCCAAGGGCCCCCCCTTCCATTGGTGAATCAATCACTTAATTAAAAGGTTTACTAAGTGTCAATCACGGGCACACTTCCAGCCTGCTGGGTACAAAGAACACATAGTATGTACAAATGTATGACGTGGTTACCGTGTCCTATTTACATGAAGCACAAATAGAAAAGCAATAGAAAAACTCTCACTCTCAAGTTGTCATTTTAATGGGGGGTGATGGAGGGGCAGAGATGGGCGGGGTTCCAGGTGGGAGGCCATCCCCTGAACTCGAGGCCTTTTCCATTGACCAAACGCAGAAAACCAAAAGCTCGTCCTTGGCTGGGGGGAAGGAGGTTCTCCAGGTTCTCCTCGGGATTGGCAAGTCAAGCCAAAGAGGAGTTTCCTGCTGTTCCCGATTGGCAAACCGGACGCGGCCGTCCCTGAGACGATTGTTGCTGCCGAGCCGGGACTTGCCACCATGGACTGGGAGCGGGCCGGAGCGCGTCGCGAGGGGTCTGTGGGCCCTTCCGCTGCGTTTGGGGATGACTTCAGAGCAAAAGCGGGTAGAGACAAGGATGGAAAATAATGCTTAGGACTGAAAAACAAAAGTTGAAGAGGGAGACGGAGGGAATTTCACACCTCTTATGTAGTGAGTACTTTATTCCAAAAAAGAATCGGGAAGTGTTTGAATGTTTGTTGTCGAGTTGTTTTTCAGGCGCGTCTAACTCTTCATGACCCCGTTTGGGAATCTCTTGGGAAAGATTCACCGGGAAGATTTGCCCTTTTCTTCTCCCTCATTTTATGTGTGAGGAAACTGAGGCAGACAGAATTACAGGATGTGTCTGAGGCCAGATTTGAATTCAGGGAGATGAGTCTTCCTGCCCCCACATCCGGTGCTCTGTCCACCACCATAGAGCCCCAAATAATGGCGGCAAAAAATGAAAGGGACTATCTCAGGGACCCTAGCTGAATGGTCACCAGTGGGAGGGGCGTGGGGGTCACTTTGTAATCGGTTGACTCCACACTAACTTAAACCATTGCTTTCTTAAAGAGCAAAATCAAAGTAGAAGAAAATGTAGAAGCGGGAGGTGGAGACAGACCCGAGACAGCCAAACGCTGCTGATGCTCACAACAGGGGATGCTCCCGCCGAAGGCAGAGGACGGTGACAAAGGCCAAATAGAAATAAATGGAACCGATCCTGCTTCTCGGGACGTTTCTGGGCCTCTGCCACCAGTTTCCATGGGAGAAGTGAAGGAAAATTACTCGGGTTGGGTTGGCGACTGAAACAGGTCAAAGGTTGAATTTGGGGAGAACTTTGGCAAAATTTGGGGAAAATTAGGGGAAAAAATAACATTTGCTGGTCTAGATTCTACTTCTAGATTCTCAACGATACAGGATAAGGAAAGATTCAGGAGGCTATAGATGGATTCGGGAGGATTAAGGAGCGTGAGTGAATCCACCTGAAGAGAGACTCAGGAAAGGCGGGGAGAAGGAACTGGCAGGAGAGAGAAGGTCAGGCCGCCGATGAGCCTTCACACAGTGGATGGCGGATCCACACCCGGAAATGACTCCAATCATCAAAAAGGGAAAGGGCCCCACGTGAAAAATAGTTTGTGGCGACTCTTTTTATAGTGGCAAGGAGCTGGGAACTGGTGGATGCCCATTAATGGGGAGATAACTAAGTTACGGCATATGAATGTTATGGAATAGTCTTGTTCTGTAAGAAATGAGCAGCAGGATGATGTCAGAGAGGCCTGAGAGACTTACAGGGACTGATGCTGAGGGAAATGAGCAGGATCAGGAGGTCATTATCCATGGCTATATGAGGATCAATTGTGATGGACGTGGCTCTCTTCAGCAGTGAGAGGATTCAAACAATGAGATTGTTCAGTGACGGAGAGAGCCATCTGCACCCAGAGAGGACTGTGGGAAGTGAGTGTGGTTGACATCCTCTCTCTTGTTCGTTTGCATTTTGTTTCCTTACTCGTTTTCTTCCCTTTTTGATCCAGTTTTTCTTGTGCAGTGAGACAACTGTCTAAATATGTATGCATATATTGTGTTTAACATATACTTTAACATATTTAACATGTATGGGACTGCCTGCCATCCGGGGGAGGGGGTGGGGGAGAGGACGGGAAAAGTTGGAACAGAAGGTTTTGCAAGGGTCAATGCTGAAAAATTACCCAGGCATATAACTTGGAAATAAAAAGCTATTAAAAAAAAAAAAAAGAAAAAAAAATACAAGGAGGGAAAGAGGATCAGGAGTGGAGGAGAGGAGATTGGCTCTTCTCTGATTGATGGAGGATGGAAAAGTGCTACAAAGAGGAGAGAGAAAGAGAAGAGAGTTATATTAATAAAGTTTAAAACCATTGAACCAGTACCCATCAATGAGAGGGAGGGAGAGAGAAAGTAGAGGGAGGGAGGAAGAGAAGAGAGAGAAAGGGAGGAAAGAAAAGAGAAAAGGGAGGAAGGGAGGGAAAGAAAAGAGCAGTATAGAGATACAGATAATAACACAGGAAAAACCAGATTTCCTCATGAGAGAGCTGAGTGTCTTGAGGAGGAAGAAGGTCCTTCTAACAGTGATAAGCAATTAAGAGAGAGGAAGGATCAGGGAAGAGAAGATAGCAGTCACTGGGTCCACCAGCGGCTATCTGCTGACCCGATAGCAAGCAGAATGGAGGCCATTGTTTCCCTGACGCATGTATCCAAGATGTGCCGACAGTCCTCCCGAGACTCGGCGGGACAGATAACCTGGTCAGAGGCAGGCGGGGAGCTGGGCTCCTGCTAAAAAGTAACGTCCGCGATGACGAAGGCTCGGCCGAGAAAACGAAGGACGCCGGGACTCGGGCTGCCGTTTTCCCCATTGTGGCTCTTCGGAGGCAAGGGGTGCAGAGGAGGAGAGTCCGTTTAGCGACGGAGCCGGTGTCGGAGAATGGGGTTTGGACTGAGGGAGCGGAGCTTCCGGGAAGGGGTTGACAGATCCCTGACCAGAGACGGAGTGTCCCCATCCAGGCTGGAAAGGAAGCACTTGCCAGATGTCAGGAAGATCCGATCCAGGGCTTGCAGCTGAAGGGAGTGAGGGCGGGAGAAGGCGGCTGACGAGGATTCTCCAAAGCTCGATGTTATAAAGAATCGTCGCGGAGAATGGAGAAGAGCAGGTGGGACACCCAGAAACTCACAGGAGAAAAAATACAAGGGAGAGACCAGCAGTAAAATCCTATAACCATCTACCCACGCCTTAAACATCCCAGAAACCAGTGAGCCTAATGCGAGGGGGCAAATTTGACCTTCTAGACATCACTGAGAATTGGTGGGATGAAACGCATTGCTCAATTATGGCTCTGTGTGGCTATACTTTACTTTAAAGAAACAAATAGCCCTGAAATCGGGAGGACCTGAGTTCAAATCTGACCTCAGACACTTCACATTTCCTGGCTGTGTGATCCTGGGCAAGTCACTTAACCTCAATTGCCTCAGGGGGGCAAAAAAAGAAACAAAAATCATTGGGGACACTGGAAAATAGTCATCACAAACTCAGCACAGACCTATATCTTACCCCCTATACAAAAATAAGGGCAAAAGAGGCACATGATTTAGGCGTAAAGGGGGATACTATTAAAAAAGGAGGAGAGCTATTTTACTTTTTTTTTTTTTTCTATTTTACTATCAGGAGAACTAGTTTACCTATCAGACCTTTGGAGAAGGAAGGAATTTACGGCCAAAGGAAAACTAGAGAACATTATAAAATGCAAAATGGATAATGTTGATCACATTAAATTTAAAAGGTTTTGCACAAACCTGCGGAGCCAAGATTAGAAGGGAAGAAGCTGGGAAAAAATTTTAGAATCAAGAGATATGTTACATGGAGTCTCTGCTAAAGGCTGCGTTTCTAAAATCCCTAGGAGAATCGGCTCAAATGTATAAGAACACAGGTATTCCCCAACTGACAAGTGGCCAAGGGGTGAGAACGGACAGTTTTCAGATGAAGAAATAAAAGTCGTTTCTAGTCACATAAAACACGCTCTAAATAACCATCGGTGGGAGAAGTGCAAATTAAACCCCGAGGTACACTTCATACCTCTCCAACTGGCTAAGATGACAAGAAAAGGTAATGAAAAATGTTGGAGGGGATGTGGGAAACCCGAGACACTGATGCATCGTTGGTGGAGTTGTGAAATGAGTCGATCGGAAAGGAGAGCAATGTGGAACTTTGCCCAATGGGCTATAAAATTGTGGATGCCCTTTGACCCAACGGCGCCATTATGGGGTCTGTATCCCAAAGAAAGCATGAGAGAGAACAAAGGATCCTTTTGTGCAGAAATGTTTGTGGCGGCCTTCTTTGTGTTAGCAAAGAATTGGGAAATGACTAAATGAGGCAGCTAGGGGGCACAGTGGATAGAGCACCAGTCCTGAAGTCAGGAGGACCTGAGTTCAAATGTGGTCTCAGACACTTAACATTTCCTGGCTGTGTGACCCTGGACAAGTCACTTAACTCCAATTGCCTCAGGGGGAAAAAAAAGAATAGAAGCCCATCAATTAACTGGGGAATAATGGCTGAAGATAATGGAATATTTCTATTAAAAAATGATCTGAGAAAAGGAACCGATGCTGAGTGAAGAGCCGGGAAAACATCGTACACAGCAGCAAGAAGATTGTGCAATGATCAGCCATGGTAGACTTGGTTCTTCGCAGCAATTCAGTGATCCAAGGCAATTCCAATAGACTTGTGGTGGAAAGTCTGCATCCAGAATCACGGAGATTGAATGTGGATCCATACACATTATTTTCACGGTTTTCCCTTTGGTTCTGATTTTTCTCTCCCAACTCGACTCGTGGAAATAAGTAAAAAAATAAGTGTATACGTAGAAAAAAAAAATTAAGTTACATTATATTAAATGTTTTTTAAAAAAGCAACATGGCGGCTGAAAAGGGCAGAGAGTCATATTCTATACAAGAAATCCAGGAAGCAGAAGCAGAAACATGGCAGAATTGAGCTGAAGGTCAAAGGAAAAGCAAAGAGAAGTGATTTTGTCATTGGGATACATTCTAGCCCCTTCCATCCTACATTTGTGATAAAGGGGAGAGCGTCGGAGTCTGACGTGAGCCTTATATGTTACAAAGGGGGTTTCAAGGGCTCTAAGGAGAGCATGGAGGCGGCCCACGCCCTCTCCCGGGGAGACCGAGACCGGGATTGTTTGCGCTCTGAAGTGCTTCCATGGACTGAGTCTGGTCCCAATAAAGCACCCAGCAAGGCTGATCAGAGACAGAGATAGACAAGAGAGATAGAGAGACAAGAGAGACAGAGGGAGAAGGAAAGGGAGAGAGAAGAGAAGGAGGAAGGAGGGAAAAGATGACGCAATGACCTAAATTGTGTCCCGGGAGGTCAGCCCAGGAGGGATGGAGATGCCGGAGCGTGAGATCCCAGAGATATAAGGGAAACAATTCCAGTGAGGAGAAAAAAAGAAATTTGCCTGGAGAGACCATCATGGGTGCATGGAACAGCAAGCCCGCAGCTTCATACGTGTGCACACACACAGACACGTCGACACATACATCGTGTGCTGTGTGTAGACTTTACCCCCCGACCCTCTTCCATCCAGGGGAAGCGACGCTGTTTGTGTCTCTTCTGGACACGGGCAAGACAAGGAGGCTGCCTGAGAACTCAGGCCCGAGGCCCCTGGGACGGAACCTTAACCGGGAGCTGCCAACGGCTGTGGCAGGGGGGTCTCTGGTGGAGGACCCAGGGAACTGTCCTCGGGCCGGGGCCCCTAATACTGCTTAAAATCCAAGATCTGCTTGGTGACAGAGAGAATATTTAGCCGGAGGAGACTCGAGGGAGATATCTGAAGAGTTGTCCCATGGGGAGCGATTAGGTTTGTTCTGCCCGGAGAGCGGAGCCAGGAACTGGGAGGAAGTTGCAAAAAGGTCATTTTAGTCTGGGAAAAGGCCAACAGTGGAAGCCTGGAGTGGAAGCTCTGCAGCTTCTCTGGGTCTCCAAGCGGAGGGGCGGCCCCCTGGCCCGTGTGTCCCCCAGGAGCTTTCTGAATGGGACAGACATTGCTGAGTCCTTTCACTTCCTTTCTTAGATTCGCTGATTGAAATCAGTCAACACAACAAAGAGGCCTAGAAGGGCCTGGACTCAAAAGTGCTTGATAAAAGTTTTACTGGCTCTGCTGGTCAGAGAGAGGGCGGCCTCCCAGGGCCCCTACATCCCCGGGGGTGGAAGATGGTGAAGGGCCCAAAAGCACACAAACATGGACAGACGGGTCTTCGTCAAGGAGAGCCCCCGTCCCGGCCACATCCACCTGACGGCTCTCAGCGTATGGAGAGGGAAAGACCACCGGGATTGAGATCGAGAAAGCGCCTGGCTGGGTTACCCTTCCCCGCGCTCACTTCTAAGCCAACCTGATTCTGGATTCTCCGGATTTCTGGGCCTTTCCCCATTTCCCTCAGAAGACGCCTCTGCCCCTGCAGCTCCTTCTGATCGGTTCTAACCTCACCAGCTCTGCTCTTCATGGAACATTTACACCTTCCCACTTTATTTATTTATCGAGGCCATCGGATCAGAGTTAAATGTTTTGATCAGCATCACACCACTAATTAAGCTAGGTCAGTGTCTGAGGCTAAATTTGAACTCAGGTCCTCAATTTCAGGACTGATGTTCCATCCACTATGCCACCTAGTTACCCCTCTCACTTTTCAGCTCTCTTTTCTGTGTCCTCCCCCATTAAAATGTAGCCTCCTAGAGGACAGAACCCCCCCCCTTTTAAATGTTTTATTTTTTATTTATGGAATAAAACAAACATTTCCATAACACAGTTTTATTATTATTATCATTATAGCTTTTTATTGACAGAACATATGCCTGGGTAATTTTTCAGCATTGTCCCTTGCAATCACTTCTGTTCCAACTTTCCCCCTCCTTCCCCCCACCCCTCCCCCAGATGGCAGATAGTCCATTTAACATGTTAAACGTTAAAATATATGTGTGCATATTTATGCAGTTCTCTTGCTGCACAAGAAAAATCAGATTTAGAAAGAAGGTAAAAATAACCTGGGAAGAAAACCAAAAACGCAAGCAAATAGTAATAGAAAGAGTGCAAATGTTCTGCTGTGCTCCACACTTATTTCCCAGCGTTCTCTCTCTGGGTGTAGCTGGTTCTGTTCGTTACTGCTCTATTGGAAGTGATCTGGTTCATCTCATTGTTGGAGAGGGCCACGTCCATCAGAATTGATCATCATATAGTATTGTTATTGAAGTAAATAATGACCTCCTGGTCCTGCTCATTTCATTTAGCATCGGTTCATCTAAGTCTCTCCAGGCCTTTCTGAAATCATCCTGCCGGTCATTTCTTACAGAACAATGATATTTCATAGCATTCATATACCACAATTTATTCAGCCATTCTCCAGCTGATGGGCATCCATTCTATTTCCAGCATGTCTTAATAATAAAACGATTGCACGTGAAACTGCAAGTCTATTGTATACAACTTGCTCTTCCTTTTAAATATATAATACAATTTTACTGTAAATTTCTTCTTTCTTCTCTCCTCCTCCCCTCCCTCTCCACGGCTACCATCAGGCACAAATACGTATGTATGTGTAAAACCATTCTATCCATGCTGACATTTATCGGTTCTTTCTCTCAGTTCAGAGCGTCTTCCTGCATATGTCCTCTGTAGTTAATTTGGGTGTTTACAAGGATGGAACACAGGGGCAGTCGCACGGTGTAGTGGATAGAACACCGGCTCTGGAGTCAGGAGGGCCTCGTTCAAATCCAGCCTCAGATACTAAATACTCATGAGCCATGTGACCCTGGCCAATCACTGAACCCCATTGCTTTGCAAAAGAAAAAAAAAATAATCGAATACAATGATTAAAAAATGAAACAGTCTCTGACTTCAGGGCTTAGGTTCTTTCAGGGGAGACCTACATATGTAAATATATATGGACTGTGTACAAAATAAACCCTGAATTATTGAGGGTGGAGAGGAAACCGGCAGCGAGGGGCATCCAGAAGGAATTCAAGGAGAGGGTGGAGCTTGTGTTGAGTCTTGAAAGTAAGAGATTCTAAAAACAAAAAACAGAAAGTAAGGGATTCTAAGAGGTGGAGAGGAAGAGAGAGGGTATTCCAGGCAGGGGGACCAGGCAGAGACCCAGACCCGAGACAGAGTATGGCATAAGGACCAGCGTCCACTTTAGCTGCACTTTAATGTGGGAGGGAGAGCAATGTCCAGGATTACAGGGTCTGGGGCCAGATTGTAAAGGAAGAATTTATTTTCTATTTTATCCTAGAGGCAATAGGAAGCCACTTAAGAGTGTAGAATGGAGGAATCCCATTATAGGATCTGTGGGGAAGGAAGATCTCTTTGGCAGCTTACTGGAAGATGCACTGGGATGAGGAGAGACGAGTCAGGGAGACTAAGTAAGAATCTAAGGGATGGATGGCCAGGTAGCCCGGTGGTTAGAGAACTCAGGAAGATCTGAGTTCAAATATGACCTTAGCTATATAACACTTATTAGCTGTGTGACCCTGGGGAAGTTATTTAACAAAGAAAGAAAGGAAGGAAAACAGTAAAGAAAGAGGGAGGGAGGAAGAAATGAAGGCATAAAGAAGGAAGGAGGAAGGAAAAAAGAAAGGAAGGGAAGAAGGAAGGAGGGAGGAAGAGGAAGGAAGGAAGGAAGAAAAAAAAAAAGATTCCATGTTCGGTTCTGCAAACATGTATTGTATCTAGGATATACGGCAACATATCTAACATATATAGGACTGCTTGCCATCTAGGGGAGGGGGAAAATCGGAACAGAAGCGAGTGCAAGGGATAATGTAAAAAAAATTACCCTGGCATGGATTCTGTCAATAAAAAGTTATTAAAAAAAAAAAAAAAGAAAAAGAAAAAAAAGATTCCAGGAGAGAGGTGTTAATGGCCTAAACTAAGACGATAGTAGCTGTGTGGGTAGCAAGAAACAGCCACGGGTGAGAGAGGTGATGAGAGAAACGTTAAGATTTGGCAGCAGATTGGATCTGTGAGGTGAGGAGAGGGAGAGCGGAAGGTAAAGATAGGATTCAAACCGAGGAGAGAGAAAGGAAGCCGAGCCTTCCACAGAAATCGCTATTGCTCTTCCGTAATTCTCGACCCTCCGGACCACAAGCCCCAGAGTAGAACGTGTGAAACCAGGGTAGGTTTGAGGGGACAATTTGAGATCCTTATGAGGACATCCAGTTGTCAATGGCCGGTAGACAGTTGGTGATGCAGCCCTGAGACTCAGGGGGGCGGATTCAGGAATCACCCGTAGAAACATAATTACAAGTGGAAACTGCTGAGGTCATCAAGAAGAGAACTAAGGGACAAAGAGGCAGCTTAGTGGTGGGAAGACTAGTCCCAGACACTTCCTAGCAAGTCGCTTCACCCTGTTTTGCCTCAGTTTCCCCCTTCTCAGTAAAACGGAGCTGGAGAAGGAAGTGGTAAATCGCTGTGTCCTTGCGAGGAAATCTCCATGGGGTCGGGAAGAGGCAGCCCCCCTAAACGCTATCTCCATCCCCCCGACTTCCGAAGCCCTGCTGGGAAGCCCTATCTCACAGCCATCCCTCGCTGCAGTCCGTGCTAGTGGTGCTGGGCACTCAATCCCAGGAGAGGGACCAAAGGGCTCAGTCTGGGAAGACTCGGTTCCCCTTGGGCCGCGATGGTGGAAAGGGAGGCGGAAGATGCTGCGCAGCCCACTGTTAAGGGCCAGGCCCTGACCCTCCTCGGGCAGCTATTTCAAGCGGGAATGGCTAGGAAAGGATGGTGGCTGGGATCAGGTGCGAAGATCCTGGGAAGTGGGTTTATCCAGACGGGGAGGGCCGCCTTGTGTCATTCTGCTTTGGGTCCCGGAGTCTTCCGCCCCCTGAACCACCGCCAGCCCCTCGGGGTAGGAGAGTCCAGAATAAGGGGGGTGGGAAGGGGCGCCCCAAGGGGGAGTGCTTTCCCCAGGTGCTCCTGGTCTCTGCCTAATAAGGGCCTGCTGATTGACTGGGGCTGAACCCAAAGAGTTCTAGGCCCGGAAGCGGCGGAAAAGGGATCCTCAAGAAGAGAAAAGGGTGGAAACGTCCTTCCAAGTCACGGGAAAGGGAGGCAAGTGCGGCCCGGGCTGGGCTGGGGGCAGGGGAGGGAGGGAGGCCCCTGGTCGCTTGGGGCGCAAACGGGAGGGGACGGCTTCCGAACCCACCCCCAAAGCCCCGCTCCGTCGGAGAAGGGCCTGGAATTGCAGCCGAGGCCGAGCAAGATCATGGGCTGCGTGGCCCCGCCTGAGCCGCCGCGCGCAAACACCCGGACCCGCGGGGAGCCCGGGAAGCCGGGGCCCCAGCAGTGACGCTGCAGCGCCCGGAGCATCCCCAGAGGGGAGGCGAGAGCGGCTCCTGATAGAGGCGGCGCCGGGAGGCAGCGGGAGCGCTGGGCTGCGTCCCTGCCCTGGCTCCGGGCCGTGACCGCGCCGCTGCCGCCTGCCGAGAGCCCGCAGGGTCGGGAGCTGCGGCCAGAGCGGGCGCGACCCCGCCCCGGCTCGCTCGGGCTCGCTGCTCAACCTCGGGCTAGCTTCCGGGCCAGCGGCGGCCTGTTGTGGGACCAGGAGAGAGGTAGGGGGGTGGGGGCCATATGAGGAAATGGGGAGAGGGGGGCTTCGGGGGTAGAGGGGAGATTGGGGGGTGGGACGGGAGGATGGAGGAGGGGAGGGACGGAGCAAAGGATGGGATGGAGGTGTGTAGAAGGATGGGGGCGGGAAGGAAGGAGGGATGGGGGCGTTTGAGGAGTGCAAATATGGCACACCCATTAGCAGTCCCGCTCTTGTTTCCCAGCAAATCCCACCCTTGCATTAAGCGGGGGGGGGGGGCGCCCCCTCCTCTCCCCTTCCCCCTCGCCCTCCATCTTCTTCCTTCTGCTCTCCCACCCCGCGCCGGTCTTCCCCTTTAAGACCGCGGGGAAGGGGCAGCCCCCCTCGCACCCTCCCTTCCCCTTTAAGACTAGCGGCGGTGACCGCGCAGGCGCAGGGGTGGGCGCGGGGGCTGCCGGGAGAGGCGGCGATGGAGGCTGCGCGGGCCGCGGGGGGCAGCTGAGGCCGAGGAGGCCGGGCCGGGGCTGGGCCGGAGCTGGGGCCGGGCCGGGGCGCGCAGGTGAGTGGAGGCGGGGCAGGGCGGCGTTCGGGAGATGGGCAAGCGGATCGGGGGCTCCCTCCTCCACCTCGAGGAGCCCCGCACGGAACGGAGGCTCCCACCCGGCCCTGGGCGCTCTCGGGGACCTGCAGTGACTGTCACGGGGTATTCGCGGGGGGGGGGGGGGTCCCAGGAATTAGGAAGCTCCCGTCTATCCTCGGGGTACTCCAGAAGAGAGCGGGAGCTTCCCTCTATTAGGGGCTGCCTCCAGGAGTTGGGGGAGCTCTTCGCTATCTCGGACTCTCCCCAGGGAGAGGGAGAGCCCGAGCCCCCCTTTCTATCACAGGATGCCCAGGGGAAGGGGAAACTCCTCTCTATCCCCGAGTGCTCCTGGGGGAAGGAGAGTTCCCTTCCATCGTGGGGTACCTTCCGAGGGAAGGGGGATGGGGGGCTAGGCCAGGAAGAACTCTCCAGAGACTCTACTTGTTGTGTGCAGAAGAGGGAAGAACCGGGGCTTCGGGGTGGAGATGCCCCTTTAAGAAGGATCTGCATCTCCTCCGATGGGCAAGGTAGCTCGGCTGTCCCTAGTGCCCAGCTGGCCTGAGGACAGCCCCCCGTGCTCCCCTAAATAATCGGGGATTTCTCTGGGGGCTTCCTGCCCCCTCCCCCTGTCCAGAGTCCCCCCTCCCCGGGGCAGCCGGAGACCAGGGCCCGCTCCCCACTGCAATGCGTCTGGGAGGGAGAGCTGCTGCCGGAGACGCCCCCTGGAGGCCACTGGCAGGAAGCGGTGGCGGAGCTCCGGCAGGACCCCCACGGCCCCCCAGAGGCTGCCGAACCTCAGCTCCCGCCCTTCCCCCACAGGGGCCTCTTCCCAAATCTGAGCCCTCCAGCCATGGCCACCCTGGTGATGTCCCGGGAGGAGAAGCTGAGCCAGGATGAGATCGTGCTGGGTACCAAGGCCGTCATCCAGGGGCTGGAGACCCTCAGGGGCGAGCACCGGGCCCTCCTGGCCTCTCTGCTGGAGAACGTGGCCGGCCGGGAGGCAGGCGAAGCTGAGCCTGGAACCCAGGAACGCTCCGGGCTCCTGCGCAGATCCCTGGAGGCCATCGAGCTGGGCCTTGGGGAGGCTCAGGTACCCCGGGGCCTGAGGTGGGAGGGGGGGCAGTGAGACCCGGGCAGGGGCTGCCGGGGAGGGGCCCGAAGCGCCCCCTTCAGCCTCCTCTCTTGGCCGAGGGGCCGTAGGTGATCCTGGCACTGTCGGGCCACCTCGGGGCCGTGGAGTCGGAGAAGCAGAAGCTGCGGGCTCAGGTGCGGCGCTTGGTGCAGGAGAACCAGTGGCTTCGGGAGGAGCTGGCTGGCACCCAGCAGAAGCTGCAGCGCAGCGAGCAGGCCGTGGTCCAGCTGGAGGAGGAGAAGCAGCACCTGCTCTTTATGAGCCAGATCCGCAAGCTGGACGAGGACCCTTCTCCCAGTGTGAGCCCCTGGGGTCCAGACCCCCCCCCCCCGGCCAAACCAGCAGCTGCCCTTCCCGCGTCCCTGCGGCCCGGGGCTCCTGGCCGGCCTCCCTCTAGAGGGGCCTCCATTTGCCTTTTAGGCTCCGGCCATTTCTTTTCTATTTGTGACTTTTTTTCCTTCCCATTTTCTGCTTCCCTCCCTCAGGAAGAGAAGGGGGATGTTTCCAAGGATTCTCTGGATGACCTGTTCCCTAATGAAGATGAACAGAATCCAGGTAGGAGTGGGGGGAGGAGACGGGTCTCTGCCAGAAGGTCACAGTCCACGAGGGGACCGCAGGGGTGGAGGTGGGGGTGGGGCGCTGGCGGTGATCGCACTGCCTCAGGACCCAGAAGAATGCAGATAATGAGCCTCCCAAGATGCCCGAGTGTGCACGTTGCTTACTTTGGTGTAGCCACTGGACGCCCCCTCTGACCTCCTGCCTTCCTCCAGCTCAGGGCCCCGGGGGTGGAGACGCAGCCGCCCAGCACGGAGGCTACGAGATCCCGGCCCGGCTCCGGACCTTGCACAACCTGGTGATTCAGTACGCTTCCCAGGGGCGCTACGAGGTAGCGGTTCCCCTGTGTAAGCAGGCCCTGGAGGACCTGGAAAAGACCTCCGGACACGATCACCCTGATGTGGCCACCATGCTGAACATCTTGGCTCTTGTGTACCGGTAAGGGAGTACCTGCACCGTGGGGCAAGTCGAGGGGAAGGGGCCACCAGGTCGGGGAATGGATAGGGTGCTGGGCCTGGAGTCAGGAAAACCAGACTTCAAATCTGGCCCTCTAGCTGTGATCCTGGGCAGGGAGGGCAAGTCATTTCACCCTGTTTGCCTCAGTTTCCCCATTTGTAAAATGATCTGGAGAAGGAAATAGCAAACTGCTGCTAACCCTTTACTCAGAAAACCCAAATGGGGCTAAGGAGAGTTGGACAAGAAGCAAACGACCGAATAGGAAGCAGGCCTGGGCTCTATGTAAAGTCAGCTCTCCGTAGGCCTAACACTACCCCAGTGTACCCCCCTCCAAGGAAACCCACCCTGGTGCCTGTGAGTCAGCCATTAGTCCTTTGTTCCCCCTGAAGCTCCTTGAGAAAGGGAACCTGTGTGTCCCCAAAGCCCCAGACCGGGTCCCGCTCTCAAGCTGGAGGGAGCCTCATTTTCCCGATGGCGAGCACGAAGCCAACTTAGGAAGCCCAGCTGCAGCCTGGGGGCCCTGGGTCGGGTGTCCCTTCCCCTGCCTCCCACATGATCTCTCTGTCCCCACAGGGATCAGAACAAATATAAAGAAGCGGCCCATCTGCTCAACGATGCTCTGGCCATCCGGGAGAAGACCCTGGGGAAGGACCATCCGGCTGTGAGTGAGACCTGGCTTCCCTGGGAGGGAGGGCTGAGGATGGGGAGAGGGCCCTGCCCACACGGGGCTGGGTCGCCTCTGGGTCTTTGCAGCTTCTTCCTTTGCCCTGGTCCCAGGTGGCGGCCACCTTGAACAATCTGGCGGTTCTGTACGGCAAGAGGGGCAAGTACAAGGAAGCAGAGCCCTTGTGTAAACGGGCCCTGGAGATCCGAGAAAAGGTAGAGCCCCTCAGGTCCCCTGGGGCAGTGGGAGGAGCAAGGCGGCCAGGTGGGTGGCCGCCAGGTCAGAGATGGGGGGCCTGGAGGAATTAGATGGGAGCCCAAGTGAAGGAGGTCTCGACCTTTTCCTAGGTGCTAGGCAAATTCCACCCGGACGTGGCCAAGCAGCTGAATAACCTGGCCCTGCTCTGTCAGAACCAGGGCAAGGCCGAAGAGGTGGAGTACTACTACCGGCGGGCTCTGGAGATCTATGAAGCCCGGCTGGGCCCCGACGACCCCAACGTGGCCAAGACCAAGAATAACTTGGTACCTAATCCTTGGAGGTTTGAGAGCAGCTGGGCTGGGCTCCTGGGGCTGGCTGAGCTTGGCTGGGCTGGGCCAGGCTCCTGGGGCTGGGCTGGGCTGGGCTCCTGGACTAGGCTAGGCTTGGCTAGGCTGGGCCAGGATCCTGGAGCTGGATTAGGCTGGGCTGGGCTCCTGGGCTGGGCTGAGCTGGGTCAGGATCCTGGGGCTGGGCTGGGCTGGGCTGGGCTGGGCTCCTGGACTAGGCTAGGCTTGGCTGGGCTGGGCTGGGCTGGGCTGGGCTCCTGGACTAGGCTAGGCTTGGCTGAGCTGGGCTCCTGGGCTGGGCTGGGCTGGGTCAGGATCCTGGGGCTGGGCTGGGCTGGGCTGGGCTGGGCTCCTGGACTAGGCTAGGCTTGGCTGGGCTGGGCCAGGATCCTGGAGCTGGATTAGGCTGGGCTGGGCTCCTGGGCTGGGCTGGGTCAGGATCCTGGGGCAGGGCTAGGCTGGGCGTGGCTAGACTGGGTTCCTAGGCTGAGCTTCTGGACTAGATTGGGCTGGACCGGGCTAAGCTGGGCCAGCCCCTCACACTCTCCCCCGGCTCCCCTTCTTCAGGCCTCCTGCTATCTGAAGCAGGGGAAATACCAAGATGCAGAAACCCTGTATAAGGAGATCCTGACTCGTGCCCACGAGAAGGAGTTTGGCTCAGTCAATGGTACGTCCTTCCCCGAACCCCCATCAGCCCTTGGGAAAGCACCGGGCCTTTGGGGTCGGCCTTGGGCTCTAGAGCCCCGTGACAGCCCCTCCTTTCTGTTTGTCCCAGGAGAAAACAAGCCCATCTGGATGCATGCTGAAGAACGGGAGGAGAGCAAGGTATGGGGAGGCACAGAGCCAGGGCTCCCCGCTTTCACTGGGGGCTGGGGCTCCCTCCCCAAGGGTTGACCTTTCTCCCCTTCAGGATAAGCGTCGGGACAGCACCCCCTACGGAGAATACGGCAGCTGGTACAAGGCTTGTAAAGTGGACAGGTGAGAAGGGGGCTGACCTCCGGGCCTGGGAGGGGAGGGGAGGAGGTGACGAGGGCCCCCATTTCATGGCTGCCTCATCCTCCAGCCCCACGGTGAACACTACGCTGCGGAGTCTTGGGGCCCTCTACCGCCGGCAAGGGAAGATGGAGGCAGCTCACACCCTGGAGGACTGTGCCAGCCGCAGTCGGAAGCAGGTTGGGGCAGGGTCTAGGCGGTCGGGTGGGAGGGAGCAGCGACTTCTCAGCTTCACCTCCTGTCTCCTGCTGCTGCCAGGGCCTGGATGCTGCGAGCCAGACCAAGGTGGTGGAGCTGCTGAAAGATGGCAGTGGACGAGGGGATCGCCGCAGTGGCCGCGAGGGAGCTGGAGGCAGCGCGGGGTCTCGGGCTGAGCTGGAGCCCGAGGATTCAGGGCCCACGGCTGAATGGTCTGGGGTGAGGGGGCTGTTGGGGGTCAGTCAGGATGGAGGGATGGGCGGGGGAGGGGAGCGGGAGGGTGGGCAAGAACGGTTCCCTGGCCCGCAGGACGGGAGTGGTTCTCTCCGAAGAAGTGGCTCCTTCGGGAAACTCCGTGATGCCCTGAGGCGCAGCAGTGAGATGCTCGTGAAGAAATTGCAGGGGGTTGGCCCCCAAGAGCCTCCAAACCCCCGGTGAGAGCCACCCCCACCCCCTGTCCCCTCCTTACTGGAACTCATTCCCACGAGCTTTAAATTCTCTCAGCTTCCCCCGGGCCCACCCCTAGAAAATGTCAGCTCCCCCTCTCCTCCTGCAGGATGAAGCGAGCCAGTTCCCTCAACTTCCTCCACAAGAGCACAGAAGAGCCCACCCAGGTAAGGAGACCCAGTGTTGGGCCTCCTTGCACTCTGGGCCCCTTTGGGAATAGAACATGAGCTTCCTGGGGCAGAGGGGACCAGCGGTTGCGGTCTGGCCTCCCTGAGCACAGGCGAGGGTGCTTTGGCAGCAGGAGACCCCCAGTAACCCGGGTGGGCTCGGATCTTGCCTGTCCAGGCCAGAGGCCGCCCAGCGCCTTCTCTGCGGGACCCCGGCCAGGCCAGGTCCAGATCCCTGGGGCCTCGTGGCTGCGCGGTTCGGGCCCCCTCCCAGCCCCCCCCTAACCCTCCCTGTGTTTGCCCACAGTCCAGCAACACCAACCTGTCCGACAGCCGCATGCTCAGTTCCAGTTCTCTTGACCTCTCTCGACGGAGCTCTCTCATTGGCTAATGGGGAGGGGTGGGAGGGTGGACCTAAGGTCCGACCGCTCAGCCCGCCCCCTACCCGTCTCCTGGGCCTTCCTTGGCTGCTTGTCCTGTCCCACAGGGGCAGGGGGCGCAGGGGGATTCCCAAGCATCAGCCCCCCTTCCCTGAAGGCTGTTTCTCGCAGGCCCCCCATCTTTTTTTGTTCAATCTCAGGGTAACCTCTCCCCCTGTCATTTCAGGCTTAGCAGCTCCAGGCTTATTCCCCCGCCCCCGCACAGTCTAGCACTGTTAGTCACACAGCCTAGAAGTGTCCTCTTGGTGACAGAGTGCAGAGAGGAGCCAGGATCCCCCCCTGTATTTATTTCCCTCTTCTCAGCGGAAGCCAGGAAAGTGAACCGCCTCCTCAGGGCCTGACCCACCTTCCCAAAGCAGTCCCGGCGGGGCCCCCCAGCCCCCCAAGGCAGAACAACACTAAGCAGCTCCCTCGTCCCTCCCCTAGGCCTCTGCTTCTGTATATAGAGAACTAAGTTATTGGCCGCTGCCTCCCCGAGCCCTGTCCATGGTACCGCCTTCAGCCCTCCCCGCTCCCAGTGCCGGGCGCCCCCAGGCCTTAAGCCTTTGCAGACAAGGCCTCGGACCCACAGAACCGCAGAGCTTGTACATCCTTCCCGGAGGATGGGAGCCCGCCTTCTCCCCCCCACAGTGTCACTAGCGTAGGACCGAGGCACCCGGTCCCCCCTCAGCACTTTCTCATCCAGGATAGCTGACAACGGTTTCCATGGCCCCCTCTTCTTTCCTTCCGGGTGTGGGGCCTGGGCCTTAACCCCGCTCCCTTTGAGCCACATTCCAGGGACTTCCTAACCCTTCTCTGCTGCCCCCCGCCCCCCCACCAGGTACGGCCCGTTGAGCCATCCCTCCTCCCGCACCTGCCACTTCTGAAGCTTCCGGTTCCCCCCTCAGACTCCGAGGGCGGGGCTGCACTCCCTTCCCTGTAGCTGGGAGGGGGCCAGGGTGGGGTGGGCCTGGGAACCCATTTGCTTTGTTCAAATGTTGCTGTAGAAATAAAGACGGTTTGAATCCAAATGAGCCAAGTCTCGGTGGAAGGGGGGGTGGGGGAGGGGGGGCTCTGAGGTGCCCGGAGTCTGGGGGGGAGGGGGTGCTCAAGCTCTGGGGGTAGGAGCTAGAGGAAACCCGGGCTCGGGAGCCAGCGGGCGGGCTGAAGGCTGAGGGAGAAGGTCGGGTCCAAGGCCGCCCCCATTTTTACAGAGGAAACCCGGTCAGAAGTGATAGGTGACAAGGGCCCCGGCTGAGAGGGGGGAGAGCGGGTGCTGTGTGGACCTCGGCTACAGGGGTGATGATCGCCCCAAATTGGCCGTGGACTCCCTCCACGGGAGAAGCCCTTCCGAGCGGCGAACGGAAAGGAAAGCTACAAAGCCGAGAAAGTGAAGGCCAGAAAGGAGCTGCGCGTGCGTCGGGGTGTCCGGCGCCTGCGCAATCGAAGCGAGGCTGAAGTCAAGCGAGAACTACGACTTCCAAGAGGCGACGCGGTAGGACGAGAAGGGAGGGTCTGCGCCTGCGCCTGCGCGTGGGGCGGAGTCACGGGGCGGAGCCGCCGCCATCTTGGAGCGGGAGGCGGAGCGAAGCAGACAGGGAGGGAGCGACCGACCGGGGCCGCTGCCGCCGCCATGAACCCCGAGTAGTGAGTGACCCTCGCCCGGGCCCCGGGCTCCTCCTCGGACCGGGGAGGCTTCGGGCCCCGTGTCCGCGACTTGTCCCCTTCCCCACATCGGACCCCCACCCAGAGACCCCGCTGTCCTTCTCCCTGACATCCGGGTTCCTGCCCTCGGTGACCCCCCCCACACATCCGGGTCTTATGGGAGGGGGTGCCTGGCCAGGACCCCTGCTCCCCACTCCGCCTGGGAAGGCTGCGCTCCCCCTACTCTCCCTGTCCCCGTCCTCTTCCCCTCCCCCCTTCCTATCCCTTCCCCGTCCCCCTCCCTCTCTACCCCAGCTCACTTCGGGGGGAGCGTTGTGGTGGTCTGGAATCTTCTAGATTTAGGTCAGAATTTCCCCCAGTACACGTGCGCAGATTTGTCATTTCTGGGAACAGCCTCCCAGGGTTGACCCCCCCACAACAGCCCCTCAGCCCCCTCCGTGTGAACTGGGGCCCCCCTCCAAAAGTGCAAATGGGGTTAACACGTCATCTCCCCAAGTTGCGCTTTCCAGTAATGGGGGGCACAGACCTCCCCCCTCCAGGTGTCTGCACAGTGTCAATCAGCCCCTCCCCGGGGACGTCCCTCCCCAGGTGGCCCCCAACCCGCCTCTGGGGGGCAGGATCTCTGCACAAGCCCAGGAGTCCCCTGTTATGTTGTGGTTTAATGCTTAAGAAGTAAACCAAACCTGTGAGCAGCTAACTTCTGTAAGCACTTATTAAACGCCTGCTGTGTTCCAGGCATACAGCAGACAAAAATGAACTACTTCCTCCCTCAGCCACTGCAGAGTTCACTGGTTAGAGCCGTGTCCATAAGTAAATACCAAGCAGATCCCGAGTCCCGGGCCCTGGAGTCCCCGCAGGGCCTGCCTCGCTCTCCCCCCTCTGGTCCATCCTCCATTCAGCCACTAATGGGAGCCCCCTAAAGCCCCGGCCCCACCCTCGCTTCTCGTGGCTTCCAAGGGCATCGGGGGCCTCATCTTCACCCTTCTGACATTCACCTTCTGGATGCAGCTTCCCCCACGCCCCCTCCCCCCCACTCTCCCTCCGGGCTCTAGTCCTGTCTCTGACCCCGGCCCTGACTTCCTTCAGGCCCCTGAGCCTCGTCCTCTCCACACTTTGTCGGTTTTGGCGTTTGCAGGCGCCCCCCGCCCCCCCATGACCGCGGGCTCCGGGGCAGGAACCCAGTGGTTGTGGTGGGGGTTGGCCCAGTGCTTGGAACACAGTAGGTACTTAATAAGTGCAGCAGTGGTGAGGAAGGAGTCCCCTCCAGGCCGGGGGAAGGGCCTTTGCAAAGGCCAGTCTGAGATGGGTCCAGAGGCGGGTGGGAGCCACCACTGCTCCATGGGGACGACGAGCGTGGGGAGCTCGAGAGCCAGGCCAGGAGGGGGGGGGGGCGCACGTCAGTCTGGGGGGGCTGTAGGGACGGGTAGGGACAGAGGGGCGGGTCCTGTAGTGAGGAGGGAGGGGGAGGCTTTGAATGCCAAACGAGAAGACCCGGAGGCTTTGGCGGTTGGAGGCCGGACTGTGGTGGGCAGAAGCTCGCAGCGGAGAGAATAAAGGCTGCTGCTGTGGCCTAGGTGTGAAGTGAGAGGGCTCCGGGAGGCAGGTGCCAGGGCACGGGGGCACAGCTAAGTGGGCACGGAGCCCTGGGCCCACCAGGAGGATCCCAGAGAAGGGGGAGGAGCAGGACACAGGTGACCAATTGTCAGAGGCCTGCAGAAAGCTCAGGGCCCGAGCGGCGTTAGCCCGGGAGAGCGAGGGGGGCGGGTGCCCTGGTCCCCAGAAGCCTCCCGCCCCCCCCTCTACTTTGCTGCCCGGAAGCGCCTTCGGCTCCTGAGGCTGCGAGCAGGAATCCCGGGGAGGGCTGATGGCGGCACCGGAGCTCAGCCCCAGGACGGCCTCTCTGTGCCCCGGATGCCGGGCCCACCTTCCCCGGCCAAGGCCCTTCCTGGCTCTCTGGGGCCCCAACAGGCGCATCTTGATGTTCGCTGCCCTCAAGTAGCATCGAGCCGCTCCCTCCCTCGTTTAAACGTTTCCCAGCGTTCTGGGAAAGGGCCCCAGGAGTCCGGGAGGAGCCTCCGGGGTCGGCAAAGCCCGTTTCTGGTTGTCTGACTTTGCCTTTTATTTTTTGCCTCAGAAGTAGGTTTAAGAGTCAGTCTGTCCCAGCTCCCCCGTGGAGACCGCCCGTGACCCCCTCCCCCCGCGTGTCCGCCAGCTTCCCACGCTCCTTGCGGCATTCGTCGGTTTCTCATCTTTGTCCCTCGCAGGTGGCCTCGGGCCAGGGGGGGCTCGGCCTCTTAATGCTGGAAAGTGGGGAGGGGGCGCACCCACTGTGGGGGGGGTCTCCCTGACCCCCGAGCCTTAGTTTGCTTCTCTCTAAGTGGGAGCAGCCCCAGGGAGTCCCCTGGCATGTGATGGTTGCTGGGATCAGATGCCCTTCTCACCCCCCTGGCAGCCTCCTGCCTCTGCCCCGGCCACCCTTGTAGTCTTTCCCCTCGCTCCCCGGGCCTTCGCAGAGACCTTTGCCCGCAGAGCCGGGAAGCCCGGTCCTGCCCGCAGCTCTGCCGCCCCTGCCCTGTTAAACGTGGCCAGCGAGGCCGGCCTGGGGCTGGAGGGGCCGGGACGCGTGAAGCCCGGATACCGGCCTTCGCTGGCACAGCAGGAAGGGGGAGGCGCCGTCCCCGCCCCGACTCCTGCAGCCTCCCCTTCCCAGCCCGGACGGGGCCGCGTGGGGGGCCCGACCTCTCCTCCGGAGCCCGTTCCCGGTTCTTTCCCGGCTCGTCCGCACTTTCCCACATCTCCACCTTCTTGCTCTTCCTCCAGTGATTACCTGTTTAAGCTGCTCTTGATCGGCGACTCAGGTGTAGGGAAGTCCTGCCTGCTCCTGCGCTTTGCGGTGAGTCTCCCGCCCACCCCCGGGCCTGTTTGCCACCTTGAGTTCGGGGTCTGGTCTGCGTGAGGGCCGCCCACCGCCCTTCTGAGCTACCAGGACTGAGGACACGAGGGGCCTTATGAGGGGGGGGGGTGGAGGCTCCGGGGGAGGGGATCAGGAGGCCGGGACCCGCCGTAGTTGGGCACTAGGCCCTCGGCCGGGCCCCGGTTCCTCAGAGGCCGCGCTCTCTGACGTCCTCAGGATGACACGTACACTGAGAGCTACATCAGCACCATCGGGGTGGACTTCAAGATCCGGACCATTGAGCTGGACGGCAAAACCATCAAGCTGCAGATTGTGAGTGCGCGCTCCCCCCTGCTCCCCCCTCCCCTCCCCCGTGGGTCCCGGAGCTCCCGGCCAGGGCCCTGACCCTCCGTCTCCCGCCCTGCCCTTTGTCTCTTGCCCCAGTGGGACACAGCGGGTCAGGAGCGCTTCCGGACCATCACGTCCAGCTACTACCGGGGGGCCCACGGCATCATCGTGGTGTACGACGTCACCGACCAGGTAACTCGGCCGGTCCCGGGGTGGGGGGTGGGACATTTTCCTGGAATGAAGGCCCACGGGCACACGGAGACACACGTGTACACACATGCACGTACAGCCCCCTCCCCACGAGGCTTTGATTCACTCTTGTGGCAGAGGCTGCCACGTCCTGTGCCCGAAAGCTCGAGGCCCCGCCCTGCGGTCCCTGTGGATGTCGGAGCTCCTCCCTCAGGCCCCGGGGGGTCCCAGGAGGCACCGCCCGCCGCCTTCAGCTCCTCTCCCCCTCCCAGGGCTGGGGCCCCTCCCCTCAGGCTTCTCACGGCGCCCTCTCCTCTAGGAATCCTACGCCAACGTCAAGCAGTGGCTGGAGGAGATCAACAGATACGCCAGCGAGAATGTCAACAAGCTGCTGGTGGGCAACAAAAGTGACC
Organism: Antechinus flavipes; assembly: GCF_016432865.1. Lineage (NCBI taxonomy): Eukaryota > Metazoa > Chordata > Mammalia > Dasyuromorphia > Dasyuridae > Antechinus > Antechinus flavipes. The sequence continues at coordinate 256,575,743 of NC_067403.1, forward strand.
TCACCACCAAGAAGGTGGTGGACAACCCCACTGCCAAGGTGAGGCTCGGTGCCGGGGGTGGGGGGGCAGATTCCCTCGGGCACCTCCGACCACCCTCCCCCCTTCCCCTCAGGAGTTCGCTGACTCCCTGGGCATCCCCTTTCTGGAGACCAGTGCCAAGAACGCCACCAACGTGGAGCAGGCCTTCATGACCATGGCCGCCGAGATCAAGAAGCGCATGGGCCCCGGGGCGGCCTCGGGGGGCGAGCGGCCCAACCTCAAGATCGACAGCACCCCGGTGAAGCCGGCCAGTGGAGGCTGCTGCTAGGGGGCGCAGCCGGGGCCCAGGGCGGGAGCACACCTCTTTTCAGATGATGCCCCGGAGGCCGGAGGCCCCGCCTCCCCCCATCCCCACTGAGGGGCATTTGATTCTGTGGCTTGGGGGCCCACCCCCACCCGACCTCCCTCCCACAGCCCTCGTTCCATCTTTGCTGCGGGCAGGGCCAGGGGCAGGGGCAGCTGAGCGAGCCTCCAGGCCTTGCTCTGGGCACTGCTGCTTTCCTAGTCCTTGGAGAGCCCTTCCCTGCCCCCGGCCTCCCCCCAGCTTTCCTGGGGAGGATCTGCCTTGTTCCCAGCTCGCTCCCCCTGCTTTCCCTCAGAGCTGCAGTGAGTCCTGGGTAGCCCGTCTCCCATTCCCGAGCCCCCCGCACCCCTTGGCTCTCATTGTCCGAGAGCCAGACCTGAGGCCCAGACTGTGGGGAACGTGGGTCCTGGGCAGGATGGGCCAGACCTCAGGAGGGAACGGCCCTGGGAGCCCCTGCTCCCTTCCCCCTCTTCCTGCACCCCCTCAGCTTCCCCCTCCCTGCCTTGAGCTTGCAGCTCCATCCGTCCATAATGGCTTGGGGGGGAGGGGGGCAGGCTTTGCACAAAGCCAGAGGTGCGGCTGTTTGTGCTGGAGGGGCCTGCAGGCCTCCCTCGCCCCTGGTGTGCTCGCCCCCTCTCCCCTTCTTGGCCTAAGGGGGAGGGGGGGCTGAGGAGGTGGAGGACCCCCTGTGGCTGGCTCCTCCCCCCGCCCCGCCTTACTCGCTCCTGGTTTTTTCCTCCACCCCAGGATAGAGTAAATGGTATTTCTTGCCTTGGCTCCATTACTTGTGTGCCCCCCCCCCCATTTCTTCCTTTGTCATGGCCCCTGGTTCCCAAACAGCTTGAGCGCTTCTCCCAGTGAAGTTCTGGTCCAGGTGATGGCCAGGGTCCATCTCTGCCCCCCTCCCATGCCCCAAGACATTGAGTCCTCCGATCTAGGGACCCATTCACCCCCTCCCCCTGGGCTGCGGTCCCCTGGTCAGTGTGACACCCGCCTGCACGCACAGGGACACGTGTGTTTTTGCTTGGCTCGGACCGTGCAGGGAAGCCCTCCCTCGGAGGTGCCCCCCCCCCCATCCTTCCTTCCTAGTCACATTTCGTCCAGCATTTTGCAAGGAAAAGCCACTTGGGGAAAAGGGACAAGGACAAAAATAAATCAAATCTCCGGTGGCCTCGGGAGAGCCCCCCCACCCCCAGAGGTTTTGCAAGGAAGTTGGCAGCCAGCCAGTGTGGTTTGTGGGCTGCGTCCCCGCGGTGGGGTGGGGGTCGGGGGCCAATGGGTGGCCTGGGCAGAGGGGACCCCGACACCCCGGCCCGGGGAGATGCGAGCTCGACCCACTTCCTGCGTCTGGAGAGATGTCCCGCGGAGCTTCAGACCCCCCCCTTCCTCCCCTAAGTAGGGTTGGCCCAGAAGGGAAGGAAGCTTGGCGATGCCGAAAGATGGCGAGGTCGCGGGAGGCCCTCCCCCACTTCCCTTTCCTACCTGTGCCCGCCCCCGCCCTTGTTGCCCGTCAGGTGGCCAGGCCGTGCCCACACCCTTGGAGCCAACTGCGCGCAGACTCGGGGAGCGGTAGCCATTCAGCCCGGCTCCAAAGCATTGTCCCTCCCTCCCACCCAGACCCACGAGCGAGGTGCCCCCAGCCTCGGTGGCAATCTGCGTGGGCGCGTGTGATCGCATTGTCGGCCCGGGGTGTGTGCGTGTGCGGGGGGAGGCGGGGAGCCGGAGAACTGCAAAAGCTCGGGGTGTCCTTTGTGCTCGGTTTTGGCAGCGCGATGTGGGGCGCCGGGGGTGGGGGAGCTGTCAGTTGCTAGTTGGGGTGTGCGCGCGCGTTTGCGGGGGCGGGCGCAGGCCGGGGGTGCTGGCCCCTTACCACTCGCCCATACCCCCCCTCCCGCCCCGTGGGACCCTCGGGTTCTCTCCCCCGCCCCTTCCCCGGCCGCTCGCTCTGGGGCTGGGGCCCCGCCCGCCTGGAGGCTGGGCCTGCCCCTTGGTGGGGGAGCCCCGCCCTGACTCCGCCCCCCCAGCTTCCCGGGCTGGAGAGGGAGCCGCGGGGCGAGCGCAGGATGAGCGAGAGGGGCAGGAGCATCCGCCAGCGCCAGCGGACGCGCCCCCCGAGCCGCCTGCCCGCCCCGCGCTCCCCGAGCCCCCAGCGGCCGGGCCGGCCGGCTGGCCGGGCGCGTCTCTCTTCGGGGCTCGCCTGGGCGACCCCCTCGGCCATGCCAGGCCAGCGCTGAGCCCTGTGGGGCGGGGTGGCGGCCGGAGCGGGAGCCGGGCCGGGCCGGGGCCCCCCGGCGACGGGGCCACCCGACGGCGTAGGCTGGCGCCCCCCGGCCTGGCGCTGGGCCCCGGGGCCATGGCGTTCACCTTCGCCGCGTTCTGCTACATGCTGACGCTGGTGCTGTGCGCATCCCTCATCTTCTTTGTCATCTGGCACGTAAGGCCGGGGGCCAGGGGACGGAACCTGACGAGGGCCGAGGGGTCTCCGGCCCCGGGCGCCCGCGGGGGCGGGGGCGCGGCACGCCTTGGGGGGGATCTTCCCAGGGTAACGAGGGGAAACTTGCCTACTCTTATTCTCTCCCCCCTTGTCTCTGCTCTTTCTTCTTTCCCCATATACCTGTTCCCCCATTTCAATTCCCCTTTTCCCACCTCCCCCCCTTTTTCTCCCGTCCCCGACACCCCATTGTGGTCCCTTCTGCAGCTAGATGGGAAGCGGGGAGGGGGTTTCGCGTTGCTTTGCACTTGGGGGCTTAATTTCTTCAGTACAGCTCTGCTCTTCCTCCCCCTCTTCCTGGCAGGGCATCTCTCCAAGCCTCCCTCTGTCTGTACCAGGTCTGTCTGTCCCCCCTCCTCCTTTCCTCTCCATTGTGGGTTTTTCCAGCCGAGTGATGGAGCCAGTTGCCATAGCAACTGCATCTGTTTACAAGACCCACATCTACCAGAACCCATTTAACCCCTTCTCTTTCATACCCGCCCCCCCAAAGCGTCTGTGGAGGAAGGGTCTTAAGCGGGACAGACCCCCCATATATTCCCTGACCCCTTTGATCTTCCTGCCTCTCCCTTCCCCCTCCTTCCTCCCTCCCCCCTGCTCATTTCTCTCCTTTCCCGGACTCCATTCTTCCTCTGGCCTGATTCTTCCCAGAACTGTTCAACTCCGCGGCTCGCTGTCCCAGGTCCTTATCAGCTCCAGGGCCTCGGAGTTTGGGGATCATGGGGGAAAGGGGGGGGCCTCGGCTGGGGTCCTTTTTAACCTTCGTCCTATGCTACAGCTCCTGTCCCCTCTTCCCCTCCCCCCAAACCTCCCCCACTTCCCTCTGTGCTCCCCACCCCCAGTGGCTCTCCCCTCCACCCCTAGCCTCCTTTCTGGGGCTTTGTTTGCCATTCTCTCCATCTCCGCCGTTCTCCCAATTTCCGAGCACCCTCCTCCCATTCATTCATTCATTCCGCTCCATTCATTCACTGCACAAATGTTTCCTGGGCACCTGGACTGGGCAGGGGGGGCGGGGGCCGGCGCTCCCACCCCGAGAGACCTCGCATCTCCCCGGCCCGCCCCACCCCCCCTCCCGCCGCTCCGCCATCCTGGCCGCCGCACATCCTCGCTCCCCCATTGGCTCCCGGGCCCTGCTTCCCACAGCCCTGGCCTGGGCCGGCCTTGCCCCACCGCCAGTTGCCACCTCTCTGTTTCCCTCCGTACTTCCTGTCTCCTCTCCCATATGGCCACCGCTCCATCTTTGCCATCTCTCCATCTGTTTCCCCCTCCTCATTTCCTCTTCTCCCCGCACCAGCCTCGGCTCTCTCCCCACCTCCCCCTTTTCTCCCTGCTTTTCTCTCTTCCTCCTTTCTTTCATCTCCTTTTCCTCCTTTTTCTTCCTCTTTTCCTCCCCCCTCCCCGTGGTGTTCCCCCTCCCCCCCACGTCCCTCTCCTCCATCTTCAGGATCTCTGCCACTTGTGCCAGTCTCGCCACCGTGTCCACAGGTCTTTCTCCCCATTCCCGCGGCTCCCTCTCAGCCGCCTTGTATTTCTCCATCCCTGTCCCGGTTCCCGACCTCCCTCCCCCCCCCCCCGGGGCTCACTGCTTCCCCTCCTGCCCAGGCTGGGGCTCCTTGCCGCCTCCCCTTCCCTCCCTGTGTCACATCTCAGCCTTCCCCTTCATCTTTGGCTCTTTGTCACTCCCCAAGTGCTGAGTGCGCCCCAGTCCTGTGTCCAGACCCTGCCTGGGGGACATCTGGGGCCGGCTGCCCCTCTTCTTCTTTTTCCCTTCTCCCCATCCCCCTCAGCTCCACTTCTGCCATCTGCAGGCACAGACCCCCTGGCTCAGTCTCCTCCTCTCCTCCCTCCCCCACTCCCTTGCAGCTCAGCTAGGGGAGAGAATAAGCACTTATCTAGCACCTCCTGTGTACCAGGCACTAAGGTGCTTTCCCCAATATCTCATTTGATTTTCCCAGTTCTGTGAGGCTGGCGCAAACATCCCCATTTTTATTGTTGAGGAAACGAAGGCAAATGGAGATTTGGGGGAATTGCCCGGGTGATCTTGAGGCAGGATTTGAACTCAGCTCTCCTTGCCTTCAGGCCCAGCAGCACCCTAGGCTCCATCCAGTGGGCAGAAAGGGGAGACCAGCCCGAGGGAGCCGAGGTGGACAGAGGGCAGAAGACACAGTCTTTAGGGAGAAAAACGTCCAAAAAAGGGCTGGGACTCACAGAATTGTGCAGTTGGGGGGGGGCAGAAAGAATGGGACTGAAACGGGGAGCCCCCGGCAGCTGGCCAAAGGCAGGGCTTTCCAGGAGACTTCCCTTCCTGATCATCTGAGCTGCCAGGGCTCATGGAGCACCCCCCTCAGGTCTCACCCAGCCCCCCCCTCAAGTCTCACCGAGCCCCCCACTCCCTTAGGTCTCACCCAGCCCCCCCCTCAGGTCTCAGCCCCCCCCTCCTCAGGTCTCACCCAGCCCCCCCCTCAGGCTCACCCAGCCCCCCCCTCAGGTCTCACCCAGCCCCCCCCAGGTCTCACCGAGCCCCCCACTCCCTCAGGTCTCACCGAGCCCCCCACTCCCTCAGGTCTCACCCAGCCCCCCCCTCAGGTCTCACTGAGCCCCCCCTCCTCAGATCTCACCCAGCCCCCCCCTCAGGTTTCACTGAGCCCCACCTCCTCAGATCTCACCCAGCCCCCCTCGGAAGCCCCAGGTGACCCATCTTCCAGAGCTCAGCAGCGCCAAGGCTTTCTTACAGGAGGCAGAGCAGCCTCCCTGAGCCAGGGGGCCCAGAGGGGCCGAGGAGGGCGGGAAGGGCCATTGTGCCAGGGCAGAGGAAAGCTGGCCCTGGGGGCGGGAGTTTGCAGGAAGGGCCCTGGGAGGTCGGCCAGCAGCTTCTGGGGCCGGAGCTGGGGGCCGGGCTCCTTCCCGGGGACTCCCCGTTCCTCATGTGCCGCCCCAGACGGGCCAAGGTCACAGCGGAGGACGGAGGCAGAGCGGGGCCCCAGCCCCCCAGCTCCTGCCTGGCCCTCCATCTGGAGCCCTCCCCCCTCCCAGCCCCATACCATGTGTTCGGGGAGGGGGAGGAGGCGGTGTTTGCAGTTGCTAGGCAACCCCAGGGCACCCTGGGCTTTTGACAGGTTCGAGGGGTGAGTGACAGGTGTCGACTGGGGGGTTCGTTTGTTCCTGTGGCACTTGGGGTGCAGCTGGCCTTGTGGTGGGGCGCAGAGGAGATGCTCTCTGCCACCCCCACGCCCCGCCTGGGCCCAATGGCATCCTGGGTTCCAGATGGCACCAAGGAACAGCAAAGGCGAGATGTTCTCTAGCTCAGAGCTCCCCCCCCCCCCACTCCAGACTGCCGCGGGAACACGCAGGGGGGTCTGGGCTTGCTGGGGCCCCTCCCCCACCCTAGGACACAACCCCCCCCCCCAGGTGAATCAGCTAAAGTGGTCCCGGCTTCCGAGGGCACAGAAGGACGAGGCTGCTGGAGGGGCCCCGAGGGGGAAGGGCCCCGGGGGCTAGGGCTCCCTGGCTCCCTCCCAGCCCGGCCTCTGCAGCCCGGGCAAGTCCAGAGGGCGGGGGGAGGAGGCTGCCCCGGTCCCTCCCCCTCCTTTCCCCCACCCCCGCCGGCCTCAGGCTCCTCCCTCGTAAAATGGCCCGTGGGCCCAAAGTGCCCCCTCTCCCATAAGTCAGCGCGGAGGCGGGGAGGCGAGGCTGCGGGGAGCCGCGGGAGAAGCACTCTCAGGGGCCCGGGCGGGGGACCCCCCCGGGCACCCCCAGCCTGACAGGCCTCCACCCCTACCCAGATCATCGCCTTTGACGAGCTGAGGACCGACTTCAAGAACCCCATAGATCAGGGCAACCCTGCCAGGGCAGTAAGTCAATACATGTGCCGTGCCGAGCAGTGTCCGTCAGTCTGTCCGTCTCTGTGTGGGGTCGGGGCGAGGGGAGCCGGGGCCAGGACTACGAGCCCCGAAGGGAAGGGGGGAGGCCGTCCACCGCCCCAGTCGGCCCGCCGCCCTTGGCTCCGGTCCCGAATGGCCGAGCCCCCCAGGCCTCTCGACCACCGCTCTCGCGGGCAGCTCAAACCCCGGCCGTTGCCAGGGAGATCCGGGTGAAATGGCTGTCCTCCATGGCGACGGTTGCCATGGCAACGGCGGCTCCTGCCTCCCTCAGTGGTGACATTACCATGGAAACAAGACTTCAGTCCCCATGGCAGCAGAGAGCTGGGCTCCCCGGCAGAATGGGGGAGGGCTGCTCCAGCTCTCTGGGCCCTGGCGCCCCACCCCCCACTGACTCTCCTTCCTGCATCCCTCCCTCACCTGGCTCCCTCGGTCTGACCCTCCTCTCCTTCCCACAGCGAGAGCGTTTGAAAAACATTGAGCGGATCTGCTGCCTCCTAAGGAAGGTCAGTGGGAGGTCTCGGGGGTCGCAGGACCCCCCTGTCTGTTTGTCTGGCCATCTGCCTGGAGCCCTGGACGGGGATCCGGGCCCGCTTTGCCGCTGCCATTGTGTGTGTGTGTGTGTGTGTGTGTGTGTGTGTGTGTGTATGTGACTGTGGGCAAGACCCCCAGCCTCAGCTCTTGCTCAGCCCGGGCCCAGACGCTTGGACCGGAGGGGCTTGTCCAGGCGGATCCCCGAGTCTCTGGCGCCCCCTTCTCTCCTCCCTCAGCTCCTTATGCCCCAGGAAGGGGGGGCGGGTCGAGATGCCATGCAGTGCAATGCAAATTAGGCATCCCGGTGCAGCCGTTCTCTTCCCAGCAGGCTCAGGGACGCCCCACCCCAGGACCCCTACTCCCTCTCCCAGCCCCAGGAGCACAGAACAGGTGGGTTAACCGGCCCCAGACGCCGGAGCTCAGCGCCCCCCCCCCGGCCTGTCAGGGGAGGGTGGCCCCCCCTACGCGACCCCGGGGGGCGGAGCCTGACCGCACGCCCTGCTCTGGCCCCCTCCAGCTCGTGGTCCCCGAGTATTCCATCCACGGCCTCTTCTGCCTGATGTTCCTGTGCGCCGCGGAGTGGGTGACGCTGGGGCTCAACATCCCCCTCCTCTTCTACCACCTATGGAGGTGATGAGCCTGCGGGCCCGGCCGCGGGTGCTTGTGAGGGGCCCTCCCGACTGGAGGCCCAGGCCCGGGAGGGAGGAGGGCCCCAAGGGCAGATTTCAGTCGCCGCAAGTCCCAGCCAAAGAGAAGAGGGACTGAGCTCCCCAGAATGTCTGGGGGACTAGAAGAGGGACTGGCCGCCGGGCAGGTAGTGAATGTCTGGGAAAGGAGTGGAGCGCTGTTCCCGGTTCGCCCCGGGGAGCGGCGGCGGACTCCCGGCCCACTCCCGGCTCCCCCCGCCCCTCCCCCAGGTACTTCCACCGCCCAGCGGACGGCTCCGAGGTCATGTACGACGCCGTGTCCATCATGAACGCAGACATCCTCAACTACTGTCAGAAGGAGTCCTGGTGCAAACTCGCCTTCTACCTGCTCTCCTTCTTCTATTACCTGTACAGGTGAGCGCCGGGCCGCCGGGAGGGGGGGGGGGGGGTTTGCGAGGGGCGCCGCGGGTTGGCGCTCGCCGGCTGCCCGCCGTCCCAGCGCGCCCCTCTCTCCCACAGTATGGTTTATACGTTGGTGAGTTTCTAAAGGGGGAAGCCGGCCAGGGAATGAACCCCGAGAACGGACCGGACGCCTGTGTACCCCCACCCCCGCGCCCCTTGTGGACAGCGGAGAAGAGCCACTCCCCGCCCCCCGTCTCTCAGAAGCCTAGGCTCTGGGGGGAGGCGAGGGGCGCCGGGGCCTCCTCAGCCCCTGCCCCCCAAATTGCTGCTATGGGATGGCCCGACCCTTCACCTCCACCCCCACCCCCACCCCGTCCTCCCGTGCCGCGCCGGCCTCGCTCCGAGCGGCGCCTCCCGAAGGCAGCCGGCCGCCCCTGGAGACCCAAGCCCCCACTTGGAAAACCTGGCAGTGGGGGGAGGGGCCTTGGGTCCTCATCCGCCCTAGGGATAACCGAGGGACGGAGGACAGGGGTGCTGGCGAGGGCCTGAGCTCGGGGGAGGGGAACTGGGCCCACCCCGCTCCCAAACATCCCTCCGCCCTCGGCCGCCGGCCCAGGGCGTCCCTCGGGGTCCGGGAGGCGGGGCCCCGGGGAGGGGAGGGGCGTGAGCAGGCTCAGCCGGGGGCTCCTCCTCAGCCCCACCTCCCGCTCCCAGTTCTCCCTCTGCCCCCGCCCTCCCCCCCCCCCAGCCTTTTCTCGGCTCGCTCTTCTGTGCCCTCCCCAGCCCCCGCCCCCTCCTCCAGCCCCGAGCCCCCGTTTTCGAAGGCGCTGGAGGCCTGGCCCTTCCCAGCGCCCGGAGGAGTTTATGTGTAACACCCCAGTCTCCCTCGGCCAGCCCTGGCCATTTGTGATTGAATAAACAATTGCAAAGACTTGGGGCCAGGATATGGCCATGTTGGGGGGGGGGGGAAGAGAAGGGGAGGGTATCACTTGCACGCCCCGAAGGCCTAAATATCCCTCTGACTCCCTCCTCTGAGCTGCTGCCCCATCCAAAGGCCACTCGGGAGTCCTGGGGTCCTCACCTCCTGGTGGACATCCGAGAGGGCCTGATCCAACCATCGGAGAGGTGTGCAGTGGGGGGAGTAAAAGGGCAGGAAATGAGGTCTCCTCATGGGGGGCCCTGAGCCAGTGACCTCCCCCTCCCTGCCCTGGTATAGACCAGAGGCCTTTGGAGGCTTCTTGTTCCATAGCCTCGCTTGATAAATGAGTTAACAGGCCAGAAGAAAGGCACTGGCCACCCAAGGTCACTCAGCCCAGGGGCAGAGCCAGAGAGCAGGGCCCCCCCGGGGTCACGGCCCCCCAACCTTTGGCCAGCAAACCAGGCCCAGCAGCCCTCTCAGTCCGGGGGGGGGGGGGGGAGTCCCGGAGTCCCTCAGAGCTGACCAGGCTTCCTGGAGGAGCAGTCAGCTGCCCATCAAACAAAGGCAGGATGACCTCTGACCCTATCCACCGGAGGTTCTGAGGCAGGGAGTCTGGATTCAAATCCTAGGCTCCCTCTGTGTGACTTTGGCCCAACCCCTTCCTTCCCACATGCCTCCATTTGTGGTCCAACTCTGCTCTGATGCTCCTTTGGGGGGGGGGGTGAGAAACCCACCTCCACCTCTGACCTTTGGTCCTGAAGCTCAAAATCGGCCTGGTCCTGGGAGGACGGGCCAGAAAGGGGCCCTATCTCTGGGACAGCTCTCGGGGTTGTGGGTGGGTGTGGCTGGGGGGGCAATGGCCGGCCTCCCTCCCCTGGTCTCTCCAAACGGGACGAGCGCCAAATGAGACCATAGGCATGGAGCCATTGCAAGTTTTACCGGGGGCTGCGGACAGCGCGGGCTTCTCCGGCCCGGCCAAGTCTCATCGGTGACATGGAGTCGCCCCCCTGAGGATCGCTCCGGCAGGGCGGCAGCCACTTGCCCCCCAGAGCCCCCCCACAAGGGGGGCCTGTCCCTGGCCAGCCCTTCTTTCCCACCACCTCAGACCCTCAAGGTCCCGTCCAGGGCCAGGTTCCCAGGAATGAGGGACAGATGTGGCGGAAGCAATTAAAATCTTCAATGTACAGGGTAAAAATCATCATCGTCATCTTCTCGGGAGTCTTCCTTGGGGACAGGGGAGACCCCATCTGGGTCACCGGACCAGGTGAAAGGTCAGCCAGTAGATGATCATTGGCTGGAAGGCAGCCTCGGCCAGGGTCAGGTACAGCTGGAGGCGCTGCCGGGTGGCCGGTCCCCCCACCCCGTCGGTGCCCACCGAGGTCATCCGCAGCGAGCGTACCTGTGGGGGACAGACCTTCAGGGGGGGAGGGACAGAGGCCCAGGCCCAGTGACACTCCTCCTCACCGCGGGGGTCCGGGGACTCACAATGAAATACATGAGGGCAACCGAGGTCCAAGCCAGGGCCACGTAGTAGCCGTCGCTGCCGAAGAGCAGTCCCGTGAGCACGCTGAGGATCATTCTGGGAGGACAGGAGAACTGTCAGGCCCCGGGGGCGGGAACCACGGGCAACGGGGGGCAGCCGCCTGCCCCTCCCCGGGCCCTGGGGAGCCGAACAGAGGATCTGGGACCCCCGGCGCCGTGTTCCATCAGGTCTCGGTTCTAAGGCCGCTCTGAGGTTCTCTGCCCTCAGGTTCCTCCCAGTTCCAATATTCCAGGTCCCAGCCCAGATGTGGTCAGGCTCTAAGGTCCGTGGTCCATGACCCAACGTGGGGCTGCCTCGAGCCTCTGCCTGCCTTCCCACCTTCAGCACTCAGTGACCCGCTCGCTGTCCTCCCACCTCCCCCAGGGGCAGCCCCGCGCCTTTCTTGGGTCAGCTCCCACCCTGGCACTCCCTCCTCTCGCTGGGCACTGGCCTGGTTCCCCTCCCCTTCTCTCCATCCATGTCCGGGGGTTCCGCAGAGGAGAACCAGATTCCCCCCGAGTCCGGCCCGAGGATCTCTCCTGAGCCCCCACTCTCCCTGCCAAGGGCTGGGCACATCCCACTCCCCCAAGGCAGCCTCCCTCGAGGCTCCCCTGCCTCCAGCCTCTCCTTTCTCCTCCCCAACATCTGATCCTTCCTTCTGATCTTAGGGGCAGCGGCCCCAGGACCTCCTTCCTCAAGGCCCGTTCTCCCCGCTCAGCCGCCCCCACTCGGCCCCTCCTCCGACTGCCCCCCCCCCCCCATTTCTGCATTCTCAGGTCCAGTCCCAGTGTTCTCTGTTCTTCCCAGAGTCAGGCCTGCACTTCGGCCCGGAGCTAGAGCGCCCTCCCTCCCCTCCTCTGCCTCAGACAATCCCCCCCAGCCCCTCCCCCCAGCTGCCTGGACCCTTCTTCCACCTGCTGGGATTTCTTCCCTACTTACATCCTCCTCCCCGGGCCCCGCGCCGGAGGTTTCCCCGGCAGGGGGAGCGGGGCCCTGGGGAGCTCTGTCCGCCCTCAGAAGCCGCCGTGCGACACTCGCTAAAGCCGCCGAGGACGCCACGCTCAGTGTGCCCTGCCCCCCTCCCTGCCCCCTCTTGTCCGGAGGGGCACTCAAGGACTGAGAGGGTGGGACCTGTCCAGGGTCACCGGCTAGTGCAGGGCCAGGATCGGGATCTGGGGTTCTGGGCCAGCTCCACTGCCTTCCCCCAGCCTCGCCCTGTTCCTTAATCTTCCCCCGCCCTGCTGCCCTCCAGCCCCAAGACTTCAACAGCCATGTCCGCATCTGGGGGCCCCCCACCCCTGCCCGGCCGCCCCTCCCCGACTCCCAGGCCCGGAACTCACCCCACGTATTTGTAGCCGCTGTAGGCGAGCAGGTGGAAGGTGCTGAGGTCACTGCGGACCGTGGCCAGGTAGAGGCCGAGGAGCAGGGCCAGCACCTCGATGACGACCCACACCAGGGCCGTGCTGGCGCACAGGCCGAGCACCTCGGGCGAGAACCTGGGGCGGAGCGGGAGGACGGTTGGGGGGTCCTGCTCCTCCTCCTCGGATCTCCCCGGGCTCAGGGACCTCTGACGGAGGCACAAAGAGGTGCCCTGTTCTCCCCAAGGGGAGTCTGTCTTTGTCCCAGGGCCAGTTATCTTGGGGGCAGGGGAAGCCCAATGACCCTTCTGGCCAATTCTCTTCCCCTCCCCTCAAAAATACTCTGTCGGGCGGGAACCCTAGATTCTTGCCTTCATTCTACAAATGAAGAGGCTGAGATTGGCAGTGGGGAGCACCAGGGTAGGGGGCAGGGGGCAAAGAGCAGAGGGCAGAGGGAAAGGCTGGGGGTCCTGACTGAAAACTGCTGAGCCCCAGCCCTGCCCCTCCCGCTCTGGGCAGGCGACACGCGAACCCAATTTAAACACACAAGACCCAGGAAGACGGGGGCTCCCCAAGGAGGGGGGGCTCAACCTTTTTTGAATTCCCAGCGCCATCCCGGCCAGGAGGATGTATGTGATAAACGCCATGGCTGCCAAAGAGACAGAAAAGCTCAGTACGGTGAGCCCAGATCTGAGCACCAAGCCCCGAACCCTGAGCCCCAAGCTCCAGGCCCAGCCCCCTCCCCCCTGCCCCGCCGGATACTCACTGGGGATGTAGAGGTCGGGGGCATTGAGGTCCTGCCGTGGGGGCAGGGGCACATCCCGGCTGTACTGAACCTCCCAGTTCTTAGGAACAGGGAAACACAGAAACAAGGTCAAGGCCCCAGAAATGGCAGAACTAACCCCCCCAGGAGGCTGAGAGGCCGGGGCGGAGGCCGAGGACCTCACCTGGTGCGTGTAGGGGAAGACGAGCAGACCCAGCTTCCTGGCCACGTAGGACGTGTCCACCGCAAAGAAGTGCTTGAGCTTGTTCATGGACACAAACCTGTGGAGCTGAAGAGGCGGGATTGAGGCGCAGGGAGTCGGGAGGGGCCGAGGACACGGCGGACCCAGGGCGGGAGGAGACCTCGGAGACCCTTATTTACGAAGGAGGAATTGGCGGCTCTGGCCCTTTCCCCTTCCCTCGGGCCGGCCCCCTCCGCGCTGCAGCCTCGCTCACCTCCTTGTGCACCATGTCCTTGCCCTGGGAGGCGATGGAGCTGCCGTAGGCCATGGCCACGTTGGCCACGGGATCCCCGAGCAGGTGATTGACGTTGAAGGCCACGTCCGAGGCCTGCGGGGGGTAAGCGCCGGCCTGAGCTGGGTACCCGCCACTCGTGTCGTCAAAGAGCGGAGGCGGCTCCGGGGCTGCCCTGACCCGGTGCTTGGACCCTGAAGGGACGGAAGGCGGCATGAAAGGGGAGCATCCGCCGTCTCCCGAAGCGGGAAGTCCACGTGTCCACGTGGTCAGCAGCCACGGGCCCGCTGGGGGGCGGCATGACCCCGTGCCCAGCCTCCCGGGGAGGGAACGCCCCCTCCCAGGCCCCGCCCCCTCCCAGGCCCCCAGGGCTGCGGAGAGAAGGGGGAGCCAGGACAGAATGAAGGAGGGGCCCGGAGGCAGCTGCCCCCACGAGCAGGACTCCATTTCCGGGGCGCCCGCTCCCCAGTCCCGGGAACCTAGGAAGGGATGGGAGTCCCTCCTTCTGAGGGAGCACTGCCAGGGCCCCAGTTCCCTGACACCGTCCTCAGGCTTTGCCAGCTACAGCTACTCCAGAATCCCCTTAAAGGGAGGGTTTACTTGGCCCCTACTGTGTGCACAGGGGCCTTCTCGGTTTTCTCTCTGACCCCCCCTCACAAGGCAGCGCTCCAGCCGCCCCAAGGTCCCAGGAGCTGGGAGAGAGCCTGCGCTCCGGCCCGCGGCTGTTCCGCTCTGGGCACAGGCCCCGCATCCTGCCCTCGCTCCTGGGGTGGGGGCGGGGGGTTACAGACAAACCCTCCCTGGGAACCCACGGGGAATTAGCCCGAGGAAGAAACGGCTTCTTTACAAGGACCAGTTCTAGTGGGCGCTGGGGGGTGATGGTGCACGTGGGGGGCCACTGTGGGAAAGCAGGATTTGGGGCCTTCAGAAGAGATCGCTCAGGGAGAGGCCTCGGGGCAAGGCACTCAGTGTCCCGCAGCTCCAGGAAGCTTACGCCCCCCTCCCCCAGGAAGGGCCTCCACTCCCCCGGACTGCAGGGGCTGGGCTACTTTCTTGTCGGGTAGTGAGCTCCCCGTGCCGGTGGCTGACCGAGCCTAGGTCGGCTGTTTTCTCCGGATCGGAGTCGGGGGGCGGATAGCCCGCAGCCAAGGGGAGAACCCTCGCGGTGACGTCACAGCCCCGCCCCCGCCCCGGGCCCTCTCCCTTCATCTGGGTTGATTCCCTGGTCCCTGCCCGTGTCACCCCACGCTCACCTTGGGCCCCGTACCCCGAGTGATAGGCCATGAGTAAGGCGCCTCCTCCGCGGGGCCTGACGGGTATAAACACTAATGGAGCCGCGGCTCCGGTCTTTGGGCGCGAACTGCCGCTACCGGGCCGCCCGACACGTCTATCCGCGGGTCAGCCGCAGCCGCCATGGCCACGACGTCACTCTCTCCGACTCTCATTGGCCACAGTCCCACGTGATATAAGCACCGCCTCCTGTCTTCATTGGCTATCGGCTTCTTCTCCAGCCTCACATTCGATGCAACCCGACTTCCGGAAGCTGGGTGGGGCGGAGTCAACACCGCAGTTGTCTGATTGGGCGATAGAGCTATCCAAGGTGACAAGACGGTCCAATGAGCTTGTCGGGGCTGAGTTGGTTAGCGGTGTCTTGAGGCGCCTGCGCTGTGCTGCGGGTGAAGGTCTCCCTGCCACGACTGCACCGACAGGCGGGGCAGGCTGGGGGCGAGGACGGGGTGGGGCGAGACACCTGGGAGCCGCCACGGCCACGGCCTGATTTCCTCCTCTCCCCCTTTTCTATCTCTAACCCTCCCCCTCCCTTTTCCCTTTGCTTCTCCCCCTCCCCCTCGACCTTCACCTTTTCCTTCCTCTCCCCTCTCTTCTTCCTCCTCTCTCCCTGTCTCCTCCACTTCTTTCCCCTCCTCCCATCTCTCTCCCTCTCCCCCCTCCACTTCTCTTCCCTCCTTCCTCCTTCCCCTCCCCTTGACCTTCACTTTTTCCTCTCTCTCCCCTTCCCTTTTCCCCTCCCCCCTCCTTCCCCTTCTCTTCCTTTCTCCTTCCCCTCTCTCTCCTCCCCTCCATTTCCCTTTTCCTTTCCCTTCCTCTTCTTTCCCCCTGCCCCTTCCCTCCCATTCTCCTTTTTCTCTTTAATCCCTTCTTTTCCTCCCCCCTTCTCTGTACCCGCTTCTGCCCCTGTATTTATCCTCTTCCCCCTCCTCTCTCCTGCTTCCTTTGTCCCCTGCTTTTTTCTCTCGGCCGTTTCGGCTCTCTCTCCTCCCTGCCATTCAGTGACTCACCCCCTCTCCCCTTTCCCCTCCTCCTTTTGGCCTCGGCTTTGTGAGGTGGGGCGGGCATTGCTAGGGAGCTCTCCCTTACTGAGAATAGACTGAGGCCCAAAGAGGGGGCACCCGCCAGGTCCTGCTCCCCCCCTGCCCACTGCTGGGCGGGGACACCCCCCTCCCAGGACCCGGAGGCTCCCATGAAGCGGGAGCTCTCCCCAGCAGGGGGAGCCCGGGGGCCTGTCACAGCCGGGGCCTGAGCTGGGGGCGCGGGGGACTCGGGCCTCCCACAGGTAAAGGGAAGCCTTTGAGTGGGGCCTTGCCCCTGCGCAGCCTCGGCACCCCGCAGGGCTTCTGGCCCAGGGCCCGCCCGAGCAGCGCTGAGGGAATGAGGGCTGACTGGGTTTCACTCCGCAGCCGGGGGTCACCTCCTCCTGCAGCCCTGGGAGGGCTCGGGAGCTGTCCTAGTGCTGAAGCGAGCACTCTCGAACCATCTGCGCGAAGGCGCCTCAGAACTGGTCCTAACCCGGCAGCCTCTTGGCCACATTCCCAGTGGTCACCCGGCCTTGCGCACAGACTCCAAGGGCTGAGACTCCTCCCTGCCCCCTCAGCAGCCTCGCCTGCTCCGAACGACTGCGGGGGGAGGGCTTCCATATATTAAACCGAAATTAGCTCTTTGCAACTTCCCCCATCGGAGGCCGCGGTGTGACCTCTGGAGCCGGGTTTCATCGGCCGCCTTTCGGACCCGCTGCGGACCCTGCCCCAGACGCCCTCCGCGGGGTTTAGTTAGTGTGTCTCCCGGCCCCCTCCCAGGCTGAGCTTCCTGAAGGCGGCTCTGTCTGTTCCCAGCCCCTTAAACGTAAGTGGGATAAAGAAAAAGGATAAAGGAAAACCGCTTGTGAGCCCAGGCCGGACACTTACTAAGTGACTGTTGTCAGCCGGGCAGCCCTGACCTTGTTGTCCCCCCCTGGGGCCCGCAGAGTGCGAGTCTCTAGGACAAATGGGGGGGGGCAGGTGCTGCAGTGAGTTCCCCGGGATTGAATTTTTCTGAGAGTTTCACCCCCCCAACCCCCCCTCCCCCAGCCAAGACCTCTGAGAGAGGAGTGCCGGGGACAAGGGGGGGAGGGGAAGGGGGGCGCAGGGAGCGTGGCGCGGGCCTGCGAGGAAGCGCTTCCCTGCGTGCCGCCCCTCTCCCACACGCACGTACTGGGGAGACGCGAGAGAGGCGGGCTCTGGGAGCCTCGGGGAGGGCGGGCAGGGCGGGGAGGGGCGGAGGGTGGGCCTCGGTGCCAGGCGCTCCCGGCGGCGGCCACCGGTGCAGCGGGGGCGGGGTCAGCGGGCGGGCGGGGCCGGGCTCTGGCTCAGCACTCCCTCCGCGGCCGCCGAGCCGAGCGGATGCCCCCCGCCCGGGGCCCATCTCCCTTATCATGACCGGGCCCCTGGAGGTGACGGCACGGACACGATGCCCCAAGAAGAGTCGGAGGGCGGTGTAGACGGCGGCGGCGGCGGCGGGGGGGAGGGGCCCACGTTCATCCCAGACGGGGAGCCGCTGAGGGAAGAGGTAAATAACGGGGGGCAGCGGCAGGGCCCGCACAGAGAACCCGGGGCCATCGATTGGCCTCCCTCCCTCCTCCTGGGGGCGCCTGCGAAGGTTCCCGGGGGGCTGGGGGCATCTTCCTGGGACATTGCGGGGCTGCAGAAATTTGGGGGTATTGGGGGTCCTTAGCTCTAAGTACACCCCCGGATTGGGCCCCGCCCCCATCCCATGACGTCAGGTCAAGAGGAAGCCACCGTTCGCCCTCCTTCTCGGACCAGAGGGGGAGGCTTCGGGCCGGAGGGTCTCCGGGACTGGGGCTTAGGCCCCCCAGGCCTGGGTCACCCCCTTTCCTTTCGGTGTTGGCTCAGAAGCCCCAGCCTGCAATGCAGCACGGAGGCTGGGGCTGAGGCTGAGGCTGAGGCGGGAGAGAGGGAGGAGGAGGGAAGGAGACAGGAAGGGGGGGAGGACAGGGAAAAACCCTCTGGATTTTAGCTGCTGCTCCAACCCTCCTTTCCCCAAGGGGAGGAGGAAGGAGGGGGAAGGAGAGGAATGAGGCTCCCAAGTCGTGGGCAGCAGGAGAAGGCTTTGACCCCCCAGGATGCCCCCCTGGGACCTGCCCCGGAGCCAGGGAGACTGAGACAGGCTGCTGGGGAGTGAGTGAGGAGGGAAGGCCCGGAGTGTGTGTGGGTGCCCTGGGCCGTGCTGGGGGGGGTCTGCATCTCTGTGCCCTGGGGTATGAACCTGTGCGAACATATCCCCGGGCACCGAGTTTGTGGGTCTGAACTGTGTGTGTGGGGGGGAGAGGGAGACAGAGATGGAGAGAGAGAGAGACAGAGGGAGACAGAGAGAGACAGAGACAGAGGGAGACAGAGAGAGATAGAGACAGAGGGAGACAGAGAGAGATAGAGACAGAGGGAGACAGAGAGAGATAGAGGGAGAGAGACAGAGAGAGAAAAAGAGAGAGACAGAGACAGAGAGAGACAGAGGGAAACAGAGACAGAGAGAGACAGAGAGAGACAGAGAGGCAGAAGGAGATAGATAGAGACAGAGGGAGAGAGACAGAGAGAGAGACAGAGAGAGACAGAGAGAGAGAGACAGAGAGACAGAGAGAGACAGAGACAGAGAGAGACCGAGAGAGAGACAGACAGAGACCTGAGGGATGGAGTGTCCGTGTCCACGATGGGAGATGTTTCTTCTCCTTGGCTTTCCTTGGCCTGCCCTCATCCCAGTGTGTGGAGGTGAGGAGGAGTGTGTTGGGGAGGACTGAGGGGGCTTGCACTTCCTCCTCCCTGTTGCTCCCCTCCGAAGCTAGGGTCCTCCTCATCACATTCTCCTCCTCGGCCCCTTTCCTTGCCTCCTTCTGCCTCTTTTTGCTTCTTTTCTTCCATCTTCCCCGTCACCAACCCCTCCACAACCCCCCTTTCTCCCCTCTCCGTAGCCATTTCTGCCTTTGCTTCATTCCCCAGTCCTCCTCCTCCTCCTCCCTCAGTGAGTGTGAGTGTGTGAGTCCGTGCTGGGGGCTGCTGGGGAAGGAGACCTGGGGCTAGAAGGGGAAAGGGCTCCCCAGGAGTTCAGCCAGGCAGGGGGGAGTGCAGGTGTTCCCTTGGGGGCCTTTCCCAGAAGGGGGCAGAGGAAGGAGTCTTGTGACCACAAACCCAGCTTGTCTGGGAGCACCCCTCCCCCCTTCACAGATGGGAAATCGGGGGGCAGTCCACCTGCTGCCCGCCCGACCCCAGACTCTGCCTGCTTTCCTGATCTGTTCTCCCCCCGCTCCCGCCTCTCCTCCCTTTCTTGAATCCTGTCAGTCCCAGGGCCGAGCCACGGCCCCCCCCCCACGTCCCCTGGTTTCTGTGCCCGCCTGACTGCCGCCTCCTCTCTCTCTCTCCCCCCTCTCTCCCACTGCCTCTCCCTCCCCCGTCTCCCCCCCACAGCAGCGACCCCTGAAGCAGTCTCTGGGAGGTTCCCTTTGTCGGGAGTCCCACTGGAAGTGCCTCCTGTTGACCCTCCTCATCCACGCATGTGGGGCGGTGGTGGCCTGGTGCTGGCTGGCCACCGTGCCCCGGCTGGCCATCGGCGCCGGCCTCTCCCACGGGACGCCGGCCACCTACCAGGCCAGCCCCTGCTCGGATGGCTACCTGTACATCCCGCTGGCCTTCGTCTCCCTCCTCTACCTCCTCTACCTGGCTGAGTGCTGGCACTGCCACATGAGGGCCTCGAGGGCGCCGCGCACAGACGTGGTCACGGTGCTGGCCCTGATCCGCCGGCTGCAGCAGGCCCCGCCCTGCGTCTGGTGGAAGGCCACCAGCTACCACTACGTGCGGCGGACCCGACAGATAACGCGCTACCGCAACGGCGACGCGTACACCACCACGCAGGTCTACCACGAGCGGGCCGACAGCCGGACGGCGCGGGGCGAGTTCGACTACTCCGCCCACGGCGTGCGCGACGTCTCCAAGGAGCTGGTGGGGCTGTCCGAGCACCCCGCCACGCGCCTGCGCTTCACCAAGTGTTTCAGCTTCGGGAGCGCCGAGGCGGAGGCGGCGTACCTCACCCAGAGGGCCCGGTTCTTTGGCGCCAACGAGGGCCTGGATGACTACCTGGAGGCCCGGGAAGGGATGCACCTGAAGGACGTGGACTTCCGCGAGTCGCTGATGGTGTTCGCGGACCCCCGCAGCCCCCCCTGGTACGCCCGGGCCTGGGTCTTCTGGCTGGTGTCCGTGGCCACGCTCTCGTGGCCGCTGCGCGTGGTGGCTGCCTACGGCACGGCCCACGTCCATTACCAGGTGGAGAAGCTGTTCGGGGCCAGCTCGCCGCCCCCCGGCCACGCCCCCGGAGGCCCGTCGCTGTCCCGAGTAGCCACCGTGGACTTCACGGAACTCGAGTGGCACATCTGCTCCAACCGGCAGCTGGTGCCCAGCTACTCGGAGGCCATGTTGATGGGCCCCGGGCCCACGGCCTACCTCAGGGGCTGCCAGCGCTGCCGCCGCTCCGTCAGCAGCAACTCGCTGCCCCCCTCCCGCGCCAGCGGGCCCCGCCTGCCCTTCAGCCGCAGCCGGCTCTCCCTGGGCGGCGGGAGTCGGGCCACGACGGGGGTCTTCCGGAGTCTGAGCGGGGGGCCGCTGGCTCGCCGGGGGGAAGACACCGAGCCCTTGGAGAGCCCCCCCTGCTACCAGGATGCTCTCTACTTCCCGGTCCTCATTGTCCACGGAGACGGGGGTTGCCGGGGGGATGGGCAGGGCGCCATCTGAGCCCCCCCAGCAGAAGTCGGGTGTCGTGGCGCCAGGGCCCGGCGGGGGATGCACACACCCGGGGCCCCGATGAGTGATCGGTTCTTGTAGAAACCCCAATGGCAAACGCTCTCGGTGAGGGGGGGTGGGTGCAGGCCACGTGGAAGCCACGCTCAGGCGCCAGTGCGGGGGGGGGACTTGGAGCTGGCAGGAGGCGGAAGGGAGACGGAGCTTCCCTCAGCCCCCGCTTCAGCCCCGGCTCCTGCGGATGTCGTTTCCCCGAGAGCTAAGGGCCCGTCTGGGGCCCGAGTCCTGGGGAGCAGGACTAGAGCAGGTACTGAGGCCAGCTTGGGGCGGGCTGGGGGTTGCTAGGGAGATGTTTACTCGGGGCCAAGGGCCCTTTTCCCCAGGGAAAATCTCCCCTCCGGGGCTGGGGCTCGAAGGCGCTCCGGAGCAGTTCAGACCAAGGGGAAGGGCAGTCCCCTGCTCCAGGAGCTCTATTCACCCCCAGCTCCTTGGTCCTTTGGGGTGGACCCCCTCCTCCCTCATGGAGAAGCACAAAGGGGAGCAGCTCCCTCCCTCCCCGGGGCTCAGTAAGGGTGCCGAGACCAGGACCGGGGCCTGAGGCCTTCTCCCGACCCCACACCCCGGGGCCACACACACTCGGCCACTCCCGAGACCTCCGAGCTGGCTGACCGGCCCCGGCTGGGAGAATGTGGAAGGGGGCGGTGGCAGGAGGTGGGCCCCACTCCCACCAGTTCATTCTGTACTCCCGTGTCCCGTCCAAACACTCGCTCTTCCCCCGGGGGGCCCCTTCTCAGACACCCCGGCCCCCTCATTATGAGCACCTCCAAGGTGGGCTTTGCTTGTCGCCTCCCTCCTCCCTTCTCATCCCCTCCCATGAGACACCCTCCTTCCTCTCCTCTCCTCCTCCCTCAGGAGGCTTCCTCTCTTTGCTGTCCTCCCCCGCAAGGGAGCCAGCTAGGGGTGGGGGGAACTGGGGCAGCATGTGGGCCCCCCGAGGCTCTGAAAGCCCCCTCTCTTCCTTAATGTCGCGACCCCACCCCCAGGGGCGGCTTCGTCCAGGCGCCCCCTGACCTCTCCTTCTGTGATTCCCGTCCCCGGCCAAGGGCTGCTCGAAGGCCCCTTGCTCCCGGCAGGACCCTCCGGGCTCTGGCGCCCCTCTGGGGAGACGCGGGCTTCGGCCGGCAGGAGGCCCCAGGAGACCAGGAAGAAATAAAAGGTATGAAACAGCTGAGCCGCCCCTCCTGCTTTCTGAGGGTGGGGCTTGATGAGAGAAGGCCCCGGGGGGGCTCGCAGAGAGCTGAGGAGGGGGAAACTGAGGCCCGAGCTGGGGGCACGACACAGGCCCTGGCGTGCCCGGGAGGGGGCTCTGGCGGGGAGGATAGCGCCCTTCTGACTCGGGAGCTCGATCTCTGTGGGGGGCTTCGGGGGCCTCTCCAAGGACCAGAAGGCAAGGGAAGAGCCGTGGTGGCCCCTCAAGGAACAGAGACCGGGGGGGCTGTTTGTGTCACAGCAGAGCTCTCCCCCCCCACAGCATATCGAACTTTACACTTGGGGACATAGAATGTCAGAGCTGGGGGGGCCCTAGAACAGGGAGTAGGTCAGAGTGGACAGCACCAAGGCAGCCCAGCTGAGCCGGGAGGACACAAGTTTGGGGGCCCCCGTGCGTGTGTGAGGAAGACCGAAGGCCGCGTCCCGGGCTCAGGGCTCGGGCAGGAGGAGACGCTGGGCCGGGGCCACAGGGACGGACCCCGAGCGGACGTTGGCGGGGGAGGCAAGGACTCTGCGGGCGGCCGAGGAGCCGCCACTTCCTGACCCGCGTCGCCAGCAGAGCCCGCAGAGGGGCCGCCGTCCCGCATCTTCAGGAGGACACACGGTTTCCCCGAGAAGGCCAGAGCGCAAGGATGGCTACGGGGAACAGCCTCCGGGGTCAGGGGGTGCAGCCCAGGGCTAGGCCGGGGGCTTGGCTCGTGAGGGAGAGGGCGGGCCGTCCCAGGCGGGGAGAAGTCGGGCCGTCCCGGGGCTCTCCCTGCTCCGGCTGGAGGGGACCTTAGGCCTCCAGAGGGGTCCGGCAGCCTCCCCATTTCATGCCCACTTAGGAACAGATGGGGAAAGTGACTCCATCCCGGCCCCTGTGTGCGTCCGGCCCGTCCAAAGGGCAGGCTGGGCCAGGGGAGGCGGAGGAGGCCCAGACCACCCACTCATTCGTGCCGGGAGCGGCTGGGACTCAGCGGACACTGAGAAGCTGCCCTGGGATGACCTTGAGCAACTTGTGGCTCTAGTTTCCCCATTAATGGGACGGATTCTTCCAGCTACAAAACTGGCGAGTGAGGGGCGGGAAGAGAGGCTGGAGCAAGGGCCGAACCCCCGCCTCGGATCTGGGTGCGGATTCTGCCACGGGGGCCTGGGGCATTCTGGGCCAGTTGCTTCCTCTAGGACACAGAATGGGATCCCGCTGCCTTCCAGCTCTACAGGAGCTGGTAACCAAGAGGCTTCTCGGCCGTCCCCGGGGCCCTGGTACCTGCGTCAACAAACGTCCGTGGGGAAGCCCCGAGTCCCACAGGCTGCTAACTGCTGCGCGCGCACACACACTCACAGAGACACACTCACACACTCACAGAGACAGACACTCACAGACACACTCACACACGCTCACAGAGACACACACACTCACAGAAACACACACACTCAGAGACACACTCACACTCACAGAGACACACTCACACACTCACAGAGACAGACACTCACAGACACTCACACACGCTCACAGAGACACACACACTCACAGAAACACACACACTCAGAGACACACTCACACTCACAGAGACACACTCAGAGACAGACACACTCACAGAAACACATACAGAGACACACACACTCACAGACACACTCACACACTCACAGAGAGACAGACACACACACTCACAGAAACACATACAGAGACACACACACTCACAGAGAGACACACACACTCACAGAGACACACACACTCACAGAAACACACTCACACAGAGAGACAGATACTCACACACTCAAGAGAAACATACACTCACACACACTCACAGACACTCACACACTCAGACACACAGATGCACACACACACAGACACACTCACAGAGACACACACAGATACACACTCACACAGCTGAGTTAAAGTCCTGCCCATTAAATGCCAATCACTGGCCACACTGTTCCCCCCATACTGGATCAACAAGCATTTATTGAGTACCTACTATGTGCTGACCCTTTGCTAGGGACGGGAAATACAAGACCCAGGCAAACAGCAGGGCTGCCCCCGTCTGGCCGGATTCAGAGACCCTCCCGACTTGGTCTCTCGCTTGGCCTGGAACGGTCAACATTTATTAAGCACCTACTATGTGCCAGGCCCAGAGAAATCTCAAATACAAAGAAGCTGTGGACCAGAGGAATAGGAATTAAGGGAAGGAAGGCACCGGATTTAAGGGGATTGGGAGGCTACTGGTAGAGGGGGTCTTATCTGAGACTTCAAGGGATCGGGGAAAGGGGATGAGCGAGAGCTTCCCAGGCAGGGGCTGGCCAGAGAAAATCAGGAGAGGGAGGGCCCCTTGGCTGGGAGGCCAGTGACCCTGGATGGAGGAGGCTGGGAAGGGAGGACTTTTAGGAGCCATTGGCCTTTATTAAGTAGGGGTGAGAGCTGGCCTTTAGTGGCTGGCTGGAGGCCGGAGGGGGAGTGAGGCAGGCAGACCTGCCCCCAGTAGCCATTGCACCTGCCCAGGCTTGGGAGGGGGGGGTCCCGATGGTGGGGGGGAGGGGGGAGGGGAGTGTCTGAGATGCGGCGGAGCTGAAATCGACAAGCCTTGGCGACAGCTCGGATTAACCTTCGGGGGCCCTTTTACGGGGAATGAAGGGACTGGGTCAGGGCGACTGCTGCAGGCCTCCCACGGCGAGGAGCTGGGAAAAGCCACCCGGCAGCGGGTGGGCTGAGACGGCGGAGGAGGGCCGGACACCTGGGCTTCGGCCGCAAGACCACTAGGTGGCGACAAAGGCTCGCTCTCGGAGGCTACGCGGAGCCCCGCCCTCCCGCCCCGCCCCCAGATCTCCGGCCTAGTTCCCCACCCCCGCCCCCAGTAGGCGCACAATAAATGTTTCCTGGATTGAATTGAATTTTCGTTTCCCCCAGTTTGGACTTTGCGCCCCAGGAGTTCAGCGGGCTAGGGGAGGGGATCCCCAGGAACAAAGAAAAGTTCTCAGACTGGCCCCCCCCAGAGCAAAAGCTTCCCCGGAATTGCACCCCGGGATATGGCCCGTGGGGAACGAGCTTCCCCACAACAGGAGGTCTCCAAAAAGGGGGGGGGGCTTGCGGGGATCCAGCTGACTGGACTAGGTGACCTCCGAGGCGGAGACCCCCGGCGCGGCCCGCAGAGCGCCCCAACGTCCGAGACTCGGGGAGGGGCGGGGCCTGCGGCTGGGGAGGCACGGCTCTCGGGGGTGGAGCCTGCGGGTTCCGATTGGAGAATATCAGGGCTTGGGGCGGGGCGAGCCCTGGTGGGCGGGACCGACAGGCTGAGGGCGGGGACTGCACGCCACCACGCATCTGGTGCTCATTAGCGGGTGACAGGAGCTCTCGGCGCCCCCTCCCGCGGCCCCTCCCCTCCAGCCCGGAGAGGCCGAGTTAACTCCTTGGTGCCCTCGGAGCTTCCGGGGAAGGTCCCCGCTGCGCCCCGCGCACGCACACGCGGCCGGGGTCCGGCTCTCGGACCTGGCCAAAGACCTGGGCCCATCGCCGCCCCCGCAGGCCCTGCCCCCCGCCCCCGGCCCTGCAGCGTCCTCGTCCCTGTCCCGGCTCTGGGCCCGGGCTCTTCCTCCGTGTCTGTCCCGGTCTCTGCACCTGTCACTGCCTCCCTCCGGCCCCGGCCCCGCCCTTTCCCACCGCGAGGGCTGTCCTCTCCTCGGTCCGTCTCCGGGGCCGCCCCGCCCCCCTTCCGCCCTGTCCCGGCATCGCTGACCAGTCTCCTTCCATCCCGAGCCCCCCGCCCCGGGCGCCGGACGGTCAGCCCCGGGCTGGGCTTTCAGGTTCCCGGCCTCCGGAGCTCGCCCGGGACCAGTGAAGAGAGCAGGGCTCATCTTCCTCCTCCTCCTCCTCCTTCCCCTTTCTCCCTGACTCCTTCCCTCCATTTCTCTCTGTGTATCCTATCTCTCTCTCTCTTCACACATCCCTCCGCTGGTCTCTGTCTCTCTCTGTTTGTCTCTGAACTTCTCTGTCTCTTTCTTAGTCTGTCCCTCTTTCTCTCCCTCTATTTCTCTCTGTGTGTATATATTTCCTTTTTGTCTGTGTCCTGTCTCTCTTTCTTTATACCGCCCCCCCCCACTGGTCTCTCTCCTCTGTCTCTGTCTCTCTGTCCCTCTCTTTCTCTCCCCCTGTATTTCTCCCTCTCTGTGTGTTTCTATCTTTCTTCACACATCCCTTTGCTGATCTCTTGCTTTCTCTCTCTGTTTCTCAGTCTCTGTCTTTCATTCTTTCTCTTTACTCTGTTTCTCTCTGTGTATGTATTTCTCCCTCTGTGTGTGTGTGTCCTGCCTCTTTTTGTCTTTCTTCACACATCCCTGCACTGGTCTCTCTCTGTCTCTTGTCTCTGTGCTTGTCTCTCTGTCTCTGTGTGTCTCTCTCTCTTTCTCTGTCTCTGTCTGTCTCTCTGACTCTTTCTCTTTCTGTGTGTGTCTCTCTCTGTGTCTCTGTCTGTCTCTCTCTCTGTCTCTCACTCTCTCTTGTCTCTATGTGTCTGTCTCTGTCTCTGTGTCTCTCTCTCTCTCTTTCTGTCTCTGTCTCTCTGTCTCTGTTCTCTCTCTCTCCCCCCCCCTCTCTGTCTCTCTCTGTCTCTGTTCTCTCTCTCTCCCCCCCCCCCTGTCTCTCTCTCTGTCTCTGTTCTCTCTCTCACCCCCCCCTCTCTCTCTCTCCCCCTCTCTCTCTCTCACCCCCCCTCTCTCTCTCTCACCCCCCCCTCTCTCTCTCACCCCCCTCTCTCTCCCCCCTCTCTCACCCCCCCCTCTCTCTCACCCCCCCCTCTCTCTCCCCCCTTCCTTCCCCACCCTCTTCCTCCACCAGGCTCCAGGCTGGAATCCCACGTTAGAGGCTCGGCCGGATCTGGGATCTGAAGGCCCGTCTGGTTTCAGTTAGGGGAACGTGAGAGCAGAGACTACTCGGGGCCAGGCCCCTCCTTCCCTCTGCGGGGGACCTCAGCAGCCCCCTCCCATCCTGGCCCCTGCTAAGACTCTCCTGCTGTGCCCTGTCCCCTCCCCGCAGACTCCCTCAGGGAGGCCTCTCTGGGGACCTTGGGCTGGGCCTGTGAAGGCCGAGCCAGTCCCAGGCTGGGGGCTGGGGGGGGGGCTCCAGCTCCCCTCTCTCCTCTCTGCTACAGACCCGCTTTCTCAGGCTCCCCCCCACCCTCATGGGAAGGGGATGGAGGCCCCAGGGGGAGGCGGGGCTGTGGCTGAGATACTCAGCCCTGCTTGTAATTAGAGCCCCTAAATGCTAGGGTTGGGAAATTACAGGGACTGTGGGGGATCCAGATGCCCCGGCCTCCTCCACTTGCCCCGTGGGCCCCCCAGGAACAAATCAGCCCTCCAAGCCCCAGCTGGCCCCAAGGCTCCCCTTGCTTGTGCCTCTGTTTCCCCCCTGAAACCAGAGCCCCAAGGCCCAGAGCCCGGCTCTCCCTCCTCCCAATTCCTGACGGCCCATGTCCCCGGGCCCACTCCTTCCTCTCAGCTGAGGGTGAGGAAGGAGCTCCAAGAGGAAAGCTTTGGGAGGGCGCCTAGTGGGGCCGCGCAGCCAAATCAGCGCCGGGAGCCAAGCCGGATGAGTCTCTCCCGCCTCCTCCTCCCCTCTCCGAAGGCTGCCCTTCACTGTCGTGTCCCCGGCCCCCAGGGTGGGGGCGTGCCGGCCAAAGGCGGGCCGGAGAGCTCGGGGTCCGCGGGGGACGGGCGGTGGGAGCGCCCAGGCCCCCTTCCTGTCCGGCCGCGGGAGATGGAAACGGGGGCCGGGGGCCCTCCTCCCTCCAAATCACTGCAGGCGCTGCCCCCCCCCGGCGGTGGCCAGAGGGAGAAAAGCGCTCTGACCATCTGGCTTCTAGCCGGGTGCCCTCCCCCGCTGCTCCGTCCCCCCTCCCAGCCCCCCGAGACCAGATGCTCTTTGTGCGTGGGGGGGAAGGCCACGAGAACCCTACTTCTCCCTGCCCGCTCCTGCGGCCCCCGGCGGGCCCTTCTCTGGGCAGAGGCCTTTCTCCCCCCCACCCCCCCGCGGCTGCTCCCGGGGCCCCCGGCACATGACGAGCAGAGCTGAGGGTCACCACCCCATTTATTGGAGAACGTTCCAGGCTCCCCCCTCCCAGCCCGGCCCTGACGGGGCCCGGGGTCCCCCCGAGGGGGGAGGCCGGGAGGGGGCCGGGGCCCGGGGAGGTGCGAGCAGAGAAGGCAGGGCGGCAGGCCCGGCGCCCCCGGGAGTGCAGTGGCGGGCGGCTGGGCCCTGGCGGGAGCTGGGCCGGGTGTGTCTGTCGGGGGCAGTGAGTGTCCATGGCGGCGGGCTCGGGGCGGGGGGCAGCATACCTGGGTTCCCCCGACCCTATGGGGAGTAGTAGTGAGCGTGGGCTGAGGGGCCGCTGGCTCCCCCCATCCCGGGGTGCAGTTTCCTGGGCTTCAGTCTAGGAGGGGTCCCCTTGTCCCGGGTCCACGGGAGGGGGCCTGGCTCCTTGTAGTCCGAGGCAGGAGGGTTCCCGCCAATCACACACTGGTTCTGCAGGTCATGACCCCTGACAGGCTGCCCCCCTTGGGCTCAGCCTCCCCCTTGGCCCCCGAGTTTGTGATCCAGTGGTAGCAGTCCGTGATGCTTTTGTTGGGGGCGCGGGGCCCGCAGCGGGTGCAGTACACGATGCCCACGGCCAGGAAGATCACCAGGAACACGCAGGTGGGGACCAGGAGGGCCACCAGCAGCCAGCGGTCGTCCCTGCGGCTCCGGCTCCGGGCCGTGGGGGGGGGCGCCGAGGCCCCCAGGACGTCCAGCGCCGGCCCGGGGTCAGGGAGGGCGCTGGGAGAGGCCCCCGGTGGGCGGGGAGCCGCGGGAGAGGCTGGGGGCCTGCTGGGGGCTTCGGGACCAGAGGGGGGCGGGGAAGCCCGGGGCCGCGGGGGCTGGTCCGTGGGAAGGGGAGCGGGGACGGGGGCCCCGGGGGAGGGGAGAGCCGGCCGCAGAGGCCCGTGGGGGGCCGGGCCCGAGGCAGGCCGAGAGGTGGAGGGCAGAGGAGGCTGGGTAGCGGGACCCGGCGGGGGCTGCCCGACAGAGGGCCCGAGTCGGGGGGCCCCGGGGGCAGGAGGCAAAGGGGGGGCGCTGGTGAGGGCAGGCAGCCAGGGAGCCCGGGGGGCGGAGGGGGCGGGGAGCCGGTGTGCGGGAGGCACGGGAAGGTGGGTGCTGGAGCCCGCGGGAGGCCTGGGGGTCGCAGGCAAAGGGGGCCGGGAAACGGGGACGCCCGGGAGCTTCCGCGCGGGGGGCTGGGTGGCGGGGAAGGCGGGGAGCCGGGTGGCCGGCGGGGGAGGGGGGCGGCTCGCAGGGATGATGGGGAGCCAGCGGGCCAGGGGCAGCCTGGGGGGCCGCGTGATGGAGAGGAGCGGGGGGAGGTAGGGAGGTCTGGGGGGCATGTGCAGAGGGGGCCGAGTGGGGCCGGCCTGGGGAAGCAGGGGTCTGTGAGGCGGCTCGAAAGCGAGCGGCGGCCCCGTGGGCTCCAGCCACGGGGGCCCGCCGGGCTCCGTCCAGCCCCCGTCGAAGGCGTCCCAGCCCCCGTCGTCCTCGTCCTCGTCCTCCCGCGTGTCCCCGCCCAGGGCCCCCCGGCCCGGCCCCAGGGGGCTGCAGCTGATGCCGTCCGGCTCGAGCTCGTGCCCCTCGCTGCAGTAGCACTCGAAGCCCCCGACGTAGTTGACGCACATCTGCTGGCAGACGCCGGGGATCTGGCACTCGTCCGTGTCCAGGCAGCGGTGGGGGTCCTCGTCGGCCGGCCGGAAGCCCAGGCGGCAGTGGCAGCTGTAGCCCCCGGGCCCGCCGGGCTCGCACTGCTGCTCGCAGGGGGCCTCGGCGCAGGGGTCCACGCAGCCGCGCCCGTCCGCGTCCAGCCGGAAGCCCTCGGCGCAGCGGCAGGACGCGCCCCCGGCCTCCCCGTCCACGCACTCGTGCTCGCAGCCGCCGTTGTCCAGGGCGCAGCCGGCCGGGCCGGGCAGGGACCCCGGGCACACGGGCCCGCGGCGGGACCAGCCCACGCCGCCCTCGGGCCGCTGCATGCAGAGCAGGGAGGCGCCGCCCCCCTCGGAGCAGGGCACGGCGGCCACGGAGCCGAAGGGCAGCCAGTCCAGGGCGTCCGTCACCAGCTGGAAGGGCGTGGTGTAGAGCGTGGGGCCCGCCTGGCCGCGCTCGGGGGGCAGCGCCGGGCAGGCGGCCTCGAAGCCGAACTGGCACAGGTAGCCGTCCACGGGCAGCGTGCAGGAGCCCTCGCGCCACAGCTGCGCGCCCCCCGCCTCCATGGCCACGCAGCGCAGCGCCGGGCAGGCCCCCGGCCCCGCCGCCGAGCCCCAGTTGGTGAAGGCCGTGTCCTGGTCGCCCGTGGTCCAGGTGAAGCCCCGCAGGGGGCGCTGGGGGTGGCACTGGCGCGGCTGCCGCTGCAGCCCGATCCACAGCAGCCGGCCCGGGGCCCCCGCGGCCCCCCGGCCCGCCAGCAGCCCCAGCCGCTGCGCCTCCTCCGGGGTCCTGGGGGTGGCCAGGTTGCCCCCCAGCTCTCGGCAGGCCCGCCAGGCCTCCAGGAAGGTCCTGCGCCGGGGGAAGAGCGCGTAGCAGCTGCTCGGGCCGCAGGAGGCCGCGGCCTCCTCCGGGCCTTGGGGGCCCTGACCCAGGGTGGGCCCCAGGGCCACCCAGGCCAGGAGAAGCTTCAGCATCGCTGCCCCCGACAGACTGGCCCGGCCGGGCCCCGCCAGCCGCTCTTGACAGGGGGAGGGGACTGGGGCCTCCGGGCGGGGGGGGGGGCGGGACTTGGGGCCCGGCTCCCTGCCCTTGTAAGGCGAAGTCTGGGGAGGCTGCCAGCTCCCCCCGCTCCCCCCAGGGACGCGGGGCAGGAAGCGGCCGGGGCGGGAGAGAGGGGAGAAGGGAGAGAGCAGAGGTGTGAGGGGGGCAGGAGGGGAGGGGGCCGCAGGGCATGGGGCCGGGGGAGAGAGGAAGCCGGGGGGCGGGGAGTCCTGGGAATGGGGGGCAGCGAGGGGGAGAAGCCTGAGAGGGGGAATGGGGAGAAAGGGAGGAGGGGAGGAGGAAAGGAGAAAAAGGGGAGGAGGAAGAGGAGGAAGGGGGAGAAAGGGGAGGAGGAGGAGAAAGAGGGGGAGGAAGGGGGCTGGCCATCAGAGCAGAGAGAAAATGTGGTGGGCCGGAGGGGGGTCTGGGAAGGAGGGGGATGGGGCTGGCTGAGGCCTGAGGAATGATCCCCCCAGGCCTGGGAGGGGCCCGACTGTGGGACTCTCCCAAGATGAGCTGCCGTGTTTACCACAGACCCAAACATTCACTCAGCAACACACGCTCTGACATGCTAACCCCTCTTGCACACCCTCTGACATGCTAACCTCCCTTTCACACACTCTAACATGTTAACCTTCTCCCCTGTACACGCTCTGACACGTTAACCTTCTCCCCTGCACATGCTCTGACATGCTAACCTCCCTTTCACACGCTCTGACATGCTAACCTTCTCCCTTTCACACGCTCTGACACGTTAACCTTCTCCCCTGCACATGCTCTGACACGTTAACCTTCTCCCCTGCACATGCTCTGACATGCTAGCCTTCTCCCTTTCACATACTCTAACACGTTAACTTTCTCCCCTTTCACACACTCTGACACGTTAACCTTCTCCTCATGCACACGCTCTGACATGTTAACCTTCTCCCCTGCACATGCTCTGACATGTTAACCTTCTCCCTTTCACACGCTCTGACACGTTAACCTTCTCCCCTGCACATGCTCTGACATGTTAACCTTCTCCCCTGCACACGCTCTGACACGTTAACCTTCTCCCTTTCACACACTCTGACACATTAACCTTCTCCCCTGCACACGCTCTAACATGTTAACTTTCTCCCCTGCACACACTCTGACACATTAACCTTCTCCCCTGCACATGCTCTGACATGTTAACTTTCTCCCCTTTCACACGCTCTGACACGTTAACTTTCTCCCCTTTCACACTCTGACACGTTAACCTTCTCCCCTGCACACACTCTAACATGTTAACCTTCTCCCCTGCACACACTCTGATGTGTTAACCTTCTCCCCTGCACACGCTCTGACACATTAACCTTCTCCCCTGCACATGCTCTGACACATTAACCTTCTCCCCTGCACATGCTCTGACACGTTAACCTTCTCCCCTGCACACGCTCTGACATGCTAGCCTTCTCCCTTTCACATACTCTAACACGTTAACTTTCTCCCCTTTCACACACTCTGACACGTTAACCTTCTCCCCTGCACACACTCTAACATGTTAACCTTCTCCCCTGCACACACTCTGATGTGTTAACCTTCTCCCCTGCACACGCTCTGACACATTAACCTTCTCCCCTGCACACGCTCTGACACATTAACCTTCTCCCCTGCACACGCTCTGACATGTTAACCTTCTCCCCTGCACACGCTCTGACACATTAATCTTCTCCCCTGCACACGCTCTAACATGTTAACTTTCTCCCCTGCACACGCTCTAACACGTTAACCTTCTCCCCTGCACACGCTCTGACATGCTAACTCTCAGTCACACACACGCTCTGACACGCTGACCTTTTCACCCAGCCCCCCTGCCGGACTCTTGCTGCCCGCCCTGCGGGTCCCCAGCTTCTGGGCTGCCAGGCCCGTCAGAGGCCCCGAAGCTCCCCTCCCTCGGCTTTTTCTGCTCCCGGACCCGGTCCCGCTCCCCGCCCACTCGTGTTCTGGGATGACGACGCCTCCACTTCTGCCTCCGCCACGCTCAGTACCCGCCGCGCCGCACCAGTCGCCCCCGGCTCCCTGGGCCCCCTCCCACACCGCGGGACCTAACGCACTGACCGTCCCCAGCACCCCGGCTTTGGCCCCAGGAAGCCGCTTGGGCTCCGGCTTCAGCCCCTCCTTGGTCCTCCCCCCCAGGTCTCCCAGGACCCCCCCCCCAGCAGAAGAGGGATTGTTTTCTTTGGCTCTGGGAGGAGGAGGAGGGAACGGGGGGAGGGAGCCCCCCACAGGAAATGCCTCTCAGGCCTCTCCCTCCCATCCCTGACCCCTGGCTGGCCAGGGTCAGGGGTCACAGAGCGGGAGAAGCGGAGGCCGGATACCCAGGGTCCAGAAGGAGGCCGTCGTGGTCCAGCCACACAAACCCTCACAGACACGTGACAGCGTAATGCGTTCCAAATGAAGAGGAGAGTCTGGAGGCCCAGGGAGGACGTGGGCAAGGACAAGGAGTCCTCCCTGCAAGTGTCCCGAGGGCCTACTGTGTGCCCGCGCCGCCCCGAGGGCCTACTGTGTGCCCGCGCCCCGAGGGCCTACTGTGTGCCTGCGCCTTCTGGGCCTGGAGCATGTGACCCTGTGGGTAGATGATTTTACTCCGGTGGCCTCAGTTTCCTCCTCTGTAATAGGAGCTGAGAAGGGGATGGCCACGTGCCGGAGTCTCTGCCAGGAAAACCGCAGTGGGTCCCGGAGCCTCGGGCACAGCGGGCCAGGTGTGGCGCTGGGCACTGGGCTCCAAAGACGGGTACAGGGCAGGTGTGAGCCAGCGCAGGAGGCAGACACGGAGCCGGGAGCCCCCCACACACACACACCGAGGGCCCTCGTCAGGACCCCGGACAGAGCCGGGAGCAGGGGCTGGGGGGGGAAGGGCTGGCAGAGAGGCCTTTGGATGTCAGTAAATATTCATGAAGGGCCAGCTTGGCCCTCGGTGCAAGAAAGGGGGGCCCAGACAAGCGCTGTGACCCTCGGGGAGCTTCAGAGAACCCCAAGTGCGCAGTTATTGGCAGGGAGGGGGGCGGGGGGGGGAGCAGAGCTTTAGCTGGAACTTTAAGGAAGCCGGAGGCCAGAGGTCAGAGAGGAGGAGGGAGAAGGGCCCAAGTCCCCCCGGAGCCTCCTGTTCTGGAGGAAATGAGGTCCAAGGAGGCTGGGGAGTGGGAGGGAGCCCACGGAGCCTGGGCTTGGCAATATCTCTGGGGCAGCCGGGCCCACAGTGGTTAGAGCACCAGCCCCGCAGTCAGGAGGACCCAGTTCAAATCTGGTTCTGACCCTTAACACTTGACCCTGGGCAAGTCACTTAACCCCAAATGTCTCCAAAAAAAAGGACTATCCCTTCATGGAGACTGAATGCAAATTCTCTTTTTTCCCTCTTGTGGTTTTTCCCTTTGGTTCTGACTTTTTTCTCCCAGCGATTCGCAAAGAAATCTGCATTTAAAGATTTAATGTACATGTATAATAAAAAAAAGGAACAACCCCTTCGGAGACTGAGCGGAGGATGGGCCGGGGTGGGGGGCGGGGCAGGCGGAGACCCCGGCCCGGACTCAGCCCAGGGAGGGGGCGATGAAGGTCTGCACCGGGGCTGGCCCAGGGAGGGAACGAGGGACAACAAAGAGATTCACGAGGAGCGACTTTGGGGAGGGGGCTTCCAGGCGAATGGTTTTGGAAGCGGCTGCGGAGCGAGAGGAGAATGAGTTTCCTTGTATGAACAGACCCCGCAGCCGGGACGGAAGGAGCGCAGGACCCTGGGAAAGACTCGGCCGCGATCCCTCGGTACAGCGAGACCGGCTGGAATATCACGGGCTCCGAGGGGGGGGAGCGGCCTCGGGAAGGAGGCGCCGTCCGCCTTCTGAGAGGGGGCACGGAAGGGGGCCTTTGGGCCCTCGAGGTTTGCAGGAGCCCGCGGCCTGTGGGGAGATGGCTGCGTCCGGGCCGGGGTCTCCGCCTGCCCCGCCCCCCACCCCGGCCCATCCTCCGCTCAGTCTCCGAAGGGATTGTTCCTTTTTTATAGTTTTATTTCTCGGTGACTCACCCACGTTCGGTTTTTAATTCCCTTGTGCCTCACGTGGGGACTGGACATCGTGGCGGAGGGGGACGGGGCTCCTCGCGCAGTGGTGGGCGGCTTAAGGGGGGGAGGGGAAAATAGAAAGCGGCGGCAGAGCTCGGGGGCCGAGAAGGGAGCCCAGAAAAACGGACAGCGAGGAAAGGAGGCGGGGCCTTTGTCATCCAGACGTTTTACATGGGAGCGGAGCCATCGCCGGGAGGGGGGGGGTGACATGGGGGGCCGCGGGGGGGGCTTCCTGAGCCCCCCGGCAGCAGCGAGAGCTCGGTAAAGAGACGTGGGGAGCCGCAGGCGGGAGGGGGACCCGAGGGCAGCAGCAGCGGTCGGTGACCAGACACGGGGCCAGGGACTAGACTGGCCAAGATAGGGAGGAGCGGCCTGGGAAGGAGCCTCTGTGTGCCCCCAATACTCAGCGAAGTCCCGGGGCTGAGCCAGGGAGACCCCCACACTTAGCAGTGGGGTGACCGTGGGGGGAACGTCCAGCTGAGCGGGCAGAAGCGCCCCTGGCTCGGGCACAGCGAGCTTGCCCGGGTCCCCGGCGCCCAGGATTTGGTGCTGGGAGCGCTTCGGAGGCTCTTCCAGAGACAGGGAGGGCCCAGGAGGTGGGAAGGGTCTCCCGGGTTCCGCGCAGCCGAGCCCCCTTCGTCCCCCTCCATGCGGCCCGGGGCAGGGTCCGGCCTCCCGGCCTTGTCCGTCCCCCTCTGGGGGCTCAGCCCTGGGATAAGAGGGGCCAGCCCGGTCCCAGGCACAGCCAAGGACAAAGACCTTAAGCAAACAAAGGCTGCCGGGAGAGCAGCTTTGTAAACAGAAGCCGGGCCCAGGCTCCCAGTGGGGCTCAGGGCAGGAGCCCAGGAGGCAGCTCCAGCCGGTCTGGGGGCTCTGGGGGTGGGGGCGATGTCCCGCTGGGGGCAGCCCGGGCTGGGTGGGCTGGGAAGCCAATGGACAGGCTGGGGGAGGAGAGCCCCCAAGCTGTGTGTGAGGGGGGGCTCCAGGCCGGCCCTGTGTGTGTGTGTGTGGGGGGGGGCTCCAGGCCCGGGCCCTGTGTGAGGGGGGGCTCCAGGCCGGGCCCTGTGTGAGGGGGGGCTCCAGGCCCAGGCCCTGTGGGGGGGGGCTCTGAGCTGAGCCATGGATGAGGGACAGGGAGGGTTCCAGGCCTAGGTTGTGGGTGAGGGGTAGGAGTGGGGGGGCTCCCAGCTTCCCGATGCTCCCTTCCAGATCTGCCCTGCTGAGCAGGCACATTTCTTTGTGTAGAAATCAGCTCTTCTCCCCGTTCCTTTCTGCCCCCCCCCGCCCCAGTTCATTCTCCTCCTTCCCAAACCACCTCAGCCTCTGGCCCACCGAGCAGGGGCCCCCACCCAGCCTGGGCCCCCTGGGGCCCGGGGAGCTGCAGACGGCGGGGAGGGCTGGGGGCACTGAGCCGGGGGGGGGGGGCTGGATCCTGGGAAGCGCCCGGGGGGCCGGGGAGGGAGGGAGCTCGGAGCGGGGCGTCCAGAAGGCTGGGAGGGGCCCAGGACTCCCTGCTCTCCCCAGATACAAGCAGCCCCACCCCGTCAGGCTTCTGGCAGGGATCGGGGGCAAGGGGGGAGGGGAACAATGGAGGAGAAAAGCTGCGGGAGGACTAAGGCGGGAACAAGGACACAGGCCGGGCCCCTCTGAGCTTCCCCCCAAGGGAAGCCCCCATCACCCCCTCCTTGATAAACCTTCCCCCGGTCACATCGGCCTTTGGGAAGCCCCCCCGCCCCAATCTGGAGATGTGTTGGGTGGCCGATGTGGTAAACTGAGGCAGGGCGGTGAAGACCCCCCATCCTGTCTGTGACCCTCCCCCGCCTGCATGGCTTCCGGGGGCTGGAGCCCAATGGGCCCCCCTGCAGCCCACTTCCCCTGGAGCCCAAGGTGCAGGTTCGGCTGAGAGCCGGGACAATCTGGGGGCGAAGTGGTAAGGGGATGGTGGGCTCCCCAGCTGGGGCGCCGCCTTCTGACTCCCCAGCCTCCTCCCTGGACTGTCCCCGTGGCCCTGGGGCTGCCCCCGCTCCCTCCGCCACCCCAAGGCTCCCCCTTGGACTTTTCCCACCCGTCAATCACTTCCAACCCGTGGGAGGGGGTTCTGTTTCTCCATCTCCGGCACGATCTCTCCGTGTCTCAGGGTCCTGGACCCCTTCCCATTTTACAGCACAAGAGACTGAGGCAGACAGACGTTGAACAGGGGCCGGTCTGGGCTGGTGGGGGTGTGAGACCCCCCTCCCTTCCTTTTCTGGGCACGGCCCTGCCCGGGGGGGCTCGGTTCCCCCCCTTGCTCTCGGGGCCTCCCCTCCTCCACCTCCGGGGTCCTCTGTGTCCCCCCCTTTCCTGGATGGGGTCCCGATAGATGACACCCCTCTCTCGGGCCGGCTCGGGCGGGAGCCAGGGTCCGGCCTGGGGTGATTGCCAGTCTGGGGAAGGGGAGCCAGACCAGACAGGATATTTACTTTGTGACTTCAAAGCCCAGCGTGGGGAGGGGGTGTTGCTGTGGGATGGGGGAAGGGTTGTGGTGAGGAGCCGGGGGTGGGGGGGCTTTGGGAAGGGGAGCACGGTCAGCGTAGCGGAGGAGGGATGTGGGCCCGGGCCGGCTGAGTCGGCTCCTCCGAAGGGCCCGGATCCGGGGGGAGGGTCCCCTTCCTGGCCCAGCCCCCGCTCTTTCCCCCTCCCTCACAGGTAGAGTGTGCAGGGGGAGGGGGAACGGGGGGGGGTTAGAACGCAGAGGCCTCGGGACAGAGCCCGAGTTCAGATCTCGCCGGGCCGGGCAAGGCTCTGATGCTCCCGCCACGTTCCTATCCGAGAAATGGCCCCGAACAAACGGGGGAAAGAGAGAAGTGGACGTGGGGCCTTGGCCTTCGAGCCCAGTGTAAATGCCGGCTCTCCGCTATCGCTGGACACAGAACAGTCAGGCCGGGGGGGGGGGGCTCCCGGGGCGCTGGGTCAGGGGGGCTCCCGGGGCGCTGGGTCAGGGGGGCTCCCGGGGCGCTGGGTCTGGGGGGGCTCCCGGGGCGCTGGGTCTGGGGGGGCTCCCGGGGCGCTGGGTCTGGGGGGGCTCCCGGGGCGCTGGGTCAGGGGGGCTCCCGGGGTGCTGGGTCGGGGGGGCTCCCGGGGCGCTGGGTCTGGGGGGGCTCCCGGGGCACTGGGTCAGGGGGGCTCCCGGGGCGCTGGGTCTGGGGGGGCTCCGGGAGAACATCTGAGCCGAGACCATGGTCCAGGGGAGTCCCAGGGAGGGCCCGGACAGCGGGGTCTGAAGCTGGCCCAGAGAAGGGGGAAAGGGAGACTGAGCCTCGGAGACCGTGTCCCCTCCTCCAGAGTCGGCCTCCCGTGACCTTTGGTGGTTCCCCGCCCACTAAGAAGCATCTGTGGGAAAGGGGGCCAGGGCAGGAGGGTCACGGCCCCCCCCGGGGCCCCTGGAATGGGGTGGGGAGGGCCCCAGGGCCATTTCCTCATCCAGCCCAGAGTGAGCGCAGCGAGGAGAGGAGCCGACCCACTCAGCCCCCCCTCCCCCCGCCGTGCTCCACTTCCAGAGGCCCCAGGAACCGGGGCCGGCACAGCCTCCCGGGCCGCTGGGGTGCGGGGGAGCCGAGTTCAAGTCCAGCTTCGGACACTAGGTCTATGATCTGGGCAAGTCACCGAAGCTGTCTGCCTCAGTTTCCTCAACTATAAAATGGGGATAAGAGCAAGATTGTGGGAGGGTCAAATGAGACAACAGTTGTGAAGGGCTCCACGTGGTGCCGGGCACATGGGAGTGCGGTGGAAACGCTCATTCCCTTCCCTGCCCCTATTCTCTCAGAATCCAGGGGGCCTCCTGCCTGGAGGGCCCGGGGCCGCAGAAGCTCAGCTCTGGTTCCCCACCCTCAGCCTCCCAGAGCCCCCTCCCACCCAGCTGTATTTGTCTCCCCAGTGCCCACCCGGCCTAATCCCCAGACCCCTGAACTTCTCCCTTCCACCTCCGCCCCCCCCAGCCCCCGAAGCCCCCGAGGCTCCAGCTCCCGGCTTTGCCCCTGGGCCAAATCTTCCCTCCCAGAACCTCTCATCCTCCGCCCCCTCCCCCAGGCGTCACCCCCATGAGTCACCCCGGCTGGAATCTGATGAGCTCAGGCCACCGCGCCCTCCTGCCCCTGCCAGTGGGGTCACCACCCCCTCCGCCTCATCTGGATCTGCTCAACAGCTGGAGAGAGCCCCTCCCTCCCCGCCCCCAGCCCCTGTAGGCACGGCCGGCCCGGGTGGGGGGGAGGTGCAGGCCGGGGTGCCTCCTCCGGTCTCTGGCTGGGATGCCAGGGGGAGCCGGGCTTCCTCCCGCTCTGGGGGATTAAAGCGCAGCCAGTGAAATCCTCGCTGCTCCGAGACCCTGCGGGCCAAGGGTCAGGGCCCGGGGACGCGGCCTGGGCGGGGAGCTCTGTGTCCGGGGCCGCCATGGCCTCACTGGGCCCAACGACCAGGACGTCCCTCTCTCCAGGCTCCTGCCCCCCCACTTTACAGATGAGGGACTGAGGTTCTCCCAGAGACCTTGGGGGGCGAGCTAGCTGGGAGGGAGGGGCCTTAGAGCGCGCAATGTCGGGGCTTCGGGGGCCTTAACGCGGGGGATATGGGACCTGGGAGAGCCCCTGGGACGCCGGAAGTCAGATCTGGGGAAGAAGTTAGGAATCCTCCGGCTTAAACTCCAGACTGTGAGACGGGGCGGGGGTGAGTCAAGAGACAGAATGGGGTGACAGTGAAAGGGAGAGGAAACCCAGAAGTCAGGGCTTCTGGCCCCCACTCAGGCCCTCCCTGGGGCACCCAGCTCTTTGGTGAGGACTCTTGTCAAGGAAGGGCCAATGCTTCTGGAAGAGACTCCTTTTTTTCCCCCACTCAGCCTCCCTTTTATTCAGTTTCGCTCTCTCTGTGTCTATCTCTCCATCTCTGTATCTCTCTGTCTCTGTCTCTCTCTGTGTCTCTCTCTCTCTGTCTCTGTCTGTCTCTCTCTGTGTCTCTGTCTCTCTCTGTGTCTCTCTGTCTCTGTCTCTCTCTGCGTTTCTGTCTCTCTCTATGTCTCTGTCTCTGTCTGTCTCTCTCTCTCTGTCTCTCTCTGTCTCTGCATCTCTGTCTCTCTCTCTCTGTCTCTGCGTCTCTGTCTCTGCGTCTCTGTCTCTCTCTCTCTGTCTCTGCGTCTCTGTCTCTCTCTATGTCTGTCTCTGTCTCTCTCTCTCTCTCTGTCTCTGCGTCTCTGTCTCTCTCTCTCTGTCTCTGCGTCTCTGTCTCTCTCTGTCTCTCTCTCTCTCTGTCTCTGCATCTCTGTCTCTCTCTGTCTCTGTCTCTCTCTATGTCTCTGTCTCTCTCTCTCTCTCTGTCTCTGCGTCTCTGTCTCTCTCTGTCTCTGCGTCTCTGTCTCTCTCTCTCTCTCTCTGTCTCTGCGTCTCTGTCTCTCTCTATGTCTGTCTCTGTCTCTCTCTCTCTGTCTCTGCGTCTCTCTCTCTCTCTATGTCTCTGTCTCTCTCTATCTCTCTCTGTCTCTGCGTCTCTGTCTCTCTCTCTCTCTGTCTCTGTCTCTCTCTATCTCTCTCTGTCTCTGCGTCTCTCTCTCTCTCTCTATGTCTCTGTCTCTCTCTATCTCTCTCTGTCTCTGCGTCTGTCTCTCTCTCTCTCTGTCTCTGCGTCTCTGTCTCTCTCTGTCTCTCTCTCTCTCTGTCTCTGCGTCTCTCTCTCTCTCTCTCTATGTCTCTGTCTCTCTCTATCTCTCTCTGTCTCTGCGTCTCTGTCTCTCTCTCTCTCTCCTCATCCATTCCCTAACATCCCTCTGCAGGTGGCTGCCAACTCCATGGCTCCAGCCCCGGGACCCCAGCCCCCCCTCTCCACCTGCCAGGACCGTCAGGGGCCGGGACTCGCTGCCTGGCTTTCGTCCCCCTTCCCCCAGTATCCTCAGTGAACACCGGAGAGCTGGCCCTTAGCTGGAGGCAGACGTTGGTCAGGCGCTCCTGGCACTAACTGCCCGGGGGCAGAGGCAGAAGGACAGAGCAGGGCAGTCTCCCCCCTGCCCACAAGGAGCGTCTGTCCCAGCGGGGGCGGCACCGCGTGTGAATGGGAAGAGAATCGGGGGGTGAGCGGAGCCGGCGGCAGCTGGGATGGCTGGGGGGGGGCTTCTGTAGGAGGGCGCCTGAGCAGAACTTTGGAGAGACCCGGGGATTGTGGGAGCCAGAAGGAGGCGGGAGCGCGCTGGAGGCACAGGAGGCAGGGGGTGAGCGTGGGGGGCAGCGGGGAGGGCGGCAAGGGAAGGGCCGAGACCAGAGCGCGCAGGGGTCGGGGCCCAGGCGGGAAGGGCTCGTCGGGGAGCCGGGCCTTCGGCGGTGAGAGGGTCCGAGGCGGCTCCGCCCGGTCGGTGACGGACAGAAGCAGCTCCGCCCAGAGAGAACTCTGGGAAGGGAGTGAGGACCCCGGCAGCACTTCCAGTCCCTCTGTTCGAGCCGCCGGCATTTTTCTTCCCAGTAATTTTTACCTTCTCTCTGACGGGATTTTTCTTGTGCCGCAGAGAACTGTCTGAATACGGGCACCTGTATCTGCCGTTCCTTTAACATGTTTAACATGCATGGGACAACCTGCCATCGGGGGAGGGGAAAAGGGTCAGTGGTGGAAAATTACCCTGCGAATGTTCTGGAAACAAAAAGCTATAATTAAAAGAAAGAAAGAAAACCAGCTGCCTGGGACCCAGCAGAGCCAAGGGTTGGGGGTGCTTGGCTCCCTAAACCTCCCGCACGGGATGGGGTCACCAAGACTGCAGAGACCCCCGCGGGCCGGAGGGGGCGCCTGTGTATCAGAGGGGCCTGAGGACCATCGAGCTGCCTAGGTCAGGGCTGATGGCGGGGCCACCGGCCCGAGAACCATGAAGACACAGAGCAGGATTTGGCGGCGGATTGCACGTGGGGGCCGGAGTCCGGACTGAGCGGGACTTCCGGAGGGAGGGCAGCCCGAGTGTCCCCTTCGGGGTCTGAGAGGATGGTCAAGGTGGGGGAGCCCCGGCTCTGCGGGCCGGCGGTCAGTGCCGATGGCTGCAAGGGCTGGGTTGGGTTTGGGGGGGTCTGCCCCTCCCGTCAGACAGTAGGAAGGTTCCCCCTTCTCCACAACGACCCTCCCCGTTGGCCGACGACCAGAAAGGGGGGTGGGGGAGGCCGGCCGGGGGGCGCCATGACCTCCGCGACTCTCGCGTCCGTGGCCGCTCTGTCCTTAGGGGGCCCGCCGCGGAGCCGGGCCTTCGGCGGTGAGAGGGTCCGAGGCGGCTCGGCCGGTCTGTGACGGACAGAAGCAGCTCCGCCCACTCTGGGAAGAGAGTGAGGACCCCGGCAGCACTTCCAGTCCCTCTGTTCGAGCCGCCGGCATTTTTCTTCCCAGTAATTTTTACCTTCTCTCTGACGGGATTTTTCTTGTGCCGCAGAGAACTGTCTGAATACGGGCACCTGTATCTGCCGTTCCTTTAACATGTTTAACATGCATGGGACAACCTGCCATCGGGGGAGGGGAAAAGGGTCAGTGGTGGAAAATTACCCGGCGAATGTTCTGGAAACAAAAAGCTATAATTAAAAGAAAGAAAGAAAACCAGCTGCCTGGGACCCAGCAGAGCCAAGGGTTGGGGGTGCTTGGCTCCCTAAACCTCCCGCACGGGATGGGGTCACCAAGACCGCAGAGACCCCCGCGGGCCGGAGGGGGCGCCTGTGTGTCAGAGGGGCCTGAGGACCATCGAGCTGCCTAGGTCAGGGCTGATGGCGGGGCCGCCGGCCGGAGAACCATGAAGACACAGAGCAGGACTTGGCAGCGGATTGCACGTGTGGGGCCGGAGTCCGGACTGAGCGGGACTTCCGGAGGGAGGGCAGCCCGAGCGTCCCCTTCGGGGTCTGAGAGGATGGTCAAGGTGGGGGAGCCCCGGCTCTGCGGG
This sequence comes from Antechinus flavipes, assembly GCF_016432865.1. NCBI lineage: Eukaryota > Metazoa > Chordata > Mammalia > Dasyuromorphia > Dasyuridae > Antechinus > Antechinus flavipes. The sequence goes on from NC_067403.1 coordinate 256,618,133, forward strand.
CCGGCGGTCAGTGCCGATGGCTGCAAGGGCTGGGTTGGGTTTGGGGGGGTCTGCCCCTCCCGTCAGACAGTAGCAAGGTTCCCCCTTCTCCACAACGACCCTCCCCGTTGGCCGACGACCAGAAAGGGGGGTGGGGGAGGCCGGCCGGGGGGCGCCGTGACCTCCGCGACTCTCGCGTCCGTGGCCGCTCTGTCCTTAGGGGGCCCGCCGCGGGCCGCCCCCGTCTCGGCAGCCGGCTGCTCTGGGTGGGCCGGATCGGACGAACAAAACCCCCAAACCAGATTTTCAGTCTGGAGAAGAGAAGATGGGAGTGGGAGGAGTCTCTGCACTCAAACATCCCCAGATTTCCCAAGAAGCCGGAGCATCGTGTGCGCTTCCCTGTACGTGGAAGACGTGACTCTGGATACCCTGTGGCGCTGCCCGTGGGAGCCCGGGGTGGGCGCGGAGCTTCTGGGGGACCCCAGAGACTCTGGGGCAGAGATGCTCAGAGAGGGAGGAGGGAAGGGAGGAGGGAAGGGAGGAGGGAAGGGAGGAGGGAGAGGCCGAAGCGAGTTTGGGCCCTCCCTGGGCCTTGGTTTGAGCTGCAACCTTGTCTGGCTCCCCCGCAAAGGGCTCCTGTACGTTCTTCGGCTCACAGATGCCTAAAACCTCCCTGGTGTGTGGGGGCCGCTTGCTTGGATTCGGGGGTTCGGGCGCCTCTGTGACTTGTGGCGGCCTCTGTGTAGCGGCTCTTTGGGGGGGGGGGCTCAGCTGGGGGACATCACCTAAGAACCGCCTTCTTCCGCGGGCCCCCCGGGCCTCCCAGCACCGCCAGCGGGGTCGCGGGCCCTTTCAGCTCCGACGCCTCCGTACCCCTTGGCACGGGCGGCACTAAGTAAATGCTGATAACTGACTGCCCAGCCTCCCAAACTCCGGGGCAGACCCACGGGAGGGGGATGGCAGGTCGGGGCAGGTGGGAGACCTGCACCAGCTCAAGGTGGCGGCTCGGGTCAGCGGGCGGAGAGAGGGAGGGGCACGGGGGGGGGGGGCGGCCGCAGAATCCCCGGCTTCCTTCAGGCTTAGCTCAGAAAGCACCTTCTCCGCCAGCCCCCAAACGCTGTCTCCTTTGTCTCCTCAGTGCCCCTGAGGGGCCGCGAGGGGGCGCAGCGGAGAGAACACCAGCCTGAAGTCAGGAGGACCCGGGACACTCCCTCCGTGTGACCCCGGGCAAGTCACTTAACCCCGACGGCCTCAGGAAAAGAAAAGAGCCGTCTGCACTGACGCCTGTACTATACACATACTGGGGAGTCCATCAACTTCCCAGCAGCCTCCTGGACTTGGATGTCCCGGAGGGACCTCCCCCTGCACCCAAACATGGAACGGCCCTATTCCTAGCAAGGCCGCGCCCCCTCCCCGGGGAAGAGCAAACCTTCAGGTCTACAGCAGAGAGTGATGGGATTGCTGTCAGTGGCCGGCTCTGGCCCGTCAGGGGCTCTGGGATAGGAGGATGTCACAAAGACCACAGAGGCCCCTGGGGGCCACAGAGCTCCCCCCCAGGCCCCCAGCTCCCCCCCATCCCCCCCGGGGGCCCCAGCTCCCCCCCATCCCCCCCGGGGGCCCCAGCTCCCCCCCATCACCCCTGGGGGCTCCAGCTCCCCCCCATCTCCCCCCCGGGGGCCCCAGCTCCCCCCCATCCCCCCCAGGCCCCCAGCTCCCCCCCATCACCCCTGGGGGCTCCAGCTCCCCCCCATCTCCCCCCCGGGGGCCCCAGCTCCCCCGGGTGCTCCCAGACAGGGGGGAGGCTTCCATTTGCTGCTGTCAGCAAGCCCGTCCCCTGTGGTGGGGCTGCACTGTTTTAGAGCTAAATTCTGATGTTCCCCGGGGGTGGGGAGAGAAGGAGCCAGTTCTCTTGTTTCCAGGATGGGGGCAGGAGGCGGGAGGTGGGGGGGGGGGAGACAGACGACGACAGCCTCCAAGGCTGAATCTTGGCCACGAATCCGCCTCCTGGGCCCTGAGACACCCCTCGCCCTCCCGCCTCCAGGGCCCCCCCCCAGAGGCCTCCAGTTGTGTCCCATTTCCTCCCATTTTGCCCCCTCCACGTGACATCCCAGATCTGGAGCCCCCACAGCTTCCTTTCGACCTTTGGCCTTCCCACCTGTGGGGATCTACCCGCCTGGCAAAGTCCAACCACGTGCCCCTTCCTCCAGGAAGCCTCCCGGGCTGCCCCAAGCTTTTCTCCCTCCCTGCCCCCCGTACATTGTTTGCCCCTCTCCGGCCCCTCCGCTGTCTCCCCCTCCCATCATCCCCACCTCCAGGCGTCCACCCCATGAGTCACTAGGGCTGGAATCTGCTGAGTTCAGGCCACCCCACCCAGGCTGCCCACCCTCCTTCCTGCCCCGCCAAGGGCTCCTGCGCCCCTTTGTCCACCGCACATCCCCGTGCCCCGCGACCCCAAGGCTTCACAGGAGAAGGGACAACTGCCCCCCCCCGGCCCACCGGGTCTCTGGTGCGTCTGGATTTGCTCAGCAGCTGGGTGGGCGCCTCCCGTTCCCATCCTCCGTAGGCCGGGGCCGGGAGCCCAGGTCTGGGGAGGGGCCGGACAAAGAGATGACTCTGGGGGCTGGGGACAGACCGTCCCCCCCAGGCAAGGGCGGCTGCCCCGTGGGCCACGTGTCCCTCAGGCTGGAAGGGACCTGGAGGCCCCCAGTCCTGCTCCTTTAGGGGGGCCAGAAAGGGGGCTTTACACACACTCACACACACACACTCTCTCACACTCACACACTCACACACACACTCTCACACTCACACACACTCACACTCACACACTCTCACACACACACTCACACACACTCTCACACTCACACACTCTCACACACACACTCACACACACTCTCACACTCACACACTCTCACACACACACTCACACACACTCACACTCACACACTCTCACACTCACACACTCTCACACACACACACTCACACACACACTCACTCACACTCACACACACACTCTCACACTCACACACTCTCACACTCTCACACACACACTCACACACACTCACACTCACACACTCTCACACTCACACACTCTCACACACACACACTCACACACACACACTCTCTCACACTCACACACTCACACACACTCTCACACTCACACACACACTCACACACACTCTCACACTCACACACTCTCACACACACACTCACACACACTCTCACACTCACACACTCTCACACACACACTCACACACACTCACACTCACACACTCTCACACTCACACACTCTCACACACACACACTCACACACACACTCACTCACACTCTCACACACACACTCTCACACTCACACACTCACACACTCTCACACACACACTCACACACACTCTCACACTCACACACTCACACACTCACACACTCACACACACTCTCACACTCACACTCTCACACACACTCTCACACACACACACACTCACACACACACTCATTCACTCACACACACTCACACTCACACACACTCTCACTCACACTCACTCTCACACACTCACTCACACACACACTCACACACACTCATTCACTCACACACTCACACACACTCTCACTCACACAGTCACACTCTCACACTCACACTCTCACACACACTCTCACACACACACTCACACACACTCTCACTCACACACACACACTCACACTCACACACACTCTCACTCACACTCACTCTCACACACTCACTCACACACACACTCACACACACACACTCACACACACACTCACACTCACACACACTCTCACACACACACACTCACACACACACTCATTCACTCACACACACTCACACTCACACACACTCTCACTCACACTCTCACACACTCACTCACACACACACTCACACACACTCATTCACTCACACTCTCACACACACTCTCACTCACACAGTCACACTCTCACACTCACACACACACTCATTCACTCACACACACTCACACACACTCTCACTCACACTCACTCTCACACACACACTCACACACACTCTCACACACACACACACTCACACACACACTCACACACACACACTCTCACTCACACACACACACACACTCACACACACTCTCACACTCACACACTCTCTCACACACACACTCTCACACACTCTCTCACACACACACTCACACACACTCTCACACTCACACACTCTCACACACACACACACTCACACACACACACTCTCACTCTCACACACACACTCACACACTCACACACACACTCACACACACACTCACTCTCACACACACACACTCACACACACTCTCACACACACACTCTCACACACTCTCTCACACACACACTCACACACACTCTCACACTCACACACTCTCACACACACACACACTCACACACACACACTCTCACTCTCACACACACACTCTCTCACACACACACACTCACACACACTCACACACTCACACTCACACACTCTCACACACACACTCACACACACTCTCACTCTCACACACACTCTCACACACTCACACACACTCTCACACTCTCACACTCACACACACTCACACACTCACACACACTCTCACACTCACACACTCTCACACACACACACTCACTCACACTCACACTCACACACGACCGCCTTTCCCGGGAGGCCTCTGGTCCCCATTTTACAGCTGGGAGCCTCGAGTCTGGCCATCAGTCATTCCAGGCCCCGCCCCTTCTCCTCTCCAGCCTCTGTGACTGTCCAGGACTTCTGTCCGCCTGACCTGGACCCTCAGGGCTCGTTCGTACATCTATTAGTCACCTACTGTGTGCAGAGGCCCCCGCTGTGTGCCGTGGGCAAACGCGTGGCTGAACCTGCTCCCCAGGAGTGGGCCCCACGGCCTCGGGCTTGGCGCCTCCCTGAGCCTCAGTTTCCCCTTCGGTCTCCCAGCCCCCCGGGACCCCAGCTGGGGAGGCGCACTCAGTCCCGGCCGAGGCTCCTTCCGGGGAGGCCGCGTCTAAGCCGGTCCTGCGGGCGGGGGAGGCGAGCCCCGGACCCAGGAATAGCCCCAGAAGGTGGAGGCCGCCCCAGCAGTTCCCAGGCCCAGCCCGGAGAGGGAGGAAGTGTCCCCGGGGCCCCGCCCCCTCCCTCTGCCCCCTGGGCCCAGCGGCCACAGCAGCTGTGTTTGCGGAGGAGCCCCCCCCCTCCCCCCAGTGACTGACGGAGCCGGGTTCCAGTCCCGGCTCTCACGGGGCCATTGGCTGAGTCCTCCGAGGCGGCTGTGGGGGAGGGGGAGATGCCGGGGACGCCGCCACTTCCCTCTGAACCCCTGGTGCGCCCCCAGCCCCAGCCGAGGGCCCCCCCTCAGTTTGCTCGTCTGTCGGAAGGGTTGGCCTGGGCCCAACCTCTGAGCACGACGCAGGCTCCCCTCGGAGAAGCCTCTTGGGGCTCCCTTGGCCCCCGGTTGCCCAGAAGCCGCCCCAGCTCAGCGCGCCCCCCCCTTCCTTCCTCTGCTGGAGGATGGCGCAGGAGCGCCCTCTGGTGGCGCGAAGAGAGACCGAGGACGGCGCCCCGAGAGGGAGGGGGCCCTGGCTGGGTAAGGGAGGGGCCTGGGAGATCGGGGGCTTCCGGGGGAGCCAAGATGCAGGTGGCCACCGAGGAAGAGCAGAGAGGCGAGCTCTCCCAGCTGGGGGAGGGGCTGAGAAGCCGGGGTCTCCATCTAGCCCCTCCCCCCGGACGCCGGGGCCCAGCCCGAGTGACCCCCCCCCAAAGCCACAGACCCGAAGTGGAAGGGCCTGCAGTGAGCACGTGGCGTCGGCGGGGGAGCGCGCGACCCCCGGAGGCGCCCCTGTGGGCCAGGAGGGGGAGCCGCCCGGGGCGGGGGCCGTGCCCCTCGAGGGGAGACTTCCGAACACTCGGGGCTGCCGGACCCGAGGCCCTGGGGGAGGGAGCGAGCTCCCGGCGTGGCTCTCCAGGGACGGGCGGAAGTTTCGGGGGCGCCGCCTCTCGGACACTGGGCCGGCCCTTCCAGGCTTGCGGAGGCTTCCTGGACGTTCGCTGTCATTCTCCAGCCCCCTGGGAGGTTACTAAGGGTCATTGCCACCCCCAAGGAGGCAGGAGGAGCCGCTTGTCCAAAGTCACCGCCAACGACGTCGGACCCGAATTTGAACCCAGAACTTGCTGGCTCCAAGTCCAGCCTCCTCATCTGCCCCTCCCTCGGGGTCATTGGGCGGGGGCCGTTTAAAGCTCCTGCGGAGAGGGGCTCTGAGGGGGCTGTTTCTGCAGCCGGGTCCGGCAGTGACCAGCAGGAAAGTCCAGAGGGGCCGCCCCTCCCCCACTCCGGCCTCTTCCATCCTCAGGGGGCGGGACTCCGCCCGACTGGGCCTCCCGAGGCTAAGGGGGGTGGGGGGGGAGGGGTCACCCCGGCGCGGACCACTCCCCCCCACCCCCCCAACCCCCGCCATGAGACGCCGGGACACACCGGATGGGGGTGGGGCGGCCGGAGCCTCCCCCTAGAACGGAGAGGGAGGCAGTGGGGGTGCACCTGAGGCTCCGAGCTCCGCCTGAGGTCGGGGCCTCCAGGACCCTCTCCTTGCCTGCGGACGGGAGGCAGAGAGGACGGAGCCTCCTGGGGCCCCACGGGGAGGCTGTGACTGGGAGGGCACCCGCTGGGGGGGGGGGCTGCCCAGTGCCTCCCACCCTCCTGAGCCTGCCAGGGCTGCCCCGCCAGTCACCGGGCCTCAGAGAGGGCCCAGCCTCGGACCCAATCCAACACTGGGCGGACCCGAAGTGGGCGTCCCTGGGCCGGCGGCTCCGGGCTCGGCCTTTCAGGTGCAGCTGCCCTTGGCCCCACCATGACCTTCTGCCCGAGGGGATCTGCCTGGGACCCTGGGGAGCGGCCCCCAGACCCCTCAGCATCCTGGGACCCCCCCCTTCCATCATCTGCCCAGAAGGGAAGCTCCTTGGGGCAGGCGCTGCCCCTTCTCTGCCTGGTCTGAGCTCGGCACGTGGTAAGTGCTTAGTAAGTGCTTTATTCATACATTTGTCCATTCATTCAGCAGCAACAGCAGCCTCAGCTCTCCAATCCCGGGAGGTCTCAGACCCAGCAAAGCCCCCAAGGCCATTTCCTCCCCCACATGGGGGGGGGGGTCCCCGGCCAGCCGCCCCTGGGCCAGCGTGGGCGTGGACTGGCCCTCGGAAGCCGGCTCTGGGTGGTCACTCCTCGGGGCCTCCCCCCGCTTCTGGCTCCTGCTCCTCGGGACCCCCAGGGGTCCCTCCGCCTCCCCCTGCTTCCGGTCCCTGTTCTTCGGGACCCCCGGGGGCTCCTCCACCTCCCCCCGCTTCCGGCCCCTGCTCCTGCTCCGGGTGGCCCGCTCCTGCCCCTTTGCCCTTCTCCTCCAGCCTCCCTCCACCTCCCTCGGGGGTCACCCCCTGGGCCCCAGGAGCCTCCTCCCTCCCCTTGCCTCCATCCTGCTCTCCCTCCACCCGCCGGTAGATGAGGTAGCCGGGGCCCGCCAGGTCATGGGGCAGGGTGTCGGGGGCCAGGCGGCGAGAGCCCTTCTCGTTGTGCAGGAAGAGGGCGAAGGCTTCGGGCCTGCTCACCCGGAACTTGGCGGCACAGAGCTGGCACAGCGTGGCCGCCGAGGAGCCCGGGGGCAGCGCCAGGGTCTTGGACGTGCAGCCGTTGGTGGGGTCCTGGTACGCCACCCGGAGGAGGTGCTGGGAAAGGCAGAGGGCCCAGGAGTCGGTCCCGATGCCGGGGGTGCCCACTTGGCTCCCAAGGGCACAGGCGGGTCCCGGGCCTCCCGAGCCTCAGCGTGTGCCCCCTGCTCTGAGCCCCCCTCCCCCTCCCCCATTCAGTGGGAGCTTCCGCCCTTGGGGGGGGGGGCAGCTACCTTGAAGTTCCCGGAGGGAGGGAGTCTCCGCTGCTCCCAGAGGCTGAGCGAGCGCCGGAGCTCCTGGGCCGGACTGAGGGGCCGCGCCCCGGCCTGGCCCAGACTCCCCAGCAGGGTCAGGCTGGCCATCAGGCTGGTGAGGCAGTAGCCGCCTAGGACAGGGAGGTCCGGGTGAGGCGGGGGCGGAGGCCGCGGGAGGGGGCTCAGTTCTGGGGGCTGCAGGGGGGCGGGGGTGCTCACCCTCCCCCGTGAGCAGGCCGGGCTCCAGCAGTTCCGCCATGTACTCGGCCTCGGGCAGCAGGTCCGGGAGGTCGCACTGGGCCAGGACAGCGCTAAGCAGGGGCAGGAACTCATCGGCGCCCGCGCTCTCCCCTGCGAGGGAGGGGCCCTTAGGGAGGCTGGGCCTCCCCTCCCCTGCCCCCCCCCAGGGCTGGGGCGCCCGCCAGGGGCTTCTTGGGTCACACTCGCCCCGGGGACCCCGGGCTGCGCCCCCTCCCTCCCCCCGAGTCCCTGGGCCACAGACAGCCGGCCCCCAGCCCGGTCCCTTCCACCCTTGGGGTTTTGGGGGGATCAGCGGGGCGCGCCCTCCCCTGCACCGTGTGGGCCTCCTCTGCAGCCAGACAGGGCCCACCCTGGGGACGCCAGGGGAAACCGAGGCCCAGAGGTTCTGGGGGGCTCCTGGCGGGGCCTCCGTCCCACCCCCCCCTCGCCGGCCCCGCCGGTACCTGCCCAGCTCCTCAGGGCCTCCGAGAGCAGCTTGCAGGCCTGCAGGAGCCGGGTGACCTTGGCCCTGGGAGAATAGCCCCCGAGCAGTTTCAGCAGCTTCTCCCGGATGCGCTCCATCTCCGGCGGGGAGGGGAGACCCAGGCAGTCCCCGAAGGCCCCGGGCCCCTGAGCCTTGGCCAGCCGCAGGCCCTCCTCCAGCCGGGCCCAGGAGCCGTCCGCGGCCAGGCGCAGCCGCAGGCGCGACAGCAGGAGGGGCCGCAGGGGCTTCAGCACCGAGCGCTGCAGGGCCTTCTCCACCACGAGCTCTGGGGGGCGAGAGGGGGCGTCGGGGGGGGGCGGAGAAGGGGGCCCATGCCCGGGGGCAAAGGAAGAGGAGGGGGCCCGTGCGGGGGGGGGGGGGAAGGAGGAGGAGGGGGCCCGCGCCCGGGGGCAAAGGAGGAGGAGGGGGCCCGCGCCCAGGGGCGGCTGATGTGGCACACAGGAGAAACCGAGGCTCAGCCAGGCTCCCTGGGCGCGGGGCCCTCAGGGGCTGGGGGTGGGCAAGGAGGAGAGCGGGGGAGGCGGGCTGGGGGTGGGGGAGGGGGGCAGGCCCGGCACTCACCCAGGCGCTCCTCGGCCACCAGCTTCTCCTGGGCCAGCTCGGCCACCAGCAGGGCCTGGGCCCGGCTCAGCACCTCGCGCACCTGCTGCAGCTCCCGGGCCTCGGGCCCCGCTCGCACCCGGGTCAGCAAGTCCTGGACCAGCTGCCCAGGGAGGGTCCGTCGGTCCCGGGCCAGCTCGGCCACGGCCCGCGCCACCTGCCTCTCGGGCGCCAGCAGGGAGCACACGGCGTCGCTCATGGAGCGGAGCAGCCGGCGCCGCCGCCCCGGGCGGGGGGAGGAGGCCGGGCCCCCCGGGGGGCCCCCCTCGTCCTCCGAGGCGCTGGGGGAGCCGCTGTCCACCTCCCGCAGAGAGGGGAGGGGAGGCGCGCCCAGGCCGGCGCTCCCCGGGACCCGATAGCCCCCCGAGCTGCCCCTCCTCAGGGGCCTGTGGGGGGGCGCGGCGCGAGCCTGGGCGGGGGGGCCCCCGGGGGGCAGCGGCACGGGGGGCGGGGGGGCGGCCGGGGGTGACAGCGGGCTGGAGGTCTCCGTGGACACCCGGACCTTGAAGCTCCTCTTGAACTTCTCGCGCTTGGCTGGGCCCAGATCCCCGGGGAACAGGGGGTTGAAGAAGCAGAGGGCGCCCCCGGTTCCCTGGTCCAGCTCCTCGGGGGACCGGGGCTTCAGGCGGGGAATCGGGGGGGCCGCAGCTGCTGGGCCCCCGGGGGCCCTGCTGTTCAGGGAAGAGTTCCAGAACTCTGGGGAGAAGAGGGGATTCGGGGGCGTGGGGGGCGTGAGCTTCGGCGCCCCCCTGGCACGGCCAGCCCCGCTCCCCTCGCCCCTCCGGGACACAGACGTCACGGGGATCAGGGGGGACAGAGGGTACGTACCCATCCCCAGGTGAGAGATGGCCTCCAGCTCCTTGTGGGTGGTGGCTCTGCGGATGGCCCTGGGCAGCTGGAGGGGGAGGAGCAGGACGTCCCTGGGGGAGGAGGGGGCCGAGGGGTCAGGATCCCGGGGAGGGGGCGGGGGAGGCAGCCCCCCTAACTCCCTCCCCCCACCCCCCGCTCACCGGCTGTGGCAGTAGGCGGAGATGAGCTGGATCAGGTCTGGGAAGTGGAGCTCGGAGCCCTCCAGGGAGACAGCTGCCGGGGGGAGGGGGGTACGGGGGTACGGGGGTGTCACACTGGGCAGGAACAGTCCACTGACACGGACCCCCCCAGACTGGCCCGGCCCCCCCAATGACCCAGCCCCCACACTGCCCCCCCCCCCAGACTGGCCCATTCCGGGCAGCGGGCTCACCCTCGGGGCCCTCCCGGATGTCGTGGCTGGAGACAAAGGAAGGTCCCAGGGCCTCCGGGAGCCGGACACACAGGGCCTTGCACTGCCGGGTGTTGGATTTCCGAACCAGGAAAGTCTGTGGCGACGAGGGAGGCTCAGAGGCTGGGGCCGGCCTCCCCTCCCAGAGGCCCAGCCCCCCCCCAGCTCCCGGCCGCCCCCCCCCCAGCTCCCGGCCCCCCTCCCCGGGGCCCGCCCCCCAGCCCCGTCCCTCACCCCGGGGGGCTCTCTCTGCAGCACGTGGAGGGCGGCGGCGGCGTTGGCGCTGAGCTGGAGCCACACGGGCTGGGTGATCAGCAGCCGCTCCCACAGGCTCACTGGGCGCCCGGGGCCCCGGAACGGGCCCTCCTGCCGCCCCCCGGCCTCCGGGATGTCGTAGATGGGGTCTCTGGCTGGGCTGCGAAGACAGACGGGGTCCGAGGAATGGCTGCCTCCCCCCTTTCCCCCCCCCCCCCCCCCCCCGAGCCTGGGAGCCGTTCTTCCCTCCCGGCTTCCCAGGTCCCTCGCCAGTTTCCTCCCCGTCCCATCTTCTCCCTCCAGGCTTGTGCAAGGGCACAGATACACACGCTCACACTCATGCACACAATCACTGACACAATCACACACACACACAGACACACAATCACTGACACAATCACAGACACACACAATCACTCAGACACTCACACTCTGCTCTCCACACTCCCGAGTTCCCCAACTTTCCCGGGCGCGGGTACCTGGCGGGGGCGCCGGCCCCGGGGAGCTCCATGGGGGGCCCTGGGAGCCCCTCTCCGAGCTCTGGAGCTAAGGATCCAGGGCCGGGAGCGAAGGCGCAGTCACATTCCCGGTGAGTAACACTTCCTGGAGGGAGCTCAGCCCTGGCACACCCCAGCCTGTTAACTCCTCTCTGCCCACGGCCCCGCCGGCCCGCCCGGCACCAGCCGCCCCTGCGCCCGCGGGCCCCGCCTGCCCCACACCCCGGGATGCCGGGGACAGCGCCCCACGCGCCCGGGCTCAGGCATCCCTGCTCCCCGCCCCCGGGCCCGCCGCTGAAGGGGCCGCAGGCAGGAGCGGGTTAAGCCGGGCATCTGCCTCGGGCCCACGCAGGCCCCGGTGACTCACTCCCGGGCACCGTCTTGCCCATCCCGGCTCGGCGCCCCCTCCCCCAGGCCTGGAGTGCCCCCTCCCGGTCACGGGCTGGCTCCCCCCCAGCATCTCTTGCCTGTAGCTCTGGGGTTGCCATGGTGAGGCTGCATTTCCCCCCGCATCATTTCCATGGTAACTGCCCCCTTTCTGTGGGGGTGGTACTGACAGCGCTGGGGGGAGGGGGGAAGGCTGCGTGTGAGGTCACCTGCGTCTGGCTCAGCCGGCCCTCTCCCCGCCCTCGGGCAGCCTCCTCTGGATCCCTGCCCAGGCGGCCGGCAGGTAGCTGCCGGGCCCCTGAAGGTGCGCCTCCGCTGGGGCCCCTGCCGGGTTCGGATGCTGCCGCTAGGGGGCGCGGAGGGTTGGGAGAAGCACCTACTGCGTCCCAGTCCCTCCTGAGGTGCTCTCCTCCCATTCAGCAGCTGCAGAAACCGAGGCAGCCCCAGATTGGAGGCCCTGCTCGGGGTCAGCCCTGAGCTTGACCTCGGGTCCCTCCGGGGCCCCAGCATGCACTGGGCTGAGGAGCTGATGGCTCCTAACCCTCCCCCACCCAACCTGTGAGTAATCCTGAGGGGAAGCCCCCCGACTGAGCTTCATCAGTCCAGCATAGGTAGAGGCCCCTCTGGGCCCCGCATCTCTCCTCCCTCTTCCCCCGGTGCTGGGAGGGTGGGCACAGATACACACGAGTCAGGGCAGTTGTTTTAATTATTAAACTTTAATTGTCACCATGATTCTAAACCTCGGAACCCTGGGAAAAACTTGGGTTCCTTCGTTCTCACCCCAAAACGCGTCACTCCAAGGAACTGGCCCCGAGCCCCTGGCCGGGCGGCCTGAGCGGCCCTGGGGCTGGGGGCAAAAGCTGGCCGGCCCTGGGCCATTCTGAGAGTCTGGCTCTGGGTCAAAGCGACTGGACCCTCCACAGCCCCCACGTCCAGGGGCGTCCGCCCCACCTCTGGAGGCTAGATGGTGGAGGAAGGGGCGGCCCACGGGGTCATCTGGTGGCTGGAGGGCCCAGGAGCCCCAGGGGTCCAGTCGGGCCTTGGCCACAGCCCGGCTGCCCGTCGGGGGTTAAAGACTTGAGATCGGCTGTGGGCCGGGCGCCCGCCAGGTGGGCCTTGGGCAGGAGAGGGAGGCAAGTCCGCCCAGGCGTGTCTAGGCCGGACCAAGGCCCCAAAACCGCGCCCCTCCTTGCCAACGCTGCACCCGCACGCCCGCCCCGTGGGCCTTCTCTCAGTGGGATGGGCAGCCCTGCCCAGAGCCACTTCTGCTCTCACCCTCAGGTTTCCTCTTCTGTGGGGACACCGCCACCTTGGCCTGCGGAGGAGAAAAAGCGCTGTGCTCCCTTCCTGCCCCCTCCCAGTGCCCTGGCCCCCAACCTGTGATCCTTTCCCCTTCAGGGACTGGGGACCCGAGCCCAGCTAAGGCTCATCCAGGAAGCTGGCCCAAGAGGTGGGATTCAAACCCAGAGCCTGGACTCCCACCCTAGGCTTCCAGCATGAGCCACTGTCCAGTTTTAAAGGAAGCCCCAAGGGAGTCCCTGATGCCGGGGGAGGGGAGAGGTACCCCCTTCCCCATGTAATGAGGTGCCTTCTGGGGGCAGCAGCGCCCGTGACGTCCGCCTTCTGGTCCCTGCCCTGGTCAAACTCTCTGGCCCTTGGATCTCCCTCCCGCTGTCTTGACCCTCTGGCTCAGCCCCCCAGTGCCGGGAGGTGGGGGTGGGGTGGCCTTCAGCTCATGGCTGGGCCCCCTGCCCTAGCCCCGGACCCCTCACTGCTCGCTGCCCTATCCCCATGCTGCCGAGTGGTGCCTCTGGGCATCCCAAAATGGAGCTGAGCGGCCCCCTCAGGTCCCCCATTCCTCTCGCGCCTTTCTGGTTAAGGGGGGCCCTTCGCTGAGCATTCCCTCTTCCATCAGAGCCTCCCCCACTTCCCAGGGATCCAGTGGTCTCCTTCACGCACAGGATTCTGGGATCTGGCCACCCCAACTCACTCAGCAGAGCCCCTTGCCAGAGTGTGCTCCCCCCCCCCAACCCAGCATGGCCCCGGGCCACCTCCCTCTCAGCACCAGGAGCCCCCACAATCCTCCCTCTGAACCTTGGCCTCTTGGAGGCCCATCCCCCCATCTTTACTTCCTGGCTCCCCTCGGGTCTCAGCGCACGCTCTCCCTCAACTCCGGGCCCTTCTTTCCTTGTCCTGGGGAGCTGGTTCACTGTGAGCAGGTGGTCTCTCCCCCATTAGCCCAGGAGCTGCCCCCCACCCAGGGCATCATTCAGGAGACCGCTCATCTTCCTACCTTCTTAATGGCCGTCCAGTCCTCCAGAATATCCATGTCCTCCAGCATGTACACAATGTAAGGTCCTGGAAGGGCCCAGTTAAGGAAAGCAGAAGCGCTGCCAGCAGGGGGCTCTCTCCAGCTCCCCCGCCACCCGGAGCCCCCGGCCCTTCCAGCCTCCTGGCTCCCAAAGCTCCCGGGGATGTGGCTTCCTTTTAATACTATGAGGTCACGTGTCCCCCCCCCCCCCTCCCCCCCACACTGTGGAGCAGGCTTTTGGTCCCGCCCTGTGACTCCTTTGGGGAAAGAATTCCAGATGTGGAAATTCACTCCCTGCTGCTGATTGCGGCCCAGTGGGACCCTCAGGGCGATGCTCGGACCCCGCTCCTCCAGGTGGCTGCCTCCGGGGAGGCCGGGCCCGATTCCCCAGGGAGGCCGCACGGACAGACCCAGATCAGAGCCGTGATTCCTCTTCGCCAGCCTGGGATGCCCAGCCCGGAGGATCCCTGCCCATCCCCCTGTGGCTGTAGCCCTCCCGTGGGGCACAGGCCCCTCCCCCACCAGTGTAAGGATACCAGAGACCAGGGGAGCTTTCTTCCTCTTGCCGGACTGCAGGGACTCCCAGGACCTCGAGCTCCCTCGTGGGTGCAGCTTGTCATCCCACCATTCTGTGCCAAGAGGGCAGGGTCAGCAGGCCCCCAGGCCTGGCATCCCCCCCCAGGCCCAGCCCCCTCTCCCCCCCCCCCCCCCCAGGCCTGGCCCTTTCTCCCATCCCCCCCAGACCTGGCCAGCCTCACCAGAGTTTATGTCGATGCTCCGCCGGTCCTCCTCCAGCCGCTGAATCCGCTCCTGGAGCTCCCCCTGGAGGGCGTCGTACAGCAGCAGCCGCTCGCTCTGCAAAGGGCACTAGGGGGTCAGGCTGGGGCCCGGGCCCCCCACCCCCCGCCCCCGCCCCCCCCCTCACCTCCAGGTGCTGCCGGGCTCCCTGAAGCTCGCACTCATACTTGTTCCTGATCACGTCCAGACAGAAGCCCTTGTAGATGCCTGGGAGAGAGGGGCAGCGGGGGTCTCACCACGGGCACGAGCGCCAGGAAGCAGCGCCCCCCAGCGGCGAGGAGCCCGCACTCACCTGCCACCTGAATCCGAACCTTGAGGCTCCGCTGCAGCCCCCCCAGCGGCTCCGTGTACTCGGGGGCGCGCTCGGCCCCGACCTCCTCCAGCCGGAAACACACCTGGCTCAGCCGCTCCTTGAACAACCTGAGAAACCAGAGTCAGCGGGCGCCCCCAGGACCCCCCTTTCCCCCTCCCTCCCCCCCTCCCCCCGGCTGGGCCCTCCCCCAGCGCACTCACTTCTCCTTCAGCTCGGAGAACTGCTTCTCCAGGTCCGACATCTCGTCCAGACACTCGACCCGGCGCCGCTCACAGTCCTCGTCGTCCATGTCTGTGGACAGGAGGCCGGTCGGGGGTTAGGGCGCTGCTGGTGTGTGAGTGTGTGTGTGTGTGTGGGGAACGGTCAGGGGGGCAGCCCTGGGGGAGGGGGACCAGCGGCCTTACCGGAGCTCTCCCCGTCGGACTCGGTCTGGCTGGCACTCTGCTCGTCCTCGCTGCCCTCCTCCTCCAGCCCGTTCATCTCCGGGGCAGAGTCCCCGTCCCCGTCCCCCTCCATGGCCCTGGCGTCTTTGCTCAGGGGCTGGCCTGACATCGTCACCCTGAGAAGAGAGGGGGCCTTTCAGGACCATTCAAGGGGCTGGAGCAAAGGAAATACCCCCAGGGGGAGGGGAGGAGTCGGTGTGGTGGTGGTGGTGGGTGGTCACTGGCGCTGTTGGGGGGCGTTTCCCTGCCTGGGAGGCTCAGATCCAACCCTGAAACCACCCGGCGCCCAGCTCCGGCTTCGGGCAGGGGTCACCAGGGTCTCTTTAGCCACAAGCCTCTGCCCCCAAGTCCCAGGCTGGACCTCAGAGAGGGCCGAAGGCCAGGCGGCAAGGCCCCTGCCTTAGGGGTGGATGCCCTGGGGGCTCCGCCCAGCACTATGGGGGTGCTCAGAAGGCCCGGGACCCCGGCAGGGCTGCGTAACAGGGACTGTGGAGCACAATCCTGCCTGAGGCAAAGTCACTGCCCCTTTTTGCCTTGATTTCCTTTTCTGTAAAACAAGAGGTAAGTCCCTTCTGAGTGGAAATCTAAGAACTTATAACCTTGGGTGGGCCTTAGCCTCCCTTTGGGGGCTTTAGGGAGGCAGCGGCTACAAACAATCCGCAGGCACTTCTCCTGCCTTGGGGAACTTCCATTCAGAGGTAGAAAAAGTACTTCCAGGTGAGGGTGGGTGGGTGAAGTACTTCCAGGTGGGGGGGAGGGGGAAGGTGAGCAAAGTACTTCCAGGTAAGGGGAAGATGGGGTGGGGGTAAGAAGGGGGAGGCAGCTGGGGCTGAACTTAAGGGTCCCTCAAAGAATTCTCACCCCGAGTCCAAAGAGAAAAACA
Organism: Antechinus flavipes; assembly: GCF_016432865.1. NCBI lineage: Eukaryota > Metazoa > Chordata > Mammalia > Dasyuromorphia > Dasyuridae > Antechinus > Antechinus flavipes. Next base: position 256,634,504 of record NC_067403.1, read on the forward strand.
AGATATGGGCCCATGGCCTGGAGGCAGGGGACCCCAAGCTGCAGGGTGGGGCCCCTGCGGAACCAAGCTCACTTCTAGAAGGAGACACTGTTTCCTGACAGAAACACAGAGGGAAAGGGGGATCCAAAGTCCTGCTCCCCACCCCCCCACCTCCATCCTACTGGTCAGAGCCTGGACTCCGACATTCATTGGAACCCCAGCAGCCCCAGGAAAGCCCATGGGGATGAGTTACAGGAAGGCTCCCCCTTCCAGTCCCCTAAAAGGTTAATTAAGAAAAAGAACATGGCTGGAGCTCTGCAAAGGCCTACAGGCTCCTTTTCTTGCATTTCAATCTGCCCTCAGACACTTCCCAGCTGTATCTGAGCCCGACACTTCACCTCACTTTGCCTCAGTTTCCTCATCTGAAAAATGGACTGGAAGCAACGGCCGACTGCTCCAGCCCCATTGCTAAGAAAACCCCCAAATGGGGTCAGAGCCGGGGCGCACCCCTTTAATGGCTCCCCCACACCTATTTCCTACTGACCACCCTGGAGCCTCTTCTCCTAAATGGGGTTACCTTCTGGCTAAGGAGAAAGCCCTGCTGAGCGAACCCCCTCCTTGGAGGCTCCACCTCGTCCAAGTGGTTGCGGGGGAGGCCGTGTGACCCGGCGGACACGAGGGGGAGGGGCAGACCAATGGTCCCTCGGTGAGGCGGCCTTCCCCTCCCTGCTCCCCCATTTCCACCCCTCTCGCACACTCCCGGGAAGTGATTTGTCTGGACCCTGGCTCGGGACTTTCCATTTATGCCCCACGGACTGTGATCCTCGGAGATCGGGCCCGGAGCCGGCCCGGGCCTCGGCAGACCTTCCACGTGCACGTGCGCCGCCGCTGCAGATCGAGGCGCGGAGCAGCCGGGCCGAGGTCGGCTCGTGGGGCCCACGGGGCCGCTCCTCGAGTCCCTGGGCTCACAGCCTGGGAAGGGGCCGGGGAGGGGGCGGGGTGACTGCTAAAATCTACGCACATTCTCCACGATCCCTTCCCTCCCCCAAGGCCCAGCATTCCTCCTTCCCCCGGCGCCCCGGATGGGGGGAGGGGAGAGGTGGATGGGAAGTCCCGTGAAGGCAGGCCCGGCCTCGCTTTTCTGTAACCCGTAGGCCCCTAGGCCCGCAGGCCCACGCTCAATAAGCGTCGGGGAACGGAGCCTGGCGGGGGCAGTCCCGAGTCCGGCGCGGGGGCGACTGGGGAAGGTACCCCCCATCCCGACCAACGTCGGAAGGGCGCCTCCGCGGGGGGAGGAGAGGCCCATTTTACAGAGAGGGGCACTGAGGCCCAAGGACTTGGCCACTACTCCGGGGGATACCCCCGCCTCAGGTGCCCGGGGTCATGACCACCCTCCCCCGGCCCGGAGCAATGGTCCGGTCCGGGTCCGTGGAGCTCGCCCGGGCGGACGCTATTACCGCTCGCGCCGCGGAAAGGAGCGGGGGGGGCGCGGCCGAGACGAACCTTTCGCCGCGAGTCCCGGATCCAGACGGCTGCTCCGGGGGTCGGGGGGTGGGGGGCGGCGACAGACGCAGCCGGCGGCGTCCCGGAAGTCTCTCCTGGTTCCGCCCCTCGGGGAGGGGCCGAGCACACCAGGACGCGCCCACCGAAGAGTGAGCGGGAACTCGCTACTACGTCAGCGAAAAGCGCCGAGCCGCGAGGCACTCTGGGACGCCGCCGGCGCCTGGTGTTTCCATAGCAACCGGCGACGCTCCCCTGGCCTTTTAATTGCCTTGGAGCAAGAGGTGGGAATTTTCCCCCTCCCTCCTGCGTCCCGGATCCCCGGGCTCCCGGGCCCCCGCGCTCAGGACAAACAGCTAGAGCAGCTGCCATTGCCCCCGCCCTCTTCAGGCTAGCCCTCGATTTATGCAGAGGGGGTATCAAGGTTCCTAGGGCGGAAGGGACCCACAACCAACAGTTAATACAAGACTTTACAGCCCCTTATAAACTCATTCACTCCTTTGGGCCTCACAACAATCGGGGAGCTGAAAATACTAGACACACAATGATTACTACCACATGACAGATGGGGGCACTGAGGCTCCAAAGTGGTTTGCTCAGACCTTGGGTCTGTCACCCTGATGCTGGAAGGGAACACCCAGACACGCTTGTCCACGTGAACACTGTTTATTGGCATATGATCATCCAAGTGAAAGTTCCTGGCTCTTTGGGATGGGGTTTCCTCTCACCAACGGGGGTCTTTCCCCACCCATCCTGATTCCCAAAGCTGTGCCAGTCACAGATGCCAAACCTCTGAGCTGGAAGGGACCTCACAGCTCCCCTAGTCCAATTCTCGACTTTTACAGACATGTCAGAGAGAGGAAGGGATTTGCTCCGGGTCCCACAGCAAGTCCGAGGCATCGCTGGGACTGGTGTCCGCGACTGCCAACCTCCTTCTTTCCCTTACATCATCAGATTCATAGTTGAAAGGGACCTTGGGCATCTAGTCCAAGTCTCTCATTTTACTGATGGGGAAACTGAGGCCCAGAAAGGGGAGGAGAGTGTCCCGAGAAGAGCGGTGGAGGCAAAGGGCAGGGACCTAGGGATATGCAGAATGAGAAGAATGAAGGACTTTTGGCTGCTATCTCTGAACCACAATTCAAGCTTCCTGAATTCAAGCTTATTTCTTCCCCCCCCAAGTCCCCACTCCCTTTCTGTCTCCCACCCCATGGAATCTTACCTCTTGGCTTTGTCACATCAGTGCTCATCACCCACCTAAAAAAGGCCCACCCCCAGGGGGAAGGACCGGGTCAGCCCCTCTTGCCTCCCTCAGGCTTGAGGGGGCAACCTGAAGAGCCAAAGGCCTCAGCCCCTGCCTTTGGAGGCCCCTCAATAGGTGGGTCAGTAGCTCAGCATCGCCTGGGGGAGTCTGGGTATTTCATCTTCAACTCCTGTTTAAACTGGCGGAAGAGGATTTTGTTGCGCTGATTCTCTGCCTCCTTCTGGGGGTGGAAATCCCCTGGCATCTTGAAACCCTTGTGAACCAGGAAAGCATCGTTCAGCACCTCAAACTCGTACCCCGCCACGTGGAGTTCACAGGCCTGGCAAGGGAAGGGGAAAAAGTTAAATAAGACTGGCCTTGGTTCCCCTCCCGCCGGCCCCTGCCTCTTACCAGACACCTTTCTTGGGGCCCCTTCCCTCCCACCCCCAGAGAGAAGGGCTGGCACCTGGCTGATGCGGTTGAAGCCGTACTGGCGAAACCTCTCATCGTAGGAGGGCACTGCCCCTCCAGCCACATAGAAGGGCTCCCAGGGGTCCTGCCAGGTCACCCGATAGGCAGGGCGCAGGGGTCCCCCTGGGGGCAGAGTGAGCCATCGGGTGTAGTTGGTGGGGGCCTGGCATCGGGGGCACAGTTCAGCGTAGAATGGGCGCACATGTCCCATCTTCAGGAAACGCATCAGCTCGATCTTCGTGCGGGGGACCCGGACCCCCTGGCGGATCTCGAAGGCCGGCACCACCAGCGCCCTGCCGGCCTTGCCCTCGCCCAGGGCCAGCAGCTCCAGCAGGCCGGTCCAGAGCCCCTCGCTGGGCACCATGTCCACATCCACGACGAGGGCGTGGCCGGCGCCCTCTCGGGCCACGTTCCGCAGCAGGTTGTTGGGGTAGGAGACGTTGGTGGCCAGCGCGTAGTTGCGGCCCGAGCGGCTCCGGGCGCCCATGCTCGTGAACACGTCGGTGCAGCTGCTGATGCGCGCGAACTCGCCGGGTTCGCGGGGGTCGGGCACCGCGGCCTCGGTGCGCGCGGGGCACACCAGGTGCATGGTGAGGCGGTCGCGCACGGCCTGCGTGCAGAGCGCGCCCAGCGCGTAGGTCAGCACCGTGGCCAGCTGCGCCTCCTCCGGGCGCGCCGCGAACACGGCCACGGCCAGAGGGCCAGCCCAGCGCTCCAGCAGCGTGCCCACATGGCCCAGGTTGCTGAGGCTGGTGTGCGTGGCCAGCAGCAGGGCATCGCGCGGGCGGCGCGAGGGGTCCCCCAGCACGTGCCGGTATACGCGGTAGTCGCCGCTGGCATCCAGGGCCCCCCCCGCGGCCAGCACGGCCCTCAGCTGCTCCTTGGCGCTCTCGGCGGCGCGGCGCTGCAGGCTGGCGCCCAGGGCCGCCCCGCCGGGGAAGAGCTGCCCGTAGCGGCGCCGCTGCTCGCGCCCGTGCAGCCCGGCCAGCAGCGACAGGTAGACGAACTGCAGCAGCGCCACGGCCAGCAGCGCGGCCAGCGCCAGCTTGTAGGCCGAGCAGCGGCCGCCCGCGTGCCCGCCGCCCGCCGCCGCCGCCGCCACCGCCAGCGGGTTGGGCATCGCGCTCCGCCCGGGCCGGCCGGGGCCGGGGGGAGGGGAGCGGGCGAGGAGGAGGCCGAGGCGGGCCGAGCGGAGCGAGCGCAGACGCTGCTGCCGCTGTCCCTCCGCAGCTGCTACTGCTGCCGCCGCCGGCCCAGCACTGCGGAGCCGCCGGGGAGCGCGAGCTCGCCCTCTGCCCAGCGGGAGGACGCACTGCAGCCGCGCGCCCCCCGCGGCGAGCGGGCCGCTGCCAGGCTGCCTTCTGCGGCTGCTCCGGCCCACTTACGTAGCGGAGGAAAGGGATGCTCAGTGTGTGGGGGCCGATCGCCCAGCCGAGGGGCGCGGTCTCGCTGGCAAAGTCAACGTTTCGGGAGGGGGCGAGGCACGGAGTGGGGGGCGTGCAGACGGGCCCCGCGCCTTCCTCCCCTGCCAAAAGCAAGCGAGCAAAGAAGGAAGCCATTGCGGTTGCTGTAGTAGTACCGGGATCGGGGAAGCTGCCCCGAGTGCGGCTCCCAGCGAGGAGCCCGGGCGGCGTGCTCGCCCCGGCCCCGGGAGTGCAGGGAAGCGACATCCGCAACCCACTTTGGGACGGGAGGGAGGGAGGACACAGTGCGCGCCATGCTCATGGAAGGCCATCCCCTGGCACCTGCGCCCCCTCCCGTCTGCACCCCGCCGCAATTATTGCGGGAGGGGCCGGGAGGGGATTTGCCCCGTTTCAGGAAACCGAGAGTGTTTTGGTGTGTGTGCGTACGCGCGCGTGCGTGTGCTCTGTGTGTGTGCGTGCGCGCGCGCGCGGTCCCTCTTTGCATCAGAAGTCGCACAGCCCGCCCGGCAGGAGCTCGCGCCGAGATCTCCCGCAGTTCGGGGCCAGCGAGGTCCGAGAAAGAGGAGGAAGGAGAGGAGGAGGCTGGCGCAGTGCGCGCCGCCGCCGGGCGCAGCAACAAGGGGCTGCGCGGAGGAGCGAGCCCGCGGCGGGACGAGGTGGCCGAGTGGTTAAGGCGATGGACTGCTAATCCATTGTGCTCTGCACGCGTGGGTTCGAATCCCATCCTCGTCGTTCCCCTTTTCCGCCCGCCCCGCAGTAATTTTTCTCCTGAGATCCCTTGCAAACCCCCACGCTTAGCGGCGGCTTTGGCCAAAGGAGCGAGGGGCGCAACGATGCTGCACCCGGGCCGGCCCGGGAACTCCCAGAGATCACCCCCCCTCCCCCTTTTGGTCCCTGCTTGATCCGAATCCGGAGGAAAGACAGCCGAGCCGTGGCTGGTGATGGTCGCCGTCCACCTCGCGGTCCCCCTGACCCCGCTTCTGCAGCCCCAAGACCCCGAGGGCAGCCTGGGGGGGAGGGGCAGGGTTTGGGTTTCAACTTAGCAAACACTGATGGGCCCAGAGCAAAGAGGCTGGAGATAAAGCTGGATCAACACAAGGCTTCTGCCCTCGGGGGGCTCCCAGGCCAGTAAGAGACCCACACACTCACACACACTCACACACAGATGTGCACACTCACACTCAAGTTTACAGCTGGAAGGGATCTTAGAGGTCATCAGACCACCCCCCTTTACAGATAAAGGAAGCGGACCCAGAGTTCAGTTCAGCACAGCATTGCCACACAAAACCTTTCCCTGTCCCGGGGCCTCCCGCAGACGTACCTGCACGAGGCCTCCTCCTTAGCTGCAAGGATACACTCTTGGGAGCAGGCCTGGCCCTGCTTTGATTTCTGCGGCTTCAGTGCTGGCACACAGTAGGTGCTTAATAAATGCTCATCCACTGATTGAGCCTCCAGGCAGCCCTGTCCCTTTTGCCTGGACAATGGGAAGAGCTTGGGTGACTCCCCAAGGAAGATGTGACCCCCTAATGTTCATCCTTGCTAGTCCTTCCCAGCAGAGCCCAAGGCACGGGAGGACAACATCCCCCCCACCCCCAGAATAGAAAAAAGGGCATTTATTAGCATCTTAAGGTGTGCAAAGTTGCTTACAGGCACTTTCATGTTTGAATCTCACCCGGGAAGCAGGTGCTATTATTAAGCTCCTTTTTATAGAGGAAGACACTGAAGCAAAGGGATTAAGTGACTTGCCCAGGGTCACACAGCCCGATGGTGTCCCAGGTGAGTCTGGATTCAGATACTTCTGAGTCTTGCCCAGGAGCTGACCAGACAGGGTCACGTGGTTGCCTTATCTAAGCCCCTCAGAAATCAGAGGGCCCCTATTCCAAATCAGGGCGCTTCTCTCTGCTGATAGATAAGTAAAACTCAAAGCAAATCAACTAAAGGCTCCCATCTTGAAGTGAGCACTGGGACGTTGGAGCTAATTCACGGTAATTGGATTAGAATTGGAGGGCAGCTGAAAGGTCGTTTATGGGGATGTGCACCTCCCTTACTGGGGCAGCCAAGGCTGGAAAAGTCATCTTTGTGAGTGTATCTCAGTTACTAGCTGCGTGCCTCAGTTTCCTCATCTGTCAAATGAGCTGGAAAAGGAAATGGCAAATCACTGCAAGTTTCTCTCCATTCCGATGGAGTCAACGGAAAATCGGGCGCGACTGAACACAGCTCTCCCCTCCCTCTCCCCTCCCGCGCTCACCCAGGCTTGGCCGAAGGCCCGCGGTGTCCCGAAACTTAGTCCCTTTCATGGCTGTTCCATTTCGACATGGCTCCTCTCATTGTTTGGAAACTTCCAGAAATCCAGCACAAGGGGACTCCTGCGCCCCCACCCCTGGCTGGTTCAAGCCTCTGGGACCTGGAAAAACTAACCTGTCCTTAGTTTCCGGCCCATAGCAGCCCATAGGCTCTCGGAGGACTACTCAGCTCGCCATTTTGCCCCCCTCCCCTTCTCAGCTAAACAAACCCAGTCCCTTCCATTGAGCTTCGTGGACTCCAAGCCTTCCCCCCCCCCCCAGGAGGGCCTTTCGCATGGACGCCCACTTAGCCAGCTCCTCCCTGAAATGTGGGACACAGGGCTTGCTAAAAATAGCTAGGACTGCCTACAATAGGGGGCACCGCCCACAGTGCTCCTGAGGGGGAGTCACCCATAGGAGCCAGGGACACTGAGAACGGGGCCGCACAGATCGGAGGGGAAGTGGGGGCTTCTTTTTTAAAATTTTATTTAGAAATGTTTGGTTTTTTATACTTCATTTACTTCTCAGTTATTCCCCCTATTTATCCGTGTGTGTTTGTGTGTGTGTGTGAGCGTGTATGTGTGAGTGTGAATGAGTGTGATAGTGTATGAGTGAGTGTGTGTGAGTGTGAGTGAGTTTGTGTGAGTGTGATTGTGTGTGAGTGTGTGTGTGAGTGAGAGAGTATGTGTGTGAGTGTGATTGTGTGTGGGTGAGAGGGTGTGTGTGTATGTAGCAGTATGACTGAGGGCGAGTGTACAGCCCCACACTTGCACCCCATCGCCTCTCGGCCAACAGGAAGTTCTTGTTCCAAGGTCGATCAGTACTGGGCTTGGCTGCTGCCGTCCTTCAACGTTGTCTCAGTTTGTGTTACTGTTTAACGTGCAGAGTGTTCCAATGTCGCCTCGGTTCCCGGATTGTTCCAGTGTCGCCTCGGTTCCCGGATTGTTCCAGTGTCGCCTCGGTTCCCGGATTGTTCCAGTGTCCCCTCGATTCCCGGATTATTCCAGTGTCCCCTCGGTTCCCGGATTGTTCCAATGTCGCCTCGGTTCCCGGATTGTTCCAATGTCCTCTCGGTTCCCGGATTGTTCCAATGTCCTCTCGGTTCCCGGATTGTTCCAGTGTCGCCTCGGTTCCCGGATTGTTCCAATGTCGCCTCGGTTCCCGGATTGTTCCAATGTCCCCTCGGTTCCCGGATTGTTCCAATGTCGCCTCGGTTCCCAGATTGTTCCAGTGCCGCCTCGGTTCCCGGATTGTTCCAGTGCCGCCTCGGTTCCCGGATTGTTCCAGTGCCGCCTCGGTTCCCGGATTGTTCCAATGTCCTCTCGGTTCCCAGAGTGTTCCAATGTCGCCTCGGTTCCCAGATTGTTCCAATGTCCTCTCGGTTCCCAGATTGTTCCTTTGCTTGTACTTTCCTGAGCCTCTGCCGGTTCATGCAAACATTAATTCTCCCGGTTCTCTGGCTTCCTCCAGTTTCTCCCTTGTGGCACAATAATATTTCATCAGTCTGACAGAGAAACGGGAAAAAAGAGCAGCGTGGGACAGAGGCGAGAGCGGGCCTTGGGGGCAGCACAACTGGCTGCTTGAAGGGTCCCGGGTAACACTTCATTTCTCAGTCCCGGCATCTCGCCAGCTCTGGAGAGAAAGGGCCCAGTATCGGGCCCAGTCCCGTTCCCACATTCATATCCCCCAGCTGGTCCGGCCCTTCGCAGTCAAGGGTCGCCTCATTTCATTTGTCTCTTGTTCCTCGATTTCTCAGAAGGGCGACCAGCAACTTTTAAAAAACAAATTCACTATGGGGACTTCTTTCCTCTTCATAACCTTGAAATCTTAGGTCAATCATGAAATGATTAGGTCAAATTTCTTTTTCTTCTGTCATTCCAAGCTGTTTTCCCAAGCGATGGGCCAACTGGAAGCTCTGCCGATGCTGTAGTTACGCCTGATTTCTCACTGCCCCCCCCCCCCCCAAAAAAAAAATCAGTCTTTCTTCATCCTAGAAAACAGGATTTCGGAGAGACCTTGAAAATTGCTTTCAGAACGCTGGGAGAGGACTAGGAACCACGACATAGAATTCCCAATCCCGCTACTTTTTGTCCGCCTGAATTTCTGATTTCCTTCACAGGCTAATTGTACAATATTCCAAAGTACGATTCTTTTTGTGCAGCAAAATAACTGTTTGGACATGTAGACTAACATTGTATTTAATTTATACTTTAACATATTTAACATGTATGGGTCAACCTGCCATCTGGGGGAGGGGGTGGGGGGGAAGGAGGGGAAAAGTTGGAACAGAAGGTTTTGCAATTGTCGATGCTGTAAAATTACCCAGACATATAACTTGGAAATAAAAAGCTATTAAAAAAAAAAAAAGAAGAAGAAGAAGAAGTCAGGAGGCCTGAGTTCAAATCTGGACTCTTAGCGCTTCCTAGCTGTGTGACCCTGGGCGAGTCACTTAACCCCAATTGCCTCAGCAAAAACAAATAAATAAAATATCGATGACCCCTTTGGGGGTTTTCTTGACAGAGACTGGAGGGATCTGCCAGCTCCTTCTCCTGCTCATTTTACAAATGGGGAAACCAAGAGGCGAATAGAGTGAAGGGACTTGCTCAGGGTCTCACAGCTAGCGCCTGGGTCATCTTGGAATTCAGGAAGATGAGTGCTGTGGTGTCACCTAGTGGTGGAGAGTTTCCTTGCTGCCTCTGACTGATCGTTCACGGCTCTGCTGTCTGTCACATTTTACAGAGGAGGAGCTGGGTTCAGAATATGTGACTGGGCCTTCAAGGCCATCCAACTATTATGAGAAGGAGGGAGAGGAGGCGGCACGTACCAGCCAGTCCCTTCCTCCTCCCCATCAGGACGCCGTCTCCCCCCCTCCTCCCAGTGCAGAGAGCCCAGGACCGATCCCTAAGCCGGGGGGTGCCTCCAGCCCACAGAAAATGGTTCAGCTCCAGGACCTATGGATTTGTCAGTGGAACCTCGGGAGAGAAAAGCCTGATGGCCGGTTTTGCTGCTGCCCCGGAGGACCCTGGGACCTTTCCACTCAACTGCCCACAGGACGTCTCTCCCGTTACGATGAAGGCTCCTCCCAGTGCAGGCTGACTCCTCTGTGGGCCTGCACACAGTAAGTGCTTAATAAGTGCTCTTGCATTCCCGCCAGTGCCCCAGGAAGTATCTGAGCCAGCGCTCCGTCCGCTGCGTCCCTCCGAGCTGCGTCTGGGCTTTCTGGGGTTTTCCGAGGCCCGCTCACCCTTAAGCCGCTTTGAGTTACCGACGTCACCCCCGCTCCCAAGCTATGGGTCAGGTGGTCAGCGAGCATTCCCAGGACCCCCCGACCCTCGATGCCCCGCCAGGCCCCGGCTCAGTCACGTCTGCCCTAAACGTGCTTCTGGCTGCTCCTCCTTGGGCTTCTCTGTCCCCCACAAGAGGGCACTAGGTGACAATCAGTTAGCTCATGTTGAGGGCACTAACCGTCCGATGTGGGCCCAGCCTGGACGGAACCAAGGCACGTGCCCGGGGCCGGAGGTTACCCAGTGCGGGGGACGTGTCCGAGAAGAGGCAGGAATAGCTACACGTGACGCATAAAAAGCCAGCCATTTATTTCACACACCAAACAGCAGTTCTCCCCAGAAGGGCCCGGGTAGTGGACGTCGGGCTCCCTGGGAGAAAAGGGGAGCCTAGCCACCAGAACACGAAAATTGGTCCAAGAGGGTTTTTTTAACTTGTGGGTAAACTGAGGACCACAGAGGGGAATGGCTTTTTGGAGAATAAAAGCTGAAAAAAAACGTATTCCATTCCCCTGCCCTTCCACAAACCTGCCTCAGTTTCCACCCCCTTCCAGGTGACCAGACCTGCCGTTCCCCGAGCCCTTGCACTCCCGCTGTTACGAAGACTTTTCAGATGGAGGCAGGGCCCTCCCCCTCTCCTTCCACCTGGAGGGCAGTCATGGAGCTCGGGGTACAGGAGGCTTCCTGACTCCCCCACGTTGGAGAGATTCGCTAGGGGTCCCGGCCCCTCCCACTGGGGAGCGCGCTCCTACTGTGTGACCGGCCTCCTCAGCCGATCTTCCCGGGACCGGACCTGGTCGTCCCTCCTAGCTTGCAATCCTCCTGTGGCTCCCATGATATGCCGGTGCCTCCGTCCAGCGCGCCTTCGTGCCCCCCAGCTGCCCAGCCCGCCAGCCCCTCGGCCCTCCCTGATGGGCGCACATTTAAGTCCCATATTCCCAAAAAAACATGCTGTCTCTTGTATTCTCAGTCCCTAGCACAGTGCCCAGGTACATAGTAGGCACTTAATAAATGCATATTGGTGCTTATGTCTTAATTCCCCCAACCAGACTATAAAGCCCCGCAGGGCCCGGATTTTCCGTATCTCTTTCATGCATATACTAGGTGCTCAATAAATGCTAACTGAGTAAAGCTGCTCTCTAAGGAGCAGAGCTGCCATTCTCAGACGCCCTCCCTGAACCACAATTTCCTCCTCTGTATAATGGGGCCAAGGCCGGCCTGGCCGGGAAGCCTCTGATGTCGGGCTAGCAGAAGGGCTTGAGGATAGAGGGTTCCAACTCTCTGTGTAAGTGTAAGAGAGCATGTGCCAGTCCCTGCTCAGCCCTGGAGCTCCAGCCCGGGAAGGAACCTCCCGCAGACAAAGGGGCAGCTCCTGGGGCGTAACAGCACCAACAGGGAGGCAGGGGGGGCCACACCGGGCTCCGCTTCCAGGAGCTTCCCGGTCTGGGTCAGCCAGGCGGCCTCGTGCGCTGGGCAGCAGCAGGGGCAAGCGGACCGGAGCGCCCACGGCAGGCGGGCCACGGGGCTCCGGGGGAACCGCCCCTTCCCTGAGTCTCCGGCAAAGCGCCCTCCCTCCCAGTCTCTGGCCCCTGTCCCCGAGCTGAGCTTGCTTTTCCTGCAGAACGGGAGCTCCTTGAGGACAGATCCGGGGCCCGGCGCAGGGCCTGGCACACAGGAGGCCCTTAATCTTGCTGATTGATCCCATCTCAGACCTTCTTTGTCAGACCCCGGGGGCTGAGCTCACCGTTGGCACAGACCTCACTAGGAATACTTCTGGGGAAAGGAGGGGGCTCGGGGCAGCGCCTGCCATTACCCCCTCCGTGGCTCCCTGTAAAGCCTCATCCCAAAGGAAAGATCCAAAGGAATTCCCAGACTCCTCCAGGACTTAAGCCCAGGAGCTCCCGAGAATGGGAAGTTTAACAACGTCCAAGGTAAGGGTTTTCCGACGGAAACACAGGGCCTCCAGAGGTCATCCGGTTCATCCCCCTGCCTCCAGGGCAGGTCAGCACCCGACCATCAGCTCCTTTTGAGAGCTGCTGGGGGATCACTCAGTACCAGGAAATGTGGGGGGCTTCCATCCCCCTTATCAGCCTATCACCGGCTGCTAAGTCACAGCCCTTTCCTGGCAGGAGGGACAGGGCAGCTCCCGGGAGCCTTCAGGCCTGAGAGCCACAGGGTTTGCCTTCCTGTGCCTCAGGCTCCCGCCCGGGACATGCCTGCCCCGGCCTTCGCAGCCCCCCGAGGCCGCTGGCAAGGAGGGAAGCAGGCTGCCTCACAACAGGGACTTGAAGAGGAAGGACAGGGACGCCCCACAGGAGAGCCCGAGGGCCAGGAAGAAGGTCATGAGGGCTCCGGCCACCTCGCTCTCGTGGGGCAGGACCTGCCTGCAAAGGAGGGGGAGCCACTGTCAGAAGGGAGCCCAGCCCTCCACATTCCCCACCCTTGGGCAGGCCTTGGCTCCTGGCGCCCAGGCTGCCACATCCCCAGGACCCCCAGGCTGCCACATCCCCCAGGACCCCCAGGCTGCCACATCCCCCAGGACCCCCAGGCTGCCACATCCCCAGGACCCCCAGGCTGCCACATCCCCGGGTCCCCCAGGCTGGCACGGCTCTGGAGCCCCCAGGTTTCCAGTGTCTCCCCAAAACACGCATTAGTCTCACATCCAGGGAGGTGGAAGGCACAGGCTCTCTCGTGGTACCTGATGCCTTTTTGGGGACCTGCTGCCTTCTCTAGCTCTGGTATTCTGGGGCCTCTGAGGAAAGGCTCCAAGCTCCCCTTAAGTCACTCATTCTTCTCCCCTCCCCAGATGGACTGAGACAAGCCCTGGCACTCCCTCCCTTCCGTGCTCGGCCTTCCCCCTGCCAGGGGGTCCTGAGCCCAGCCCGGCCCCTTTCATCCTGAGGACCCCGTAAGTGAGGGGCCCCTGGAAGTCAGGGAACCCTGTCAGAGGCGTGCTGGCCACCGAGGACTTCCTGGTGCTCCTGCAGGACGGACCTGCTCCCCGAGGGAGCACCCACCCCCAGGGAGCACCCACCCCCATGGAGCACCCACCCCGAGGGAGCACCCACCCCCATGGAGCACCCACCCCGAGGGAGCACCCACCCCGAGCCCCCTGGGGTTACTGATGAGGCCCCGGAGGCGAAGGATGCCGCCGGGGTCAGCTAGCCGGTCAGAGCCCAAGCTCGGCTCCGCAGCCGGAGTCCGGCCCTTTCCCTCTAAGCCGCGGGAAGAGGGCCCGGTGAGCAGCCCCCGGGGCTCCCCCTCGGCCCTCCCGGCCCCCGCGCCCACCTGGGCGCCAGGCACATGGTCAGAGACACCAGGTAGCCGTTGGAGAGCGCGAACAGCAGCATGAAGGTGATGAAACAGGCGTCCTGCGGGAAGAGGATGGGCAGGTGGGAGCGCTCGGGCACGTGGCACAGCATGAAGAGGGGCACGAACAGGAAGCGCAGGCAGGCCAGCAGCGGCAGCAGGCGGCCGTCCCGGTCGGGCTGGGGGCCGAGAGCGCCAGAGTCCCCTTCACCCCCGTCCGGCCCAGACCGCCCCCTCCCCCGGGGCCCGCGCCCTGGCCGCCAGGGGGAGAGGAGGCTCCCGGAGCTGCGGGGCCTGGGCCCTCCCTGGCAGGCGGGAGTCAGAGGGCGGAGGGTCCCCGGGCTTCCCAGACGAGCGGGGGCGAAGGTCGCCCTCCCCGGGCCCGGGACACTCACCCACAGGAAGTAGGAAGTCAGACTTCTCCCCAGCCAGTCCATGGTGTTGAAAAGGAGAAAGCAGCAGATGGGGTTAAAGAACTGGCCTGGGGAGGGAGAGGCCCGGAGGCTCAGGGCCGGACCCAGCCTCTCCTAAGCCTCCTTCGGGCCTCGTGCCAGCCCCCCCGGCTCCGTCCCGCCGGGCCCCAGCCCCGCCCCCACGCTCCCTCTCTGGCCCACTGTCCGTCCCTGCTCCCCCCGGCTCCCCCCGGCCTCGGTTTCCCCCTTTCTGACACTCACTCCACTTCCCGGGGCCCCTGGAGCTGGTCACCATGGCCGTGATGGCCGGGAACACGGACAGGGTCACTGTGAACACCAGCACGATGCACAGAGCCATCATCCAGATCTGCAAAGCACCAGAGCCGTGTCTGGGGCTGTGGGGGCGGCCGAGCCCCCCCTCCCTGCAGCCGCCGACTGGGGGGCCCGGGAGCCTCGGCCAGGCCCGGCGGGGGGGGGCCCGGGGGCTGCGGCCGGGGCGCGGGGCCCACCTTTCTGAGCACGGCCGGGACCGAGGCTTTGCCGGACTTGGGCTCCTTCTCCGGCTCCAGCTCCGGGGCCAGCATTGCCTTCTGGGGACTCCCAGAAAAGCCGTTCTTCTCATCTGGGGGGAGCGGCGGGGTCAGCAGGCGGAGAGGGCGGCCCTTGGGGCCCAAACCAGAGGGCCCCGAGGACGCCCCGGGACAGCGCCCGCTCAGCTTCCTCCTCCGCCCAGACCCCAACACGCCTACGCCCGTCAGAGCCCCCCCTCCCCCTCCCCCGTCAGCTCTGGGCCCGGGCATTGCCCGCACTCCTCACGCTGCCCATCCCCCCAGTCTCCGGCGCTGCCCACGGCTCTGCCCTGACCTTGGACGAAGGACTGAAAGTCCGCTCCCTCCCTTTTAAGTAGAGAGCTAGACTCCCCCGCCCCGAGCTGCCCTAGTCTGTCTGTCCCGGGGTCCGTGGAGCGTCCGCGGGGATTCCTGGCAGGGAGCTGGGGCGGTCACACTCCCCACGGGCATCACAGCCCCGCGAGGCAGGAGCCGCCACCCGCTCCATTGTACAGATGAGCAAACTGAGGCTGAGAGCAAGGTCCCAACATAGGCTGCAGCCCCCCCCCCCCCAGGAACACCCTCCCCCCTCAGTGTGGGCCCGCCAGGGCCAGACTAAGTAGCACAATTAATAATGATGCTGCTGAGCTCCCGGAGACCCTGGGAGGGGGCGCTGATGTTATCATTAGTCCCATTTGCCAGAGGGGGCCACTGAGTCTGGAGAGAGAAAGGCTCACACAGCCGGTAACTGTGAACCCAGGTCTCCCTGCTCCGGAGTCAGGGCTTTTTCCTCTAAGCAGCCCCAGCTTCACAGTAACCAAGAGATGCCTGGTGGGCTGGGGAGCAGCTCCTGCCCCCCTCCCCCGCCCAGGCTGCCCCCTCCCCCCCAAGCTACCCCCCCAGGCTGCCCCCTCCCCCCCAGGCTGCCCCCCCAGGCTGCCCCCCCCCAGGCTGCCCCCTTCCCCCTCCCAGACTGCCCCCCTCCCCCGCCCAGACTGCCCCCCCCAAGCTGCCCCCCCAGGCTGCCCCCTCCCCCGCCCAGACTGCCCCCCTCCCCCGCCCAGGCTTCCCCCAGCCCCGCCCGGCTCACCAGCCTGGAGCAGCTCGGCCCTGGTCTCCAGCTCATAGGCCTGCGGGAGGGGCGCCTTCTTGTCCAGGTAATAGCGGGCGAACTCCTGGGGCAACAGAGAGCCGGAGGCCTCGTGAAGGGGCCGGGGTGGGGGGGAGGGGCAGTCTGTCAGTGGGCCGGGGCCGGTGCTAGGCTGGGAGGGGCTCAGGGAGAAACTGAGGCTCAAGGGGACAAGGGGGAGAGACCCAGGTCTCCTAGAGCTCGGCTTGGAGGGGACAAGGGGCAGGGTCTCCAGCCCTTTCCACCTGAGGGCAAAACTAGGAGCCAGGAAGTAAAGGCCAAGGTCACCCCGCCCGCGGTCCCGGCCGTCCCAGCCCAGGGGCTCCCTCGCTCTGCAGAGAAGACAAGGCCGAGGGGTCACCGGGCAGGGAGGCCCAGAGAGCGGGGCGGCAGCTCTGTCCCCCCTTCCCTTCCGGGGCTCCCCAGCCTGCTGCTGGGGGAGGGGCTTCCCTCTTGCTGGCTCCATTGGGTGCCCTCCCCCCCAAGCCAGAGCCTGGGGGGGTCAGACTCCCCACAGCAAGAGAGACCAGTCCGGTTTCCTGCCAGCGTCCCCGCCTCCGCAACCCTTCCCCCCCCCCCATCTAGCTAAGCTGGAGGTGGCTAGGGAGAGGGGGGAGGGGGAAAGGAGGAGGGGGAGGAGGGGAGGGGAGGACTTGGCCGGTTCCCAGCAGAGGATCCAGAGGAAGCCCGGCTCACCAAGTGGGACAGGGACAGGTAGCAGACGGTGGAGACGAGGATTCCCACGCACGGGGTGATGAAGTAGCCGAGGGCCGAGGTCTGGGCGTCCACTCCGCCTGTGATGGGAGTAGAACAGCCTGGCTCTTCCAGGAGCCCCTCTGGGAGCCCCGGCCCGGCCCCTGGGGCCCGGAAAACCGCCCCCCTCCCTTCTCTAGGCCGCCCCCCCAGCTCCCCCCCCAGCTCCCGCCCCCCCCAGCTCCCCCCCCAGCTCCCGCCCCCCCCAGCTCCCAGCTTGGATTCTTCCTGCCCCCGAGCCCCGGAGTCCTGGCTCTGTAGCCGCTCCCCTCCCAGCCTCCTCCCGGACCGGAGCCCAGCGCCACGCCCGCACTCACTGGCCATGGACATCAGCATGGCGAGAGCGGCAAAGGTCCCGGCCAAGCCCTGGCCGCTGAGGAAGAGGGTGCTGTACATGGGGGGCATGGCCCCCAGCTGCCCAAAGAGACTGCCCTGGAGGACGGCGCAGAAGGCTGGGGGGAAAGCCAAACCATGGTCCCCAGTGGGCATTGCCCGACGGAAGCGGAGCGGTGAGAGCCCTGGCAGGGGCGGCCCGGGGCGGCCGGGGGCCTGGGGACCAGCTCTGCACCCCGGGGGGCGGCCGGGCTCGCAGTCCTTGGCAAACGGGGCAATGTTCTCCGCACAAGGCGGGGAAGGGGCTGCCCGGGAACGTTTGCTCAGGCCTTGGAACTCTCAAGCATTCGCTTTCTTCCTCTCCACAATGGGGGACAAACCCATTTCTTCCTCTTTGAAATGAAGGACTCCACTAGAACTTTTAAGTTCTCCAGGCCAGCTCTGAATCCCAAGTTCTAAGGACCATCCCGGATCTGGCGCTCCCCCCCGGGCATTCTTTGTTCTAAGGTACCCCCCAGGCCTGACATTCTAGACTGGTTCTGGGTCCTGCGGTTGCTTCAGGTGCCCCCATCCAGGTTTGGTTCTAGGTCCCTCCCACTTCTGACACTCTCGGTTCTGGGCCCTCCTAGCTCTGACAGTCACAGCCGGATCCTCTACCCCACGTCCGGGCTGGGCCCGGGGAATCCTGGGACTCGGACTTCGCGCGGAGGGCCCGGGCTGCCCTTGTCACTCACAGTTGATGAACCAGATGGAGGCCATGGTGATAGAGAAGAAGAGCCCGGGGCTCATGTCCACTTTGACGAGCGCGGCCGTGAGGATGAAGAGCATCAGGATGCCCAGGAGGCTGCCCAGGATGCGGACCCTCTCCGGGATGCTGTGCGGGGGCAGAGAGAGCTGTGGCCCCGCTCTGGGGCCCCTAGGACAGAGCCGGCTTCGGAGGGAGGGGAGAGCGGGTGCAGCCGCGGGGCTGTGGCTGGGGGCAGCTGGTGGAAGAGCCCTCGCTAAGGATCCCGGGTGGCTCAGGGGGCAGTGGCTGACGGGACACAGCAGCAGTAGAGGCAGGAAGTAAGGGGGGCTCACCACTGGTAAAGGAAGGAGTTGAGGAGGGTGAAGAGCAGCAGGGGCAGCTGGGACAGGAGGGTCATCCAGTTGTTGAAGTTGAAGGCATCCCCGGGGCTTGTGAGGTTGGCTCCGGGAGGCTCCCCCGTGACATTGACAATGGCCAGCCGAGCCTGGAAGTACTGAGGGGAGATGGGCAGGGAAGCCCCGGTCAGCGCCAGGTGTGACCAGGGCCAGGTGTGACCAGGGCCAGGTGGTGACCAGGGCCAGGTGTGACCAGGGCCAGGAGGCACCAGGGCCAGGTGGTGACCAGGGCCAGGTGGTGACCAGTGGCCAGGTGTGACCAGGGCCAGGTGTGACCAGGGCCAGGTGGTGACCAGCGGCCAGGTGTGACCAGGGCCAGATGGTGACCAGGGCCAGGTGTGACCAGGGCCAGATGGTGACCAGGGCCAGGTGTGACCAGGGCCAGGTGTGACCAGGGCCAGGTGTGACCAGGGCCAGAAGGTGACCAGGGCCAGGTGTGACCAGGGCCAGAAGGTGACCAGGGCCAGGTGGTGACCAGGGCCAGGTGGTGACCAGCGGCCAGGTGTGACCAGGGCCAGGTGTGACCAGCGGCCAGGTGTGACCAGGGCCAGATGGTGACCAGGGCCAGGTGTGACCAGGGCCAGATGGTGACCAGGGCCAGGTGTGACCAGGGCCAGGTGTGACCAGGGCCAGGTGTGACCAGGGCCAGAAGGTGACCAGGGCCAGGTGTGACCAGGGCCAGAAGGTGACCAGGGCCAGGTGGTGACCAGGGCCAGGTGGTGACCAGCGGCCAGGTGTGACCAGGGCCAGGTGTGACCAGGGCCGGGTGTGACCAGGGCCAGGTGTGACCAGGGCCAGAAGGTGACCAGGGCCAGGTGTGACCAGGGCCAGAAGGTGACCAGGGCCAGGTGTGACCAGGGCCAGGAGGCACCAGGGCCAGGTGGTGAGCACGGCCAGGAGGCACCAGGGCCAGGTGTGACCAGGGCCAGGTGTGACCAGGGCCAGGTGTGACCAGGGCCAGGTGTGACCAGGGCCAGGTGTGACCAGGGCCAGATGGTGAGCACGGCCAGGTGTGACCAGGGCCAGGTGTGACCAGGGCCAGGAGGCACCAGGGCCAGATGGTGAGCACGGCCAGTCCGCAGCCAGGAGCCCCAAAGTCTTCCTGTGTCTCGGGAGATCTGGGAGCCTAGAAGGGCAGAGGGGGAGGGGCCGCGGAGGTGCAGTGGCCAAGGACCCTGGCCGGGGAGCAGACTGAGGAGGCTGTGACTCCGGGGGAGTCTGCAGCCTCTGAGCCTTTTCAGGGCCGTCAAGTGGGACAGGGTATCAGGGGACTACGGAGGTCCTTCACAGGCTCCAAGAATCCGATCTCGGGAACATGACTAACGGAGTGTTGCCCATCCCGCCTCCCGGACCCTCCTCTCCCGCCTCCCGGACCCTCCTCTCCCTCCTCCCGGACCCTCCTCTCCCGCCTCCCGGACCCTCCTCTCCCGCCTCCCGCTCCCTCCTCTCCCTCCTCCCGCTCCCTCCTCCCTGGCTCTCCCCCAACCCTTCCGTACGGGGTTACTCTCACCGGAATGGCCGTGATAAAGAAGTTCCAGGGCAGCAGGGTCCCCAAGCCCAGGATAAAGAAGCTGGTCCCGACTAGGTGGTAGCTGTGGGGAAGGGAAGAGTCAGAGACCCCCCGAGCGGCCCCACGTCTTTGGCGAGAGTGTGAACTACAACTCCCAGCAATCCTCGGCGCTGGCCTGGGCAGCCCAGGGTGGGGGGGTTCATGGGGGTTGTAGTTCGCTCCCCGCTGCGCGGCTCCGGGTAGGGGACTGTCGGTCTTTCCCCCGGGGGGCCGTGCCCCGCGCCCAGCGCCCGGACTTACTCATCCTCTGGGGCGTCTCCTCGGGCCATGGTGGGATTCGGATACGACGCGCCAGGTCAGGGGGAGGACGTAGATGCTGGAGTCGGGATGGAGAGGAGCGGGGAGGGAGGCGCACCTGGAAAAGAGCCCCAAGTCGCAGCGGAGGCGGGGTCTGGAGCCGGACACCCCAGGGGGGGAGAGAACCAGGCCCGGGCCCCCAGGGTCCCCTCGCCGCTCGGCCCAGGCTGAGCTCCGCCCCCTTCCCCCCGGGGAGGGACCTGACGCAGGGTATTGGGGGTGGGGAGCAGCTCGCACCTCTCCGGCCCGGCGGCCGTAGCCCAGTCCGCGCCGTCCTCCAGGACCCCGGCGTCAGACTACGTCCCCCTGTGGTCCCCCCTCCCCGCGCACTCACCTGGCTGCCCCATCCCCCGGGACCCCGCCGAGGCAGCTGCTGCTCACCTGGGCTCCCCGCCGGGACCGGAGGGCACGGTGCCCCCGGAAGGGCCGGCCAAGGACAGCGGGGACAAGGTGGCGGCTGCCGAGCTGCAGAGACTGCGGCCTCTCTCGGCCCGAGCCGCGGGGGGGCACGTGACGTTGGTCCCCCTCTGCTCCCCGGCCCACCGAGCCCGCCTCTCGCGGCCGCCCTGTCTGCGGAGCTGAAAGATGCTCTGGTGGACAGCTCCCGGCCCCAGTGCGCTGTGTGCGGGTGCAGGGCCGAGTGCCCCCTCTCAGCAACTCGTGCCCTCTCCCAGGTCGTGTGCCCCCTCCCAGCTCCGTGTGCCCCCTCCCAGCGCTCTGTGCCCCCTCCCAGCGCTCTGTGCCCCCTCCCAGCTCCGTGTGCCCCCTCCCAGCGCTCTGTGCCCCCTCCCAGCTCCGTGTGCCCCCTCCCAGCGCTCTGTGCCCCCTCCCAGCGCTCTGTGCCCCCTCCCAGCTCCGTGTGCCCCCTCCCAGCGCTCTGTGCCCCCTCCCAGCTCCGTGTGCCCCCTCCCAGCGCTCTGTGCCCCCTCCCAGCTCCGTGTGCCCCCTCCCACCGCTCTGTGCCCCCTCCCAGCTCCGTGTGCCCCCTCCCACCTCCGTGTGCCCCCTCCCAGCTCCGTGTGCCCCCTCCCAGCGCTCCGTGCCCCCTCCCAGTGCTCTGTGCTCCCTCCCAGCACGCGGCCCCTCCTGGGATCCCGATGGCCTGGCTCCCCAGCGTGACCGGGAGGGGCCGAGCCGGCTCCACTGGGTGAAAAGTTAAAACCCTCTTTGTTTATTTCCTCTGTGCAGTGGGGATGATTAAGTGAGCCCGGGCTCCTGGGGAGGTTTGAAGCCCTTTGCCATCTGGTTCCCGCCAGTCTCCAGAAGCCCATGAGCCGGCTCGGCTCCCTCCCCCTGCCCTCCCTCCCCCTGGAACTCCAGTCTTGCGGGCCTACTGGCTGCTGGGGCACAGCACGCGTCTGCACAGGCTGTTCTTCCCGCCTGGAAGCCTCTCCCACCTCTCTCTGCCTCCGGGAGCCTCCAGCTCCCTTCGAGGTTTAGGCTGAGAGACAATAGGAGACCTTTTTCTGGAGCTCCTCCCTCCAGGGCGTGATTCCCCCACCATCAGAGTGAGCTCTTCTTAATAAACCTCATACTTAGTTATAAGTAAATAAATCTCTCTCCACTCCTCCCTCCCTCTCCAACCTGCTGGCAGCCCAGACCCTGCAGCCGCCACTGAGGGAGGAGATCATCGCGGAGAGGACCCCGGCCCTCCTCGTTGCCACCAGCAACAACCGCCCCCGACCCCAAACAGAGAAACACCGGGAAGGGAGAGAACAATATCGTGCCTTTTACCGCTAAGCGCTTGACTAATCTCACTTGGGCCCGGGCATGGCAGTCCTCCGCCCACCCGGCTTCTGGCCCAGTCCCAGAAGCCGGCTCCTGTGGACAAGGGGGCCCCCCAACCGCCACAGCTCCCACCCCCACGATGGGCAAGCCAGCTTCCCCGAGGTACGGTGCATCCTGGGGAGAGTCCGGCCCGTGCGGACCAGTCAAGCCGCCCTCACCATCTTGGCCACCATCTTCCCTCAGACTCTGATGGGGACCAGCCCGGGAGCCCTGGGGATTGCGACGGTCCTCGCTGGGTTCCCCTTGGTCGTCCCCCTGGGCGGCAGCCGCCCCTGTGGATGGCAAGGCTGGCTTCCTCCAAGGGCTGCGGCCACAGCCACTGAGAACCCAGAAACTGATCAAGGGAAAATGACATTAAAGAAAACACGACGTCAGCAAAGCATGCTGGAGCTGGAATCGGGACGACGACTGCCTGAGTTGAGATCCGCCTCAGACAGGACTTCCCTGGTGACCCTGGACAAGGCACTTCATCCTGAAAAAAAATGTAAAATGAGCTGGAGAAGGAAATGGCAAAGCACTGCAGTGTCTGCCGAGAAAGAACCGAAATGGGGTCCCGATGAATGAATATATCCGAACAACTACGTGATCATCTATTTTGCTGCTGCCCCCAGAGGATTATGGATCCTTTCCAGCTGATTTGCTGCTGAAAACTTTCGTATGTGATGTCTCCCCCCCCCCCATTAGAATGGGAGCCCCTTGAAATCAAGGACTCTCTCTTGTCTTACTCAGTGCTTTGCACATGGTCAGGGCTTCTAAAATATCTTATTCATTCATCAGTAAATGTATCATATCCACCAGGGGAATATAGACTTCTTGAGGTCGGAGGTGATTTTGTTTTTGTCTTTGGGTTTTCAGTTGCTCTGCTTTAAAAACGTTTATTCAAGTCAGGAGTTCAAATCTAGTCTCAGACACTTAACACTTCTAGCTGTGTGACCCTAGGCAAGTCACTTAACCTCAATTGCCTCAGTCAAAAAAAAAAATTCTATTCAATCATTTTTTTGGTCATAGCTGACTCTCTGTGACCCCATTTGGAGTTTTCTTGACAGAGATACTGAAGGGGTTTGCCATTTCCTTTTCCAGTTCATTTTATAGATGAGGAAACTGAGGCAAACTGGGTTAAGTGACTTGCCCAGGATCACACAATAAGCATCGGAGGCTGGATTTGAACTCGTCTTTCTGAGTCTAATCCCACAGCTCTTTCCACTGAGCCACCTGCCTCCCCAGACTGAATTGTTGAAAGTTCCCCTCTGTCTGATGGTTCTCCATCCGTGTCACACGTATCAAGCGTGATCCTAGTCCTAGAGCTTTAGTCTTAGACCGTGTCGATGGAGAAAATTCCCACGCTGCTCAAATCAGAGATCCTGGACGCCCTGACTTAATAAACCCGTTATTAGAAATTAGAAATAAATCCAAAATTAGAAACGCCCTAATCTTAAACCCAGTTCCTGGCACGTAAGGAAGGCTTAGTTCTTGCCTGCCCGTTGTCTGCAGAGTGGAAGCCCGGCCGTGTCACTCAGGGAGGGGGAGGGCCACCAACATTCGTGGCACCTGGCGAGGCCCTGGAGGAGCCACGGAGGCTGGGGGCCACGCCGTTATTCTGAGTCACTGTGATCCCTGGGCTCTCCCCACTGCTGGCGTGTGCCTTTGTGGGAGCGTAGGCCCCATGGCAATAGAAGACATGTTACTTTAGCTTTGGATTAATGGGGACCTCTGGCTGACTAGGGAGTCGGCAATCGGTCAAAAAGGCATTTATTAAGCACTTACTAAATACCAGCTTCTGTGCTGAGTCCTGGGAATAAAGAGAAAAGCAAAACCAGTTCCCGCCCTTGAGAGATCCCCCTCCTAATGGGGTGTAAAACGAGCAAACAAGCGCGTCTGTCTAAGATGGAGGCCGAGGAAGCTGGATCCACCAGCAAGGGCTCGTGACTGTCGTTTTCGTAGATCGTCCACCCATAGATCTTCGTAGATCATAGATCATCTGTTCATAGGTCAGAGCCTAAGGAGAGGGAAGGGGGCGGTCAAGAACCCTGGTAGATCTCCATCCTATCACCGAGGCACACAGGACAATCCTACAAAAGAGCCAATGGGACGCTGGGTAGAAGCCAGTCTCGGTCCCGTCATTGCCCACAGAGAGGGCCGGGCTTCCCTGGTAGGAGTTTCCCAGGCTTTGCTACTTCAGTGAAATTACATTTATATTCCCATCATCCCTCATTCCTCCCTCCCCAGCCCCCGGCACCAACTGAGAGCCCAAAGAACACTTGGGTCAAAGCCTCTTGGAGTAGGAAGCGTCCCTCTGGCTGGGAAAATCTTCTTCCCCAGCCTCCATTTTCCAGTTTTCTCTCAGATGAGGAGGTGCCAGATGTTGCACGGGCCTGGATTTGAACCCTTTGGCCGGAAATACGGCCGCATCCGTTTCTAGCTTAGCTGATGCTTCCTTAAGTCAGTCTCTGATTTCATCAGTGTGGGAATCTTCTCCACCGGCGGTCTAGGTCTAAGTCATCGAAATGTGCTTAATCTAGTCAGAAATCAGCCAAAAAAGCATTTATTAGGCACTTACTATATACCGGGGGTTCGATGAGAATCGCCAGGGGTTCCTACGTGGCTGAGGTGGGATCAGAACCTTCCTGACATAGGACTGGGGCTGTCCACCGTGTGCGCGGATCCCTGGTAGAACACTCACTCCCCGGCACAGCTAAGAAGCAGACATTAAAGGGCAGCTAGGAAGCGCAGCGGATAGAGCACCGGCCCTCAAGTCAGGAGGACCTGAGTTCAAATCTGACCTCAGACACTTCCTGTCTGTGTGACCCTGGGCAAGTCACTTAACCCCAATCACCTCAGCAAAAAAAGAAGCAGCAGACAAGAATTCTAGTTTACCCACCATTTTGGGTGGTCCCAGACTTGGTCTGATTCTAGGAAACGACCCCAATCCAGATTGTAGGAGGCTTTGGGACCCAGCAGGGCAGGGCGGGCGG
The DNA here is from genome assembly GCF_016432865.1 of Antechinus flavipes. Lineage (NCBI taxonomy): Eukaryota > Metazoa > Chordata > Mammalia > Dasyuromorphia > Dasyuridae > Antechinus > Antechinus flavipes. The sequence goes on from NC_067403.1 coordinate 256,658,936, forward strand.
CCGTCCGTTCGGGTGCTTCCACTAGCCCTTGTCCTTCTCTCCCCCTCAGGTCAAGGCGGGTGAGAACGCTCCTCCCGGGAGGCGCAAAGGAACCAGTTTGGTGAGAAGGAGCAAGCAGGGGAGTAATGGGTAAGTGAAGTGGAAAATTTGGCCGGAGGAAGTTTGCAAAAGGCTTTCAAGCTCAAACAGAGAAATCTGCGTCAATATGTGGCATTATCGCATGGCAGCCCATTCAGTGGAAATAATGATCTCACCTTCTCACCCTCCCCACACCGCTCCTGCGGGCAGGGCCGGGGCCCCAGAGCGGAGCTGCCGGGACCCTGGGCTGGAGCTGGGGGGGCCGGGGCCTCCACCACTCGAATTCCCGTCTGGCAAGACTCCTTCCTTAGCATCCGCTGACCGGTTGCCTCTGCCTGATGCTAAGTAGCCATCCAAGGCCCAGGAGCTTATTTTATTTTGAGAGCTGGGGGGGAGGGGCGGGGGGTCACATAGCTGGCGGTCTGAGTCTGGATTTGAACTCAGCTCCTCCTGACGGCAGGGAAGGTGCTCTGCCCACTGCTCCTTCCTCTCAGCTTTTACAAAGACGCATTTCCTGAGAAGGAATGGCAAGGCCGGAAGTGCAAAAGCTCGCCTCCAAACTGGGGCCTGGACTCCCATTTGCCAGGTCCCTGAGGAAAACAGTCTCCAAGTGGTAGCTGAAGAACATCCCCTGGTCCCCAGACAGGGGGTACTTCCTGGCCGGAGGAGACCCTTCCCCTTTCAAGAAATCACCCTCCTCACTCCAGGTCCAATTCTCCGTAGTGCGCACAGTAGGTGGGTTTGGCCCTCTCTTCCTTCCCATTCCAGAACACACAGTAGGTGGGCTTGGCTCTCTTCCACTTCCCACCCCAGAACACACAGTAGGTAGGCTTGGTCCTCTTTTCCTTCCCATTCCAGAACACACAGTAGGTGGGCTTGGCCCTCTTCCCCTTCTCACTCCAGAATACACAGTAGGTGGGCTTGGCCCTCTCCCCCTTCCCACTCCAGAACACACAGTAGGTAGGCTTGGCCCTCTTTTCCTTCCCATTCCAGAACACACAGTAGGTGGGCTTGGCCCTCTCCCCCTTCCCACTCCAGAACACACAGTAGGTAGGCTTGGCCCTCTCCCCCTTCCCACTCCAGAACACATAGTAGGCAGGCTTTGCCCTTCCTGCTTGCTTGTAGGGAATCACAGGTCTCATGGTCCAGGTCCCACAGCTCTTCCCAGGCTTATTGTTGCTGCTGCTCTGTTGCTATTCTGACTTTTTTGAGTTTATAAGCCAATTTCATAATCTCATACTCATCAGTTTAAGAATGAAGGGAACAAGCATCAATTAAGCACCTACTGTATGTCAGCCCCCATGCTAAGTGCTTTACAAATATCACATTTGAGACTCCTGATGATTGTGGGAGGGAGGGAGGGTCTTTTAAGATTTCCGTTTTCCTGTTGGGGAATTAGTTCAGTTGTTGAGTGGGCGAAGCTCTACCCACATCATCACCCGGAAGGAATGGACTCGGACATCCAAGAAATAGCAATGCCATGCGTTCACTGCTGGGGGGCAGCCAGGTGGGGCACACAAGCAGGTGCGTGCCGCTGCTCCCCTCCCCCTCCCAAGTCTCTTTACACATTCAGCCTCCGGAGAAGAGCGAGTTGTCCATTTGAAGCTTTAGCGGGACACTCTGTCCTGGCTCAGTGGGCAATTAAAAGGCTTTGTCCCTGTGGAGGAGGAAGCAGGAAACAGCCCGAGAAGGATGTACTCCAGTGCATGGGGAGGGAAGGGGAGGACCCCTCCATCATGCGTTTCCAGAACTGGAGTCCCTGGGCTTCCTCCTGGATCGGCAGCAGGCAGACTGGGGCTTCATGGGCTCATTCACTCGTTGACCGGTCCCCCATCACCTTCACGTCACTCGGGCCCAAACCCCGTCATGTACCAGCCAGATCATTCTGGGGGTAACGCCCACCCTGTGGGGTTCTCCTGAGTTCTCTTAATGATTATCGGTTGATATCAATTAGCCCGCCTGGGTTATTCCCCCCCCAAATGGCACTGACCATCCACCTTGACCCAGCAATCGTCAGCCCCGTGGACTCTCCACCCGCCATTTTGTGAGGTTTAAATAAGACCAATAACATGGAAAGCGCGGTGCGGATCCTGAGAGCTCTGATAAATGTGGGTAATTATTGTCACCAGGAGGATGCCAAGAGGCCCCCCAATGGATGGAGAACCCCAAAGTCAGGGCCCGCAGCAACAGAATCCCCACAGAAACAGGCCGGGCAGATTGGGGCATGTAGGAGAAGGAATACCACTATCAAAGTGATAAAAAATGGAGGCTGTTTTCTTCTGAGAGATTTCTTTGGAGATGTCTTAGAAGAAATTAAGCTGGCGGCTCACGTGCCAGATACCCCCATGCCCCTCCATCCCCCTTTCCAGTTTCTTTTTGTTCTTCCCTCATTCGTTTGTAAACTTTTGAGGGCAGGACTCTTTTTTTATTTGCATTCGCAGTGTTTAGCACAATATCTGGCCCATAGTAGGTGCTTTAAAAAGATTTATTGAATTGAATTGGTGACTCAAGGTTCTCATTCTGGGTAACAGCTGAGTGACAATGGTACCTGAGCTAGGACCCCTACTCTCACCCAACTCCTTCCTGGGAATCGAATGTCCGAGCCGGGATTAATTACCTCTCAGTTCAGGACATTTAATAAAGTGAAATCGTGAGCAGAGTTGGTAGGAAACATTCCCCACCCCCTCCAAGTTTGAGAAACTGTCCTGGAATCAGTAGAAACCAGAAATGTGGCTTCAAGGTGGGAGAGCTCAGGCAACAAGGTCTCCACTCCCGGCTTCTCGCTGCCTGGAAATCCTTTTTTTTTTCCTTTTTTCCTCACAAAGTTCTCCTAAGGAACAGCTTCTTTCTTGGTCCTTGCCCCCCGGTGACGGTCCGCCATCCGCCACGGCCTTTCTCGGCCTAGGAAGCCAAAGGGAAGTCCACATCTTTTCTGACGCTTTTCAATCACATAAGGCAAGGAGCAGAGGCTCCTGGGAACATGAGTTTCAAGATGAGTAAGTGAGATCCCGTGGTGATGATGGTGGACAAAGATGGCAGGCTGGTTAGGGAGAGATAGCTAGAGATCTTCTCCACCCCAGGCCAGTCACTGAGAAGGAGGGTGTGGCTGAGAGAGATCAGAGGGCATAATATCAAGGGGACTTATTGTGTGTGTATATAAACAAACAAACAAACAAATAAATAACAAACATACACACACATGTTTCCCTGATAATAAGACACTGTCTTATTATTTTTTTGGACAGAAAAAACCACCAGAGGGCTTATTTTCAGGGGAGGGCTTATTTTAATGCTCTCAATGGCGCCAGCAAGCAAATCACTGGGGAAGAACAGGATGACGCGCTCCCTGCTGCAGCTCTGATTGGATGCAGCTCGGAGCGTGCGTTTCACCTGGGGGGGAAGGGAGGGGCGGGGACAGTGCATACAGAGGGTACCGTAATGTAGCGTGTAGCGCAGGGGATCACCTTCACTACAGTAGCAATCTCAATAGGGCTTATTTTCGGGGGAGGGCTTATTTTAGAGGAATCTTACACAGTAATGGGAGGGCTTATTTTCGGGATAGGTCTTATTATCGAGGAAACACGGTATATACTTGCTTCTCTGTACCCAGATGGCAGAGATTCACTTTCAAAGTACTCTGTTCCTTTAAGGTCTTAAATTCTGATTTTTTAAATATAAAGTTATAACTCATCATAACTGTTCTGTTATCTGCATTATTCTTAATGATGTGCAGAGAGGGTTGCGATGGAGGAGGTCGGGGAGTAGCTTGTAGTTCACAGAACAAAAGAGAATAAGAGACTTGACGAGTTCTTTTATGAATTATAATCATGAATGAATCTTCTGGATCTGATTTCTCATTATTTATTTTTAAAATTCATTCATTCGTTTATTTTGTAGCTCTTATGAGCTCTTCAGTAGCCCAGGAGACTAACCACGTGACAGAACCAACTCTCCCATGGCCAACGAATAAACAAAGTTGGGGTGAAAGGAAGGTTTTGGCAGCAAAGTTTGCTCTTTTTCATCCCTTCCAAGGTAGTTTGAAACCCTGAGTGCCTTTTTCTGAGGGAGGGCAAGGGAATCGGACGCTGGAAAATCGCACCCCGGGAGTCGGCCGGAGGGCAAAGTGGAGAAAGAAACTGTCCTTGCAAAGCTGAGGAGCCAGAGGAACAAGGAGCTCCCATTTTGATTTTTTTTATCCTTCCAATCCTTTCAGATCGTGTCGAATGCCCAACCTGGCTTAAGCATATATGTTGGAATCTTTACAAACTGCTAACTCATTAGAGTTGATAGATTATTGATCTGATCTTACAAGAAGATGTTTTGGGCCAGAAGCTGAAACAAGGTACTAAGTAGAACTAATTGATACGATGCTTGTGTTTGCACCTTTACTCCTTGGAGTTCACACGTTTGGGAAATTTCAGGGTTTGGTATGAGATATCTGAATTCACACCTCCCTTGAAGCTCTTTGGGCCAGAGAGCACTATGGGAGAAAACCCATAATCCCATTCTCTCAGAAGAGTCCTATATAAGGCCAGTGAAGAGTGATTCATTCGGAATATTTTCCACTTGGCTGCTGGTGGCGGAAGGAGAGTTTTCAGAGGAAGAAGTTACGAGTTGAGAGTTGAGTGGAAGATTGAGAAGGTTCTCTCAGAGGTACAACCCGATTCATCTTCATCTCACAGCACTGTGGTGGCTGGACTCCTGCACCTCCCCCACTGAGACCAAGCTGGTCTGAAAGACTCGCCAGAAAGCTAACCGAGCCCCAAGTGAAGGAGACAAGAGATTCATTCCATCTCTGTGCTGGCTGGAGGCTGAAGAAAGCAGAGGACAATCTGCAAGAGCTCTTGGAACCAAGCAGAGAGATAGGCCTCAACTAACCAGGCTATTTTGGAAGGAGAAAATAAACGTTTGTATTTTTACCAGCTGCTGCATTTGGAGTAATTATTGATCTGAACTGATACTAAAGCTGCCTCCAAGAAAACCTCCCGGAGAAACCTACCCTCTCCCCCAGAGAGAACTACTCTACTTATTTTAAAAAGAAGATCACCACAGTATATCTTTGCGTGATTTATCCAACATCGTAAAAACAAAAAACTTTGAGAGTCTCAAGGACTGACGAACTCAATGAGCAGCCAGAGTTCCGAAGGACCCACGATGAAGACTTTTCACCCGCCTCCTAGCAGAGAGGAGACGGACAAAATAGCCACTAAGGGACCCCCGCTTTTGGACGCGGCCAATGTGAAAAGTGGCTTTTCTTGATTGTACCTATCTGCATATTTGTTACAAGTGTCATTCCCCTCCCCCTTTTCGTTGGTTGTTGCCATTCATTCATTTCAATCTCGGCCAACTCTTCACCAACCCGTCGGAGATTTTTCCGGCAAAGACACTGGAGGGGTTTTGCCATTTCCTTCCCTGGTCTATTTTACTGATGAGGAAACTTAGGCAATCAGAGTTAAGTGACTTGTCCAGGGTCACACTTCTAATAAATGCTAAGGACCTGCTTTGAACTCAAGAAGAGAAGTCTTTGATCAGACCAAGCCCTTTTATTTCTATATTCCATGGTAAATAATATTGGTTCATTTACATTACTCAGAATAAGGAAGAAGGATGCTAAGGTGAAAAACATCCTTGTTCACATAATAAGAAAGGGTATTGGGAAGTTCAAATGAGCTAATGACTGTAAAGCATTAATATGTTATATAATAATATGTTAAAGTGTTCTATAAGTATTTAATTATATATAGTATATAATTATTGTTATTATGATTATTATCCATCTTCATTTCTGACCTATTAAATGATGATCTTATTCCTTGACTTATACTGTCTCTCACTGAACTCACATGATGCTTATAGAGCGATATAGGGCTCTGCTGTTTAACAACCTGACTGGGGTGATGCGGGCTGTCGGGGTGCAGGGGTACAATTCTAAGTGTAATCTGCCTCATCGAGGCTTTTTAAATTTAGTTGTTCAGTTGTAGCCAACTCTTCACGGTCCCGTTTCTTTTTTTATTTTTTTTTTTTAATTTTTATTTATTTATTTATTTTAACTTTTTATTGACAGAGCCCATGCCTGGGTCATTTTTTACAGCATTATCCCTTGCACTCACTTCTGCTCCGATTTTTCCCTTCCCTCTCTCACCCCCTCCCCCAGATGTCAAGCAGTCCTTTACATGTTGAATAGGTTACAGTATATCCTGGATACAATCTATGTGTGCAGAACCCAACAGTTCTCTTGTTGCCCAGGGAGAATTGGATTCAGAAGGTAGAAATAACCTGGAAGGAAAAACCAAAATGCAAGCAGTTTCTATTCATTTCCCAGTGTTCTTTCTCTGGGTGTAGCTGCTTCTGTCCATCCTTGATCCATTGAAACTGAGTTAGAGCTTCTCTTTATCGAAGAGATCCACTTCCATCAGAATCCATCCTCAAACAGTATCCTTGTTGAGGTATATAATGATCTCCTGGTTCTGCTCATTTCACTCAGCATCAGTCCATGTAGGTCTCTCCAAGCCTCTCTGTATTCATCCTGCTGGTCATTCCTTACAGAACAATAATATTCCATAATGTTCATATACCACAATTTACCCAGCCATTCTCCAATTGATGGGCATCCATTCATTTTCCAAATTCTAGCCACTACAAACAGGGCTGCCACAAACATTTTGGCACATACAGGTCCCTTTCCCTTCTCTAAGATCTCTTTGGGGTATAAGCCCAGTAGAAACCCTGCTGGATCAAAGGGGATGCACAGTTTGATAACTTTTTGGGCATAATTCCAGATTGCTCTCCAGAATGATTGGATGTATTCACAATTCCACCCACAATGTATCAGTGTCCCCGTTTTCCCGCATCCCCTCCAACATTCATCATTATTTTTTCCTGTCATCCTACCCAATCTGACAGGTGTGTAGTGGTATCTCAGAGTTGTCTCAATTTGCATTTCTCTGATTAATAATGATTTGGAGCATCTTTTCATATGGCTAGAAATAGTTTTAATTTCTTCGTCTGAGAATCGTCTATTCATATCCTTTGACCATTTATCAACTGGAGAATGGCTTGATTTCTTATAGAGTCAATTCTCTCTATATTTTGGAAATGAGCCTTTATCAGAATCTTTGCCTGTAAAAATGTTTTCCCAGTTTATTGTTTCCCTTCTAATCTTGTCTGCATTTGTTTTGTTTGTACAAAAACTTTTCAATTCCATAGCATCAAAATTTTCTAATTTGTGGGCAATAGTGAGTTCTAGTTCTTCTTTGGTCATAAATCCCTCCCTCTTCCACAGGTCCGAGAGGTAAACTATCCTATGCTCTTCCAATTTATTTATAATCTCATTCTTTATGCCTAGGTCATGAACCCATTTTGACGGTCCAATTTCTTGACAAAGATACTGATTTCCCTCTTCAGCTCATTTGACAAATGAGGAAACTGAGACAAGCAGGGTGAAGTGACTTGCCTAAGGTCACACAGCTCCTGAGTGTCTGAGGCTGGATTTGAACTCGGGAAGATGAATGCTCCCTGCTCCAGGCCTGTACCACCTACCTGTCTTAAGTCCACAGTCAGCCAAAATAATACACCAAGTCCTGATTTGTAGCTATTGCTGACATCTGGGGTATAAAGGTTCCTTCTGAACATTTAACAATGGGCTCTCTTAGAGAGAGTTGGCATGGTCCCAGTCCGCATTTGGGTCAGAGTTAACCTTCTGTTGAGGAGACTGCAAAGCTGCAGAGACCTCCTCCAGCCTCCTGGCTCCTGCACCAAATGCAAGTCCCTCCTTTGAGCTCCATTGAGAGCTCTTCACCGGGGGGCTCAGCAATCCGGGTCCCCGGGCACTATCCTCCGCTCTCCATCACCATGACTTTGCCCAGCTGCTCCTTGTCCCCTCTCCTCCCTGGCCCCTCTCCTCCCTGGCCCCTCTCCTCCCTGGCCCCTCTCCTCCCTGGCCCCTCCGCTCCTTGTCCCCTCTGCTCCTTGGCCCCTCTCCTCCCTGGCCCCTCCGCTCCTTGTCCCCTCTGCTCCTTGTCCCCTCTCCTCCCTGGCCCCTCTCCTCCCTGGCCCCTCCGCTCCTTGGCCCCTCTGCTTCTTGGCCCCTCTCCAGCCTGGGCTGGTCTCCTCACTGCCCCTTAGGATCCCGACTTTCCTCTAAATCTCCCTTCAAGACCCCCACTGCCCCATGGGAAAGCTCTCCTATCACTCCAGCTCCCTTCCCCTGGGGATCGGCTTGTCCCCGGAGCTGGAGTTCCATCTCTCTCTTGATTTCATTTTCTTTCTTTTCCCTGGATCATGTGCAGCTTTTTTTAAATAGATAATAAATTCAACATGTTGGTTCCCAAACTTTTTGTCTGTGTCTTCCTTCTGTGTCTGGACCTTCTGTTCCCTTCTGTGCATTTCGAAAACATTTCATGTTGTTCTTCCCTTTGTTCCCCGCTCCCTCCCACTCCTCCCGTCACTTCTGGGCTCCGTTCCTGACCCTCCGGACTTCTTTCTCCCCCTACTCCCAGAATCCTCCCCCCGGATGACCCTTCATGGGTGGGTTACTCCCAGAACCTTCTCCCTGCACCTGCCGCCTCCTCCTCAGCCTCCTCTCCCCCAGGAGAAGGGCAGCACTTCATAAAGCCCTAATGACTTGAGTCTCTCCCCCGCCCCCGCCCCAACCCTTGCCAAACCGAGGCCCACAGTGATAAAAATAATAACTCCTCCTTGGCCCCTCTCCTCTTGTGCTGACCCGTCCTCTGCTGAGCCTCTTGGGCCGGGCCCCGAGGCGGGAGGTACCAAGCAGGAGGCGTGTCGGTCCCTTGGAACCGGGGCCTGGGCCTTGCCTCAATGGCGGCGTTTGGTCTCCAAGTTGCTTTTCTTTCCGACGTGGCAGCCGTCCATCCCAGCTGTCGTTCTCCTCCCCCCGCGTGTCCCGCATCCGTTCCCACAAATTGCCTTTGGGTCTGTCTCATCTCTTCTAGTGCACTCATTATGGCTAGTGTGCCCTTCTCCCTTTCTTCAGGCAGGGCCATAGTGGGAAGCGGGAAGATTTGTGTTCAAATCCTGCCCGACCCAGTGTGTGTGTGTGTGTGTGTGTGTGTGTGTGTGTGTGTGTGTGTAGTATGTCAGGGGTATGAGTGTGTCAAGTGTGTGTGAGTGTGAGTGTGTGTGTGTGAGTGAGGTGAGTGTGCATCAGGGGTGTGAGTGTGAGTATGTCAGGTGTGAGTATCAGGTGTGTGAGTGTGTGTGTGAGGTGAGTGTGTGTCAAGGGTGTGTGTGAATGTCAGGTGTATATGAGTGTGAGTGTGTGTGTGTGAGTGAGGTGAGTGTGTGTCAGGGGTGTGAGTGTGAGTATGTCAGGTGTGAGTATCAGGTGTGTGAGTGTGTGTGTGAGGTGAGTGTGTGTCAAGGGTGTGTGTGAATGTCAGGTGTATATGAGTGTGAGTGTGTGTGTGTGAGTGAGGTGAGTGTGTGTCAGGGGTGTGAGTGTGAGTATGTCAGGTGTGAGTATCAGGTGTGTGAGTGTGTGTGTGAGGTGAGTGTGTGTCAAGGGTGTGTGTGAATGTCAGGTGTATATGAGTGTGAGTGTGTCAGGTGTATATGAGTGTGAGTGTGTGTGTGTGAGGTGAGTATGTGTGCATGTGTGTGTGTGTCAAGGGTGTGAGTGTGAGTAAGTCAGGTGTGTATGAGTGTGAGTGTGAGTGTGTGTGTGTCAGGTGTGTTACCCAAGCAAGGTTCTCATTCTCTCTGAACCTCCTTTCCCTCGACTGGGGACTGGAGGCGATTGCCCCCCCAGCGGCTCCTCTGTGTTAATGGTGGTTGTTGGGGGGCTCTCAGGCCCGCCGTCGTGGGCCTCATGGCCACCGCTGCTAGTCCGGAGCTAAGCTTAAACCTCAGGCTCCTCCCGAGGCAACAGCTGTTCCCAGATCTCCAGGTTTTCTACCCGCTCACCCTGCTGGGTCTGGCGGCCACAGCTTCCCTCTCGCGGGCCCTGCCTTTCTTTTCTTCCAGTGTCCCCCCAATGTCTCTTAACCCACCCCAGGTGGGCCTGACCCTCGCAAGGACCCGGCTTCCTCGCTGTAGCCCAGCTCTAAGCCCTCGGTCCTTTTCAGCCTTCCTGTTTTGTTGTTGTTGTTGGGTTTTGGGGTTTTTTTGTGTTTTTTTCCTGAGACAGTTGGGGTTAAGTGACTTGCCCAGGGTCACACAGCTGGGAAGTGTTAAGTGTCTGGGGTCACATTTGAACTCGGGTCCTCCTGACTCCTGGCTGGGGCTCTGTGCCCCCAGCTGCCCCGGCCACCCTGTTTTGACAGCCTCCCACCAGACCTCCCTGTTCCCAGGCCTCTCCGATTTCCCTTCAGCCTGGAGTAATCCATAAACAAGAGCATCCCTCTCTCTAAAAAGCTGCTGAACTAAGAACATCCCGTGGCTGCCCATTGCCTTCCAGATAGATGGAGTACCGACTCCTTACCCTGGCATTCAAGGCTCTCTGCAGCTGGGCTCCCGGCTGCCTGACATTGCTCTGTCCCCGGCCTCTCCCTCTCCCTCCGTTAGTCAGTCAGTGAGCACTTCTGAGGTGTCCTGAACTGCGGCAGGAGCTCGGGGCCCATCAGCTCCTGGGGGCGGCCCTCCCGCTGCCGGACAACGCTCCTCCCCGCCTCGGCCGTCTGGCTCCGGCCCAAAGAAACGGCTCCTGGCTTCCGCCCTCACCAGTCGTCTCCCGCCTCCACGCCTTTGCCCGGCCTTTCTCTGGGCCCGTCGTGGACTCCTGGCTCCGGCCGGCACGGGCTCTGTTCTCACAACATGGGGGAGCTAACTGCTGGTGGGTAGAACCACAGGGCACAGGATGACTTCAGAGCTGGCTTTAGACACTTGTCTCAGCCTCCTTTTCTGGGAAGAGAAAAAGAGCAGGGGCCGCTGGGTGGGGCAGTGGGTAGAGCACCAGCCCTGAAGTCAAGAAGACCCGAGTTCAAATCCAGCCTCAGACACTTAGCACGTCCTGTCTGTGTGACCCTGGGCAAGTCACTTAACCCGACTGCCTCAGCAAAAAAAAAAAAAAGAGAGAGAGAGAGAGAGAGAAAGAATAGCACCTGCCTCCCCGAGCGGTGTTGACGATCAAGTGAGCTAAAACCCAGCGCTTTGCACCTCTTCAATGACATATCAATACTGGGAGTGATCAGTAATATTTTTAGCTCTTTTTCTCTGACTCCCGGCGGCGAGTGCTGTCTCCCTCCCCGGCTGCCTCCTTTACACTGACATCACTGTTCCTCGCAGTCACTCGTGTGTTTGTCCTTCTTCCTGAAAGCCCCCACCCACACGCAAACCAGACGTAAACTCCTGGAAGCGGGATCTCTGTCATCTGTAATTACAGGAAGGATTGCGAACGTGTTGTCAGGGAGACTTGGATTCCCGCGAGCTATACGCCCCCCCCCCAGTCACTTAGCCTCCGTGCCTCAGTTTCCTTATCTGAAAAAGAGGGGATGGGGCCTGTGGCCTCCAAGGCCCCTCTCAGCTCCGACGCTAACAGCTTTTTTTTTTTTTTTTTGGCCTGGCATGTAAATCCAAGGCCTCGGGTCGTCAGCCTCGCTCCCTCTCCCAGACTCCCTGAAGTCCGGTTTCCTGGCGGGGGCCCAGGAGGCCGCGGATGGCCTTGGCGCCTTTGCTATCTGCCCGAGCTGTCAGCGCTCCCGCGACCTCGGCCGGCTTCAAGGCCGCTGGGACCGACTGTTCCCATCCTCCCTTCCTGCTTGGGCCGGATCCCCCCTTATCCCCCCATGGTCGGAGGCTCCCGTTAGCCGCAGCCGGGCTTGGCCCCTCTGGTTTTCCCGGGGCACGGCAGCTGCCGTGAGATGGGCGCGGGTGAGAGCGGGGAGAAGGCGACGGCAAAGGTGGCCAAGCAGCCTTGGGCAGAGTCCAGCAGCCCTCCCAGCAGGGGACTCCGCCTCCCGGAGCACCCTCCGCTCCTCCCACCATCCCACCCTTCCACACACACAGTGGTGACAGATGAATGAATGTTTATCGGATTCACAGAATTGATGCTGACTTGAGGGGATAAAGAGAGGAAAAATCAGGGCGGTGGATAGAGCACCTGCTTTCAAGTAGCCCTCAGACACTTCATACTTAATACCGTGTGACCCTGGGCAAGTCACTTAACCCCAATTGCCTCAGGGAAAAAAAACAAGAAAAATCTCAAAGAAAAGCCCAACAGAACTGGCCCTCTGTTTCTGTGGCTTCGAGGGAGAAGAGAGAGGCAGAGTCGTCCCCGAGGTCTCAGCCAAAGGTAACTGGGAGGATATTGATGTTATTGCCATTGACCAGGAAGTTCAGAAGAAGCTGGTTTTCCCAACATTCCCCACTTCTGCCACCGGCGTGTTCCCAAACTCGCCCTCCCATCCCTGGGCTGGGGTCTCAGCTAATTACATCCATGTATGTAATGACTGTGTGCATGTGATGTATGTAATATATGACTATAGGGTGGTGTTTATACATCCAAACACACATGGAATGACACAATTACATAATAGGGTCGTGGGGTTAGACCGAAGGGGCTTCCCCAGCGTCACCCCCAAGCCCTGGCGGCGCGTTCTCCGTTATCACTTACCCATCAAAGGCCGCTCGGCGTTAGCAGAGAGGTTTACAGCAGAGGCCTGGCGAGCACAGCTGCTACAAGGCCCCCCTCCTCCCCGTCTCCCTGACAATCGGGGCCCAATCCCACGGAGCGTATCCCGGGAAGGGAAAAACAGACTGAATGGAAGCGTTCTTCCTGAAAACACCAGAGATGCGGCAAAACTCGGAGGGACGAAAACGAGAGGCAGAACAACATAAAAAGGCAGCCGCCGTCGACGACCGGAGGAGACGGAGGCAGGACATACGCTGCTTACGGGCCCCCACACAGTCCTGTCTTCCTTACGGGGCGGAAGGAAGTCTAATTCACAGAGGATCCGGGCAGGTCCTGTTGTGTTTCGGTCCTATTAAAGGAAAAATGGAAAAGGAGGGGAAGAGGGGTGCATTATGGGAGGGGGGAAGAGAGGAAGAATGGGGGAAACGAAGAAGTCTCTAACCACGAGTAAGGGGTGACAGAAAGAGAGGCCGAGTTGTCCCTGCGGTCCTTAGCCAAAGGTAACTGGAGGATATTGATGTTATTGCCATTGACCAGGAAGTTCAGAAGAAGCTGCGTTTTTGATTGGAGCAAACGATACTTGAACTTTACTTTCATCTGAATTAGTGAGAGGAGGGAAATCACACACACAAATGGGGGCAGAAATACATTTCACTCAGTCGAGAGAAAGGGAAGAAGGGGAGCCCCAGGGGGAGGGCAGCTGGGTAGCTCAGAGAGCTGGGCCTGAAATCAGGGAGTTTAATCAAATCTGACCTTCCACTTTTCCTAGCTGTGAGAGTCTGGACAAGTCTCTGAATCCTGCTTGCCTCAGTTTCCTCAGCTGTAAAATGAGGCGGGGAAGGAAATGGCAAACCACTGGAGTATCTTCGCCAAATAGGGTTGCAAAGGGTTGGACTCGATCGACTAAGACGATTGAATGATCGGGGAATGGTGAGGAGGTTATAGTATATCGGGGGAGGGGGGGAGAGAATACTATTGTGAGAAATGATGAAGGAGCTGATTTTAGAGAAAGCATGAACTGATGGAAAGTGAGAAGATTTGGAGAGTGACGACACTATTGTAAAGGGAAACAACTTTGGAAGTCTTAGGAGTCCAAGTCTCACCGTTACCAGTCACGAGTCCAGAGCTTCGTGATGAAGCTTGCTGCCCAGCCCTGGGGAAAGAGGGGATGGACAGAAACTGGAACCTGAGTGGCTGCCCATCAGCTGGAGAATGGCTGAGTAATTGTGGTATATGAAGATTATGGGATATTACTGTTCTGTAAGAAATGACCAGAAGGAGGATTTCAGAGAGGTCTGGAGAGACTGACAGGAACTGATGCTGAGGGAAATGAGCGGGACCGGGAGATCATTATATACTTCAACAACAATATTATGTGATGATCCATCCTGATGGACGTGGCCTCCTCAGCAATGAGAGGATCCAAATCAGCTCCAATAGAGCAGGAATGAACTGAACCAGCTACACGCAGGGAAAGAACTCTGGGAGATGACTAGGAACCACTACATAGAATTTCCAATCCCTCTGTTTTTGTCCCCTTGCGTTTTTGATTTCCTTCACAGGTTAATTGTACGATATTTTAGAGTCCGATTCTTCTTGTGCAGTAAAATAACTGTTAGGACATGTATGCTTATATTGGATTTAACTTATACTTTAACATATTTAACATGTATGGAACTACCTGCCATCTAGGGGAGGGGGTGGGGGGAAGGGAAAAGTGGGAACAAAAGGTTTGGCAATGGTCAATGCTGCAAAATTACCCATGCATTGTGGTGTTCTTTTTCTTCCCAAAATGCAGCAGCTGGTAAAAACACAAATGTTTATTTTCTCCTTCCAAAGTAGCCTAGTTAGTTGAGGCCTCTCTCTTTGCTTGGTTCCAAGAGTTCTTGCAGATTGTCCTTTGCTTTCTTCAGCCTCTAGCCAGCACAGAGATGGAATGAATCTCTTGTCTCCTTCACCTGGGGCTGGGCTAGCTTTCTGGAGAGTCTTTCAGACCAGCTTGGTCTCAGTGGGGGAGGTGCAGGAGTCCAGCCACCACAGCGCTGTGAGATGAAGATGAATCGGGTTGTGCCTCTGAGAGAACCTTCTCAATCTCCTGCTCAACTCTCTACTCATAGTTTCTTCCTCTGAAGACTCTCCTTCCGCCACCAGCAGCCAAGTGGAAAATATTCCAATGAATCACTCTTCACTGGCTTTATATAGGACTCTTCTGAGAGAATGGGATTATGGGTTTTCTCCCATAGTGCTCTCTGGCCCTAAGAGCTTTAAGGGAGGTGGGAATTCAGATATCTCATACCAAACCCTGAAATTTCCCAAACGTGTGAACTCCAAGGAATAAAGGTGCAAACACAAGCATCGTATCAATTAGTTCTACTTAGTACCTTGCTTCAGGTTCTGGCCCAAAACATCTTCTTGTAAGATCAGATCAATAATCTATCAACTCTAATGAGTTAGCAGTTTGTAAAGTTTCCAACAATGCATATAACTGGTAAATTAAAAGCTATAATAAAAAAAAAGAGGGGATGGATTCGAGAATACAAAGTGAGATAGTTTTTGGACTTGACCAATGAGAGAATCTGTACAATTGGATGCTCTTTGCTTGCATTGAGGATTTTGTTTTTCTTTCTTTCTGGTAAGAAGGAGAGAAAGCAGATTTTGGTGAATGAAAAAAAATAAAAGTTAACCTTGAAAAATGGAAGTTTCCGTGAGATGATTGAGGCCGGTTCCAGGGATCTTATATGGAAAGAGCCCTCTACACCCAGAGAGGATTGTGGGAACTGAGTGTGAATCACATCGCATTTTCACTCTTCTTGTTTGCTTGCATTTTTTTTTTCTATTTTTTTTCCTTTTTGATTGGATTTTTCTTGTGCAGTCTGGTAATTGTATAAATATGTCTGCATATATTGGATTTAACATATATTTTAACAGTTTAACATATATTGATTACTTGCCATCTAGGGGAGAAGGAGGGAAAATTGGAACACAAGGTTTTGCAAGGGTCGGTGTTGAAAAATTATCCATGTATGTTTTGAAAATAAAAAGCTTTAATTAAAAAAAAAGAAGAAAGCAAGGGGAAAAAAGGGGAAAAAATGGAAGTTACCCTAGACATCTGTGAGAATGAGGGTTTATTGAGTAAATTGATCAAATGACCTCACTCCACTTAAAGTAGATGTCAAGATGCATAACCTGCCATGTGAGGTTAGAACAGACGTGATTTCTTTCCTAGGTGTGACAAAGGCCTACATACTTGCCTGTATCTTTCAGGAAGTCTATCCTGATTGGATAAGAGAGTTGGCCATGCCCTTTGGCACTTGGATATAACCATCAAGCCGGATGGAATCAGAGCGTTGTTCTAGCTACAGCACTCGGAAGAAATGGTTTTGGGGACAGCTGAGGGGAACAGATATCCAGCTCTGGGTCTTGATTTCAGACCCCTCCCATCTTCCCACCCATCCTTTGTCTTAATCTGCAAAAGGTCAGCAGGCTTTAAGCTTTTCCCCCAAGGGTCTCTGGGACAGCTGATGACAGAGTCTGCATCAGAAGCCAAGAACACACTGACCAGGAGGGGAGGAGCACATTTGAGACTCTGCATAGAGCCCAGCAGAAAAGCTACACCACAGTTAAGAATTATAATCTTTCAATCTTTTTTGTGCAGCAAGATAACTGTATAAATATGTACACATACATTGGATTGAACATATCCTTTAACATATTTAACATGTATGGGACTACCTGCCATCTGGGGGAAGGGGTGGGGGAAGGAGGGGGAAAAGTTGGAACAGAAGGTTTTGTGAGGGTCAGTATTGAAAAATTATCCATGCATATGTTTTGTAAATCAAAAGCTATAATAAGGGGAAAAAGAATTATAAAATTATAATTATATATTATATTATATATAATGTTTATATATAGCTACAAATTATATTATATATAAAATTATAAATTATATTATATATAATTATATTTTATGCAATTATTAATGATATTATATATAAAATTATAAATTATATTATATATAATTATATTTTATGCAATTATTAATTATGTTATATATAAAATTATAAATTATATTATATATAATCATAAAAGAATTATAATCTCGAAAACAACAGCCAAAGGATTTAGAGGAGCTTTGTGTTGCCCTCCTGCTCTGAGCACTCTCTAAGAATAAGCCTAATTTGTCCCAAACTCTATGTTTTTGGGGGTATCACAGATTTGTGAGGGATGTTACAGAATACCTTAGTCAATACCCCTTTCTAAAAACAAAGGAAATCTGGCTGGCTAATTGATATCAATGGTCAAACATAGTAGGGACACCCTGGTGGGAGCTCAGAGCTCAGCCACATGGCACAGTGAACGGAACCCTGGGCCTGGAGTCAGAAAATCACGAGTTCCAGTCCAATCTCAGAAATGTATTAGCTATAGGATCGTCATCTCTATTTACCTCAGTTTCTTCAACGATAAAATGGGGACAGATAAAAGCACCCACTTTGCAAAGTTGTTATGAGAATCAAATGAGCTAATGTTTGTGAGATGTGACACATAGTAGGGGCTTTATGAATACTTGATTTCTTCCCCTTCTGTTAGAAAGCGAACCCTGGGGCCTGGAGAAGAGAGTTGGGGTCCTGGCTGGGCGGGGATAGCCCTGAAGCGCTTCCTTTTTGTCCTGTCGGTGGGTGAGGGCAGGAGGCTCCTGGGTGACTGACCCCATCCCTGTGGGCACCCCCCCTGCTTTAGTGCTCCAGGGTTGGGCGACTCTCCAAACTCTGAGTTGCAGAGAAGACTTTGGTCTCTGTGGGGAGAGAGAGAGTTTCCCCATCTGGAAGTTCCCGGTCCCTAATTCCCCACAGACCAGGAAAGGTGCTCCCCATTCGGGGATCAGTTTGGCAAACCCTACCGTCTGCGGTTCCCGTAGGGGCCACACGGTGGCGCTCAGATCACGCCACCGTCTGCTTCGCTCTTCCTCCTGAGCTCACAGATTCAGCATTTGAACAGCAACGGATCCGAGGGGAAGGCAGAGATTGGGGATGGGAGGGGGGTCTCAAAGCCCCGCCGCCCTCTGGGCTCCCTGGGAGGGGATGAAAGGATGGATGGCCAGAGAGAGCTCCAGACCCCGGGCTCCTACTGCTTGTCAGCTGCTTTGGGATTAATTAGCAGGGGAGAAACACACAAGGACTCAGTTATAACTAGGTCATTCATTCATTCATTCGTTCACTAAGCACCTACTATGTGCCAGGTACTGAAAACAAAAATGAAAATAGTCCTGACCCAAGGACTTGGGACAGAATTGCAGGGGAAACAACATAAACACAAAATATTAAAAATTAATTTTGGGGGGAGGATGAAGGCACTAGGAATTAGAAGGTGACCTCCTTGAGGGCAGGGGAAATTTTTGCTTTTCTTAGTATTTCTAATATTTGACACAATTCCTGGCACAGGTTTGTTGACTGACTAATGGGCATCGGGGTAGCCTTATGGAGAAGCTGGCCCATGGGCTGAGCTTTGTACAAGGCCAAAGTGAAGGAAGAAGGGAAGGAGGGCACCCCCTCCTCCCTCCCCCCCCCCCCGTATAGGGGGCAAACCTTGGCAAGGCATAGGGATGAATAATTATATATTAGAGCATTAGGGGCTAGCTAGTTAAGCTCCTTCATTTTACCCATAAGACACCAAGGCCCGGAGAGTTGACTGATTTATCCAACGTCACAGAGGTAGTGAGTAGCAGGGCCAAGGTTTGAACTCAAGCCCTCTGGCCCCAAGTAGTTTGGTCTTTCCTCTGCACAGATGGTCACTCGGAGAAGAAATCGTGGGCCATTTTGGCAGGAGCCGGCCACGTGCCGGATCCAGGTACGACACGCTTGGGAGAGCCGATTATTAAATTTTCATTGGAAACATCAGCACCCGGGACGTCGGCAAATGCTTCCAATTGGGCTTATCGTTTCACCGATTATTTCAATTTAAGAAAGTGATGGGGAAATGAATATAATGAGATTCAACTTATAAGTTTATGCTACTCGGTTTTTTTTCTTTTTCTTTTTCTTTTTTTTTTTTTTTTGAGAGCAGACTGTTAAACTTTTACCATTGCTCCTCCGGCTGATCCACAGAAGTACCCGGAGAATAATGTTCAGCAAGCCTGCAGAGATAAGCTTCCAAGGGCCTCCTGGATATGTCCCACCAAGAAGCTGGTCGGGCTGAGAATTGGGGGCGGCAGGAGAGTGCAGAGGTTAGCTAACGTGCGGACCCTACCCTTCTGGGGCTCACGTAGTAAGGAGGTGGTTCGCTAAGGTGGGGATGCCCTTCGCCATCACAGATCACAAGCTGTCTACGACCTAGGGAGTGACCTTTGAGAGGGGCTGCATCCAAGGCCAAGCTGGCACTGAGGCGAGCACAAAGAGCCCGGATGGCTTCAGGAAAATGATGCCAAAAGATGCAACTGGCTCTTGCTGAAGCTGTAGGACAGAAATACACTCATACAACCAGCAGGTGGCGACGTGAATTGATCCAGCTATTCGAGAAAGCAATTTTAAAAACAATTTTTATTGAAGCTTTTTATTTACAAAAATATGCACAGGAAATTTTTCCAACATTGACCCTTGAAAAACCTTCTGTTCCAAATTTTCCCTCCTTCCCCCACCCCCTCCCCTAGATGGCGGGTAGTCCAATACATGTTAACATGTTAAATATGTTAAAGTATATGTTAAATCCAATCTATGTCCACATTTATACAGTTATCTGGTGACGCAAGAAAAATCAGATCAAAAAGGAAGACAAAGAAAAACTGAGAAAGAAAACACAACGCAAGCAAATAACAACAGAGAGAGTGAAAACGCTAGGTTGTGGTCCACCCTCTGTTCCCACAATCCTCTCTCTGGGTGTAGATGGCTCTCTTCATCACTGAACAAGTGCAACTGGTCTGAATCACCTCAATGTTGAAGAGAGCCACGTCTATCACAATTGGTCATCGTACAGTCTTGTTGTTGCGTGTACAATGACCTCCTGGTTCTGCTCACTTCACTTTGCATCTGTTCATGTAAGTCTCCTGGAAAGCAATTTTCTTTTTTCTTTTTTTTAAATTTTTTAAAATAACTTTTTATTGACAGAATCCATGCCTGGGTAATTTTTTACAGCATTATCCCTTGCACTCACTTCTGTTCTGATTTTTCCCCTCCCTCCCTTCTCTCCCTTCCCCAGATGGCAAGCAGTCCTTTACATGTTGAATAGGTTACAGTATATCCTAGATACAATATACGTGTGCAGAACCGAACAGTTCTCTTGTTGCCCAGGGAGAATTGGATTCAGAAGGTAGAAATAACCCGGGAAGAAAAACAAAAATGCAAGCAGTTTATATTCATTTCCCAGTGTTCTTTCTTTGGGTGTAGCTGCTTCTGTCCATCCTTGATCCATTGAAACTGAATTAGCTCTCTTTATCGAAGAGATCTACTCTGGAAAGCAATTTTCTTTTTTTTTTTTTAATTTTTATTTAATAATTACTTTATATTGACACTCGTTTCTGTTCCAATTTTTTTTCCCTCCCTCCCTCCACCCCCTCCCCTAGATGGCAAGCAGTCCTTTATATGTTGGATATGTTGCAGTATATCCTAGATACAATATATGTTTGCAGAACCGAACAGTTCTCTTGTTGCATAGGGAGAATTGGATTCAGAAGGTATAAATAACCCGGGAAGAAAAACAAAAATGCAGATAGTTCACATTCGTTTCCCAGTGTTCTTTCTTTGGGTGTAGCTGCTTTTGTCCATCATTTATCAATTGAAACTCAGATCTCTTTGTCAAAGAAATCTCCTTCCATCAAAATATGTCCTCATACAATATCGTTGTCGAAGTGTATAATGATCTCCTGGTTCTGCTCATTTCACTTAGCATGTAAGTCTCGCCAGTCCTCTCTGTATTCATCCTGCTGGTCATTTCTTACAGAACAATAATATTCCATAACATTCATATACCATAATTTACCCAGCCATTCTCCAATTGATGGGCATCCATTCATTTGGAAAGCAATTTTCAATCCTACTTTCCAAAAGTGACTAAAATCCATGGATCATTAATCTAGAAGGGATCTTCTGAAATTGTCTAGTCCAACTTTCTCATTTTACAGATGAGAAAATAGAGGCCCAGGGGGTAAAGTAATAGTCTCAAGGTCACAGAGAAGGCATCAAAGGCAGAATTTGAATCCAAACCCTCCATCTATTTCCTTTGATTGAGAAAGAGAAACATTAATGGACTTATATATATTCCAAGGAAGTGAGAGACAGAAAGGTCTCACAGATATTAAGGTAATCATAGCAATCCTTTTTGTGGAAACAAAGAATTAGAAACCAGTTAGAAAGAAAGGATCGGTTAGAGAATTGCCAGACAAATTATGGTCCATGAATATGATGGAATATCACTCTGCTATAAGAAATGATGGATATGAAGGATTCAGATCAATATGAACTTATCTGAACTAATGAAGAGAAAATAATTAGGATTAAGAAAGCAACATCAGTGTCTACAACGAGATAAACAGAAAGAACAAAAGGGTTAAGGTGTCATTTTAATGACCACTATTGATTGGTCCTAGAAGAAGGTTGGAAAAAACGCACCTCCCTCTTTGTCTTTGCAGAGGTGGAGGACTAGGGATACGTGACGTTGCATTTACTGTTAAAAATCGATATTCTGGTTGGTTTGCTGAATTATTTTTTCCCCTTCTTTAAAAAAAAAAAACATTTGTTATAAAGGATGGCTCATTGGGTAGGGCGAGGGAGCGAGAGATTTGGCAACGCAAGAAATCTACCGATAGGTAAGTAAAAGTATGGGAAATGTTTTTAAAAACAAAGAACAGGCTACACTAGACTAACCTTACTTTTTTATTCATATGATTTCTAGCCAATCATGTTTAGCAAAGCATTTGAGAAAGTCTATTGGGCAGAAAATTAAATGAAGTGGGCTGGACAATAATAAAATTGTCAAAACTGGTGGAATAGACACTCTCAAGGTGGCTCGATGTTAACTTGGAAAGAAGTCTACAGAGGGGCGTCTTGGAGATCTTTATGGCTTGGAAAAAAGCATCAACTTATCAAATTTCAGATGTCTTGGCCTAGATTTGGAGGGGGAAATTCAATCATCTTATGAATAAGGTCAATGGATTATTAAATTAAAAAGGATGGGCATTTGGCCGTCTCTTTTAGATCAAAGACAAACACTTCATTAAGGGTTTTTGATGAAGTAGATTTTTTTCTTTTCTTAGGGATCATGCTTTGAGCCCAAATCGCTCTGGCTCTCATCGATTGCCCCGCAATAGGTCCCAGGCCAAGCCCCACTTGGTCATTGTGCAGGCTCTCACTTATTGTTTCTGTTTTCACTAGAGCATCTTCTCTCCCAGATTGATTTTTTTTTGAGTATAAAAGACACCATCCTCTGCCTCATTTCTTTTTTTTAAGGAAACATTTTTATTTTCAAATAAAACCGCTCCAGAATCTTTGCCAGGAAAACCACAAGTGGGATCACAAAGAAAAAGAAAAAAAAATGAAGAAAAACAACAGAAAACAGAAACCAAAAGTCTTGGCAGCCAAAGCCGTGCAAATGTGAAGTTTGTTAGGGATAAATGTAAAGTCTCTGACTCGGGTCCAAAAAATCAGCTGCACAGATAGAAGAGGGGAGCACAAGTTCCATAGTAAAGTGTCCATGAGAAACACCCGGGGATTTTGTGGATTGTAAAGTCACTCTCAGGAGTTAGGACTGTGGCCACTGGCAAAGGCTCAGGGATTGTAGATCGCATCAAAAGGCGGAGGATGTTGGACCGGGAGAATAACTATCCCTGTATTTAGAAGCGTTTCTTAATGTCCACTGTCCCAGAACAATGCTGGGCCCTGGGGACAGAAAAGGTAAAAGGGAGTAGCTGCCATCTTGGTGAGTGATGGGTCTAGTCGGCAGAGACAACAATGACAGGTACAGAAAGAGGCAGAAACAAATACAAAAGGTGGAGTGTGATGGGGGGGAACCCCGGAAGCCTCTGCTTTGGGAGAAGGCTCCATCTCCTCTCATTTTGGGGAGGGGCCTGGGCTCCCCAACTTTTATGCCCCCTGAGACTCCTTCACTGTGGGTTCCTTCCTTGCCTGGTTTGATGAGGTGCCAGAGGGCGAGAGCTGGAGTCGTCCCCCAATGCCTTGACCAAGTTCCCAGTTCCCTCCGGGGCTCAGCTGCTTGGCAGCATAAAGTGGGACTCAGGCAGCCTCCGTGGGCCTCTTGGGGCCCAAAGGGGACACATCCCTAAACCGAGGGGACTGGCATTGGATTGGGCATCACAAAGGTCCCTCCCCCCTCCGCCTTCGGGAATTCTACATGTGTCCTGTTCTCCCCTAGCCCGGACATCCTAAGCTCCGCGTCCGGGGCGCCTCCTTGCCCTGACATTCCACATTCTGGGTTCTAGGCCCTGAGGTTCCAGGCTCCAGGTCCCTCCTTGCCCTGAGGTTCCACATCTCTCCTTGCCCTGACATTCCAGTTCTGGGTTCTAAGCCCTGAGGTTCCAGGCTCCGCGTCCCAGGTCCCTCCCAGCGCTCGCGCCGCCCGCCTCCCCCCTTTCTCTGCGGCGCTGGCGGCCCGGCGCTCCCCCCTCCCCGATCCCGGCGGGCGGGGGAGGGGTCCCAGTGACGTCACGCTCCTCCCCGCTCTCTCCCCCTCCCGCGGGCTCGCGACGCTTCTTGCCTATTTTGGAAGCGGAGCCGCAGCCGCGCCGCCGAGCGCGCGCCGAGCCGCCTTTTAAAGGCAACGGGCCTCGCGGCTCCCCCGCCCTCGCTGGCGCCGGGCCTCGGCCGTGCCAGGCGAGGGGAGAGGAGCTGGGGAGCCGGGCGTCCTCCCGCGGGAGGCCAGCGCCCCGGCCCCGCGCCGCCCCCTCCCCTCCCTCACGGGCGCCCCAGCTTCTCGCTCCCGAGGCTCCTGAGGCACGCGGAGACCCTCAGTGCGCTTGGAGATCCCTCGGGGACGAACCAAAGCGCGCCAGCAGGTGAGGAGAGAACGCCGCCCGGTGCCTCACGCCCTTTGGCGCCCCTGCAAGCCCCATCCCGACCCCCCCCCGACCCCCGCCGCTCTAGCGCAGCCTAGAACCCGTGACCTTTTCTAGAGCCCGTCTCAGGTGACTTTCTGGAGCTTCAGGGGCTCGTATACTCAGAGCTAGAAGGGACTTCGGGGACCCTCAGAGCAGCCCCCCATCTGACCCCCGAGAAGGAAAGGCCGGGGCTGCGGGCTCTGTCACGGCCCGGAATTCTGCCCCAGGATGCCTTGGAGCCAGGGTTCCAGCGACATTTCCCCTCAGGGAGTCTCAGTTTCCCTTCCTAAAAAGACCCACATCACAGGGCTAGGAGGGAAGGTGCCCTTCGGCCCTTAACTGAACCGCTCCACCCTCAGGCCGTTAATGTTGTTCCCAGTTTTCTCCCCACTGATCTCTCCCCGGGGTGAGACGCCACCCATTGGCTAGCACTGCTCTCCAGGGTGCCTCGGAACCCCACCAGCCCCGAAAAGAGCATTATGCAAATTACTGCAGATTCCTCCATTTTACAGGGAGATAAACTGATTCCCAGATAAGGCATGTGACTTGCGTCAGGGAGTAAGAGGGAAGGCCAGGCCCAGAAGCCAGATCTCCCAGTTCCCATTGGAGGGCTCCTTCTGCTGCCCTCGGCCTTTAGAGCAAGATTCTGGGGTCCCGGAGCTTGCTTCTTGAAACTTTTGATCATTGTATTGCAGCATAATTTGTGTCCTTCCAGTTTTGTTTTGTTTTGTTTGGCTGAGGCAGTTGGGGTTAAGTGACTTGCCCAGGGTCACAGAGCCAGGAAGTGTGAAGTGTCTGAGAACAGATTTGAACTCAGGCCCTCCTCACTTCAGGACTGGTGCTCTCACCACTGGGCCACCCAGCTGCCCCGGTCCATTTGTTTTTATAGCTAGCTCTCGTATGATGCTCTAAGACAGGCAACGTGCTTTACCAACATTATCTCCCCAAAGTACCCAGCGCGGTAGGTGCTGGTATCGTCCCCATTTTACAGATGAGGAAACCCAAGGTCACACAGCCAGCAAATGTCTGCGCCTGGATCTGACTTTAGGTCAGAACTCTATTCACTGCCCCAGCCAGTTGCCTAGGATTAAAATGCAAATTTTGTCCCTTAAGAAAAATAAAATAAATCGACTTAAATGTGATGCCTTTAAAACAGTATCCTGAGAAGGAATTAATAGGTTGCCCCAGACTC
Organism: Antechinus flavipes; assembly: GCF_016432865.1. NCBI lineage: Eukaryota > Metazoa > Chordata > Mammalia > Dasyuromorphia > Dasyuridae > Antechinus > Antechinus flavipes. The sequence continues at coordinate 256,683,833 of NC_067403.1, forward strand.
AGTGTCCAAGCAGTTCAGTTTGCAGAAAAGGTCGAGGCCTCCTGACATAGAGAGAAACAAGTGGAGCTGGAGCTCTCTGGAGGGAAAAGGGAAAAGCAGAACGGCCTCTAAGCCTCTTTAGTGATTGCTACGGCCTCTGCTTTCCTGTAGTCTTCCCTTCCCTAAAAGGCTCTGCTCAGTCTCATCTTCTCTGGACACTTCCCATGATCCTCTCCTTCTTGGATTTTCCCAGAACAACCTGCTGGATCTTCCCCACTTCCTGTCTGTTAGCCCCTAATCCACACGATCCCAGAATCCTAGAGCAGAAAGGAACTGTCGTTGCTTCAAAAATCTGCCTTGTACCTGAAGGGCAAACATCTGTGTGGAGCATCACTTCCCAAAATCTAGCCTTGTTTCAAGCAGGGGTGGGAGCCCTGGCCCAGAGGTCAGAGGGTGTGGGTTCAAATCTCTACACCCCCCCTCCCCCATCTTATAAACAGTTGGAACTCTGGACCTCAGTGTCTTCATTTGTGAAAATCAGGAGGTTCATCTAAATGGCCTGGCAGGGCCCCTGGTGCTCTAGATCTGTGTGTCCCTCACTTCCCCCTCCCCCCAGTTTCCTGAGCCCAGATACTGTCATTCTGGGGCTTTTGTCCCCCTGTGGGGCAGGGTCTGCACACGGTGGGTACTAACATTGAACTCAAGCCACGGCAGCCCAAGTTTGTCTTGTATATTCTGTCCAGAGAGGTGATGGGCCTTTGCTGAATTAGGACCTGGGGAAGAAGAGGGCAGTGGGTGTGGTTTTGCCTTCAGGAGCAGGGGATGGTGGACTCATTCATCTGGGAGGTGAGAAAGGCCAGGACGCGGAGCCACGGAGCCACGGAGCCACGGACCACGTTCCACGGACTGGCCGGAAAGTGCCGTCTCTGGAGTCGTTCTAGCCAGCCTTTAGCTCGGGGCTTTGCTCCGCGCCCTTTCCATCCATCCTCCCCTAGGCAGCAGTGCTCAGGCCCTGGGTCAAAGAAGGGCAGTGTCCCACAGCGCCCTCGAAGCTGCCATCACCGTCACGGCCCTCTGGAGCCCCCTCGTTACCCCAGGACGTCCGAGGAGACTAGGCCTGGGCCACACTCTCAAGCTGGACCCCAGGGATCACGAATCACGGCGGAGTGTCTGTAGCGGTCCAAAGGTTTCCCAAGCGTTTGCTTCCCAGCGGCCCTGGAAAGTAGGGAATCCATTGGGTGGTCACTGAAGCACTGAGAGGGGAAAGGAAGGAAAGAAGAAAGCAGCTTTCCATCCCTCCCCTTCCTGCCCTGGCTCTTGTTTGCTTCAAACAAACAGGAAGTCAGGTAGATGGCAGCGAGCTGCTGCTTCCCTACGCTGTAGAGAAGAAGAAATATGTTCAGGGGACGCCCAAAGCTCAGAAGGAGCCTCGGCGGCTACAGGCCCAACCTTATTATCTCCGCTGTCCTCCCACGGTCTGTCCCTTGTCGGAGCCCACCCTTGCCCGGGCAGCTCCCTCAGCTTCGGACAGGTCTTGGGGTTGAAGAGAAAAAAGCCCCTGAGTCCGGGCCATCCCGGGATGGCGCCATTTTGGATTCAGCCCCAGGCCGGCACCTGCACAGGGGGGTGTTGGACTCTCATCACAAACAAAGGGGATCTGGGCCTGGCTGTGGTGGGGGAAGAGAGAGAAAGGAGCCAGTCAAAGGAAGGGCTGTGACTTAAACATATCCATTCGGGCAATTTTCCGTGAGCCAGTTGCTCGGTGGTTACCAACTCTGAGAAATATGAAGTTGAATCACCGCAGTTCGTAATTTTTTACCCAGAAATCTTGCTTGCTGGGCATCTAGCCCAGGTCTAGGACCGAGAAGCCCCATTTATGCACAGATATTCACCTCGCCATTTTTTTTGTTAATCAACAAGCATTTATGAAGCATATTTCTGGACAATAATAACTAGAATTGCTATGGCGCGTTAGTGTTTACAAATCGCTTTAGTTACAAGATTAGCTCGTTTCATCCTCCATGTTGGGGGTGGGCGCCATTGTTACTCCGATTTTTACAAACGAGGAAACCGAGGGAGATAGGAGTGGAGTGCCTTGCTCAGGATCACACGGCTCCTAAGTTTCTGAGGTCAGATTTGAATTCAGGTCCCCCTGACTTGGGGGCAGTTAGATGGATGGCACATTGGATACAGTGCCAATGTGTCCAAACACACAACCTCAGAGTCCACTGCAGTCTCAGACCTTTCTAACTGTGTGACCCTGGACAAGTCATTTAATCCTTGTGCCTCAGTTTCCTCATCTGTCAAATGAGCTGGAGAAGGGAATGGTCAATCACCCCAGTATCTTTACAAAGAAAACCCCAACGGGGTCATGAAAAGTTGGCCATCGCTGAAATGAACAAGAACAATATGGGTCTCCAGGACAGATTTTTTACTGTCAGATTTAGGATCATAGATTTAGGTCTAGAAAGGACATAGAATAGGACATCTAGTCCAGGCCCTTCGTTTTACAGTTAAGGAAACTAAGATCTTTACAGATTTCTCTTCTAAGCATCTGCTAGATCCTCCCTGCCCCAATTTACATAGACATACACATATATGTATATATATATATATATATATATACACACATATATGTAAATTATATGTATCCATGTTTCCCTTGATAGAATGTAAGCTCTTTGTGGGCGTTCAAGAACAGTTATTTTGTCCAGTAGTTTGTGACACATAGTAGGTGCTTTGTAAATGTTTCTAAATTAAGCAACTTTCCCAAGACCACATAGGTAGTAAGTGACCGAGCTGGGATTTCCAACCCAGCTCGCCTTCCCAGTGCCCCTCCCTGGAGCAGCTGGTTTTGTTCTTTGGTATGCTAGGGCTCCGTGGGGTTGGGCTCCTCAGGAAATGATGCTGTAAAAAGTCAACAGAACCAACAGGAGGTTTATATTAAACATGCTCCTCGTACCCACATGGTCTAGGTCTAGTCTTGAACATCTCCGATCCCCCCAAGGCCTTGCTGGGAAACGTTCCAGGGAAGGGGACCGTTCTCGAGAATTTCAGCAAAAGTCACCGTCCCAGAAAACCCTGGGGTTGAGGCGACGGGCGGCTGGCCTTTGAAATGGGCTGAAATAGTTATAGGACCACAACGATCGGGACAAGAGCGCCTTCACACCCAGCCCACAGAGGGAAAGCGATCTCGTTTTAATTCAGATCTCCAGGATCCAGACATGGTGCCGGTCCTCGGAGATCAGAGAGTCCCAGAGGACCCTCAAGGAGGGCGTGCCCAGGTAAAGTGGGAATAGGATCATTCCAAGAGACAAAGCTCAGTCAGGTCTTTGTTCCTGTCTCGCACAAGACCCATGTTTGAATCCCGACTCTGCACTTTCTACCCGTGTGATCTTGGGCAAGTCCCTCTGTTGCTCTCAGTTTCCCCCTGTGTAAAATGAGCAGGGTTGGGCCAGAAGGCCTCTGAAGCCTCTTCTGGTTCTCCATTTCTGATGCTTTCCTCCTGAGCACACACAGAAATAGCTAGAATTCCTAACTTGGCAGATCAGAGAGAGGTTCGAACATGGGAGCCACGTGAACTCTGGGGGAAGACTTGTTTCAGCTGACAGGGGTTCGGGACGTTTCTTGGAGGAGGTGGACTGGAAAGATCGGGTAGGACTTTGACAGGTGAAGAGGGGGAGGAAAGACATGGGAAGAGCGTGAGCAAGGGCGCGGAGGCGGGATTACACGATCCTATTTAAAGACTGGAGACATCCCGGCTTTCCTAGGAAACTCAGCCCAGTGTTTACTGCCTTTGCAGTCTGGAGGGGGTTCCTTCCACAAACCCAATCCCTCCTCCACAAATCTCAGTCTGTGTCCTCTCCTGCCATCTAAGGTAGGGATGGAAGACTGGCCGTCATCACCGGTGGAGCTGCTTCTACAGCGAGCCCTTAAAAGTAGTTTAAAAGTGGTAAAGCTAGTACCGTCAGCCCCCGGCCAGCTAGGAAACTGAGGCCCAGAGGTGGAGGAGCGGCTTGCTGGTCAGTGTTGCCAGCAGGATTCTCCTCTCCTCTCCTCGGTCCAGTTTCAGAACCATCATCCTGCCCTCTCTCTGGTCTCCAGGCTTCTGGACAAGCTTTTCCCTCTGTGTGGGATTCACTTCCCCCCCACGTCCCCCCGGCGTTGCCTGATCGCCTTCCCCCTCCCAGGGTTATTTGGTTCATGTTGTGTGTGTATTTACCTCAGTAGAATGTAAGCTCCTTGAGGGCAGGAATCGCTGCTGGTCTCAGCTTTATGTCCCCAATGCCCAGATGGTTGAATAAATGAATGAATGAGCAGATGGCCCACTTTTAATGCTTTTCATTTCCCCCCAGAATGACTGCTGCTTGAGCCCTGTGGCTGTCTCCTTGGCTCGTGTGGCCTGCTATGGGTTCTCCTGATCTTGTTTCCTGCCATCCTCGAGTCCCGGTAACTGTTTCTCAGTCTAGGTTTGGGGTCAGAGGTCTCCCTCTGGGAAAGGGCATGCTATAGAGAGCCCATTTCTCCGACATCACGGGAAGCCCGGCCTCCAAGGCCGCCCACCCACCCCAGGCTCAGAATCAACTCCAGGCCATCCTCAAAGCCCAAGAAGGGAATCAATAAAATAAGGAATCCAGACCTAGTCTCTGATGGACCAAGAGGGACAAAATCTCAGCGCCCATCTGTTCGCGATTGCCCCCCAAACCCTCCTCTAAGTTAATGTGGCTACCTGACTGTTGCTTGGAACCCTCCAATGGTCAGGCTTTCTCTCTCCTTCCTTCCTCGCCTTCTGAGCCAGTTCATTGTATTTTAGAACAGTTTGGATTAGTAGGAAGGTTTTCCAGAATCCAATCTCAGTCTGGTTGCCTGCAAGCTCCCCATTTCTCCTTATTCTGCTCTCTGGGGCCTAGCAGAACAAGTCTGATCTCTTTTGTATGATGCTCGTGGCCACAACCCCACCAGCCAGATCCCCTCCTTCCCCCGCTGTATAAACATGTCCGATCCTCGTGATGACTGGAGACCAGCCACGTCACGTTCCTCTTTACCTGCAGCTTTTCATTGTCTTTTCTAAAACGTGAGTCTCACTGGACCCAGGACCGCATGGCCTGACAACAGGGCCATCTCCTCTATGATGCACTTCTAAAATCTGATTTTTTTGGACATCCTTTGTTTTTCCGTTGCCTTCATCTCCGAATATACACCTTCCTGTCTCCTTTATGCAATAATAGCCATGCCTTGTAATAAAGATTTCAAAAGAAAAAGGAAACAAAAACAACTCAGCCGAAATAATTCCCATATTGACTGCCTTACAGTAGATGCAATATTCCAACCCACCCCTTTCCGCCCCTTCCTGTGCCTCCCACTGCAGCCTCAGTTCTTGGGGAAAGAAGGGACTTGCAGCTCAAACCTAATTCCTTATGATTTACTTGGCTCCTCACTTCTCCAGGAAGCCTCCTCTGAAGATCTCATCGACTGCCTTTCTTTGCTCTCCTTTAGTTCCATGCACTCTGACCCTTAGAAACACACCTATTCTCAGTCTTGCCTCTTCCAACCTCCAGGCTTCCTACGGGCATAGCTATTGCTGACACTTCTGCCTCACTAGGCCCAGGAGGATTATTTGGACTCATTCTTGCCCCCCTATTTGGGTGGGAAGGCTGTCCAGTCAGACTTCTCTGTGTGACTTGTATCTGGTGGGGGTGATGGGAAAAACATGGCGTCTGAAGTCCGAGAACCTGATTTACCCGTCCATTTCTCACCTGAAAACTGTGGGGTGAGACTTCATTGCAGCTTTCAGCCCATTTCTCAGACCTAGAAAGTCCTTTCTCTGCCCCAATCCACTGACTGCCTCTTCCTCCTTTGGAATTTAGCCCCTAGCTCGCCTCCAAGCCTTGCCCGGTCAACGGCCAGCCAAGTCTTCATCTGTAGGTGTTTGAAGTCAGTGGAGGAAGTGCTTGTGTGTTTGTTAACCCATTTTGTGAGCCCGTCTTCTCCCCCCAGTTAAACTATAAGCTCACTGAGGGCAGAAAGCCTCCCATTCTGCATTTCCGCTTTTCCAGAACAGCCATCTGGCTCTGTCCACAGCAGGCGTTATCTGTCTGACCCTGTCCTCTTGAGGAAATTTGTTTTCTCATCTAAAAATCAACCCCAAATCCCCAAGTCATGGACCAGAAGATAACAAGTCCAAATCTCCCTCCCTCCAGAGGGGTGGACCAGGGTATGGTGGCTGTTCATTGGCCGAGCCTGTGCATGTTGCCATGGAAACAGGAGGCGGAGAAACCCTCCTGCAGAGAGATGCTGCTGAGCATCTCCCTGCGCCTCGGAAGGCCCTGGCCTGTATACGGTTTGTGAGGGGAGCACTGCATGAGAAGTAGAGGAGAGAAAGTTGCCACCTCTGTTTATCTGTCCTTCCCATGCTGCAGCTTTCAGAGAGGTCTTGAGATGCTGGGGGAAGAAATGTCTCTTCCTCACCCCGCCCTCAACCAGAGCAAGGAAGCTGAGAGAAGGTATGGCCTGGCAACAGCCAAAGCATCGGCTGACAGACAGTGCCCTTCTATTTGTGAGGAAGAGGAAACGATGGGAGAAATCCCCATGTGATGAATTATACACAACTTTCCCACGGGAAAAGTCCTTAGAACCTAAAACATAAAATGCCAGAATGGAAGGGACGTTACAAGACATAATGTAAAGTGGGAGAGCTGGGAAGGACCTCAAAACACAGACCCTAAGAACGTTTTGTGTAGACTTTCAGACTTAGGAGGTGCCTTAGAACATAGAGCATAAGATGCTATGGTGGGAACACCCAATACAGAATGCTACAGAGCCGGGAGAACGGACCCTGACAGAGCTGGAAGGGTCTTTATACCATAGAAGAGCAGAGCTTGAAGGAGCCTTGAAGGACAAAGTATGAGGCACTCTAGAATAAATACCATAGAGCTGAAGGGATCTTAGAAATGATGTAGCCCGACACCCTTCATTTACAGAGCAGGAAACTGAAGACCCCGAGAGCCATAGCGCCTTCTTAAGGTACCCTGGTGAGTTTGTGGCTGGTAGGACCAAAATCCAGGTCTCCAGGACATTGCTCTTTCCATTAGTCTACAATTTTGCTAAAAGGCAACTGACCCACATCAGTCACCCTGGTGGCCACCTCTAGGCAGAGATGGCTAATCCCTTGGGTCATTGTATTTCCCTGGCTGTCTTCATCTCTGTACTTGGGACAAGTTGTCTTGAAAGCTACCCGGCCTCAGAAGCGCGCTCTCCCCAGCATATCCTGGAGCGATGGAGCTGTCCAGTTGGCTATTCGTGGCCAGAGCTACAATAGGATTCTCTGGGTTCCAGTCCAGGGTGATCCCATTTCTGTAGTGAGCCAAGACCAGGAGCAAAGCAGGGATTTCGAGCCATCAAAGCATTTGGCAGGAAAAGCTGAGCTCACACTTGAAAGTGATGTGGATTCAGTGGCTCCCAGCCAGCTTTGGTCTAGAGCTTTCTGGGTATTGGGGTTAGCTTTGGCCCTCTCGAGAGCCGTCACCTACATTCAGAGCTGCCCTGGGTCTTGAGGTGAACCACACGGCCAGTAGTGGACCGACCTTCTAGCTCTGGCCCGGCCTCATTTGCAGGGAGTTCAAGGTATGGCGGCTCTTTCTGGAGCCTTCCAGTCTGCCATCTGCCCCATCTCAAATCTCAGTCTGAGCTGGGCCTCTTGGACTTATGTTCAGTTTGTTGTGGATGCCAAAGGATGCCAGGAGGTTAACCCCCCCCAGGAGGGGCACAGCTAGCCAGGCTCTAATACCTCCCCAGGGATGTTTTGATTCTTCAAGACTCCAGGAAGCTTTAAGGCTTCCATAGAGAGATCATCGCTCTCTAGAGAAGAAGACTACCGCCCTACCTCCATTTCTCCCCAGAGAGGGTCTGCCTGGCCGATGCCCCTGAAAGTGATTGGCCCCCGTTCTTCCCTCCTTCCTGATAAGGTGGTCAGGGAGAGATGGGGAGGTCTTCCCCCAGGAACCCTCTAAAACCATTCAAGGCAGGAGCCAGGCACTGCATGGCCTGTTCTGGCTATAAAAAGCCCTTTTTGGGGAAAAAAATCATAAAGGAAGAAACCAGCCAATCCCTCCGCGATGCCATCACCTCTTCTTGGTGAATTTTCGGGGAAGGAGTGGGCGGGTTGCCATGGCAACAGATGCGAGCTCGGCTCCGTAAAGAAGGAACCTTGATATTTTTTTTCTTTCTCTCTCTTGGTTTTGTGTATGTGTGTGTGTATGTGTGTGCACACTCCACGGATTTTTTTTAGATCTAAAGAAACCCCTCCTCTCCCTGCAGCACCCCAAATATGGAGTGGTGGAAAACCACTCACTCCTGAAGGCCAGAGAACATTCGGGAGGGCTCCAGAAGGGAGGGAAGCCCCCTTCCTAGCGTGGGGGGGCCCTCCCCCCAAAGGGGTGCATGCACTGGGGAATGGGCACTTCCCAGAGGGCAGACGGCTAATTGTAGAAATGGGATGGGGGGAGAGTGGAGCTGGGGAAGGGGCTGAAGGAAAGGCCTGGTGTGCAGGGGTGGGGTGATCAAGGAACACGGAAGACTGAGCCGGGGGGAGGGGGGCGAGAGAAACCGGGCTTGGTACTGCAAGGGCACGTTACATAAACAGAGTCAGACCGACAGAGCCAGCCAGACAGACAGACAGGCAGATCCACATATGCAGAAGCACACACAGCTCCCCACACAGCTAGCTGCAGGTCTGCGGAGACAGACCAGACCCTGGAGAAGAAACACAGAGACACAGGCAGGCCCACGGAAAACTACAGAGTTCCACGCACACAGACGCGGCCCCCCACAAAGAGAGCAGGCAGACCCACACGCAGACATGGACACACATGGAGTCCCCAAAGTGGATGCACAGAGACACATGTAAACAAACGCAGGCGCCCAAAATGGCTCCGTGCACGGCCGAGCACACATTCACATGCGTGCCCCCGTCGCCCAGCTCCCACATCTCCGTGGCATATACATATTCCCCTATGTCAGCACTAAGAGGCTTGGTGGGTACGTGCAGACGTGTTTGTTTGTGCTATTTGTGTCTGCAGCTCAAGCACTGAGCCTTCCTTCCTCCTGGATCTCGTTTTTCCAGTCTCTCGTTCCCTTCTCCTAAGAGCTTCCTTTCCTACTGGTCTCACCCCTTTTTTCCCCGAAAAACTGGGGTCCCCGCTCCTCCAGCTCGCCTAGACCGAAGGCTTCCATCCCTCAGTCCATCCAGCGCTCTCCCTCCCAGCCCAGGAACGGGGGTGACTCAGCTGGGGCCAGGATGACTCACTGCGACAGTATTTTTAGCCCCGGCCAGGAGCTCTCTAGCAGTGCCAGCCGCCCCCCTCCTCCTGCCTGCTATTTCTGAACCGTCACTGGTGATATAAATAGCTCCTCTCCCACGGCCTGAAGCTGCTTCCAGGTTATTTTTGGTTCTCAGAAGTTAAAAATAACTCGATGAAGGTGGGAGGCCGGGGGGCTGGGGGCCAGCCTGGGAAGGAGGGAGCTTGGGGTAACTAGATCTTCTTGCCTTGAACTAAAGTTGACTAGGTTGGTTCTACCTCTCCCCCCAACACACACACACACACACACACACACACACACACGTCTCTCTCAGGACCTATTGCCCTCCCAGACTCGGACATCCCACTCTCCCAATCCCACTTCCTTATTTCCCTTCCAGAATCCAGATAACCTGCCCCCCCCCCCAGTCCCCAAGTTTGACAGGCTGCAGAGGGAGATTCCCTGAAGGTGGTGGATTTCCTAGTGTTTACAAGGTGGTGTGGGGGAAGGAGGCAGAGGCAGGAGACTTGAATGGGGGCAGCCAGGAGGGGGAGCTGCACAGACAGAAAGGCAAGTACATAAATACAGAGAAATAGGTAGAAATGTAGCAGGAGAGGGGCACTGGCTATTCACACTGGTTTCCTCAGAGAGAGCCGAGGGATCTTCAGCACCATGGAGAGTGGCAATGAGTCTCCTTCAGTGATCCTGCCAAACAACGCTGATGGGAAATCTGGGGGTTGAGGAACATTTCCTTCCGCCATGAAACAAGTCCTAGACTGCCCCCCCACTTCTCCCATCGTGTTTCTAGGCACATCTGGAGGGGAAAACAGGACAAAAAGGGGCCAGTGAGATCAGTTGGGAGAAGAGGCTGAGGCTGACAGAGGTCATGCAGAAAGATGGAGATGGAGGGGGCAAAAATGGTTGGGGTCACAGAGACACCAAATTTGCAGCGAACCTCCCACCTTCCATCCAAACACTGAGACGGAGAGCAGAGACAAAAAGACAGAAGTATCACACCTCCCCCTCCCCTCCCCAGTGGCCTTCCACCACTGACAGCCCCTGACAGCACCACTGGAGAAGAAAGAGGGACAGAGGTACCGATGAAGGCCTCAGAGAAAATGTAGAAAAGGATAAGAAACTTTCATTGGAACCCAGGATTCCTTAGTCCACCCATAGGTGGCCCCTGCTTCTTTGTACAACCCCTTCCCCCAGTACATGCTCTTCCCATGGGGCAGTACTGAGCGATACTCTTGCCTCAGTCCACTCCCCTAATTCCTGTCTTCAGAATGGGCATCCAGATGATTGGATTTGCTCTTCACCAAACATCAGAGTTTACATCCCACCGCCTCCCCTTCCAAAAAAGGGGAGTGCAAAGAGAAAAAAAAGCTTCCTATGTCTAGACTCTCGGACTACTTCCTCTTCCCCCACTTCCCAGGGAAAGGGTCTGCATTCAGCATCCTGACCTCCTCTTCCTTTCCAGATCTAGGGGACCCTACACCTTCACCCTCCCAGGCCCCTGGGGACAGAACCAATTTCACCTTGAGTGGGAGATACTGTGGTCTTCCTCATTCACCTCCACCCGGGACAGGGTCTTGCAGGGAGGGACAGAGATGGAGACAAAGCAAAGCTAAGACAGAGAGGTAGAAGGAGAGACCCAGACAAGAAAAAAAAGAGTCAGAAAAAATAAATAGAATATGACAGGTACCAATTAATACAGAGAAACTGAGTGAGAAAAGGCCCAAAGAAGAGACAGAATGATCTCTCAAGAAAGACAGAGACATTACTGGGGGGAGGGGGTGGCTTGAGAAAGAAATGGAAGACAAAGACAGAGCCAGAGACTCAGACAGGCCAAGGGGATGAGATCAGAAGAGATTGGGAGACTGAGACAAGTGAGCTGGAGAGAGCTGGGAAAAGCTTGAGGGTTGGGGGGCTGTCTGGAAGCCAGTCGGACAGACAGACAGAGAGGAGAGGGACAAGCTGCGAGCAGGGAGAGCTCCCAGAGAGAACGGGGGCTCTTTTCTTTGCGCCTCGCCCCCAGAGGCCCAGCCGCTTGGGAAAGGGGGCGGGGGAGCCTTTAAAAGCAGAGAGCTGAAGCACACAGGCCCCGCCCCGCCTGCCGCGCCAGGAGGTTTCCTGCCCTAATATGGAGTTGGGATTCCCCCAGCCCCGCCCCCGCCCCCCGCCCCCGGCCCAGTGAGGCAAGGGGAGGGTGAGGGAGGGGAGGAGAAGGGCGCAAAGATGCCAAGATTGAAGCTGGGGGAAGGGGGGGATTCCTCCGGGTGGGGGAGGAGGAGCCAGCACGGACTGGAGGCAGGGATGCTTGGGTCCCATTTCTGAACCTCTAGGGTTTCTTTCTTGTGCCTCAGTTTCCATTTTTCCTCCATACCCCCGGGAACTTGTTTCGCTCTGTCCAAGGTCTGGGGACCCTCTGCGTCCAGGGGGCCGGAGAAAATCGGGGGAAGGGGAGTGCAAAGAGAAACAATCCCATCCGTCAATCAGTGCATGGGCCCCCTTGGGGGAGGGGCCTAGGGAAGAGGGACAGGGGCTCTGAAAAGCGGCCTACAGGGGGCGCCAGAGAACAGGTGGGAATTCCTGCTCTGGGCAAGCGAGACCCCTGCATTCCCCCATCCCCTTCCCCTCCCGGGACACTGCTTGGGGCTAGGCAGGGGCTATGGGGTCGCCGCGCAGACTCTGGGATCTGGGAGACCGTCCCCTGGCCCACGAGGCCGAGAGCAGCAGAAGCCTGGACTGGAGCGTGGGATCAGAATCGGCGTTGGGTGGGGGGGGGGAGGCCAGGGGCCCGAGGGGGCCTCGCGCAACTGCCAGAATGGCCCTTCTTCGGTTTTCCGCAGGCCCTGCACTCCAGAGCCCCCAGTCTGGCTCCTGCACGGCGGCGCTGCGCCTTGGCTCGGTCCCCTCCAGGCTCGGCCCCCTCCTTTGCTTCTCTTCTCCCCCTGCACCACCCCCCGCAATCCCCCCTCCCTCTCTCGTTCTACGTCATGCGGATGACGTCGGAGGCTGGGGAGGGAGGAGGAGCGGGGGCCCCCCCAGCCGGCAGCTCCCCGTGCAGCCTGCTTGGCCCGGCCCCCCGCTCCTCCCGCCCCCCTCCCCGTCCCTGAATCGAGCCCCCCACGCCCGGCTGGGGCTATATAAAGCGGAGCGAGACGGGCGAGGGGGGCAGAGCTGCCAATCGGAGCCGAGAGAGGGAGAGAGAGAGAGAGACCGAGAGAGACGGGGGAGAGAGAGGAGGAAGAAGCCGAAGAAGGCGCGTCGGGGCGGGTACCCAGGTGGCCGAGGCGCCCGGGCGCGAGCTCCGCCGCCAACAGCCATGTACCGCTCCACCAAGGGCGCTTCCAAGGCGCGGCGGGACCAGATCAACGCGGAGATCCGGAGCCTCAAGGAGCTGCTGCCGCTGGCCGAAGCGGACAAGGTGCGGCTCTCGTACCTGCACATCATGTCGCTAGCCTGCATCTACACCCGCAAGGGAGTCTTCTTCGCCGGAGGTGAGCGAGCCGGGGCTGGCGGAGACTGGGGGGCTCCGGGGCTGGCACTCCAGGGACCCCCCAGGCTGGGAGAGGAGGAGACCGTTCGGGAGGGAGCCGAGCAGGGAAGGCACCGGGAGCGCCAGACTTTCTCCTTGGCTCCCCGAGACCTTCCGAGCCTTCCTCGGTGTCAGCACCCTGGACAGGGAAGCGCCGCCGGTCTAAGCTCCCGGCCACGGGGGCGCATCCCGTCAGGAGCTCCCTTTGGCCGGGAAGCCCGAGCAGATAGAGCCGCTTGGGAGCCGGAGCTCTGTCCGAGGTTCTGAAGCTGCCGACAGCGCTCGGTCTTTGGGGGGTCTGAGCGCGGAACCGGGAAGCTCGGCTGCGGTTGCTGTCCGCGGTCCTTAAGCCTGCCCGGCCCGAGCTTGCTCTCCCTGGCTGGGGCATCCCCGGATCCAATCAACAGGTCCCTCGGCCAAGAGATCGGGGAGTGGGGTCAACAGGTGGGCGCGACTCCCGGGGCTGATCCACTGGGATCCCTATGGATTCCCAAAGATCAACAGCTCGCTTCTCCCTCCAGCTAGCGTCTCCTCGTCTCCCGTCTTCTGGAGCGTCCCTCCCGACTCACCCTCTTTCTCTCTCCCAGCAGGCGCCCCTCTGACTGGCCCAGCCGGGCTGCTCTCGGCGCAGGAGCTGGAAGACATCGTGGCGGCGCTGCCCGGGTTCCTGCTCATGTTTACGGCCGAGGGGAAGCTCCTCTATCTGTCCGACAGCGTGAGCGAGCACTTGGGCCATTCCATGGTGAGCGCCTTGGAGGACGGGGCGCAAGGAGGTCCCAGGGGAAAGCCCTTCCCGGGCCAGAGCCAGCCTAGGACAGCCGGGGCAGGGAAGCGAGGGAGCGTCCATTTGCAACGTTCAGAGACTGGGAAATGGGATAATGTAGCTGAGAGAGAAGGGGAGCTTGAGTCAGACAGCGGGGACTAGTTAGTGGTACGTGACTTTAGTGAATGCAGAACTCCCCCTCGCGGGGCCAGGGTATCCACACCTTTGGCCGGAAGGCTTGGGCTAACCGAGCCTGCGGTCCTTTAGTTGTAGCTCTCGCTCCATTCTGAGTGGTACCCATGGTAATTACGTGCATCCATGGGACATGGGGTCGAGTGCCGGGGCTTAAGGAACTGGGAAGCCATAGCCGGGCATCACAGAGGAGCTGAGGCTCCCGGCGGCCCCGAGTGGCTGGGGGCCGTGCTTAGACTCTTCCTCCATTCGCTGATGGTCTTTCCTCCCCCTTTCTTCACAGGTGGATCTGGTTGCCCAGGGTGACAGCATCTACGATATCATTGATCCCGCCGACCACCTCACTGTCCGCCAGCAGTTGACTCTGCCCTCCCTGCCTGACACCGGTGAGTACTTTGCTTCTTGTTCTTTGCCTTCTCTTTCCTTGGCTGAGACTTTTTCCTTAAGCATTTCCTCTACAATAACACCCACTCACCCCACGACTCCCTTCTCTCTCACTCAGATCGCCTTTTCCGATGCCGATTCAATACTTCCAAGTCCCTGAGGCGCCAGAGCGCGGGCAACAAGCTCGTGCTCATCCGGGGCCGTTTTCATCCCCACCCCCCTGGAGCCTACTGGGCGGGGAACCCCGTCTTCACGGCCTTCTGCGCCCCTCTCGATCCCCGAGCCCGTCCCGGACCAGGCTGCGGCCCCGGGCTGGCCTCCATCTTCTTGGCCGTGTTTCAGAGCCGCCACGCCAAGGACCTCGCCCTGCTGGATGTCTCCGAGAGGTGAGTTTGCCCTGCTTGGGGCAGGAGAAGTAAAACAGAGCTTCTGCTCTTGGGGATGGCACGTCTGCCCTGCAGGGATCATGGGAGAAGCAGGGGCTCGAAGGAGTAGAAGGCTGGGCTGTAGCAAAAGGAGTTGGCGTCCGGGAGGGAGCAAGCCGGGGTTCAAGGGCTCAGGATGCTTGGGTGCCATGATGGGGGAGCAGAAAGCTGACCTCCTGCCTTTGCCCTCTCTAGTGTCCTAGTCTACCTGGGCTTTGAGCGCAGCGAGCTGGTCTGTAAATCATGGTATGGACTTCTGCACCCCGAGGACCTGGCCCACGCCTCGGCCCAGCACTACCGCCTGCGTGAGTGTCCCAGTGCATCCGTGGGGCAGGAGCAGACACGAGGGAGGCAGGGCCAGGACCAATCAGGGATAAGCGTGAGAGGGGAGGACCAGGTCAAGGTCCCGGAGAGCCTAGCAGGGAGCCCCCGAGGAAAGGCAGCGTGGGGCAGTGGGGAGTGCCGGATTTGGAGTCAGAGGCTGGGACCTGAGGTCCACGGCCTCCACTTGCACCCAGTGACTTCGGCCCGGTTATTCGGGACCTCGGCTCCCCCGCCTGCAGAATGAGACCTCGATTGGTGACTGCGAAGGTCTCCTCTGACTCCAAATCTGTCAGTCCAGGACCTCGCGTGGCCAGTTCCCGGCAACCCTGGGAGTTAGAATTCCAGGGATGGGGTGTGTGTAGGGGTGGGAGTTGAGTGCAACCCCCCGGAGAGGTAGGCGAGCTTTAGGGTTAGAGCGGGCTGTTAGGGCGCTGGGCACGGCGGTGGCCAGCGGGCACCGGGCTAACCCTCGGGCTCCTCTTCCCCTAGTGGCTGACGGTGGTGATGTTCAGGCGGAAATGGTAGTGAGGCTGCAGGCCAAGGCCGGAGGCTGGGTATGGATCTACTCCCTGATGCACCCCGAGGGCTCCGATGGCCCCATCACTGCCAACAACTACCCGATCAGGTGAGCCGGAGTCCCAGATCCGAGGGGGCAGGGGGGCCGCCTGTTGTCAGGGCAGGGGGGCCGCCTGTTGTCAGGGTGGGCTCCTCACCCCGCTTCTCTCCTTCCCCCCAGCGACTCGGAAGCCTGGAGCCTTCGCCAGCAGCTCAGCTCCGAAGACGCCCACCTGGCGTATGTCCTGGGCACTGCGGCCGCGCCGGCTGCGTTCCCAGGCAGCCTCCTCTCCCCGGCCCAGTGTGCGAGCCCCGACCCGACCTTCCCCCCGGCCTTTGGGGGTCCCCGAAGCACCATCTTCCCCGCTGGCCCGGAACTGGCACCCATTCCCTCCGGAGAGCAGCTGTCGCAGCCCCCCAAGGAGATGGACTTCAATTACCTGGCCTTCCCCCCGCGCCCCGAGTCCACCTTCCAAGGGGACCTGTGCAAAGACTTTGTGTGCACCCCGCCGTACACGCCCCACCAGCCCGGGGGCTGCGCCTTCCTCTTCGGCCTCCAGGAGCCCTTCCAGCCCCACCTCCCCGCGCCTTCCGGCTCTGGCGCGGAGCAGCTGCCCCCCGGCGCCGGCATCTTCCCCGAGCAGCTGACCCCCAGCAGCGCCACGTTCCCCGAGCTGGCCGGCCCCGTTCCGGGCCAGCTGACGGACGCCCCGGCCCAGACCTACGAAGACCAGCTGCCTCCCTGCGGCCCGGCTTTCCCAGAGCAGTTGCTGCCCGGCGCCGCCACCTTCCAGGAGCAGCTGGCCAGCCCCGGCCAAGCCCAACTGACCCCGCCCAGCACGGCTTTCCCGGCTCACACGGCCAGCCCCGGCCGGACCTTCCCGGACCAGCCGAGCCCGACCCCCACCAAGCCCTACTTCCCCCAAGACGGCTGCAGTTTTCTCTATGAGAAGTTGCCTCCCAGCCCTAACAGTCCTGGTAATGGGGACTGCACTCTCCTGGCTCTGGCCCAGCTCCGGGGCCGCTCTCCGTGGACGTGCCCCTGGTGCCCGACGGCCTGCTCACCCCGGAGGCCTCCCCGGTCAAACAGAGTTTCTTCCATTACTCGGAAAAGGAGAGGAATGAGCTCGACCGCCTCATCCGGCAGATCAGCCAGCTGGCCCAGGGCCTGGACTGCCCCTTCCCGGCGGAGCCTGGGGCGGAGGGGCTCGAGCCCCTGGGCCAGGCTCTCTCCTTCCCGGGGGCTGGTCCCCCGCTGTTCGGCCTGGACCCCAAGTCCTGGAAGAGCCAGGACCTGGCTTTCTTGGATGCCCCCGAGGCCCAGTTCCTGGAAGAGAAGTCCCCGGAAGACATCTTCATGGGCCTCTCCGCCCCGGCGCCCCAGGGGGACTGGGGCCCGGGGGGTCCTGAGACCTCGGGCCCAGGGGGGGCCCCGTCGCCCTGCACCGACCTGTCCCCGGAAGACCACAGCTTCCTGGAGGACCTGGCCGCCTACGAACCCGACTTTGAGACAGGTGTCTCAGCGTTCCCCTGTGATGGATGTACCGATGAGTTGTATCAACTCCAGAGTCAAGTTCAAGACAGCTTCCATGATGGTGAGCGGGAGCCGAGAGACCCCCGGGCCCTGGGAGCGGGAGGGGAGGGAAGATGGGGAAACCGAGGCTGGCGGCCCCGGCCCAAACGAACAGAACCCTCGGTGCGGGCCCTGGCGGCGGATCCTGGGTGGGGAGGGGTCTCCCGCCTTTCTCCGCCGGAGTTCTGGCTTGTCACTCGCGGGCAGCATGGGGGAGCCGGGCTCCACGAGTCCTTTTCAGCTTCTCGGGGCTCGCGGGGGCGGGAGGGGGCGGCCTGAGCCCGAGCTCTCTGACCCCGCGTCTCGTTTTCTCTTTCCCAGATGGAAGTGGAGGGGAACCAACGTTCTGAATAAGTCTGTGACTTAACGTCGTCGAGTATGGCATATTGTCATCATGGAGTGGAGATGTTCTCCACCACCCCGGAACTTCCGTGCGCTCCTTGGGGGCTTGGAGGGGATGCGTCCGATCCCTCCCACCCTGAGGAGGGGAAGGGGGGAGGAGGGGTGGTGGGAAGAAGGGGAAGGGGATTTATTTTTAGAATCAAGAGACTTTGAGCAATCCTAGTTTCCATCTCAATCTGTATTCACTCGTAGTGAGTTTCCTTGAATGGGATTCCATACAGAGAATGGGGGAGTCACCGCTTCCCTTCCATGCTGCCCGAGGCCTGGGGGGACTTCTCCACCCCCGGGGCCGTCGGTCCCGGGCTTCCGTGGGGGAAAAGGCCGGCCCCGGGCTAGCCTGCGCCCCGTGGGGGCCCTTGACACTCACGTAGAATTGTCTACACTCCAGTAACAGGATTTCAATTCCTCTGCACTCGCCGCCAGCGCGGCTCTCCTGTGACTTTTGCGCCCTGCGCCTGGGGTGGGGGGCGTGAAGCGACTCTATCGTTTCTTTCCGATGCAGGAAGACAGATCTGCCGTCACGCCGTGTGTGAGTGCGTGTGCACGCGAGCATGCGTGTGTGTGTGCGCCCGAGCACGCCCGTGTGCGAGCGGGCAGGCGGGCCCCGGGCCCCCGTGCAGTGAATCTCGTGGTGCTGTGTCGACTTTGTAACCAACTTTATAATAAAGTCCGGTTCGCCTTTTTTGTAGCCCTCGTGTTGTTTGCTGATGGAGAAGGGGGGGGGCCCAGGAGTCCTTCCCCAGGCTGGCGGGCACTAGG
Source organism: Antechinus flavipes (assembly GCF_016432865.1). Taxonomy (NCBI): domain Eukaryota; kingdom Metazoa; phylum Chordata; class Mammalia; order Dasyuromorphia; family Dasyuridae; genus Antechinus; species Antechinus flavipes. The sequence continues at coordinate 256,702,027 of NC_067403.1, forward strand.
GGGCGGGCAGCCGCGGACGAGAAGAGCTGAAGAGCCGGGGTCTGGCTCTCTTGCTCCCCTGACCTCGTGGCCCCGAAGCCCCCATCAGGGTCCCCAAATTCCCTCGGACACGTCCCCACCCTGAGTGAGGCTCGGCTGCCACCCGCCCCTGCGGGGGAAGGATTAGGACGCGCAGACGAGCTTTGGGGACCTTGGGGAGAGCTAAAGGTGCCCCAGCACTGGGCCCACAAGGGGCAAAGGGCCGGAGACGGACCCTCTCTCGGGACCTTCCAGCAGCCAAAGGCTGCTCAGCGCCCTCAGTCCAGGGGCCGAAGCCTGGGGACTTCCCCGTTCCAGAACACTCAGGATCTAAGGCCTCGGAGCAGGCGCCTTCATTCCCTGAGCACCTGCTTGGGGGGGGGGGGATGGAGACTTTCCCAAACAGAGGCTACGACTCCAGGAGTCCGAGGCCTCCCTCTGGGCCCTACCCAGAAGCCTCCTCCCCGTGTCCAAGCCACCAAACGGGTGGAGAGGACCCGGGGCACCCCTGGAGACCACATCCTTTCTACCTCCTGGAAAGGGGAAGGATAGTCACCAGGGGTGAGGGTGGGGGAGGCCACTCACCTTCCAGCTGGAGACAGCGCAGCTTGGCCCCGCCCCTGATCCTGGGGGGGAGGAAGAGAAGCCCCCAATTCACAGCTGAGTCCCCTCAGTTCTAAACCCTTCTCAGAAGAAGCCCCCAGACTCTCCTATCCCCCCACGGCCCTCCAGCAGCTCCCAGATGCCAGGGTCCGGTGCTGGCAAAGCCAATGGGCATCTTAGGGGACCCCATCTGACCATCCACCTGCGCTCCGGGGGCTCCGGGGCCTCTGCGGCCCCTCCCTCAGCTCTGTCCGGCCACGTTCCTGGCACTGAAACACGAGGCCAGACCCCGCCGGGTCATCAGGGAGAAAGCATCGGAGAGATTTGAACCCAGGTCTCCCACCCAGGGCCAATATTTTTTCTTTGTCCCTCAATGGGTCTTAGAGAAGAAGGCAAATGAGCCCTGGGGCCCAGCCAGAGGGGTGGGGAGCACAGCTGCCAGGGTCCCATCCCCCGGGGGATTTCCCGCGAGGGCCCTTTTCCCCACACCTTCGTCCCATCATCCCCTGAGCAGCAGACGGACAAGCAGAACAACGTGACAAACAATTTAATATTTATTGGGGTCTTCAGCCCTTTAAATTAGAGACGGACACGACACAGACAGGGCAGGGTCCGGGGCGCCCATTGGCCCCTCGGGTGCGGGCAGTCGCTGCCCGGGCGGAGCGGGGGAGGCCGGGCTCACTTCTTGGCCGCCTCCGCCTTGGCGGCTTCGGCGTCGGCGAGGGCCTGCGCGGCCAGGAACCGGGTCCGCTCCTCCTGGAAGGCCGCCAGCTGCTCGGCGCTGAGGCTGCGGGGGGGAAGAGGAAGGTCAGGCCTCCGAGCCCGGCCCAGCCCCTGTCCCTGAAAGAACCGAGCCCCGGCCCGCTCACCCCGAGTCCTCCCAGGCTCCCTGCACAGTGCTCGCTCTCCCAGGATCCAGGGCCCCTCCCCCCCACTCACTCCTTCACCACGCGGATGCCCAGCGAGCGGGCGCTCCCGAGGATGGAACGGACCACGGAGGACAGGGGGACGTCCTGCAGAGCGAAGGCCTTGTCCTGAGCCTTCACTCGGGCGATCTCGTACACGTGCTTCAAGGAGATGAGCCCGGCCACCTCGTGCCCTGGAAGGGAGGGAGCTGCCTCAGCCGCCGCCCCCAGGGGCCCGACCTCTCCCCCTCCCCAGATGCCTGCCCCCCCCCACCTGTGCGCCTGGCCCCCTTTTCTATGCCGGCGGCCGCCTTCAGGAAGTAGGAGACGGTGGGCTGACTGATCTTGAGCTCGAAGGTGCGATCGGGCTGGAGAGAAGAGAAGGAGCCAGAGGGGGGTCACCCCCTGCTGGGGGGGGCAGGGACCCGGGGCCCAGGGGTGGGGGCAGGGACCCAGGGTGGGGAGGAAGCGGCCCCGGGAGGCCGGATTCCCCTCGGAGGGGAGGAGACACAGTCAGAGCCAGGGGCGGGGGGGAAAGGGCTGTACCAGAACACCCCTAAGCGGGCCCTGGGCCCCCCACCTTCACGATGATCTTGGTGGGCAGGGGGATCCCCTCTTTGATGTCCTTGGTCTTCTCGTTGAACTCCTTGCAGAACTGGCTGATGGCCAGGCCTTGCTGCGGGAGAAGGGGCGTCTGAGTGGTCAGGGACCACTGACCCCCCTCTCACCCCAGGGCCCGGATAAGCCCCCCCCGGTCAGCAGACAGCCCCATCCCCAGCCATCCTGCCACAACTGCCAGGGCTTGGGGTCCACTGGCACCATGGGGTCATCCCCAATCCCCAAGGGAGTAGACGCCCCTTCCTATCAGCACAAGGAGGGGCTGGAAAACCCCACCTTGGGGTCCCTTCCAGCTCCAGACCTAGGAGCCTAAGGGGCTCACACAGAGCAGGAGACACCCTAGTGGCCGGGGGAGGTGGCGGCCTGGGAAGGACCTTATGCTGGAGTTCCCCTCTAAAGAGTTCTGCTTCTTTGGGGGCTTCAGTTTGCCGATCTGCAAAGTGGGCGCAATGCCCACCCCGGGTGCGTGACAATTTATCATGTCATTGTTGTTAAATGTCACGCCAGAGTGCCGCAAGTTATAGGTCGGAGGTGGTTCTCGAACTCGCGACCTCAGTCTCAGCTGGACCAGCGAGGGGAGGGGAGGGGAGGGAAGAGGAGTAAAGAGGGATTGCGAGAGTTCTTCCCCAGGGCGCACGCGTGGTGCCCTCCACAGGCAACACGCTCTCTCTGCGCTTGCGCAGCACCCCCTAACTCACATTAATTTCCCCCCCCACCCCGCATTCCCCGCTACGCATGCGCACCCTAGCCTGACTCCCTCTCCTACCTGACCCAAGATAGGTCCTAGAGGCGGCCCCGGCATCGCTTGGCCCGCGCGGACGATGGACCGGATGACGCCGCTGCCCTCGAGCTTCCGAACGGAGCGCGTGGCCCGGCTGAGCTTCGACATGGCGCGGGCTGTGGGGTGTGACCGAGTGCAGAAGAGGAAGGAAGAGCGGGAGTCTGGCCCCAAATCCGCCCGCTCTCACCGCTTTCACGAGCCGAACATGGGCGCCACCATATTGGGTTAAAGGTCACGGGTCCTCGCGGAGCTCTTTGGCTGCTTCCCTTTCAACCCAATCGGAAGAAAGGGATACTGAAAAGGGGAAGCAGACACATATCCGTGGAAGTCTAGGAGTTCCCGCCTCTTGTTCGCCATTCACAGACGAGGAAAGATTGCAAAAAAGTTCTCTTTTCCACAGGCTATAATGAAGGCAGCTGTGAGAGAGGGGCCTAATGTCTCGAAGAGCATCTTGGAACATGTAGTTTCAAATCAAGCTCTTGTTTTTTGAGGCAGAAATTACGCCATGCTTTGGCGCCATCCTGTGGTGTCGAGGCAGCAGAACATATTTTTGCAGCTTTGAACTCCAATTCGGAGTCTGCGATTCTCCCCCCAAAAGTCACCACCTCCTAGATTGAAGCACCCTTAGCAAAAAATTATCTCCCTTGTAAAATGAGCTTAATTAGTGTTAACCCCAATCCACGCAGTGGATGGAGCCCCGGTCCTGGAGTCAGGAGGACCTGAGTTCAAATCTGACCTCAGACACTTAATACTTACAAGCTGTGTGACCCTGGGGAAGTCACTTAACCCCAGTTGTCTCCAAAAAAAAAGAATCATTATATATAAAGTACTTTACAAACCTTTAATAATATAAATGAATAAATAAATGACAATATAAGTAAATGAAATAAATAAATAAAAACAAGCATTTTATTTTACAAACTTTTAATAATATAAATAAATAAAATAAACGATAATTAAATAAATGACATAAACAAATCA